>NC_133433.1:11610000-12937500 GCF_011762505.2 Arvicanthis niloticus | reverse complement strand
TCCAAGTGCTGGGATTAAAGGTGTGTACCACCACCGCCCGGCTGTTGCCTGCTTTTCAACAGAACTTCAATTTGTGGTGGTGGGAGAACACATAGAAGAATGTGATCATCATGAAGCAACAAGACATTTCTGTTTAGTGTCTGGACTTAACTTCCTTTCACTAGGCCCTACTTCTTAAGTGTCCCCTCTCCTTAAGTGCCAAACTGAGTCGAAGCTTTTAACATGGAGCATTCTGGGTGGATTTAACTATAGCAGCTAGTTCCTCTCTGGCATTAGCAGAAGGTTCTTTGTGAGACTTATGCTGATTTACTATTGAACAAAACAGAATAATAAAGAACAACCAGCCTTGGCTCAAGATTAAGGCTTGAAACATTTGCCTGAACTATAAAGGGGCAGGACTGATTCTCAAGAGAAACTTGGGGAGGATTTCAGTGTCAACTCTAATCTTGATGGCATAATGAAGTTTTGTTCCCCAAACCTTATGCTGATTCAGGATGCAGAGATGTCTACAGGTATTTAGGTCCCAAAGATTAAATCATGATGATAAAAGGACACGAGGAAGATGTTTCTTTTTCTCCTCTTCTGTATGAGGATATATAAAGGCAGCCATATGCAAACCAAGACAGCTCTCATCTGCATGTAGCACCCTGTTCTTGGATTCTAGCCTGCAAAACTGGAACAAGTTTCTGCTGCCTATCAGGCACCCATGTTTTGCTACTCTGTTCTGGCTCACTGAAACACCAAGGTTGTACCAATTCAAGGAAACAAGGTGAACCAGGGCTTGGGTTTCAGAGTGGTGATAAACTGGGTAAGGTATATGAGAATGTACATGCCAGTAATCCTAGCACTGAAGGCTTAGGCAGGATATTTGCCATAAGTTTCAGGACACCCTGGGCTATATAGTTAGTCTACCCTGGGCTATACAGTCGGTTCAATGGCAGATTGCACTAAATAACAGGTTTTGCAGCTTGAACAAAACCAAAACAAAACAAGATTTGTTTGAGAAAACTCAGAAACTGGAAACAAAGACACTTTCCTAAGAAAAGCTAGGGGTGGTGGCAGGAGTGTGTGTGTTGGAGAGGTGTCAGGTAGAAGCTGAAACTGTGGAACTGAATACTACTTTCTGTCCAGCTTGCGAGACAGGAGGAGGCAATGAAGAAGGAATCCCCATAGGATAAGACTGGAATGTCTGAGCTTTGGTATTATTAGGAACAGATCAGTAAGTCTTCAGCTCTGAGCTGCCCTCCTTATGCTTATCACAGACACCAGCTTAGGACATTGAACTATGTTAGACCTCAGCTTTAGTCAGAAAGTGTGCCCAATACACAACAATCAAGGTTGTCAGTAAGTGATCCAAGGCCTTCCCAGGACTCCTGTGTGCTGCTCCTCAAACTGAAGAGCCCATCCATGGTTCCTGGATAATCTTAGGTAGACAGTCAAGTTCATCAGTACTTTTGAGACAGGGTCAGTGACTGCACTGAGAGCAAGGTCCAGTCATCTTGGTGCAGTTGGTTTACAGAGCAAACTGAAGAATGCCCAAACCTGTCAGTATGCACAGTAGGGTGGAACCTGTTTCCTAGGAGAATTATCTTAGTTCATTTCTTTGGATGGTTTTCCTATCATCATTCAACAGCTTGTATCAAGTGAGGATGTCACTTGAATGTCCTGTATTCAAAGCCTAAATGTGATTACGAATGATCTAGCTTTTTAAGTTGTGGGTCATCATCCTATATTGGTCAGGGTAAATCACTGTGAGGCTCACAAAAAATCTGACAACACTCAGTTTTCTGACTGCACAGCTATCAAAATATACTAAAAATCAAATGTAGATTTGATGAAGATGGGGTGCTGTTGACAATTGCTCACCACTGCTGACTTTTCCATCTGAACATATATCATGGGAACTTTGCGTGCCATTACCTCATACAAGCCAATGGGCACTGCCTGAAGTACCTCAGTTCAGATTTAAGACTATAGCATGTTAGGACCTACAGTGTTTTTTACTGTACATACACCATATACTCTCCAAAAGAAACAGTGGTTTAATTATAGAAAACCAAGGCATTTAATATTTTCCCATCTCTATTCTTCAGCATGTAAGAGTTTGTCTATCTTTGGATTGTATTGGGTAAGAATGCTTGGTTTAAAAAGTGTTGCTTGAATTGATGACTCAAACTCACTTAAAATTATTGAATGAATTTTGGCTTGATGTTAGGACAGAATCTTAAACAACTTTCTGAAATGGCCATAAACATATTTCTATCATTTTGTTCTGTGTATTTATATAATGTGATATCTAGGCATTAATATTGATCAACTGAAAAACATTAGAGATGCTAAAATTAGCTTTAATAATTTACTTAGAAATAAACATATACCACACCAGCCAGGGAATCATGTAGGCTAACTACAAATCTTTATGTCTCTCTCCTCTCCTAAATATAATTCCCCAGCCTCGTTCCCATCTCTGTAACAGACTACCTGGTCTGCTTTGTCTCCCTCTTGTCCCATCTCCCATGGATCATAGAGAACTTCCCTTTCAATCTCCCTCCCTCCCTCCCTCCCTCCCTCCCTCCCTCCCTCCCTCCCTCCTTCCCTGCCTCCCTCCCTCCCTCCCTCCCTCCCTCCCTCTCTCTTTTATTACCTCTCTCCCTACACATCACTTTATTCCAGTCCTCATTGCTTTGGGAACATACTGAGAAACACCAGCCACAGCCACTATGGTTAGAAAACAGGTAGGCTAACTGTAGCTCTTCACTTCTCCCACCTTTCCTCTAAATTCAGTCTTAAAATATTCCCTCCACATTCTATAGCAGACCACAGGCAGTGGCCTCCTTCTCCTTCTTACCTTCATCTTTAGCAGATCAAGCAGATATCCTCCTCTAACCATCTTCTTCACTTATCCTGTTATCACGGCACAGAACTACAAGCAGCCAATCCTGATGGATTAGCAAGTAGGCCAGCCACAGAGGCTTGCTAGCTTCCTTTCTTCACTCTTCTGTCTTCCACATCTAATCCTCCATTCATTCCCAGCTCTGCAGCAAAACACCTTCCCTGACATTTCTTTACTCTCTGCCCACATTCCAGAGGATTAAGCAGATTCTGATAGAACACTCTGATATCCTCCCACTCTGTAATGCCACTAGCTTCCTATTAGCTCATCCCCAATCTAAACCATCGGCTGTTAATACCTGAAAATATGTTTTACAAGGGAACCCAGTAACCATATCACTCAGGATCCCAGAAGAATTTTCTACCAGGCAACTCTCAGCCATTGTACCCCCACTAAAAACCTTTCTCAAAACTCAGATCCTAGACCCCAGCATAATCAACAGCAGCCAGGAGGGCATGTGTTCCAATGGAGCTCAACAACCTTACACAGTAGTCCATGAGAATTGCAACACAGCTGAAGTACAAGACGGAGATTTTAAAACAGCCTTTATAAATATGATAGAGGTCTTTAAGGAGAAAATGAATAAATCCCTTAAAGAAGTTGATGAAAACACAAACAGTGGAATAAAAGCATTTAAAAGTTAAAAGTGGAAATAGAATCAATAAAAAAAAAAAATCCAAACTGGGGAAAATTTGGAAATAAAATTTAGGAACTCAAACAGAAACCTAAGAAGAAAGTTTCACCAACAGAAAACAAGAGATAGAAAAGAGAATTCCAGGTATGAAAGACATGATAAATGAAATGAGTAGATCAATCAAAGACAATGTTAAATCAAAAAATATCCTGGCAGAAAACATGTCTTTATCCATGGCATTCCCATATTATGGAGTTATAGTGGCTTCATCTGCCAACTCAGACAGGGTTAAACACTCAGATACAGTATTGGACATCCAGCAAATCTCTTAACAGAAAAGCTGTCTATTGAAGTTATATTCTTTCGTTCTTCTTATATGAAATGTTGATCTGTTGGTTTTTACTGGAGCAATCATATTGTACTTATGAGGTATTTTTATATGTGAAAACCCACACCCTGGTAATGGCAAGAGAAAAGATCAAAGGTGCCTATGTGACCACTCCACACTTGGAGTGCCTGCTTCCAGAGCTCTCCTATTGGAGAACAGAAATAAATCTTTACTTACTCTTTAACTAGTATCTAAATTTTTTTTACTTTGTGCTGAAGTCAGTAAACATATGATTCTTGTACTGGCACTATTTTTTTGGAAGCATATTCAACAACTGATATTGGCTATTGCTTATGGAGAGAAGAACCAATATTCTTTGATTGAAAGGCCAGGAGGATATTCCAACATCTGTATTGTATCCCTTCTGTCCTCTTCAAGAAATAATCAGAGTAGCAAGGAATGAGTTGCCAGAAGCAAACAGGAGAGGGGAGCAAGTAAAACTGTAGCCAGTGAGTGTCGCAGAGAAGCATACTTTGGTTTTTCAAGGCCTGGTGTCTTTTCTTTGAGTGGTATTTTGTTTTTATTAAAGGTGTAAGTGGGCCCACCTGCCTTATAAAAAGTTAAGCAGATGTTACTACACAAGTGGAAATTAGCATATGTGATTGATATTCAGCTCAGCTTCACCTCCTGGAGAATTTTACTCTAGGATCACTGTCCAAATAATCAGAAGACTAACATTGCCACCGCTGAAATTACATCATTGAGCTCACACTCATGGCTGATGACATCTTGTGCATAATCTGTGTGAACAAACAATCACCTAAGTAATTTTTTTTATCAAATCAAACAACTGCTATTTTGACATGACAGTATGTTTTGTTACTAATTTGCACATTTGAGATGTTCTTGCCTTTATGTTTGGATTTATTATTACCTACATCATACTGACAGACTTAGTTTTATTTATTCATTGCCTTTAGAAGTACATGGCCAATGTATTTTCCAGCATCCAATTTGTGCATTTCACTAGAGGACTAATCACTGTGGCCAGAAAGCATCAGGATAAGCCCCAGTCACGCTTTGTTAGATCCAGAAACATTTTCTCACATCAGCTCATTTGATGATAGCTTAGAACAATTGTCTGCTTTCTTCCTCCCAAGGTGCTAATGTGAAGTGAAGTTAATCAGAGCTAAGGATGCCCTCAGACCTGAGGGAGGCGTTGTGAATGCCTTTCAAAAATGCTAAACTGTGTCAGCTTGTGAGAGCACGTTCATCTACAGCAGTATGCTGCTGCCTTTGCTTTTCATTTCTGTTCATGGTTTTCTTCTAACTTCTGGAGGGTTTTACTTCCTTGAAGCCTCTGTTCAGAAAATAATTATGTGGCATGTAACATAGAACTATTTAAATATATTTAATCTGTATTAAAATGAATAAAGATAGCCTCAGGAATCTCTTGAGGTATCTGGCTCATGAATATTCATCAGCCTATACAAATATTCATCAGCCATAGTTTTCGCTTATTTTTTATTATTGAAACCAGAGATGTTTCGACTGTGCACAAAGAAGCCATTCAAACCTTCTTCCATTTATGATGGCTTGTGGATAGCTGTCAGCAGGGACTTTCTAGCATCCTTCTCCATTCATTTATCAACTGTATATACTGTGTGAAAATGGAAGGGAGGGCAGAAAATATAAATAGGATGGGGAGAGGGGATATATATATATATATATATATATATACATATATCACCTTACTAATGACTTTGGAAGGACTTTAATTACAATAGAAATGGCAGGGAAAAATTTGTCTGTGTTGAGTGGCTAAATAGGAATTGTATTTAAACATAATTTAAAGCCTTCCTTGGCTGTACATGTGCCCACCTTGCCATTCTCTTTCTCTGTGAAATTCTCTGTCACTCTAATCCCACCTTACCCCGATTGTATATTCTAAAATACTTTGTATTAGACAATAAAATGACAGCCACTTTGTAGTTTTCAAATGATAAAACATTAAAGAAATATGTCAATGTAACAATCACAGGTGGATAAAGCTTAGGGAGTGACCCACTATCTGGGATATGAGAAAGGACAACTTCTCATAGGGAATTGGTATATAGATGATAAGTTTCATAACCAAAGAAGGTGAAGGTGCCTGAACTTGTATTTCTGTGGTTGCTGAGAGGCCACTGGTAACAATGGGGTTGAACATGCCCAAAACATAGACACCCAAGCACACTTGGGTGAAGAAAAAAAAAAGGAGTCTGGGCTGATCGATTTTTAATGTTTGAATACCTCTCACAGCTGTGCCTTTTATCTGTTTTGTATAAGGGACAAAGGGAAATGAATAACTTTAAATGGAAGAGAAACTGATTTTTCATAAATTAGAAACCAACTTCATAAAATATAGATTGGTTGAGAGGAAGAACTTGTCTGCACAGCAAGTTTTCATAAGCTGGAAGGAGAGACATGTCTGAATGATATAACCTCTCACTGCTCAAATGTTTAAACAATGGGAGTTGAAAGGCAGAGCTGTCAATCTTACTTGCTAACAAAGGATATGCTGATGAGCACACACACACACACACACATGGACACACACACACACACACACACACACACATGGACACACACACACACACACACACACACACACACACCTGCAGTCAGAGCATAACAATCTTCAGTGATTATCTTCGAGGTCAGGGTTTTTAAATGTTAGTCTACTATTGTTTTAGATAATTTATCAACATTTTTTTTCATTAGGATTTAGATGAACAGGTCCAAGATTGGTATTGTATACTCCAGTAGTGAGAATGGTCAACAAACCTGTGACATGTTCAACTATAGTAAAATGTTTAAAATAAGATGTATTTTATGAGTCCTATTTGATTGTGAAGGTGAACACATAACATATATTAACATGTGTTTTCCCCGTGTTGGCATCAAGCAGAATTTTGTTCTAGGAGGCTTTAGAAATGATTCCATGATAGTTTTACAGCATGAGACAAGAAATATTAGTAAGGTGCATGTTCTTTGTTTTCTCATACAGACTGGATGAGTCTCCCCCATGCTGGATTGTTCATACTATAACCTTCATCTTCAGTCCTTGTTATCATTTCAGGTCTGTTCTGGGAGCCTTTCGAGAAGGCCTCCTGAGCTTATCTGATCATCTCTGAAGTACCTTGTCATGCCTATTCTGTATTTCTTTTATTATTATTATTATTACTAAGCATTTTATTTGTTTACATTTCAAATAATATCCCTCTTCCCGGTTTCCCCTCCACAAACCCCATCCCATTCTCCTGACTAATACAGATGCAGATACTCACAAAAATAACCATTGGTCTGAACCCAGTGTCCCAATGGAGGAGCTAGGGGAAGGACCAAGGGAGCTGAAGGGGATTGCAACCCACAGGAAGAACAATATCAACTAACCAGACTACCTAGAGCTCCCAGGGACTAAACCACCAACCAAAGAGTATACATGGAGGGAATCCATGGCTCCAGCTACATATGTTGCAGAGGACTGCCTTATCTGACATCAATAGGAGGGGAGGCCTTTGGCCCTGTGGAGGCTTGATGATCCAGCATAGGGGGATGCTAGCGCAGTGAGTCAGGAGTGGGTGAGTGGGCGGAGGAACACCCTATTCTGTATTTCTAAGTCACACATTACCTTACCAGTTTCATCAGTTTTTAAGAGCCATTAAAAACCCATCTTTTTCATGCAAGAGTTATTTAAATCTTTTATGTGAAACATCCATATAATATTCCTTCTAGTGGGTGCATGGAAGGCAAAGGCTTATTACGACACCCACAAACTTAAATACTTGTATCACATTTTATTTAATTACGTATTGTGTCATCTTGATGATCTTTCATGTTTCTTTTGAAATTCAACAAAATTTTTAAAAAGATGTGTGTCTATGCTTCATGTGCTCACATGTGTCTATGCTGTTTGCTCTGATGCCTGTTTATTTTGTGTGTGCTCACATGTACACTGCAGAGGCCAGAGGAAGATGTCTGTGCTTTTCTATCACTCCAGAACATATTCCATTGAGGTAGCTTTCCTAATTAATTGGTAGTTTCAATGAAACTCTAGTAGAAGTCCAAGAAATTGACACTGTATACATCTTCAAGATAAATCTGAATTTTTTTTGTAGATAGTTGTGAACATTATAATATCATACAGTGTGTGAAGAAGAGTAAAGTCAGGGGACTCTGAGTTCACTAGTGAATTATGCCAAATATTTAGGGAGAAAAGAATAATATTTGTTGAGACCTCAACTTATATCACAGCATACAGCTTTAGTGATAGAGTATAGCATTAGTCAAAGAATAGACAGAAAGAGTCACAGAACAGAATAGAGAGCCCAGGAAATTTGCCACACAAATATACTAAAGTGATTTTATTTTTCACTCAGAAGCAAAAGTTATGTGGTTGGGCAGAATAATTTTTTTTCAACAAATGCTCCTGGAGAACTAAAAATCTACTTGCAAAAATTGTGTACATTTCCCACATGATTAACTCAAACTGATTTATGTACCTATACGTAGAGCATAAAACTACAAAATTACCTTACAATAATATTCAAGAAAAGCTAAGCGATCCTATGTCTGGTAATGCCTTTAAAAAATAACATCAAATAACAATCTATGAGGACATAATTGATGAGATAAACTTCATTAAAGTTAAAAAAAATCTGCTCTGTCTCCATTCTTTGTGTCCATCCTCACTCTCTCTCTTGCTGAACCCTGACCCGCAGACTGGAGCAGCTTGGGGCAGTGCAGGCTCTAACAGTTTAGCCCCCAGGCTTTTGGCAGTGTGGGTTCCAACATTGACAGAACGGTCCAAGACACTTTGACCCCCAAATGTGAGGTAGAGCAATTCTCAACATTTTTGGCCCTCAAACGTGGGGCAGCTCTGGCCGCAACATTTTTGGCGCCCAACGTGAGGCAGCAAGAATGAAAGATCCAGTAAGGGAGGTTATTGGAAGAAGGATCTGCCGAAAATTCAGAAGTAAAACAAAGGTGAACACCGAGGGAATCTGCTGCGTCAAGAAAGGTAAATCATGTTAATGAAAATGGGGCAAAAAATAAGTCAGCCCGAACTCAACTCTCTGTTTTTGTTTTGTTGTTTGCTGCTCACCTGTGTTAATTGTCTGCTTTTGTTTCGTTTTTTGAATGCTATCTTTCATGTTCAATATAAAAAGAAATATAAATTAGAATCTAAAATACAACCAAAGGTTGATGACGATTTGTCAGAGCCAGATTGTGCTGACTTAGAGGAAGAGGCAGCTGAACATTACAACCCTGAATGGCCCTCTTCCCAAAGACCCCCTCCCTATGCACCTCTACCTCCAGATGCTCCCCCAATGGAGATGGTGGTTATAGATCCCAGATGGGAGTTACAGGAAAAAATGTCTATTCTTAAACAACAAATAGAGTTAGAAAAAGAGTAGCAGGACTTAATTAATCAGCTACAAAAATTAAGGACAGGGAAGATGTCTCAAGAGGTAAACTGCAAAAATCCCCCGGCTCCTTGCATTCCTCAACCAGGAGTCCAAAGGCAGTCCTTATCACCTAGCTTAAGATTAGCCACAGATCATCCAGAGAAGGGAGATGTTGAGGCTTTTCCTGTATTAGAGACCAGAGACAATCAAGGGGTTGCTTGGAGACATCACACAGGGTTTAATTTTCAAATTATTAAGGAATTAAAAAATGCAGTATCACAATACGGTGCCACTGCTCCCTTTACTCTTGCAATTTTAGAGTCTGCTGCAGAGGAGTAGCTGACTCCTAGCGATTGGAATACATTAGTGGGAGCAGTTCTTAGTGGTGGTGACTATCTTACTTGGAAATCAGAGTATCATGAGAATTGTAAGGAAACTGCTAGGAGAAACATTCAGGCAGGCAATGGCTGGTCCTTTGATGCCTTAGTAGGAGAAGGGCAATTTGCTTCTAGTAACAACCAGATGCAATATGACCTAGGCTTATTTGCTCAAATTCAAAATGCAGCCATGAAGGCTTGGCATAAACTCCCAGCAAAAGGAGACCCTGGTGCATTCTTAACAGCAGTCAGACAAGGACCTGATGAACGATTTTCTGATTTTGTTCATCGATTAATGACAACAGCAGGGAGGATTTTTGGTAATGCAGAGGCAGGTATAGATTGTGTAAAACAACTTGCATATGAAAAAGCCAATCCTGCCTGCCAAGCAGCCATTAGACCCTACAGGAAAAAGACAGACCTTACAGGGTATATCAGACTTGGTTCTGATATAGGTCCCTCCTACCAACAGGGCTTAGCTATGGTGGCTGCCATGCAAGGACAATCAGTAAGAGATTTTTTGGCTAGTAGAGACAAAAAGGCCTGTTTTAAATGTAGCAAGCCTAGACACTTTGCAAGATATTGTGAGGCAGAAAATGAGTTAACCCAAAGACAACCCAGAAAACAGCCTGGGCTTTGCCCACTTTGCAAACACGGAGAGCATTGGGCTAGTGAATGTAGGTCCAAAAGAGATGCACAAGGAAACATCCTTTCCTATAATCAGGAAAACGGAAACAGGAGCCAGCTCTAGGCCCCGAACCAACACAAGCCAAAACAGGCTTATGGAGCAGTCAGTTTCATACCAGCAAACAAAAATCCCTTTCAGAACTTAGTCAAGCAACACCAGGAAGCGCAGGACTAGACCTCAGTTCTGCCACCCACATAGTATTAACCCCAGAAATGGGAACTCAGGCCTTATGCACTGGAGTGTTTGGACCACTCTATCCAAATGTGTTTGGCCTAATAGTGGGAAGAAGCAGTACTACTATGCAGGGACTACAAATTTTTCCTGGAGTTATAGACAGTGATTATAAAGGTGAGGTTAATGTAATGGCACAGGCAATTCAGAATATAGTCACCATTCCTACAGGAAGGAGGATAGCTCAACTACTGTTACTTCCATTGTACCCTACTAATCACAAATATAAGAATCCCAAAAGAGGGATCAAGGTTTTGGTTCCTCTGATGCATACTGGGTACAGCCTATAGTTAAACAAAAACCTATGATGACACTATGGCTGGATGGAAAGGCATTCCAAGGCTTGGTTGACACAGGAGCTGATGTGACTATCCTAAAACAAAGCGATTGGCCTGACACCTGGCCTCTGACCCCAACCTTAACCAATCTAAGGGGTATTGGCCAAAGTCAAAATCCACAGCAAAGCTCTAAGGTGCTGATGTGGAAAGATAAAGAAGGTAATACAGTGAATATACAACCCTATGTCATCCCAGGCCTTCCCATTAATCTCTGGGGCAGAGATCTTTTATCCCAGTTGGGATTGATTATGTGCAGCCCTAATGAAGTAATCACGGCTCAAATGATAATCTCCAGATTTTCCCCCAAGGAAAGGATTAGGAAAAAGTGAAGAAGGGATTATCTAACTTGGCTCAGGCCATAAAGGCTCATGAGTTACATCACCTTAATTCTAAAACTTTAAAAATTATGTTTCAAATTACCAGAGAACAAGCTAGACAAATTATTAAACCATGTCAATCATGTGTTACACTTTTACCAGTTCCTCATTTGGGCATAAATCCAAAGGGACTGATACCAAATAGTATCTGGCAAATGGATGTTACTCATTATAATGAATTTGGCAATCAAAAATATATACATGTATGTGTAGATACATAGAGTGGTTTCATTTAAGCAACATTACAATCTGGAGAAACAAGCAAGCATGTGATCACTCATATGCTTGCTACAATTGCTGTATTGGGCATGCCTAAACAGATAAAGACTGACAATGGCTCAGGTTATACAAGCTCCAATTTCCACCAATTCTGTGAAAAATTGGGAATACTACATAAAACAGGTATTCCATATAATCCCAGCCTTCCCTTTACAAAAAATTTAAAAAGGGGGACCTGTGGGGAGCTGACAGAAGGCGGCTATCATCCTTGCAGCCATCTTGAGCCATATACCCTGACAAGAGTTTTAATTACAATAGCCTACAACAGCTGAGCACACTCTGATAACATCTTGTTTTAGATACCCAGGATCTTCTTGGATGTGTGAGACTTAAGGGCATGACTTAGAGATCAGATTTAGAGATAAGACCTAAGGGTGTGGCATAAGGATGTGACTTAAGGGCATGGCTTAGAAGTGAGACATATAAAAGGCAAGAGGCAGACAGAAGAGTTCAGTACAACTTGGAACTAGGAATTAGGTTAGAGAGTGCAACTTGGAGTACAACTTGGAACTAGGAATTAGGTTAGAGAGTACAACTTGGAGTACAACATGGAACAGAGAATTAGGCATTAGGTATTAGGCACTTAGCACTTGAAGAAAGAACTTGGAACTTGGAGGCACTAGGGACTAGCAACTAGGGACTAGGAACTCAAGACTTGGGACTTGGAGAGAAGAAGAAAGACTAAAAAATAAATGGGATTGAAACACACTCTGTCTGGTCTCCATTCTTCATGTCCATCCTCACTCTCTCTCTTGCTGAACCCTGACCGGCAGACTGGAGCAGCTTGGGGCAGTGCAGGCTCTAACAGTTTAGCCCCCAGGCTTTTGGCAGTGCGGGTTCCAACATTGACAGAACGGTCCTAGACATTTTAGCCCCCAAATGTGGGCTAGAGCAATTCTCAACATTTTTGGTCCTCAAATGTGGGACAGCTCAGGCCACAACAATGGACCATGGAAACTTCCATTATTTTTATTTTGAGACATTTCTCACTAAGTTGTTCAGGCTGCTCTTAAACTCATGCTGTAATGTGCATAGGCCTTGAACCCAGCTAGGACTTAAGGCCTGTCTGACTATACATGGCCAGTCAAGTCTTTGTTTGTAACCACTTTTTATTTATTGGATATTTTAGTTATTCATAATACAGATGTCATCCTCTTTCCCCATTTCCCCTCCCTAGAACCCCCTATTTTGTACTCCCTCTTCCTTTATGCTTTTATACCATTTTGATCACATGAATGTGTTAAGGTCAGTTCTAGGTTGAAGGTCTAGCAGTACAGTAGATGCAAATAGTTGAGGAAAAAGCAATACAATAAACACAAAGAGTTAAAGAAAAAGCAAGGCATTGAATCCAGTTATATGAACACTCCTGTGATCATGGTTTTTAAAGGTTTATCATGATGACCAAAGTATCTGAGACTACTTCCCTGTCCTAGCCCAAGGTCATTTTCATGTCTGAAGCCTACTTCTTTGTTCTAGCCTAAAATTTAGATTCCTGTATGAAATTACTTTTTTGTTCTAGCCTATTATTTAGATTCCTGACTGAGATTACTTCTTTGTTGTAGCCTATAATTTAGACTCCTACCTGAAATTCTTTGTTCTAGTCTAATGTCAGATTTATGCTTGAAGCCTACTTTCTTGTCCTTGGCCAATGTCACATTCCTGCCAAGCAGCCCCTTTCCTTGTCCTTGGTCTATGTCAGCTTCTTGCCAAGCAGCTCCGAAGGCTGTCCACCTCTCCCCCTTTTATATTTTGTTAACAAGATTGAGCCTGTCTTAGGTTGTTCTGACAAGAATGCCTTTCTTACCCATCATGGAATATGCATTATCAAAGGCAATGCACTTCTGTCTTAGGTTGGTAAGGCTCTGTGAAGAATCTTACCTGTCCTTGTCTTGCCAACCAGTTAATTTAATAACTCTGTCTGGGGGTCCATTTTCATTTTGAACCAATGTACTTTGGCTGCCAACATGCTAATGTTATAAAAGATAAGCTTTAACACGATGGTCAGGAATAAAAGTATTCCCAGAACAAGAAGGGCTAGCCTGATCAAGCTATATATGCCATTCCTGAGGTTTGTCCAAAATGAAAACTCTGAGCTCAGGCCATGGATGACTATATTGGCAGTATCTGCAGCATGAAAGGTCAACAGAGCAGCATTCTTTAAATTCATAATCTCACTATGCAAAGTTAACATACCCAGAGAGGTGTTAGGGTTATGGCAAATATTCTACAGGTGTCTTTAAACCTTTTTTAAAAAAAATATAATGACAATTATTGTGAATTTAAAAAGTAACACTACTCCAATGATATTTGTCATGACACTTGGGATGGCTCCTAACTCTTGAACCCTGAACCTCTTTCAGATAATTTGAATGGGTTATAGAGCATCATTCATTGTTCCAGATACCTATATAAATCCTTTTGTATACTCAATACATTAGTAACATTTTTTTTTTGCTAGATGGTTAACAAAAATACGTGTCTTAACTTCTTGTGTCAATGCTATTGCAGAAGCAGTGGTGCTAGCAATAGTGGTGCTAGTGGAGTTTTATACCAGCAGTAATCAAGCCTGCTACCCTCTTGCTCTGCTTAAAGCCTAAATCACTTCTTCCAGCACTTTCAAGCTTTTTTCAGAGAATCAAGGTTTTCTAATATTCAGGGAAATGAGACAAAACCTGGTTGATAGACCCCTGTAACAGACATGCCAGGTTTCAACACACCAACATAATTGGAAATTATACAGTCAATGTAACTTACAATAAATGCTGTAGAAGAGACAAAACCAATTTTAGCTTGACAATTAAAAGAGCCCTAAAACATGCACTAACCCTTGTTTGAAATCCAGATCCTGTCCCAACATTATCTTTTGCTATCCTAACATCATAGCGAGCTACAGCTAGTTTCCAAATATGTCTCTGACAAAGTCTAGATCCAGTCTTCCAAAAGTAGACTGTTATTTCACATATTGGATTGATTTCGAGACCAGTACATAATTGAGTCCTAATAGCTGGGCACCTTTAAGTAGAATACAAAGGACATAATTTCTCTTTTCAATTCTCTATTCCACAAGATCTAAAAACTTGAGGCATGGCAGCTTGTCCCATCTGGGATATAGTTAAACAAAGGTGGGTCAGGAACATATGTCCAATATAGTTCCCCAGTCACCCTTGTCAGGGCACTCAGCAAGCTCACAGTTTGGCATTATTCTTTGTCTCATCAACAGTATGTCTCACCAATCTTTTTAAAGTTCCATGGGCCTCTTCCACAATACCTTGTCCTTGAGGATTATATGAAAAAGAAATCCACTTAATAAATTGTTGACAAAAAGTCTCGACTGCTCAACTACAATTCCCAGACCCATTATCTGTTTTTTTTTTTAAATTGGATATTTTTATTTATTTACCTTCCAATGTTATCTCCTCTCCTATTCCCACCCCAAACCCCTTATCCCATCCCCCTTCTTCTATTTCTATGAGTGTATGATCCTGCCATCCTCCTGCCTCCCTGCTCTTGAATTCCCCAACACTAGGGAATCCAAACTTTCAGGTACCAAGGCTGTCTACTTCCACTGATACCTGACAAGGCCACCCTTGACTAAACACCTATACAGGTGGTGCCATGAGTCCCTCCCTTTGTGTTCTCAGGCTGAAGGTTTTAGAATGGCTACTCCAGCTTTTTTCTTAGGACCATTTGCTTGAAAAATTGTTTTCCAGCCTTTTACACTAAGGTAGTGTCTGTCTTTGTTACTGAGGTGGGTTTCCTGTATGCAGCAAAATGCTGGGTCCTATTTGCATATCCAGTTCATTAGCCTATGGCTTTTTATTGGGGGGATTGAGTCCATTGATGTTCAGAGATATTGAGGAGATTATTGCTTCCTGTTATTTTTGTTATTAGCAGTGACATTGTTTGTGTGGGTATCTTCTTTTGGATTTGTTGGAAGAGGATTACTTTCTTGCTCTTTCTAGGGTATAATTGCCCTCCTTGTATTGGAACTTTCCCACTATTATCCTTTGTAGTGTTGGGTTTGTGGAAAGATATTGTGTAAATTTGGTTTTGTCATGGAATATCTTGGTTTCTCCATCTATGGTAGTTGAGAGTTTTGCTGGGTATAGTAGCCTGGGCTGGCATTTGTGTTTTTTTCAGGATCTATATGACATCTGTCATACTTTTCTGGCTTTTATAGTATCTGGTGAGAAGTCTGGTGTAATTCGGATAGGTCTGCCTTTATATGTTACTTGGCCATTTTCCTTTACTGCATTTAATATTATTTCTTTGTTTTGTGCATTTGGTGTTTTGATTATTATGTGATGGGAGGTATTTCTTTTATGGTCTAGTCTATTTGGCGTTCTATGGGCTTCTTGTATGTTTATGGGCATCTCGTTCTTTAGATTAGGGAAGTTTTCTTCTATAATTTTGTTGAAGATATTTATTGGCCCTTTAAGTTGGGAATCTTCACTCTCTTATTCTATTATTCTTAGGTTTGGTCTTCTCATTGTGTCCTGAATTTCCTGGATGTTTTGTGTTAAGAACTTTTTGCATTTTGCGCTTTCTTGGACAGTTGTGTCAATATTTTTCCTATGGTATCTTTTGCACTTGAGATTCTCTCTTCTATCTCTTGTATTCTATTGGTAATGCTTGTGTCTATGACTCCTGATCTCTTTCCTAGGTTTTCTATCTCCCTTTCTATCTTCAGGGTAGTCTCCCTTTGTGATTTATTTATTGTTTCTACTTCCATTTTTATGTCCTGGATGGTTTTGTTCAATTCCATCACCTGCTTTGCTGTGTTCTCTTGTAATTCTTTAAGGAAATTTTTGTTTCCTCCTTAAGGGCTTCTACCTGTTTACCTGTGTTCTCCTCATTTTTTTTTTTTTTTGAGAGTGTTATTTATGTCCTTCTTAAAGTCCTCTATCATCATCATTTGAAGTGATTTTAAATCTGAATCTTGCTTTCCCAGTGATATGGAGAATTCAGGACTTTCTAGTGTGGGAGAATTAGGTTCTGATAATGCCAAGTACCCTGGGTTGCTGATGCTTATGTTCATGTGCTTGCCTTTCACCATCTGGATCTCCTTGGTGCTACCTGCCCTGTCTCTGACTGGAGCCTGACTTTCCTATTATCTTGGTTGTATCAGAACTGTATAGGGTGGGTGTTACTACTGGGGTTACAGCTGAGGCCCAAGATCTTCTCAGTGCTCATGCCCAGACCAGAAGGAACCAGTGCTTCTGTCCAGGAGTAAATTCCTGGGTCCTAGTGGGTGGGTCCCAGTTACTCTCTGTTTGGAGCAGGCATTTGTTACAGAATGAAAGAAGAGAAAAACAGCCCTAGCAAGATTCATACTCAGGGATGCTGAGACTCCAGGACCTTCTATTCCAGCTTGGTGCTTGATTCTACTGCAACTACATCGAAGCTGTTTCTTTTAAGGACTTGCTTCCAGAACTTTTCCAGAACAGCTAGATTGCCTGTCCAGCCTTTCTGACTGTCACAGTCATGGTGTTAGCTAAGCAATGAACTCTCTCAGCACATAGTGACTTCAAGGCAAATGATGCCAGCTAGCTCTCCTTTGAGTAAGCCAATTTTCCTATTTCCCTTTGGACCCCCAGATGAGAATTCTTTGCCCCAATTCAACTGGAAACAGACAAAAGGAGATCATCGTCCCAGTTCCTTATGTTGGGGTGGATGGTTCTGGTTACTTTAGAAATTATACATGTGTTGTCATTTAAAGAATACTTTACAAATGTCGCTTCGGACAGGGAGGGAACTAGAGAACTTAATCTCAGGGATTTCTACCTTTCCTGTCCTCTTCTCTATCCTTCCTTCTTAGGTAAAAAGGAGGGAGGAAAGAAAGGGGGAGACATAGTAATATCATAGAAATAGACAAATAGGGTTAGGTTAGCAAATTTACTCTTAAGTGAAACATTACATAGGTATATCTTACATTGGTAGAAATCTTTATGATTGTTACAAGGTTGAAGTTATAATCTCTTATTTTGGTATAGAATTTATTTTGTACAAATTTAGGGTTGTCACTGGTGTGAGTTTCTTATTGATATAAAAGTGGGATTAATATTTTTACTCTCATATAGGTATTATGCCTGTTTAACTCATTTAGAAATACAAGGCTTAGACCCAGTCCTTTTTAAACATTTTTTTTTTAAAACTGATTTGAGATGGTTGGCTTGTGAGTCAGGGGCCTATAGCAATTGCATGGCTCAGAGCTTACCATTAGGGTATTTTCTAGATTTTTAATTAGAAATAGTGGAAAGGAATTAACAGACAACAGTTCAGATTGCTTTACATAGATAGTTGGTTTTCAGAAAGTCAGAAGTCCACAGAATTGATGTTACAAGCATTCCTGTATAAACATTCATTTAATTGGAGACCTGTCTGCTCCTGACAGCTTCTCTGTCTTGGATTCTAAGAAGAAATTGAGCATCGTTGAAGTTACTGCAGTTGTGGTGAGACAGCCACTAGGCAAGAATTGCCTCTTTTCATCTACAGATGAAATACTGTGCAGAAAAAAGACACACTTGTGGAATAGTTGACTGATTATATCTGCCACGACAGAATAATCAGCCCTTAGAAATTCTACAACACTAAGGTCTGTCAGATGATTCTGGGCCATAAGGCTGAAGATTTGATGCTCCAACGTTCTCTAGTATAGGGACTGTCCAGGTGTTCAGCGGTCTCTATAAATTGGCTAAGTTTTAGAAGCTATGCTTAGTGCTTCCCATAATTTCAGTTAACCCAGTCATTCTGCATTTCTGACAGGGATGAAAACCTATAGTCTCATAGCCAATCCTGGCTATTTACTTTGAGAGAAAAGATCTGAGTAGATGGTTTTCAGCTGACATTCATTCTGAAGACAGGACATAAGCCAGGTTCAGAACTAAATCTTTTAGTTGAGAGAGATGGCAGAGGTTTTATTTAGTTAACAAAAATGATGGACTGGGTATTAGGCCTATCTTGTATTTTAACAATTATAACATGGCAATATAGTTTGTGTTCAATTTATATCTGAGAGAAAAGAGTCTTTTAATTGGACAAAAAGGGGGAAGTGTTGTGGATAGCCCTAGCCTTTTGTTTTCATGATATTCCCACTCCTGGGAGGGGCTGCAGAGGAGGAGTGAATCTTGTGAACCTTCTGTCCAATTGAATTTGTAAAATAAAGGCTAGAGCCAGTGATTGGGCAGTAGAAGGGGAAGTGGAGAAAAAGGCTTAGGGGAGGAGTCGGAAGAGGAGGAGTTAGAGGAGGAAGTTTCTCGGGGAGAGGTGAGGTAGGCAATGGAGAGCTGGAAGAGCGAGAGGAGCTGTTGGAGCCATTGGTGGAAGGACAAGGAGGAGGAGAAGAACATGGCTTAGAAAACCACAGGTTTTAAGGGATCTCATAGCTGGGGAATAGAGTAGTACAATGGTAAATCTGCCCAATCCAAGGCTTGCAATTTATAATCATAAATACTGAGTTGTGTTTTCCTTGACTGGATGTGTTTGGGTCAGAGATTTACCACAACAGGCATTTCTGTCACCTTACCTAAGATACTGCCTGGGTTAGAGCTCCTAGGAGCCCTGCTTTCTCTGGGTTCTGTCTAACCACTTTTTGGAATGCAAGCACAAATGGCCTCATTTAGTGGTTTCCATTCTGTCTGGTTGCAAATGAACATCAATTTCTCTTTATAATCCTATTCAACTGTTGCACTGCTAGTTTACTTCATCTGAAATGTCTTTCTATTCTTCTTTCTAACTTTTTTAAGTTTAGGTTTTAGATGTCAGCTCTCTACCATTTAGTTTATTTCTTAGGTTAGATATCATGAATAACCTTTTAAATCAGTCTATTGAAAAAAAAATAGTACCACAATGTTAGCATTTTGTGTAAGCTCTGCCCCACAGTTACCTGGCAAAAGCCAGGTATGCCTGACTCACTATAACAGGGGCTGCTTGCCCCCTCCTCTCTTTCTTGTTTTCTTGTGCTTTGCTCTTGCTCTGTCCTCTTACCCTCTTCTCACTCCCCATATCATTCCCCTCCCCCTTCTCTCTCCACATGCTCATGGCTGGCCTCTACTCCTGTTCTCTCTCTCTCTCTCTCTCTTTCTCTCTCTCTCTCTCTCTCTCTCTCTCTCTGTTTGTATTATCCTCTCAACTCCCCTCCCCATGCCTTGAATAAACTCTATTCTATACTATACCATGCTGTTTCTGGTCCCTCAGGAGGAAGTGATGCCTCAGCATGGACCTGCACAGGCACCCCCTTCCCTTACACCTGACTGTACATCCACCAAACATATTCCTTCTCTCCTTATCTTTTCTTAAAATATAACACACAAGAGAATAAGTTTGACATGCCTCTCTGAATCCTACCTTAAATCACTTTTATAAAAAGTTTCAAATGCCTTTTCTTTGTAGTTAACACCTATTTCTAGCAACATTTTTATGTGAAGTCATTTCAGAGCATGGGAGACCAAAAGTATACCTCTTTCCTATTGTCCCATCTTCTAGTAACTGGCTGGTTACTGTAGGCTCTGTCATCAGAATACAGTAACAGAAGTAAGAAGAAAACAGGAAATGAGTTCTCAATTTTTTGTTTGTTATATATATATATTTGTTGTTGTTGTTGGTGGTGGTGGTGGTTTTGTGGGTGTGTGCACGTGTGCATGTGTGTGTGTGTGTCTGGTTTTGTGGGTGTGTGCACGTGTGCATGTGTGTGTGTCTTGACTGTAAAGAGCAAGTGACAAAGGTCTGTAAAGTAATTCAGAAAATATCTTCATCCAGTTCTAGAAACATAACTTGAAGTCTAAAGGCAGGACATGGAAACAGCACCTATGATGTAATTGTTCAGTCACAGCATCTGGTGACTGACTTCCTGGCTGACTCTGTAGTACTGAGAATCTGAGCTTACCAGGGCTTATAAGTGATGAGTAAAATTTCTCCCAGTAATCAGTTTAGAATATGTGAATGAGCAGTGGTGTTTAATAAGCATTCATGTGTATGATAATGCAGGAGCTGTCACAGCAGGCCCCGAGAAACAGGTTGGACCTTGAACAGGCATGAATCACTGTTGGAGCACAGCACTGTCATTACTTGGTGTGTATGTGTGTGAAGCCAAATTAGGTCTGTGGTTAATCTAAGCAAAGCCCAATATTATCTGAACTGTCTGTGAACTGAACTGTGAATTGTTTTTGTTTGAGTTACTCACTGCCTCCCTGGTCTATTTCCCTTCATTATTCAAGTCCTAACTTGTAACAGAAATGAATACCATGAGGAAGAGGTAGAAGGAGAGAGCAGGAAGGAAGAGAAGGATAGATGGAGAGAGAGAGAGAGAGAGAGAGAGAGAGAGAGAGAGAGAGAGAGAGAGAGAGACAGAGAGACAGAGAGACAGAGAGACAGAGAGACAGAGAGACAGAGACAAAGGTTGAGAGAGGGATGAAAACATGTGATACTACCCTATGGCTAAGGTGATAAATTATTTTTGCTTTCATTGCAGTTTAGAGTTTTTATGTTACACCAGAGAGGGTTATTTAAAGTTGGTGGAAAACTCAAATGTTCATAATTTGTTTTTGTATCTTAGAGAGAACACTGGTTTCTTCTTTTTTTAAATAATATTTTTATTGATTCTTTGGGAATTTCACTTCATACACCATGATCACATTAAACTGCCAGTCTTTCCATATCTGCTCCCCCAACTCTTGTGACACCGTCAATCCCACAAAAAAGTAAATTCAACTTGTGTTGTCCATACACTCACTGAAGCATGGCCAAACTCTCAATTTTCCCAGGACGAAAGTTGAGTCCTCCATCTGTACCTCTGTGATAACCCTTCCCCCTACCCACACCTTCCAAAATTTACTAACAGCCTAAAAAGGCAGACATCAAAGAGAACTTTAAAAAATTGTGATAGAGATGCTGAGATGTACCTCTCTACAATCGATAATTTCTGCTTCCTTTTTCTAAGAGTGATACTTCCTTTTTCTTTAAAGAAATGTTTCAAACTCCAGGCACACTAGTCTCTTAATGCATTCTAGTCAGATGCTGATATTCTTCTCAGAATGGCAGATGACTGAGAACAAGGCTTCCTGTACGTTGATTTAGTTGCTCATTTGCTGATATGTTTTAAAGCAACTTATATGTATCCTGCTGAGTGTTACATGCCTTTGTGTATGCATTCCTCAACCCGTGCATATATTTGTATATTCAGCTAAAATGTTTTAAAATTACTCACCGTTACCTCTTCCTTAACCTTAGAGACATGTGGCATGGAGGACTGAAGTGTCCAGAATCTCCATTGTCTTTGAACACAAGCATATGCATCTGTGCTACTGATGTTTATTGACAAACATTAGTTCTCCACTCATGATCTAGCCACAAGAGCAGACAAGTGCCATTCCATGTTAAAGGCAAGAGCATGACCTGCCTTCTCATCTATAAAGCAAAATTAATGTATTATTATTATTATAACATTCTATGATGTGACAGTGTGCACAGAATAATTCTAGAAAAGAAATAATGTTTAAACAAGCAAACCTGGAAAAAGAGACAGACAGATGGACAGGGAGAGAGAGAGAGAGAGAGAGAGAGAGAGAGAGAGAGAGAGAGAGAGAGAGAAAATAACATGAAATCAAGGGATAAGTTTATAGAAATGTTATATGTCCATAGGAAATTATGATTTCTTGTAGAAGAGAGCAGGTGCAAATCAGAATACTATAGTAGTTAAAAGTAAAAGAGATAAAAGAAAATAGATTTATTGAAAAGAAGATTAGCTATACAGAAGAACCCTGTCTCAAAATCCTTCCCCTATAAAAGAGGATTATTTCACCCATTACTATGGTCAATTATACCAGCATAATATGACTAAAAACAGGTTATATAATATCCAATATTTGACATGTGAATTGTTGCTAGGTGTTTTAAATTTTTCTTTAATTAAAGAGGAGATTTAGAGGTCAGCATTTTTTTCTTTTTTTTGAGAATATTTTTTTCTCATACAATGTATCCTGAATTTTGATGCAATGTCTAAGATAGGGGTGGAAATGAAGGAGTTCAACATATGAAGGAAGCAATGCATTATGTACACCCATGACAAGAGGCATTATGGGTTTCCCTGAGTATGGGAACAGAGCAAGTGAAGGTAGCCTGCGTAGAGGTGACAAGTAGTCCTGAGTCCTGGGCCCTGGGTTCAGCTTGATCAACTTTGCTGGTCTGTTCCCTGTTCCACAATAAAAATAATGGTAGTTGTCAGCTCATAAGTTTGAGCATGAAATGAGATGATAGATATACAGGTACATGAATAGAAACATGCATAAATAGGTCTTAGGAAATAAGAAATAGTAGCTATTGCTATATAAATATAACACTAACACACACATGCACACACACACACACTATTGATGAATCAGCCATATTTGTCTTCCTCCTCATATACCATATGTGCAGCTGCAGCTAGGACAAGTATAGTTTTATACTGACAAAAATGATGTGGGGTATTGGAAAGATGGCTCAGTGGTTATTAGGAACATTTGCTGCTCTTGCCGGGGATTGGGTTCAGTTCCCAGGCCCCACATGGAGGCTCACAAGTACTTATAACTCCAGTTCGAAGGTGCTTTTTTTCTGGTTTCCATGGCATTCTATACTTGTGGTCCCCATACATATATGCAAACACAACACTCATATATATAATAAAACTAAATAAATCTTCAAGAGAAAGATATCATGGCTACAAATGTACCACTGAGTATAAAACATGCCATTTCATTTTAAAGGTGACACTAAAGAATCAGTAAGAAAAGTCTCTGTTTCACCTCCTTCATGTTCATGCATGTTGATGTGAACTTTTCTTTTGTATATGTTCATTCATTTGAAGTAATTTTATAGTATAAAACTAAGGCTGCCGATTGAAGCACATCTATGATTAAATCTTAAAATCACACATAGTTTATAACATTAAGTAAATGCCAAACTCTGAGTCACAACAGCACTCTTTTTTTCATAATGAATATGTTAATATCCTAATATAAAAATGTAAAATAGCATTAGGATTGTACTGCCTGGAAGAAATGAATATGCTCTTCCTTTTACAAGGCACTGATTGAATTGAGTTCATTTAGAAAATATAGTGAATCCTCAAAATACTCTGAAAATGACAAACATCTGAAAATTGTATTAGGTTGTTGTGATTTTGATCTAACATATAACTTCTTAAGTTATGGGTTATACAATTGAGTAACTGATTATGGCTGTGTCAAAATTGGTAACAGGAAAGCTTCTGGAATGCACATTGTCTGAAAATTAATTTATAATGTAAAAAGAATCTGAGGTATTTCTATCAGCATTCACCTACAGAATATCATGTAACATTACTGTAGCCTCATGTCTGAACATGCTACATGCTTCTTTTGAGATGTGAACATTATCATGCCATGTAATTTCAACAAACACTGCTGGAAACATGGCAGCTCTGATTCTGGACCACTGTATGTTGTGAATTGCACACAGTACTGTACATACCACATTTTCTGATATAAAAACATAATTATTTAATTACAAAAATAAATAATCTAAACATTTTTTTACTTTTATTCTAAGTGAGAACGTATTAAATCAGTATGTTTTTTAAAATTTTATAGTGCCAGAAAAATTATTTTTTGAATTTATGATTTGTGTTTAATGATAAAAACATCATTAAATAGATTATTTTTGCTTGTGATCAGAACAGAATTCCCCAAAGTTTCTGAAATCAATATACTTTGGCCACTTTATATTTTGTATTTTTGTGGAAAAATATTCTCAGCATTGATGATTATGAAATCAAAATATCATTAATTCTGAAACATCCTATAGTCTGCACTATTCTGACAAGATTTAATTCTTTATGTAGAAATATGTACAGCCATCTCATTTGGATCCAAATTTGTTTTCATGTTCAATTAGCACTCAATTTATATGCGTATCAATATATTTTTAAAAACCAAATTTTTTACTAGTAGTAAATGTTTGCTTTTTATACCTGTTACATATATTTATATATCAGATTTCACATAAAAATCTCTTGTCAAAAATGGGTGGAAACTTGAAAACGTTTGAGAAATCCTAGTTTAATAGATACTCATAAATTACTTGTGGAATATGACAAAGACCATGGCCTATTCTGTGATCTTATGGTGGGTTAATCTAGGCAGGTGCAGCTTAGAATGGAAAGAAGAGCAAGGGTTTGAGGTAAGAAGAGCTGAAATCTTTTCAGGTTGGTACCAACCACACATGTTAAAAGCCACATTCCAATACAACAAGAATTACAGATTTTCATCAAATTTCAGACAGCTTTGAAGTGTTCATAATGTGCAACTCTTCTTTTGTATCAACCCATAAGCAAACGACAGATCATAAAAACAATATATATGAGATATGCATATGGATTCCTTAGCTATCAGATAGTTGAAAAATTGTAATGTTATTTCTGTTGGAACACAGTCCAAGAAAGAAATCATATCAGGAGAATTCTGTGTATTTGTTTGAGGAAGCTTAAGGCAAGACTCTGTAGGAGGACCTACGGTGGGAGGAGTAAGGAGAAGAAGAGGAGGAGTAAGGAGAGGAAGAGGAAAAGGAAAAGGAGGAGCGAGGGAGAGTGGAGATGAAGGAGGATGGAGAGCCACGCAGGTATGGAAAGCAGTTGAGGGTAACAACTTTTTTATCTAATTGAGAAATAATTCTCTTTGTATGGGCATATTGTTATTGAGCATTACCAAACTTATAAAGCCTTTGATTAATCTTTAGGCATTAGAGTCTCATTTTCTTATTGGGCCTGCATGGATGGCAGGATGGTCTGGGCAATGCCCAGACTTGTAGATATAGCGTGGAACATTGGCAGAGCCATCTCCCATGCTGGCGTCTCATGGGTGGCAGGGCTGGTGTTTCTGGCTGGCCATTTCTAGCTGTGGTGCGCAGGTAGTTTCTGGCCACACAACATGGCAGCTGAGCTAGGCAGAGATACTGCAGCTTAGATAGTCAGCTAGACCGATGGCCATTTTTAAATAATTACTACAACAAGACTCCTGTGATCTCAGTTTGTTCTAAAACATGAAATTGCTCCTGTATTGTTTTGGGGCCCCCTCCCAGGTGTAGCAGATAGAAGTGAGTTTATCTCAGATTATTCATTACAACTTGATATTGTTATTTGTTTATATGCTTCTATGGACAAACAGGCTTTTGCCATGTGTGGCATGTCTACCATGTGTGGTTTGTCCTTAAAATTATACAGTTTACTCATGTTACTTCTTTTAACCTAGTAGAAATCGATGCTCCCAATAAAGTTGACATTTTAGTCTGCCTCATTTATTGGCTCCATTGACCCAGGTCCTACTACCTCCAGAGCAGTCAACAATTTTGATAGTTTCTTATCTTCTGTATATCATTAATTAACTTTTTGAGTGCAATTTTCTTGACCCACTTTTTCTCTCATAATCCTAATGATTCTCACTGTGTAGTTTTTAGGAACATATATTTTCCATTAGAGCAGAGTTCATGAGATGTTAAATTTATCCATTAATATGTTTGCAATGAATTACAAAATACAAAGAGATGTCTTTATAATTACATTGTGGTATTTTGATTAGGAATCCTGATCCACCACTTTTCTCAGTGGCATGATTTCTCATTTCCCAGTAGCCACACAGTGAGTATGCTTTCTGTGATTTCCTGAAGAACATGGTAGAAAAGAATGCACTCACAAAGCAATTCAAACTCAAGGGGCTGGAGATAGCGGATTGGAGAGGAATCTCAATGGTTGTAACTCTTCTTGTAGAAGCACATGGGTCCTATTAGCCCTTCCCTGCTGCAAAGTGAGCTTTGCCATGGCTTTTTGTCTGTTCAGGGATGAGACATGGACAGACTTTCTGTGTTTATTTTCAGGCAATTGAGCAGATATGGGCCTTAGAAATAAAAAATGCAAAGTGTTTGGAATTGGCTTTCTGGCTCTGTGGTTTGGAAAGGCATTAGATCTGGCAGCAAGAAGCATAGAGAGAGCCACTGAATACATCTGTTCTTGGCTGACCCTTGCATGTTATTGAGGATGTGCTGGTCTGTGTTGTGGCTAATGAGAGACCAGAAACTACAAGTGTTTTGTGAGTTGATGTTGGTGGTTGGATGGAAAATAGCTTGTTTTTCTAAGATGCTGGAATTCTAGAAATATCTCTATTATTGCCTTCCCTGAGGTCCAAGAAGCCTTGCTCTTGTTTTCAGGGCTTCTGCCAACAATCAGGACAAGTCACAAGATTGGATTGTTCAGACATAATTAATATTAAATTCATAAGTACAGCACTTAACTCTTCCTAGATCTTTGAAAATTGTTGCATGCCACTTTTATTGAAGAAACAATTAAGAAAACTTTTTCAAAGCTTAAATAGATTTTTACTCTTGATCTTTCTTTCCCTTTCTTTCTTCTTTCTTTCTTTCTTTCTTTCTTTCTTTCTTTCTTTCTTTCTTTCTTTCTTTCTTTCTTCTTTCTTGTTTTATTTGAGACAGGATTTCTCTGTTTAGCCCTGGCTGTTCTGGAACTTACTCTGTAGATCAGGCTGGCCTCAAACTCAGAAATTTGCCTGCCTCTGCTGGGATTAAAGGCGTGCACCACCACTGCCCGGCTACTCTTGATATTTCTATCTGGAACAGCTTGTTTTATTTTCTTTCATATCTTTGCATCTGGGATTTCCTGAGAGTTGCTGTTGGAAGTGATGTTTATATGACTAGGGTTTGTCTTGCTATTGGTGATTTCCATTGATACAGTTTAAGATACCAAATACCCCCAAATTTTAAAGCTGTGAGATGAAATGTAGCAGTTGATAGTATATATGTCTGTGGCATTCACCTTATCAGGTATTTACTACAGACTATGACTTTCTCTTGAAGTTCAGTTTATAGTAGCATGCAGTTCATGATGTTTTAGAGAAATATCATTGGGTATGGGAAGAAAAAGAAGAAGAAGAAAGAGAGTGAAAGAGAGAGAAAGATAATGATGGAGATAGGTATCAAGCAGAAAGGACTCTTGAACATTTAGTTCACTGAAAGGTAAATTTGGTGGTTTGGAAAAGAATGACATACATTAACACCCATGTTTAAATGCTTAGTAATCAGGAAGTTGCACTATTTCAGAGGAGTTAGGAGGTGTGGTTTTGTTAAAGAAAGTGTGTCACTGGTTTTGAACTTTTAGGTTTTCAAAGAGCAAACCAGCCCTAGTGGCTCTTTCTCTTCCTGCTGCATGCAGATCCAGATGTAGAACTCTCAGCTACCTACCTCTCTACCACATGTCTGCCTGTGTGCTACCATGTTTCCTACCATGATGACAATGGGCTAAACCTCTAAAACTGCAAGTCAGCCCCAATTAAAGGCTTTTCTTTATGAGTGTTGTTGTGGTGATAGTGTCTCTTCACAGCAATAGAACACGTATTAAGATAGTAGCTGTCACCCAATGCTTGATAATGGAGTTATGTTGTAAATTAGGTTATGTTCCAAAAGATATTGTGGTTTCATCCCTTAGTTCCCATGAATGTGACCTTATTTGGGAGTAGGGTCTCTGTAGATGATCAACTTAAAGTGGGGTCATTAGAGTGACTCCTAACTCAACAAATCTGTGTTCTTATAAAAATGAAATCTTTAGATACAGAGATAGGTACATATAAAGGGAAAATACCAGGCAAACATGAAGGTGGAGGTTGAGTGATGTTTTCACAAGTTTAGTACAGTAAAAGACTGTCCACAAGCCACCAGGAGCTAGGAAAATGAACCAGGACAAATTTTGTCTTATATCCCTTAGGAGGAATCAACCTGGACAACATCCTGATGTCAAGCTTCCATTATCCATACCTGTAAAAAATTAATTTCTTTTGTTTAAGCCATCCATTCTATGGCATGTTGTTATAGAAACCCTAGGGAACAGAAATTCTTAGTGAAATTTCATTTTATTTTATTTTAAAAAGCATAAATTGTTCTGGAGTTAAAAAATATATAGAAACTAGTTCTAGTCCCATGGCCCACAAACCTTCTTTGTTCACCAGCCACCTTTCCTGAGTAATCAGCTTCTGTCATTTCCCCACCCTTGCCCCATTGCATAAGGCTAGTTCTAGACAGGGGCCCATGTCTGAGGGATAATATTGTTGTAACAAAACATCATGACCAAAGAAACTTGGGGGAGGAAAGGCTTAATTCAGCTTATAATTCCACAGCACAGTTAATCATCAAAAGAAGTTAGGACAGGAACTCAAGGACTTTGAGGCAGGAGCTGATGTGGAAACCATGAGGAGTTCTGTTTACTGGGCTTCTCTTTCATTGCTTGCTCAGGCTGCTTTCTTATAGAACTCAAGGCCACCAGCCCAAGGATGGCACCACCAACCAGGGAAACAATTGAAAACAGACCTCATGAAACAAAAGAGCTCCTGTAGAGCTAAGGAAACATTCAGGTGAAGAAGAATCTCATAGAATGGGGGAGGATCTTTTCCATCTCTACACCTGACCATGGATTAATATCCGGAATATACAAAAAAAAAAAAAAAAAAAAAAAAAAAAAACTCAAAGAAAACAGTTAAGAAAACAATCTGACCTACCTAAAAATGGGCTAGGAATCTAAACAGAGAGTTCTTATAGAAGAAATGAAAATGGCTGAGAAATATCTTGCAAAGTGTTTATCAGCCTTAGCAATTAAGGGAATGCAAATTTAAACAAGTTTGTGATTTTATTTCACTCTAGGCAGAATGGCTGGGAACAACAAAACACTAATACCAAATGCTGGTGACGTTGTGTGGGAAGCAGACCCCTCATTTGTTGTTGATGAGAGAGCAAATTGGTGCAGTCACTCAGGAAATCCTCAAAGGACTGGATGTAAATCTATCATGTGATAGATATACCTTGTTATATGTCCCAAGAACTTGTTATTGTACTTTATACAGACTTGCTGCTCTATTCACAATAGCTTGGAGATGAAAAGAACTTAAATGTCCTTCAGCTGAAGAATGAGTAATGAAAATATGGTACATATTAAACAAAATGGGATAATATATTCAGCTGTTAAGAAAAAATGAAATCAAAAAATTAAAAGGTAAATGGATGATCCTAGAAAAAATTATACTGATCAAGGTATCCTAGGGCCAGAAAGACAAATGCTATATGTTCTCTCTTATCTGTGGTTCCTAGCTCCAAATCCTTAGATGTGAATATACAGTGTTGAGTAACCACAAAACCCATTAATGGATAAAGTGACCACAAAGTGTGTGTGGAGGGCAGTGCTTAAGAGGTGGATAGCAGAATGCAGGTTTTGTGCAGTGGGAAGTGGAATAATGATTGTTATGGTATAAGGAGGAGTGAGGGAGGGAGGTCAACACAGAAGAAAGAGGCATGTGAGCAAATAAACACCAATGTTGTTTGATAAAACCATAAGAAATCATATTATTTTATATTTACCCAAATTCTCTCTCTATATATACATATCTATACATAGATATATATGTATAGATATGTATATAGATATATATGTGTATGTGTGTTTGTGTGTGTGTGTGTGTGTATGTGTGTACATGCGTGCATGTGTGTGTGTGGAAATTATGTTACTTGGGCTGATAATGCACCCCATAAGAACCATAGACTAACAAGAATCTCAGTATCTTAAGTGAGAGAAACTTCTTCTTGAATGTTTGTTCAGGGTAGTCTGACTTCCTAAACAATATAGACTATCCGTTGGTTGCAGAACAGAAGTTGAAGTATTGCATTTATTGCTGAAGATACTTCACACTTTGGACACTGAATATATGATTCAAGCTGTAGCTCACCTGCAAGCTTCTTTTCTGTAGCCTACCTTCTATTGTGCCAGAAAATAATGTACACACTTAAAGAGAAGCAAGCAATTAGTAGTCCTACCTAGCTGCAGTGTCTATAAGCCGTATCAATGACTAGCATGGGAAAATATCCATGAAAGCGTAATAAGTGGCACTTACATGTTGGTGGCAAGTATTGGCTGTGTAATTGGAATTAGGGCACACTCAACAAGGGTGAAGTTGTACCTAGTTCTAGAAACCTACCCAAATTGTCAGGGTTATGGATCTTAGAAAGAATCTATTATTGCTACTTTGCTAGACCAGCATAATGCCTAACTACAATCTAAATCTAATCCTTACATACACAGGTGGGTGTAGCTGTCACCTCTTATTAAAGAAACTTCTTTTTATAGAAAATGAAACAATCACCAAAAACACAACTAGATAAAATGTAGAGATTAAAAAACTATGGGCAGCCCAGTCACACTGGATTTATCTACATCATATCTCCTGCATCTATGGCCCAGGGAACACCACAGGGAAGGGGGCAGAATGATTAAGAGCCAGAATACCAGTATGTCAGCTGTGAAACATCTCTCCTAGAAGTGGCTGCATGTTTTAGACTGGAACAATGGCAGCATCAGTTCTAAAACCACATACTCACAATCAAAAATGGGCTAAGCAGGTTGTATTCATATATCTATTCACACTTGTACATATATGTGCATGTAACAGTAATAATCAAATCTAACAGACTATCAGTTTGAAAATGAGGGTCATGGGAGTAGCTGAGGGAAGAGAAGCAGGAAAGTGATGTAATAAGAATTTCAAAAGCAACTTAAAAAAAAAAGAAAATTCAGAAGTGCTAAAAAATGTAGTTCAGCTTGTAGAGTGCTTCCCTAGTATACATGAAACTGTAGGTGTATATGCATTTCCAGCACCACATAAACCAAATGTAGCTCCTACAACTTGGGAAGCAGGGGGCAAAGGGATCAGCAGTTCATGGTGTTCCTAACTGTACTGTGAGATCCTGGACTACTAAGACTATCTCTCTCAAAATTAAATATAATATAATATAATGTATAAATACACAAGTATATAAATGCATCATTACTTAATATGTGTATGAGAATTATTGGATTAGGGTGACATAGACCAGATCTAGTTCTATGTGTGCTTTTAATACATGATTGTACTGTTGAAATGACCCAGACCTCAGATTCCAAAGATCTTACCTTGGTAAAGTGAAATGCACATTTTTTTTTTTTTTTTTGAAATAGGTGACAAGCTGGTGTTGTGGCTGGTGCTACACTTTGTTTTGAGAAAATACAGAATTTAATTGCTACCCAGCCACAAAATTATGTAATAGTCCAACATAATTATAGTAAGATAAGTTGGAGAGGCCTGTAATATTCAAATTGGCTACAAAATCTCCAAAATAGAAGCTTGCTTTCTTTCTTTCTTTCTTTCTTTCTTTCTTTCTTTCTTTCTTTCTTTCTTTCTTTCTTTCTTTCTTTCTTTTTAATGATTCTAACCAGTTTGTGTCCTCAGGACTCCGTGTTTTGTGTAAATTGTGGGTCCCTGTGATAATGCTATAAGCCTGGGGCCAATGGGAGGGCATTGATTTTGGATAATGACTTTATGTAACATCTGGTGCTAGTTGCACACACAAGTATCATTACTTCTCTTCTTGGAGGACATCATGGGCCCTTCTGTAGATTCTTTTCATTAAATTCACCATGGGAGGCCAACACTGTCTAACCATGAATCCATGTCTCCGGTAGATGACTGCTCAGGCCAAGGGGTAGAGACAGGCACAGTTTTGTTTAAAAAGTCCAGTAGATTTTAGTTCTGGGCTTTCTGTTCGAAACAACACATTTTACTTTGCTTGCTTCTGTGCCACTGAGTGTGTGGCTTCTTGAGAGTAGCTGTCACAATGATGCTGAAATCTTGCCTGCTGGTGATTTCCAATGATGCAGGACTGTATTAGTTAGGGTGTCTGTTGCTGTAATGAAACACCGTGACCAAGAGTAGGTTGGGGAGGAAACAGTTATTTGGCTTACACTTTCACATCCTTGTACTACATCACTGAAGGAAGTCAGGGCAGAAAGTCAAACAGGGAGAAGACGTGGGGGCAGGAGCTGATGCAGAGGCCATGGAGGAGTGCTGCTTATTGACTTGTTCCTCATGGTTTTCTCACTCTGTTTTCTTATAGAAGCCAGTACAACCAGCCCAAGGGAGGTCCCACCTACAATGGCCTGAGCACCTAGTAACTGTGAAAATGTACCAGAGGTTTACCCATAGTCCAAACTTATGGAAGCGGTTTCTCAATTGAGGCTCTCTTCTTCTAGTAACTCTAGCTTGTGTCAAGTTGATATGAAAATAGCCAGTACAAGGACAAAAGCCAAACCCCCGAGAATCCTAAAGCTGTAAGGTACCACACAGCACCCAGAAGTACATATTTCTGTGACATTCACAATCATTACTGGGCCTACAATTTGCTTTGGCATTGACTAGATGTTTGTTGCGCTTGTTTGCAGTGTTGGGTTCATAGTAGTGTAATCCGGGTCAAGATGTTTCTTATTTTGATGTGTATGATCTTGAAGCTTTCCAGGTATGGATAAGGTGAGCTGTTAAAAAATGGTCAGCGTCTCAAAAACTCTATCACTCTAAAAAATGAGTTTTTATTTTATATGTGTGTTTGCTTGAATGTACCACTTTTATGGAGTGCCCTCATACGTTAGAAGAGGTCATCATATCTTCTGAAACTGGATTTACAGTCAGTTTGGAACCACTATATGGTGCCAGGCATTGAGTCTAAGTCTTCTGGAAGAGCAGCCAGTGCTCTTAAGCACCGATCTATTTCCCCAGCCCCATATTCTCAGTTTTATTGAGCTTGGAAGATTGCAACAGAATGGAATTTCCAAAATACTTCCATGTTTCACAGTAGGCCTTGTGGCAGACTCTATTGTAACAAGTATCACATATATCTGCTGAGCCCAGAGACGTGGGAATTATTATATACAGAGCTGTGTGAGAAGTTGTGATCAATTCATAGACAGTTCATCATGTCGTGTGTAGAAAGGTGATTTGCCTTAACTAGCTTTAGCCTTTAGCAGTAAGAACCATGCTTTCTTGCTGCCCTAAAATGAGACCAGCCTGCTGGTCCAATTCTACCAAGCATGTTTCCCCACAGAGGAAAACTGATGGAAGTGGATGTACCTAGACTCATGTATTTGGTACATGGATTAGAGATGGCTGACTTTTGACTGCAAGTTATTTGCAAGACAAAGGAGATAACCTTAAACAACAGTTTCTGGTCACTACTTGCAACCTAATTCATACATTAGGGTTCAGGCCATGCCACACTGGAAGAGAGGAATTCTTCTGTTGGCACCATGCCCCAGACTACTGACCTTAAATATACAGGCAAGAAAATGTGAGCAAGTATTATTCTAACTATTCAAATGTCACCAGGACTTGAGAAATGCCATAATTAACAGGAAAAAATTGGAACAAGTTGTTGCAGTGAATTAATCTCTCTTCACATCATTAGGTAGGGACAGTCTCATACAATGGCTTTGGGACTAGTTTTTTCAGAACCCATTATTGTAAATTATCTGTACATTTAAAATAGAAGCAAGGGAGGGAAGAAGGCATGCCAGCACTGGCAGGTCCTGAAAGTTTGTGTACACAATGTCATTAATCTTCTCAATAGACCCAGGGGGTGCATGGCATACTTTCCTATTACAGGAGAGAAAAGTAAAGCTCATATTGTGGACTTTGTCCAAGGTCACAAGGAAGGGCAGGAAAGACATTCCATTGGGTCTGCCCAGATGCTGTTCTCACTCCTATGATATCTGCCTTGCTGAAAAGAAACCACTCCTGTCATAGCACATATTTTGCATTTTTGCTGTTTTTGTGTGTATGTGTTCATGTGTTTATGTGTGCCTATAGGTATACTAGGGTGTGTGTGTGTGTGTGTCTGTGTGTGTCTGTGTGTGTCTGTGTGTGTAGAACAAAGGTCAAACACTGAAACGAAATGATCAGTATTTTCCTTAATTGCTCTCAACAGTATTTTTTAAGATAAGATCTTTTACTGAACTAGGAGCTCACTCAGCTAGACTGTCTGACCAGCAAGCTCATGGATCTGTCTGTCTCTACTTTCCCAGTGTGTTAGAGCACTTGCTACTGTACTCTGCTTTCTTCTGACTTTAGGTCTTTGTGTTTGTGTGGTAGGCATTTTATTGGCTAAGTGTTCTCTCAGCCCCTTCTTCCCCTTAACGTTCTCAAATAGCACAGCATCATTTTTTCCGGGTCCCTACTTGGTAGTCAACTGTTGACAACAACCAAAAGAAACTTATTCTAAGTACTAGTATTTCATTTTTAGACTCCATTTAATCATAGGGAAAAACTAAGGTCAGGGGCTCAGGCTCTAGGGAAGCTGGGGACTTCCCTGTAGCTGAACAGCTTCTGTTGTGAACAGTTGTCTGAGTCCAGACATCTCAGGAAACAACTTGTAAAAGGACAGTTGTTTGTGTCCAGTCATCTCAAGGTCCGTGTCTCCATATTGCTGGCAGGATCAAACAAGTTTATGTTCCCAGTCCTAGGAATGAACATCTGTCCCACTTCTCCAAATGTTTTAATTGTCTATTAACTTTAAAGAATATAGAAATTGTTGTAATCTAAAGCAAGGTGCAAGAGTTATAAAATATAGCCAGTTGCCTGTTATGCACCAATTAACTACATACAGTTGACCCACACCTTTGTCCTCTTATCACTCTGAGCTCTGGACCTAATTTCTAGGAGAATGAATTAAAGACCTTGAAGCCAAGTGCCCTGGATGTGGCCCAGTCTCCAACAGGTACTCCCTGGCTTAACCCATAATGTCAAAATGCAACTGGATAACACTGCAGTTCCTCCCCCAATTGCTTTGTGCTTCCATTCTTTAAAAAAATATTGTATAATATCCCTTCCGGGACATGGTTTAGATCTGAAACTGGCCTCCTCCATGAGCTCTCAGAAACTAAAGGTTTCATTTTTAAGCTTCTGTATCTGAAGTGAGTTTTCTCAGCTTCCATCCCAAACACAACAAATGTTGAAACAGAGTGATAAAGTACTTTTTGACCCGACTTACCCATTTATCTGTGCTTAAAGGCTGCCAGTGGTAATAATTCTGACATTTCTGAAGTCTAGTCCGGCCCCACATTTCAAAGTGAAAAATCAAAATGGCAACAAATCACAAATACAAGAGTGATTCTTTCAGACAGAACACAAGGGAACAGAGCTATTAAAATTACCTTCTCTCCTGCCTTTCTATTTTCCAGGCTGTGTACTCTATGCTATTGATGTCAGCACCATCATAAGCAAATGTGTCCCAGTACCAGGTATGACACAGACACCGAAGCTATAGCTTTAGGTCTACCTAGAGGAGATGGCAGATCATCTGTTTCACACTGTGAATGGTATAGACTGAGGAAACTCCTCACTAGGATTTGTATATGAATTAGGAACAAGCAGACAGAAGTTTTCTGCTATAAAGATAGGACGATTTTTCTTTTCATTTGAGGCAAAATTACAGAACAAAGTAATTGGGAAAAAAACATTATTTAACAGTCAACTGAGCTAGGCTGGTTTATAACCTATCACATGAAATGCCCTGAAATTAAACCAGAGCTCAAAATGGAGAGAACAGAAGTTCCAGCAGTGCAAAAGCCAGCAAAAAAAAAGTATATATTCTATGTGCATTTGTCTTTTATCCCAGCTCATGTTGAAAAGCTAGACACAGGTATAAAAACACAGTTTGATGCTGGTTTTAAACACAAACCATCTTATCATTTATAAAAACAGAAACGCTCATGCACTGGTTGCACTCCTGTTTGATAAATCTTGCCCTTGCTGTCAAGTCATTGATTTCTGAGAATACTCATTCCTCAGATCTCTTCTACTGTATGCTTCTCTGTTACACGTTCATCTCTTCTGGGTGGGAAGTGCTTGGTTTCTTCCCCTGCCCTTCACATGTCACGACTAGGCTTTTGATCTTTGTTCTTCATTCTTCCCTGGTAGCTGCACGATCACGGATGGACTTTTAAAAACTCAAGTTCTGAGGAGAACGTTTCTGCCTTGCAGGTAACTGTCAAGTCTGTGAAATTTGACATTCTGAATCTATCCTCTATTTTCTCATGTGATTGAAGGCCCCAATGTGGAGCTAAGAATTAAAAAGTCAGGAACATTTTATTAAATAATAAACTAGAATACAGAAATCAATGGTAATGATATATTAAAAAAACCCATATTTACTCTGGCTACGTATGGGGAATTCAGCGATGTCAGAGGACTGATCTGAACTAAATCTGTCTTGTCCATTTCTTTTATTACACATTGTCCAATCCTTGCTTATGATGCCAGTTTACTTCTGCTCCCATCCTGTCTGCCAAGGGATTTGCCTGGTCAGAAGTCTGCACGTCTGATAGCCTTACTTTGAATGTCTAACACTTCATTTTTCTCTGAGTTTATTTCACATTAACTGGCATAACTATAAGTCATAGTTAAAAACAGAAATGCTACATCAGTCATGTAGGTATTTTCCACCCAAATCTGATCCAGCTTTCTTCCTTCTTATTGGGCATTATATCTACTCCCACCTGGGCCGTTACTTCTGCCATATAAACTTATTTCAGTTTCCAAGAGATGGTGTGAATAAGAATGAATCTGGTTTTTTTTTGTTGTTGTTGTTTTTTTTTTTTTTTGTCAAAGTGAGAGCAGGGAGTTATACTCATATAAAGCAAGAGGTAAATTCTGTTTGATACAGTATTGCTTTGTTAATGAGCGAGTCCACAGCGCTGTATAAAGATGTGTAGAACATATGACCAGCATCAGACCAAGAAAACTGAGCATACACAGGCACATAAAAAGCAGCCTCAACTTGAACATTTGTTTGTCTTAACATTAAAGGGTCCAGCACATGGTGAATTATCTTTAATTTCTAACTATATCCAAATAGAATAAGGGTCTAGAAAATAGTTTTCTGGTGACTTGTGATTATATACAAAATAATCAGTAGGTAAAATTTGTCTGAACTTCTTTTAAGATGTGGAACATGAAGGCAGGTCACCTTGAAGGGCAGAGACACTGGATGGACCTTCTCAAAAGTGTTTTCTCTCTGGTGAATGGTGCTACAACTGAGGAAGTATGAGGCACAACTCCGTTGCTAAGGCCCAGGGATTCTGCCCTGTTATAATCCTGGTAGTGACCATCACCCACAAGACAGACAATGGGGTAGCCAGTGGGACAGTCACCAAAATGACAGTTACCAGTAACTTTGACGGAAAATTCTTGCTCAGTTTTATCTTTTGCTTTAATATTCTTTGTTCATTGGACTTCAGGGAAAATCACATTCAATTCAAATTCATCCTAAATTGTGTTTATTACTACTAATGTAGCACAGATAAGGTATTTTTCCTATGACACAGCTATGAATTAAATAAAAGAGAATCATAAAACAGCTTGTGATTATAGTGGAGTGAAGACAAGAAGTTTGTATTCAGCAAGAAGGCCTTACCTATATTTTTGATAACAACAACAACAACAACGCCACCATTTTTTTTAGTGTGACTTTGCATTTTGCTGCAAGAGCTAACCTAAGACTAAACTACCAATGAGAGCAGTTGATTTGACATTTTCCAACAGGAATATACAATCCTTATCATCTTCAGAGGCAGAGAATGTGTTTTCAGTGGGCATGGGCACAGATGGTTAATGAGGAGTTTCTTTTCTTTGCAGATGCTCTCATTTTCTAGTCAGTAAAATGTTTAATGACCTGGAGACTTCCTTCACTCTGCTGTCCATAAATCACAGGATCACCGTGTCTAACAGCTCAAGGTAGAAATGCAAACAAATTGGGATACAAAAAAATCTTTAGGGCCAGAGACCCTCTTCTCTCAGACAGACAGATCTGTGTGCTTGGGGTGCTTCGGGTTATGGTTCAGCTCGTTCCTGGCTGTTCCTGTCACTATGGTACTAATTTGGCATGCAAACACTCTTTCATCAACAAAGTTGTCAAGACACATGGGCACAGGGAAAATTTCTTGAGCAGGGCACTGAAATCATTCTGTAACATTAGATCTGTGGAGCTCTGCCTGGATATTCTAGGTCCTTGTCATTAAAGAGCTACTCTTCCAGCTTCCCCACTCCAGTGGTGTCATTTCTCTTGTGCAGCCAAGAGAGGTTATAAATTGGTATCATCATCAGCCTAGGAGAGGATCGAGCCATGCTACAGTGCAGAGTCTGCTCGGCAGGATTTTGCACAGCAGCTGCAGAACTTTCACCTCCTAGGCAAGAAAACCAAAACGCATGAAAAAGCAGTCTGTTTGGTGGTATTGTAGCAAATCATCAAAACTTAGTCACCTAATGAAACATACACTTTGGTTGCAGGACATAGAGAAATCAGTCTTAAACCGACTGGAAATATGCTGCATATACATGAGTTTATAAGGGAGGCTTGTAGCTGACGACTTTAATCTCAAAATCTTTGGAAAAAAAAAAACAAAAAAAAAAACAAAAAAAAAAAAAAACACTCAACAAGCATATATATTACTGTCCCTGGCTACTGTGATGATGAACTACTGTTCATAATGGGTGATGTGATAGCTCAGTTTCAAATACTCTAAGTGATGTTTTCAATATGGACCTTTATAACTTTACACCTTTCCTTTTGATAGGCTGAGCTATAAATGTAAACAATTCTTTATTGGTGTATAGCCATTGTCCACGGTACTAGGTTTCATAAACAGAGTTTCTTTCAAGATTAGTATATATTTCATCATGTTTACTACTTCTCCCTAGCCCTCTCTCTGACATCTCTCCTGATATTCTCCTTCATACCCCTTGTCCTCTTATACTTTTGTGTCATATGTACACATAAATAGGTTTGTGTTCTATAAAAAGATACAGGACAGAAAATGTGATATTTGCCACTCTGAGGTTGGCTTATTTTGCATAATATGGTGATCTCAGTTACATACTTTTTAAAGCAAATGACCATTTCATCCTCTTTATGGTACGGGTTTTAATATTGCCATGGGAGATGAAAAAACTACTGATATAGCAATAAGGAAAAGCCAAAGAATGTTTGCCTTGTTTACAATAAATTAGAGCATTTATTCGTAGGATGTTTTGCATTCTAGAGTGTCAGTGAGCATTGGGACAGCAAAGATGTACCTGATCTTCCCAGGCATCCATCTTTTCTTGAACTCTTTATGGAAATACTCTTGTGCACACAAAATTGAGTGAAGATTGTTTTCTTCTTTTGTAATTTCTCCTTTTTATTTCATTGATTATTCTCTACTACTCTTAAGATTTAAATAATTCAACTCCCCCTCAATGGCAAACTCACATGACCAACTAAAATTTTCAGAAGTTCCCAGGAAGCCTGGTGGATATGCCTATGTGAATGACATGTGCATTGTAAACTCTATATGTAGTCAGCAATAGACCTCTCAGAATATACCTCTCTGGGATTTATGCTTTTATGACAAGTCAGTCACTGAAGGATGGTGTGGGTTAGTAAAGATTTGTTCTAGAAATGTACTCTTCCCTCCTCAGCAAAGATAACAAAGGCTTAAAAAGCCATGTATAAAAAAGTTGAATGTTCATTAAGACCAAGGCCATAGGAAGATATATTTGGATGTGTAAATGTGATTGTGAAAGCTACATTCATGACATCCTAGACCTAGATTGTTTTCTAGACAGAAAATATTTAAATTAATCTGTGATTTGTTAGTTTGTAGTCTTCTTATTAGTTTACACATGACTAATACAATATCATGAACATCAAGTCTTTAATATATGCATATATTTATTTCTAATTTTAAGAAGCACCACCATTTAGGTAGCAACACTATTTAAGATGTGAATATATTATTTCTCCTTACTTTATAAAGGACATTTCAAATATTAAAATTCATTTGACAAAGAAAGTTGCAAATATTCTTCCTATATTTGACTATCTGTTGTAAAATATATATATATATATATTTTTTTTAAATATGGGTAATGAAACCAAATAGCCCATCTGACTTTATGTATTTAATTTGGCCAATAAAAGGACACTGAGATTATGCAAGAATAACAAAGGTGAAACTGCTGACAGATAAGGACATGCTTGCCAAGCCACTGGAAGGAGGAAAGAGCAAGACTGAAATGATATGATATAGAACAGCGTCACCACAAGATCAATCTGGGCATGGTAGGAAAGTGGCAGTGGTTATGTTAGCAGGGGATACAATTATACAAAATATGTCTACATGGTGTGCTTCTCAGTTGTGGATTCAAATCCTTATTATTGGAGAAGATTCTAGTGGTTATTAAAAATTCTTCCCTCTTTGTACAAAGTTACTAAAGCTAGTATAAATCATTTCTCAGTATTAAAATTTCAAACCATCCTGGTAATTTCCAGAATAATAATATCCTTTTTAGGTTCTGGTTGAAGGACTTTGAATAGGTCCACAGTTTTCTTGGACAACTGAAAACTGGATTTTCAAAGGCTAATGAGTTTTTCTTTGTTTATAATCTCTGGTTACTATATTCATATTAAAACACACAAGCAAACATTTCTATCTTTGATACCCAGTAATTGCACTTTACAAATGCAAAGTACATCAACATATATGGTCAGTCACTCTTTGCAAACCAATGCTTTCATCTCTGTTATAGGGTTGAAATTTCTCCAGTTTAGTCTACACAGATACGTGGAGGCCATATAACATTTACAGATCAACTATGACAATTGATGGATAACTTTCAATGGATATCCTATCTATACAGTTTTACTTTGTTGTATCTTTTATTATGAAGGTTCTACCAAAATCCAAGTTGCTAAGTGTCACAGCTGTCTTTCTTAAGCACTTTGAATAATGTTTCTCAGTATGTTTATGTGTGTGTTGTGAAGATTATTTGCTTAACCATTTCTATAATGTGCTTTTCTGAGGAGATCATAGGAAGTGAGCAGAATTATCTTCATCTGATGCACTTTACACATAATAGAAAAACCAAGGATTCACTGAAAGCCAAGGATTGAATAACTAAACAAATTCCACTAAGTTTCAGCACTTATAGAAACCAATCCCCAGGCATTCCATAGCTCTCATGCCAACATTTCTGTAGGTAAAGTTGCATGTGGGACTGTGATTAGGTAAGACAAATAGTCTTTGTGAATAAAAATTGTTTAAATACAAGACACAAAGTAAATTCACTTAACATTTTTTACTTTATGTTAATCTCAAAGCATTCTGGATTTTGAAAACTTGTGTGTAGACATGGAAAGCAAAAAGAGTTAGGTAATTCAAACCAAATGCCACTGTCTGAATAGCAGCCCATTCTGGTACTATGACATAAGGCCATGTATGTTATATTCATTTGCAAAATAAAATGTGTTTAAGATAAGATTAAATTTTTACTGGAATTCTAAAGCATCAAAAAAGGGGGCACAATAATCTGATTGACTACAGTCTCTGCATGGCTGAATATCTACTTACTAATTATCAGTTATGACCATCATTTATTACTGATTTAAAAGGACCATAAAGTAATATTTTAGTCTTAAATGGAGTGTGTTACTCTTGTAAGCTTATGACGAAGCATAGAATCAATTGACTGTAAGTGTTTCACATAAGTTTCAAGTTGTGAAGCGTGTGAAAAAAAGAATATAGCATTTATTAAAAATAAATACCTGTTCATTATCCACAGTGTCATTTACAAGGTCCAAACACTGGGAAGGCCTTGCTAGTGGTTTCATAGGAATCAAATGGTAGAGTCTTGATGGAATTTCAACCAGAAAAAAACCCTGTTTTTAGTTTTTACCAAAAGTGGACTTATCATTAATGACACTTACTAATTTTAATAACAAACATGTCCATCAAATTTTCTTTCTATGGGAAAACTAGGTTAGAGTCTATTTAAAGGTTAAGGTGTTACTTTTCATACAAAGGCTAATCTTAACTCTACGAACATTCTAAGTGATAACTTAGTTCCTGTGTTAACTTCTAGTTCTGAGTTGTAGAAATCTTAATGCTACTTTAAATTAGGATTATATTTAATATGGAAATAACTTCATTTTCACAGACCTTGAGGTCAAATCAGAGATGTAGAAAGAGAGAGGGAGAGGAAGATGGTGGCTTTTGTTTGTGAATTTGGTTAGAAAATACCTATAAGCTTAGCCGACTGAGAAAGTCTGGCAAGGCATTTCCAGGGACAGACCTTAAGCTCTCTAACCTTATTAATAGATTAGTCTTTAAATGATTTATAATATAATCACACGATTGAAAGGTGTGGAAGGCAGAAAAACAGAAGCTAATGGTAAGATGTCACTGGTATCATATTTTTGGATGTGTATGTCCTCGTGTCTCCTTCCTGTATTCTTCTCTCTGATTTCTGTTTGCCAAAGAAGTGTCAGACAGCCTCCACTACTCATGTTTGAAGCCATGATGACCTTAAACAAATACATGGCTGAAGCAGCCACAGGTAGCACTTATCTGAAACTGTGAGTCAAAGGTGATGTATGTGAAGTAGCCTATCACAGCAATGAGATGGATAACAGGACAGAAGGATTTCAGGAAATGTAATAAGGTTAAGTCCTTGTAGTATATAAAGACCTATATTGCTTGTTCACATTTACCTTTAGTATTCAATTCTGTCACTAGTACTGTTTACAGCCACCTTTAAATAACTATTACAACTCATATTGAATCTTAGCCTACTGCAGCTCATCAAATACAGTGGGATCGTCTGGACTCATTAACTTCTTAGTGGGAAAAATAGCTAAATATGAGTTTTAAATTTTACTTGATAAATAGTCACAAAAGATCAGTTAACTATTGAAAGTGTGTCATAGGCCTTACAAAAACCACATTAAGTAAAATAAAAGACAAAGATACGACTTATTTCTCAAGGCATATCTGGAAGACATCTATGCTCTGTAATGAATCTTTGACTCTTTTTCTTTCTGCATTTTCATGACGACGTTCATCCCCTTAAGGTTCAAATACATAACTACTCTAGAAATCTGTTTTCTTTGAAGGATGTTTTGATTCTAGTAATTGGAACATGAGAACTATTCCATGAGTTTGCTTTTGTCCTTCTCTTCAAAGACAATTTGAAGCATGCATGGCGTTTCTTTACTCTTTCATTTTGGGGTAGAAGGTAAGATGTATACCACACAGGAGACTACTTTACGCACAAATATTTTAATTTTTCTTCACATAAAGAGCATGTAGGTAGTTTGGTTGGTTTTTTTTTTTTTTTTTTTTTTTTTTTTTTTTTTTTTTTTTGGCAGCCTTGGCTATCCTGGAACTCACTCTGTAGACCAGGCTGGCCTTGAACTCAGAGATCTGCATGCCTCTGCCTTTCCAGTGCTGGATTAAAGGCATGCACTACCATGATCAGTTTGCAATGATATTTTAACCTATTATCTACTTATTTTTATCTATTACCTATTACCCACCTAGTCTGTCATTTATAGCTACCTAGTCACTAAACAAAGAAACAAAAAATATAAAATTATCCATTTCTGTTTTTAGAATTCTTCATACTGATTTCCATTGCAGTTACAGCCATTTGTTTTCTAGATCTTAGCCATTCTTGCTTGGGAAGTTGAAATTTCAAAGTAGCTCTATTTTGTATTTCTATAATTGTGAGGATTCTGAAGAGTTTAACAGATATTTCTTAGTCATTTTTGTGTCTTTTTAAAAAAACTGTTCAGATACATAGTCCATTTTTAATAGAAATATTTGTTTTTTTGACTTTTTTTTGAGTTCGTTGTATTTTGTGGATATTAATCATTTATTGAGTAGAGGATGAATATATAGTAAACTTACTCTCTAACTCTGTGGGCTTCCTCATTATTAAATTGGTATTCAGAAGCTTAGAAATATCATTAACTACCATTTGTTAGTTGTTGGCCTTAATTCATGAGCAAATGAAGTCCTATTCAGAATATTTTTCTATGCCTATACTTCATTGGTTCTCAACCTTCCTAAACTGCAATCTTTTAAAACAGTTCCTCATGTTGTTGTAACCCCAAAGATGAAACTATTTTTGTTGCTATTTCACAGCTGTAATTTTGCTACTGGAAATCAGAATGTAAAGATCATAGAGCAACTCCTGTGAGAGAGTCATTTGACCCTCGAGGGGGGCACAACCCACAGATTGAAAACCACTGCGTACCTTGAAGAGGACTACCTATGTGTTCTTGTAGCAGCTTCAGCATTTTGGGTTTCACACTTAAATCTTTGGTCCATTTGGAGATGATTTTTGTGAAGGATGATAGATATTATTGTAACTTCATTCCTCTTTATGTGGACACAGTTTTCTTAGCACCATTTGTTAAAGATGCTTTATTTCCTCCAGTGTGTATTTCCTGGTATCTTTGTTAAATAGCAGGCCTTAGGTAAATGCAATCATGTTTGGATCTTCTCTTTTGATCCTCTGAACTATATGTCTGTTTTAGTGACAGCACCATGCTGTTTATGTTGGTATAGCTAGGTAATTTAATTTGAAATATCTTATGGTGGTCCCTCTAGCAGTGGTCCCTCTAGTTTTGGCATATTGCTTAGGCTATCTGGGCTCTTTGGTGCTTCTGTATGATTTTTAGGGTATTTTTTCTATTTCTGTGAAGAATGTCATAAGGTTTTTGGTTGGTATTGGATTGAACCTGTAAATAGTTTTTGGCAGAATGGTCATTTTAACAATATTAATTATATCAATCTGCAGTCATGGGAAATCTTCCTATCTTCAAGTGTTTTCTTCCAACTCTTCAGAGACTAAAGTTTTATTATACTTTTTAACTCCCTTTCTTAGGTTTATTCCTAGATTATTATTTAGACTGTTGTGGATAGAAATGCTTCTATGCTCTTCTCAGCATGCTTGTTATTGGTATATTGAAAGACTACTGATTTTTAAAGTTGATTTTGTATCCGGTTACTTTGTTGAAAGTGTTGATCATTGGAATTTATGGAGTCTTTTCGATATAATATTGTGCTAGTCCACTGTAACATCAATCAGTCAATCAGTCAGTCAGTCAGTCAATCAATCAACCAATCAATAACAATAATTACAACTAGCTTAAAACAGTATTCTCTATGGTCTAGTAGTGGCAATTTTATCATGTGGATAAATGACAACTATCAAAGTAGATGTAAGGCCTAGTCAATAGGAGGAAATTCATTCCAAGGACTATAGACCTAGACAACTACCAATGACCGGAGAGGTCATAGATCCTAAAGGGGAACTTATTGCGGTGATCTCCTAAGCCAATATGATTTCTAACTTTATTGTAAATATTTTGTATCCTCAGATACGTAATTCGTACCTGCCATCACACATGGAGACTATTACAGAAATCCATAACTGGCTAACATATAGAGCATAAGTGCTTATGGGGAACCTAGCACCAGCTCATTTATCTACAGTACAACTACTATACTGTAAATTAAGAAAAGGGGACAGAGGATTTAAAAAGCCAGAGGACCAGGAGACTTGCTATTATGTAGTGTCTTTTATATTTCTGAAAGTTCAGCGATATGATAACCAAACAACTCCCAATAATGACAACACATATTGGCATGCCAATGTCGCTAGGAAGAATGCATGATGTCCCATCTTGAGATGAAGAGTGATCAGTGGTTGCTGAAAGAGGGAGAATCTGTTTTCTCTAGAGACAACCAGACTCCTGATATAGCTCCGAATCCCATTTGGCCAGCCGTAAAGACATGTATATAAGAACAATAATAAATGGTCTCAGTAGGTTATAAAACACACACACACACACACACACACACACACACCAGTAATAAAGTGGAAACCATGAATTTGAGAGAGAATTGAGAGGGAATGGTAGAGGACAAGAGAGGAGTTGGGAGGGGTGCAACAGGCTAGAGATGATATGAATATGGCACACATGTATGAAATTCTCAAAAAAATTAAAAAAATATGCTCAGTTAATCTTTATTATTAATCTCAAATTAGTCAATTTGTTAAAAAATAATTTGTAAATAATCTATTAGCATGTGACTATTTAATAAATAACCTAATAACATTTGAAATGTATTTAATCTCATTATCTCTCATTTTAAAAATCTTTTTTATAACGAGGGACCAAGGCAGGATAGTTGAATATTTTCAGAAAGAGAAATAAAATAGATAGCAGAGATGGATGGGGAAGGAGACTGGGTGGGAGAGGAGATAGGGAGGAGAACAGGATGTGGGGGGGGGATCAGGCGCAGAGAGAGCAGGGGAGAGAGAACATAAATTGGCCTTGTGGGGGCAATCTCTAGGATGTGTCAGAGACCTGGGATGGGGGAAGGTCCTAGAGTGTCTACAGGGACTCATTTAGCTGATACAGTCTTCATGCGGTTCTATAAGTGGAACAGAGACTGTGTCTTAGGATTTTACTGCTGTGAACAGACACCATGACCAAGGCAACTCTTCAAAGGACAAAATTTAGTTGGGGCTGGTTTACAGATTCAGAGCTTTAGTCCATTATCATCAAGACTGGAGCATGGCAGCACCCAGGCACGCATAGTGTAGGAGGAACTAAGAGTTCTACATCTTGTTCTGAAGGCAAACAGGAGAAGATTCGCTTTGAGAAAACTAGGACAAGGGTATTAAAGCCCATGCCCACAGTGACACACCTACTCCAGCAAGGCTACACCTCCTAACAGTGCCACTTCCTGGGTCAAGCATGTACAAACCATTGCAGACCATCTCTGAATTTGTTACCTGTCTGCCTGTGAATTCAGTTTCCCTAACTAGGCCTTCTTGTTTGGCCTCAAACAAGAAGTGAAGAAATCTCTCAGTGGGAGAGGATGCACCTAGTCTTATAGTGAGTGATGTGCCTGGAGGGAGGGAGAGTAGGAGGGCAGCAGGAGGCATACCCAGAGGGGTATTCCTATTTTTCCTTTGAGAAGGGGAGGAAGGAATGGGATGAGGATCTGTATAAGAAAGTATTGGGAGAAGAGGGGGGATGATATTGGAATGTAAAGTGAATGAATATACATTAAAAAAAAACCTTTTGAGACAGAGTCTTAGATTGCTCAGTCTGGCATAAAATTGCTGTTTAGCTAAGAATGGCATTGGACTACTGATTCTTCTCTTCCACCTCATGAGTCCTGAGATAATAAACAGGCACATCCTCTTGAATTATCCCTTACATTTTATAGTCCTTGTAAAGTTTCTCTCTGCTAGGTTTGATTTTGTCTTGTAGAAAAAGTTTTCTGAATCTCTTCATCTGCTTTACTTGTTACACTGTTTTTTTTTTTTTTTTTTCTTTACTGATTTTCTTCATCCTTACTGTTGGTGACACACAATGTCATCCCTTGGTCCAAATACTTCCAGTGATCTTTTTGGAGTGGCTGAAATTGTAACAGTCAGAAATCAGGATAGACATGATTTATTGGGTACCTTGTTGAAACTGAGTGCCTGGATTTTCAGTTTGGTATGGGGTGAGGTTTAGAATTTTGAGTTTTCAAAGCACTTCAGTACTTATGACTCAAGTGGTAGAGACTGGCATTCTGAGCTAGTCTGCATTACTGCTGACAGAGCTCCTGACTGAGACCTACTTTGGTATGGTATATATTATATATGCCATGCTGTACCTCTTCTTTTATCATCAATCTTATGAGGGATTTCCTGTCTATTCATAGTATCTATCTACTGTATGATATCAAAATAAAACAACCACAGTAACTTACATTGCTTATGAATTTTTGATTTGGCAGACTGAAGTGTGTTATTTAGTCTCTGACTTCCTGTGGCAGAGCGGGTGATATCTTTTGACTGGATATCCACTTTTGGCATGGTTTATTCACATGGTAGGGATGCTGCTTCTAGATGTTCCTTTCTCCATCGGATTCTCCATGGAGTGGCTTGGGCTTCCTTACTAATGGCTTCCTAAATGCATTCTGGTTGTCAAGCTGTTAACCAGTGGATTTTAGCAAACATACTGCATAGGAATCTGAAATTAGTATAGATGTCCCTCACATTCTAGCTGAACCTCTACTGGAGGTCAGCATGTAGAAAGATGCAAATCATTCCATTCTTATCTCCTTGTACAAAGCTCAAGTCAAAGTGGATAAAGGACCTTCACATAAAACCAGATACACTGAAACTAATAGAAGAGAAGGTGGGGAAGACCCTCGAATACCTAGGCACAGGGGAAAAGTTCCTGAACAGAACACCAATGGCTTATGCTCTAAGATCAAGAATTGACAAATGAGACCTCATCATATTGCAAAGCTTCTGTAAGGCAAAGGACACTGTCAATAGGACAAAATGGCAACCAACAGATTGGGAAAAGATCTTTACCAATCCTACATCCGATAGAGGGATAATATCCAATATATACAAAGAATTCAAGAAATTAGACTCCAGACAACCAAATAACCCTATTTAAAAATGGAGTACAGAGCTAAACAAAGAATTCTCAACTGAGGAAACTCGAATGGTTGAGAAGCATCTTAAGAAATGCTCAACATCCTTAGTTATCAGGGAAATGCAAATCAAAACACCCCTGAGATACCACCTCACATCAGTCAGAATGGCTAAGATCAAAAAATCAGGTAATAGTAGATGCTGGCAAGGATGTGGAGAAAGAGGAACACTCCTCCATTGTTGGCGGGATTGCAAGCTGGTACAACCACTCTGGAAATCAGTCTGGCGGTTCCTCAGAAAATCGGCCATAGCATTACCTGAGGATCCAGCTATACCACTCCTGGGCATATACCCAGAAGATGCTCCAACATATAACAAGGACATATGCTCCACTATGTTCATAGCAGCCTTATTTATAATAGCTAGAAGCTGGAAAGAACCCAGATGTCCTTCAACAGAGGAATGGATACAAAAAAATGTAGTACATTTACACAATGGAGTATTACTCAGCGATTAAAAATAATGAATTTGAGAAATTCTTAGGTAAATGGATGGAACTAGAAATTATCATCCTGAGTGAGTTAACCCAATCACAAAAGAACACACATGGTATTTACTCACTGATAAGCGAATATTAGCCCTAAAGTTTGGAATAGCCAAGACTCAACTCACAGACCACATGAAGCTCATGAAGAAGGAAGACCAAGTGTGATTGCCTTGGTCCTACTTAGAAGGAGTAACAAAAATACTCAAGGGAGCAAATATGGAGACAAAGTGTGGGACAAACTGAAGGAGGGACCATCTGGAGACCATTCCACCTATGTATCCATCCCATGTACAGTCACCAAAGTAGACGCTGATGTGGATGTCAGCTGACAAGAGCCTGATATAGCTGTCTCCTTAGAGGTCTGCCAGAGGCTGACACATTCAGAGGCCAATGCTCACAGCTAACCACTGATCTGATCAAGGGTTTCACAATGGAGAAGTTAGAGAGAAGACTGAAAGACCTGAAAGGGTTGGTGGCCCCATGAGGAGAGCAACAATACCAACCAACCAGAGCTCTCCAGGGTCTAAACCACCAGCCTGGGAGCACATAGGGAGAGACCCATGACTCCATCTGTACATGAAGGGGAGGATGGCCTTGTTGGGCATAGGTGGGAGAGGAGATTCTTGGTCCCATGAAGGATGAACACTGAGTGTGTGTGGGGGAATTTGAGGGTGGGGAGGTAAGAGTGGGGGGTAGGTGGGGGCATATTCTCATAAAAGCATCAGGAGTGGGGTTGAGATAGGAGGTTCTTGGGTTGTGAGGGGAAGTGGGGTAAGGGGATAAAATCTGAAATGTAAATATAATATCCAATAAAAATAAATTAAAAAAAGAAAGACTTGATGACTACATTAGAAATCACACAACAAAACTGAAGGTGAGAGACATCTGGCATCTGCAAGGGCTGCTCTAATTTAATCTTTGCTGTTTTCTTCCTTAGAATTATAGGTCAAAGTGCAGCAGTAGGTAAGCAGGCGCCAGGGAACTGGGTGTCTTCTGAGTACCTCATATGAAGAGAGATACTATTTGTTAGTAGCTTTTAGTTGCTAATGTTAACAAATAATAGAAAAAATGGGTAATAATTTTACTGTAGGTATAATTCTACAATATTTATGCAAAGGGATTGAATTTGTCAGAATTTAGTACAATATAAGTCACTTTTTAAAGTCACAGACAGTTTGGACTGGCAAATTATTTGTCTGTAATATATCACTATTAATCTATCACTTCCCATTGTCAAAAAGAAATTCAAACAGTAGGACCAGTGTAGCTTTTCTGAAACCTGCCAAATGACAAAGTAATCTCTTATTCCCACTCTTAGACCTTGATAGCTCATTCTAATACACGGGAAAGACATAGAAGAGAGTAATATAAAACTGTTTCCAAACCAGCAAAAGAACCTGGCTCTAGAAGAAATGACTGTAGTGCATTACAATTCAGCCTGTCTCAGCCGCTTAAGTTCTCCCAGGCATCCTCTGTATTCCTAGCTACAGTACAAGGAGAGCATTGTATTTCTAATAAATAATGTATAATTAATTAGCATTTCTAAAAGTATAGTACCCTTCACATATAATTGTCTTCTCCCTACCCAAGCAGCAGGTACTAATGAGATCAGGATTTTGTCTTGGAGCGATCAGTGCCTGTTATTTGGTAATTATGAACTGCTTAGGGAGTGGAACTCAATTTCTCGAGGTTTATTCATTTCGAATCAACCTTGTTACTACAGAATGGAAAGATTTGGGGGGGGGTGGTTACAGGAAATAGTATTTAACAAAGTTAAGGAAAATGGATTGTAACTCTAAGGAAATTTGAGTGTGTACCACCTAAGAGAACTTAATCACCCTGAATTAAATAGACTAGAGAAGTCAGACACGTGAGCGGCATTTTAGCGTAGAGCTTGGTGTGCAACTGTGATAAACACTTAGTCAAGGAAGTTTGCATAAATACATGTTTGTTTACATGCATTAAACAACAGTGTCAATGCTTGGATGCCCGTCTTCCAGCTTAGTTCTTTGAACCCCTTTCATATCCATTCATTGAGGATCTTTAAGTTGAGGGATGAAGAAAGCTCTTAAACTGTCTCTCAGTCATTCTAATTCTCAATCAGGCTTAGGGATCTGTGTTTCCGTTTGTTTAACTGGTTTGAATGCAACAGTGCATTAAGATAACACAAATACATACCACATGCACAAGCGATGAAAATGAATTTAAGCCAGTGCTTCATTTGATATAGTGAATTTCATCTCATTATAACACATAGTCTCACCTGGAGACAGAGGACAGAGATTAGGAAAAGAACCAGAGTAACCCAGTTGGATAAACATAACGTATTATGGATTCTCCTCTCTTTCTGTCGTGTGTGTGTGTGTGTGTGCGTGTGTGTGTGTGTTTGTGTGTGTCACCCCTAAGTAATATTCATGCACAGCCAGGTTTTCATACTGTATTAGTGAAGATGAATATGCTATTGCTTCCTAGGTTATGGACAAGGTGCTAGTCTGCTTGCTCTGCTAAACACTGAGATACCTAGGTCAAGAGGATGAAGGAAACAGTAGCACATGTTTCACACACACACACACACACACACACACACACACACACACACACACACTTGAACTGAACAACATACTGGAATTAAAACTTACATTTGATAAAAATTTGTTATTTTTGGAAAACTAATCTACTTCCTAACACGTCCATCAGTTTTCTTAAATCTGCTAAGTCTGACACTCATGAATGATTTATTTATGTAGGAGACAATGTAAGGCAGTTCACAAACGTGGTCTTCAACTTAAATGTTTGCCTTACTAGATGGAAGACCATAGAAGAAGCATTATTCACTTCCTTATATCCCACACTGGTCCCCCCATTCATGGCTAATTTGGGATCCCTGTAAGTGCTCTTTTAACACCATTCTGTGATTCCTGAGTGCTGTGTTGTACTAGTAACTATTTAGTGAGACTGACACGATGCCCGTGAAACTGTAAATGATATGCAGAATTGAGGATAACTGGGATACCGAGAATATCAGGATACAAGTTACCATGGCTGCATTTAGTTGGAAAATGGGGGAGTACTGAGGGAGAAGTAGGTCAGAGATAAACAGAGGCTCTAGACAAATGAAAGAATGGAGAAGTCCTTTCCTACTAAGTGAAGCAAAATGCTCCATCTTTTGTATTTCCAAAGCACACAAAGCTTCTGTTGTCAAAGTACATGCTGCTTCTTTGTTGTTTTTATTGCTGTTTGTTTTTTCTTACATCGCAGATACATTTTACGTTCACTTTTATATTGACAAGGCTCAACAGGTATCATATATCCAGTAGGTTGAGCAAAAATAACTGTCCATTACATTAATGAACAGGGGGAAAGGTTTATAGTACACTTGTATAGTGAATGTTGTGACGTGTTACTCAGATTCTCTTTGCAGGATCAAGTACCCATTCTTTCAGCTCCATGGAGGCCATAAAATCTGTTTCCTTCCACAGAAATCAGTTTGGAAGGAGTATTGCGCATCCTCAGATGCCATACAGTTAGAGTCTTTGTTGCACCTGCACTGCAGCTCCATATTCCCTGTTTAATGTGGCTGCCTTCATTTCCTCCAGTGTTCATCAAAGGGCACATGCTGTTAAACACCTGATACAGTTTCCTCTGTAGAGTTGTTTCTTACGGGATTAATCTAAGATAACTGATATGGTGGTTCAGTTTTGATAATATGAAAGTTAAGTTTTGGGCTGTGTGCAACTCAAAAGAGTCTTTCAGGAGAATTCAAAGTTGAAGTTATCTATCTGCTAGAAAATGACTGCCCTAAATATTTAAACCCACAGTGAGTATGAAGCTGGAAGAGATGCCCTCAGCTGAGCTGCAGAGCAGGAGGTGGCAAGGTAAACTGGCAGAGCATGCATGGCTTCACTGAGGTCTGAGACCCTTGCTTTTCCAAAACAGTGCTTTGGCTGTTTCTGAGGTCTGAGAGACTTTGCATAATGCTTGGGCCTAAAGTAAACTTAAGTAAGGATTCACTTTATTGTTACAATAGAAATTTGCTATTAGACTTCAATTCTGCAACATATCTAAACCATGTAACAACTCTAAAACGTACCCCTTTGTTTATTCTGTTCAATATCATATACATTTTATTTATTTTTAGGGTTTTTTTTTGGGGGGGGTTGGTTTTTGGTTTTTCAAGACAGGGTTTCTCTGTGTAGCCCTGGCTGTCCTGGAACTCACTCTGTAGACCAGGCTGGCCTCGAACTCAGAAATCCACCTGCCTCTGCCTCCCAAGTGCTGGGATTAAAGGTATCCACCACTGCCCAGCTATTTTTAGTTTTTCTGTCCCTCAGTTTCTTCAGGAGTTGCTTCCAGAATCTCTGAAGTCACCAAAACCTGAACAGGGTAAAGTATTTTTTATAGGGTATCTTAATATGTGATTATATTTTATACATACCTTTCAGTATTTTTAAGTCACTTATAGATCACTTAGACTATATCTAGCATTACATAGTTGTTATGTAAATAGATGTTGTAATGCATTACTTAGGAAATAATAAAAGGGCCATAAATATTCAGATAAAATTTCTTAGTATTTTTGATTGAACTTAAGTTGAATCCACTTGTGCACAACCTACAAGATACAAAATGCTTGCTATATTTAGTATTACAATATAAAGAAAATTACCTAAGTTTTTTTCCTGTGTATGTGTGTATGTTTAATGAGAAATATCTTCAACAAAGACAAGGCTTCTAGTAATAGTCTCTGGGACTTCCAAGATGCATGCTTAATACAGACAACAGTGTAATTTAACACCAGCCACCCCACTTCCACATTAGTGGGAAAATGAAGCAGCTGAGAATAATCATGATTCAAACATAAGCCTTTCTTAGGTTGTCCCTACTTATGTTCAAGAACATTAGGTGAGGCATGTGGGCATTCTGCCATAGTTCTTTCTTCATACCAATCACACAAAATTAGCATGTCTATGTTATTTGTATAGCTGTCAGATGCTAAAGTGCCTTAAAAATTCCTTAATATATAATTTACATCACATTAATGTTTTTATTGAAGCGCTCTTAATATACTAAAAAAATCTTTCACCTAGTTTCTATTTTTGTATATATATTAAAGTGATTTTCTACTCATGTCTTTACTTAGAATCCTTCAAACAGTTGCTCTCCCATCCCAGTGAGAGGAAAGAAATTATACCCTACCATCAAGAAGATAAAATCAGCAATAAAACAACTACTATAGATCAGCTGGTGCCTTTTCCTTTTGACAATATGCTTCATTTCGATAACAGAAGGATTTGGTCACCTTGTTCAACCCAATTTAAACTCCAGGCAGGGTCGTAAAGGAGTGAAGGCATTCTGAAGGAGACCCACTATAGCTGTGGTTATCAACCTCCAGGTAATGAATTTTCAAAGCAAGGCTACAGGAACACTGTCTCAAAAAGCACAGACTCTGTGGGCGTTCTCTCCCATTGTGCAGAAAATAGAAAGTTTGCTAGTCTTTCAAGGCTTCTCTTTTGAGAAAAGAAGAAATGACATGCTGTCATTTTGTAAAACTCACATGGGAATAGGCACACAAGAGCATGGCATGGTGGACTTAATTAAAAATCTCCCATTTGCCTGGCTCTCTAGATGATATGGGTATGGTAGCTCAGAAAGAACATCTTTAGCAAGTTCCCATAGTATGTTTTAAAATGTCAACTGAATTTCAACTACCTGAACTAGAGATGTACCTCATGGCACATATACATGTACATGTACATACATACATATACATACATACACATACATATCTACATATATATGTAGATATATAAAGGGATATATATATATATATATATATATATATATATATATATATATATATATATCTCCAGGTATTTATACCTGATAGTATATGTTTTAGGAATTTATAGGCACTTAAAATGACAATTTAAATAAACTAAGATTTTTACTTCCAAAAAATTCTTTTTCTTGTTCAAAATTCCTTATTGTTTTTTATGAGAGTAACTATTTCACTGATGTGAAACACTGGTGAGTAGTCCATGTCCTGTTCTCTTTCTAAGGTTGAGAACTTTCATGACAGAATGTTTTCCTAATGACAGAAAGGCATTTTTTTTTTAATATTAAAGCTAACCTTTGGTGTGAAGATAAGATTTAAGACTTGATGTAGTGAACGAGAAAGAAATTGAAGTTCCCCATTTCCCATCTCCCTTCTAATAAATGGTGAGGATTAAGCTACGCTACAGATTATCATTTGTTTGACAGTGAAATATTTGTTAATGACCTTGCCAGGCACAAAATAAAAAGAGTTGTTTACTAGCGATAAAGAAGGAAAAATGTGACAGAAGAAAATATTTAGTATCACTCCGAACTCTGTTTTCATTTTATAGAAACCAAAAGCTCAAAGCTCATTCTCACAAAGATAATTTAGGCTTTGAATCTTGTAAGCATATCAAAGTAAAACACAATAAGCATTATTTGCTTAAAATTATGCCCATTATAGGTTCAGGAGAATATAAATAGGCAGGAAACAAGCCAAAAATAAAAGCTTTGTAAGCTCAGATTTCTTTTTATTATTTAACTGTGTGTATTTGTGTATTTGCTAGTCCTGGCTTGTTCATGGATGTTAGAGCTATGTAATACACCCTTCTCATGTTACCAAGCACTCCCTGAATTCTCACCTGTTTCTTTAGCCTTTTGTATGGCTCTTCTTTTGTGTCTGCTGACTGAGTTAGTGATTTCTGGAATTTATACTTTAGTGAGTTTGTTCACTAGTGATTTTCCTGTGATCTTGTCTTCTTGCTATTTCCAGTATGTCTAGGCTTTGGACATTGTAAGAAAACAACATTATTGAAAACTTAAAAGTTGACACTTGAGAACTATACAATCAAATTACAAAAAAATGCAAACATATCTCGTATGGTTTTATCTAAGTTTAAAGTTTGATATTTGGTCAGATTCCCATCACATGGGACTCTCAGGCTATAAGCTATAGATTATCCTTCAGTTCTAAGTTGCTACTTATAGGTATTTTAAGATATTTAAAGTAGAACATACCTCATACTCATGATGGTTTTCTCCTAAACCTACTCTAAATTCTGTGTCAGCAACTGTTATGTATATATAATGGTGTTTTAGTCAAGAATAAACCACAGAGAAATTGTGGTCCGATATTAAAACAGAACTAAAAGAATTTATATTGTCTAGTATTTTTACTGGATCTTTTTCATAGCCAGGCATGCTTAAATGCACAAACAATTATCATTATGTCACAATTGCTAATAATGATGATGATGATGATGATGATGATAATAATAATAATAATAATAATAAATAATAATTCAGGTTTGTAGCTTAGGAGGGCTATCTTGGTTTTTCAGGAAACTCTTTCCTAGTATAAGTATGAAACCACTGGGCCTTGTACCTCTCAGAATAGTCTCCCAAGGTGACACAGAACTGTAAGTTGTTCATCTTCATCCCATTTCAATGAAGCCTCCAAATCTTGTTCTCAGACAAGGAATTTCCTTGTACCTGTCCCCCACACGTGTCAAAGTATATATCATTTAGGCAATTTATTGTCTCTTGTTTGGAGCCTTTAAAAAAAGTTTGTATTTCATTTCCTTCATGTCTAGGTCTCATTACATATTCCATATTTCATACCACTGTGTGAGAACTATGTGTAACAAATACAATTCTTTTTTCTTCCTATAGCAATCCTGTCTTGGTTCTTTTACCCTGTACAATAAAACACAAATATTTAACGACAACTTTGCCAGAAAAAGTCCTTAGTCATGGGGTTCTACATTACTCTCCAGTTTTCACACCCTTTCTAGTGCTTGGCTTTTAGTTAATCCATGGCTTCAGCCAATATTGCAATACTTTTTTAAAAATAGGACTCTTTCATTTAAATTAGCAATGTTCTTCTGTCTGTACTAATACCCCTTAATCTGCTTTTCCAGCAGCCAAACTTGTTTTATTTTACTTAGACTTTTAAACATAAAGTATGCATATAATCTGCAATTTAAAAAAAATCATGCAATTCTTTTGCTAGAAAATTTCAAAATCTTAACAGTTTCAAAATTATGCAATAATTAATAATTTCATACCTGATAAAAATTAGTTACCATAGGGCAAGAGAGGTGGCTCAGCAGTTAAGAACCCTGATGGCTCTTCCAGAAGTCTCAGGTTCAATTCCCAGCAGCTACATGGCAGCTCATCATTGTCTATAACTCCTGTTCCATAGCATATGATGCCCTCTGCTAGCCTCCATGGGCCTCAAGAACACATATGGCTCACATACACATGTAGACTAAACACATATAAAATAAAAATCTCAGTTATTAGACTAATAGTAACAGTGATGGGGGCAAATTATCTTTTCCTCAATAATGTCTCTTGAAAAAGAAAGCAGGCCACTTTATCTAATTTATGATGGAAATGCTAAGACTCATAAAGTATTATTTTTTGCATGATACATGCTTGGAACATGATTAGAATACAAAAGATATGATTCAGAGGTGCAAAAAGTACTACAGTGACTCAAAAAGTTAACTAGTATACTGCCTGTAACTCAGTGGGGCTAAATAATCTGAAGCTGTTACATAAAACAGTGATTGAGAAGAATTTTACTATGAAAATCAGAATCATAAACATAACAAAGGACTACGTGGATGATCTCCTGGTCACCAGTTAACCAACTGCAATGCTTCTTAACTTTTTGTTAATCCATTATCTATTCCCCTCATTTTAATCTTTGCGACTAATGCCAGTTATAGTGTCATTTGTGCATTCTTCAGTTTTTGTCCATGACATAATCATTTAGCAAAATAATAATTTTAATAATTCAAAGAATTAAAAATAGACCAGGCAGTGGTGGTACATGTCTTTAATCCTAGCACTTGGGAGGCAGAGGCAGGTGGATTTCTGAGTTCAAGGCCAGCCTGGTCTACAGAGTGAGTTCCAGGACAGCCAGGCCTACAAAGAGAAACCCTGTCTCAAAAAACAAACAAAACAAACAAACAAAAATAATAATTAAAATATATAATATAATTAATAATTCATTAATCCACAATGATTATACTCTATCTTTATTTGTACTTTTATTATTAAATAATTTTTATATAGTAATTCATTATTAGCCTACCTGATCTGTTTATGTAAAATTTGAGTGTTCCTTAAGTTTGTTTTTGTTTTCTGGTCATTCTGGAAGAAACAGGTGTTAATATGAATTCAGAATGTTGCTAGCTATGTCATTCCTTTTTATTTTGAATTCAAAGCTTTCAACAAGAACAGAGGCAAATCTTTTCAAACCAGAGCCTTAGAGGTGAGCCTGGGATGGACTTTCATAGTCTATGGTGGAGAAAAATGCTCCAAATCATACTAAGGATTTTAATATAATTTTTGTATATAAAGTTAAATGTAATAGGATTTAAATATATCAAAAAACCCATTTATTTGAAAGCAGTACAGTGAAATATTCTAGGAAGAAAGTGATGATGATGTCATGAATGTACTTAGGATGCATCTTAACCCTCATGAGCATCAGGTAGAATATCATGTTTTGGGTTTCAACTTACAAAGTATCACATCACTTCTCAACATTTTCATTTGTCTATTCTATGTCCCAGGACACACATTACTACTTCATGCAGGCTAAACAAACATGTTCTAAGAATGAGTTTTTTTTTTTTTAAATAGTTGTGCTCTATTCACATGAGACCTGCAAAGTGCATCTTATTGATTATTTCTTAAGCATGTTTCAGTCTACAACAGTTCATCCACTTCACCTTAACTTTTACTACTTATTTGTTAAATAAATTAGTCTGTTGGTACTCTTCTTCTTGTGGGTCCTTGGGTTGTAATTATGTTTTTAGGCTTGGTGGAATGCACCTTTATCCAATCAACAGTCTTAGCAATCCCCTACTTATCCATTTAGTCCTAGCTGCCATGCTCCTCTCATGTGCCATCATGGATTCCCACACAGTTCCTTGGCTCTAAAGCTTGAGTCCACAGAGCTATCTGGAAATTTATGATAGTTTAAGGGTCTTTCTTTTTATCAGTAGATAAGATTCTTGCTGACAGGAACTCCATCTTACTCACTTTTGATCTGCCAGGGTTGTAGGTAGGTTTGGGGACATAATTGGGTCTTCATGAACTTTTTCTAAGTGAATGAAAACATGGCCATGTGAAATAGAAGTCATGTTTTATTTTGAAGTTGTCAAAGGAATCATTAGGCTTCCTTTTTCTCTTTACTTCTTTCTCTTTTTTTAAGATGGAATACCCAAAGCTGACCCAGAAATATAGCCCTGTAAATCTTGATTTCATTGAATCAGCCTTCTGGTTGTTAGAATTACAGGTTTGAACAATGATGACACCATTATTTACTTTATAATTTTCATGTTTTATTTTTTAGTATTTACTTTCTTAAGGATCGAGGAGATAATACCTCATCATTTGAGAGTTCTGTATTGTTTTCGACAAGGACCTAAGTTTTGTTCCTAGCACCCACGTAGGACAGCACACAAACATCAGCCACATAGGACCCTGATATCTTCAGCTTCTGTGGGTCCAGGTGGCATATATACAAACTGACACACACATAAATAATTTTTAAGTAAATAAATATCTAAAAATGTCTGAATTTTAATTACATATGTATGTGTATCTATCTATATGTACACATGACTGCAGGTGTACTCTGAGGTTATTTTATGTTTTTTATTGAATATTTTATTTAAATTTCAGATTTTATCCCCTTACCCCATATCCCCCCCCCCAGGAACCCCCTAACCCATCCCCCCTCCTCCTGCTTCTATTAGAAGACAGGCAGGAAGATCAATGGAATAGAATTGAAGATCCAGAAATGAACCCTCATACCTATGGTCACTTAATCTTTGATGAAGGAGCTAAAACCGTCCAGTGGATAAAAGACAGCATTTTCAACAAATGGTGCTGGTTCAACTAGAGGTCACCATGTAGAAGAATGCAAATCAATCCATTCTTACCTCCTTGTACAAAGCTCAAGTTCAAGTGGATAAAGAACCTTCAAATAAAACCAGATACACTGAAACCAATAGAAGAGGAGGTGCAGAAGACCATTCAATACCTAGGCACAGGGGAAAAGTTCCTAAACAGAACACCAATGGCTTATGCTCTAAGATCATGAATTGACAAATGGGACCTCATAAAATTGCAAAGCTTTTGTAAAGCAAAGGACACTGTCAATAGGACAAAACAGCAACCAACAGATTCAGAAAAGATTTTTGCCAATCCTACATCTGATAGAGAGCTAATATCCAAAATATACAAAGAATTCAAGAAATTAGACTCCAGACAACCAAATAACCCTATTAAAATGGATTTCAGAGCTAAACAAAGAATTCTCAACTGAGGAAACTCGAATGGCTGAGAAGCACCTAAAGAAATGCTCAACATTCATAGTCATCAGGGAAATAAAAATCAAAAAGAACCCTGAGTTTTTACCTCACACCACTCAGAATGGTTAAGATCAAAATCTCAGGTGATAGTAGATGCTGGAAAGGATGTAGAGAAAGGAGAATACTCCCCATTGTTGGTGGGATTGCAAGTTGGTACAACCACTCTGGAAATCAGTCTGGCAGTTCCTCAGAAAATTGGACATAGCATTACCTGAGGATCCAGCTATACCACTCCTGGTCATATACCCAGAAGATGCTCCAACATATAACAAGGACATATGCTTCACTTTGTTCATAGCAGCCTTATTTATAATAGCCAGAAGCTGGAAAGAACCCAGGTGTCCTTCAACAGAAGAATGGATACAAAAAATGTGGTACATTTACACAATGGAATATCACTCAGCTATTGAAAACAATGAATTTGAGAAATTCTTAGGTAAATAGATGAAACTAGAAAATATACTGAGTGAGGTAACTCAATCATAAAAGAACACACATGGTATTCACTCACTGATAATTGCAAATTAGTCCAGAATCTTGAAATACCCAAGATTCAACTCACAGACCACATGAAGCTCATGAAGAAGGAAGACCAAGTGTGGGTGCTTCAGTCCTTCTTAGAAGGAGTAACAAAAATACTCAAGGGAGCAAATATGGAGAAAAAATGTGGGACAGAAACTGAAGGAGGAGCCATTTGGAGACCATTCCACCTGGGTATCCATCCACCTGGGTATCCTTTGGTGCAGTCACCAAAGGTAGACGCTGATGTGGATGTCAGGAAGTGCATGCTGACAGGAGCCTGATATAGCTGTCTCCTTAGAGGTTTGCCAGAGCCTGACATATTCAGAAGCAGATGCTCACAGCTAACCATTGATCTGATCAAGGGGTTCCCAATAGAGAAGTTAGAGAGACTGAGCTGAAGGAGCTGAAAGGGTTTGTGGCCCCATGGGGAGAGCAACAATACCAACCAACCAGAGCTCTCCAGGGTTTAAAAGACCAGCCTGGGAGCACATAGGGATAGACCCATGTCTCCAGCTGTATATGTAGGGGATGATGGCCTTGTTGGGCATAGGTGGGAGAGGAGATTCTTGGTCCCATGAAGCCTTGATGCCAAGTGTGGGGGAATTCGAGGGAGGGGAGGTGGAAGTGGGGGGGGGTAGGTAGGGGAACATCCTCATAGAAGCAGGAGGAGGGGGATGGGATAGGGGGTTCCTGGGTGGGCAGGGGTATGGGGTAAGAGGATAACATCCGAAATGTAAATAAAATATCCAATAAAAAAACATAAAAAAATGTGGAAGCCCCCTGCTTAAAAACATCATCATCATCAACAACAACAAAACCATCAACAAAATCAACAACTAGAACATGGATTTATTTCAGATTATAAATCAAGTTGAGTCTTGCGATATATTTATGTATGTTTAAGATCCTAAGCAAGAGGAATAAAAACATTTAATTGAAGATGGGCTTATGAAGAACAGAAGTAATGCTACAATAGCTAGGTATGAGGGAAAACATGAAGACTGACAGACAAAGGCATGCACACAACCCACGAGAGCTGGGAAAATGGTTAATTCAGTAAAGTAGTTGCTACACAAGACAAGCATGAGAATTTGAGGCTGGACACTAGAACCCATGTCAAAGGCCAGGCATGTAGATTCATGCCTGTAATCCCAGCTCCAGCAAAGCAGAGTCCAGATGGCTTAGTTGAACTGGTAAATTCCATGTTTAATGAGAGATTTTATGTCTACAATCAAGGTATAGAAGAGATTGAGGAAGATAGCTGACAGGTTGGCAAGCCAAGAACAGGTAAGTTTCTGCACAGAGCCTTACCAACCTAAGACAAAAGTACATTGCATTTGATAGCGCATGTTCTATAATGGGTAAGGAAGGCATTCTTGTCCTAATGACCTCAGACAGGCTCAGTCTTGTTAATGAAATAAAAAAAGGGGGGAGAGGTGGAGAGCCTTTGGGGCTGCTTGGAAAGAATCTGACATGGGCCAAGAACAAGGAAATGGGTTGCTTGGAAGGAATATGACAAGGAAGTGGGCTTCAGGCAGGAATCTGACATTAGGCTAGAACAAAGAAGTAATTTCAGGCAGGAATCTAAATTTTAGGCTAGAACAAGAAAGTAGCCTTCAGACATGAAAATGACTTTGGGCTAGAACAGGGAAGTTGGCTCAAAATATTTTGGCCATCCTGAGAAGCCCTTAGAAACAGTGATCATGGAAGTGTTCATGGAACTTTGTTTATTGCCTTTCCTGTTCTTTGACTATTTGTGTTTATTGTCTTGCTTGTTCCTTGACTATTTGCATCTATTGTATTGCTAGACCCTCAACCTAGAACTGACCTTAATACTTGCATGTAATTAAAAATATAAAAGCAAAATAAAAAGGAGGGGGGATGGGATAAGGGGGTTCTAGGGAGGGGAAATGGGAAAAGGGGATGACATCTGAAATGTAAAAAATTAAATATGCAATTAAAAAAAAGAAAATCAGAAACTTTTATACTATGAAAGACCTTGCTAAGAGAACAGATAGCTCAACTATAGACTAGAAAAAATTATGCATCTAGAAAATATAAAGAAATGCCCAAACCCAACAATACACAAACAAATAAATAACCCAAGTAAACATTGGCAAAAGACCTTGTTTCAGTCAGATCTTTGTTACTGTAACAAAATATTTAGGCTTATTCACTTACAAGAGGACATGTTTATTCATGTTCACAGTCTTGGAGGTTTTAATTAGGCCCAGCTGATCTCATTGCTTTTAGGGCTTCAGTGGTCTAAACTAGCACACCAGGGCAGAGCAAAGCTGTGTACCTCATGACAAGGAATGAAAGGTAAAAGTGGAGACCATTGCTCCCACAAGACTCTTTGAGGATACAACCTTAGAGATCCCTAACATTTTTCCGAGATTCATTTCTTCAGTGTTTAATCATCTCCCAGTAGTGACTGTAGTGACCAATGCCTTCACACATAGGCCTCCACACACAGTGCCTTTCACATTCAACCTGTAGCAGAGAGGGAAGGCATTTCACTGAAGAGGCTGTGCAAACAGCAAAAAATAAGCATAGAAAATATTGTTCATTGCTATTCGATATCAGGGAAGTGACAGGTAAGAGGGATGACTCCACTCCTATAAAATGTCAAACAAAACAAGAAAAAAAGATGAAGTCAACCAACGAAACAAAGAAAAAACAGTGTCAATACCAAAAAGCTGGTGAGGATTTAGAAAAATTAGCTCCCTCTTACATTGCTTGCCAGGTTATGCAATGGCATAACTACCTGGGAAGATAGTTTGGTAGTTTCTCTTACATTCATACATCCAAGTACTTTCTACTGAGCAACTACAATCCTGAATGTCCCTGAAAAATAAAAAAAGAATTGGGTCTTTTCATTCAAAACATGCACACAACTGTTCTTAATGGCTTCATTTATAATGGTCTCAAACCATAAACAACCTCTATGTCCTTCCATGAACAATTAGTGAAGCAAACTATGGTGTTGTCTTGCCAAGGGACACTCCAGCCTAGCAGTGAATAGGAAACTAGGAAAATTTGCCTATTCAATCATGTGGATGATGCCACAGGGAGTTACATTGAAGGATTTGCAAGATATCTTTGCTGCCTAAAAATCTGGAGAAGGCAAATGGCTTGATAATTTCTTAGAACTATAACAAATTCACATTTCAAGTCTCAAAAAAGGGTAATTTAAAAGTAATTCTAAGTTAACAGCAATGTCTAATGAACTATATATGCAGTTTCAAAATGGCCAGTGAACACACACATATATGTATATACATACACATACACACACCAATATGACCAAGAATACTAAAAACTTTATCAACTCAACAGAAGAAGTCAGTAAAAGAGAAAACAAAATAAATGTCTATGTATCACATGTAGCAAGGAAAAATCAATATCAAGGTCTGTTATCAAATAAATAGAAACATGTTCATTTCATACGTTAGAAGATAGGCGTCTGGCTTATAAATGAGAAAGCTGAAGTCCATGGACCAGTCAGTGTGGCTTGTATCGACTCTCAGAGCAAATTTAACGCAGAGCACAGACTGAAATGCAGTTCCTCTCTTATCCTTATGCTTTCATGCTATACATATTTTTTTCTAGGGTAGAAATGACCTCTTCCTACAAATATATCCCGTTAAACTTGCTCACACATCCCGATAAGTCTTCAAATTCTAAAAGAATTGGAATGTGCATGAAAACTGAATTACATTTTTCTCCAGAGTAAAATCTCTTCTGTCCTTCAAAGGTCATTTACGTTTCCTTTTCCCATTTTTCAATTCTTCAACATGTGGTAGGGAAATCTACCCCACATCTAAAATTCATGAGCATGACTGTTTAAGCAAGCAGCTGTGTCCAGAACTTTCAGCCATCTAGAACGGAATGACCTCCCCAGATAAAGGCTACTGTGCATTAGGACTTGCAGTCTAATTTTTACCTTAAACCTTATGAGGAAGACTCTAATTAATTACATGATAATCAATTAAATGGCCAAAGTGTCTATATACTAATATTATATTTACTTTTAGGCATAGAAGTAAGCAAAGTTAAAAATAAATATTATTGACTCTATAGGCAAGTAGACTAGATTTGGAATTAGAAGATCTAATTTTTGTGCTGTGGATGTGATTTCTTTTAAGTTGTGTGGTTGAGTCTACATTATTTGCTACCCTGGTCTTCTCTTTCTTTATCTGTAAAATATATAGCAATTAAAATAATTCCCTGAATTGTAGGAAACATTGGGTAAATCCATAAAAGTCCCTGACTTGCAGTGAGAATTCAATACACTTGTCAAACAGCTTTGAATTATGTTGCAAAGTATGGCTGCAGCAGCAGAACTACTCTAATTACCTCTGCTATTGTCTCCCCAGGAGATATCAGGTCAAATATTTTCTTCACGCATATGTGCTACTGAGAGCACATAATATAGCAGTGTGATTAGTAACATGAAGTGACAGCCACAGAACCCACAAGACAATGTGTGGAGGAAGTTGCTGTGGACCTAGAATGCCCACTGAGACAGAACATCATAGAATCAAACAGAAATAAAGACATCCAGATCAATTAAGAACTACTAAATAGTTCACAAGTTTTTAGTGAAAGAAGTCCCAAAACACAGGCTTCAGGATGGAATGCTGAACCCAGAGACAAAGGGGCAAGTGTGTGTAAATCACAGGAACAGAGTTCAGAAGTCTGAGAACATTGCAGCAGAGAGCTGGCTGAAAAATCTTGATTGTTTTTGTCATTAGGACAGGAGATGGAGCAATAAAAAGCCCAACTAGAGAACCTTTCCACGGGCAAACACCAATCCCTGAAACTATTAATGATACTCAGTGAAGCTTACACACAGTAATCTCTTAGGGCTGTCTTCTGAGAGGCCTCACCCAGCAGCTGACTCTGATGCAGATACCCACAGCCAAACAGGGAGATTCATTGGAATGGTTAGCATTCCTTCTAGGCCCAGCCCCACAGTTAACTGGCAATAGCCAGGTAGGCTTGGCTTACTATAAAAGGGTCAGCTTCCTCTCTCTCTTGCTCTTATTCTCTCGGACTCTCTTCTCACGTTGACCCCCTTTTCCCTCTCTCCCCTTTCCCCTCCTCCCCCTTTCTCCTGTTCCTGTGTTCCTGGCCAGCTTCTCTTCTCCCTCTCCTCTCCTCTCCTCCTCTCCTCCTCTCCTCCTCTCCTCCTCTCCTCTCCCCTCCCCTCCCCTCTCCTCCCCTCTCCTCCTCTCTCCTCCTCTCTCCTCCCCTCTCCCGTCTCCCGTCTCCCGTCTCCCCTCTCTCCCCTCTCCCCTCTCCCCTCTCCCCTCTCCCCTCTCCCCTCTCCCCTCTCCCCTCTCCCCTCTCCCCTCTCCCCTCTCCCCTCTCCCCTCTCCCCTCTCCCCTCTCCCCTCTCCCCTCTCCCCTCTCCCCTCTCCCCTCTCCCCTCTCCCCTCTCCCCTCTCCCCTCTCCCCTCTCCCCTCTCCCCTCTCCCCTCTCCCCTCTCCCCTCTCCCCTCTCCCCTCTCCCCTCTCCCCTCTCCCCTCTCCCCTCTCCCCTCTCCCCTCTCCCCTCTCCCCTCTCCCCTCTCCCTTCTCCCCTCTCCCCTCTCCCCTCTTCCCTCCCCTCCCCTCTCTCTCCTCCCCTCTCTCTCCTCCCCTCCCTACTCCCCTCCCTCTCCCTTTTCTCCTATCCCTTTACCTTCTCCCCTCTCCCTCTCCCTCCCTCCCTCCTTCCCTCCCTCCTTCCCTCCCTCCCTCTCTCCCTCCCTCTCTCCTTCTCTCTCCCTCTCTCTCCCTCTCTCTCCTTCTCTCTCCCTCTCTCTCCCTCTCCCTCTCCCTGTCCCTGTCCCTGTCCCTGTCTCTGTCTCTGTCTCTGTCTCTACTCTCATCCCAACTTCCCTTCCTGTGCTCCAAATAAACTCTATTTTACATTATGGCTGTCCTTAGTGTAAAATACCTAGAGGTATGACTGGTACCTCAAGGAGAAGGGGTTCCTCAGCATGGGCCTGCGGAGGCACCCCTTCCACCTTACCATACCTGGGGTTCCTCAGCATGGGCCTGCGGAGGCACCCCTTCCACCTTACCATACCTGGGGTTCCTCAGCATGGGCCTGCGGAGGCCCCCCTTCCACCTTACCATACCTGGGGTTCCTCAGCATGGGCCTGCGGAGGCACCCCTTCCACCTTACCATACCTGGGGTTCCTCAGCATGGGCCTGCGGAGGCCCCCCTTCCACCTTACCATACCTGGGGTTCCTCAGCATGGGCCTGCGGAGGCCCCCCTTCCACCTTACCATACCTGGGGTTCCTCAGCATGGTCCTGCGGAGGCCCCCCTTCCACCTTACCATACCTGGGGTTCCTCAGCATGGTCCTGCGGAGGCCCCCCTTCCACCTTACCATACCTGGGGTTCCTCAGCATGGGCCTGCGGAGGCACCCCCTCCACCTTACCATACCTGGGGTTCCTCAGCATGGGCCTGCGGAGGCCCCCCTTCCACCTTACCATACCTGGCTATAAAAACATATCCCGCTCTCCCCGCTTTTCTATAACACAACAGGGACTCCTATGTAAGAGTCAGGGGAAGGATTGAGGACGCAAGGAGAGTAGGAGCTCCACGGGAAGACTAACAGAGTCAACTAACCTGGACCCTTCGGGCTCTCAGAGACTGAACCACCAACCAAAAAGCATGCACAGGCTGGACATAGACCCGCCTCCCCCAGAAAATATGTAGCAGATGTGCAGCTCCAATTTCGTGTGAATCATAATCAACCTGAGTAGGGGCTTTTTCAAAGCTGTTGTCTGTCTGTGGGATGTGTTTCTCCGGCTGAGCTGCCTTGTCTGGCCTCAGTGGGAGAGGATGCTACTAGCCTAGCAGAAACTTGGTGTGCCAGGGTAGGAGGATACCCAGGGGCCCTCCACCCCGCCCCCCCCAGAGAAGGGGAGGGGCGGGGGAGGGATTGTTGGTGATTAGGGGGTTGGCGGCAGCTATCTGGATGAAAAGGGGGGAGGGGGGAAGAAAGTGAAATGTACCCAAAAGGGTCATGCATTAACACTTGAGAATACTGATTGGGAAGGCTGAGGAATCTTTAAGAGGTGGAACTTTAGTATAAAATGTGTGTCCCTCACTGGTCCAGGGCTAGGGCTGTGGCAGGCTTTGTGGTTTTATACACCTGCCTACTTCCTAAAGGTTCTCTGCCTGGCGACCGACTATCTTACTTTCCTGCCTCTATGCCTTCCCTAATATATATCTTGAAACTGGAAATCAAAATCAACCCTTATTTTCCTAAATATCTTCTCATCACATGTTTGGCCACGGGGGGGGGGGGGGAACTAGTAATACAAATATCAAGTTGTATTCATTAGAGACAAAGTAAACTGAAAAATTGGATACAATCAACATAATCAAGACAGAGGTGATTGGAATTAAAGTTATGTGGTTACTATTGTTATCAAAAGATGATCAAAAACATAGTTTAAATTTAGAATTTTAAATGATTATGCAGAAGTTAAGGCTAATCATTGAGAGGCCAGACATAGATACCAAATTCTTCAACTAGCAGAAGAGAAAAAAGAATCAACCACAGAGAAAGTAGGAAAGAAGATAAAGGCAAGAAAAAGATATAAGAAAAACACAGACGAATTTGTTCAAATCTATATAGGTTTTAATTCCATCAATAAGACATCATTGGAGGATGGACACACATGGGCTCTAGAATAAGAGCTGCAGTTGAGTAAAATGGCAAAGCATTCATATTTGTTTATTTTGTACATGGATGCCTGGGAACATGCCTTTAATCCTTTGGAGAAAAAAGTCCAATGAACTGAATTCTTCATACATGAAGGAATGAAGCAATAACTCAGGCACACATCTCATGGTTTGGTTGCTCGTGAGAGGGTTTTCAAAAGTGTTCCTACAAGATTCCATAAGCTAAGATATTCATTGCCTGGTGAGATCATCACCACTGTGATGTCAAAGCACCATGTATTACTACAGGTTTTTGACGACCTTGCTGAAGGTGTATCTTCTGTGACACTCTGACAGAAAGATAGAAAATATTGCACATTGAATTTCACAGTCTGTGGCAGATGATAATGCTATATACTTCCTATATGGTAGCTTTCAGCATTGTTTTATAGTATGCTCCAATTCATAAGAAATGGACGAGAAATGGTTAAAGGCTATACCTCCTCAGGCAGTCCCGGAGAAGGAATTCTGAGGTAGGCATTGCCCTCACTGATGGGAAACTTCCCAGCAAGAGAAGGAGGAAGATAGTGGTAAGCTTGGCATGGTATGGGCCTAGCTTGTAACTGTGTTTATTGAAGAGCTTACAGAAGACATCTCAAGGGGAAAATGAGTCATTTAAAAATCTTAAGAATAAAAATTAATACTACTAGAATGACTATATCTTGTACAACTGTGCAATGTTCTATTTCCTAAGCTGTTAGCAAGACAAATCAGAGGACAGAAATATTATCATGTAAAGTAAAAATTAAACACATGATTTTTAAAAAGATTTATTTTAAGTATGCACATGTCTGCATGTTGGGGGCAATGTAAGCATATGAGTTCTGGTGCTGATAGAAACCAGACGACAGCATAGCTCCCCCAGAGCTGGAGTTATAGGCATCCTGAGCTGACTGATTTTCATGGGAATTGAACTCCAGTCCTTTGTGAGAGCAGCAAGCACTCTTAAGGATCCAGGCATCTCTCTAGCTTCTTAACCTACTATTGAAGGAAGAATTTTAAAAGTAAATGTGGTGCATCACAAGCGTACAGTGTTTTAATTTCTATAAGCAGGGTGCAGCAAAGGTCCAGGGCTGCAGCCCGTACTCCCAATCCCCTGATGCACATAGCTGCTTCCAGGTCCGTCATTGTCCTATATGGACATATCATTAGAAGCAAACAGCCAAACAAAACCTTTAACTTGATTTTTTACAGTTGTTTGTGGTATTTAATACACTGTTATGGTGTGCAGCTAGTCTAAGAATAGCAGACTGTGCTGTATAGTCATGCTGATCAGAAGCTGTCATACTTAGGTTGGTGTGTGTTTATGATGTTCACACAAAGAGAACGTAATCTAAGAGGGTAGTTCTGAGAATGGACTCTGGTTGTTGAGGATCATGGACCTATGTGTATCAGGGAAAGTTCTAGGTGTGACAACTGCTCAGAAAAGAAAGTTTAGTTGTCTTCCAATGGAGTGCAAGTGAGTATAACCCATGCTAAAGGGAGGCCCCGTGCCCCATAATAGATAGCCAACACAAAACAAACTCAATGGTAGCTTTGGAGAGTTTTAGTTTCATAAAACTTTGGGCATTTTCAGCTTATCTAATGTGATTTCGTAACCTATTGTGTTTTGAATGTGTGTGTGTGTGTGTGTATGTGTGTGTTCCTTTCATACTTTTTCTTTAAATTAGTTTTCTGTTAGTTTTTATTCTTGTATGTTTATTTGCCTTTTTTTTTTTTTTTCTAGTGAGAAAGAAATAGAAAGGGTGTGGATTTGGGTAACTGTGGAGTTGGAGAGGCTCTGGGAGCAGGTGAGGGATGGCAAACTGTAATCACAATATATTGTACAAAATAGTTTCAATAAAACAAACAAATAACAACAAAACATACAAGAGATGAAGATGGAAGAAAATGAAGTTTTCACTCAAAGTTTGTTGAAATCAAAATGATGGAATTTCCTGTTGATCAAGCTTTGAGTTCTTTAAGTCTTTAGCTCAGGAGATATTTTACTAGGTGTGTGATCAACTGTATGTAGAGTTGGCAGGGGAGGGATTAGCTTCAGGATGAAGGACTATTCTGCTGGTATGACGCTGGGACTAATTTCCACTTTTGTATGGTGATCATTTATTAATAACATTACTTAGTGTCAGTTGAATGGGACTTTCTTGTGGTCACACATCACATTGGACGTGTAAAGCTACTTTTCTGTCTCATGCTGCATTTATTAGAACCCGACAAGAACCTACACATGTCAAAAATAATCACCTCATTATGAGGTCATTTCTTGTTAGACAAGACACCTTACTTTTAAAAAAGGAGATGACATATGATGTGCTCTGTGGCTCCAAACAGTGGCACAAAGCAGATGACAAGATGCTGCCAATGCTGGAACGCACAGGCTCACTGAGGAACCTTGGGGTTTATGAGACACTTTTTATCTTAACTGTTAAACAGCAGATATTAAAGCATGTCTTTTGAATAAGAAGAAAAGCAATGACTGCCAACTATTGCTTATATTCTCAGAAGTACTTAATCAATAAAAGCTGGCATCATGCTGTTACAACTTAATCAGTTATTTCCCACCTCAGGCTTAGATTCCAGCACTGATATGAATTACTTATTGTAGAAATGTCAAGTTTGATGCAGTTAGTGGTATTCTGGGTAACAATAAGAGGAACACATTCTTTAGAATGTTCTTACAGCTACAAACAAAATATTATTGACTTGATCTTCTTATACATCTAGTGCTGCCAACTCGGGTGTTTGAATCAACCTTCCTAGGTCGGGTGACAGTAGCAAGAGATTCGATCATTTTGATTTCAACAAACTTTGAATAAAAACTTCATTTCCTTCCCTCTTCATTTCTCGTTTGCCACACCCCTATCTCAAGAATTGGCAGTGCACACAGCCATTTTAATCTCACAGTTACAGTTGATTTTTCTACGGGTTGATATGAAAGCCAGAGAGACAGCCAGTGCAGCTAGGTACCAAAAGATGACTTGTGTGGATGTGATCCCTTCTGCTAGAATTGTAATGCATGCCTGTAGTTCTCCATGGCCCGGGAAACCTGGAGGGCAGAGGAATAATTGGGAGAAGAAGTACTGGGGGCGTCACGTGTATGGAAAATACTTAACATGGAAGCAATGCCATAGCGAGGGTGGGAAGTGGGAGTCATTTCCATTAAACACAAAATTCAGCTGAGTCCAACCCTTTGTGTTTTTATAATTCTAAGAAAGTTGTTTCAGTTTGCCCTCAAAAACTGCTTTGTCTGAGAGGATATCTTTTCTTATAGGCAAGTGACAAACTCATTCCAAAATGTCAAAGTTGATGCAGTTTAAGTGTCCTGAAGAAAAAGTTTAAGTATCTCAAATTAAATATTTGAGTTTTTTTGATCTACAGAAGTGACAGTTTCATATTGCTAACCCTAATACAGCAGTTGTTCCTTATTCATGCAAGACACATTTCTGCTTTCTATAAAACTTTTAAATATGAAGAAAACAAGACTGTATATTCTGTTTCCTATGCAACCCAAAAGGCACCAGACACAGCAGAGTTTAGAAAACAATGGTTATATTCCTTTTATAACTCTAGTTCTGAGAATCTCAGTCTTCAAACTCAAGCAACCTTTGAGCTTCCTCTTTAAGCATTAGTAGGAATACTTATGCACCATTTACACTCGTGTACACACACATAGACACATGCACACATATATACATACATACAAATACCATAAACACACATATACAAACACACACAACACCTGCATACAGATAAACACAGAAAGACACAAATACATCAACAGATACCTACAAATAGATACACATACAGAGAGACACCCGCACACATATACACACACATGCAGATACTACACACACACACACATAGAGAGAGAGAGAGACAGAGACAGAGACAGAGACAGAGACAGACAGACACAGAGGCACTCAGTCACTATTCATTGCCTGCACTCTTCATTGTACTAACATAGCAAGAGAAACAAATGCATGTTGATGTCTACATCAGAGGAATACTAATAAAACTCTAAAATTTGGGGTTAATCATATTCATTTGTTGAACTTTCCTTTGTTCTGGTTTTTCAAAGGACATTCATATTTATCATTTTTAACTAGATATTTCTCAGCCTGAAGCCTGAGATTTCTTTCTCTACCTTTCTCTTATTAACTATTTTCTTTATTTTATTAATAGGTGATCTAGTCTGTTTATTTATTTATTTATTTATTTCTCTTAATAGTTATCTAAATCTTTTGTGAAGTAGACAATAATATAAAATATCCTGCAGAACCATACATGACATATTTTTAATATTTGCTCATGGACATACATAGCATGCAGAATTGCAATATAATTACTGTGTGAGGGACACCATTCCACTGAAAGAAATAATTGGTTTATTTCCTCAGTCAGTGTGAAGGATTAATATTATGCATTGTATACTGACACAAAATAACCTCGGGGAAATTGCTTCTTTTTCCTGCCTTTCTTTTTCTCTTCTTGTGTTCATTCTAGTTTCTCAATTCTTTCTATTGAGTCATTCAAGGTTATGTCTGCTAATCTGGGGGTTCCACATTACCCTGCTTCAGGCCAGAGCAAAGAGCAGTGTGGACACCACAGATCACCAGCTGAAACCTATGCTCACTACTGCCCTCAGAGCATCCTTCATACATCTGCGTTCAGCCCGGGTACATGTGGCAGCCCAGGCAGCTCAGGCAACCCTTTTGACAAATGAAGAAGCAACGGAATCACCCCATTTTCATACTCCACTGACACCATGCATGTTACAGACCTTCTTCAAAGGGTAAAAGCTTATGCTGCCTTCTTTCATTTGGCAATAAATATGTATGGGATTACCAGTCCATTGTAAATGGGCCAGCCAAATGCATTCTAATGCAAAATCGCTGCCTTCTTATCTAGCTGTTTGACAGAATGCAATTACAAACCATTTTGTTTTTTCCTGTGCCCTTTTGTTACTACTCCCTGGATCACTAGTGATGGGCTCTGTAGGTTTTTTTTTTCTTTCAGTTTTGCTAAGTAATTAGGCATGCATCCTTTCCCAGTAATTCTGTAGTGAAGCAGAGCCTGGACAGTCTGGGAGCAGGTGGCAATCTCTGAGTAGCGCTGGGCTAGACAGGATGGGCAGAACCTGAAAGATCACACCAGCTGCCCCTGCGGATAGTGACTTCAACTATCTCAAGTGGGATAAAAATGAATTTTTATTATAGTGTGACGTATAATTTGTCTCAAACCCTTATAGATCTCATCAAATTAAAAAGTAAAAGTTGTAATTTTGATTTCCATATATCCAATAAGAAACTACCTAAATTGTTAGAGGACATCTCTCTTGACTCTTTTATCCATTTAGAAGGAGAAAAGTGTTTTTGCTGAGTCTGGAGGCTCTTGAGTTTAGCATCTTATCTTTTTAGGGGCTGGTAATATTGTGAGAGGGATGGGAGAGATAGCCTGCCTGCAAAAAGCATTGCTTGTCTCTGTTCTCAGCACCTGGCCCCATCAGGGACCCTGGGTTGTCCAACTGTGAGAATACTGGAGTTGTGAGGCAGGGCTCTGAAAGGCAATTGAGATGCCCATCCAAAGCTTTCTGAGAAATATGTTTCATAATTTCTTTTTGTTTCTTTGATGCCTGTGTGTTTCTTATAGCCCGGTTCTTAAATTAAAAAAGAATAGAGAGCAAAATTGTACTTTGTCTCAAAAACTTTCTAAAAGGATGACAGTGCCTTTATGTACTGAGGTATTGTTCTCAACAATAATAAGGATAGAGAAAGACTGGATTTAAGGGTATTACACTACAACTATACAATCTGAGAATACAGAATTTTGGACATAATATATATTTTTCATAAAAGTGTTATTAAGATACCATATACATAGTGTGTCTGTCATTAGTGTATTTGGCTCTAGGATAAGCTGCTCTTTTTCTATTTTATTTTTATCTTATTTTAAAACTACCTTAGTTTTTATTTATGTATGTATGTCTGTGCCTGCTTGTCTATGAATTCATGTGCATGTAGTACCTGTCAGAGATCAGAAGAGAGTTTTGGATCTCCTAAAACTGGAGTTATGGGTAGTTGTGAGCCACCCAATGTGAGTGCTGGAAGCTGTACCCGCTCCTTCTAAGCAAGAGTTCTTAACCACTGAGTCATCTCTCCTGCTAGCCTCCTTTCCTAGCATCTCTTGGAATGTTTTGCATGCTCTTGGGTAGGATATGCATCCTGCTGTTGGGAAGAATGCCATGTGTAAGAACTCATCATTGTAGCATTGGTGTTGTGCATTTATTATCAGTGCCTTGGTCTATCATGCTTGTTGTAATCAGATACCATAACTGGGTGCCTTAACAAACAACAACATTTTTTCCTCATATTTCTGGACTCCAGATGCCAGGATTATGGTGTCTAATAGTCAGATGCTGCTAAAGCCCCTTATATGGTTTTCATGTATACTGCTGACTTCCTGTGACTTTCTGTAATTCTCCTGGCTGTAACTGTCATAGAACACTGATCCCACTTGTGGGGATAGAGTCCTGATTTAATTTGTCACCTACAGATTTCCCCATTTAATGACTCTCTTTGTTTTTAAGACTTCAAAATATGAACGAGTTCTGGGACCAAAAATGTCTATAGTACTCTTCATTTAATTGGTCAATTATTCTGAGTGAATCATTAAAATATACAAACATATATATTCATTTAAACATTTATAAAAATATTTTGACTCTATCATTTTCCTTCCTCAACTCCTTGCCAGGTTCTACTCACCTCCATACCTGCCTGATTTCATGTTTTCTTTCACTCTCAAAAATCAAGCGGTCCCCAATGAAGAAAGAAATAAGGGCGAAAAAATCAAACTAAGACAAAAAATACCAAAACAAAGCAAAAGGAGAGAAAAAAGTCCCCTTTGTGTTGACCAACTATTCCTTAGCATGAGGCATGCTCTAGAGTGTAGTGGATATACCCAGTGTCACACCATTGGAGAACATTGGTTTCCTTTTTATATATTGTACCAACCATAAATACCTTCTTCATTGTGAGTGGGAATTTGTGTTCACTTCCCTTTCTCAGTGCTGGTGTTTTGTCATATTTGTTCCTGTACAGGTCTTAGGTGTGCTATCATAGTCCCTGGCTTCCCAACCGTGTCAGCCCTGCCATGTCTGGAAGACGCTACTGCCTTGGAATAACCCTCTACTCCTAGCTCTTATAATCTTTCTGCCTCCTCTTCTGCATAGATCCCTGAATCTTGAGTGGAGGGGCTTGGTAAAGGCGTCCCATTTATTGCTACAAGATCTAAAGTCTGTCACTGTACAGTTGTGGGTGTCTGTCTGACTTGCCATCTACTGCAGGAAGTTTCTCTGGTGAAGGTTGAGTGAGACCCTGAACTCCCCCTCGATGACTGTTTCTAGCTCCAACCATTTACCTGCAAATTGATAATTTAATTTTTCTTTTAACAGTGCAGTGATATTTCATTGTGTGAAATTACCAGTTTCATTATCCATTTATCACCTGATCAAAATCTTCCAATTTCTGGCTATTATGAATATAGCAGCAATGAACATGGATACACAAATATCTCTGTGGCAAAGTCCTTTCAGTCTATGCCCAAGACTGGTACAGTTGTATTTTGTGATAGATCAGTTTCCAGCTTTTTGAGGAACTTCCACACTGATTTCCAAATTTACTTTGCACTCCAACTAGTCACAGTGTTCCACTTTATCCATCAGCATCTGCTGACATTGCCTTTATTGATCTATGCCATTCTGAGAGGGTACAATAAAATCTTTCAGTATTTTTAATTTGCATTTCCCTGATAGAATGGGATGCTGAACATTTATAATAGCGTTTCTCATCCATTTGTGTTTCATCCTTTGAGAACTCTCTGTTTAAGTCTATACCCATTTTTAAAAACTGGCTTCTTTGATCTTTTCTCATTCTGTAGGCTGACACTTTACTGGAACAATGGTATCCTTTTCTGTGCAGAAGCTTTTCAGCATCCTGATTATTAATTATTGGTCTTACTATCTACAGTATCAGCTTGTCTTGTTCAGAAAGGGTTTCCTGTGCCAAGGAATTCAAGCACACTCTCTACTTTCTCTTCCATCAGATTCAGAGTATCTAGTCTAGGTTGAGGTTTTTGACCCATTTAAACTTTAATTTTGTACCCAGGGACAAAATTTGATCTATCTCAATTATTCGACATGCAGTATCCAGTTTGCTAAGCACTATTTATTGAAGATGCTGTTTTTCTTCAGTGTATAATATTAGCTTCTTTGTTAAAAATCAGGTACCCTTAGGTGTGTATAATTGCACATGTTTTAATTCCACTCCACAGATCACTATGCCTGTTTGATGCTAATGTCATGCCGTTTTTGTTACTATAGTTCTGTAATATATCTGTGTCGGGAGCCAAACCCAGGAAATTGCCTGCTGTTTTAGAAAGTCTAGTCAGTACAAGGTTAAGAAAGGACATTCACAGGTCTCAGGTCCCAGGAACCTAAAGAACGTCTGGCATTTCCTTGGAGCAGATTATGACAGTGGGATGGTCTAGGGTGATAAGATTATGACAGTGGGAAGGTCTTAGACAGTAAGGATCCCATAGTAAGATAGCCCTAAACAATGACCCTCGCCCAAACTTCCTGGTTTGCTGTGTCTTTATAACCTGCCCCCAAAATTAAAGTTTCAGAGCTTGATCAGAACCCAGACTTGCTCTCATTCTTTGTGTCTCTTGTCCTTTCATTCGTTCGCCCCCTTCCCTAAGGTCTCGTCGAATCCCCGCGGGCCGGGGCACATCTGAAACCTTGGATGTGATGCCTATAGCAGTTGCATTATTATTGCTTTATGTCACTATCCTGGGATTTTTTTTTTTTTTTAGTGTAATGTCATATGAAATTTTGATTTAAAAATTATAATGAAAATTTGAAAATTTGTGATATCTAACTATATTTTTAATTTTCTACTTAAAAAATACTTCAGTGTTTCTTAACCACAGATTTTCAAGACTTAGCATATAAAAACTAATGGATATTATTATAGTATTTTCTTTTTTAATCCCCTTCTGTTATTGCCGTTCCTTGTTCCCGCCCCTGCTCTACTTTTGCTAGTTTTCTTTCTTTCCTTCTATACTTCTCCCCATTCTACTTTCATATGTATCTTATTCCTACCCTATATGATCTCTTCTCCTTTGCTAATGATCTCTGTTCTGCTTTCATCACACACACACACACAAACACATATACACACAGAGAGAAATGTAACACATACACACACACAGAGGGACAAAGAGACAGAGGAAGAGAGACAGAGAGATGTAGTATGTATATACATACACAATCACACACATGCACACAGGCACACGTAGGCACACACTCACACACAATCACATACATAGACAAACATAAACAGATAGGTCTTAGGCCTTGTATATCAAAGAAAATATTCAGTGTCTATATCTTTAATTTTAGTTAATTTTATTTAATATGATTTGCAGTTACATCCTTTATCTAACCAGGGTCATAATTTTCTTTTTCTTTATAGTTTAATAAAATGCTTCCATGTATAAGTTCATTAGTCTTCTTTAGCCACTCATCTTTCAGTAGACATGTAGGTTGGCTCCACTTTTTAGCTATTGTGGATGGTATAACAATAAACATGAATGAGCAAGAAATGTGCCAAATGTAGATTTAAGGATTTAGGACTTTCAGAAAAGGTATATGTCTAAACACACACACACACACACATATATATACATATATATATATATATACATATATATATGTATATATATATGCATATATATATACATATATATGTATATATATATATATATATATATATATATATATATATATATAATCACTTTTTCCTGTAGTGTTTATGTCCTCAGATCTCTAACTTTTTAAATTTAGTTTTGTGATATTAATTTAATTATAAATATTTATTAATGTTGGATTTTGTTCACTACACTGTAATCATATACATTTGTGGGGCAGAGGGGTGTGAAAAGTAGCTGGGTGCTTGGTCGAGCATGAGTTTGGAACCCCGGAACCTTACTGAATGGCAGGAGTTCAGCTCTGCTTCCAGGCCCTGGTTCTTTTCACTTAGCTTCAGTCCTCCAACAACCCCTCCCACAGAGAGGTCTATGACCATCAGTCACTAGGAACAGTGCCTCAGGCTCTCCCACACGCAGATGAGGTATCTCCAAGCTCTCAGACCAAACCAATAGGCATTATCTGCTGCCAGACCTTAACCTACCCTGAAACTGTATATAAGGGCTCTATTTAGGGGAAGTAAAGTGCTCAAGAATTATCCTGGTTTCCAAGAGTTTCTGTCACAAGAGCTGTAACACTTGGGGAGAGATCTGCTCTCCTGGAACCTTCCTGGGACACCAAACTGCCTTCTTGCCAGCTAGCTGGCTTCTTATCAGCCCAGCCCGGGCCTGGACCAGCTCAGCGCTGAGAGACAGGTGCAGCACAGCAGCAGCAAGCGAGCAGAGGCAGCAAAGGGGGCAGGCAATCTCCCCTCCTGCTCGCACTCTGTGTCCTTTGGCCCGGACCTCCTGCATCAGGCCAGGCTGGAGACCTACATTCAGCGGAGACATAGCGAACCCTCCCTGCTCTCACTCTGTCTTCAATGAGAAGATCTTCATGGGACACCCTCCAGAACAAGGGACCTACATGCATTTTCTATATTGCTTTTTTTTTCACTGTGTTTCATAACCTTTTGTTTCTTTTTTCTTCCTTTAACTTTCTACTGTTGAACAAATATTTTAATTTTCCCTCTTTCTTCTTTGAATCCTCTTCTTGTTTTGAGACAGTTCCGTGTTTGCTACCTAGCTTGTGCTAGCTAGCCTCACCTGACTTCACTATTCTTTTTGTTGTTCTACCCACATTCCTTTATTGATTTTAGGTGGCATTCAAAAATTATTTCTTTTGATCGTTTTAAAGCTCCAATATTTATTTTGATTTAACACAGTCTAATAACCATTCAAGTTAACATATACTTAATTCTGATAAGCTGCATAATCTTTGCTTTATTTTCACTCCTGTCTGATGTGATACATATGAATGTACCACAAGCCTAATAACATATTGATATGATTATTGTTTGTTTTAAAATCATATCTATTTTATGTAAATTAAGAAAAGATAAAAAATACATCCGCAGAGTCCTTTATATTTGCTCATATATTTACCACTCCTGAACTCTTATTTTTTCCTTTTAATTCAACTTATTATTTGTTATTATTTTCTTTAAGCCTGAAAAGTTTTCCACCAATATTTTCCATATAACAGGTGTAGTAGCACCAACTGTTTTTTCAGACTTTGTTGATCTTATAATTTGATTACTCCATCTTCAGTTTTTTAACTCTACATTGATAGACAACAAATTGTTTGTTGGCATTTTTTCTTTTTCTTTTTTAGTGAACCTGGCTTGATTTAACTGATTTGGATGGCAAGTCATCAGTAAATTTTACTTTGATTTCCTGAGTCAAGTGCCTTGGTTTTCTTTTGTTTTTTTTTCTTAATGCTGTGTTCTGACTTTCACCCATTTGGCTACAGCATAGTGTAGATAATGACTTTCCTTCACTCATCTTTCCTGGAGTATTACATGTTCCTTGGATCTAAGGATTATAGGACACTATCGCACTTAATAAGCTGAGGGCGACTCATTCTTTACAAAGTTTTTGGTTATTCTCAGTCATCTCACACAATTATACTTTTTGTTGTATCTCACATCCTACTTTGTCATTATTTTTCCAATATGTGTCATATTGGATGATTTATTTATTCATTCATATTTTGTCTGCTTGATAACTCTTTCTCCTCCCATTACATCAATTATTAAGCCTGCTCAGTGGATTTTTCACTTTAGCTATTAAAATTTTTATTCTAAAATATCCATGTTTGTGTATGTAATATCTAATATCTAAAATTTGTTTGTGTACACACACACGCAAACACACACACACGTATTATTGAGATTTCCTGTCACTGAAACATTGTCATATTTTCTTTTCATTGTCTAAATGTAATTTCCTTTAATATTGAACATATTTTGCTGGGAGCCAAACCCAGGAAATTACCCACTGTTCTGGAAAACTTAGTTAAAGTACAAGGTTAAGAAAGGACGTTCGAGGTCTCAGGCTCCAGGAACTTAAAAAAACAAAAAAACAAAAACAAAAACAAAACCAAAAAAACCAAAAAAAAAACCCCCAAAAAGTTTGGTATTTCCAGGAAGCCAGTTACAAAAGTGAGATGGTCTTGGGCAATGAGGATAAACTAGTAGGATAGCCTTAAGCAATGATCCTTGCCTAAACTTCCCGTTTTGCTATGCCTTTATAACCTGCCACTTGAAATTAAAATTTGAGAGCTTGATCAAAACTCTCAACCTGCTCTTATTTTTCATGTCTCTTGTCCCTTCATTCTTTCACACACACCCCGACCCCCCTCAGGTCCTCATTAACTTCCCTGTGGGCTGGGGCAATATCTATAGTTGTTGACCTGATTTTTTTCTGCTACATACAACATTTGAGCTTACATAAAAATAATTGCATAACTGCTATAAACCTAGTATAGTATTCTAACTATACATCCTAATCCATCAAGATATACTTAGCATCAATAACCATGGCCTCTGCAAATGGTTATTGGTATGAGTTGTGGAGCCATTACAAGGTAGGAAAATACGCCCTTATTCTTTCTTCTGTGCTTTTAGGTCCTTTGTGCACAGGCATATCGTCACTAGCTAACAATGATGTTTGGAGAATTTGAGTCTTTTCAGTTTGCCATTGTAGATTTGCAACTTCCCAGTTTTATACAAACTGAGGCAGCACAGCATTTTGCCACATAAATTAAGATACAATAGGATGGACATTCACTGTCTTTCTCACAATTGGCTAAAACAAAGTTTCAGGTGTCTTCATTCTAAAGGGGAGGAGCCAGAGTATGCAAGGACATCGATACTAAACGAGATAAATTATTGAAGGTTACATTAAGTTCAGAAGACCCACAATACAACTCACAGACCGTAGGAAGCTTTGTAAGAAGGAAGGCTCAAGTGTGAGTAGCTTAAACCCACTTAGAGGAACAAAATTATCATGGGAGGCAGAGGGAAGCAGAGGAACCTGGGTGGAAGAGGGAAGGGAGAGTGGAAAAGGGTGGCAGAATCAGGTATGTGGGAGAAAGGAGAGAAGTCTAGAAGGCCAAGAGAATGAATCAAAATATGCAGCAGTGGGGCATGGGGGGAGAGGGGACCTCTAGAAAATCTCAGACCTGGAATAGAAGAGGCTACCAGGACTCAATGGTGATGACATTAGTCAAAATGCCCAACAGTGGGGAAATGGAACCTACTGAGACCACCCCTAGCAGATAGACATGGCCCCAGTGAAGGGATGGGGCCACCCATTCATCTAAAATTTTTTAACTCAGAATTCTCCCTGTCTAAAAGAAATTCAGAGACAAAAATAGAGCTGAGACTGAAAGAAAGGCCACCCAGTGACTGACTCAACTTGGAATCCATCCCATGTGTGCACATTAAACCTGGAAATTACTGATGTCATATTGTGCTCTCACACAGAAACCCAGCATGGCTGTTCTCAGAGAGGCTCTATCGGCAGCTAACGGAAGCAAATGCAGAAACTACAGCAAATCATTAGAGTGAGGTCTGGACCCCTATGGAAGAGTTTGGGCAAATACTGAAGTTGATTGTAACTCCACAGGAACAATGACAGTGTCAACTAACCCAGACTCCCCAGATCTCCCAGAGACTAAGTCACCAACCATCAACGGGTCTGTGTCCTTGGGCACAGGGGTAGAAGAGGACTGCCTTGTCTGGCCTCAGTGGGAGAGGAAGCACTAAATCCTGTGGAAACTGGATGCCCCAGAGAAGAGGGATGATGGCTAAAGTGAAGTGGGGGTGAAAGAAGAGTACCCTTTTAGAGGCAGAGGGCATCCTCTAGAAGCAGGAGGGGGAAGATGGGATGATGAACTTGGGGAGTGGGGACCACAGGAAGGGGGGCAACTTGTGGAATGTAAATAAATAAAACAATAAAAAATAAAATAAAAACTAATATGGAGAATTCAGTGGGGACTGCAGTCCCTAGCTAGTCTGTGGTTGACAACTTAAAGGTATGCTTGCAAAGGTTTTCAGAGTCCTGTCTGAAATTACTAATTTGCTCTAGCCTAAGAATCTAAATTTTAGGTTAGAACAAAAAAGTAGGCTTCAGACATAAAAATGACTTTGGGCTAGAACAGGGAAGTTGGCTCAGATATTTTGGTCATCCTGATAAGCCCCTAGAAACAGTGATCATGGGAGTGTTCACAGAATTTTGTTTATTGCCTTGCTTGTTCTTTGACTATTTGTGTTTATTGTCATGCTTGTTCCTTGACTATTTGCATCTATTATAATACTAGTTCCTCAACCTAGAACTGATCTGAAGACTTGCATGTAATTAAAATGGTATAAAAGCAAAAAGGGAGAGGGGAGATAGGATAGGGGGTTTCTAGAGAGGGGAAATGGGGAAAGGGGTTGACATTTGAAATGTAAATAAATAAAATATACAATAAAATAAAAAAAAGTTTTTAGAGTATGAGTTGATCTGTAAGCTATTTACAGGAATTGCGTAAAGTCTTCATTGTCCAGGATAGTCTAGTGACAACAGAATCTTAGTAGTTTCTGGTTTGATGGTATGAAGAGCCTCCTGGAGCTTGGAGATAGAGACACATGGGAATCAGAAAGTTATTGTGTTGTGAAGAGAAGGAAGGAGAAGAATAACTTACTGAAATATTGCTGAGAAGGGATGGGAGCCCTGTCTTTAGACAATTTCTTTAAACCATCATTAATTTTCAACTATTTGATCACTGTTTTAGAAAAAAAAACTCATCAATTAATTGGGCTCCTTTTTTTGTAGTTGAATTATGTGAGTTGAATAAATAGAATTAACTAAATAATTTGGCATTGTGTGGCTAGAACTTTTATCTGTGACTGCTGATTACAACTGAAATAAGATAATTGGGTTTGAGGGGCTGTGGAGTGTCTTAGCATCTGTTAATACTTTTAAATGAACTCATCACTGTACAGTTTATTACTTCTTAATTTGCATGTCTGAATAATTGGAGGCACAGATCCCATATGTTCAAATTAGAACCTGGGCTGAACTTTAGAACTTCTGTTATTTAAGCTATTCACTAAAGAGATTTGTTTGTAATATGATGTTTTCTCTACTTATGAAAAATATTGTCTATGTGCTAAAATGTAAATCTTAGAGATTAATCATGTGCTTGAAGTTGAAAGAAAAAGAAATGAAAAAAAAAAAAAAAGAATAGATTTTGGCCCAATGCGTTTCTAGTTTCAGAATATGTTTTTAGTCATCTCCTGATATGAAAGTAGTCAAAACTAAAGCTCTTCATTTGTGTAGGTAACCACACATTGCAAGGAAAATCTCTTGGATATGTGAATTTGTCATATATCCAAATGTTAGTATTTTAGTTTGTTTCTATTTCTTGCAAGAGGTTTAAATTCTGCTTAATCATAAGAGAAGGTATCAAGAGCCAGAATCTTTAAATATTTACAATACACAAAAGAATGTATTTACTCTATTCTATTTTATTTGTGTGAATTTGTAAATTAAAAAATAAATTAATGGGACTGAAGAGATGACTCAGTGGTTAAGAGCACTGACTGCTCTGCCAGAGGTCCTGGGTTCCACTCCCACAGTGGCTCACATGGTCTAATGGAATCCGATGCGCTCTTGTAGTGTGTTTCTGAAGATAGCTACAATGTACTCATATAAATAAAAAATAAATAAATCTTTAAAAAGGAATTAATATTCTTGATCTTTTGTTGAGGATACTCATAATAAGGAAATAATCTCTTACCACTCACTGTTGCTACCACAGTCTGTCTCCATCTTCAGATAATGTTGGTATAGTCTCTGTGTGTTCAAAATAGGCTCAGAACTGCCATATTTTAACATCTGTCTCTTACTCAACCTAAGGTCAATGCAAATTCCCATGAAATAACTTAAAACAAGACATGATATCTTTGCTACATGTCCTTAATATGGCATTTTCTCCAGGCTATATCTTTCTGCAGTAGAGAGAACTTTCCCTCCCTCCAAAAGAAGTCTATGCCTTTGCTGTGCAGTTTTGGATGCCAATTTTTAAAATATTGTGTCAGAAGACCTGGATACAAATGAGGAATAGGATCTCTGTGATACACTGGAGGCAGAACTAGTGTTGACATGAAATATTCCAAAGTGATTTATTAATAAATCATTCTTATAAAAATCATTCTTATAGAAATTAGTAATAGATAGGTCTGACTAGATGCAAGTGTGTATGTGTTTAATCAGGAATTGTATCAATATTTATCAGCAATATCCTAGACCAGCACTGCCCAAAAGAAGTATTATGTGTGTTGCATATGTGATTGTAAATTATCTTAAACATTAAGAGTTAAAATGAGTATGTGAAACTAATTTTAATAAAAGATTCTATTTAAACCCAGCATATACAAATTACTTTTATTCTTATAGATAATTAATCAAAATAAATAAATGATTGAGGAGATAGTTTACTTTTTCCTTTTGCATTGTTTTCAAAGTGTGTTCCTTACATCTACAGCATAGATTGATCTGTACCTGCCTCATTCTATCTGCCCCAGAGCAATGCAGAGGTGATGGTGTAGATGGTACAAATGGCTGTAATGACATCCTTGAGATGTGGGAAAATTGGACTAGATTACTTCAAGCTTCCTTTCCTCAGCAGCATTCAGGCACAACACACACACACACACACACACACACACACACACACACACCAAACAAGAAAGCAAGACAACCCCTCCTTCAAAACCCCTAGTGTCCTAAGAGAATATAAAATAAGCACTCACAAATTAAGAGATTGTGTAAGCATTAAAAAATCAATGAGAATGTAGTCTTAATTTAAAAAAAAAAACTGTCCCTCAAACCAGTGTAAACAAGAAAAAGTATTTATTGACTCTGATGGAGAAAAAGTCCAGAGAGAGAGAGAGAGAGAGAGTTGTTTTGGGATGTCTGGATAATCTCTGGCTGCCTGCCTCTGTCTCTCTGTGTTCCTCACTTTTACAGATCGATGTTCTTCTCAGATAGATGTTATCCACAGATAACCAACATCTACAATGACATATCTTAATAGGCTTAAAAGTCAAAGCAGACCTTTTACTTCCCAACAGAAGACCTGTCTTGGGTCCTGGCATCCTAGATCTATGAACTTGATATTTTAAGAAAGCTTTGAATGAAAGAAGGTTATGCAGGTTTGGGTGAACAGACTTGAGAAGGAGCAGTACTAGAGTTCTGATTAATTTTATCAATGGAAATAACTTTGGGAACATTAAATTTTTTCTTTGAAATAATCTATGTGGGACACGGAAATCTCATATGGGGATTTTGACTTACATGAAAGTGTCAAATAGACAAAAATTACAAATTGACTCTTTAAAACATGCATTAATGCAAATACGCTAATGTAATGTCAGGTAAATTAGATTTTGTTGCACATGTTAACAAAGAACCAACCATCAGTGGTATAGTCATAGAAATAGGACAGAACCAGGTGAGTTGTCCCTTCCCAACTGCTGCCACTGGCCACATATTTGTCCTAGCTTTGTCATAAATGCATATGTTGGAGATAATAAAGTCTGCTTTATGTGATCTGAAGGGTGTGCCAGAGAGCACATCAAAGAAAGATGCCAGACATAGAATACATTCAGTAAATGAGAATGCTGGTTCTCGTTATTACAGTTACTGGCTTGAAAGCCCTCTAGAGCAAAATTTTATAACACATCTCTCTGTTTCTTTGGATTAGGTTAGTTCATTAATTAAAGTTGTTGTGTATTCCAATATTTTAATTTGTTCAGGTTTCATTCTCCATAGGACTTACTGTTTCTCTTTGCAACTAGGAAATACTTTTGTATTGAAAACATTTTTTTGAATTTTACATAATCAATTTTCAATAGAGGCTATTTATACTAATCAGTTTCTTATTGGTGACTTTGCTTTTGGTCAGGTGTGAGTGGATAATGCTGCACTAAATGCTTTAAGTCACTGTGTATAAAAGCAAAAAAAAAAAGGAGGGGGATGGGATAGGGGTTTTCTAGGGAGGGGAAATGGGGAAAGGGGATGACATCTGAAATGTAAATGAATAAAATATCCAATAAAAAAGAAATGACGATTTTGATCCATCAGAGTGGTGGGATTTCACAATATGAGAAGATATGCTTTCTAAATATAGACATTTTTATATGTCTTCCAATGTTTCTCATTATCCAAATATACTTTTAGAAACAACTTGTATTTTTCATTTTTTTAATTATGAGGGAAAGCTACATAAATTAACATCCCAGAACCTCTCATCTCAGTAGCTACCAGCACCTTCTATCTCATCATTCAAATCCAAACCCGAGTTAGTTCCTCATGTCCTGTTCTTCCCCTGCCTCTCTCCCTTCCCTTTCCTCTTGTGATTTTGGGTTTCTGAATCAGGGTCACTGTATACATTCAATCCTCTACATGGAACACACTAGTCTCTACTAAGTCTCCTCCATGCTAAGATGGCATAGTTGCTTCACAATGTGCAGGCCCTGTCACTTCTTCATACCTGCTTCTCTGGTTTCATTTTGATCATTCTTCTCATTTTTGCCCAAAACCTAGCCAAGGTTGTGAATGTTTGTTTATTTTGGAATATCCTTAACATCACTAATTAAATGTGTTCACTCATGTCTCAAATAAATGCCTAATAGTAAAATAAGTTACCCTGAGTTACTCTGATAAGAATTGATTAAACCTTCTTGGCATCCACAATAGTGTCTGGGTTTGGTGACTATATGGAATAAAACGCCAGGTGGGGCAGTCTCTGGATGGCCTTTTCTTCAATCTCTGCTCCACACTTTGTCTTTTTATTTGCTCCTGTGACTATTTTATTCCCCTTTCTAAGAAGGTCCAAAGCATCCTTCTTCTTGAACTTCATGTAGTCTGTGAATTGTATCTTGGGAATCCCGAGCTTTTGGGCTAGTATCCACTTATCAGTAAGTGCATACCATATGTCAGGAGCCTGATATAGCTGTCTCCTGAAAGGCTATGTCAGAGCCTGACAAGCACAGAGGCAGATGCTTGCAGCTAACCATTGGACTGATCATGTGATCCCCAATGGAGGAGTTAGAGAAAGCACTGAAGCAGCTGAAAGTATTGCAACTCCATAGAAAGAACAATATCAACCAACCAGACCAGTATCCCAGAGTTCCCAGGGACTAAACCAGAAACCAAAAAGTACACATGGCTTCAGCCATAATATGTAGCAGAGGATGGCCTTGTCAGGCATCAGTGGGAGAAGAGGCCTTTGGTCCTGGTGAAGGCTTGATGCTTCAGTGTAGGGGAATGCCCTCATAAAAGCAGGTGGAGGGGGAATGAGATAGGGGGTTTATGGGGTGGAGGAACCAGGGAAGGGGATAACATTTGAAATGTAAATCAAGAAAATATCCAATAAAAAAATGACCATTCCATTTGATACTTTGTGATTCTTCCAGCAGTATTCATTGAATGACTCACTGGCAGTATTGCTAAATACATCCAGATTGCTGTTATTATAGTTATGTTAATTATATAATGTAAGAAAATAAAAATGAAAATGGCAAAAAAAGAGAGAGAATTGATTAAACCATTTTAATAACCTGAGCAGTTTTTGTTCAGGCTTGTTGTTTGGGGGAAGTTGAAGAACATGTTTTTCTTAACTATAACCTTATTAGCATAAATTAAACAATTCAAATTTCAGTAGAAACTCCCTTATACATACAAATGTTTACTAACAAATAACCTAAAGCTCATCATTAAACCTGCTCTATAGCATCGACTAAGTCCCAGCTGTGTGTTCTTTTTGACACTCTGAAAAGCATACTCTTAAAACAGTCTAGAAGCAATATGAAGACATACATCATGTTAGAATGAGGCAACAGAATCCTACATTATCTTGGATGCTCAGACCCATGTAGAGGGCCCCATCACAGGGTAACAAGAGAAAGTTGGTAAAGTAAGGTGCTCTGTGTACATCTCTCTTTACCCACCAAAGTCACCCTTTCATAGTGTAGTTCAAGTCCCTTCAAGTTACCTTTGCATCCGTGCAGATAACATCTCAGTTTTGTATAACTGCATTAATAACTGGTAAAACATACACTGTTGTTTTTTCTTTCCTTCTTCTTTTTTTTTCTTTTCAGAGGAGGGTCTCACTGTGTAGCACTGGCTGGCTTGGAACTTACTTTATATACTTAGCTGGTCTTGAACTCACAGGGATCCGCCTTACTCTATCTGCAATATACCACTATGACTTTCTTAAGTTATGTTTTTAATTGCATAAACTTAAATGAGTTGTGTTTAATTTCAAGTATTACATATTCATCATTTTCCTCTTTCTATAAAGTTATAACAATTGTATTTGTCCATTGAATTCAGGTCTTACTATATTTGAATAGTTCTTCAATTGCTGATTCATCTAAATAGTGATCAAGTTCTGATTTGGCCTCTATCCAAAATGTTTCTCCAGCTATATTTTGTACACACTATTAAGGGCTCTGTCCTATCTATAGGGCTGTACTCTTGATTCCAAATTGTCTCTTAAACTCAATTCTACAAGGCACTTAATTAAACTTTGTCAACAACTTTTGACTGTCTCACAAAAAAGATTTACAGTTGGTCTCTGTCTATGTTAAGTAAAAATATAAAATACACTTTAACACATCAATACTTAATACTTTTTGTGCTTAGATCTCTATACCAACCTATTCCTCAATAATTCTATATAATTCATGTAGTAAGCCTTTATATCAAATATGTTTTCATGAAAATTAACACTGACAAAAAATTAAAATTTCAGAAAAACTTATGTTGCTCTAACTGGATGTAAGCTTGCCAGTTTACTTTTTAACCTGGTATTTATTTAAAAAAATGTGCATGACTATTGAGTAAAGAGAATAGAATTTTGAAAAATATTCATATTAACAATTTATTGTTTCACAAGTTGTATATAGATGAATATAAGTAACAATGTCTTTACCAATAATAGCAAGGTATCAAAATTTTACAACTTCTGAAGGTCTCCAGAAGCCACTTTTAACTGGAGAATTTCAATTATCTTAATAAGGAAAATGCGAATTTTAAAATTATATGAAAGAATAAATTAGGTTTGTGTTCTCAGAAATTCAAATTTATAATCTTGTAAATTCTTTTGGGTAGTTTTGCCTGCTTCCCTTTTCTGAGTTATTTAGAGCAAAGAAAAGTCAGAGATGGGAATCAGGGAGAAGTTATTAGCTTGTTCCTGCAAGTGAATAGCTTTATGTGGTATATGCATGAAAGATGCTGAGTGCAAGAATGGAATGCATCCAGACAATTGCCATTTGCTCTGTCATCCCAATCCTTTGACAATACCCATGATGTCATCTCCTCTACCCTTTTAGGCATGCAAGATAAACACTGTCTTCTTCTTTAGTTTTTGCATATTCATTTACAAGTCTTGGCAATGGCTAGCATCTTCTCTTGGATTTCTGTTTCCACTGTTATTTTCTAATATTTCTTCAAAAAATTTTATTGTTTGTCAAGGCATTTCTTCAAGCAAATTATCTACAAATTTAGATCTTTAATTATTTAAAAAAAATCTCAGGGATAAAAAGATTGCTCAGTGGTTAAGAACCCTGACTGTTTTTGCAGAGCATCTAAATTTGGTGTCCAAACACTCATGTCAGCTCACAACCTTCAGAATCCTCTAAGGGATTCAACACAGGCTTTTCCCCTCCATGGGCACTATATGCATGTGTTATATTTACATGCTTAGAAGATACACATATATATAAGATAAAATAAATACAAATTTATCAATATTCTCAAACTTTCATTTTGTAATACATTCAGGGTTACAAAACTTTGGAAAACATATTACAAAGATTTCCTATACATTCATGAAACTGATTCTTTAGACAACTACAGTTATAATAAAAGAACCAGAAAATTAATACTGGCATAATTGTTCTCCAGTCTATAGATAGGTTACATTTTCCTTTTTAATTTTATTTAATCTACTTTAAGATTTGTATACATTTTAATTAAATAGAATTGTACCACTGTTCCATTTTTTATTCTTTCTTTTAGCTCCCTCCATGGTGTCTCCAAGCTCTCAAATGATGTTCTCTCTCTCTCTCTCTCTCTCTCTCTCTCTCTCTCTCTCTCTCTCTCTCTTTCTCATGATAATTGTGACATACATAGTTATATATATATATATATGTGCAAAAATTATAAATACAATCTGCTGAGTACATTTTTCTTGTTTGGCTGTATAAGGTTTCTGGGATGAATACTTTGTATTGGATAACCAATGGGAGGGCTCATCCCTGGGAGACGGGGTGTTAATTCTCCATGTCCCAGCAGTCCTTAGTTGCCTGAAGTTCTTTGTATTGGGAGGACCTCACTAATGTTTTCTCTTCCATGTACACATTTCCATTTATACTGCCATTGTTCTTCTCTCTCTCTCTCTCTCTCTCTCTCTCTCTCTCTCTCTCTCTCTCTCGTAACCATTTCTAAAAGAGACTGAGAGCAGACTTACTGGTTCTTATATAAATTTTAATAAAAGTGTCATTGTGGTCTATCTTCAATCTAGGATCACAGTTTTATTCCTCTGCCCTGTGGCTTCTGTCTCCTCCAAGCTGGAAGAGTTCCTCACTCTGCTTTAGTTTTAGGTGACTACTATTTTTCAAGAGTAAGATTTCTTAAAAGCTTTAATATTCTTTCTTGAGAGTGAATCTCCTCAATGTGGATAGTACACGACAATACCAGGGACACAACCAATTATTAGCTTGGTATTTAAACTTTCCATATGGTAGCCACCCTTTCTTTTCAACTTTAAGCCAATGTTCAAACTAAGATTGGTCACTTTTTTCCTAATTTCTTATTTTTATATCTTTTCCTATAGTGTATTTTTCTATGTGGAATTTTTTTACATTTATTCTTGTCTAAGAAACATTTTAGATAAAAAGATCACAGCTTCTCTGAATGCTTCTTTCTCCTATACTTTCTAATGGCAAAGAGAGATTAATTTTCTAACTAATTAGGTAATGAAATCAATTAATGTTATGTTATTAGAAATTAATATTCATTTCTTGTCTGCACTTAGGCAGTTTCACTGCTTTAATGATCTACAATAGATTAAAACATACTTTAGCAAGGACAAACCAAATTCAAGTTAATTTATTTTCAACTCTTTAAGCTATTATCATAAAACTTCGTAGAAGCAGGGAGCTACTACTGTTTTTGAATGAATGAAACTACTCACTTAGAAAGAAGACAAATGTGAAATGGCCAATTTTTCTTTATTAAATTTATACAAAAGTTAGTTTGAAAGTAAATGTTTTAGAAATAATTTCATTATTATAAATAGCTATTTTCCAACCTAATAATTATTCTCATAAAAAGACACAGATAAAAGTCTGCCAACATCTGAATAACATAAGATTACCCTAAGTAAAATATCAATAAAATTAAATTTTTACCTCTAATACCACTAAGAGCTCATAGCTACAACGTTTGTCTTGATTAATTACTAAAAACATTTTAAATTTTCCGCATGACTGGATTTTAGCCAGAGATGGTTTCTAATTAATCTTTGAATTTCTCTGATGAAACTGTATTTAAGTTCACTGAATGACATAACTCAGTTTTGCATTCAGCCATGTCTAGAAAATTATTTTAAAATAACAGAGCAGTAATAATTAATAAAAACTCACAACCATGCCTAGAATAGTCATGGATGTCGAAGCTTAGAAAAATGAATTTCGTTATTTGGAAATGAAATGATAGCTTTGTTGGCTCTGCTAGCTAGCTGATTAGCTTGCAGAAAACATCTCATCATGTGTCTTATATGATACAAAATGAATCTGATCTTTAGTATTCCCATGCTTTAAATTATTAAAACCATAGATGTTGTATACAATTCTAGACAATGTCAATGGTATGTTTACAGAAAACCGAGAGCTCTGTAAGAACATTGAATTGTTACATATAAATCAGATGTTTCTAGAAAATGATACATGATGCTATATAGACAGGTAAAAGATCAGTTGCTGAAATTACTCTGGGAGTTTTATCAGTGGGAAGGTAATGCCATATAAATGTTAATTATGGTTCTGAAGTTTACTCAATATTGTGTATACCTTTAGGAGGCATACAAATTGAAATTAAACATATGATAGTATATTATTTAGACATAAAAGGGAATGAAGTTATCAACTTTGAAAACACTTTTAATTGAAAGAAGGCAAGTTCAAGACAATTAGCTGTGATTTCAAATTATAAGAAATGTCCATTATAAGTAGTCCAGTGATGGAAAAAGTAGTTGATTGCCTAAAGATAGAGTGATTGTTAATCCTCATTGTTAATTTGACAGGATTCAGAACTATTGAGGGGACATTCCATAAGGTGCATATATGAGGAAATTTTGAGGAAGGTTTAACTCAAGAGGGAAGTCCCATATTGAATATGGATGACTTGGTTCTGTGGGCTTAGGCCCAGGACCAAATAGAAAGAGAAAGCAAACTGAGCACTTGCATTCGTTCTATCTATCTTGGCTGCATACATACCGTGGCCAGCTGCCTTATGCCCCTTAAGTCTTGCATGTATTGCCATTATCATGAACTGTATACCTTTGCCAGACTGAAAAAAAAAAAAACATTTCCTTATGTTGCTTTGCCCAGGCCTATTGTCACAGCAACCAGAGAAGTAATACATTGGGGAAGCAGCATAAGCTGTGAAAACTGAGTAGAGGGGGCTCCTTTATGAGTTGATGAGTATGAAGCCAATTGACTGCTGATAATTACACATCTTGGTTAGTTTTTAAAAAGTAGTTGAAATACAAACTTCAGTGATATATACATTGAGTATTAATAAAAGCACAGAGTATTTACTGCACACACAAAAATCCAGATTGATCGATGACCGAAACCAAGGTCACTATTTAGACAACAAGCACAAACAGCTTTACTGATCAACCCATAGTTTTCTTCCACATTTTTATCTCCCAGTAGTTTGATATAATAATATGTGATTCATTGGGTGAGTGAATCTTTAACTCCTCGAGTGTTTACACAAAGATGAATTACAGTGTAATTACAGGGATGATGTGTAAGGAGTAAGTAATGACTTATGTATGTTCTATATCTATGCAGCATTCAGAAATGGCTAAATATGTGGTATAGACAAAAGTCATGCATTTCACATAAAATTTTCTGGGGAAAAGAACAGTTCTAAGAAGGGGTAAGATATGGCTATGATTTTCCTCAACTGGTTATGTAGGAAGCCCCAGTTAGAGAAAAAAAAAAAACCTTAAACTAAAACAATAGTGTTTGTTAGGTTTGGCATTCATGACTTTGACATCCTCCACTTTGAAAAACATGTGAAGAAAAATTGTTGGGAAATGTTCTGTGTCCTAGGGGGTCAAAAGAAAATATTTTAAAACATTCACTGCAGAACTTCAAGAATCACTGTGTATAAAATAAATAAGTTTAATACATATGTGTGATCTATCTATCTATCTACCTACTTATATGTATATATGACAAATGGTTGTTCATGCATTTGTGTACATGTGTTATGTCTGTGCATGTAGTATGTATGTACAGATATGCAACTCGGTATACATATACACATGTGTATAATATCTGCTTATGTGGTTTGTATATGTACATGGGGGTACAAATGGGTGTGGATGCACTTGTACATATATGTAATGTCTATGTAAGTAGTGTGAACATGTCTACTTGTGCAAGTGAGTGTGTAGAGGTCAGTGGTTGAAGTTATTTGTCTTCCTTAGTTGCTTTCCAACTTGTTTATTGAGACTTGGTGTCTCACTAAGCCCATTGGATAGAGTAGCTAGCCAGTGAGCTCCTGGTATTTGATGTCTCTTTCTATGAACTACCACTCTGAGCACATGAATCCTGAGGATCCAAACTCAGGGCTGTATAGTTGTGTGGCAGGCATTTGAGTGGTTGACCCATCTCCTCAGGCCCTCCCTATAAATCTCAGACACACAGATATATGTTCTCTTACTGTTGTTTTCATATCAGAGTGGTTCCAAGTAAACTAACAAACCCAGTAGAAGATACACAATCTCACTCCTCTGTGCACTTAAAACTCAACTCAACAATGGACTTCTGGGAAAGTGAGTGCTGTCCTTTGCAATGGCATAAGGATGCTCAGTGATGTGGGTGAAAACATAAAGTCTGGAGTCTGTGTATCTGGGTTTGAGGTTCACTTTAACTCACAAGATATGCAACCCAGATAAATCCCCGAGCTTTTCTCCCATTCTCTTGTATGTAGAATGAATATAATAACATTTATCTAATAGGCATTTAGGGGATTGAGTTCATACCTGAAAACCACTATGAACCACTTAGTGCAGTACCAAGCAAATGCAAGAAGGAGAGGGAGGAAGGCCAACTTTTAACTGTGCTTACTGCCTTAAAAATGAAGACTTTACTTACTTTTTGTCCTTCCCTTGTACTCTATGAGTATATAGTACTGAATTAGCTTCAGAGCCATCTGTGACTGTTGCTGTGAAATTGATTCTGAGACAGAAAAGGCTATCTCTACAGCTTTTGGTTATTTGATACCTTTCTCTATGCAGTTTAATCTAAATTTAGATATATGTGGTGAACAGCGATGGATTAAGATGTGGCAAGATAAACATAAGTCAAAGGACACAGGAATGATGTACAACTTATTCTCAGAGTTTTCTGACCCTAGATCTAACCATGAAGATCATTTCTAAGATGGAAATCATAAGACTCAGAATCAATGAGACCTAAGAGAAAGTATTTTGACCTTGAGTACCCAAGACAATATGCGTAGAATTAGTTCCAAAGAGAGATAGATATGGTGAGTTTTAGAGTTTCTTTCCATGTTCCAGAGAGAATGAACAGAGTGATTGTATTTTTAGTGCTTTGCAATTATCTTCCTAGCAGAGGGTCCTGGGTCACAATTGGGGCAGAAGCCGTTCTATAGGACTCTTTTCACTGACAATGGTGACCATCTTCCAACTGAAAAATGAACATGTGGATCAAAGCTGGACAGACAAGCCTGTGAGGAGCACAGATTATCCCACAGATGGACTACAGCCACAGATTTCAATTTTTTTATCTTGATCATCCATGTTGCTCACAATTTAATATAGCCAGGTTGGATGAAGGCAAAACAAACAAACAGAAAAACAGCCATGCACTCTTGCAGTCTTCCAGTCCTGCTTTAAAGAAAGGAGTACATGTAAACTAATGTGTGTGGCTCTCTCTCTCTCTCTCTCTCTCTCTCTCTCTCTCTCTCTCTCTCTCTCTCTCTTTCTCTCTCTCTCTCTCTGTGTGTGTGTGTGTGTGTGTGTGTATTTAAAACCTGGTCCACGATCACCTTTGCTAGTTGTTATTTTGTCATTTCCATCAAACTTTTGTAATTTTTGTGAAAGGTCTGACTGGAGACTCCTTTTTTTTCTACTTCTAAGCAATATCTTAAATGCAGAATTGTTCGTCAGCAAAGTTGTACCCCTGGGCAGACCATTCAAACACTTCCCTGTAATTTAGTAGAGAACAGCTATCCTGAAATCCTTGGAGTCCCTCTCCAACCATCTAGAAACTCTATGACAGGGATCCTTTTCCTTAGGTTATTTTAGGTGTTCGTATCCATTGCTTAGTTAGAGACATAGCACTTGGTGCAGCTAAGCCTGCAAACCATGTGTCATATTAAAGAGTTTTCTCTTTTCTCTTAACTGTTGCCTGCCCCAGCCTTGACTGAGTGTTAAATATTGTCACCATCATGGTAGCCAGTCAGCACACAGATGTCAATATAAGATACAAAAATAATTTTATATGATCATATTTTAGTACATAACAATTATAATAGTGCCCATATACAACTATGAAAAAGAAATATAAAAATCAACCTCAACAATAATATATATGTACAAAAGTAGTCACATTTTACCAATAGTTTTGTTTATCTATTGCTGATTTCTGTCTAAAATTATTAAGTAGCCTTCTCCACAAAGTAACCATTTGTATATTTTAAACTGAATATAATTTTGAGCATTGTTATGATAAAATCTGTTACTGTTCCTCTTCATTCCATCTGGGACATGAGTTATCCTTCTGTTCAATGTATCCACACTCTATTGATTACCCCGTCTCTAAGGTATTGGGTTTGTCATCATACTACGGCAGTGGCTGTGTTCTCATTACTTTACTTTCACCAATAACCTTTCAAAGCACAAGTACAATGTTTTTTAAAACTCAGAGAAACTAGAAAAAATATAAAGTGCTTCCTGTAAGTGAAAATATACTATGTTCTTGTATGTATGTTTTTGAAAGAAAGGGGAAAACATGCTGAGATTGCTAAGATCTAATGTAAATTATTATTGTTAATATTTTACTATACCTAATCAAATCTTATCCATAGACAGACACAAGTAGGAAGACAAGTATAAGGATCCAGGAAGATCTGTAGATGACAGATTATTAGTATGTTGTATAAATTAGGAATTTACTAGAGGTCTTCATGTAGTCCCTGTCAACTAGGATGGCCTACTATAATCTTATAGTTGTGAAACAAATCAGAGATCATTATATTTCGATGTAAAAGATAAAATATTAAATATTTTACCTTTCAAGTGTATTACATAAAGACTTTGAATAGCAATGGCTAATCTGCTTATTTCCTAAGGACTGCATAATACAGTCAGAGCTATGAATTCATCCTGGCAGCTTTGACTAGTCACTAAAATAAATTAAGAAATTCATTTACAAGTGACAAGTACATTTAGGTGGCAACCTATATGATTTACTTAGACTTTCCTTTGGGCATACTTTTATGATGCAGCCCAACTTTTATGAAATATTTTTACCTTGGTCTGCATTTAGGTTCAAGTTACTTTATTCACCAATCCACCCATCCACCCATCCACCCATCCACCCATCCACCCATCCACCCATCCACCCATCCACCCATCCACCCATCCACCCATCCACCCATCCACCCATCCACCTATCCATCCATCCATCCATCCATCCATCCATCCATCCATCCATCCATCCATCCATCCAACTATCCATCTATGTAACTATTTATTGGTTTTTCAAGACAGGGTTTCCTTTGTATAGCAGAGCTCTGGCTGTCCTGAAACTCATTTTGTAGACTAGGTTGACCTTCAGTTGACAAAGATTCCCCTGTCTCTAGCTCCTGTGTGTTTGGATTAAAGGCAAGTACCACCACACTCAACAGTTCTTTTATAATTTAAACCAGACTGGGAAAAAAGGATTAAAGAAGGACCAGAAGGAAAAAAGTAAAGATTGATAAAATCATATGGTAATGATGATATATGGTACTAAGTGGGTCTCAAAGACACATTGTTATTAAGCTGGACATGGTGACACACCTCTTAATCCTAGTACTTGGGAAGCAGAGGCTGGCAGGCAGGTCTTTGAATTCAGACCAGCCTGATTTAAAACTGATTTAACATCCAAAGTTCGAGGCCAACCAGAGAAACACAGTAAGACACTTTCTCAGAAATAATATAAACTACTTTATGTTCTTCATATTCTGTATTTTAAATAATTCCACTCCACACAATGGTCAGAATGTTCGTAGGAGCCTCATAGAAGGAAACTACCATAATTCCTAGTACATAACACTTTTTGTGGTATAATCAATCCATTCCCTCTGTTTCTCTAGGGAACCTGATACCATATGTTAAAATGTTTCTGGGGAAGACTTATTTTTTTTAAGGAATAATTATTTGCAGCATGAAGTACATATGGTTATCTAGACAATATAAGGGTTTCCATGCATATTCTAGAACTAAAGGACACTACTTAAAGACTACATTAGTCTCACACCTTGGAGTGTCCCTTGGATAATGGACCACTTCAAGTGGTGATAATGTATTTCACTGCGTAGTGCAGGTTGGCTATCAAGTCGGAAACCATAGTAACTACTTGATTCTAAGGAACATATCCACATGTGAAGAACACCACCCCCCATGCACTCCCCCCTCATGGTAACCAGCTACTGTGCATCATTACTAACTTCACAATTACTGCTGTTTCTACTGTTGATGTTTTTGATGTGCTTATCTGAAGCATTCACTACCTACCAGATAGAAGATATAAGATGTCAACAAAGGAGACTATCAGACAATGATTCAAAAGTGTGACTTACGGATAGCAGTATTTGTACAGCACTGTGGATGACCTCTAGGTACTGGAAATCGACAACACAGCCTGTGACTGAGACATATGTGTAGTCATCCATCATGTCATGGGCGGATGGTGGTAGCACTCTCCGGACACAGCCAGGTCCATGTTCTCTCCACCATGACCGATGTACAGAGATGTTGAAGGTCATCAGATCTGTGTCCTGTGTGGCAGTAGACACGAGAACAAAAGGGACAATCTCATTATATCATACTCTGGCTTTGACATTGGAAAGAGTTCAGGATAGGTGGAAGTGCAGAAATGATTTTAATTTCAAATGAAGAAAAGAGGAAAATGCAATGTCATGCACAGGACACGTTCGTACTACTAAGTTGTAATCATTCAATGTAGGGATGTAGACCTTTGAATAATAACATTAGCCTTGTAAGGTTGCTACACGTTGAGAGTCCAGGGGGGCTTGTATTTTGCTTACATACAATCTTTTCTACATTTCATATTGTGATATTATCATTGACATCATCATACTACAGTCATATTTGCTGAGTGCTTCATTGCACACTAGATGATGTTGTGTAAGAGTTCCACACACTACAGCTGTCTCTGAGGATTCTGTAAAGATTTTGTTCAGAATTCTTTGAAAATACCAAATATATATACTAATCCCTAATGTAAAATGATACAATATTTTTATATAAACTAGAGCTATCTCTACCTAAATTCAAATCATCTCCATATTTTTAATACTGCTTAGAACAGTGTAAATTCTATGTAAGTATTTGAGGAAGTAATAAGAAAATAGTTTACACACATTTTGTAGAGACATGGTTTTGTCTCATTTTACTATTTTTGATAATTTATTGGTAGAATATAAGCACATGAAACCCACTGATATGAATATTTAACTATATAGCCTTTACTATTCATGTAGGTAGTAATATATATTTATTATAATTTACTGAATAATTATTTTCTCTACAATATATGTACAATTTTTAGAATCTGAGAATTTGGCTGGGCAGAAGAGGTAGGCATTTCAGGTTCCCTCAGGAGTTCCTAGAAGATGCAGGAGGAAGAAAGGAAATTTACTATGCTTTGAAGTGAGAGAGAGGTATCAGCCGTGAGAGAGCTCAGGTAGAATGGCCATTGGTTGCTTTCTCTGATTGGGCCTGGGGTAGAATATGGAAGATTAGAAACACAACTAAGTTGAGGGCAGATTTAGGGTGCTAAGCAAGGAGAAGGTAACTGGGCAATTAAGTTGAGGTAGATTTAGAGTGTTGAGCAAGGAGTAAAAGGAAGAACATGCTAGCCATGGGAGGCTTAGAAGAGCCCAGACACTGAGCCAGAAGGCAGATTTAAAATGAGTTATGTGTATGTGTATCTTTCATCCACAGATCTAAGGGAACCAGGGCAGTGGCTGGTAGCAAGGTCCTCCTACAGCTTAAAGCATGGTAGTAGAAACTACATGCTACACATCTCCAGATGTGTAAAAGGACAGGAAATGAGTCCTCACCCACAAGGTAACAGAGACAGCCCTTGGTGAAAAGAGATTTATAGTTCTAGCCTTAGACAAGGCCACACCCCTGATGAGCCTCAAACCCAATTGTAGGTTTGGTGAGATAGTGATGCCTTTAACAAATTGGTCAGCACTGGAGAGGACTCCCATTAGTAATATTTTGAGATGGAACCTATTATTTCAAACTAAGTTGCACTGGGGGCCTGAGAATGATAAATAGTCACAAACCTGAGAGGTCCAACTTGACTATTATAAACCATAGGGTAAAAGTTAGAGAGTAGGCAGTGAAGATAATAACAAACCAGGAAAACACACACACACACACACACACACACACACACACACACACACAAATATGAGAAGGCAGCTGTGATTTCAGCTCAGGAAGTGAAGGAAGTATATATGGAAAAGCAGCTCCATCACTGGTGATCTGAAGCAGACTTCATCAATTGAGAATAACCTTGGAGTTTGAGAGCTGTGTGCCTGCTGTTAGCTAGTAGCTTCACCTCTAAATCCACCTATCTAACATTTACTGTGATAGAATCTGGGGACAATCAAGCTATAGTGGGTAATTTGATGACCACATGTATATCCCTTCATTAAGGTGATTAATATATGGGCGATCTTAAGAGTGTGATGACTCCTCTACCTTACAGTATTGCTGCATCCCTAGCACATGTAGGAGTGCTAACGCTTAGCTGGAATATCAGTCACTTCAGGGGATCCAATCTGAGGAGTATTGGCAAAGTAGGAGAATTTGCAAAGAAACTGCAAAGAGAAGACTGCCTAGCCAAAGCCCTGGTGCACATAGAAGGGACTCTACTAATGTGAAGACAGCACTGGTAAACACCAAATGCTTTTCCAGTGTGGGTTTAACCCCAGCATAAGTCACAGGACAAATGAATTTACAAGTGCAACCGACTTCCATCTCTGGTCCAAGGCCTGCTGAGATTGCGTATTTCATAACAGTTGGATGAAATATTCTGAGGATGTTGGTTTACTTGACCAAGTCATAGTGTAACTATAAAATTTTAAAGAACGAGCTTGTTTGACGTATCTAAAATGAGGACAGGGTTGAGGTGTCTCAGAAATCAAATGTGTTTGCCACATGAACCTGAAAACTTGAGTTTGATCAATAGAACCCAGGTAAAAGGTGAAAGTTAGAACTGATTTCTCAAGAGTGGTCAATGAACACTATATATACCATGCCACATTCCTACCCCCACCCATCATGCACACACATACACAGTAATAATGAGTATAGATTAAAAGAAATATTAGAAGGGAGTGTTAAAGCCATCCACTAGTATTGTTAGGATACATGTGACTTTTCATGTCCATTGTGTTTGCTTTATAAAATTGGAAAGTATAGTTATTGGTATACATATGTTTATAATCCTTGCATAATAATGACAAAATATTCAATTTATTAATACTATATGGCCTTCTTTATCTCTTATAAACATTATTATTGTATGTTTATTTTTATCAGATACTGCAATAGCTATGTCTTTTGCCTTTTGTCTGCTTACCAGATTGACTTGCACTCTGTGGCAGTCTTTGACAGACAAGTGTCAGTTTTTTTGTGTGTACAAAAAATAATTTAACTCTGATTTCTAGTTTAGTTAGCTGCTCTGCATCTGTATTCATGAGTTAAGTTTATTTATGTTTAAGGTTATTATAGATAGATGGTCATCAGTGTTTGTAATTTTGTTGGCTATGTTTTGGTTGGATATTTTTCCAAATTGTCCTGGGTAGGTTTTGGGTTTTGGTTTTGTTTGTTTGTTTGTTTTCTTTTTTGTCAACTTGACACGAGCTAGAGTTCTCTGGGAAGAAGAACTTTAATTTAGAAAAATGACTTCATCAGATTAGTTTTTGGGGTCAGTTTTTGATTATTGGTTGATGTAAGAGGACCCAACAACTGTGGGTGTTGCTGTTCTGGGTGGCTCTAATGGTATAATAAAGCAGAGTGAGCCAAACTGGGCAGAGAATAGCCCATGAAGCCTCAACCCTACACAAAGAAATGTAGGTACCTGAAGAAAATTGGGAGTGGGAGAACACACCAATTGGCTGTTTACTGACAAATGGTCAACATTGTAAACAGACATCTAAGTAACAATATATAAACACAGCTGGTTAATATTAATGAAACCATGTTATTTATTTTTATAAAACCAAACAAGGGTCCCATCCAATTAGCTTATCATCTGTTCTTAACAAAAGTAGACAGATCTCTCAATTCTTTTGCAGTGCTAAGAAAAACTGTATGCTTCTTGTCTCCTAAGAAGATAGAAGTGCATTGCTTTTGATAATGCATATTCCATGATGGGTAAAGAAGGCATTCTTGTCAGAACTACATAAGACAGTCCCAGTCTTGTTTGTGAAATAAAAAAAGGGGGGAGATATGGAAAGCTTTTGGGGCTGCTTGGCAGGAATCTAACATTGGCCAAAAACAAGAAAATGGGTTTCCGGCAGGAATCTGACATTAGGCTAGAAGAAAGAAATAATTACAGGCAGGAATCTAAATCTTAGGCTACCACAAAGAAGTAGGCTTCAGGCATGAACTGACTTTGGGCTAGGACAGGGAAGTAGGCTAAGATATTTTGGTCACCCTGATAAGCCCTTAGAAACAGTGATCATGGGACTTTCTATATTGCCTTGCTTGTTTTTTGACTATTTGTGTTTATTATCTTGCTTGTTCCTTGACCATTTGCATCTATTGTATTGCTAGTTCCTCAACCTAGAACTGACCTTAATCCTTTCACATAATTAAAATGGTATAAATGCAGATTGGAGAGGAAAAAAAGAATCTGAGGTCACGGGATGCTGATTCATAAGACAATCAAAAGGAAACCTAAATAATGGGATTGATATGTGAAATAAAAGATTGGACCTGTGTTCTCCAAGAGATGAGATTTGCCGAGAAAGTTTTAGGATAAAAACAAAACAAAACAAAAAAACAGATTGGAGAAGTGGCTCAGGCAAGCAGAACATGGACAGAGAGATCTCTTAGAATAACAAACAAGCAGGACATGGACAGAGAAATCTATTAGAATAACAAGCAAGCAGGACATGATCAGAGAGATCTCTTAGAATAACAAGCAGTCAGAATATAGACAGAGAGATCTTTAGAGAGAAAACAGAACTTATCGAGACACAGACTGGAAAAATTGTATAAAGCAGAGCACAGGTCCTCAGCTTGGACCCACTATTTGACTTTGAGTCATTCTTTTTGCCACTCCCACACACCCCTTTCTCAAAACCACTCTCCAAGCTGAGGCTGGTCCTTGGCAGTGCTCCTCCATGGAATATAATTCAGTTCTTACCCCCAGGTTTCTGCCTTGAGTTCCTGCCCTATTTGCTTTACAAATTGTAAACTAAATAAATCCTTTTCTCCCTAAGTTGCTTTTTGGTTACAGTCTAAATCACAGTCTTTAGCACAGTCTTTATGCTTAGATAGAAATCTAAGCAGGGCACAAAATAAACAAGGATTTCAAATTGCCCATGTGAAACAGAGGAAGAAGAACTCACAATACAGGGCAGTCAGGTGGCTCCCAGACCAAGGCACTGAACAGTTCAGCACTTTGGAGAGTAGATGGCACCCATGCTCGAGCTCCAGCACTGCATTATCTGGGAAGCTACATGAGTAGGAGGCATTCAGGCAAGGATACCACATAGGGCAGCAGAGGGAGTAGATGGAGCCCAGGCTAGAACACTACACTGTTGGGCAGCTGGAGGAGGAGGAACAGGGTCAGTCTTTTGACTTCACAGCTTTCTCTCCTCCTAAACAGGTCATATTATCATTCAGGCCAGATATTTTTGCTGGAGCAGCTCCATATATGGCCTTTGCTGAGATGCCAGAGGCTGTTAGTCAACTGAGCATCCTGATCCCTGATCCTTTGGATATTTTCAGTCCTGTCTGTGGACATAATTTTAATAGTTTTTAAAAGCAATGGCTTGGACTCTACAAGCATAAAGAAGCTGGTGGGAAGGAGAAAGCCTTTGACATTGCAAATAGGTGAGATTGAATGTTACCAGTTTAAAAGTAGCCACTTTGAACGAATAGAGAAAAACAAGTATATTCCATAAATTCCCCTGCATAGGGTGAGGCAGGAGGCCACAAAGACACCCAGAGCATACTCCTGAACAAAGCTCATCTATGTAGTTTATTGTTTTCCTCAGCTTAAGGAGTTGAAGAAGTTTATGGGCATGCCTGAAATTATACCAATAATAAAAATTTAATTTTTTTTTGTTTTTGCTTGTTGGTTTTCTATTCAATTACCTTTACTGCAATAGTGTTTTATTGACAATAAAACATTTTACTTCATTTTTAGGGTATGTTGATTTGCTACATGAATCATTTCTAGCTCTCAGAGGGTAAAATATTACAGAAAAATAATTGCTTTCATTGGTGAATTTAGTTTAATGCAAAGCAATTTACCTACAGGCAAACTGCAGAAATGCACACTGACTGCTCCACTTCCTGATCATCAGATTTAATCTTTTACAGTTAGTCCTGATTAATATACAAGAGCTATGTGTTTTTCTCATCTTAATAGAATTCATTAGGTTCTGGTTGAATTAACATGATTTCAAAATTCAGAGAAGTTTTTGCTTTTAAGCATTCATTTCTAATGATCTTCATTATTGTGGACCATAAGTTTCTTTCAATGTGACTTTGCCTAAAACGTATACAAATAAAACACAAGTTATGCATATTTGTTAAACCCAAAAACCATCTCAGCATAGTTCTTACTTATCTCGAGAGATACAACCATTTATTAACCATACTATGCTTCTACCGACTGTATTAAAATTTGACAGTGAACATCAATAGCATAAAATTATATTTAAGGTTCATACTTCATAGGTTTGCTCTGGAGTTTAATTTTAAGTTTGTATCCATTTTCTATGCCCTTCACTCCTAGATGTAAAACACACAAAAAATTACTAAACACATGACAAATTAATTTTCTCTCTACAAGACAAATCACACAAAAGGAAACATATAGAACTCCAAGGAGAATATATATATATATATATATATATATATATATATATATATATATACATATATATATATGTATATATATATATAAAATAAGTGGAGATAATATATATATAATATATATTATATATAGATAATATATATATATTATCTCCACTTATTTTGTTGAAACTCTGCTACTACATCAAGACCTAGAGTTTTTAAATATACAAATTATTATGAAACTACAGATCAAAATATTAAAATAATTTTTAATATTTCAAATGTCATTTTTCCTTCTGATTTGTAACCAGAATGCTCTATAATGATTTAAGTTGACCTGACTAAAAGTTTTAAAAAGTAAATGCAACCTTGAGGTAATACACTAACAATAATCTAAATAATAGTGTTTGGAATTGTGAAAACATAAGTGAAGGGTAACAGAGTTTGCAATCTTGAAATGTGACATTTTGGCATGAAATGACTTAGAGATCTAAAATCTTTGAAAAGAAAATTTCTTTGCTTAAATAAAGGTCTTAATTTACAAAGTTGCCCTCTTTCAAGGAAGGCCTAGCAAGGAAAAGCTAACCTTGATTATCTGACATGGCTTTACTGGCTGCCAGCTAGAAATAGCACAGAGGAACTGCCACACAATTGTCTAGGATTTCTCTCTTATACATAGCATTCTACACACACTGCTTCCTGTGTGTGTACTTAAGGCTGGTACTTGAGCCATTTCTTTGATTAAAAACTCAATCCTTGGGTGTCTCCCACATATATATGAACTTATATGACAAAGCTCTTGCTTGTTTCTTTGTTATTCTGAACCATCGTTTACTATTCATCTAAGTATGGAGTAGGGAGAGAACAGCTGTGGAAAGTACAACAAGGCTGCAGGTATCTTTCTTGTGAGAGTAAAATGATGGTTTCAACAGTGGACAAGGTTGATATAAGGTCACTCAGGAGGAGCTTTCCCGTACATAGCACTGTGATTTGGAAAGCTTTCTAGGTATCTCCCTTTATCCTAGTTTTTATCAGTTCTTTCATTTCATTAATCTACATTATAGGTTTCAGGCTTCAAATGTTTGAAAAAGTTTCCATGAGTCTTTTGAAATGTTGCTCATTAGCTCCAAATATAGACAGGCCAGCCTTGATGTTATTCACAGTGTTTCTGAGGTATTAGATCACATGTAAAAATATCTTTATCTATTTCTTTTTGGCATGTTACTATACAATTTTTCATTAGCCAAAGCACTAGAATTATTCTCTTTGGCATTTAAATTACCCACTCCTTTTGATATATGCTCAATTTGGCTTTAGATATTCCTCACTACTTCTAACTAAGATCCAAGTAAACAATAATATTTATACTTTACTTTCATTCTAGTTGCAGATCAATGGGTTGCTGAACTTATTTTTATATAGACATTGTCTTTTCACCTTGATTTGTCTGTTGTCAGCCCAACTGGCAGTAAAAATTAATGTTACAGGGACGTTCATATGTGCTTAAAAGGCTGTAATTTGCTTGGTTTTTAAGAGTTGATAGAATTTGTATTTATACAATAAAATCATATCAGTAAAATACTTCACCTCAAAATGTGAATTATAAGAGTTGAGGTAATTTTCTACATACCTAATTATCTTCTCTCCACTAAGTATTTTAGTGCATTTGTATTATCTGCAGAAAACAATGTTTCACAGGGATTTTAAGTACTTAAGTTCTGTAATACAAAGATTTCCCATAATGACCTGCAAATTTTAAGGACTGAGCTAACTGGAGCAACAGAGGAGGAGGTAGGTCAGTTATTCTCAGTAGGGAGTCTCTGTATGGCAGCAGGCAAGGGTTACAGTCAACAGGGAAGGAGATTCTGTGGTCTATACACAATAGTTTTAGCTAAAGGGTAATCATTTGTAACATTTGTACTTGGACCAGAGGAAGACATTGCCATTTCTCTGAGTATCACCCAGGGAAGACTTTGTCATTTTCACGAGTATGAGGAACTGTGGTCCTGGATATGACCATGCCCATGTTAATAATGCACAGTTTGTTTGGAATTTCATCACTCCCTCTACCTTCTCATAAATTCAGATATAACAGTCATTGTGTCCTCTTTTCCTGCAATAAGAACAAATGCTATAGAAAGTCTTACAAAATATTCAAGCTTTCATAGGAGAAAATCTGTCATTTGTTGATGTTTTCTCAAGTTTTCCTGCAGGTCATAATGATATGATCTGGACCACTGATGTTGACTATAAATAAGAGTATGAGAGTTCAAGAGTAGAGGTATATCTCTGTAATTCTAGCACTTGGGAAACAGAGGCAGAAAGATGGAGACAGTTAGAAGGATAGCCTAGACCCATAGTGTGGGGAGCCCACAGAAGGCGGCTATCATCTTTGTAGCCATCTTGAGCCATATACCCTGACAAGAGACTTGTTTACAACAGCTGAGCACACTCTGATAACATCTTGTTTTAGATACCCAGAATCTTCCCTTGGCTGTGTGAGACTTAAAGGCATGACATAAAGGTATGATTTAGAGACAAGACTTAAGGGTGTGACTTAAGGGCGTGACTAAAAGGTGTGACTTAGAAGTGAGACATATAAAAGGCAAGAGGCAGACAGAAGACAGACACTTGGAAAAGCAACTAGGAACTAGACACTTGGACTAGAGAACTGGGATTAGGACTTGGTGCCAAAACCCAGCACTTGAGACTTGTAGATTAGAACTTGGAAGAAGACTTGAAACTGGGAAAGAGACTAGCAATTTAGAACAGAGGATAAGAACTTGAGACTTATTACAGCTGGAACTGGGATTAGGACCTGAGACTTCGTACTAGGAACTAGGGACTAGGAACTTGAGACTGGGAACAAGGAACTTGGAGAGAAGAAGAGAGACTGAAGAATAAACAGGATTGAATCACACTCTGTCTGGTCTCCATTCTTCATGTCTGTTCTCTCTCTCTCTTGCTGAACCCCGACCCACAGACTGGAGCAGCTTGGGGCAGTGAGGACTCTAACAACTTAGCCCCCAAGGCTTTTGGCAGTGCAGGTTCCAATATTGATAGAGCAGTCCCCAACACCATAGTAAGACCATGTGTACATACACTCCAATACGAGGAGGGAAACTATACCCAAGATAAACCAAGAAATTAATCTACTCATAACAAACCCAAATGAAGACAATCATATAAACATAATACCACCTCTAACAACAAAAATAAAAGGAAGCAACAGCCATTCATCTTCAATATCTCTCAACGTCAGTAGATTCAATCCCCCAATAAAAGACATAGTTTAACAGCTTTGATACATAAACAGAACCCAACATTTTTCTGTACACAGGAAACAATAACAGAACAATAACAGGTGACAATAACAGAAACTACCTCAGAGTAAAAGGCTGGAAAAACAATTCCCAAGAAATGGCCTCAAGAAAGAAGCTGGAGTAGTCATTCTAATATCTAATAAAATAAACTTTCAACCAAAAGTTATCAAAAAAGATGGGGAAGGATACTTCATACTCATCAGAGGAAAAATCTACCAGGATGAACTCTCATTTCTTAACATTTATGCCCCAAATGCATGGGAACCCACATTTGTAAGAAAAAAAATGACTAAAGCTTAAAACACACATTGAACCTTACACAATAATAGTGGGAGACTTCAACAACCCACTCTCACCAATGGACAGTTCATAGAAACAGAAAATAAACAGAGACACAGTGAAACTATCTACAGAACATTTTACCATAAAATAAAAGAATATACCTTCTTCTTAGCACCATATGGTACTTTCTCCAAAACTGAATATATATCTATCTCACTGAGTTTCTTCATAAATAGATTGCAGAGATCCCACTCTAGGAATTTAACAGCACATCTGAAAGCTCTTGAACAAAATGGAGCAAATACATTTAAGAGGTGTAGATGGCAAGAAATAATCAAACTTATGGCTGAAATCAACCAATTAGAAACAAAGAGAACTATTCAAAGAATCAACAAAACCAGGAGCTGATTCTTTGAGAAAATTGACAAGATAGACAACCCTTAGCTAAACTAACTAAAAGGCACAGAGCCAGTATCCAAATTAACAAAATCAGAAATGAAAAAAAAAAAACCATAACAACAGAAACTGAGGAAATTTAAAAAAATTATCAGATCCTACTTCAAATGTCTATACTCAACAAAACTATAAAATCTAGATTAAATGGATGATTTTCTAGTCAGATATCAGGTACCAAAGTTAAATCAGGATCAAATAAACCTCTAAACAGTACCATAACCCCTAAAGAAATAAAAGCAGTCACTAAAAGTCTCCCAACCAAGAAAAGCCCAGGGCTAGATGGTTTTAGTGCAGAATTCTACCAGACCTCAAAGATCTAATAACAATACTTCTCAAACTATTCTGCAATTTAGAAACAAACGGAATACTAAATAATTTTTCTATGAAGCCACAGTTATGCTGATACCTAATACACACAAAGACCCAACAAAGAAAGCAAACTTCAGACCAATTTCACTTATGAATATTGGCACAAAAATACTCCCAAAATTACTTGCAAACTGAATCCAAGAACATATCAAAATGATCATTCAGCAGGATCAAGTAGACTTCATCCCAGGAATGTCGGGATGGTTCAATATACAGAAATCCAACAACATAATCCACTATATAAATAAAGTAAAAGAAAAAAATCACATATTCATCTCATTAGATGCTGAAAAAAAAAAACTTATCAAAATCTAACACCTCTTCATGTTAAAAGTCTTGAAAAGATTAGTAATTCAAGGAACATACCTAAACATAGTAAAAGCAATACACAGTAAACCAATAAAAAACATCAAATTAAATGGAGAGAAACTTGAAGCAATCCCACTAAAATCAGGGACAAGACAAGGCTGTCCACTCTCTCCCTATTTATTCAATGTAGTATTCAAATTTCTAGACACAGCAATTAGACAACAAAAAGAAGGTTAAAGGGATACAAATTGGAAAGGAAGAAGTCAAGGTATCACTATTTGCAGATGATAGAATAATATACATGAGCAATCCCCCAAATTCTAACAGAGAACTCCTATAGCTGATAAACAACTTTAGCCATGTGGCTCAATATAAAATTACCTTACACAAATCAGCTGCCTTACCCTTCATAAAGGCTAAAGAGGACAAGAAAGAAATTAGGGAAACAAATCTTTTCACAATAGTCATAAATGATATAAAATATCTTGGTGTGACTCTAACCAAGCATGTGAAGGATCTGTCTGACAAGAACTTTGAGTCCTTGAAGTAGGAAATTGAAGAAGAGTTCAGAAGATGGAAATATCTCCTATACTCATGGACTGGCAGGTTTTACATAGTAAAAATGACCATTTTACCAAAAGCAATCTACAGATTCAATGAAATCCCCATCAAAATAACAACTCAATTCTCCACAGACATAGAAAGACCAATTCTCAAATTCATCTGGAATAACAAAAATCCCAGGATAGCAAAGACTATTCTCAATAATAAAAGAACTTCTGTGGAATTCACCAGCCCTGACCTCAAGCTGTACTACAGAGCAATAGTGAAAAAACCCACATGGTATTGGTACAGAGACAAATAGGTAGATCAATAGAATAGAATTGGAGACCCAGAAATAAACCCAAACACATATGGTCATTTGATCTTTAGCAAAGAAGCCAAAACCATTGAGTGGAAAAAGAAAGCATTTTCAACAAATGGTGCTGGTTCAACTTGCAGTATTCATATAAAAGAATGCAAATTGATCCATTTTTAACTCTTTGTATAAAACTCAAATCCATTTAGATCAAGGACCTCTACATAAAACCAGAAATGCTCTATCTAATAGAAGAGAAAGTTGAAAAGAACCCCGAACACATTGGCACAGGGCAATATTTCCTGAAGAGAATACCATTGGCTCAATTTCTAAGATCAACAATCCACAATGGGACCTCATAAAATTTCATAGCTTCTGGAAAGCAAAGGACACTGTCAAGAGGACAAAACAGCAAGCTACAGATTGGGAAAAGATCTTTACTAATCCTACATCCCATAGAGGACTAATATCTAATACATACAAAGAACTTAAGAACTTAGACTCCAGAGAACCAGATAACCTTGGTGTGGTTAGTCAAACCTAAAAAAAATTGGGTATAGAGCTAAACAGAGAAGCAATTATGAAGACAACTGTGGGACAGAAACTGAAGGAAGGGCCATCCACAGATTGATCCACCTGGGTATCCATCTATATGAAATCACCAAATATAGACACTGATGTGGATGCCAGGAAGTGCATGCTGACAGGAGCCTGATATAACTGTCTCCTTAGAGGTCTGCCAGAGCCTGACATATACAGAGGTAGATGCTCACAGCTAACCATTAAACTGATCATGGGGTTCACATTGGAGGAGTTAGAAGACTGAAGGAGCTGAAAGGGTTTGCAGCCCCATGAGGAGAGCAACAATACCAACCAACAAGAGCTCCCAGGGTCTAAACTACCAGCCTAAGAGCACATAGGGAGGAACCCATGGCCCCAGCTATTTATGTAGGGGAGGATGACCTTGTCAGGAATAGGTGGGAGAGGAGGTCCTTGGTCCTGTGAAAGCTGAATGCCCATTGTGGGGGAATTTGAGGGTGGGGATGTGGGAGTGGGTGGGTGGGGGCACATCCTCATAAAAGCAGGAGGAAGGGACATGGGATGGGGGTGTCTGGGGCAGAATGGGGAAAAGGGATAACATCTGAAATGTAAATAAATAAAATACCCATTAAAAAAAGGAATTCTCAACTGAGGAATATTGAATGGTTTAGAAGCACCTAAGGAAATGTTCAACATCCTTACTAATTAGGGAACTGGAAAGTAAAAAATTCTAAGATTCCACCTTATTCCTATCTAAATGGCTAAAAGAAAAATGCAGTTGACAGCAGATGCTGGCAAGGATGTGAAAAAAGAGGAATAGTCCTCCATTTCTGGTGGGATTGCAAGCTGGTACAATCACTCTGGAAATCAGTCTGGTGGTTCTTCAGAAAATTGGCAAAAGTTCTACCTGAAGACCCAGCTATACCACTACTGGGCATATACTCAAAAGATGCTTCAACATATAACAAGGACACAAGCTCCACTATATTCATAACAGCCTTATTTATAATAGTCAGCAGATGAAAACAACCCAGATGTCCCTCAATGGAAGAATGGATATAGAAAATTGATGTACATTTACACAATGGAATACTGTTTCACTTATTAAGAATAACAACTTCATGAATTTTGCCTGCAAATGGATGGAACTAGAAAACATTACCCTGAGTGAGATAACTCATCCCCAAAAGGACACACATGGTATGTACTCACTGAGGAGTACATAAGCTCAGAATACCCATGATACAACTAACAGACCCTATAAAGCTTAACAAAAAAATCTAGATAGATAGATAGATAGATAGATAGATAGATAGATAGATAGATAGACAGACAGACAGACAGACAGACAGACATAGAAAGATATCTAGATAGATACATAATTGTTGGCCCAATATTCCTCTAAAGGCATATGTCTATTGACCTTTATTTCTTCTAGGGGGCCTCAATTTCTAATGTTTTCACTATCTCTGAGAAGGATGCTGGCAACTAATGCATGTGACTTGGAGGACACTCTAGATCGAGACTTCTGCTCCTTCTACATTCTAGTGATGGCTACTTTAGTTTGTTCTCTTAGATTATATGTTTTACCTGGGCCCATAGAAGAAAAATATAGAAGCAAAAATATGCAACCTCTCTGTATCTGACTCACTTTAGTCTCATCCTTGTTCTTACAGATACAAAAATTTCATTCCTAGTATATGGCTGAACAATAATCCCACTGAGTATGTACCACACTATGTCTTCTCAGTAGACATCTAAGCCATATCTTGGCTACTGTCATCAGTTCTTTAGAATCCTTAAAGGATTGAGACGAAACACAATGTGAAGTCACAAAACATTTTCAATCTGTCAGAAAGCTTGTTTACCTTTTAAATTATCCTTCTATCAGTGGTTAATTTTATTTGGTCCATTCATGTCCACATCTCCATTTACATTGTTTTCCCCACATTTGAGATAGAGAAAAAGCAAGGTGTCTCTGATTATTCCCTTCCAAAGTCTTCTGTCTTAGTAAGGGTCTTAGTGCTGTGAACAGACACCATGACCAAGACAAGTCTTATAAATGATACCATCTAATTGGGGCTGGCTTACAGGTTCAGAGATTCAGTCTGTTATCGTCAAGGTGGGAGCATGGCAGCATCTAGGAAGGCATGGTGCAGACAGAGCTGAGATTTCTACATCTTCATTTGAAGCTTGCTAACAGAAGACTGGTTTCCAGGTAGCTAGGACTAGAATATTAAAGGCCACACCCACAGTGACACACTTAGTCCAATAAGGCCACACCTTCAAATAGCTCCACTTTCTGGGCCAACCATTACATTCCACTCCCTGGCTTCCAAAGGTTTGTTCAAACAAATGAGTCTATGGTGGCCATAGGAAGCCATAGCATAATAAAAAAGTACATTTAATCCAAATCCCAAAATTCCCATAGTCTATAGCGGTCTCAACAATATTAAAAGTTCAAAGTCTCTTCTGAGATCCATCCAATCTCTTAACTGTAATACCCAAAGCAAGAAAGGAAACCAGCTGGATAGACTCCAAACTCTGCATCTCCATGTTTGATGTCAAAGTAGTCTTCATATCTCCACTCCTTTTTTATCTTTGTTGACTACAACAAAGTTTTCTCCTGGGTTGGTTCCACTCCCTGTTAGCAGCTTTCCTCAGTACACATCCCAGGGCTCTGGCATCTCTAATGTCTTAGAGTTTCCAAGGCAATTTCAATGCTATAGCTCCTTGTTTCAGTGTCTGAGATTCACACATGATTTTCTGGGCTCCTCCAAAGGGCTGGCATCACGTGTCCAGCTCTGCCCTCTTTAGTACTCTAAGCTCAGGTTGATCCACCCCCCTGCTGCTGCTGTTCTTGGTGACCATCCAATGGTACTGGCATTTACAATACACTGGAGTCTTCTGCTGCAACTAGACTTCACTAATAGCCTCTCTTAGGCTCTCTTCATGGTGCCAAGCCTCAACTCCTTTGCATGACCCTTTCAGGCCTGGGCTGTCAACCACAACGGAGGCTGCATCTTTACCAATGTCCTTCCATGGCCTCTCACAGTGCTGAGCTTCAGCTGCTCTTCATGAACCCTTCATGCCTTCAAAAACCAGTACTAACTGGATGACTCTTATACATTACAGCTACAGCATGAGGTACAACCTTGGCTATCTCTGGAACACAGCTTCTCTGTGCTCTCAGAAGTGTTGTCACCTCAGTTGCTCCAAGATGCTGCACCTGTCGCTCTGTGCTGAGGCAGGGAGGGCTCAGAGTAGCCAGCACACGTCTATTCTTTCTGGATAGGATTCTTATATACAGTTTTGTGGTGGCTCAGGGTCTGACAGCAGGTACTTTCTATTGGTCTGAGAGCTTGGGAATACCTTATCTACATGTGGGAGGGCTTAGAGTGCTGCTCCTATGTGACTGATGGCCACAGACCTCTCTTTGGGAGGGGGTGAGCTATAGCTATGTGACATGAGCCAGGGGCCCAGGAGCATGGCCAAATGCCTACTGTCCCTCAGGTTTAAAGCCTGTGTTCTACCAGGTACCCAGCTGCTTCTCACATCCCACAGCACCCAAGCTGCCAAGTTCTTCTGCTTGCAGGAGCTGGAACATGATCCCCTTGTTCTATCTTATTACCACTAGCTTTCTGTTTTCCAACTCCTTCACTGCCTAAGCTTGGCTGTCCTGGATCTTGCTCTGTAGATAGACCTTGTTCAAAATGTTCTTTATGAGATTTAATCAGAGAATAAAGTCTCTGCTGGGCTTTTTTCTGAGACTTCCTTTGTCAATGCAATTAATCTGAGTCTCATCACCTTAACCTCAGGCAGACTCTTCAGACAAGGGCCCAAAAGTAGCCACATTCTTCACCAAAATACCACAAAACAGTCTCTAGGCCACATATTGAAATTCTTCTTCTCTGAAACCTCTTGGGCCAAGTCTTCACAGTTCAATACGCTCACAAAGTTCCATATTCACGGTGTGATAGGTCATTGAGCCCAACTTAGAACATTCCATGGCTTTCCAAATCCAAATTCTATTCTTCCAAATAAACCTACGTTCTTCCAAACAAAAACATGGTCAGGCCTATCAGAACAATACCCCACTCTCAGAACCAACTTTTGCCTTTGGGTTTTGTCATACAAACCATCACATCTTCCAATATTTGATTACCAACACAAAATCACATAAGTGTTGTCCTAAGTCTTATCATTAAACTGGTATAATAATGTTCATAAATACCTATACTTATGCTAATTTTTATATGCCTATGTTAAGATGTGTTTATATGTGAGTTTAATTGGAATAATGCACATTGCATTTATCATCTATGAATTTTTAACATCTGTAGTTTACTTAGGTAATTACCATCTGATTCAACACATCTGGCTTCTTTGTCTTTGTCTTAACCAATAATTATTTGATTACAACGGTTTGTCTTATGCTAATTAGGCTTTTGAGACCATAAAATTGTTCTACCTTTGTGCTTCATGCCGGCACTAATGTGTTATATTTATAGTTTAGTCTATTCATAAATCATGAACACATTTGCAACTCTACACACATTCTACCTAATTTGCACAAAGGAAAAATTTCTATTCACATTTGGTTTTGTTCCATTTACCACCTGGAAAGAATACCTTTTTTGTTATTCGGTTCAAAAAAAAAACCACTTGTTAGAGAAAAAAATGTTTTAATGTGATATAATTTTAAAAGAACAAATGCTATATAATATTTCAGTTGCTGTCTTTTTAAAAGGTAACTGGGTAAATAGAATAATAGTGGCCCTTTGTACTATGGATGTTGTTAACATCTTGTGCTAAGAAAAAATATTTTTTGTTTTCTTAATTGCTTCCTTTGATCAAATAATTATGAAGTCTGGAAACAAATCTGATTAATTATCAAGTTGGCTGTGTTTAAAACCTTTCCACAGACTTTTATCTGTTAGCACCTGTTACTAGTGGCTGCGTGGCCATCTTGGTGATTTGCAGCAGGCATCTTATAGGATCTGGAAGCCTCAGAAACAGTAAGTCAAATACAGTTCCTCAAGGTGATTTTGGTTGAGTGATATATGTGTGTGTTATGACCATCTTGATGCCTTTATTCTCACATTAATATTTGAGGATCCAATAATTCTGGGTATTTGTATAAATTAGTTGCTTTTTACAAAATTATAAGTAAATACCAAGCAAGAACTTAACAAAAGAGGGACTTATTTAGTCTCATGGTTTAAGAAGGTAGAGCCCCTTTATGTCAGTGAAGATATGCTGGATGGACCAGCTCTTATCCACAGTAGGTGAAGTGTCATGTTGATTGCTCATATCTTAATGGATCAGAAAGCAAAGATGGACTGGAAGCAAAGCTAGGAAATCCTCCCACCACAGTGGCCCACTTATTCTACTAGAGTTCCACCTCCTAAACATATTACTACTAGCTATATACAAACTCTTGAAACACATGAATCTGTGAGGGATATTTCACATTCAAACAGTAATGGTGTACACAGACAGGAGAGGGCTAGTACTTTGCTGTAGAATAAGTAGGTAAGATGATGTTTAAAACTCTAAATCTGTGATTGACAACTATATTCACTTTGAGAATATGTCTCACATATTTGCATATTTTTGTCAATATAGATGGGTCCTTTACCTAGAAAAGAAGAAGTAATTACTCATTCTATAACCTGCAAGTGTTCAAAGTATAATGAGCAGCCAATGAGCAAAATACTGCTTTATTATTCTTTAATAAGTGAATGATACAGTGTAGGAGACTTTCTTTTAAAATATGTTTGGATCAGTAGAAACAACTTGATTCAGAAGAAACTCTGCAGATCTGCATGCGTCTGTGGAAGTGGCAAGAAGCAGCCAGAATATCACCAGAGTTTCTTTGGTGCATTTCTCTCTACAAAGTCACAGCAAACAAAGATCAGTGAAGAAAGCAAGACAGGAACGCAAGAGTGTCTTCAGCAAAGAGCAATGTCAACAAAGCCCAATGAAGACCAGCAAAGAGTTGCAGGCAAACCAATGCAAGAGTTTCATCCACTATATGTTGGGTTAGACTTATATGCTTTCCAAACATCACATGTCCTTCCAAGCATCTGCTTCAGCAAAACATCACATATCTTTTCACCAGGCAGCTTCCAGAAAAACAGCACATGTCTGTTCTCAGCAAAACCTCTTCTCATGTGTTTGCTTCTGCAAAATATTCTCCCATAAGACAGCTTCCAGTAAAATATCACATGACATAACTGAGTACTGAATCAAATACCAAATACTGATTGGTATTTACCATGTAAATTGGACTACTGCTGCTGATTTGTTTTTGGTGTTTTGCTAGTGGACTGGACTCCTGACAACAAAGATTGGAATTGCCTCCAAGAACTATCTCTAAACAGGTTCACAATCCCCATTCCTATTAACCTTTTTTTCCCTCTAGTAGAGGGTGAGCTAGAAGGGAGGCTGAAGGGTTAAAGAGCCATAATTAAACTAGGTTTTGGAAAATCTAAGCCTTTGCCTCCAACTTAATGTGTTTGCAGAAAAAGATTTTTAAAATAAGTAGATGAATTCATAAGAAAGTTTAAAGATGGGCATTTTCTACCAGATGCTACAAACAGAAAACAAATCGTTCCCCCCCCCCATCTTGTATTAGTATTACTCAAATGTTTTAAGCTCCTACACCAAATAAAGGTTTTGTTTACACAAAGGACCCCTGCCATATTATGGAAATTTGATGGCCTAGAACAGTGAGCCCTTTCCCTTTGGGGTAACCGTTTCTATGTGGAACACTGTCAATTTCCCCTGGAAGCAATGCCACTTTTCTCTTTCTCCTTCCTCCATTTCCCATGTGCCAAGTCTAAGATGATGCAATCATATAAGCCAATGTAGAACAGATGTAGTCACCACCTAAGTGAGAATAAAACTCAAGTACTTCCTGTCTCTCTTTGTTCATTTTCCCCAATATACCCCTTTATGCCAAGAGTGAAGTTTTGCCTCCTTCCTGCATTTAAAAATAGTGTCTATATACTTACTTCCATCCAAAACCCAAATTACATTATTATGTTATCTAGACACTATTCTCTGTTTTATGGTATTAGAACTTCTTTGTCTGGATTGATTTGTTCATAACTCTATAGGAGTCTTACTTTGTGCATGCTATGATGTTGAACATTTACTGGAGATTAAAATGCGGGACAAGCAGTCATTCTCCATCTTTTCAAAACCAAAACCAAGTGTATGTTGTTGACTAAATGAATAGAGGCATATGAAATCTGATGCATCTACTTGGGAAAAATGAAAAAAAATTGTATAGGTCTGAGTTATGGGGATGTCTTTTTTTTTTTTTTTTTGTCTGAAAAACTGAGAGTACTTCGAAGCCATTAAGTCATTCACACTAGAGAGGGAATGATCTCTTTCTTGCTAGCTGTATTAATCCAGTTAACTTTAATTTCCCTAATTAAATAAGAGCATTTCTAGCTTGCATTTTAAAAATGTGAGAATTGAAGCTTTCTGAACAATATTTGGCATTCTTTCAATCAGAGTACCATGAGGCATGCATGGGGACAGTGGTATTGACCTTACACAGAGTGGCTACTCTTAAAGCATCTGTGTTTTCTCCATAGCATTCAGATCTAAAAAATTTTAAAGTGAGCACATGAATGCAAATCTTATTATTCAAAGTGAATAGACTCTTCCTTTCACAGGATTGCCTCTATCCACAAAGCTTTTCTTTGTTCTGAGGCTGTTTCTAAGAATGTACTTCTAAATGGGATCTGAATGTGATGGTAACTGTATCAAATGACTGCTGTATGAGTTATCACAAATTAAGACCAATATAAGAGAAGGCATAGTAGGTGAGGAAATAACAAAAAAATTACAGATTGAAAAGAGGAGAAAAACATGTAAAAATTTCTCCTTTATAGTTTTTTTAATAATCTCTTGAGCTTCAGGATCCCTGAAACACAGATCTTAATAGTGAGGACTTGGGAACATTGTCCTAGCTATTGGGCAATATTTCTCATAATGTGCGGCAGAAGGAGGCCGCTCAGCACTGTAAGGTAGCTACCGCACAGCAGACCTGAGAAGTGAGACTTAGGCAACACTTGCTTGTAGTTCTCATTTGTGTGTCACCATTAGGGAACAATAACAAAAAGCCTCTGTGAGCTGAAGGTTTTAATTTAAATCAAGGGAAAATTAAAGTAGTTGAACGCTCCACTGTATTTCCAGGAGGAATTTCATTTTTCACTGACCTGTTTAGCATTCTTCAGTTTCAGGCCAATGCCAAGTGTCAGCACATCAAGGCACATTGTCTAAGATCCCAATTTCCATTCAATGGACTTTTGTTATATTTCAGAACAGAAGGAAGTCTTCTTCAAAGTATAATGATATCTAATATACTACTCTCTATCTAGGGACAGATAGATGTCAAATTAGTTTTGGTCTTAAATAAACAGTTTTTAAAAAGTGTGTGTGTGTGTGTGTGTGTGTGTTTGTGTAATATGTGTATCTGGACTCATGTGCCATGGCACATCTCTGGCAATTAAGGGACCATTTTTGGAATCAGTTTTCTTCCTCCTACTTTCTGTCGGTTCTTGGTATTGAAACTCAGGTCACCAGGATTGTACAGCTAGCACCTGTACCTTCTGAGACATATTGTTGACTCTCCCAAATCAATAGTTTTCATACACGACTTTGAAAGCAACATTGTATATTAGTACAAAGTAAGACTTGAGGAAACAGGTGGAGAATATGTCCCCTCTAAGCATTTCTAAATCTCTTCTCCCATGATTCTCTACTATTTCAAATTATGGCACAGCTGGCATTACATAATTACCAGTAAATGTCCTAGGAATAAGGGACGAGGCAGATATATAATACACACCAAAGTATTTCAGATAAGGCTAGATAGACACCACATAGTCAAACACATTCAATTAAAAAAGATGGAGAAAAGACAAAAACAAGCCAATTAACTTCTATCTTGGTAAAAATAACCTGAAGAAGTCTCTTCCTTTCAACTCCTTTACCTACGTTGTTAAGGATTGAGCTAACATTCACTGAAGTTATGCAACCAACTGGACCAGTTTGTAGCAAGAGAGTAGACAGATTACCTTGTGACCTTTGTATCATTGACTTTGGGAATTAACATGTGGGAAAAAAGGATAGAAGAAAACAAAATTTGTAATTATCAGAGAAATATTGATTGTGTGGACACAGAGAATAGAGATTCTTATGGAGGAATTCAATACATATTCAGTCAAGTTTGAGTATTATTTGCAATTAATAAAGAATGAATTTTTTGGTAATTCTGGCAGTTAATTAATAATTTCTGTATTCTATGGTCATTTGTTTTATGCATAATGGTCAAAATTGTTCTAACATTCAAATAGCTTATAATAAAATACATCACATACACTGTTTTGAAGAAAGAGAAATAAAGCTGTTCTTGTAATTTAATGGAAACACATAAATATGTTAGGGCTATCATCTCATCATAAAATACCAGGAACTATTATGAAAAGTAGTCTGAGTCTTCTATATAATCATTCTGACTGTTATAATAGATTTTACATTGGGATGTATAAATTCTTACCTTGGTTAGTAAACTTAGTTATAATTTCACATAAATTGGGTCTTCTAGCTGGTAACTCTGTCTGAAATGTGGTAACTATTATTGGGAGGAAGTGTAGTTCTTTTCTTTCACACTTATTTATTTTATTCTATGTGTGAGCAATCTGGCTTCAGGTATATGTGTGCATCACATGCATGCCTGGTGCTTGAAAAAAAAAAAAAACAAGAATACATTTAGTCCTCTGGAAATTGAATTATGGACAGTTGCAAACCACTATGTGGGTGCTTGGAAATGAACCTGGTCTTCTGAAAGAGCAACAGTGTTTTCAACCACCACTGAACCATCACTTCAACTGCAAGCAAAATTCTTACATGTGATAAATGTGTACACGGATGAGATGAGGAGCCTAGCACATCAGTGTTGCTGAGTGCAGAGTCTTGTCTGTCAGACAAAGCATGAGACAAATGGATTATTTGCTTTTATTTGTTCTGAAAAGTAGTTAAGATCACAGTCAAGTGAAATACTACATGAAAGACAAACTATAATTCCAGCTGTCCACCAAATAGTGATTTACAGAGCCAATTCTTTTTTTTTTAAATTTTTTTTAGAGGGCTGACATTTTATTAAAGATGTTGGTTCTAACAACTTTTCTATTTTTCCCCCTTTTAAAAATTGGTTATAATATTTACATTTCAAATTTTATCCCTTTACCCCATTCCCCCCACCACCCAGGAACCCCTTATCCCATTCCCTCTCCTTTTGCTTCTATGAGGGTGTGATTTTCTACAGAGCCAATTCATCCCAGAGGTTTCCAGTGCTTCTCTGATGGATTACAACCTTCAATGCTAGTTCTCGAGAGATACTAACCAGACTCTTGCTTGACCCAGAGTGGTGGCAGAAAGCATAGAAATAGAGCATCAGTGAAAAGGATAGTGCCTTGTTGTGGTTCCTAGGTTTGTAGTAAAGTATCAGAGTTTTTTATCCTGAAGGCCACCCTATGCTGAATATTTAGTCAGGATACTCTAGTCTTTTTGTAGTGATGAGGCACGAGTCATTGTGGCTATGCAGTATGCCTCTTATTGTTTATATAGATATATTGCTTCTGACCTGGTCTGGCCATCAACATCAAGCCACTATTATTATCCTGCCTTTTGTCTGCTACTGTGAGTTCTGCTGTGTTAAAAGAATTCACTATGAACTCATCAGAATTCTATTATAGTCAAAAATAACATGGACCCTGGTCCCTCGGGAAACTACTATCACCAGCAGAGTTGTGTTCTTTTGATTCCCAGAACATCCTGTGCCAAACAGTTGCTTATCTCTTTCTAGCCTTTCTTGCTTACTGTTGTTACAGTTCCAATACCTGGCCTGAATTTGTCTATGTGTGTTTGTCTGTCTGAGAGTGGTATAATAAGTTTTCAGTGGATGTATTTAAATATCTACATTTAAAAACCAAGTACTCTAATACATACCTCTCAAAGACTTAAGCACAAGCTATAAACTAAACAAGAGAAAACAGACATGATCATTTAAAGGTAACACTTTATAATAAAACAAGCAAAGGAAAAGAAAATGATTGGATATAGGTCTAAGCTTGCTTTAGCTGATGCTCAAATAAAGTAGAGTTGGCATCAGCAGATATAGTCATCTGTTCCAGATTATGCCACTAAGCTACTTTGAAAAATGGCTTTATCAAATTAAATATCTTCAACCACATGTTAAAAGAAATATTCATGCTAAGAACATCACATTTACATAGGCAAATTGGCTTAATATATTAATGGGAAAAGTTACATGGATTAAGCAAAATATATTAAAATATCTGAAATTCACCAAATTGATTTGAGTATATTTCATGGAATTTACTCACTAAAGCCAGCATATTTTAAGGGTCATGCCAGAGCTAACGTTATAATGGAGTTATAGCTCCAGGAGAGCATGGCAAAGAAATGACCTGTAATTCCCACAGCCTCCTTACTGAGACTGCGTTACAAGGAATATGTGATGTTCACTGACTGAGAAAAATGTGTGATCACAGATGAAGAAAACAAGAAGCAATCAGGAGAAGACCAGCTCTGTGAAGTCAGGTGCTGTAGTCTTTCATGCATAATTTTGCATCTGATTTACTATCAGGAAGGTTGCTTGTGTGAGCTTGCAAGGAACATGGGCAATTCCTCAGTAGCTACATTTCTGACAAAAGTCTCTCTTCTTTCCCCAGGACCCATTAAAGTCCTTTACCCAGGACTGCCTAAAGTCTTTCAGGTCTTCCACAGTAGTTTGTGCGTGTAAACAGTCTGGCTTTGTTTTATCTTGAAGACACTGGTTCTCAGCACTCCAGAAACATCCTTTAGCTCTTAGATTTTTTGTCTGCTCTCTATTCTGCAACGTTCTGTGTAACTTAGAGAGGATTATATAGATGAGCTATTTACTTGCTATATTCCTCTGGGTGCTGTGGAAATTATTATGTAGCTAAGAAGTCATGACAGTCACATTCAGCACCCCAAAGTGACGTTTATAGGGGAGAGCCACCATGTACAATTTTGTCTAGAGGAATTCTTAAGTTAGAATTGAAACCAGAATAATTATCTTAGCTCTTTTACCAGATCAGGAATATCTTTAACGACAAAATGGTAAATTTTGGTTGGGCTCCTTGAGAAACCATTTCAAATAGCTGTTTTTCTCTGAATCCCAGTTTCCAGGCCAACCGGAGAAAGTCCCCACATGTCTATAAACACTCTGACACTGGCTCTTTAGAACAATATTAATCTCTAAGCCAGAGACTCATGTACTTTTTAATCTACTTCATGAACAAAAGAGATATAATGGCCCATTAGGAAACATTAAATCCCGATCATTTCGCTAATGTTCTTGCTAATATGTGTTCCATAAAGTTGTTCACTTTTGTAACTACGATGCTGGTATCACGGGTTAATGATCCACACAGCTTCTAATGCTGCACATCTGCCATTAATCCATTACCAGGAAAGGCTAATCTACCAGCCCTGCAGATGGATCCAAGTCCTTTAGTGGTAAATTATCCCCATTCTGTGCTGCTGTGTAGTGTCTGGTGATTCCCAGTGCATTTTCACATATATTATCAGATGTGGTTTCTAAAACTATCTTTGAATGAAAGGATGCATGTATTGTGACTCTCCCTTGTTTGTGGATCCTGACTGGGAAACATAGTGTCTATGTGTCCTTGAGCAAAGAGAACTGACAGAGGGTTTTTTTTTTTTTTTTGTTTTTTGTTTTTTGTTTTTTTTTCCTAGGAAGGCCACTGGATGAGTGAGCAATTTTGATAGAAACACACTGTAAATAGAGGATGTCACTCAGTAAATTTGAGAAAACATCTCTGTGTAACATTATACCTGCTTGGAGGTGAAGAAACAGTATTTTAACTAAATGGCAGTTCCACAGTGGAGAGTGTTCACAGCCTTAGGCTGTTGACTGCCCCTTGCTTTCTCCATTATGATAGTAGCTTCTATGTTATGCATATACAAAGAAGGTTGTTGAATGTCTCCCTTTGTATGGCCCTGTGTGGTCCTAGATTTTGCTCAGAGAATGTGGTGCTGCTTTCTGGTCCCAATGGTCCATTTATTAAGACAAGGCCAATTCTGTTATGTTATCTAGTGACTGTGTTAGGGGCGGACTTAAACACGTCCCTCCTTCTAACCAGAGAAGAGGAACTTTTGAAATGAAGAAACAGTTCTCTCTCTCTCTCTCTCTCTCTCTCTCTCTCTCTCTCTCTCTTAAATTATTTTTGCTGTAGTAGAGACTGAACCTAGGGTTTCATATATCTTAGGCAATCACCACATCACTGAGATGTATCTTCCGCCATCTATTTTTTTTCTTTCTCCTTTTAATTTTGTACCAGAGTCTTACTAAGTTTTACAGGCTGGCCTTGGATTTGCAATACTGTAGTCTCAGACTCTTAAGTAGTTGAAATCACAGGATTTCCCAGCCACACCTGGCTAAGTAATCTTCATATCTATGCGATATGACATATTCTTTTCTTCTGGACATTGTCACGATAACATATCAACAAAGATGAGAAAGACAGATGTAGCACCTCTAATGTGCCAGCTTCAGTTCTTAGCCCTCCACAAAGTTTTAACTGACTTCATCTTCACAACACCACAAGGGGGCGATGCTGACTTCATGCAGTAGCATCCTGAGTGTCTTTATCATGCTTCTATTGCTGTGAAGAGACACTAAGGCCAAGTCAACTTTTACACAAGAAAGAATGTAATTGAGGGCTCCCTTACAATTTCAGAACATTAGTACATTATCATCATGTTTACATGATGCCTGACAGGAGCATGGCAGCATTCATTGCTCTGTAGCAGTAGCTGAGAGCTACATCCTGATTCCAAGGTAGAGCAGAGCAAGGGTGAGAGCTAGACCAAAACATACACACACACACACACACACACACACACACACACACACAGAGAGAGAGAGAGAGAGAGAGAGAGAGAGAGAGAGAGAGAGAGAGAGAGAGAGAGAGAGATTGGGCTGGGCCTGGTGTGAGCTTTTGAAACCTCAAAGCCCCACCCCTCCAGTTACATACTTCTTCCAGCAAGCCACACTTACTCCAACAAGTAACCCACTCTCCACTCTCCAAAGTCCATACCTATTCTAACAAGGCCACTGATTCTTTAAGGTCCTAATCTTTAAAATCCTTTAAAACAGTCCCACTTCTGGTGACAAAGCATTCAAATATATGAGCCTCAGGGGGCCATTCTTATTCCAACCACCAAAGTGAGGGCACCACCAAATCTGGCAGGGCCTCTGCTGTCATTTTTCTACTGGTAAATTGAAATCACAGAGTCATTGTTACATTTGAATATGCTCAGGCTAGTGATTTTTAAATAACTTGTTTTAATAGCTTGCCATCAAGAAAACCTTATTTTAAAAGGCAATATGACTTGGCAAAAGAGAAAAGGGAAGTGGCCAGGCCCTGCCCCTGAAGAGCTCCAATCAGGAGGCTCTTCCCACAGGACACTCCATGGGAGAAGACTTTTCCCCTCAGGGTTGTAACATTTACACTTGGGAAGCCTTTTGCTTCAGAGCTGTAACACTTACAGGAAGAACCTGAGTCTTTGATGATGCCATAGAGCAAGCCAGCCTTGCAGAGAGCTCTCCCTCTTTGTAAGACTTTGATGTGTGAAACGCACACAGTGTCAGGGTCATGTGAGAAGACAGTTTCTGTGACTCAACACAATGTTTCCCAAGTGCTTATTCTCACACTACCTATGGAGAGAGCCACTTGGGTTTGAATTTTGCCTGCTAGTTTTGAGTTGCCCCCAACCCCTTCCGAAGACTCGTTAAATCTGTAAAATAGGAACAATAATGATCTTAATCCGATACAGATCTAGATCTCAAACCAATTCAATGATGCTACACAGGGTCTCCCCTTGACCTTGAAGAATTTGACTAAAGAGTACTGATGGATGTCTGAAATTGGAGAGTCCTAAAGGCTACGTTTCCTATGCTCCCCAACTGGTCACCCACTTTGGCTTTTGCGAAGGCAGTGAATGACTAGGATTGTAAGGGGGACATGAAAGATTCTTACCCAAGGAAAGATGGAATAATGTGAGATTACATAATGGCCGAAATCAGGGCCATTTAAAATGTTAAATTTTCTCATTCTGGAAATTTTCATTGGTTATTTCACGATGTAGGAAAGTGAATCTGCAGAAAGAGGAAGGCTATGCACAGGCAGCCTCTAGAAGTAACCCCCACACCACACCCCTGCCACACACACACACACACACACACACACACACACACACACGGAACTCACATCCAATGGATATCAGCTACTATTAAATGCTATTAACCATGATGTCTAATTTTTTTTATTGTTGCATTTGGTACTCTGTATAGTTGTAATAAATTTATAGCACTTCTATAAATTTCTTCTAATTAAGCAGCTAAAACTGTTTGGAAGATCCTGTCAGACTAGTGAAGCTTTCCCATCTCATCAGTGAATTTTCTTTTTGAAGTAGATTGAACTTACCGAGCTTGATAAGAGACTCACTGTAGTCATAGTCCAGTGACTAAGACTAGAATAATCAGGTAGAAATGGAATACCTCTTCCCTCACAACGATCATCAATGAAGAAAATAAAGTTCTCACATCTCATCAGGAAATCTTCTTCTTGCAGTAAATGGAGCTTATGGAGCTTGATAAGAGACTCACTGTGGTCACAGTGCAGTGACTAAGAGACCATAGAACAATCAAGCAGAAATCTAACACCTCTTCCCTCACAAGATCATCAATGACGAGAGTGAAAAGTTGTAAGAGCTAGAGGTTGCTGAGATCTACTGTGAAACAGTGTATTCTGGACATGGCAGGGCCATTGTATACATGAACCCAAAGCAGTTGTGCCTATATGCACAAGACCCAAATAAGATCAAACTAATCAGAACTTTAGTATGGATGGGAAGGATTCATGAGTCCTCATACATAGCCAAGGAGCTATTCCAGTAGATGATTCCTTGGGTAGGAATCATCCATTTTCTTCAGGAATTCTGTTCCAAGTAGGTTGCCCAGGCTCTGTGGATGGCTCTTTACCCTTGCACAGGCCAACATCATCAACTGGACTCAAAGTGTTAAAAAAAAAACCAAAACAGTACATGGAGAGATAAACTTGGAGAGTAAGAACACTTCCTGATCTTGGATATGACCCAAGTTCAGATGCTAAAACTGGCATAAGGACACAAAACACTTCTGCTTCTAAATGTACCTAACATAGATTCATGTTCTCATATACATATACAGACACACACTCATAAATAAAAATAAAAATGTGTTAAAAATCCAGCATATTGAAGATACTTAATAGACAGTTATTTTATTTCCAATTAATTAACATATACATATGATTAAAAATTACAAAGTGCTAAATATTTTTATACTCGAAGAAAGGAACTCTCCTTGTTTTTACATTTGTTACCCTAGTATATTATTTTATTTTTAAAAAAATACACACACACACACACACACACACACACACACACACACACATTAGAACAGGCTAAGAAAATGTATTTGCCTGCCAAGCTTGATGACCTGAATTCAGTCCTTGGACTCCACTGGGTGGAAGAAGAGAACAGACTTTCATATGTTATCCTCTGATTTACACATGGATGATGTCACACACTTGTGCATGTGCATGCACGGGCATGCACACACAAACACTGAATAAATAAATGTAATATATTTATGTCTGCTCATTAAATATGCTACGATATTTCATGTGAAAGTTTGTTTTTCAATGATTGTATTTTAACCTAAACATCACACTGTTTCTCTTAAATGAAACTCAATTACAGTCTATACAAATGTTTGCCAAGAAATGCTTTATTTTCCAAGCAATTTGTTTGCTTCTGAAATGAAAAATGGTCTATGATAAATTATATTGTCTACTCATCTATAAACTTATACAGGTAAAATATTCAAGTAACATAATAAATATCTAATATTATACCACTAGGAGTTATTTGTAAAAATCTAGTAGTTTGAAGTATAATTCTGGTTGAAAGAAATATTAATAATAATCTAATTCTATCTGAATTTATTATGCATTATAATTAGCTTTCTAGCTTCCCTAGAAATCTGATGAAGGTTTATACAGAAGTAATAAGCTAATAATCCTTTTGCATTATTACATTTAAATAAAATGAGGTAGTCTATATATAAATGTTGTTCTTAATGATACACATAAACAGAATAAGTGTTTACTTCCATCTGCTTTTGATATGGAAGCTAACATATCTCAATCTATAAGCATTCATGTAGAAGGCAATAGACATTTTATATAAAATACAAACATTAATTTCAATGATTATTTGTGACATTGTGGTTCTGCAATAAGTATTCATTGAATAGATCATAACAGAGGAAAAATTTGATGCACATCCAAATTACTGTGAACTTCGTCTTCATATAAATATTATTTTAATGTACAAGAGTATGTATATATTTGCAATAGCAGGAAGAAGAAACATTTAGTTTTATTAGTTTAAGTAAAATGAATATAAAATATGTACTCAAAATAGGCATGGATCCAAACTACAAATACCATTTAGTATCTGATCTATGCAAGACACTGTTAAATGTTATGAGAGGGTCAAAAATGAAAATTATATACCCAGTCTCTTCTTAATACAGGACACTGAAAACATATTCACAAAATACTTATATAAGGATAGGATCTAAAGACACTCAGACACCAAGAGAGATCCTTAAACTCAAAGTCAACTTATGTTGAACAATGAGATTTATTTATTTAGTCCAGCCTCAGAAATATAGTGAGATGATGCTGTTGCAGAAGAAGAAAGACAAAAAATAAATAATTAAATGAAAAAAGTAGAAAAGAAAAGAAAAAAACATGGAAAGGAAAATAAGAAGATGGACAGGAGGTGAGGGAGGAACTAGTGATGTGCCCCTTACAGGGTGCTATTACCACAAAACGAGAGACAATGAGAATGTGAACTTGCAAATAAAAAGTCAGCAGAAGATTTTGTAGATATCTATAAGGAGAGTTAAAAAAAAAAACCCAAAGGAATAAAAACAGAAAGCAAGAAATTAGAAAATAGTTAGAAAGCAACATAAGAAATGTAGAATAGTTCAGAATATTCAAGGGTTGTTATAAATATTAGTCACATCAGAAAGCAAAGACTATAAATGAAGAAAAATTTGCCACATGATTAAAGAACAATTTCCAACAAGGGTAATGGTTCCCCAGAAAGAGAGCCTGCTAATTTCTGTGGAAGATGTTTATTTTATAAAATATTACTGTTTCTGAGAACTCAATCACTAGATCCAACCATGTCTTAAAAGGGCTCTTACAATAAATACCTTGATACCTACCTCACTAATTGTAGCAAGTGTTTTAAGATAGATATTATTCAAGGTTTCTGTTTGGTTTTTCTTCTCATTAACCTCTCTCTTAACTCCTTGAACCATGGAAGAATACATCTTAAAATTCTTAATGATAATGCAATTTAAAAACAGAAAAGCAATATAAGGCAAGCCCTTGCATGGTTTATTTTTACTTGTTTATTTAGGGCAAGGAAGAACATACCATGGAGTGCATGGGGAGGTTACAGGAAAATTAATGGAGCTCAGAGAACAATTTGTACAAGTTGGTTTTCTCCTTGCACCTGGTAGGTTTCAGTGTCTACAGGATCAAACTCGGGTCATTAGGCTCAGCGCCAAGTACTTTACCCACTGAACCATCTGATTAGACTGTATTTGAAAAAAGAAAAAGAAATAGGAGGGGAAATTTGTTTGTGAGATTATATGTTTGTATTGCTTTTAGAACATTCACACCACATTATATATGTTGCAACATAAGGACTATTTGCTTCTATAAAAGAGATGACTCATGGCTACAAGTGGTGCCAGATATTGTTGATAAGACAAGAGTGATTCTTAAAGCCATTCAGTCACACCACTGAACCAGATAACTATTCCTACCATTAAACAAGTCTTCTAATAATTGGGTAAGAACCTTCTTCAGGAGCTGTAGACTTGAATTCAAATTAAGACTTTCCTTTTGTAAAGCACTGGTACAGTCACAATGATAACTAGTCTTTAATTTCTTATATTTTCCCATTGCTTTGTCCCCCTTTTGCTTATTCTTTTAAGATTTGAGACTTTCATGCATACATGCTATCTACTCTAATTCTTATATCCTTCCAACACTTTCCTTTCCAACTTCAAATGCTATTGATTATAATCCATTGAGTCTGCTTAGTGCTACCTGTATGCATATGGGCTATCACTGTAACCTCTCAGAAGCTACCTCCCTGAAGAAACTTAACTATTCCAAGCAACCATCTATGAAAAATAGATCCACAGATAGGTATGGGACTTTCCTATTCATGCTTAGATTTTGGTTGGCTTGATTTTATGTGTGCAGTCACAACCGTTGTGAATTCATGTAGTACTATACTGTCCAAAAATACTGTTTCACTGTACGTTGATCCATGATTTTCACAGGAGACAGAATATGAAACAGTTATCTTACTTAGAACAGAGCACTCTACAATCCCATGTTCTCTGCATGTTGACCTGTTATGGGTCTCTGCATTAGTTTTCATACACAATAAAAAGAAACTCTGTGATGAGAGTTGAGTGACATACTATATCTATAGATATAAAAATAAGAACATGGAGAGCAGTTTATTATTATGTCACTTTACCAGAATAACGGTATTAAGTTCTCCTCTAGGCCAATAACATAGCCAGCTACAGTTTACCTAACTTAAGTGCCAAGAATGAATTCTATCTTGTAGAGTAAACTTTAAATCCAAAAAAAAAAAAAAAAAAAAAAAAAAAACTGTGGCTGCCTATTCCTGTAATATTTGTGTTACCATTGTTCCAGTGGGAATATCCCGCCAGGCCTTTGTTATTGTAGCGTACAGGGCTCACAGCTGGGTAAAACTGTTGACTAATTTTCTCCCCTGGTATCCCATATAGCACATTTTAAACACTATGAAAGCAAGCCAACACGGCTGAAGCTTCCAGGCCATTCTGATTAATACTCTTCCTCTTTATTGTGCTATACTTGCCAAAGCTATATAGAAATATGAGAATTCTCAGTCAGGAGCGGACTTAAAACAAGCAGAACTATTTTTGTTCCCTCTTCAAATTATTAAACTCTAAGTAAGAGTTTCAAGAAAAAAACAGACACGTTTCAAGAGATAAAGCCCACTCACTCATGTTTGTCTTCCAAGTAGGAGAGTAGGAGACTGCTTTAGAAGTGTCAAGTTACATCTGTCACCCTGTGTGAAGGAGACATAGGACCCAGACTATGAAAAACATTATGATCTTTAGACTGCCTCCTCTCCTAGCTTCTAAGATTGTTAGATATTTGAATAAAGCCACTGTGACCAAGGATAGACCACAACAAACAGAGACAAACACATTAAGTACTTGAATAAATGGTTCCCCAAAGATGATCACTTTCTGTGGGAAAAAAGAACTAACCCTCATATCTGAAGAAAGCAGAGAAAAATATTCTATCAAGCAAGGTTAAGATTCAATAAAAAGGAGATGAATAAAAACCCTGGAGATGAATCAATAGGTAAGAATACTTCCTGCTCTTCTAGAGGACCAGAGTTCTGTTTCCAGAATCTACATTGGGCAGCTCACAATCTCCTTAAGCTCTCAAGTTCCAGGAGCTTTGACACTCTTTTCTGGACTTTTCAGACACTCACATACACATGCACAACCCCCTGCACCCTCTTCTCTAAAGTAGGAATTTCTGGTTTCTTTAACAACTCAGTTGAGTCACGTAATGCTTTTCTGGAAGCTGTCTTTCGAGAGGGCATGAGATGGCTTGCTGAAAACAGGCACTTGAGAGGGCCCGTGCTGTTTAAAAAGAGTATAAATGGAACCCCACAGTTAGAAGATACACTTGTTATGCAATTCTTCACTGGTACTCACTTTTTTGCTAGTCTTTGTTGGTTAATTTTCATAGAGTGAAAAATGCCAAAGAACTTCTTGTGGCATTCCAGCTGACTCTGGCCACTTCCGTTGACTCACGCTGATTGGGCAGAAACTTGCTGTCTTTTTTTTTTTTTTTTTTTTTTTTTTTTTAATTAAACTGACAATACTGGTTCATATTTGGTGTTTGCTATTAAACTGGACTGCTGGTATTCTGATAACAAAAAGTAGAATCACCCCCAAGGAACTACTTCTAAACAACTGTAAACATTCTTCCTACTAACCTTGTTTCTCTTTCTTCTGGGTCAGTGGGCTAGAAGGAAGATTGAAGTGTTTGAAACACTAAATAAAGTAGGTTTTGAAAAATCTAAGCTTACACGCTTCACATAATTAAAAATAAATATTTTATTAAAAGTGATTCCATGAATAGAAAATTTGAGGATAATATGGCTTTTAGAGTATGAAAATATTAGCATGTAAACAAAACATTAATTTAGAAGTGTTAGAAAATGAAGAAATATTCTAGAAGTTATTTTTAGAGACAGATAGAAAGAAAAGCAGATAAGAAAATTAGACAGTCAATGAAGGTTTTTGCCCAAGTATTTATACTTATAAAACTGATTAAAAAAAAAAAAACGAACTGCACAACAAACTATCAGCCTAGTACTTTAGTGGGCTCATATGAACACTTGTTCTATTGCTAGTGGGGCGGTTTGAGAGGCTGTAGAACCCTATGGACAAGCTCTTCAAAGCAGAGCAGTAGGGGGGGACCTTGAAGATTACCTTCACCTTCTTGTACAATCTTGGCTTCTTGGTTTGGCTATCTATCAGCAGCCTCCTTCACGTGCCTGTACCATGGATCTGCTCTCCCCACACTGTTTCTCTACCATGATGGACTGATGTTCTGAAACCCGTATGCAGACCTTATGCTTCCTTTATTCTGTTTTTTTTTTTGTCTGTTATTTTGTCCTAGCAGATGGGAAAAGTAACCAATATGCTTATCTAGAATTAGTAGAGTGAAAAAAAAAATGCCAAATCAGATACAAAGTGTGAATAAGGATGTATCAGGGATAAATATCTCAAAAAACATTCTTCCTGTGTAGATCAAGACTGTAACCCACCAAATAAAGAAGTAAATTAAGAAAGACATAGACTATGAAGAAGATGTTTAGTACAAAGGGAAACCCAGGAGAGTGCCAAGTTGTTTTAAAAATGCAAGCTTTTCCTAGAGCGAGGAACATAGTTTCACAAATCCTGATTACATTTCCTCAAAAGACTTGAGGATCAGGTCCTTGATTAATGGCATTAAGAATTAATTACTATTAACTACTTTATAAATTAGAATAAAATTGACTAAATAGCTCACATATTTTATAAACATATTTAAATTACGTTGAGATAAATTTGGGAAGTTTGGGGATAATTTAATGATAAATACAAAGAAATGCTAAATAGAATAGGAACTTCTAGGAATCCCAAAGTTTTTTAAGGAAGGAAAAAAATATATATATATTTATAGAATATCTCAGGTGTCAGTACCATTTTACAACCTTAATAAACATTGAATATAAAATTGATACAGTAACATAAAAATATAATCAAAGTCAACTTATTACTCTGTGAGAGTATGGGTCAAATCTACATTTAATGACTCTTTTGCTACAATGATCTGTTGACCTTCAAAGCCCAAACTAGAAAATAATATTTTTAAAATGAAATTGAGAATTTGCTTCAGAAGATGCCTAATGACAGATGCTCAAGACATTATATATCATGAGATTAAATAATTTCATTACTTAGCTAACTGGCTTTGGGTAATATATTTGTAATAAATTAAAGTAACAGATGGATATAATACTTGTAGAATAAGAGCTATTAAATTTAGCGTTGCTGTCATGGAACAATACTCCCATTCCCTTACTCCCCATCCCATAATGAGCTGCTTTGGAACACACTACACTGATGCTGCTCATTCCTAGGATGCCACAGAATGAAATATTGGTGCAAGTGGAGGCAATCATGAATGCTGACAATCTGAATCACTACTTCAGGCAAGGCTCCCCGTCAACTTAATTCTTCTGCAATTATATGGCTTCACTTAAATTAGAATTGATTTCATGTAGGATAGTAATACTTTTGAAAGAAAAATCAAAATTTAACGTGAGCATCAAAATGCCATGTGGCAAAACAATCTCCCAAAACAGAAGTTTGGAAAGAAAATCCTAAATTATGCTAAGCATGTACTGGGTTTCATGACAGAACAGTTTCAAATAACTTTAAAAGCACATTGAGAAGTAATCTTGTGCATGTGTACTAAAATGTGTGTGGGGGGTGGGGGGAGAGGCAGAGGTTGATGTCACATGTCTTCCTCAGTTGCTCTCCATCTTATTATTTTGAGACAATGTCTCACTGAACCAAGACCCCAATGATTAGCTGGACTAACTGTGAGTAAGCCCAGGAACTCCTGTCTCTGCCTCCCCAGGGGTGGAGTTACAAAGTACATACCCTGCCTAACTTTTCACTTGTTTGCTGAGAATTGTTGCTAAGTCCTCAAGCTGACACAGTAAGCACTAAGTAACTGATAAATCTCTCTGGCCTCCAGAATTAAAACAAATAGACAAACAAAACCAAAACCCAGTTCTGGTTTCTATACACCAAGTTTCAAGTATGTAACAAGGAGAATGTCATAAAAATGAGGTTTTGGTTAGTTAGTCCTTGTCCTTGGTTACACAATAAAACTGTTAATTAAATAAGAAAACAAATTTTCCAGAAGAATTTTTGCTTTTCTAGAAAACGCTATTGGTATATATATCTAACTTCTGAGATCATAATAACCAAATATTTGTTTGACCTTTGGTCTCTTTCCATTTTTTTTAAATGCAAGATTATGCATTTAAAGTGAATGCTTTCTGAGAATACTACCACCCACAAATCCTGGCTTTGAAGTATATTTACATCAAATATAATATATGGATACTGTCTAGTGTTAACAGACATACTCAGTCATGTCAGAACTGAAACCTGCTTAATTTTATGTGATATGGCATTTTCTTGACTTTCACTATTTGTCTACAAATATTCAAGTGTGAAGATATCCTGGCAAAAACCTATAATTTGGGCATGAAGACAGATGTGTAATGAACAAAATAAAACAAGAAGAATTAAGACATTCCTCACTCACAGGCACATGTGCCTGCTGTTAGCTGATAGGGTCTCTTACGGTAATTAATAAGTTTGTGTGATGGGGTTCTACACCCTGTATCTTGTGTGAGTATCCCACAGGACAAGTACTTTCACTGTGTAATTGCTAAGTTGGAGCTTTGGAATTGCATTAGGAAAGTCAGGACTGAAGGGGTTTGCAACCACATTGGAAGAACAACAATATCAATCAACCAGATGCACCCCACCCCTCCCGAGCTCCCAGGGACTAAACCACCAACTAAAGAGTACAAATGGAGGAACCAATAGCTCCAGCCACATACGTAGCAGAAGATGGCCTTGTCTGGAATCAATGGGAAGAGAGGCCCTTGGTCCTGTGAAGGCTCGATGTTCCAGTGTAGGGGAATGCCAGGGCGGGGAGGCGAGAATGGGTGGGTGGGTGGGTGGGTGAGCACCTTCATAGAAGCAGGGGTAAGGGGGATAGGATAGGAGATTTTAGGAGGGGAAACTGGGAAAGGGGATAACATTTAAAATGTAAAAAAATAAAATATCCAATAAAAAATACAAATGCGTTTTTTTTTTTTTTTTTCTCTTAAAAAAAGAAAGAAAGAAAGAAAAAAGACAAAAAGGAAAGTCAGGTCCAAATGGACACATTTGAAAGAGCTTCAAGGAAGGCTGAGCTGGAGCTTTAAGGCAGCATGATGGCCTCTCAGGGAACTTTTGGAGGTCTGGAATTATAATGCCTTTCTCACTCTGACCTATTTTGAATTGATGATAGCGGGGTGGTTTTGAATAAAGTTCTTGTGAACAGCCTATACAGAAAAGTATGTCCTTTGCTTCGGTTTTCCTACATACTACTCTGCTGCAGTCGATCTGTAGAGTTCCCCAGCCCCTACTTTATTGCAAACCCAAACTGAATTTTTCTTTTATTTCAACACACACTGAGTATATAAGCAACAGTCAGCCATGGGGCTGTGAGGAGTCTCCTTGGCTCACATTTAATTGGCTGCCAGACTTTTTTTTTTTTTTTTTTTTTTTTTTTAGCTTCCTTTCCATCTCAAGGCCCTTATGTTTCCATAACCCATAAAATATGAAATGACTAAATTTGATATTTTTGTAATTGAGATTTAGGAAGCATGACAAATGCTCATTTCACCACTATACACTTCAGGATACAGGCTGTGCGTTTGTGACAAATGGCTGGCAGTATACATTCAAAGGTGAATACCAGGTTCTACACCAAGCTGAGCCCTCCTTCAAACATGGTTGGATGCCATGTTTTAAAAGGCCCAGATGGCCAAATCCTAACATTTATTGCATTATGGTGGCAGTGTTATGAATCAAATTGAGAGAAAAGATTCTGGGGCCAAGGTGGTTACTGCACAGTGATAAAAAGCTAACTATCTAAGCAATGCACAGGGATTTATAAAAAGATAAGTCTGACTGAATTTAATGCTGACCTTCAACAAAATCATTTACTTTTTATCAAGGACAGGTGGGTTTATAGGATAAAGTACCAGCTATATTGGCTAAGCTAAAGGATCACAATGCAAGTATAATATTTGGAAATAATTTCTTTCTGGCCCAGGGTACCAACGCACCGTTCAGGTTCATAAAGTAAGCGGATGGGAGATAATAGTATAAACTGTCATATTTCTCAGCTTAGAAAATATGGTCCAGTAATGATATATTTTATTTTTTCATACATAGGAGATCTCACCTTACACTACGGTTGTTGAACAAAACAAAGTTATTTGAAAAAAAATGTGGTCCTCAAGATAAATTTATTTTTTAAACCCATAAATACAATTTGTGCTAAAGACCATGTATCTAATATTTTAAAAATAGGATTTGTTGTTTTTGTACCTAAATTTTCTTTGGCAAAATTGATTAATAGGTAGTTCAATATTCAGGTAATATATATCTTCTAGATTGATCATTCTGATGAAATTAGAGGGCAATATGGAAAGAGAATATATTTCTAGAAATCTGCACTGATTTCACAGTTCAGAATATCCTTCCACTTTTGAGTGCAATTTGCTTTATTCAATGAACAGAAAGTATTGTTTCTCTATTTTTTTAAGCCTAGAAAACTTGATGCTGAGAGTTTTAACCAACTGACCCAAAACACTAGTATTTGAACTAGATCATGATCTATAGACTCTCTTGTCTCTCTCTTCTACCCACTACAGGTTTGAATCAGCAACCCAAGTTAAAGAAATAAACCAAACCAAGTTTGAGAGATCCTCCCACAGCCTCATTACTTGAGTTGTTTATTGTCACAGTAGAGAGGGCATATGTAAGAAACTATGTACAATCATTCTAATGTCATGGTCACCACTAGCCAGTTATAAGTGAGCTCTTTAAAGCAATATTCTTTAAGAATTACTAATCTTCTTGGTGATTTGAATATGAATGGCCCCATAGACTTATATATTTAAATGCTTAGTCATCAGAGAATGGAACTGTTTGAATTATAAAGATTAGAAGGTGTGGTCTCTCTGGAGTAGGCATGGCCTTGTTGGAGGAAGTATGTCATTGGCCATGAGCTTTGAAGTTTCAAACACCCACCCAAGGTCCAGTTTATCTATCTATCTATCTATCTATCTATCTATCTATCTATCTATTATCTATCTATCATCTATCTATCTATTATCTATCTATCATCTATCTATCTATCATCTATCTATCTATCTATTATCTATCTATCTTCCTATCTATCTATCTATCTATCTATCTATCATCTATCTATCTTTCATTTATCTCTTTATCTCTGCCTGTGGAACAGCATGCAGAACTCTTCAGGTACTTCTCTAACACCATGTCTTCCTGAGTAGCACCATGCTCCTCATTCCTCACCATGATAATAATGGGTTATCCTCTGGAACATCGAGCAAGCTTCAATGCTTTCTTTTATGAGTTCCTGGTTTTTGGTGTCTCTTTACAAAAATAGATCACAAAGTGCATAGTGCAAGACTAATCAGAACCACAGAAATATTAAAAACCACCAGGATTATGGATCTTCCTTTGATGATACCAGAAGATTGGAAAGGTTGAATAAATCATGGTGAAAGGAATGATATATACAATTTTTGAGGCATGAGGCTTAATTTCCATTCTTCTCTTCTGCCAAAGAAATGAGAAAAGTAAATTAGAGGGAAAACAAGATACTTAGAAGTATTAGGTATGCAGGTTCCCTCAATTAAACACAGTAGTAATCATTTTATCATGTTTTTTCAAAACATCAAAAGCATCATATTTCATTAACATTAATTTCATTTTGAAGGGCAATGCTATTTAAAGATGTCTTTAATTGGTCATCATTCATAGTTGAATATGGGTTCTTAATGTAATTGGTTTAGAATTAAAAGTATAATTATAGAGAAATCTAGTGGTGTGCTTTATAATCATGGAGCATATTGCAGTAATTTACTTGAACCTATTTGGCCTTTTCTGATGAGCTTTTGTGTAGTTTTATCACATTAACTCTTTAGTTTTCAGAAATTAGGCAGAAAAAATATGCAAACTTCATATGTATCCTAAACAAAATTTCAGTGTAAGTTCATAAGAGATGATGCATAACTACTGCATAGGAAGGTCACAAATAAGCCATCATATCTAATGGTAAAAATATGTCAGGAGTCTTCTTTTATTCTGTGATAGGTTTAACAAGAGAAGAATATAAAGAAACAATTTTCTGGTACTAGTTCTTAAATTGACAAAAATTTAGGCAATATTCTTACTCGTGAAATAGAAAAGCATGTAATTTCAACAACAGGTAAGTGACTCAATTACTGTCTAAGACACTCTAACTCAATGTAACTTATTAATAACTGGATGCCAAACAGCAGGGAGATTTCTGGTAGATTGCCTCAGGGTCGCTTCTCCTCAGCTGTCCTTCTCAGCATTCTCCAATTAAATTTCTTAAATAAATGGAAAGTTCCCTGAAATTTGTACTTGACACTAGTTACCTAATTAGCGAGGATGCTGAATCTAATTGTACTCAGGAAAGTTGTGCATAGCCTGAAATCCACCTGCTCTATAGATTGGAAAGTGTCAGGTCTGGACTTGGATGAACACGTGTGCAATGTGGAACTAAACTTGCTAGGAACTGCATGACAAAGTTTATACAGCTGTCAAAAGAAAAGATGTGCTCAAGGCTCCAGACCTCTTAGGCATAGGAACTCCAGGGGAAGACCATCAGAATCAACTAACCTGGACCCTTATGGGTCTCAAGAGACTTAACCACCAACAAAAGAACATACATGGGCCGAACCTAGGCTTCCCCACACATGCATAGGAGATGTACAGCTTGGTCTTCATGTGGGTCCTGAATAACTGGAGTCAGGGCTATCCCAAAAGCTGTTGCCTGTATATGGGATATGTTCTAGCTGGGCTTCCTTGGCTTCAGTGGGAGAAAATGCACCTAGCTTTGCAGACATGATGTGCCAGGGTATGAGGAATATTGGGGGGGGGCACACTTACTCAGAGGAGAAAAGGAGGGGTATGGGAGAAGAATTGTGGGAGGGGGTGCCTCGGAGGGAGAAGCAGTGAGTAGGATGTAAAATGAATAAGTAAAAAAAGTCAAAAGCAGTGGATCTTCTAGACATGTCAAAATAGTGTAGCTGCATGTATGAACTCATATCAGTTGTGAAAGCATGTTAGGGACCTGTGTTAAGCATGATTCGGACCAAATTCCAACATGGAAAGACTATGTGAGAACAAAGTTTCAGCACAAGCCAAGGGGTTACTGACAACAGATAGCCCTGAGAGAGGGGCAGACAGTTTTCTTTAAGAGTATAACCCCTCATAAGCTGACAACACTCTGTGAAGAGCACAAGTCAGACATGTAGCAAAAAGAGAGTGGATCTGGAAGGAATTGGAGGTGAGGTGAATATGAATATCAAAACACATTGGATGAAATTCTCAAAGAACCAATAAAAGGGTTTTTAAAGAAGAGGGGGGAGTGGGAGGGAAAGGGGAGGGAGAGAGAGAGAGAGAGAGAGACAGAGACAGAGACAGAGACAGAGACACACACATACAGAGAGAGAGAGAGAGAGACAGAGAGAGAGAGACAGAGAGAGAGAGACAGAGAGAGACAGAGAGAGACAGAGAGAGACAGAGAGAGACAGAGACACACACATACAGAGAGAGAGAGAGAGAGAGAGAGAGAGAGAGAGAGAGAGAGAGAGAGAGAGAGGTAAACAACTAGAAATGGGAGAACTTCAGAGTTCCCTTGGTGCAGCGACCAAGCTAGAGGTTTTGTTCAATTGTGGCTGTCACTCTGTCAGTCTGCCAAAAGAGAAGAAATGTTGCAGACAATGGAGAAAGTTGAACTTGGGAAATGTGTGAACACTTCTGCCTTCATGAAACACATGATGGGCTAAAGCCATGGATGGAATGCAATGGATTCTTCAAATACAGAACAAAGAATACTATTCACAAGTGGGGTTTAAGGAAGATATTTAAGTCTTTGTCTTTCAATGGCATTTTCATACTAAAACTATACATCTTGTACTTCTGTGTGAAAAATGTCATTGTCTATCTAGGCAAATACATTTTGTTTCATTTGCCCAAAACATTCTGCTGTGAATTCTAATATGTTCTGGCAATATTTTGGGTGCTGGAGATGTGCCAGTGTGCAGAAAACACACACATGTGATTTCCCATAAGCAGCAGATGATACAGCAGGTGGGAGTTTCTAAAGGCTGTGGGAAATAACAGAAGCAAGCAAAGTGAAGAAGCAAACAATAAAGTGTGTAGGGAAGGAACAAACACTATTCATTGAAATAGTGTGGAGTAAGGTTGACATTTGATACAGGATGTGAAAGGGATGCTCTTCCTAAGATGATGGTACCTGAACAAAGTGTTAAGGAAGCGGATGAAGATGTCTTTTGTTCAATAACAAGGATCTACCATGTTGTTGACTCATTTACAGTTTTATAAACACACTATGGAGAGGTAAATGTACAAATTCAAGTCAGAACTCTTCTATTTACTTCCTATCAAACAGGAAGAGCCTTAGCAATGCCTGTTTATGCTTATTTATACATATGCTTTGTCTTAAGAAAAATAGGTGTAGCAGAGGCTACGACAGAGAAATACTGACTCATACTATTGGAAAGTACCTTGAAAATGAATCTATTTCACATTGCAACAGTCAGGTAACATCTTAGTAAAGGACTAGGACACTCCTAGTGAAAGCTTCAAATTTCTTAAAAACTATACTCCAAGGCTTTGCAACATTCTTCAGTATGTCAGATTCTATAATGTATAATTTATTTTTTTTTTTAAAAAAACACATGGGACTAATTTCTAATCATGTCTGGTTCTAATCACACTGACCTATAGTATAAACCTTGTCAAAGCACACATTGTGTATAAACTATGCTACAGATGTAGACCTTCCCTTTAGCTCCTAAGAAGAAATTAGCTCTTAAATTGAGGTATAATTAGAATTACAATTGGTACCATTCTCTTCTCATTAGAAATGGGGAGTTAATCCAGTTTCTTTATGGGTTCTTAACTCAACAAGATGGTGCATGCTGTATTTAGATATGGAAACTTCAGGGAATAGTAAGTCATTAATTCTGAGTTGGGGAAACTCACTTTGCACTCATCTGTAGCTATTAATTCTGGTTTAGAGTCATGTTCATCTACTATAGTGAGTGACCTTTAAGGAGAAATTTCCAACCATTATTTAAGGGAAGCTTAACAGAACAGTTCAGCATAGCCTTTTGAAAAATGCGCTTCAGGTGTTAATGCGCAGCAATCCATTTAAATATTTAACTTAGATTAAAATGTAGTCAACGTTTATTAAAAAAAAAAAGAAAAAAGTCAACAACCTAGCTTCCTAATATACATTTATATATGTGTAAAATATAAAACACATATACCCATATAAATGTGTTAAAATGCTTCTTATATTGAAGTCAGTCGTGCTAAGTGCTGGGAAACACATCACTACTTCATAAAGCTTCAAGTATCACCTTGTCTCTACAGTCAGAGATCAGTGGCTCAACTTTCAGCATTGACTGTGGCTTCCTGCATAATATTCTTGGATACATATAACAGAGTAAGTCACTATGGAGGTTCTATTGTGTCCTAACTTCTGTCTTGAGAACTGATTATAGTAGAGTATAACCATGTATAGAAACATTCTCATGTAGTTTGTAGTAGCCTTGAACTCCTTCAATCTCTGTCTCTCAAGAGAGAGTATCATACCATATCGAGCTCCTCAAAGCTGTGTAGTAAAATTCTTCTTCATCCTTGGTTCTGGGCTTAAGTTTGACTTTGTCATAAACTGTTCTTATGTGTTTGGGCCTTTGCTGTGTCCTGCGGGTTCCGCTTTTAGCAATGCCCAGTGTTCTTGACTCGATCGCCAATTTCCTGTTCTGTCTCATTGTAATTTTCACCAACCTGGCTTGTCTGAATATCTTGCTGATTTTCCCCTGCATGTAGCTAAATTTTCAGTTCCCTTTCTGTGCTGTATTTGCCCTTACTTTCTTAAAACTATTTTAGGAAAAATAAATTTAAGAGATAGCCCTGAACCATTTTTTGGTGTTATATACTGTGCCCAGTGTCTGTGAGGGAAAGGTAAATAAAACTTGGGATTTCATGTATAGAAATGACAGTTTAAATGTGGCACAGAAACAATGTCATTAAATGATTTATATGCAGCATGGTTATTCAATCGGCTTCTGTATCTACAATGTGTGATAGCAACAGGATGAAGAAAGGTGAAGTCTACTTAAGGAGAGAAACATTAGGAAAGTTTTCTAGGAAAAGGAAATTATAGGGCAAGTGGACTGTGCCACTAGACAGAAGACTGGTAAGGTTGAGTAGCTCCAAATCCTGGAGAATCTCAGAATTAAGAATGGCAGGCGTGGAGTCAGCTCCCTGCCAAACTACCAGATCTGGAACACATAACCATGAAACCCCACTGAGAGGACCATAACAATTGGTCAAGTAGCATAAAATCCGGAAGTTCTCCATGCTAATAAAGGATCTAGATAGGTCCTGAGGAGTGTTTAGTCAATGAGCTTTTCTTACTGGGGATTCCTTTCCACAAAAGGTATTTATTTTCTGGTTCACTCTGAGTATGATGTATGCATTTACATCCACCATCAGATAAAACAGTTTGGACAAGCAAAGAGCATCTTCATTAAGGATCAATGTAGGGGAGGCCTTTATCATAAAGAGCCTTGCCTAAATTTCCAGAAGACCTCTCTTTCAGCCCTTCTGTAATAACTCTGGGCACTCACTTGGAACCAAGCTGGATTCCACTCCCCATTCCTGGACTCTGTATTTCTCTTCCTGCATCACATAAATGCAGTGAGGGGGAAGTGTGGCCCTCATCTCGACTCCCAGTGGTACTCCAGTGCCATCTGGATACATAGGAAACAAGGAACCACAGCATCATCCCATATCCCACTGTTTCTCATCCAGGAAAACATAGGCTTGGAACCCTCGTATGGACTGTATTTTGCCTCTGCTGAACAGTTCCCTGGAAGCACTTGGGCACCCCAGTGAGGCACACAAGCAGCCTGACAGGAAGTGGCATGAAATATGTTTAAAAGATAAACAAAATATTTTTAGGCAGGGAGAAAAATATTTTGAGGGATCTAGAAATAGTAAAAATTGCAAGGTAGATAAACTCTCACTGCTCCAACATTGTAAGAACATAGAATGTGAGCCCAGAAGGAAGAAGGGATTACGCAGAGCGCTTTGTTCATGAGAGTAGGCTAACAACGTAGACTTCAACCTCTGTTCCATGGCCAATGGAACCAATGGAATAATCCTTGGTTTTAGGAAGATGACACTGGAAGACGATCTGATCAGTGTCTAGGTGGGTCAAAATGGCAGTAGGAAATTCAGAAGGAGATATCAGTGTGGTTCAGGTACACAGCTAAGCACAGGGAGATAGAGGAAACATCAATTGCAATTTATCACATAGAGCATGTTTGTCAAAGTTTGGAATGATATCTTCAACTTGACCAAGGTTTTGAATCCAATCTCTTTCAATTTGCACACTGTATTTTTTTTCTTTTTCTGTTTCCTATAATGGACAGGTCCAGCTGATGTTGTATGTATTTCTGCATAAGAGGCATTTCTTTTTTCCCAGACAATACTGGTCTTGTATTTCTGTACATTGTTGGTTGATGTCTTTCTTTTAGTTTTGGGTTTATAATATAATTAAGTTAGATTCTTCAGAGCTTCTTCCTTATGCTTCAGTAAAACTAGTTGTGATTTTATTTGCCTCATGTTAATTTCCAAATAATATTTTCTTGAAAAAGCTGCTTAAAGAAAATTTTCTCAAGGTTACTGGTAGGACGTATACAAAGTTAGCATTTATTATATGCACTGACTTCAGACATACAGAAAAAATGCAATCCAATTGGTAGCAAAAATCAAAAGCAAGAGTAAACTAAGCACTATAGTTAGTATGGAAAAATACTGGATGCCATCTGAGCATAAAATCATGCTTGTACAATGAATTGAAGTCACAGTAGAAGATTTCATTGCTCTAATCCTTGAGATCACATGTGAGACCCTGAAACGATAGCGATAGCTTGGTTCCTGGTCGAGCACAGGCTTTGAACCCTGGACCCTAATGGTAGGTGTTCGGCTTTGCTCCCAGACTCCAGGCTCCTGACACGAGGTCAAAGACCTCCATTGATCAGCACCTTTCAGTCATGTAGGGCAATGCCCTTACCAGCCCCTCCACAGGTAGAAGACATGACTACTGGCCTAAGGGCCTGGAGAAATCTCCATATTAATGAGATACCTAAAGGCCAGAGGCTGTATCTAATTAAGCATTCCTCAGCAGACCCTCCTCCTTACAAACAGTATTTAATCAAAGACCCGCCCTGGAAGTAGGGGGTATAGACAGATTCATCCACTTTTTGCCATGACAATAAACCCTTTAAAACCAAGGACTTCCTCATGTCTTTGTGGCCTGCCATGGAGAACCATGGAGGGGGTCTTAGACTAGCTAGCCACTGTTTAATCTCTGAGGACTTCTTTACATTCTCACTGCTGAGGGCACCAAATCAACTAAGCTAGCTGAGCCAGCCAAGTGAGTCCCAGTAACCAAGAGTCTCTCCCCGAGGCGTGTTGTTGGAGTTTCCCTCCCCCTCATTCTTCTCTATGGGCCGTCCAGCCCGTATGCCCTCTCATCTCTGTTCTTCGGCAGCTCCCAACTACATCTGGGAGCCCAAGGACACAAACCACCAGCCTCCTGGGTCAGCCGTGTGGGCCGGGAGACCACCACTCAAAAGGCCTGTCCCTGAAGTCTGCCCAACAGGACCCATGCCCGCAACTTGCGAGCTAACAGCCCCACAATCACACATCCACAAGTCCTTTGACTAATGTGTGTGATATCTGAAGTAATAAGATCCCATCTTCAACCAATGGCAATGGCAACAACCTATATTGTTTTGGGATTCCAGGAGTATCTTGACCTCTCCTAACCAACAACTCTAAGACATGTCTACTATTCCTGTTCCTGGCACAGGCGTTTTTGTTAGTTTGTGGCTCTTGAGCAGTGTGTTATCACCTAATATGGCATATAACTTCATTTAAACTATATATGTACATACACACATGTACACACACACATATATACACACACATATACATGTTCATACATATATACATATATTCACATATACATACATACATATATATGTGTCTGTATATATAATACATATACACATATATGTGTATATCTAAATGTACACACATATGTAATATATACTTTAAGTAGGCTGCTTTAACAGCTGCTTAAGTACACATTCTGCCCATTTGGTAGAAAGGAATTTGTGTCTGGTACAGTAAATGTAGCCAACTACCCAAGGCTGGAGAGGTCATAGACCCTTGGGGAGAACCTACCATTGACACTTTCATAAGACAGTATAATTTTTAACTATAATCTAAACGCTTATCCTTATACCCACGGATACATTGCTCTCACCATTCTCAAAGAAGATACTCCTCTCTAGCAGATGGAGATTATCATAGAAATCCACAACCAGCCAATTTGCAGACAGTAAGTGACCTCAGAATGCCAGGTCTCATCTGTATCATTAAATGTAATCACTAGCCTAAGGCTCAGGGAACATAGTGAAAGAGGGGACAGAAGACTGGAAGAACAAGAGAACCAAGTTGCCTGTTGGGAGATAATAGCTTTTAATTATGATAGGGAAGCTAGGTGTCTGGTCCCTGCAAGCAACATGGCAGGAAGGAAAATGAGCCCCAAAGAGGTGAGAATGAAAAGTTGGCTCAACCCAAGTTAGTCAGGGTGTCTCAAACTTCTAGAACAGTGGTTCTAACCTTCCTAATGCTATGACCTTTTAATACAGTTCCACATGTCCTGGTGACCAACAGTAATATTATTTTGCATCTATTTCATCACTGTAATTTTGCTCTTGTTAAAAATCGTAAATATCTAATATGCAAAGTATCTGATATGCAGACTATCTGATGTATGACCCCTGCGAATGGGTCATTTGACTGCAAAAGGAGTTGTGACCCACATATTGAGAACACCTGTTCTAGAAAATCTGATGCCAGGCAGTTTATTGCCAGCATATTTAAATACAGTACAATTTGGAAAAGGTTTTATGGTGTAATACAATAATGGTGCTCAAGAATGCATAATTACATTCAAATTTAACGTAGCATACATATCATTTATTTCAAGAAGATGGGTTCTAGAGATAGGATGCTTGTATTAACTTAAGGGTCTAGGGAAGAACCAGGTCTGGTCTCAGTCATACAGATATTTAGAGGTCATTGGGCTATAAGCTACCTCTGGTAGTGATTGTGAGAACTTGGAGGAGCTTCTGACTATACAGGTAATGTAAGAGTCATTTTGATTACCAGCCAAAAACAATAATAGTTGTAAGAACTTGATATAGCTTAGCCTAAAAGATAATACAGATCACCAAATTATTAGTCATATCAAATTCGGAGATTTCTGGATGAGAGAAGTGGTTGTATGTCCTTTGTTTTGAGAGGACAATCATGTTTGCTTAACATTCCTAGTTTCCTTGGAGATCTGTGGTGCAATGATCCTTGTGCTTCCAACAAAGGATACCCAAGAAACCTCAATGATACTGTTACCTAAAAAGGGCATGAAAAATTACGTCACAACTCATTATGCCAATGTAGAGAGAAAATATTTTACAAGGCCTCACAACTTACATGAATAGTTACAGACAGTCAATGGCTGCTGAGAGAGAGAATCAGTCTATGCCAGAAATGAGCTCCTTAATAGACTATGCAATCCCAAGTAGTCATTCCTAATCACATGTACTTAAGAGCAATATTAAATGGGATAAGTAGGTTTTATATAAATATACACATGTATATATAATAATAATAATAATAATAATAATAATAATAATAATAATGATGGAATAAATAATGAATCTAATAAGTATTAGGGTGACTCAACAAGAATTTGATGGAGGAGATGGAAGAGGGTAAATATTATAAATACAGTGCTCCTGTATCTCTCTCTCTCTCTCTCACACACACACACACACGCACGCACACACTCACTCACTCACACAAACAAAAACAAAAAACCCAACCCAAATAAAAAGATAGTATAACTTCCTCTTTTAATGGGGTATAGACAGCTAGGTTTTGGAATAACATTAAATAATGCTTCAAAAACATATGGTAGTTTGCTTAGCTCTAACCTGATGAGGATGTCATGACATCACAAAATGTCCTATTCCAACCTAGTCTGGTCATCAGAATTGGTGTCTGTCAAATTTGAAAACCCCCAAACCCATAGCAGGTTATGAGAACATTCTATTCCTAATAATACATGATATAATATAATCGACAAACCCTAAGAACCAAATAATGAGGTAAGGGAAATAGAGGGTTCCTGGGACTTTTGAATTATTGACAGAGACATTTAACTTAAGGGAATAAAATGTGGGTGAGGTTCATTGTGAGATGAGCTGAAACATTAGTGTAACACCAGGACTCACTTAGATCACCAAGTCCAAGCTCAGGGGAGACTCAGAGATGAGGAAGCCATCAGAATGGCATCAGAGGAAATAAGTAACCGGGTAAATTGACTGAGGAGAAATTTCTGAATGAGGAATGCAGGACTGTTGGAAAGCCAACAGAAGAAGGTAGGGTGGACTAACATTAAAGGATGGCAGACAAAAATCAAATAAAAAAAAAAAAAAACCTGAGAGCTAAATGTCAGCAAACCAAGCAAACCAGGGCAGAAAAGTCACTGCTGCGTTCACAGATGACAGGAGCAAGAAAGTTAGTGTTGAGTGCAGATGTCTCTTTAGTCTAACTCTGCTTTCCTTTAACTGCAAAAAGCACTAATTCTTTAGTGTGGGATGGGAGGTCTCTCTGGAAGTTTCTGCCTTAAACTCAGCCAGCATAGGTGGCTGCAATGATGTTATGCTGTACTTACAGACAGGAGCCTAGCATGCCTGCCCTCTAAAGAAGCCCAACAAGAAGCTGACTGAGACAGACACAGATACTTATATCCAACCAATGGACTGAAGTCAGGGACCCCTGTGGTTGAATTAGGGAAAAGCTGGAAAAATTTGAGGAGGAGAGTGAGCAACCCTATAGGAAGACCAGCTGTCTCAACTAATCTGAACCCCCAAGATCTCTCAGACACTGAGCCACCAACCACATAGCATACACTAGCTGGTCTGAGGCCCCTGACATATACAGTAGAGGACTGCCTGGTCTGGCCTCAATGAGAGAAGACGCACCTAACCGGTTCTAAAGAGATTTGAGATCCCAGGGATTGGGGAGGTCTGGTGGGGTGGGGGTGAGAACACAGTGGGGAGGAGGAATGGGATGAGGAACTGTCAGAGGGCGGATCTGGAGGGGATAATGGCTGGAGTGTAAAAAAATAGCAAAAAAAAAAAAAGATTAAAGATGAAAAAAAATGTAGACATTTTTCCAGAGGTCGGGTGAGCTCTTCACCCTTGTCCTTTAAGTACTTTATCTACTCCCCAGCCCTTCGTCTGACATTTTCTAACAGTTCATTGAGGGCTTTGTCATAAAAACCCTGATCTAAGACAGAGTGGAAGCTCTCATGGCCACTTGAAGCCTAGACTCAGAATTAGGAGGCATCGTATTATGCTTCTGTTGTCTTCAGTAGGTTAAGAAAACAGATCATACTCTAGAACTGGAAAACAGATTCCATCTCTTGAGGGAGATATTCAAGGTCTTGTTATAGGGGTATAGAAATAAGGGTGATGTTTGTAATCAAAGATACAGAAAAGAAAAGCAAGGGCCCAAGTGTATGTAGAATATCACTAACTATGTATAAGTAGAAAGAAGTGGCGATGACTTGTAACAATAGGAACTGCTATTGCATGAGTGGGGAGGGTTGGCATGCCTAGGTGTGTAGAGAGAACTGGAGGCTTATGCAACTGAGGATCAAGATGAGATCTGAAGGATCTTTGTTCAAAATTTTAGAATTTAACATTCTCAAGTACATTTCTTTTCCCACTTTGGTAAAAAACAAAAGCGAAAGCCAGTGGCAAGAACAAACTCCTAGTATGATGTTAAGATGCTTTGACATCTCGGAACAATGAGAAATCCACAGAAAAGAGTAGTCAAAGAATCATGTCATTTAACTTTTGCTATTACATAAGCAAGCACACCAGCCATTGTATCCTGCTTCGTCTTCCACGGATTTACAGGCTCTCAAAGCCTTTACTTTGGAACAGTTGTCATGAGACAATGCATCTCACTCTCTTGGGCTACATCTCCAAACAGGTGCTTAAGACCACCCACACTTCTTGTCCGCCAGCCTCTCTGTAGTGTCACCCACTTCTCTGTCAGAATCACCTGCACAAAGGAGGAGATCACTAGTAACATATGATAAAGAAACACTGTTGCCACTCAGCTTCAAGGACTTCTTGCAAGAAAAAGTACTGAACTATATACTTGAAGCTGAAGAAACCTCTAAGATATGCAAATGTTTTGTTGTAGATGGCCAGGATGATGCACCTGTTATCTATCCCTCTGCATTCTATCAAGGGGACACATTGTCTGCATAATTTATTCCTTGCTTTCTCAGGATCTGGAGCATCAGGGAACACAACGGAAATTGTTGAAGCAGTTAACATACACACTGTCTCCCTCCACCTGTGCTGGAATCAGAAGCAGAGGCAATTGCTCAGACATTTCTCCCTTGGAACTGTGGTGCAAGCTAGGCTCATATGAGACTGTTCGCATTCCCAGAGTATCGTTTATCCAGACAAACTCAAGCTGTCATTTCAGCAGTGGGACATTTTGCTTGTGTGAAATGTGTACAGCTGTCAGGGGAAACTTGATCAGTACTGCAAACTGAGAAACTAGCTAGATGTGTCTGTCAGGATGCTCAGCTCCCACCTACCCAGCCTCTGGGCAACTGTCTCCTTTTCATTGCTGCCAGCCTGGTTGACTGAGGCTGAGAAATGGAGGCAGTAATGCTGAGCATCCCCTGTTTCTCTGTGATGACTTTGGAAAGCTTCCCAGCTTGTGCATCTGCCTTGGCTTCACAGCTTGTACTTCAGAGAATGAAGCTTTCAAGAGAGACACTGCAAACAACCACATCTATTCACAGAGGAAGAGCGACATTTCTTCTTTCTTTGAGGCACAAGTGCCTGCCTCGTTACTTTCTGCCCCTGACATTGTAGCTGCTGGTGAATGTGTGGAGACAGGAAGTACTTACTTGGCACACAGGTTCTGTGACTAGTGCTATTGTCCAGCTGGTGTGTTGAAAGGATGCTACTTATGACAGTGGGGAAGGAAGGCTTGGGTCGCGGGAGAGGGAGAGGGAGATGGAGCTATGAATGCAGCCAGGCTAGGCTCTTATCTGTCCTGTTCAACCTGTGAAACCTGTTTTCTTTTTTACTTTTGAGTTTGGTTTTCTGAATACCATAAAATGCCAACGAGCTTTATTTGGTTCTAGCTGAAGAAATTAAAATCTAATACATTTAAATTTCCCTTGGCTAATGGACAGACCCCTCTGGTGTGTGTCAGTCATCTTGAGTTAAGGATTAAAATGCCCATTACATTTAAGTAAATAAAATATTCAGGTTCAAGAGACTTCAGAAAGAGATTCTGATAGGGTGTAGGAATTCTAGGTGTGTGATTTAAGGTGGCATCATTAATAGGGCTTTCTGAATATTCTTTAAGATGTGCTCTTCTGACACACAGTCGGGTAAAAAGTCCTAAGAGGTCCACTCTTATAAAGGGAAAGAGTCACTTGGGATCAAGCATGTCACCCCTGAAGCTTTGAAACCCAAAAGCTTTGTCAGGATTCTATGCCGGCTTGAAATGACAATGCACACAAGCAGTGTTCACTTGCAGATTCTTTAAGCCACGAGAAAAGGAGCTGTGTGAGAGGTGAAATCAGATTGATGAATGGAAAGAAGAGGAAGTGACTCTGCTCTGGGCAGAGGAATGAAGGGCCAACCAACAGAATGCACAATAGCAGGCTCCTTAGAAGGGATGGTGCACTGACCTTGAAGGACTTTACTATAGCAGCGAGTTTGGAGATGCAAGAATGTCTATACAGCTCATCTTTCCTCCCTCATAAAGGGATTAATGCTGGCTTCACAGAGATCCATTAAGTTCCTTCTAAGGTAGAATATTATCAAGGGTACCTGGTCCCTCCCACACTCTCTGGTTTCTCTCTTGCCACAGGATGGGTGATTCACTTTCAGCCTCCCTGACTTCCTTTGCTCTCCTCTCTTTCTCAGTATGTGATGTTCTGTACCATTTGGGATCTCCCCCACCAAGAAACCAATCACCAGATGCACTCTGATATTGCATGAGAACTGTAAGCCAAAGAAAATGCTTTCCCTTTCTAGTTAAGCAGTGTGAGGAATTACATCATTACAAATGAAAAGCAGGCTTAGCCAACTGAGAACGAGAAATTTGCAAACCCTATCAAGTCATCCAAATAACGTCCAACACATTCTAGAAAGAAATGAATTATAATTTCTTTTAAAACTTATTTTCCTTGCAACATTAGTAAAGGAGATATAACAGCACATGAAAACTATGACAGACTGTAGAAATTTGTACACAGTTGCAGCTTTTATTTTACATAACATGAATAAAAATCTAAAATAACCTAAGTCATTTGTTGTTAGGTTTAAAACTAGGCTAAAGGAAGGTATTTTTAATGATCTTCATTTTAAGACAGAAAAAAAAAGAATCATTCCTTAACAGTGACTAAAACAGTGAATGAAGACCTTTGAATGCTTCTTCTTTAACAAAATAGCACACAAAGGGTCGCTCTCCCTCCCTCCCTCTCCCTCTCCTTCTCTCCCTTTCTCCCTCTCTCCCTCTCTCCCTCTCTCCCTCTCTCCCTCTCTCCCTCTCTCCCTCTCTCCCTCTGTTCCCCCCTCTCTCTCCCCCTCTCTCTCTCCCTCTCTCTCTCCCTCTCTCTCTCCCTCTCCATCTCTCCTTCTTTCCCTCTCTCCCTCTCCCTCTCTCCTTCTCTCTCTCTCCCTCTCTCCCTCTCCCTCTCTCCTTCTCTCTCTCCCTCTCTTCTTCTCTCCCTCTCTTCTTCTCTCCCTCCCTCTCTCTCCCTCTCCCCTCCCCCTCTCTCTGTGTATCTGTTTGTCTTTATTTTTCCCTTTTCCCATCTTCTCCCCACCCTCTTTTCCTCTGTCCCCTCCCTTTCTCTCTCTGTGTACAGTAGAAGGCACAATTCTTAATGCCTTCATGTGTGTGTCCTTTTTCTAATTGGGTATAGAAATGTTCACATTTGTTAAATTTAAAGTTAATTTTGAAGTACTCAATGGATATTTTACGAGAACACACACAAATGAATGAGTTTGAATCATTATTGAACATTATATTTTAGGGAATACCAAATTAGCAAACACCTTATCAGGAAAAAAACACTGGGTACTTAACATATATTCATCTCAATTCAAAATTAACTAATGTGAAAATTTCTATAACCAATTAGTAAAAGTATACACACATGAAGGCATCAAGAAGTCTGCCCTATTACTTTAAAACATAGATATTATCATATCTATTTTATGGATGAAGAAATTGAAGCTTATAGAAACTAGCTAGGCATACCTGTCTGGTGTTTAGTTCCAGGACCAATTTTGCTCTTCCTTATCCCATGATGGAATGGATGAACTGTTTGAGATCTGTAAGCATTCTAGAGTACACTTGATGAGAAAGTGGATATCTGTCACTGGATTATGTAGTTTGTTTGACCATCTGTCAGGGTCATGTAAAAGAGAAGACTGGAAAAGACTTGCATGAGAAACCTCTAATGTCTTCTCTCAACTTTAAAACTTTAATTTATTGTCTAGACACATGCTGAGGTGGCAAAATAATACGGTTCTTCCCCTCTCTTGGTACTTTCCTTGATATCTTTTCCTTTAAAGCAGATGGTTTTTATGGTGCCGACTGCCTCAGGAGAAAGACACTCAGCAATCAGAAATCCTCCTGCCTTCTGCTTTTATGTAACAAAATGTCAGTGCTTTCAAGGGAAACTGGGGAGCTTATGGCTTAGACAAGATAAGTGCAAGGAAGCTCAAAGCAGTAAGCAGGGTTTTCTGGGAAAATACAATGATGTACTTGGAATATTGAGAAAATACTGATGAACTTGATTTCAATGAATGAAACATGGAGAAATTAGTGAGGAGCAAGGTGCTTCCCACTCCAGGGAAAGAGGCACCTTACCATTCATGTAAGCCACATGGAGGATAGCTGCTTTACAAATGGGCAAGGATGTTGAGAATACAATACATATTTGTTTTCAGATAAAACCCTGGGAGACATAAAATCTCAGTATGATATCATCTGGAGGAACTATCCAGGACACCCAGGCAGAAAGAGTATTGGAAAATGCCAGGAGAGAAGAGACACTTCCGACACGGATGTGTTGTCTCAAGAAAGAAATCATTGAAAAGATGATAATAATGGCTCAGAACTTTATTCTGAGACCTGAAGGCTAATCAAGCCACAGTTTGAAGATTTCTTTTTAATCTCTTGTCATCCTGCTTATTTTCTGCCATCCCTCATTATTAGAAATCTAAGCACGCATTGCTCCAATGAGGGTTGTTTAAGGTGAATGTTTTGAACAGTCCAACTCTGCCCTTCATAGGGCTAACTTGCTCATTTTGAGAGATCATCCTCATCCATTCCCATCAATTATTTTAGTCTTAGTATATAAACAAGGTATAAACAAACAAACAAACAAACAAACAAAGCAAAACCCTCAAGAAATACTTTCCTAGCAATAATTTAATTGTCTAATAGCAATAATTCTTCCATTCCCCTGAGAATGCAGAAGTAGTAGGTACCATTGTTCCAATCCCCTTTCTTATCCTATTCTTTACCCGTGGCTTGGACAGATACTCTCATAACAAATGAGCTCCTTCTAAAGCAGTGTTATAGAGTGAGAGATTTAAGAGGGAAAGGGCCTGTGAAAGATAAAGAACAGGGACGAGAGACAGGCAGGGAGAGTTCACGTCAAAAGAGAAGTCTGATTCTTCAACAAGAAGAGGCAGAATGAAGGTAAGGTGAAGGTAGTTATTGATTTTTCTGAGGTTCTGAACAAAGGTTGGAAATGAGTCTCAGTAAAGGCAGAGTGTTGGACTTCCTGACCAAGCAAATAGAACTGCATGAACAGCATCACTGTGCTCAGTGATAAGCTTGGAACATTCTGGGAGAGGAGGACATTGACAGGAGGTTGGGCTTGGTCCTGAGGGACCTGTCACTGTAGGATATCCACCAGAAGACTTCCTCAAACCAGGTTCTGTTCTTGAAAGGGGATTGGAGTGGTTCGCCACCATGGCTTTCAAAGTTACCACAGTTTACGTTTAAGCTATAATTCTTACATTTTTATGGATATTGATTTAGACTGGTCTCATAATTTCTCGAAATGGAAAATTGCAAAAAGAGTTTGGGAAGAGAAATATAAATAAAACTTGTCTGGCTTAAATTATCTGGCAAACATCTGAGAATACTTTATTCAAAAGCTTGAAAGCTATCTTGTCAGAACAAGTCACTGTGACCTAGGCCATTATGTAGAGATTCTTAAATGTTCCCATGTGCAGGTTGGAGATGCCTTTATAAATTCAATTAATGTAAGGCTCTTAGGGCAAGTATTTGAATGGCATAAATACCATAATAGCATCTGGGCTAAAACAAAATAAAATTCAGAATTTGATTAAAAGGACTATAAAGAAAGGGAGGTTGCTGAACTCTTTTTGTGAAATGAATGACCAAAGTCTTTATGATTCATTTAAAATGATTGTTATTGACCAAATTTTTTTTCCAAGATGAGAGTAGTAAGCAGGGGGGTTAGAAGTAAAGAATTGTAGCTTATTAAATTCAATTAATTTACCTGTAAGGGTTAGAAAGAAATAAAAAGAGGCCATTTTACAAGCCAGTGCCTGAAAATGAGGACAGAACATTTTAAATATTATTTCTTTTAAGCCAATTGCATAATAATAAATACTAAAAATTCTTACCCGAGTTTCAGTCTGTGAATCCAATTTGTTCCCCTGAGCTCTGATGAATTTAAGTTATACGTTCTCCAGACAGAGACAATATTAACTTCCCTCCTGCATTTTGTTTGTTATAAAACTCTCTCAGTGGGAAAGTAGGTCTCCTTAGGATGAGAACTATCACTGGTAAAAGCCTTGCTCATGAAATGCCAATGACATCTTACTAGGTTAACTTGCTCAGCCAAACATCAGGGTTTGTGCCTAGTCTTACTGTAGCTCATGATGGCATGTTTGGTAGATAACCCAGGGAGTTCTTCTTATTTTTTTTTTTTTTTTGAAAGGAAAAAGAGGTGAAAATCTTGAGAAGAAAGGAGGTAGAGGAGTGACTGAGAGGAGTAGGGAAAGGGGAATGTGTGATCAGGCTGTAATGTATGAGAGAAGAATATATATCACATATATAACAAGTGCGTACTACAATGTGGTCTTGAATCTGATATTTGGTTAAATTTAAATAAGTCTACTTGTATATATCGTCCATATTTAAAACTTACTGAAAATATGACAGCTATGAAAGCGTGGCACAGGGAATACTCAAGTGCATCACCACACTTGTCATCAGAGTGTCTTTGAGTAGCTCTACCCACTACTTAATCATCTCCCTTCACTTCCTCTTTCTATCAGTTTTCTAAAACCTTGTAGCATTCGTGGATTTCTTACCTTATTGAGTCCTTCATTCTTGGTGTTACTACAGATAAAAATTTTTCTGGAGCAACATCTTAGTGGATAAAGTGTTTGCTGAACAAGCAAGAACCTGAGATTCAATCTTTGAACCCAATAACACCATATGTGGTAGTGCATATCTGTGATTCTGGCACTCTGATATTGATATGGGAGTTGAATACAGAAAAATATTTGAAAAATTCTAGCCTGCTAGCCTGTTGCATACAGCAGTGAATCACAAAAAAGACCCCAAATCTAACAATGTGGAAAGTGGGGATTGATACTCTGTCCTCTGTTCTCCATACTCATGTTACAGCACATGCATCCTTGTTGTCAGACACATGAATGAGTATGCACACACCACACACATGCACACAATAAATATTGCCAATATTTATTGGTAGGTTATTAGACCAGTCCCTTTATATGTGAGGAATATTTTTTTTAAGATTTTCAGTAGATGTTTAAAATCATAGCTGGTATCTGTCCCTATATTGTATCACACCATGATCGCAGCCCCTCAGTTTCTCTTTTGCATATCCTAATGTCAATGTCAATATTCTTGGCTAATAGGGTCATCATTAAGTAAATGGTAGATAACTGTTTAGAACAGCAAAGATAACTGCTTAGAACTGTGATAATGTGGCATTTGCTGTGACAACTGTGAGCAAGTTAAACAAAGGGACAAGGTTATGGTCGTAGCACAATGTACTGACAAAGAATATAAGGCCTGAGGTTTAGGGTGGACGTTGGATATGGAGGGATTAGGATATGAGTGAGCTTGGGTGCATGATGGGAAATTCACAGAGAATCAATTTTAAAAAGTTAAAAAGAGAAAGCTTTTCCCCTTCTCTGAGATTATTCTGATTTCAATTGTATATTAAATAAGTTCACCTTTATTTGCCACTCTTTCCAAAGCTTAGAGATGTCATGTTGTGATATGTTTTACCTCACTAAAAACATTTCCTTCTTATTACAATTTTCTTTTAAGGCCCCAATTACCATAATTTGAAACTAAATTAGTAGTAATTTGATGACAATTAAAAAAAATTTATGCAATTAAACAGAAATTTATTAACCTAAAATAATTAATGAAGAAATTCACATTTTTGTTTGTTTGTTTTAGTAAAGAGATATTAAAATGTGTGTACTCATACACACACACACACACATACGTAAATGGAGAAACAATCAAAGACTTATGTTATTAAATTTGAGTGCTCACAATTTTGGAAAAGAGGTTGTTTCAGAGTTCTTCAAAGAATGTTCAAGGAGATCACTAAGGCCTTTCTTTCCCCTTTCTCTATGAGATATACTGAATTCTCCAGTATTGTGAGGATGTAATATCTTTTCAACAGTGAAAAGGGATGAAGGAAAGGGCAGTGACCAAAATTCCTTTTATGCCATCCATGTGTCCATAGTTACAGTTTTTTTTTCCAAGTGGAGCTTTCTATGTCTCCTAAAATAAATGACTACAACTTGAGTGGCTTAAACACAACCACAGTTGTGTTTCCACAACTTATTTCTTATTCCACAGTTCTGCATATCAGAGAACTGCTAGTTTCACAAGGCATAGGCCATCTGGGCCCTGTACCCAATCAAAGCTCAGAGGAAATCTACTTCTGCTTCCAGTGTTGGGACTTAGTACTCTGCAGTCATAAAACAGTGGTCTAGGTTCTGTTGCTGGCTGTTGGAAGATTCTGATTTTCAACTGCCATAGAACCTACTTTCTGTGGTATAGCCTTCTTCAGTTTCAAAGTCAGCAATAGAGGTCAAATCACTCTCCTGTATTAACCCATTTGACAATTGACTTTCTCTGCTTCAATTAGGGAATTCTGGATGCAGAGGACAGTCTTATATAGCTAAAGCAGTGGTGGTTCTTGATCTGTGGGTCCGAACCCTTTGAGGGGTCACATGTCAGATATCTTGCATATCAGATATTTACATTATGATTCATTACAGTAGCAAAATTACAGTTATAATGTAGCAAAATATAATTTTATGGTTGGGGGGGTCACCACAGTGTGAGGAACTGGATTAAAGGGTCATGACATTAAGAAGGTTGAGAACCATGGTGTTAAAGATTCATGTGCTTAAACAGAGCTCACCTGAGTAATTCAAGTATTCTGAGTCACGTATTTTAAAGTTTATGACCATTGTTATAAGTGCAAGATAAGATCTTCACTGACACTTAGACTTAGGGACTTGTGATATGTGGGGAAATCAACCTGCTTATGGCACTGTTAAAAACTAGCAATTTCTTTGTCTGGCTAACTCTCACCTGTACCAGCTACATTCTTCCACCCCTACCTGCAAACTCCGAGCATTGCTTGCCTCTGAATAGGGGTTAAATGATGCTCCCCATCAGAAGTTCTCCTTCTCAGTTTCTAAGTATTCTAGTCTAGTTGTGCTCTCCATTTCTCTTCTGCAAGTCTGCTCCCTTACTGTAGTTTTGACAAGTATCTTCAGTGGTGCTCATTCTGGGTACTAGGCTATCTGATATGCTCTCTTCCCACTCCTGTACCGACTAAGAATCATGGTTTCTAAATGTTTCATTTCCAAACTAGGATCTCTAAATGTGCCTTTCGGACAGCTTGCCAGTCTTTCTGTGGCTTCTCTCTTGTTCTGCTGTGGGTAATATTCCTTTATCACCACCAGGCACCACTATCCCCCAGTCTTGTATTTGTCAAGTTACTACTTGGCATGTAACAGTACAAAAGTGAAAAGTGACCAATAGTCATCAGATGCAGGGCATACATACATATAACCTGACTAGAATTCACATGTGATGTGATGAATGACAACTAAATAAAATTTTATGTGTCTTGTTTAATAGAAAAAAAGTTATACAGCTAGATCAACTGTTTTTAATATATGTTTGTTTGATAAATTATTCAAAAGTGGAATACTACAGTGATGGAATTAATGTGCTTGAAATGACAAGGATCTAAAATATTCATTTTAGTAATTTGGGTCATGTTAATAAATGAGTTCTATTGATGAATTACATTGATATTAAAGTAATATAATCAGCTACATGGTGCTAGTTGTTGAGAAGAAATGAGGTAGCTGTGGGCACTAAGTAGACACTGTCAAAGCACATAGCTTCCTCAAACACTATGATGCCATAAGCTAATTTACAAATAATTATTTACCGTTTACCGACTGCAGTTTGCTGCAAGGCAAATAAGATGGATTTAGATTCCTTCTTCAAGGCACAAGGCACGTACATGCCGATTAGCTGAGGTAGCTGATAAATGCCTATCTGGGATTCAAGGTAGAAATAATGACTGCCACAGCAAAGACTCCCACAAACACTGAAGGAATGAGAATGAGAAAAATGATTCCACTACTGAGGACCACACACAGCATTTTGTCCAGGGTAGACAGTTTGTATATATTATTGACTGTGTTGAGCTCTTACTTGCTTTGAGTCTTCATATATACTGCATCAGATAGGGAGTGAAAGGGCAATATTCTCAGATGGAGAAATGTGAATGGTATCTCAGAGGCAGCCCAGTTTGCCTGACTGCTGCTTTTGCTTTCTGTTGGCTCCTCTTCTGTTCATTCCCTGAATGTAGCATCTGATCCATCCTTAAAGGTTCTCCTGTCTGTCAAGCTCCCACCTTGTTCAGTCTAGAAGTTATATTTGTCCACATTTGATCAATATTAAGTTTGTATGTACTTTGCCTATACGACATCTCTTGTTCTCTCAGTTAGTAGAGCTAAAGCAAGCTTACCAGGTTCTTAAAGGGTTGGTATATGACATTTCATTTTATTGCCTCAAGATGATTGCAAAGAAGTAAAGGGCAAGTCATAGTTTAATGAGTAGATGGGGGTCTTAATCAACATTTTATTTCTGTGAAAAGATTCACAGGCAACAGAAAGAGACAATGAGCCACAGGGCCTGAGTTAGGCTCCTTCACCATCCACCCCAATGACACATTTACTTCCATAAGGCCATTCCTATCCATACAAGACCACATCTCCTAATCCTTCTAAGTATTGGTACTCTCTGATGGCTACAAATTCAAATACAAGAGCCTATAGGGGCCATTGTTAAGCAAACCACTGCACTATGTTTAAAGTGGTCCTCCCTTCACAAAATTTATTTCACTTATCATTTGATTTGGTCTAGTTGATTGGCTTGGAGGATGATTTTGAGGTTAAGGAACTATATTTTATTTTGAGGAATTCTATTAAATAGTTTTGTCAAATATTCTGATTCCTTACCTGAAATAGTGGAAGAATAACTAAAATTGAAAACTTGAGACTAGTACTGATGGCTTTATGGACACAACTGGTTTAGTAACTGATATTTTATTAATTATACATATCATTAAGTAGCCCTCAAAGTATTTGCAGGCTTAGTAGTCTCCTAGGTAAGTGTATGGGAAATTATGGGTAATCACTTAGTAATGCTTCAAGTTTATTTACAGTTTACACATGAAAAGGGATAGTATTATTCTTGATTTATTATTATAAAACATGGACATTTTAAAAGTTTTTGGTGAGGGTGAAGTTCAAAGAAAAAATCTAGTTAATTGTAATTGCTTTCTACCGCTGAAAATTTTCTATCAGGGTATTTTTTAACACTCTGATTTTTCTTTTGGAAAGCTCAACAATAAGACATTCCTTTGTGGTAAAGAGTTCATGTAGAAATCTCCAGTGTGGCAGAAAGTACATTTAATATCTGCTGAAAAATTGTGAAGTCTAAAATGGTTAGTTATTATCTACTAGTGACTGTACTTTCAGTAAGACCTCACCTTGAATCCTGGCTCATATAACAATGGCTATGTACTCTGAAATAATTTACTACAACAACTCTCTTCTGTAAAAATTCTGCCTCCTTAGGGCTGTGGGAAGGATCAAATAAGAAAATGAACACATGTACTGACAACACTTCACTCTCATTACACACCTCTCAATGTGCTAAAAGCTTAATTTTACAACAGCCCTTTAAAGTTAGGACTATATTACTGCTATTTTCAGAGGGAGAAATCTTCTTTTTTTCTTCTTTTTTTTTCTTAAAAGCCATCTACTTTAAAAAGTTCTTCTCTATCAAGACTCCCCTGAGCCTGTCAGCGATCTTCAATCCAAACTCCCTTTTCCTTCACGCCATATAATTCTAGGAATGCTATAATGTTGGTTCTTACCTCATATTAATAGAATTTTTACTTATTAACAAAATACTTCTATGTGTCAAAGCTCACACAGTTGGAAATTGGTAGGGCCAGCATTAAAAGCTAGGTGGCCTGATTCCAAAGTTCACGTGAAGAATCTACATTTACTTTATATAATCTCTAGAGTTGCTCTTAAAGTCTTCAGAATCAAACGTACAAGAAAATTAAATCAGTAAGGAACTGGGCCATGGGTTAGCACTATTCATATTAGCTTCCTGTGGTGGCTGTAACTAATCACCACAATTAACTGGCTTGAGATGAGCCGAGTTTTTCTTCTATCCTTCCTTCAGCCAGTATCTGAAACCAAACAGTGTGTGCGTCTTTCACCCCTATGGGCTGATGTGCCTTTTCTGTCATTCAGCTTCAGGTGTCAGACATTCTATGGATTTTCACTACAGCCCTTTAACCTTCAAGGTTATTATATTCAGTTTTTCCTTGGCTTCAACCTGACCTTCTTTATTAGGTGTTTCTGTTCTCCTTTCTTACATATGTTTTAAGGACACTCGTGGCAGCACTTAGAGCACCTTAGATAGTACAGGATAAGCTCTCATCTCAAAAGCCTTAATTTAGTCACAGCTAAAACTCTTGACCATGGAAGATAACCTTTAAGATTTTAGGAAGAAGGAGAACCTGGTATCTCTGGGAAGTATCGTTAGGTGCACTTCAGTGGGGCATGTGAAAATGATAGGACCTTGAGTGGAAGGATCCACGTGGATGTACACAACTATCTTATGTACAGTAAAGAAAAAAATGATAGCCTAGGTAATCAATTAACACACATCCCCCTCCCCAACAAAAACTGTAGATACCAAAGCATAAAAATAAAACCAAACCAAATTCCATCAGACAGGAGCACTGTGTATATCTTAACCCTGACAATAGGCAGAGGGAAAGGAATCTTTGTGAATTTGAGCGCAGATTATGTCTAGTGTCTCTCCAGACTCAGTGTTAGAAAGAATCTTCAAGTGTAGTGCTATGGTATAATTGAATATTCAGAGAGGTGTATCTGAGCCACCCTATCCAGAAATGCATAAATGTTGGTCAAAGGTGAGAAGACTTCAGAATTGGGAGTAGTTAGTACTTTAGTGGCCTCCTAGCTACACAGAACATCAGCCTTCCAATTATAATCTATCCAAGGCCTTTGAATGGCATCACATGCCAAGTTGACTTTGTTGTGTGAGTTTGGTGAACTCAGAGGACACACAAGGAGACTGCAGTGCAAGGTTCACTAAGCCTGACCAGTTCTCTATTCTGTCTCTGCTGGGCCAGACCTTTCCTATGTAGAATGATGCAGAGTCTCTAGACTTACACATCTATACAATGTGCTGCTCTATGTGGGAGCAATAGGGCCCAATGTCTTGTTCTGATGGGTGACATCAAAGGTCTTTAGCTGCTTTTGGGTTCCATGAGTGACACAGGCATCTACTACTAGTCTGTCACCTCTCACAAGCTCCTTTGCTGAGCCTGATGACATCCTCTTCTTAGAGAAATACTTCTTAGAAGTCATTTACCATGCAATATGCATCCTCAAGACTGTCTCTTTGTGAATAAGACTTATGAAATATCTGAAAAATACCAAAAGAAGCAAAAAAAAAAAAACTTAAATAGCACAAGACACAAACAGCCCCAGGGTTTGCCTTGCTGTGCAACACCTTTAAGGACTGTTATCCCACAGTTACTGCATATATGTGTAAAAACCTTAGCTTCAAAATTATATTTTATTTTACTATTTATTTATTTATTTATTTATTATTTTTAGAATGACTGAGTATTTGAGTAGACTCCCAAGACAACAAATTTTCAATCTGTGTTCTGACCTAAGCTTTTAACCACATTACACACATGGATATAAATTTCTGTATCTTCTACAATTTAGCCCATCTGATTCCTTATAATAGGAGATTGGTGTCCTTGTCACCTCTCAAGGTGGTTGTGAAATGAATTATGCTCCACAGAGAAAACCTACCTAGCATGAAAAGGCAATTTAGGAATGCTACTTCCTTTTCATTCCCCACAGGATACCCTGTAGTCTCCTCTTTTCCTTGTAGCCGTCCTCAGAGAATAATTGTAACAGGAGAGCAGGGAATATGTTCTCTGTATGTGGTTACTTTAAATAAGTAAAGATAATACACAGAGTAGTAGGAAAACCAGTATCAAATTAATTCCCACCCCCCACACTTTTCTAATTTAAAAACAGGTTCAAAATATCAAGGTCCATATGTGTTTTCTGGAAGCACAGTTGTTTTAACTGTGGTCTATACATAATCTAAGAGACTTGGTGAGCTAGAAATGGCAAATAACCACCAGATTTTATGGGGAATTCCTGCTAAGATGATCCTGAGTCTGTGGTCTGTAGTGTTCAATGAGGTAGGAAAGAGTAAATGGAGGTTAATACAGGGCTCTCTCTCTTCTTAGCTGCACTCTTAGAACCTATGACCTTCTGTTACCAGGAAAAGTTCCACGGTGCCTGTTTGAAAGACCCTTGTTCTAGATGCTCATAATCTAGTCATGCTTCCAGGTTATAAGGAAGAAAACTTGATCTGCTTTTGCTAATTTTAGTTGCTTGTATAAATTTGGGTATCATAAATTTTAGATGAATTTTTCATGTTTCAAAAAAATGTCTATGTTTTGCCTGAATAGAATGGTCATAAGAAAAATTTTAACTTTGATTCATAATAAATTATTCAATTATTTTGATCAATGCCCATTGGGTTATTTTAAAAATAGTAATGTCAAGATCATGAAAAAAAATCTGAATTCAGTGGTAGTCGGTGGTTCACAGGGCATCTAACATTTAATAAAACTCACACAAGATAGAAGTCTTGCTATAAAAATAAAAAACAAAACTTTGCTTTATTTTTATATTACTTTGCACTTAACAAAACTCTTTTGCATATATTAATGGGAATGATAATCTTTTGAGATGTAGGTTACATATCTGTAACCTCCATCAAACTGAAACTCAGAAACATTAACATGAAAAATAATTAACTTTTGTGCTTTCAGACACAAGCTCTCCCCAGCCCACTCTGTTCCTTAGTTCTTCAGAGAGGCTGAGCAGAAGCTGTGTGTGGTAAGTTACAGTACATTAGAACTAGTTAAGGAATGTCCTAGTAAGAACCATATTCCTGATCTGCATACCCCTCCCTGACTAACTGTCCCTAACTGCAGCCTCTGTAATTGGTCATGGATGTCATGGCAAGGACATGATCAGTTCTGTGCGGTTACAGAATTAAAAGATTCCCATGGTTTTCCCCTGATAATTAACCTCTGGAGATGTCTTCTACAACTAGAATTTCTAAGTATCGCCACCTGCTTATCTGGTTGATACTAAAATTAATCTGTAGAGATAGTATTATTGCTTCCCCACATGTTAAGCTAATTGGTAACAACGCAACAGTCACCTAATTGCATTTAAACTGGTATTCCTTGCTTGTCTACAGGCAAGTCTTCATTGAATTGGGTCAAAAGGACTTTTTGAGTTACCTAATGGTCTTATGAAGTCCAGGAGTATAGATAGGTGTTCCTTCATCTACTTCTAGGTCATTTTTAAGTATAGTAATCTAAGACATTCAGATCCATGCCACACTAAACAGTTGATCCCACGTAGAAGCACAATTATAATGTTTCACATATGAAAGAGATGGATGAACTCACATCTGCTAGCTGCAATTCACAATGGCTATGCAGCAGGAATGTGTGTGACTGGCCACATTACCTCTGCTATGTCATTTTCTCTCTTTCCCCTTTTCCAAAGACTTTGCCTAGAGATTCATGTGTTTTTGGAGACCTGAGCCCACCACAACTTCAGCAATGGGACATATGACTTACAGAAAGCACTCAACACATCCCATAACTTAGGATAGGTATGCTATCCAGTCCAACAGTCTGTCTGAGAACCAGGGTGTCTTGGAAAATTGTGTTACCATTCTCTACCTAATTTGTAGGTATGACTCACACTTAGGACATCTACTGTCTTTTTGTTTAATTACTTGTTTGTCTGATTCTGGCTACCAGGAAAGCTATACCAATAAAAATACATTCGTCATGGCGATTAGGAAAAATATAATCAGGTACAGAACTCAATAATATTATTATCTCAAAAATTAATGATGTTTGAAGTTTGAGCCATGTATGAAAATACGCTGGGTTAACAGAGTTGAGTTTGTAATGTTTCTTATAAAAGAAAAGGTTTATATATAACAATTTACCTTATGGAGTCATTGTACTTTTTTCTTTCTCATTAAAAAATAAACATAGAAAGAAAAAATAAATGTATAAGCTATGTTGTTTCCCAGTACAATTTCACATCTGAATTTATATTTTTATTCCTTCAAGTGGATCTGCATCCTCACATTAAGCACCTCTCTGCTGTTAAAAGGCATGCGTGTGAAGTTTCTATAGCGAGAACATGTTTCTATTTTCAAGGCACAAAATCTTTAGTTTTTAGTAATCAAGTTTGAAACTATCATCAGGAACACTTGAAAGACAGCAGGATATTTTTGTGCAGGTATGGATGCTTTTAAAGTTTAATCATTGTCCAGTAGTTTCTCAAAACTCTCAGTTTACCAAGGGAGTTAGTAGGATGTGAGACAGCCTGGCTTCTTCCATTTCTGACCCATTTCACAGAGAGACTGAAACATTTCAAATGTGTGAGAGTGAAGAAAACATAGCTTAAAAGTAACAAGCTCTTTCAAGAAGTGAAACACACATAGAAAGCTATTTAATATACTCTGCACATAAGGAGGTGGAAGACTCAGTATTTGGGACTCATGAGGATTTTCCTGGGCTTTGCTTCTTTGCTTTGTATATGTAATATATAACATTGTTAGTCATATATCTATATCTGAATATAATTACATACATCAATAGAATTGCAGTACATAGTTCTAAGCAAGTGAAAGAAACTCATATTTTATGAGTAAATATAGATATGTTTGAAGACTGGAAGCACATGTGAGTGCATGTGAGGGGCCTCAGACAGGTGTCAACCTCAAAATGCTTAAAACATTGGAAATGAAAGAAGCTACAGATAACAGCCACAAAGCAAGAAAATACAGAAACAAGATTTTATCACATACTACACCTTTAGTGCTGGGGTTAAACAAAAGGTGTAACACTGCTATTTTCAAGGCTCCAGCTGATTGTTCTTTTGACCATAGGCATGCTGGTGGTTTCTAGCTTTTTGTTGTTGTTGTTGTTTTGTTTTCGTTTTTTTAGAGGATTTTGAAGCCTCTGAAGTTGACTTTTAAAGAGGACCATATGGAATACTGGCACAGGCCACTTCCCACGGGAAACTATAGCCATTAAGAAAGGATTTTTTTTTTTTACCAGAAAAATCCACTCACATTTATATAGCAGTAGCTAAAGATCTAGGATCCTTGACTCTGATTCCTGCTTGTTTAGATGAAGAAGAATGTCAATGGAGTTAATAGTATTAACTATTATAGTCATAGTAAGACAAAACAAAGAAAATTCTCATCAACAGATTGGAATGTCTATCATGGATGGAGACTTAACCCTCCAGTTGGATACTTCAATCATCTGGCTTCAAACTGAAATTTAGGTCTCATAATATCTAGATTAATTGAGTTAACCTTGGAGCAAATCAGTAGTTCATTAGGGTAGAAGTCAGATGAGCAATGCAGTAAGGGGCATGAAACATGGTTCTATTTCTTTCCACTAAACCCTTTAGTCTAAGAACTAGTTGATATGCTCTAAATAACTGTTAAGATATAAGGGAGCTTCAATCTCATAGACAGGAAATTTAAAAAGTAATCTCTAATATTAATGAGGAGTAAAGGAAAGATGAAGTAGCATTTTCAAGAATATTAAAACTGAAATGTTTTGAGTTGGGAAGATGGATCTGTCAGTAAAAAAAATGTTTGTCAGACAAGCTTTAGAATCTAAGTTGATCCCTAGCATCAAAATAAAAAGTCATAGGCAGAGGCACATTTTGATAACACAATACTGGGGATGGGGGTGAAACAGGCAGATCCCCATAGCACATGGGCCAGTCAGTCTAGGTGAGTACATAAGTTTCAGGTTCAATGATAAAGCCTATCTCAAAAAAAAAAAAAAAAATACAGTAGACATTGGCTGAGGAAGACACCTGACATTAGCCTTTGTTTCCCTAAGGCACATGCATATAAAGGCACATGCACACATGTTTGCATACAAACATATATGCACATACACATCTCTCATTCATATATGTACAGAAGAATGTTAAAAGCTTGAAATATTTTATTCTAAAGCATGTCAAACCTACTTATGCTACAGATTTCTTGGGAATCTTGTTAAAATCCTGATTCTGACTCAGTTTTGAGGCAGGCCTTGGAATTTTATATTTCTAATATGGTTCGAGGCGTGCCAGAGCTGATTCACTCATGGGCATATGCATGACAGACTCCAAGTCTTACTGTAGATAATTGTACACCCACATCTATTGCTACACTACTCAAAACAGCTAAGAAACAGAACCTACCTACTACACATGAATGGAGAAAGAAAATGTGGCACATGTACAGAATAGAATGTTACTCAGCTGCAGAGAACAATGGAAATGATGACATTTGAAGGAAAATAGATAGAACTGGAGATTCAGTGAAGTAACCCATGTTCAAAAGATAATGCTGCATGCTTTCTTCCACATGGCAATCGTGGTTTTTTTCATATATGGATGTATATATTGTAAATATGTAGATCATAAAGCTAGAAAGAAGACTGTTGGATATAAGGGGATGGGCAGAGGGAAAAATGTATGTAAGAGAATTCATGAGAAAGAAAGGAGACCAAGGGGCCAAGAGGTCAGAGGGCATTGGGACAGGAGAGGGAAATGAATAAAAAGAATCAAGCAGAACAAAGTATAACAATGAAAATACTGTAATGAAACACATTTCTTTAAATGTTTATGAAAAACTAATAAAAGAAAATTTAAAAATACTAAGCCACGTTAATTTTAAAATTGAATTATAGTTGTGTGAGGTGTGCATGTGGATAGGTGGTGCATGACTATGCATGCAGGTGCACATGAACATATATGTATGTATTCCTATGGAGGTCCCTGGTTAATATTTAGATGTCTTTTTAAATCATTCCCTACTTACATATTGAGATAGGCCTCTCAATTTGACCCAGAGCTTGACAGAACTGCTAGAAGCTAGTCTTGCTTAAAAATTAGTTCTGGGGATTTGGTATCTGCTTTCTGAGTTCTGGAATATTAGTCAGGGGCTCATGACATCTCAGCATCTGGGGATCCAATATCCAGTTCTCCCTCTTATGTTACTATTGCTTTGACTACAGAGGCATCTCTTCAGCTGGCCCCAATATTTTAAATGTATTTCAGGGTCCGTGAGATTGCTCATCCTTATCATATACTTCCTATCTAAGGATGCTACCTATCAACCACTCCAGATGAATAGGGAATAGTTCATCCCTTTGGACTTTAGGGGTTTAAATTCCAGGGAACTTTGCCTGAAAATGGGTGACAAAGAGAAATAAGTCTTTTTAGATCTTAAAGCAATGTCTTACTAAGTTTGATCACCAGAACTGTTGGAAGAGAGAGAATTGACACCTGAATATACCCACTGAACTCCACATGGACATATATACACTATGACATGTGTACTTTCAACACAAAGATACATTTTTTTCTCTGTGTGTGTCTCTCTCTGTCTCTCTGTCTCTCTCTATTTCTCTCTCTCTCTCTCTCTCTCTCTCTCTCTCTCTCTCTCTCTCTCTTTCTCTCACACACACAACAACAACAGCAACAACAACAACACCATGATCATCATGACTACCATCACTATCAGCAACAATAAAACAATAACAGCAATGACAACAGCAGCAGCAACAGTAACAATATGAAGTAGCTCATATTGAGATAACAAATGTTGCTAAAATATAAAGGAGATTCTCCATCAAAAGCAGATTTTTGAGGTGTCATCAGCACATGACCACCTGCATTACAAGGTTAGTTAGAGGTGAGCAATGAGTAAGAATTAAATGCTGGTCAACACTGACATTTATAGTGGCCCGTTTCATCGGAACTGCCCAACATTACCCATCAACCACTCAGATGGACAAGGAATGCACATTTCTAGATTCCTTTGGGCCTTGGATGTTTACACCTGGGGAACTTTGCCTGAGAAAGGTTGAGAGGGAGAACTGAGTCATCATAGTGTTCTGGCAGTGAGTGGTTGGGATGTTGGAGCAATTTTAGGAGCTTAGAGCTTCATGCAAAAATGAATCAAGAATGAAAGAGGAGTGAGCCATATTTAAAACTAAGAGGTCAAAAAACTGAGACAGACTTCATGATTGTCCCTTCCTCCTATATGGCTGTGACAAGTTTCTGAGGAGAACAGAAAGGCAGATTTAATTTGCATAAGGTCAGCAATACAATAAGATATTTAGGCAGTAAATATCAGCATCCTCTAAACATTAGAGAAATGGGCTTTGGGTAAATTTTAATAGAAAGTTTTCAAATATTTGTTTGAAAGCTGTAACATTTTTAAAAGTATGTTAATCTAAGCGTGCCAGTAGAGGAAACTATTCAGCAATTCATAATTGGGAAGATGTAATCTTTAAAGCCTTACCCAGGAGACAGGTGGCCCACTAATATCCAAGCAACAAAGAGATTGGTCTTAGAGGAGAAATAAATGAGTGTTTCCCTCACTTTAACAAAAAAGGAGGCTGACATTTTGAATATTGATTTCTTACTGTTTGTTGAACCACAGTAGAGTGTCTTTATAAGTTGCCATTTGTAGGTTTAGGTTCAATATATGGGCTCATGTACACGGCCCAGGTATCCAATGAAGACAGTGAAAATATAAGATGAAGAATGTATTGTCACCAAGATCCAAATGTCCACTGTCTGTTGCATTCTTCAGTCTGTTAGCTCATGTAACTTGATCCTCTTGCTAAGTAACTTCAGTGCATTAATTTAGCAAATGCTCACACAGGAGTATCTGGTAGGATACATTTCTGCTTTATATAGTTGATTGGATTCATCTATTGACAATTATTTTCTCTTAGCACCCAATCATATTCACTGAAGATATTTTGTAGTACATCATAGAAAAAGCTAAAAGGAGAAAGTCTGGAGGTAACCTCACAGCACTACTTAAGAACAAGGTGAAATTACTCAATATCTGGTCTTATTATCATGAAATCAAGACAAACAATGGATAGCCTTAGACCTTTCAGACCCGGGTTAGCCAATACACATGCATCCAGCATTGGGCAGAAATACAGGCAGAACTTCAATTCGCTAGTTGAGTGACTTGTGATAGCTCATTATCCAAGCACATGGACTTCCTAGACACCCAAGCTGAAAAATACCTGGACACTCTTGACCTTCCTTCAACTTCTTATTGAACTAACCCACCTATATTGTAAGATGTAGTTCTCATATTTTACTATTAATTCTTATATCTCTTATTTTTATTTTTTTTGCCTGTTTCCATCTCTCGTAACTTGCAATCTAAACTTCTGAGATGGTGCCTGGCATGCTGTAACTTTGAAACAGCAATTATTCTGCTAAACCACAGGTTTATCTCCTCAAAAGTTGCCATTTAAAGTAACTCTAAGTTCAATATAATATTTATAAGTTGCACAGTATGACTTCAATTCCTAGACCTTAACTTGTCTTCATCATTATCTCTACATTGCTTATTGATATTTGAAATACAGTACAATTGAATTTGGTTCATATTTCAAGGATCGATCATCAGTTCTATATTACATGCAAAATATTTTGGGATGTATAAAATCAGAATGAACTGTCATTATTTCTGAATCTCCATATAAGTTCAATCATATAGTCACTATAGTGCTAATATTTTGTTCAGTATATATGGTTTTCTATGTATGTTCCTCATATAACATTTCTCATTTTTAAATAATAGAAAGATTATTTTTTACTCATCATTGAATAATCTCCTTAGCAAACTGATATAATATCTTTTCAAGTGCTTTGTCCAAATATGTTTTAATGAACATTATCAACCAATTATTAAGTAACTCATAACAAGTGACAAAGAAATTTTGGAGTCATTTATTAGATTACATGTGGTACAGGTCAGAGATTTATAAACTTCTAAAAAAAATCAGAATGCTTTGGCTTGAATATGATTTGTTCCCATCAAGCCTCATGGCATGGCTAAATCCATTTTCAGAAAAGTTGGGAGGGGGCCCTGTAGAAGGTGTCTGCATCATTCAGCAGGAGCACTCATAAATGGGTTATATTTTCCCCTCACTACTGAGTTCTAGCTCCCAAGGTCCTTGGCCAGTTGTCTTAGTAGACTGTAATGAATCAAATCTTTTTGTGTTTGCTTGCTTCTGAACACATCTGCTGCCTTCCTGCTTTGTGTCATAAAGTGAAGCAGGATAAGACTATCAAAAAATGTAGATGCCCAATATGGACAGTCCATGATCTCACACATGTTAGCGTTTTATACTTATAAAGCACGTGGTTTATTCTATTATATGCATAGTTAAAGAAGCAAGACACAGTAAAAAGATCAATGTTCAACTCAACAAGAATTACATGAATGATGGGCCTTGACTTCATTGAACTGTCTGGGGAGGTTAAGAAACAATGCTGTGATTTGCAGAAACCACCATGAGTGACATGGTGGCTTCTCATTGTCACTTAGGAATTACCAGTGGTTGGGAGATGGAAAGCTTGGAGAAGAGCCTGTTGCGAGGGCTAAATGACCATAGGTTAAAGGGTAGACTGGCTTTTTCTGTCTCATAGAATTCTTTCGATGGTTAAAATACATTAGTTTCAGATAGAGAGGACTCAACCCAGCACTCAGAGATGCTGGACTCTTCCTGAACAATAATCTTGGATATGAGTGAAAACAGTCAGCATTTGTGCAGGAATACAAGCAGGACTTCTTCAAGAAAGCTGAGCCCACCAGCTCTCAATCAAAGGACGATAAGAACTAACAAACTTCACATGCAGGGAACATGCACCAAAGGCTTCAGAGGAGAATGGACCTACTCCAAACTATGTATTAGGAGAAAGTTTTCTCTCCATCCAGAAATCCCTGGGGTAATGAGTAGGGTAAAAAGTTGGCAGGATAGGTCTTTTAGAAGGAGAGGCTTTGTCCTTGGACCATTATCCTGTAGAGACTGCCTGGCCGAGAACAAACAAGTGACGACTAAGTATAGATCATTGTCTCATTGTTGCTGCCCTAGATCAGGGAAGGAAATGCTGCCAGAACGGGATAGATTAGACTGATGTAGTAAATCTCTCTAGCCAGAAAGATTTGTATACATGCCCCCAGTGTTTCAACGGACAGAATACTGTGTTTCTACAGTGATCTCTACACCAATCTTGGGAAAATCTGAAAATGCACCAAAAGCTTGCAAAGATGCTTTGCATAGATAGATCATGTTATTCTACTGCAGATAATCTTGCAGGCAGAATCAGATGGGTTTGTGTCATAAAAACAGGAAGTTCCCAAGTAGCTAGGGGCTTCAGTGGATTGATTCAGTGGACCCACAGTCCACAAATACATTCTCTCAGCTGCTCCAGATCTATTTCCTGTTCACTTCTTGTTTAGGTGAGAGATGTAGACATAGAGAGCACACATGGAGTCTTGAAATTATAGATTTTCAGAGATTTTTAGTGCTTAATGTTCCCTTATAAGTATGTCCACATCCAGAATTGGATTATGAACCTAAATGTCACCTCTAACAACCTTTGACCAGTGTTGCTTTCTTTGTTATTCAAAAATAGTTTTGTACCTCGATGTGGAATCCTTGGCTGACTGATCACATTTGATCATTTCATCAATGCCTATGGTATTAAGGCTACCATATGTATCATGTCTTCCATAACTTAATCCTGTGTGATTTCTCAAGTCACCATTTATACTGATATGAACTGAAGTATAGTTGAATTCTTTTCTCTTCTTGGAGAGGAAAAAAAAAAAAAACCCTCTCCTTCTTGAATATTTAATTATGATATAGATATCTCTGCACTATTCGGACTTATAGATTATAGAACTAATTATGTGCTCTGTAGAGTTCTTATTTGAAGCTGCTTTAATTGTATTCTACTCATCTTCATTACATCTTTGTGAAGTATGACCACAAGATCAATTAGTTTTCTTTAATAGGGAGACGAGGAAGAAAGGGGTTTGCTCAAGGTCACTTACTGTATAAGCAGGAGAACCAGGTGGCAGAAAGAGCAGTTCTCATGATTCCTGCTTCTGTGTTCAACCCAGGAATCCTGCTGCCTCCAAACCACAACATGATCTCAAGAGTGGTTTTGTTTCAGCTTAGCAGGCAGGAACCCCCATCCCCCACCCCTGCCTCCTGAGTTGGTCAGCTAGCCAAGGAGGATACAACAAACAGTGAACAAATTTCTTCCTTTCCTCTGACTAGAACACAGTGTACATATTGACTGGATGACAAGAGACAGAAAGCTGGCAGTTTACCTCCACTTAGTGTCATGGGCCATGTTAGGGCACCTGAGGTTTATATTTATATTCCCCCCTCCTTTTTTTTTATAATGACATTAAAGCAGAGATATTGTATACCTATCTATCCACCACAATCTACTAAAAAGCAACCCCCAACAAACACCCCCAAAGAAAACACATTTTAAGAAATACAGAGACCTAAGCATTTCTTACATATTTTGACACTTTCTGATGAACGTCGTGAGCTTCATATGAAAATCTTAACACAAAACTGGTGAGAGCCAGAGCTGGTCTCTCAATTCAAGGCTGCCCCATTCCTAATTTCCTTTACATAAGAGTGAGTGAAGGTATTTCTAAATAAAACATAGAGAACACCCTTATAATAAACACCAAGTCATGAATTTGCTATAGTCCCTTAACTCACAGGCTGACCATCTCAAATCAGTTAAAAAAGTTAAAGAAGGACTGGGTCTAAGCTTTGTATTCCTAAGTGTGTTATACTGGTACAATGCCTATGAGAGTAACAATATTCATCTCACTCTTATATCACTAAGAAGCTCATGCCAATGAAAACCTTAAAATTTGTAAACAAAGTAAATTGGTGCCATTTAAGAATTTATATCTTCCTCTTGATATTAATTATACAGATTTCTACTAATAGGTTATGGCTATGCAATAAACCCTAGCTAATCCTCTCTATTCCGACAAAACCACTACTTTTCCCTAGAGAGATAGCCCAACATTTACCACCTTAGTCCCCATGCCCAGGGAATAGGGGCGCTGACTCATTGGCATCTGAAGTGTAAATGAAAGATCTAATAAAAAAAAAAAAAAAAGAGTTAAAGCAAAAAAAAAAAAAAAAAAGAGTGAGTGAAGGTGAGTCTTTACAGAGCACATCTTTGTTTTCGAGGGATGGGAGAGACAGACCTGAGTAAATCATTTTTTGGAGGCCAGCTCCAAAAAATGGTAAGACACAGAAATGAAATGAAACAAGTGTCCTTAGGGCTGGCTGTGGGCTGTATAACTAGTTAGCTTTGTGTTCTTAGAATAGCTAATCCAGTGAGAAATGAATTCTACAAAGACACAAACAATTGCTGACTGAAGTAGACACTTGGAGAGTGCAAAATGATGTCTTTCCTATAGAGAAGCCCACTGAGAACATGGTCTTCCTCCTGAATTAGATCTGTCTGTCTGTCTGTCTGCCTGTCTCTCCCTCCCTCGTTCCCTCCCTCCTCTTCCTCCTCCTCCTCCTCCTCCCTCCTCTCTCTCTCTCTCTCTCTCTCTCTCTCTCTCTCTCTCTCTCTCTCTCTTTCTCTCGTCACCTCTTCATCTTTGTCACTGCTCTATTCTAAGGGCCTGGCATAACCTCCACATTCCAGATATATACTGCCATGTAAATATGCAGAACATTCTGACACTTAAAAATATGTTCAGAGCAAAGTAGGGCAGATGAGAATTACAGTGTAGCCTGCAGGCATAAGGGAGAGAAATGAGTAGGCACTACTTCACTTCCTGAAGCTACGATAGTAGTTTTCCAGGCAACTGATACACATCGGGGCATGAGATTATTAACCAAATCAACAAATGCACAGGCTAAGAAAATAATAAATTATTTTGACAGTATTTTAAAAACCCATGTTTCATCGATGATATATCACTAAGTACAAGAGAAGCTTTAAATTCTGTACTTATTTTAAAGACTCAATATCTTCATATTATATTATTTATTCAAATGTGAACCATCAAAAATGAATAGGTAAGCTCATTTCTACAAGGTATACAGAACAGTGATCAATGTCAATACTGATCAGCTAGTGTCTCAGTTTTCCAATGACAAACTCAATTTCTGTAAAGAGGTAATTGAAATGACCATTTCCAATATGAAATGAAGAATCCCTCACTGAACCATTATTAGAAGACTGGATTTTTGCTAAGTGATAGGATGTTGTATTTTTTGTGCTGTTCTTGTAGTTGACCGAGGGCTGAGAGACCATCTTTAATGCATGGGAAAACTAAGATCATCATAAGTTTTCTCTAAAGGCATGTCTGTAGAGCTGGACCTTCACGCTGTGATTCCAGAGTTTGTGAATAATTGCAGACCTAAGCAAAAGTGCTTAGGATGTTGCACATGCCAGCTGTCCTTATTGATGCAAATGCCTAAAACCTCAAGACAAACAGATCCATCGTACACATAGAGGTCTGCATCATTTACAGCTACTGCTTTCTATCCTATGATTTTTACCAAGTGGATGTGTACAGAGATTTCCTCGTGTGGTTCACTGAACGTTCACAGAGAGACAGGATGGGTAATCCCACCCTCATTCTCCACAGCCAGGTCACCCACGATGAAGCAAAGGCTGTTTGGAGTCCAAAGGTCCCAAATCCCAAGTTAGGATTGTTTCTGCTATGTTGTCACCAAGGCAAATTTTACAGAATGCCATAGATCCAACAGGACTTTATCAAATATGGTGTGTACTCAGTAGTACTCAAGGTTCAGAAAGTAAAATGATAAGCAAAACAAAGATGTTTCCTTCTGGATACTCTAGGATTGATAATACCCAGGTAAGCCACACAGTTTTATTCTTTCTATTTTTTTCATTTGTAGTTCTAGGAGAAATTAATAGCAATGACAGAATTAACCTTGAGTATGGAAGATGACAAAAAGTGATTTAATTAACTGTGAGAGTCCTGCTTCCTGTTATTTAGATTGGCAGAAGGCACACAGCAGGATATAATTTGGTTTTGTATAATACTATGTAAAACGGATCCAAATGGATGTAATTAAGTGTAGGATATTGACTAGCCAATCCACTTAAGTGAATATTATTGAATAAATGTAATTGTGAATTATTTCAATTTCTAATAGTTTTTGACATTTTGATTACTTTCATTGTGTGCTTATGAAATATTTACAAGATTGACCCAATTAGCTGATAAATAATAGCAAATTTCAAATATGGTTTGGTAGCTACTTTGAAAGAAAAAAAATTCCACACAGAGTCTGTTGTTTAAATGATATAAAAGTTGAAATTGTTTAGATATTGTTTGTTTTTAGCACAAACAGTCTAACTAACATGAAGACAGCTATGAACAGGAAGAACTAATACTGCCTCATCTACTGAAAATTGATTTTTCTAAAGTTTGAGTTTAGACAACACAGAACTTTTTATTTTAGAGGGATTCATTTCACACAAATGGATTTTTAATAAAATCTTCAGTTATTTCTTAATGTGGATTTACTGGTCAGTTCTTTTTTCTTGTCTTGTTCATTGGTTTCTTTATCTTCCCTGAACAGTCTTAGCTGGAGGCAACCTCAGAATTGCAGAACACCAGCACAGGCTTCTCCTTAAAGTAAAAAGAAAACAATGGAGATGAAGGCTGCTCATGAGAATCTTGCAAAGTATGGGAACTAGGCGACAACTGGGCCTTGGAATCATAAAAGCTTTCACTCAAAATCACCAACTAAAAGGCTAAAGTAACTCACGATTCAGAAACATAATTTTAAAATGCGATTACAGTATATAAAGCAAGGTCCTAAGTTATAACACTCATTGTCTAAAGCTGCCAAAGGACTCTAAACAGGATTTCATAATTCTATGCAATTGTTTTTAATTCTTCAATTTTCTGAAGGATGTATGATATATAAAATAACAGCCATGGAGATTTCAAAATGCACTGCAATAGTCTCCAGTTTAGAAGCCAGTGTCCCAGTTTTCAAGGTGGACAGTAGAACTTCATGCTCAATGGGATTATCTAAATCGAAAAGACCGAGTATAAAGAAAACTCTGTAGTGGCTGTGGTCAGAGAGGCAGGAAAGTCAATGGTACTCAGGTCCTGTTGCTTTTGAGGTGTCCAAGCCATTGTGGAAGGAAGACACCCCAGGTCTCTTCTCTGATTCCTGCTTCTCCCTGGACTTCTCTGGTGCTATCATTCTGCCCTTTTTAGGACGAAATCACTTGGAATATTTCCACAGAAAAGGACTTTTGTTTGACTTTATTTTTATATTTGAATGAAATATGATCTCTCCCACAGCCCTCCCAAATCTTTAGTTGCTTAGGATTTGAATACCAAGAGTTTACCCTTGCACTTTCATATCACCTTGTTCTTCCTGCTTTGTAGGCCATCTCTTTTCTACTCATTCTGTCTAAGATGCCACAGCATCTCCCTCTGAATGACACAGTGCATACTCTGCTGCCTGTTAGACATCTCCCTCTGGGTTTGACATGTCCTAAACGGATGTCTTCACTTTCCACAATATCTGAGCTCCACAATCTTAACATTGTCAACTTGTATTCATGTCTCAGCATTAACCATCATCAACACAGTCATCTAGAAATCTGAGTGTTATCATTCTCTCTCACCATATCTCTCCATGTTTATATCAATTCTAGTTAGTTTCATATGGATGTATTAGGTCCTCTCTCTTTGCTCATTTCTGCTGATAAGTTCATGAGTTCATCAGTCATACCATGTGCAGAAAACACTGTTTTGCCAGGGTCCTCCTTGACCTTTTACAATGAATGAATCCCACTTATGGCTGAGTGCCTAGCAGACACTTAATGTTTTCACTTAATGTAATTGAGAGTTTCTTAGTTAATGAGTATCCACTGCCCAACATTCTCTGATCAGGTCTGAGAGCTCTACTAAACTATGGCATTAAAAATAAGAATTTCAATGGCAGTTTGATTCTATATAAATTTAGCAAAATATATGTAGATTTTGCCCAGATAGTCAAATAGCTAATATGAGGCATATATTTTTGCAAGAGGAATAGGCCTTAAGTCTAATCCAAAAGTACCTTGTTACTCCCATAATATTTCTGCCACTATTGCACGCATAGATATAGCTTGTCATGGAAGTCATTATGGTAACTCTCAAGGCTAATCTCTGGATGACTCTGCTTTTCCTATAGCTTGGATAGAACCTTTTGCTATTATGAGACCTAACCGTCAGTGAAGAAACTTCATGGTTAGTAACAATATGATTTCCCCATGTCCTGTAACCTTCCATCTTGGAGGAAAAATACCTAAGACAAATCATGTGTGTGTGTGTGTGTGTGTGTGTGTGTGTGTGTGTATGTGTGTGTGTGTGTGAAGGAAAGGACATATTAGGGTAGGCTATTAGAGAAGTTGAATCAATAGGTTGTTCTAAGTGTGGATGGCATACTTCATCCTACAGGCAAGTTCAGTTAAGACATGAGGCAAACAATTTACATAGCTCCAGAAAGTTTTAGAAACAGACCAGATTCACTGCGTTCCTCCCTCTTCAAGAGTATATAGACAATTAAGACTAGTAAGACTCACTCTTAGACAACCTAGCCAAACAACTATGAAGAAGCAGATTTCTTCTCCAGTCAAACTGCCTGGAGGTGGCTCAGACCAACTGAACAACCTAGAAAGGACATTCTCCAACATGTTGAGCTGCCTACACTCTGTGCAGTGTGCTCTAGGTTTCAGGTTTTGTGAGCTGTCACCCATGAGAACTGTCTTCATGTAGTTGGCTTTGAGTAATTTTTGCTTCTGTAAGTAACCTCTGACTCACATTCCTATAAGTAACCCCGATAAAATTCATTGGTTCACCAAATTGGATATAGGTACAATTATTACTTTGGTTTCTCGTGGATTCACTTTCTGTCTTTTTTTATATGTAAAACCTACAGTGTAATTTAATAATTTAAAAGTTACATATGGTAACATAATTTTTATTATTAATATGTCCCAAATAATATAAGCTCTCCCCTGGGCCACCCTTGACTGTGCTTTTTATTTGGCCATTTGCTTCCAAGAGGAGCATGATTTCCTATTTAGGATAACTTTTATTACACACACACACACACACACACACACACACACACACACACACTTCCATGTGGCCTTTCAAACATTCTTAGTTATTGTTTCCTCTATCTCTCCTGCCCTACTTTTCCTTTTCTCTCCCTATTTTTTCTTAATATATAATCTTTCTCTTAATACATCTCCTCTGTTCTGCTAGCATTCTTCTGCTTAGTTATATGTATGTAAAATATGTCAGAGGAAGAGCTTGCTGTTGGAGTATACGGACAGAAGGCCCCCTCTCAGACTCACCCGGCCATGCCCTTGCAAAATCTTGTCATCAGTGTGTTAAAATCCATAATGCCTGTATGGATCATCTTTTCCTATTCTAAACATTACCATCTTGTGTTGAACTGTATCCGAATTATAGGTCTTGCTTTGCTTGACCATGTACTTTCTTTCTTCTTCCATTTTGACTATTACTTATCCATAGCAATAATCCTGGCAGGTAATTTCTCTACAACTGTGAAAATTCCTGTTGTTTCTTACCTGTTTTACAGCTCTTGCTTTTTTCTGTTTCTCCTGACAACTTCTCCCTTATTTGTTGGTGTGTTTATGTATGCATGTGTGTGATAAATTTCAAGAGATATGTGTCTGAAAATGTATTAGACTGATAATTTGGCTTAGTCTGTATTTTAAATGTGAAGTAACTTTCTTATTGATGTTTCATTTTGGGACTTAGCAACATTATCTATTAGATTTTGCAATTATACATGAAAAAAATTCTAAAGTATTGAATGAGAATATTGGCCTCCCATGAAAGATGTCAAGCAGATGGCTTCCAAGTTACCCATATGAATATTTGAAATTCTTCTGCCTTGTGGTCTAAACTTGTGTTGAAATCCCATATGGTTTAGGAGGTAGCATCTTTGCTAAGTCTTCACGATTAGACTCAGTTATATCTTGGTCCTGTACTTCCTAACCACCACGGCTTTTAGAAATAAATATCTTCTGTACATAAGCCTCCCAGTTTATGATATTTTACTACAGCAGCCTGAACAGAATGAGATGCAATTCTCCCACACCCTTGTGGACAATCTTTGTCAATAAGATTTAAGATGATTATTAGAGAATAATGTAAATTACACTATGAGACTTGACCATTGTTCCTCCTCTGATTCCTTGGGGATTTTCCTGAGTAGCTCATATCATAAGGAGGTGCTTTAAAAGAAATGCAGAACCTCTCAATCATGCATATATGAATACAAAATGTGCATAACAATTCAATCATGAATTGGAAAAAAAAACTGGAAGTGTTATTCTGGGGGGAAAAAACCTGAGCCAGAGTGGCAGGGGAGTTCGCTGTGAGATTGTGTTTCCTACAGATGTCAGAGAGGCTGCACCCAGAAAATCTCACCAACAACCTGCCCCAACACAAGCTTAACAAGAAGGATAGCAACTACACATGCTAATGTGGAAGAGTAAAAGCCCATGAGGCCTTGACTCTAGACAAAGACCTACTGGCAACAGAGAGCCAGTCTGGGTAGGGAGTTGTAAACCAGGAGGGTTTAGAGCATTGGTTCTGAGCCTGTGGGCCATGACACCTATGGGGTTTGAACAACCCTTTCATAGGGATCACATAGCCGATATCTTGCATATCAGATATTTCCATCTGTTCATAATAGTACCAAAATTAAGCAGTTATGAATTAACTATGAAATAATTTTATGGTTAGAGGTTAGTCACCACAACATGGGGCGCTGAATTAAGGGGGTGCAGCATTAAAAAAAGCTAAGAACCACTGGTTTAGCTGGAGGAAAGGAAGGGGAAATGATGTAATCATAATTTTAATAATATTTTAGAAAATCTGTTTCTCTTGGAAAAAACATCATCAATTCATTGTTCTTCTTTTGAAAAAAAAAAGTTATCTTTTAAATTTTTTTTCCTAGGGACAAGAGGAAAATTAAAATTATATTCCAATGAAGGCATGTTTAAACTTGAAATAGCCATTTAAGATTCACACAAAAGATTATTCCTGTTGGAAAACTTCATAAAGTGTAAATTTATATTCTTATATAAAGAATACATTGTTTGGGCCAATGTAAAATTACTAGGTGTTATTTTTATAACAACTCTGGTTGTGTTTACACTGTGTTTAAAAACACGTCAGGAATGTGTCACCAACATTGACAGCGACTTCCATTTTCACCTCTTCTAGGAAATAATGAGACAAATAAGCCAAGCAAGGATAGATTTCTGACCATAGGCTAACATCTGACAGTCACAGGGCATGGGCCCTTAAGAGGCAATATTCAGAACCGTAGAGTTCAGTATCTAGGTTATGCATGCTTTATGTAATCAGTTATGCAAAACATCTCTGTATTTCATTTGTCTAACCCCATGAGAAGAGCAACTGAAAAACATCTTCTACAGTGTGACTATAGCTTGTTCCCTTTGAAGATGACGTTGAAATTTAATTGCTGTCATGGTGGTAATGGTGGGAAGTTGGGAAGAATGTCTCTCTGGAAGGAGGTTTTACTCTCAGGAACTCTATTAGTTACTCTGAGAAGAGTCTGCTTTGAATGTCCTTTTCACATTACTATCATATTCTTCTCTCCCAGGGGGCTACTGACTGAGAACAGCTATTATGTCCACTAGAGGGACAACATTTCAATCCATAGCATGCAGGCCCCAGAAGACTGGACCCAGGAAAATTCTATGTTCTCCAAATAGCTGTCTGAAAGGGCTAAAGTCTGTAGTTGATGAGATCCAAAATGTAATCATTGAGAGGCAGGAAATGGAAGGAACCAGAAGATAATTGAATACCCACACTTCCACATCCTTACCCATCAAGAAGCAGTTTTGTAGGTCATGATGGAGAATCTTGAAGAAGCCTCACAGCACTAACAGCAAGCTGTGTGTTCCTATGAAGCTGGCTGGGTAGGGTAGCATCAGGCATTGGCTCTCTTGCCTCTCCAAATCCTGTCAGCTTTTGCTATAATTTACCCTACACTTCCACCACAAAGTGTGAGAATGTAACTTTGCTTTATAAGAAACATTAGTTGAGATCCTAGTCTCACCACACATTCATGATATCCCTATGGCTCTGTCTAGGTTACCTGTTTTATTACCTACTCCTCATATGTCAATTGCAGGTTGAAACTGTGATCTGATCACTCCCAGAACTCCGTCTCTATACCTGGCTGCTTCCCTGAAATCTCAGTCATACTATCTTGCTGTTAATGGCTACCGTTACACAGCCAGCCCATAAGTATTGTCAATTCAATGTTCTCCAACTTGCCACAAATGAATCCACAAGCTAGACCAAACTGCTCTTGTTTTGCTCATTTTTCTTAGTAACTGGCACACAATAAATAACTTTTCTAAACCAGGGACCTGAAAATGATCTTAATGCACGCTTCTCTCTTATCCCCACTCTGTTTGTCTATTCTCTCGACAAACCTTGAAAATTCTGCATCTCTGTACACCTCATAAACTTCATCACCACAGTTGTTCCTAGCAATCTTCTGTACCTCCACACCCTCAGTTCATTCTGCTTAGGGTATTCCTTTGGAAGAACAATCTCATTGTGTTTTGTTGTTAATTTTGCCTAAGGTACGTTTTTAGATTTACTCTGATCTTGATCTATAATTTCTCATTAAAAATATACTCCTCAGCTAGTATAGAGTGCCTATATCCTATCTCATATTTTTATACCATGTTTGACTCTTGACTCTGGATTAGTGAGGGGATTAAGATTTCAGACTTACTAGATTTTTATTTCCCTACACATTCTTTTAAGTTGCACACCCCATCTTTTCACATTTCCATTTTCTCTGTCTCACACAGTCTTACCTCTCTCTTCCTCAGCTTGTTAAATTTTGCCTCACCTATCGACATCTCTCCCTAGCAAGGCTAGTCAGGTCCCCCCTCTGTTTCTCTTCTCAGGTCAAGTGTTCTTGCCATACTAGCAACTGCATTTTTGCCATTTGCTCCTACACCACCAAAAGTACTGGATCACCCCTCTGCTTTCCTTGCCTATATTCTGCCTTCCTCAGGAGCTGGCATGGTGACTGGTTTAAAATTATCACAACTTATAAACACTTTTATAAATAGGTTCACTTCTCTGCTTTCTCTGTGTGTGTCTAGTCCCCGAACAGCCAGTATCTTTCTCCCAGGAATCTAGATGACTGCTGTGTTCAGGCTTGCCTCCACAAACTCTTTTAGCAGATGTTGCTAATAAAATTGCAAGTGGTAAGGTCAGAGTGACTTTTCAGATGTGAACTCTAAAGTAGACTATTTCATTGACTAGTTCTGAGAAACGACAAGAAGTAGATACTGCAGTTATTATTCGCTATTTAAAAATGTGTCTCCTTTTGATCATTTACTCTGAGACTGATAAAATGGACTATCAAAGCACAGTCTTTAAGAATTGATTTCATAGCAAGTGAGTAAATTATACACTCATTAATGTTGCTTGCCATGGAGCTAGGGACAGAAGTCATTTTTCACTCATTTATACCACTTTGAGCTGATATTTCTGCTCCTTTCTACATGTCTCTATCTTAGATATTTTACTGTGTGGTAGACTACATGTGTTATACCTTTAAAATAAAATTTCAAAATTTATTTTCATTCATGTGTATACTTGTGTGTCTCTCTTTGTATATACCAGGGAGGTGTGTGTGTGTGTGTGTGTGTGTGTGTGTGTGTGTGTATACCTCAGGAAGTCAGATGATCTCCTGGAGCTAGAGTTCCAGGCAGTTGTGCATTCTGTACACATTTAATAAAATACATTTTATCAAATGTACATTTTTATAAACATTTCTTAAATTTGTTTTTTGTTTTTTTTTTGTTTGTTTGTTTTTGTTTTTTTTTTTTCGAAGCAGGGTTTCTCTATGTAGCTCTGGCTGTCCTGGAACTCACTCAGTAGACCAGGCTGGCCTCGAACTCACTCTGTAGACCAGGCTGGCCAGAAATCCACCTGCCTCTGCCTCCCAAGTGCTGGGATTAAAGGTGTGCACCACCACTGACCGGCATCCTAAATTTGTTTTACATACATACACAATATATAATTAATATATATTTATACACAATATATAATTTATGTATATTTATATAAATTCTAAGCAAATAATTTATAAAATGCAATTTAATAAAATGTATACAGAAAGATAACATTTTAATTAAAATACATTTAGTAAAATATTTTTAGTAAAAAACATTAAATGACTTGTCTGGAATTGGATAGGTCCATACCTCAAAAGGTTCTGCTTCAAATCGAACTTTCTGTATTTTTATAGTTTTAAATAATATAAAATATCTTGGTGTGAATCTAACCAAGCAAGTGAAAGATCTGTATGATAAGAACTTCAAGTCCCTGAAGAAGGAAATCGAAGAAGCTCTGAAGAAAGAAATTGAAGAAGATCTCAGAAGATGGAAAGATCTCCCATGCTCATGATTGGCAGAATTAATATAGCAAAAATGGCCATCTTGCCAAATGCAATCAATCTACAGATTCAATGCAATCCCCATCAAAATTCCAACTCAGTTCTTCATAGAGATAGAGGAATTTGCAAATTCATTTGGAATAATAAAAAACCCAGGAAAGTAAAAACTATTCTCAACAACAAAAGAACTTATGGGGGAATCACCATGTTTGACCTAAAGCTGTACTACAGAGCAATAGTGATAAAAACTGCAAGATATTGGTACAAAGACAGGCAGGAAGATCACTGGAATATAATTGAAAACCCAGAAATGAGCCTACATACCTATGGTCACTTGATCTTTGACAAAGGAGCTAAAACCATCCAGTGAAAAAAAGACAGCCTTTTCAGCAAATGGTGCTGGTTCAACTGGAGGTCAGCATGTAGAAGAATGCAAACCAATCCATTCTTATCTCCTTGTACAAAGCTCAAATTCAAGTGGATAATGGGCCTCCACATAAAACCAGATACACTGAAATTAATAGAAGAAAAAATGGGGAAAAGCCTCAAACACTTGGGAACAGGGGGAAAGTTCCTGAACAGAACACCAATGGCTTATGCTCTAAGATCAAGAATTGACAAATGGCACCTCATAAAATTGCAAAGCTTCTGTAAAGCAAAGGACACTGTTAATAGGACAAAATGGCAACCAAGAGATTGGAAAAAGATCTTTACCAATCCTACATCTGATAGAGGGCTAATATCCAATTTATACAAAGAACTCAATAAACTAGACTCCAGATAAACAAATAACCCTATTAAAAATGGGGTACAGAGCTAAACAAAGAATTCTCAACTGAAGAAACTCAAATGGCTGAGAAGCACCTTAAGAAATGTTCAACATCTTTAGTTATCAGGGAAATGTAAATCACAACAACACTGAGATTCCACCTCACACCAGTCAGAATGGCTAAGATCAAAAACTCAGGTGATAGTAGATGCTAGCAAGTACGTGGAGAAAGAGGAACACTCCCCATTGTTGGTGGGATTGAAAGCTGGTACAACCACTCTGGAAATAAGTCTGGTGGTTCCTCAGAAAATTGGACATAGCATTACCTGAGGAACGAGCACTCCTGGTCATATACCCAGAAGATGTTCTAACATATAACAAGGACACATGCTCCCCTATGTTCATAGCAGCCTTATTTATAATAGCTAGAAGCTGGAAAGAACCCAGATGTCCTTCAACAGCGGAATGGATAAAAAAAATATGGAACATCTACACAATGTAGTATTACTCAGCTATTAAAAACAATAAATTCATGAAATTCTTTGGCAAAGGGATGAACTAGAATATATCATTTTGTGTGAGGTAACCCAATCACAAAAGAACACACATGGTCTGCACTCACTAATAAGGGAATGTTAGCCCAAAAGCTTGAAATATCCAAGACACAACTCACAGACCACATGAAGCTCACGAAGAAGGAAGTGAAAAGTGAAGAAGAAGCAAAGTGTAGGTGCTTTGGTCCTTCTTAGAAGGAGGAACAAAATACTCATGGGAGCAAATATAGAGACAAAGGGTGGGACAGAAACTGAAAGAGGGGCCGTCCACAGACTCCTCCACCTGGGTATCAATTCTATGTGTAGTCACCAAAGGCAGATGCTGATATGGATGTCAGGAAGTGCATGCTGACAGGAGCCTGATGTAGCTGTCTCCTTAAAGGTCTGTCAGAGCATGACATATACAGAGGCAGATGCTCACAGCTAACCATTGAACTGATCTTGGGGTTCCCAATGGAGAAGTTAGAGAGAAGACTGAAGGAGCTGAAGGGGTTTGTGGCCTCACAGGGAGAGGGACAATACCATTCAACCAGAGCTCCAAGGGTCTAAACCACCAGCCTGAGAGCACATAGGAAGTGACCCATGGCTCCAGATGTATATGTAGCAGAGAATGGCTTTGTTGGGCATAGGTGGGAGAGGAGGTCCTTGGTCCCATGAAGACTGGATGTCCCAGTGTGGAGAAATTCAAGGGCAGGGAGGTGGGAGTTGGTGGGTGAGGGCACATCCTCATAGAAGCAGGAGGAGGAGGATTGGGATAGAGGGTTTCTGGGTGGTGGGGAATGGGAAAGGGGATAACATCTGAAATGTAAATAAAATATTCAAAACAAATTAGTTTATATACACATATATGTATATATATACATACATACACACATACATATATACATATATATCATATACATATATAAATACATGCAATCACATTTATCTTTTATGTAGATGCTGGAGTTCTAAATCCTGATTTATATGATAAGCAGTTTATCCACTGAACCATCTCTCTAGCCCCTGTTATATTTTTGAGTGGGTTGTTAGAAGTTGTGCCTATTTAGAATTGTACAGCCAATATCTATCATTACTTCTTGATTACATTGATATATGTCCTTATTTATTTTAGCAAAAATGAGCACTCTCTTCTGTTATTACCTTTGTCTACTGCTATCCCCATCCAAAGCATATCATTGGGGGCTGGAGCAGTACCCACCTTTCTCTCTCCCCCTCCACCCTCCCCTCCGCTCCCCCTCCCTCTCCCTCTTCCTTTCCCTCTCCCCTTCTCTCTCTCACACACACTACCACACATACTACCACACACACACTATCACACACACTACCACCTAACACACACACACACACACACACACACACACACACACACACACACACACAGAGAGACACCCTAGTGGCACTTTTCTCTTCTCAAAAACTTCAACAGGAATAAATAGGTGTACTATAATGTGTGGTTGTTCATTATCTCCAAATAATTGAAAACTCAACTTTCCTATATCCCCCCACCAACACACACACACTCTGCTCTATGATCTGAATGCATTGAGGACTGCATTTTGTAAGTTCATTATTAAACACTTATTCAAATCTATTCTTAGACTCTTTTGCTTCTCTTGCCCAGTTGGCTCTTAATTAGTGTTGTAATCAGACTATCAAGAGATTGCTGATTCCAGTCAGGTGAGTGATAACCTAATCCAGCAAAGTTAAAAGCCTTTCTTACAAGGAATATTTACTGGATAATTTCCCCCTGGGTTTGACTTTAATCTATGTAATGAGAAAATGCAACATAGTTCACATTTTCTGAAGATAATGAAGCTATAGATGACCTGCCTGCATACAAAGTTACAGAGCAAGTGTTGATAACTGTATAGCAATTAATTATGCAAGCATCTTCATCAGCCACCAGTTATTATTCATCTGAGTTTGCTTAACAACCATGCCAGCTTATGGGAAGGACGGAGAAATAAAGACCTTTAAATTATATTAATTTCACTCCTATTGTGGTGTTGGGACCCTTCCAGTAAGTCTTGTTAGGTGAATATTCTCTTATGCAACTATATCCATTTGTGTATTAATTTCAGAGATAGATGTCAAACAAAGAAAAGTTCATAAAGCGATTGCCAGAATTAATACTTATAATCACTATGTCACTATTACTATTTATAGCTATGATTAAAAACAAACATACATAGCAACTCCCACAAACTTCACTGTTTTTATATCTGAGTTGTATAGTCTTAGAGAAGCTCCAAAGGTCTTAAATCTGAATTTTTAGAAAATTTATGGGCAGTAAGTACATTGATTACATACAAAAAAATGAATGCTTAATCTTTGTTCAGTTAAAAATGTCATTTTGAAGAGTTTGTATCTCCTGATACTCCTTTAAAAAAAAAAATCAACGTAGTTATGTTTCTTAGTCAGAATGCTAGTCCTGATGTGCATCTAATAGTGTCCTCAATGGGAAGATTTGGACATGCAATTAAAATACCTTTAGAGTTATTAATTTACAAAGGCAATAATAAAAACAACAATGAGAAGATCTAGATGAATACGAATGTTTATAGACTCAGCCATTTTAATTCTTGATCCTCAGTTGGTAGTGATATTTAAGGAGGTTTAAGTGGTACAGCCTTGCTAGAGGAAAAATGTCACAGGCTTTGAGGCTAAAACACCTCACCTACTTCCTCATAGCAATCTCTGCCACTTGCATGTGGCTCAAGAAGTAAACTCTGTGCTTCTGTCTTCAGCCTCTATACCTGCTACTTGTTCTCATGTTGCCTCCATCATTATGAACTTGAAATTCTAGAACCATAAGACAAAGTAAGCGTTTTCTCTAATCCATCTTGGTAATGGTGTTCTATCACAGCAACGGAAGAGTAACTAATAGAAAAGTCTGTACAGGATGGTGAGGATGGCCAGTCCACACCAAGAAAAGTGAGGGATAAAACAGATGAATCATCAGAGTCACGATAGGATGTCAGCAGCCTGCCAGCCTGACTTTACTGCCCAGTCTTGCTTCCATAACTTCCTGGCTCTCCTTATTTGCTAAAACCAACTGGAAACCAGAGGCTATGGGAATACTTTACTGGAGTCTATAAGAATGTAGCCTGGACAGTTATAGGAAAGAAAAGCAAAAAAATCAAGTGAGAGACAGTTAGCAAGTTATTGTAAGAAATTGTGCATCACCATGACAACTGCATTAGAATAAGAGGTCTAATAGATACAGAGGCAAAAGTAGTTCTCAGTAATACTAAACCCACCTAGACATGCTTGCTATGCTGATGGAACATCTGTAGGTGGATACTGTGAAACAAATGGGAATAACAAATCATCACACACCAGGGCCTCCCACAGCCATGTTTATTAGAGGAGCAATTGTGTGGTCTTTTCAGTCTACTGTATCCTAGGCAGCCCATGAAGAAGGACTACAGCACTGTTGGGGAGCTCTCTTGGCAATGGACTTGGTGATCTTAATGTACATAACTAAAGTATCATCCATTCCTTTTCTAACAGAATTGGCGGCAAGGTCAAAGCTGGACTCCTATAGCCAACATTACTTGGACATTTGGCCCAGCTCAGGTTCCCATGAAGACTGATTGACAGCTTAAAGCCTGGCAGATAGCCAGCTTCTCTTCCTGGTAGGGTCAGCCTAGAGGATTCTGTGTTGCCTAAGGTAACCTTCACTTACATAGGTTACCATTTTGTCATATACCATTCCTTTTCCAAATCAAATTTGTAAAATTTTACTTAACTAGTAGGATAATATTTAAAGTACAAGGGGTCAATAAATATACTTGTGCAGTAACTATGTCTAACTCAATGAAATTGGTAAGGACATTTGTAGGAAGCCGCTGTTAACCGTGGTATAATCCACCATTCCAAGATGGCGCTGGCCTTGTGTCTTCCCAGTAGTAAACAAGTAACTGCACAGCTGCAAAGGCAGAAAGACCGCCAAGTCACTGGCCAATCCCGAGGCATAATATTGGGTGGTGAGCGAACAGCCAATCAGAAGTGAATACGTCACACTAGGGTGTATCTAAGTGGTGCCCCTTCCGGCTCTCCCCATCTTTCCGCTTTACCGTTTGAAGAAGTAAAATCCTCGTTTGCAGTATTACCCGATTATCGCCTCTTGTGTCCTTATTCGGGCGAAAAGGGACTTGGGAGGTGCGCGGAACAGACATTTCCTTGTTTTGGTTCTAAAATGCTTTAAGTATGTGAAGGTTAAATAAGAGACCATCAAACAATTCTTGTATCAATATTCTTTCTTGGTCATTTTCACTTGTTTTTATGACATCATAAAAAATGCCCTTAAAACTATACAAAAAAAGGTGAAACTATTAAAGTGATTTCTTTGTGCTTGATAATGGGCCAGTTTCAAGGGGACATAGTTGTTCATGTGTGAAATCCCATGTCTGAAGAGGCAGATGGCTTTACCCAGCCCAAGAAACATTGTGAGCTCTAGGCCAACCAAGGTTACAAAACTAGACCTTTTATTTCAAAATATATAAATACATAAGTAAAATAAAAACTTAAATATATCAACTTCAAGTAATGCCAAGAAAGCTATTTGATCCACAGCCATTCTTACAGAAAACAAATGTCCTTTTTATATTGACTAATAATTTTTTTCTGCTTACAAACTGTTATCATATGAACTAATTGAAAAAATGGTAACTAGGTTTCTAAATGTGTTTTATGGTAGGGAGATATGAAATAATTAGGAATGGCTATGCCTACTGAATGCATCATATCATTTGATTTTTATTTAATCACTTTCTCACAGGAAAAAAGCCTGCTTTTTCTGTTGGGAGAGGACCAAAGGAAAAGCTATTCAAGGACAAAACTTAACCTTCCTTCCTTCCTTCCTTCCTTTCTTTCTTTCTTTCTGTCTTTCTTTCTTTCTTTCTTTCTTTCTTTCTTTCTTTCCTTCCTTCCTTCCTTCCTTCCTTCCTTCTTTCTTTCTTCTTTGCAGAAAAACATTAACATGTGTGTTCATTAGGATATATTTATTTTGGCATGTTCATGCACACACAATATATGTTGGTCTGTGGCATGCTCGTGGGCGTGGGTCCTGTGGGTTGAGTTGTGGGTACCATGTGTCTGCTGCCCCAAGAGGCTGGGGCCATGGCTCAGGGAGGCAGAGACTGGAGAATTTGACTGTGTTTACTCCACACCTGGGCAGACTGGACTGTGAGAGGCCACAGGGCTCAGCTCCAGGGGTGGGGAGATCACAGCCTAAACCTCGTGGGGCCTGGAGCTCTTAGGTTGGGGATCCCTGGGCCAAGGGGCAGCATGGAACTAACTGGTCTTAAGCCCTTAGGATTTTCAGGCACCATTGAGAGGCTGCAGAAGGACTGAGATGGGGTGTATGGGCTGGAATGACCAGTAGCCGAAGGGGTGTTAGGGAGAAGATGAGCTTTGGTGGTGCCCTGCGGGGAATGAGACTCTTGGTCATTGTGACTTGCTTGGGTGGGTCATGGCTATCTCTGCTAGCTCACTTGAGTTGGTGGCCTCCGTGTCTGGAATGTAGAGAGGCCATCAGCAGGAGATTAGAAGGAAGCTTGGTAGCTGACCTTTTCCAGGGTTCCCCATGGCATTCCCCCCAAAATAGAGGTAGTCCATGGTCTTAAAATGTTTATTGTCATGGTGGAAAATGGATGAAGCTATACCCCTATTCTCATAGAGGGCTTGAGGTTAACACCTTTTGCAAGGAGGAGGGTCTGGGAAGGAATGCTTAATTGGCTATGCCCTCTGGCCTTTAAGTATCTCATGAATATGAAGATGTCTTGAGGCCTGTAGTCACACCCTCTACCTGTGCTATGTGACTGATGGCCACAAACCTCTCTTTGGGAGGGGCTGTAGAAGTCTGTGGCTATGTGCAAGCAACCAGGGGTCTCAGTAGCAAGGCCAAACTCCTACATCCCTGAGGGTCTCCAGGGTTTGAAGCCAGCTCAACCAGGTTCCCAGCTGCTTCTCACAGCCCACTGCTCCACGCATATACATCTAAAAGGATATTAATTCAATCACAGTAAAGCAAAAACAATGTGTATTGTGTTATCTAGGAAAGTGAGAAAAAGCCAGGAAATAGGAAATGAATCATAATAATCATAATAATGAGACTATCAGTTCTACAAGTTAGAATTCAGCACCAAATTACCAACTTCAAACAGCTACTTGGTGCATATGAGAATGTGTGCCAATGACAGCAAACCACAGGGCTTTTGGTTAAGAACTACATTGCATCATTTGTCCCTCTTTCTGTGATCAAACACCTGAGGAAAATAATGTGAGGGAAGAGCGGTTTAATTCAGTTTATGGTTCTGGGGATGTAGGTTACTGTGGTGAGAAAGGATGCAGTGAGTAGAGATCTTTTGGTGGTGGCAGATGCGAGCAGCTGAAGTGCAGCCCACTCACATCTCTGTGGACCAGCAAACAGAGTCAGACAGGAGGGAGGTGCTCCTATGTCCTCCATCTCCGAAAAGATCCTCAGCCTAACAAAACAGGGTACCAGCTGGGATCAACCAATAGGGACCTTTTCCATTCCAACATCTTTGTATCCTATCAATATGTACTGCTGTGAGAGGTGCTGGAGTCTGACTGAAGTTTCAGTTTGGGTTCTCTGAGGCTGTGTAGCAAGGCCATGCATATTGAGTTCCCTAGGGACATACTGGTTATCTCTAAGTGGCTAGATGCAAGAGTAATTGTCTCTATTTCATTGGTTTCTGAACTTTCAACGAGGGAGATTCATTGCTCTTATTTTTAAAATGTATATTTTGCTTTTCTGAAATAGATATAGCTGTGTGGTCTGATTTGCTTGAGGTCTTGACCCTGTAGTTTCTCAGCCAGAAGGAAGCTAATACAACTTATAAGGCTGAAACACTCGGAAAGTTATAGATCCTCAAACCTCTTACAAGGTTATAAAAGCCATAAAAAGGTGCTGGGCAGGAAGCTCTAGGAAGACAGTTTTCAAGAGCAGTCATCTATGGAATAAAGCTGCCTCTGAGTCAGTATACCCCTGTAAGGATCCTCAAAAACCTCACTAGTTTGCTAAGCTAGCCTTTCATGGGAAAACATGTTTGTTTTCATCTCCTCAGAAAGGCCATACACTTGTCAGGATTCATTCTAACATGCTCAGAATTCCTTATCCAGCGACTTATCCTCCTCCTGACAATAAAGGTCAATTAGGTCAGTAAGAGCCTCATCTATGGTTGTTACTCAATTCTGTGTGACAGCAAAACACATTTCGAATTTTTAAAATTGATTTTCTAAGTACACGATAGAATTGAATAGACAGTAACTCTTTGGTAGATGTACAAGCAACTCAATTGTTTTATAGCACACAAAACAAATTGAATACAAATGTTCTCATCCATTTTATTTGTTCTGTAATAGAATAACCCCATTCTGAGCTTACATCTTACATCAGCTGTGTAGCTCATAAGCTGATGAGCAGTGTTTCACCCAAGAAACAATTCTCTGCTTAGGAGTTTTGAGGCAGGTACAGATTACTCTTTTGAATATGCTGTTGTTGCTGCTTTGAACCCCAGCTGTTTTTCCAGGCATGCATCGGAGGCCTACAATAAGCACACTTAATACAGAGAATTAATGGTTTACTGAGCACCTCCTGATTCTGTGATCAGATCTTTTCATTGTCAGTTTCTTAACTATAGTTCACAAGAAGTGTCAACCTCCATTAAACAGAGCTCGGCTATCCTCCCAGTTACTAAGAGTTTTCTGACATTTTAAGATCAGCAGATAGCTAAGTCTGTGTGCTGTATGTGGTTCATGAACAAAAATCAAAGCAGTGTTGTATATTCTGCAAAGGGTTCTTTTAGCACAGCTAGATGACCTTATTTGTAAGCTCCTCTCTTACTATCTAATATGCTAATTGAGTCTTGGTTGCTTGCAAGTCATTACCTGTGCATCTTGTTAAAGGGCAGATTTATATGTGGTGATGATGGAGTGGAACCATGTACCTATAGTTGTTTCCCTAAAAATTTACTTTTATATTTAATGGTAGATTATAAGTGTACATGTTTGAAAATAATATTCTTTGTTTCTGATAAGCTCTTAGGCAACATCAGTCTTGCTGGCATCAGTCAACTTTGAGAAATGTGTTTGGAAAGATGAGGGACAATTTTTTTTCTTTGTCTACGTCTGTTGCTACCATAAGGCTAAAGATGAAAAAGTTTATTGAGGTAGATGAATCTGAGTAACAAGAGTATCTGAAATGGAACTGGTCTGTTGCTTTTCACCAAAGGAAAATGGAAGTCTAGCAACAAAAACTCAGATCAGTGTTCTCTTTAGCAAGAGAACAGATGTTAGTAAAAGAGGTGAGATTTACATAGATGTTAGTAAAAGAGGTGAGCAGAAGATTTCTACTAAATCCCAGAGATGGGATCTACTAAAGGAGAGATGGAATAACATCTATGAGCATCTATTAAATAGCTACAGAGAAAAGAGATATTTGTCTTGCACATAATGTACAATTCAACCTCTAGTGTTCCATTTCTCTAATGTATATGTAGTACCTGCTTCCCAGAGCACTAAATTATGAGCGGGGAGAAGATGCAAAGTAGTATATGCTTTGGATTTTCCCTTCAACGGCTTACAGAGAAGTTGGGAAATTATATATGCATATCAAAATATAAATAAGAAACAGGTATGATTGGGTTGAAGGAGAGTTCTAATACACTACAGACAGTTAGATAATGACAGCTTATTAGTCGAGAATTTCAATATAGTGAATACAAAGACTTTGAATGTTCTCAGTACAAAGAAATCATGTGTCTCAAGTGACATGTATACCTACTATTCTGATTTGATTATTACAAGTTGTTATATGGGTAGAAATGCCACACTATGTTACATAAATATGTACAAGTTACTATATTTCAATTAAGATATATATGACTAAATGTAAGGCTTACAAGTGTGGCATAGTATTCTAGATATGAAATCAGAACTGATGACTTCATATTTGGATGGGCACTAGAAGTTCAGGACTTCTGCCACCCACACTATCCCCATTTCCTAGTCTCCACACTACTTAGTGACTGCTTCTGTTTTTCCCAGTATCTAAAAGGCTTTTCATTATTTTCTGCTATACCTATCTTCATTTTGTTTGTTAAAGACCAAATCATCAGAAAAACTCTTTAACTCAAACCTCTTCAGCACTGTCCATCAGCAAACCAACCACCTCATGACCCCCATCACCCCACTCTCCCTTCTCCTCTTCTCCACCCTGCTCAAAGCACTCATCTAGACCACTGAAAGGTACTTCTGGGACTTTTGTAATCTCTTCTCTATTCTTTATGAAATCAAGTTATTCACCCAGAGGACCACTCACTGGGTACTTACAAACACATTTTAGAGCTGTCCACACTTCTTTTACAAAAGAGAGATACTAAAACGTTTTTGTCATGCACCCATGCAAACCATGATCTCATCCATTCCCAGCCTAAGTCTTTAATTCAGAGTGCTTTTTCCTTATGCACCCTGAATCAAGACTCTTCTCCCACAAGCACGCAGTGAAAATGTTCATTGTTCCTTCATCCATTAACCTGGGTTTTATTTTTCCAAATCTGATGGTCCATTTCTGACCTTATTCCACAAGAGCTTCAGTCTCCTGTGACCCGATGATCACTTGCTCTCTTTAGGAAGCCTTCTTCTCTTCACCTCCTCATCAACATGACTATGCTTTCCCTGAAAAATCACTGGAAGATTCTTACTAGTGAAACCTCAAAATTTTGTAGCTCTCGGGGCTCCTTTCTCCTCTCTGTTTCTCCCCTTCTGTCTTATTCAGCTTCTGGAGGCTTCACTTGGTTCACATATTTTAAGTCAACATAAAGCCAGACTTAGCAGCCCAGGCCTATAATTCTATTGACTTGGGAATATGGGGCAGGAGAGTATGGGGCAGGAGGATTGCAAGTTTAAGGTTGACCTGGAACAGAAAAATGGTGCTATGCCACTCAAAGCAAAATAGTGAGATCTTCTCCCAAATCAAATATTGAAAGAGGGAAAGGGCTCTATCTCTGTGGGTTAAGTGTTTGCCTAAATTACACAAAGTACTGGACTCAATTCTACTAAGTGAAAGAACGAAAAATAAATGAATAAAGAATACATAGTGTGAGTCTTGGAGATTTATTTTTGATTATGAGGTGAGGGAAGATTCCTGATATAGAACACTGCGAAGAACGAGGTGGCAAAGTTGCCAAGTCATTTCTAGCAAGGCTTAGGGCTAAGTAGTCAGGACTATGGCAGTCTTACCATAATAAAACAAAGAAAAGGACTGAATCTGCTGGTGGGAGAAATACAAAGCGCGAGGGCCACTCAACACTCTCTGTGCATGCTTTGGCCATTACATAAACTGCACATAACCATACAAAAGCTGGGTGGGTTGAAGATGAAGGAACAAAGAGATGTCATCTAGCTTTGTGATTAGGGATTAATCAGTAGTATTAGAGAAGATTGCCCTTGTCAAGAAACTTGAATGGGGTGACTGGAGCAAATAAAGAGCAGCAGCAATGTGGATAGGCATTGTCACTATCTATCTGTCAAAGGCATGTGAATTTTAGCCCTGAAGTTTAGCATAGTCATGTCCAACCTAACTATGGCAGATTTGAAAGGTATATTCATCCAGAGTTTCTGACCCCATCATAATCTGTCTCTTTATGTGTTTCCATGCCTCTACCCTGATTTATACAATGCAGCTTAGTTGTGGAAGAATTAGTATGTAACCATGAACTACTGAGAACTGACTAAACTGCTCCATTAAAACAAATGTTCATCTTATAATTACTGCCTTATAAAAAGTTTGATGTGTGTGTGTATTATATGTACCTGTACATGTTTGTGTATGTATACATGAGTTGAGGTTAGAGATTGACATTAGGTGTTCTTCTTTTTCTATCTTCACCCCAGTTTTTAAGATAGTCTCTTCACTGAACCTGCAACTCATCTATATTAGCTATACTGGCCGGCAAGATCTTGGGATCTCTCTATGTTAGACTTTCCAAAACACTGAGATTTTAGGTAAGTGGTCATGCCAGGCTTTTTATGTAGATACTGTGGGAACAGTATCCAGTTCTCATGGCTGTGTGAAAAGCATTTTACTTCCTAAGATATCTTCCTTGTTCTTTATTAAAACCTTTCAAGTAGCTTGATAACTTGTAGATCTAATTATAAAATGAGTCAAATGTTTTTCTTTCTGTTCTTCCGCCTTCCTTTTTATGTTTTTCTTTTATTTTGGTAGAATTTTGGGCCAGGTGTAAAATTCTCTAGCTTATTTTGGAAGGAATTCATATTTTATGAATCCACAAATTTCCACAAGGCAAAAGGTTTTAGGAGTATGCTGTGAGCTATCTTACTATTATCTTAAATCCTCAGTCATAGTGACTCTCTTAATGATTCTTTTTCAAATGGACAAAAGGCTACTATAAGTAGCATCAAGGTAATTAAAATACTAGTAACAGACTGGGAGCAACTGTGCATCATTTGGCTTTCTGTTGCTGTGGCCAGAATACCTAAGAGAAAGATTTTATTGTAAAATATTCATTTTAGCTCAGTTTCAGAGATTCCATTGTTCTGAGTTTCTGGGGAATCTGAACATCATGGCAGTGGGTACATGTGGCACTGATGGACAGGAAGCACCGAGAAAGTGGTGGAAAGTTCCCAAGGCCAGGGTTCATCCCCCACCCAAAATGTGTTCCCAGTGACTTACTTGCTATAGCTTTTCCTTTCTCCTTAGTTTACAGCCTTCCAAGATGCTGTCACTAGATGAGGATGAGCCTTTCTATTTGAGTTTTTGGTAGGTAATTTGTGCCCAAAGCACCCTCCCAAACTTCACACACATGACTGTCTATGCCTTTACAGGGTATTTGTTATAACTGCCCAAAGGTAAAGGCAGAATCAGTCACTGGAAAAGGATAACCTCTCTGTCTCTCTCTGTGTCTATCTGTCTCTCTGTCTCTCTTTCTGTCTCTCTCTGTCTCTGTCTCTCTCTGTCTCTGTGTCTCTGTGTCTCTCTGTCTCTCTGTCTCTCTGTCTCTCTTTCTGTGTCTCTCTGTCTCTCTCTGTGTCTCTCTGTCTCTGTGTCTATCTGTCTCTCTGTCTTTCTCTGTGTCTCTGTCTCTATGTCTCTCTGTCTCTCTTTGTGTGTCTCTGTCTCTCTGTCTCTCTCTTTCTCTCTCTCTCAGAAACTTGATCATTACATTTTCTTTGTATGTTCTTTCTCCATTTCTCTCCTCTAATTCCCATTCTTTAGTGTAAGACAAGTAGATCGTGCTCCAGAGCCTGTCTCTTGTCTACTTGCATTATTTTAATGACTCTTCATAATGAACCAGTGACAGTGCCCAGGATTCACAGCTCCCAGGAAGTCAGAAAACATAGCCCTGGGAGCCAGTTTAGGTTCTTTTATTAGTGGTTCTAAAGGGTTGAGGATTGCTGTAGGTGGAATGTTGAGTACAGATGGGAAGAATGTTGCCCACTTATGGCTTAGTTCCACTATTTTTCTTTTCAGTGAGGGGTATTCTGAGGTAGAAGACTGTCCTGCAATTTTTCCAGGGAGGGGAGGATAGAACCTGCTTGTTCCCACAGGTTCCTGTGGACACACATCTCTCTGCTCTTTTTCCTCATTTCTTCAACGACTTGCTCATGTATTGAGTGTTGCTATGGATTCTTTGAGCCTCCGAGGCTCTTTGAAGATGCAAGTCAATAAACACTGAACTTCATGAACAAGAGCAAAACAGTTGTGTTTTTCTCTGCAAGTAGCTTTTGTTTCTTTAAAGTGTCTCCAGTCATGATCTTGAAAGAATATTTTCCCAAAACAACTGTATTCACACTTAAGATAAATTTGATGCTTGTTGATATATGTACACAATTTTAAAAAATAAGGTAATATGAGGAAGTTGACACTCTCTGACAAAAAAAAAAACTTCAATTTTAAGCAATGATAAGTGTGGGAGTATATTAGAGTCATAATAAAATCAGAGTAGCTGGTTTTTGTAGATTTTCAGGTATTAATTTACCATTGCTAATTACTGTCATTAGATAGTTATGAACATGGGATTAATTGAGATTTCAGAGTTTGCTAATGAGGTCTTTGAGGCAAAATTTATATCATGAACATAATTTCCTTTTGTTTAGAGTGTAATTCCAATATATATTATACTTGCATATATAATATTAAATATATGTAATATGTAATATATATAAAAGACATATACACATACATACACATACACACATACATATTATATATGATGTAATATATATGATATATATGATGTAATATATATCATATGTATATATGTTACATATGATATATATATACATATGATATATATGATATATATATGATGAAAGTCCTAACTTCAAGTGGACTTTTCAGTCTAAGAACACCCTGTTACCCCAAGAAAAACATTCTCCTAGAGGTCCTAGAAATACACAAACACAAGGTCAATTGTAAGCTAGAGAATTTTCCATTTTTATTGCTACCTTTTATTTTATTTTATTTTATTTTATTTTATTTTATTTTAGAGTCTTGAAACTACAAAAGACATGAAATTGCAGGAGCAACATTGTTCAAAGATGTGTATTTTTAAATATAGAAATATTTCTTGAAATTTCATTTTTTAAAGGTACAAAGAAAAACTTACTTGACTGTCCCTTTCAGACTGTGGTGAGTAAAATACATTAAAACAATTATAATGGAGCTGCTGGCACTTCTGACACATGCAATAGTTGTATGTCTGTGTATGTGTTATAGAGCACTACATAACTACAGTTTTTAGAAGCTACAGAATACAAGTAAAGAAATGTCTCTTCCTTGAAATTTATCATAAACCTCTTACATAGACTATGTTGAGGACTGGTGTATTTCAGGTTGGGAAATATGTCTTATAAATAAATTAAGCACTAGTAAAGATTTTTTTCTTCGCAGACAATGGTTCTCTACTTACTTCCGAAACCATATTATGGAAGTCAGTCATGAGCATTTTCTTACTGCATGTTACAACTGTTTCAAGCCTTCTTTCATATGATTAGAGATCCTTATCCCATGGCTCCGTTTTGAAGTTTATGACTCCCTTTCCTATGTAGACTGAACTAGTGGTTTGTGTGCAGACAACAGAGTCATCATGCCAGTGTTCTCTCTTGCCCTTCCCTCATATAATGGTGTGATTTCTGCTCATGTTCTGTCATTGGTGATCACTGCTATAAGACGATGATGTGAGAATATAAGGGATTTTCTATGTCTTTTCAAGATGATGTTGGAAACTTGCTATAACCTGTGTGTGTGTGGGGGGGGAGGGTACTTATAACTGACAGAACCCCATTCTTCCTTATTCTGGAACCTATAATAATAAGTATAATAAGTACAATAAAGAGGCTCAGTTCCTGATTAAGAGGTGTATCCCCACCCTGTGTAACTCCGTGGTACAAAGGGCAAGCAGGGACTCTCCAGGACTCACAATCTCTTTAAGGACTCATTTCTCTATGCCATCACTCTGAGACTAGGATGAAAACACACTAACTTGGAGAGAAGTGCAAGTATCCTGATTGTATCCCCTCCCTAAAGAATTCCCAGGTACAAACCATGTGTGTGGCTATGATTGTGGAAGAAGACTCTTCTGCATAACCACACAATTCTGCTTTGAAATGTTCTCTGCACACTTGCCTTCACATCACAATTTATGCAAAGCCCAGGATAAAAGAATGTACAATGAGAGAAGTTCTAACAAAAACAACTGATTTTTTTAAAAGAAGACATCATATCAGTAACATGATATATATTTAAAGCAGTTAACAGGTTTTGTTTTTGAGGGGGTGGAGGGGCAGGTTCTTCCTTTTTCTGCTTTGTTGTTGTATTTGATTGATTCATTTTTATCATTTCATCAATCTGAATCCTCTGGCAATACCTACAATTCCCCAGGGCACTGCACAGGTGCTTATTCACATGTTTCTTCTGGCTCTCATGCCCACTTTCTCCTTGTTGATAGCCACCTGACCTACAGGTAAATTAGAATTCAGGTGCTCAGCGTTTTCTCTTGTATGGCTTCACTTCTGTATGTTTTCTTTCTCTTTGCTGAGTTCATATTTAAAGCAGCACCCACAGTTTCTCCTTTCTTCCTTCACTCCACTCTCCCGTTTTCCTACCCCTCCATTTTGCTTCCTTTGCTTCCTGTCTAATGGAGTGTTCTAATGCAAGTTACAGAGGCCCTTCTATTCTTGTTTGGTTTATCTCAGGCAAATAACTCCATTTATGAATACACCCCTCTCCTATCTCCCTCCCTCCCTGCATCCTTCCCTTCCTCCCTTCCTCCTCTCTTTTTTTCTATTCTTCATTCCCTATACTGGTACAGCCTCGCACCCCCACAGCTTTGTCTTTGTTCTCCAACATCTTCCTGGCAAAAACCCACTGGCAGCTACCTCCTATTTCTGTATTTGATCCTGTCCAAATGGCTGAGAAATGATTCATTCTCTGACAGGCACAGCCAGTATTTTCTTGAGCCATACATTACTGCATATAATTGCATTTCTAATTCCTTTGTTTCAAATGTATTAGGTTTAGAGTCTATAAATAAAACCTGTGTTGCTCCTTTGTATTCAGAGAAGGACCCTACCCTTTAATGCAAACATTCTATTGTTTGCATTAGTTACACTTGCCCAGATAGAAAACAGAGATAGGAATAGAGTCCTGAATACTTCTTATGAAGGGCCTTTTATGAGTCATCTCACATCATCTCTAGGTGCTGATCCCAGCAGTGGTAAATGGTGAGATTTTGTTTTGGGCCAGAAGGTTCAGCTTCTAACTAAAGACTGACATGGCACATTCATCCCTTTCATCTTTATTCCTTTCCACTCTAAGTCCACTGTAGAGACAAGTGATGACTGTAAACGCCAGGCCAAATGACAAGCAAGGGGATAGAAAGTCATTATTTTTCTGACTTTTCCATTGCAAAAAACAAGAGCCATAAGTGAGAAGCCAGGAATATAGGAAGGCCTAATCTAAGAATCCAAACTTACTGAGAGTAACCTTTGTAAAAATCAGGTAGTTTTGATTGTTTTGACAGAGTATCAAGTTTCTAAAATGTTGCATGGAAACTAAAAGGGTGAGTGTGTGTGCATGTGTGTGTGTCTATGTGTACACACATATATGTGTGTATATATATATATATATATATATATATATATATATATATATATATCATATATATATACTGAGAATATATCTGTGTGTATATTGTATTTGTACTTGAGACCTATCCCATGGGCAAGCACCAATCCCTAAAACTATTAATGATACTCTGTTGTGCTTACAGACAGAAACATGTTATCCTCTGAGAGGCTCCACCCAGCTGCTGACTCAGACAGGTACAGACACCAAAACCAAACAGTGGATGGAGCCTGGAAACTCTTATGGAACAATAGGAGGAAGAATTGTGAGCCTGGAGGAAGATAGGAACTCCACAGGAAGACCAACATAGTCAACTAACCTGGACCCTTGGGACTCTCAGAGTCTGAACCACCAACTGGAGAACATTTACGGGTCGGACCTATGCCTCTCTGAACATATGTAGCAGACATGCAGCTTGGTCTTCATGTGAGTCTCCCAACAACTGGAATAGGGCTATTCCAAAAGCTGTTGCCTTTAAGTGGGATATGTTCTTCTAGCTGGGCTGCCTTGTCTGGCCTCAATGGGAGAGGAAGATCCTAACCTCACAGAGACTTGAAGTGCCAGGGTAGGAGGAGACCCAGGGGGTCCCCACTTACTCAAGGAGAAAGGGAAGAAGGATTGGGGAAGGATTATGGGATGGGGTAATGAGCAAAATGTAAAGTGAATAAAAAAGTTAAATCAAATTAAAAATGTATTTTTTAAAGACTTATTTATTTATTTTATGTATATGAGTACACTGTAGCTGTCTTCAGACATGCCAGAAGAGGGCAACAGATTCCATTACAGATGGTTGTAAACCACCATGTGGTTTCTGGAAATTGAATTCAGGACCTCTGGAAGAGCAGTCAGTGCTTTTAACCACTGAGCCATCTCTCCAGCTCTTAAAAATGTATTTGTATTCTGAAGTTATAATATCCATATCAGCCTTGTGAGTTTTAGATGAACTTTAATTTACAGAAGTAGAAAGTAAGGCTGTCAGATTCTTGGTAAATTGTTTAGTCTGTGGTTGAGAGGTCTAGAGGAAGGGACATCAAGACTCCTTCCTGACCCATACCCTGTGTCTCATAGCATTCCTGTATCCAAAACATATGCTTCCGTAAAAAGAAGGCTCAAGGTTAGGGATACTAGTGGAGGTTCCTCAATAAGCTCTTGGTACACACCCCACACCAGGTGGTTCATAATTGCCTGTGACATCTGTTAGAGGGTATCCTACACAGTCTTCTGTTCCACATGAGTAATCATGGTTATAGAGAAAATCCAGAGACATAAAAATATACACATAAATAAAAATAAAAGTCAATCTTTTTTAAAGAAAGAAAGAAAGAAATTTTTTTAAAAAATGCATCTTGATTTAACTCTACTTTCCTCTGTAGTTGCCTGCTCTTGGGCTCCACCACCAGACATCTGCTAATGCTTTCAGAAGAAGACTGAGACCTTTGCCATAGTACTTGATTTCAGCAGGGTATATCAGTCAGGGTCATTTCTTTATTATGTATATTCTCCTATTTTAAATTGCACAATGCTTTGGGGGGTGCTATTTAATGTATCTCTTAATTAAAGAGTTTTGTCAATAGGCTCTTAGAACTTTACTATTCAATTGTTTTCCTGACTTCAAACTCAAAATGTCTTGCCCATAACTGAAAAGAGCAAACAGTCTAAAGTTCGTTTCAATACTTGCAGATGGTATTTAATATTTTCACTTTTTACCCTAGTCAGCTTGGGACCTGAGGAATTAATAATAGGTCTTTCCATTTAAAAAATGTCTCATGTTAGCTGATCATAACAATCATAAATATATGTTAAATTAATAACATGTAGATAAGGACAATGAATTATCACAGCAGTATAAGAGATTCTTCTGAGTCATTTAATAGTGTGCATTTGAGAAAAGGTGGTAGTCACTGGGGCTATGAGGTAAACAGAGTCAGGGGGCAGTCATTGCACTCCAGACTCTACATAAGGGAATTCTGCTTCTCTTCAAGACTCACTAGACCAACTATAATATTACATGACAGTTTCCAATGCTTAATCTGTCCAGATGTTGTGACTTAGCAACAATCCCAGTGATTAAAACAAACATAGAGCACCACACAAATCTTCAAAAGACTTTAAAGCTAATTAGAAAATCTTTCACACCAGCCCCTAGAGCTTAAATTCCAAGTAGAAAGGGAGGCTGGGATATCAGAGGAGAGAAATAAATCCTCAGAAGAAAGTTTACAGCGGAGAGGTCCCTTGAAATGGGTTTGAAGACAAAGGGTGAGTTGGACTTATGGAGAGCAGCCTGTTGTGCAAATGGAAGAGCTTGGAAGACGCTGGTAGCTAAAGTCTTCTTGGAACAGAGAGAATGAAACACACCTGTACAGGAAGGTCAAGAAGCAGGGAGGCAGAAAATTTAGCACAGATCCTTCCATAAGGGTTTCTGTGTTAAATATTTTGGCTTTTCTTTCGAAAGCGGTGAGAAAGCATTGAGGAATTAAAAACACAGCTTTGGCTGCCTCTTATTTTCCATTTGAGAAAAAAAAATATTCTGGCACCAGGATGATGCAGATGGAAAAAGCCTAGAAAATTCTTCATTTTTGTTTTCTCCGACTGTGACTAAGGTCACAGTGTTTTGTTTATCCTCAACAAAGTGAGAAATGTCAACAAAAGGTCAAGATGGGGAGGGGGACGGCAAAGCTAGCCATTGACGTCGTAATGCCACAGAGTAGACACTGGGGTGGGATGCCAGGTATGGCTAGGGACACTGGAGTGGACACTGAGAATGATTTTTTACTGACTACATGCATTGGGAGAATGCAGTGAAATGATTCCAGGGCTCCAGAATTTCCAATTAAAAAGGTGCCTGCTATGTGGATAATTGCTAGGTTGAGTTGGCAAGGATGGGTCACTAGTGACTCTATAGCTATTTCTTTAAATAATGAGGGCTTGTCTCCTTAGGGAGTAAATTGAAAGCTTGAAAATGCAGGCAGCTAGAATAAGGTTATCTTTCTAGAAATGCAGTTATTCAAAGATGTATCCAGGGCAGGAGCTGAAGAAAAGATACTTTTCTCCTAATATTCAAGTGGAGGCTTGAGGCAAATATCTGGCAATAAGATAGCCCAGCAACAAAAAAAAAAAAAAAAAAAAAAAATGCAATTTATAAAGGACAAATGTGATCATGGACATCACTCTGAAAGTGCCTTCAGAAAGAAACAGGGCAGGCTGAGAGGACCAGCCTTCCATTCCAGCTTAAAATAACAAGCAGTGTCTGGAATCTGGCATGCTAGGTAGCTTGAGCAGTTCTAGGGCAAAGAGTATATTAATAATTTGAGGGAAGTGGTGGAAAGCAGGTTCAGGGTGGATGATGTGTAGTCTTCTGGATAGACTCCCATCATCATTTCACCAAGGCAGATTCTGTGATTTACAGGATATGCTTAAAGAATTTAGAAACACAGTTCCAGGGTCATATCCCCTACTAGCCATTAAAAAGCTAATGTTATTGAATGATCACATGGTTGTGAAGGGTTACTTTTTAAGAGTAGTCTCAATTTCCCAGTACTTATGAGGGTAAATCCTATTATAATTGTCTTCTCTATGGTTGATATCTTCATGTACAACATCGTTTTTATTCACTTAGGAGAAAGTGGTCCACACTACAATGTTCAGACTAGCTCTTGCTCAAACAACTGCCTAATATAATTGCATAAGAATTATTAAGACTCCCAGTTGCCATGAGAGGCCTGCTGTCCTCAGGACCTCTATTCTCAAGCCACCTCTCTGCTTACCTTCTCTCATTCCTACTCCCTTCCCCAATCCTTTTCTTGCCTTTCCCCAGAGGTACACACAACTACTAGAATACTTTCACAGACCACCCCCCAGTCCCATTTTTCAGCTTAAGGATACCCAAAAGAAGCCTGCTATACAAGGATCATCAAGGTAAGGACATTTCCCAATACCTGCTATCACAGGAACATCCAGGGACAACCAGATGTCTTAAGGTGAGCATAGGAACATGATTAACAAAAGCCAGGGCAGTATGACTCCTTCAGAGCACTGGTATTCTCCTACCACAAGCTCTCAATACCCTAATATAATATGAAAGTAAAGAACATGACATTAAATTTAATTGTATAACTATGATAGAGGCTTTTAAAGAGAAAACAAATACCTCAAAATTACAGAAAAATGCAAGTGAACAGGAGAAAGAAATCAAACTGTTCAAGATTTGAAAGTGGAAAAAGAAACAAAAAGAAAACACAAATAGAAGGAACCCTGGATATGAAAAACCTAGGGAAGCAAACAAACAACAGATGCAACTGTCATCAAGAGATTGATGTACTAGTGTAAAGAACTGGAAAAGGGTTCACAAGCAAATGGACCTAAGAAGAAAGATGGAATAGCCATTCCAATATCTAATAAAATAGAGTTTCAAAGAAAATTCATCAAGAGACAAGGAAGGACACTTCATAGCCTTCAAAAGAAAAATCTACCCAAGATGACATCTCAATTCTGAAAGTCTATGTCCCAAACACAAGGGCACTCACACTTGTAAAAGAAACGTTGCTAAAACTTAACTTGCACATCAAACCCCACACTTTAGTGGTGGGGGACTTCAGCACTCTACCTTCACCAATGAACAGCTTATCTAGACAAAACTGATAAAAGAAATAATGAAACTAACAAACATTATTAATCAAATGGCTCTATAAGATATCCACAGAACATTTTGTCAAAATTAGAATATACCTTCTCAGCAACTCATGGAACCTTCTCCAAAACTGACCATATAATCAGTCACAAAACAAGCCTCAACAGATACAAGAAAACTAAAATAACCCCTTCTATTTTATCACACCACCATCAATTAAAGCTGGACTTCGACTAAACAGAAACAACAGAAAGCTTACACACTATGGGAACTCAACAACTTTCTACTCAATGATCTCTAGGTCAGAGTTGAAATATAGAAAAAAAAATAAAGACTTCATAGAATTCAGTGAAAATGGATGCACAACTTACCAAAAACTTATGGGAAAGTGCTAAGAGAAAAGTTCATAGCACCAAGTTCCACCATAGAGGGAAATTAGAGAGTTCTCATACTATCAGTTTAAAAGTACATTGGAATACTCTAGGGAAAAAGGAGATGAAGATGAAGAAGGAAGAAAAAGAAGAAGATGAAGAAGGAAGAAAAAGGAAGAAGAAGAAGAAGAAGAAGAAGAGGAGGAGGAGGAGGAGGAGGAGGAGGAGGAGGAGGAGGAGGAGGAGGAGGAGGAAGAGCAACAAACTCATCCAAAAGATGTAGAAAACAGGAAATAAACTTAGGGCAGAAATTAATCAATTAGAAACAAAGAAAAAGATACAAAGAATCAATGAAATCAAGAGCTGGTTCTTTGAGAAAATCAACAAGATAGACAAACCATTTACTAAACTAAGAAACAGTATCCAGATAAACAAAATCAGAAATGAAAAGGGAGACATAACAATAGACACCAAAGAAACTCAAAGAATCCTTAGATCTTACTTCAAATGCTTGTATTCTACAAAATTGGAAATCTAAATGAAGTGGATGATATGCTAGACAGATATCACTTATGAAAATTAAATCAAAATCAGGTAAACTATTTAACCAGCAATATAACTCCTAAAGAAATAGAAGTAGTCATTCATAGTCTACAAATCAAAAATTTAAAAAACAAAACAGAAAAGTAAAGCAAATGAAAAAACCTGAAACAAACAAAAACAAACAAACAAAACCCAACAAAACAAAATAAAACAGGGACAGGAGGTTTTAGCACAGAATTCTCAACTAGATACCTAAACAACACAAAGAAAGAGAATTTTCTACCAATTTCTGCTATGAACATTGATGCAAAATTACTCAATAAATACTCTCAAACTGGATCCAGGAAGTCATCAAAAACATCATGCACCATGATCAAGTAGGCTTCATCTCAGGGATGCAGGGATAGTTCAGTATATAAAAATCCATTAATGTAATCCAGAATCAAAACAAACTGAAAGAAAAGATCACAGGAGTATCTCATTAGATGCTGAAAAAAGCCTTTGACAAATCCAATACCCCTTTATGTTAAAAGTCTCAGAGAGATCAGGGATACAGGGCACATACTTATTCATATTCAAAGCAGTACACAGCAAGCCAGTAGCCAACATCAAATTAAATGGAGACAAGCCTAAAGCATTTCCACCAAAATCAGGGACAAGACAAGGCTGACCACTTTCTCCCTATCTGTCTATTCAATATAGTTCTTGAAGTCCTAGATAGAACAGTAAGACAACTAAAGAAGATCAAAGGGATATAAATTAGAAAGCAAGAAGACAAAGTATTAATATTTGCAAGATGATACAATAGTATATGTTAGTGATCCCAAAAATTCTTCCATAGAATTCCTGCAACTGATAAATATCTTTGGCAAAGTGGCCAGATACAAAATTAAGCAAAAAAAAAAAAAAAAAAAAAACCAACCAACCAACCAAAAAAAATCAGTAGCTTTTCTTTATACAAATGATAAATGTGCTGAGAAAAAAATAGAGAAACAACACCCTTCATATTAGCCATAAATAGTATAACTCTAACCAAGCAAGTAAAAGACTTGTATGACAAGAACTCCAAGTCTCCAAAGAAAGAAATTGAGGAAGATGTTGGAAGATGGAAACATCTCCCATGCTTATGGTTCAGTAGTAATAAAAACTGTACGGTATTGGTATAGGAACAAACAAGTTGATCAATAGAATCCAATTTACATACACCTACAGACCTATGGGCACATAGTTTTTGACAAAGAAGCCAAAACTATACAATGTAAAAACAAAAGTATCTAAAAATGATGGTGGTGTGACTGCATGTAGAATAATGCATATCTATCACCCTGAACAAAACTCAAGTCCAAGTGGATTAAAGGCCTCAACAGAATAGATACACTAAATCTAATAAAATAGAAAGTAGGGAATAGGTCAAACTCATTAGTACAGGAGACAAGTTCCTGAAGACAACACCAATGGCTTAGGCTTTAAGATCAATAATTGATAAACAGAACCTCATGAAACTGAAACTATAAGGCAAAAGACACTGACAATAGAACAAAACGTCAGCCTAGAGTTTGGGAAAGGATCTTCACCAAACCCACATCCCACAGAGGGCTAATATTCATAACTTATAAAGAACTCAAGAAATTAGACACAGACAATCCAAATAACCCAATTAAATAATGGGGTACGGAGCTAAACGTAGAATTCTCAATAGAGGAATACTGAATGGCCAAGAAGCATTTAAAGAAATGTTTAACATCCTTATTCATCAGGGAAATGCAAATCAAAACTACCCTGAGATTCCATCTTACAACTGTCAGAATGGGTAAGGTCAAAACCTCAAGCGACAGCTTGGCAAAAATGTGGAGCAAGAGGAAGACTCTTCCATTGTTGGTGGGAGTCCAAACTTGTACAAACACTTTGGAAATCAATTAAACAGTTTCTCAGAAAACGGGGAATAGTTCTACCTCAAGAGCCAGTTATACCACTCCTGGGCATTTGCCCAAAAATGCTCTACCACACATGGACATGTGTTCCACTATGTTCTTAGCAGCCTTAATAATAATAACCAGAAACTGGAAACAACCCAGATGTCCCTCAACTAAAGAATGGATAAAGAAAATGTTGTTCATTTGTACAGTGGAATAGTACTCAGTTTTTAAAATTGAAGACTTTCTGATTTGTTTTTTCAGGCAAATGGATGGAACTAGAAAATATCACCTTGAGTGAGGTAACCCATGCCCCAAAGGGCATGCATGATATATACTCAGTTATAAGTGGATATTAGCCATAAAGTACAGGATACCCACTCTACACTTCACATATTCAAAGAAGCTAAACAAGAAGAAAGGTCCCACCGAGGAGGATGCTTGACTCCAACTTAAAAGGGGGAATAAAATAATAATAGGAGGTAAATGGAGGGAGAGAACTGAGTGAGAGAGGGAACACAGAGGGAAATGTGGGGTGTTTAGGATCAGGTGTGGTGAGAGATATGAGAAAGAACCACAGGGCTGGGAGAATGAATGAAAATCAGCAGCCGACAGGGGTGGGGATGGGAAGGCATCTCTAGCATGTGCTAGAGGTCTTGGATGAGGGAGGCTCTCAGGAGTCTATGGGGTTGGCTTTAGCTAAAATGTCTAGCAGTGGGGATATAGAACCTGAAGTGACCACCTCCTGTAGCCAGGTAGAACCTCCAGTTGAGGGATAAGGGCACCAAGCTACCCCCAAAAAACTTTGAACCCCAATTTGTTCTATCTACAAGAAATGAAAGGACAAAGATTGACCAGAGACTGAGGTAATGTCCAACCAATGACTGGTTCAACTTGAGATCCATCTCATGAGCAAGCGATAATCTTTGACACTATTAATGATACTGTTAATGCTTCCTGCAGATAGGAGCCTAACATAACTGTCCTTTAAGATGTTCCACCCAGCAGCTGACTGAAACAAATGTAGAAACTCACAGACAATCATTAGATAGAGCTCTGGGAGTCTTGTGGAAGAGGTGGGGATAGAATTGAGGTCCCCAGAAGGGATAGGAACTCCATAAAAGGCCAACAGTTTCAATTAACCTGGACCCTTGGGGGCTCTCAGAATCTCAACCAAAGATCATAAACAGGCTGAATCTAGGGCCACCACACATATGTAGCTGATATGCAGTTTGGTATTCATGTGGATCCACCAATGACTGGAGCGGTGACTGTTTCTAAAGTTGTTGTCTGTCTGTGGATCCTGTTCCCCTAACAGGGTTGTCTTGACTGACTTTAGAGAGATAGAATGATCTTTGCCTTGAGACTTGATGGCTAGGGTGGTGGGGATATTCAGGGGGGAGTATCCCCCCTCTATTAGGAGAAGGAGAGTAGGGATAAAAGGAGGAATTGAGTGAAGGGGAATTAGGAGGGGAGGCAGCAATCAGGATGTAAAATGAATAAATAATGGAAAATAAAGCATCATTAATATATCTTTCAAATGCTTAAAATCAGTTACACAGTTGAGTCTAAGTTTCTAAATAAGCTTCGTAAATGGAAATTACCATTGAAAATGAATAAATTTGAAATATGTTGCTTAATGTTTCTGGGGCATAAAAGGGCTTATGTTGTTGCAAAAATCTTGGGCTTATAAGAATCCAACACTTAGAATACCTTTGCTGAGGAAAATTTAAATTTTGAACTATTTGTTTATTAATTTCTGTATAGTTAATATGAAACATTTATTTACTTATTTCTCTGTGTATCTTTGCAGTATAATCATGAAGGCCTAGTATAGGTCAGCATTTTCTTGATGATTTTACTAGTAAAATTGGCCTTCTTTAATCATAAGCATATATATTCATGGTTTCAACCAGCCAAAGACCAAAGGTATCTGAAAAACAATTTGTTTTTAAACAGTGAAATTTAACAGCTATTTGCAAAGTGTTTATATTACAGGAGACATTCTAAATAATCTAGAGATGATTTCAAGAATATAGCACATAAGACAGGTTCGGTCTTGTTAATGAAAAAGGGGGAGAGGCAGAGAGCCTTTGGGGCTGCTTGACAGAATTATGACATTGGCCAAGGACAAGGAAGTAGGCTTCAGGCAGGAATCTGACATTAGACTAGAACAAAGAAGTAATTTCAGGTAGGAATCTAAATCTTAGGTTACAACAAAGAAGTAATTTCAGGCAGGAATCTAAATATTAGGCTAGAACAAGGAAATAGGCTTCAGACATGAAAATGACCTTGGGCTAGGACAGGGAAGTTGGCTCAGATATTGTGGTCATCCTGACAAGCCCTTAGAAACAGTGATCATGGGAATGTTCACGGAATTTTGTTTATTGCATGTATTTGTATTTATTGTCTTGCTTGTTCCTTGACTATTTGCATCTATTGTATTGCTAGTCCCTCAACCTAGAACTAACCTGAATACTTGCATGTAATTCAAATGGTATAAAAGCAAAAAGGAGGAGGGGGGATGGGATGGGGGTTCTAGGGAGGAGAAATGGGGAAAGGGGATGGCATCTGCAATGTAAATAAATAAAATATCCAATAAAGAAAGAATATAGCACAGTGTATATACGTTAGATGCAAATGTTATTTAGTTCAATTAAGGGGCTTTAGCATCCATGTATTTTTGTATCTGGGGTGGAATGTACTTGAATTAAAGTCTTAATTGATGAAAACTAGTTCTCTTATTCATTTAATCCTTCCATCATTCATCTAAGGAGGAACATTTTGGATATAAAACCATAGAGCAAAGGCTGTTCCTTGTGTTCAATACTATGTTACCACAGCCTGGCACAAATCAAGCTTGCATTCAATGTCCAAAATTCTCAGACAATAAAAGAGAGCACAAAGATATGAAAAACAATTTCTTCTTATTCTTTTGGATTGTATTGCCCATGAGAGAAGCAGGAGAGTAAGGTTGAATGTGTGTACGTGAGCTGTTTTATCAAGATCTGACACAAAATCACTGCATGCATATGATTGTCAGGATTACTAGAACTACAGTTCAGTTTTGTATCTCCCTTCATTGGTAGGCGAGGCTTTTTCTTTTTCTACTGTCAAATCCTGGAACAGTGTCTTATATAATTATTAGTCTCAAACAAGGTTGGGAGAGAGAAAGTACTTTCAAATAGAGAAAGTTCTCTTGGGTATATAATTTTAAGAATCTAATGAATTTATTGTTTTAATACAATTAAATTAACTGAAAAATGAATTTTTAATTATATATTAAAATATATATCAAGGTCCTCTATTTCACACAGTCTATAGGAGTTAAAAATATAATGTGTCAGTATGTTAAAATGAACATTCCTTGGATTTGTGGGAGATGATAACTAGGAAGGGACATACATGTTTGAGTGTGTCTACTTTTCTTGAAATAGAAATAAGATGTCAAAACCCATAAATTATTCATGAAAAAATTGATAAAATTTTCTTGACAAACAATAACACAAGCTAGTTGCCTTGACTAAGAGTCTCATCTGCCACTGGTCCAGCTCCTATGCCCCACTCCCGCCCCGTCTCAGTCCTTCTACAGTCTCCCAGTGGCACCTGGGTGCCCAAGGGAGACTGGCCTGCTGCCTCAGCCTGGAGACCCCCAGTTCAAGAGCTCTGCCCCCACAGGACCTCAGACTGGAATCTCCCCACTCCCGGATCGGAGTTCTGCAACTTCTCATAGCCCGATCTCTGCCCAGTGCCACTCAGGATCCACAACTCAGCCCAACAGAACTCACGCCCATGCTCCACTGGTGACTTTTGCTATCTGTAGGGAAAGACCGTATTTAAATCCCCCAGAATGTCTATTCCAGATGCTCCCTTCTTAGATCTTTATAGAAGCTATCCTTAAAGACATATCACATGTTTTTTTATAGCCTGCTGACATCTATGCTATCTTGATCAGAGACCACAAAAGATCATAGGATCTTAAGCTAGGCACATGGACTTTGCAAAGGAGTTTCTATGTAGTCATGTCTTAAGCATTACTGTACTTAGAATAGAACAGAAATGATTGCTGCCTGGAAACTATTTTTCTAAATTGTACTATATTTACATATATTTACAATAAACTACCCAACATCAGGTTCTTGAACTTTGAAAAAGTCTTACTAAGTTGAGGTGAATCATTGCTTCATTCTGCCTTCTTTGTGGTTCATTTAGCAGCTAGTCTGATATCGGAAGGGGCTCTCATACTCAAGGATATAAGTCACAACTAATGAAAATACAAGTAGTAGTAGTATTTAAGATGCCCCACTGTGTTTTCATGGTGTGTGTGTGTGTGTGTGTGTGTGTGTGTGTGTGTGTGTGTGTGTGTTTGTATATACATATGTGCCATTGCATTGAGAGGTTACAGGTTGTGCTGGTTAATTTTATGTCAACTATGTTAACTTGACACAGACTAGAGTGATTTGGGAAAAGGGAACCTTACTTAAGACAATGCCTCTATTAACCGGCCTGTGGGTAAGCCTGCAGGGAATTTTCTTGATTGATGCTTAATGGACTACTGAAAGGGTGGTCCTGAATGTTATAAGAGAGCAGGCTGAACAAGCCATGAAGAACAAGCCAATAATTAGTATTCATATGCAAGAAAAAGTATAAATCAAGTGCCAAGACCAAGAGACAGAACACTCCTGGGACAGGGTGAATGAGGCATCTAAAAGTGTCTACAGACATTTCAGACACTGGGTCCATGAAGAAATGACACCTGACCATTCTAAGAGGTGGCTGTTGCATCATCCAGTTCACTTGATTCAAAAGAAAAAAAAAAGGTGCACTGTTTTTTATTTTTTTATGTTCTGGGTTCTATTTTCTATGCTTTACATGGATGTTTGTATTTGATACGTGTGAATCTGCTAAAGTGGCCATGTTGATTTTATAGAAATCGTGTGGGTGATAACACTGAGGCACAGCTAAGTGACTTTTCCAAGAGCTGGCAGATGAGGGTGGGGTGAACATCCTAAGAATATTTCCCCAAAGCACCTGACTTCTGGAATGACACCATTTACCTTCCTTAATTCACTCTGGGAAGCACTGGGGGACTTGGTTCTCAGGAGTAGGGTAATCAATGCCTAAGTCTGAAGACAATCATGCCCTCATGCCCTTAAAGCTGTCTAGCCTATGCCCAGTGGATGACATAATGTATTTGTTCAGTCAGAACCTTCTATGTATTTATTGATCTAGATTCTATTTCCCACCCACGGGACTTACCAGTCCAGACTGAAATAATGGTGTATAAAAGAAACAAATCTTTCCTTGACTCCCAACCTTTCTCTGTGGAAATCACTGAACACTGAGCAGCTTTGAGTGGCATATCTGCTATGTACTCCTGGAATAACTACAGATGGAACTATGGGGAGACTCTTCTGTATATTGTGGTATAGGAAGAAACTCACTATGGTGCTTTCATTATAGGCAAGAACTAATGAACAGAGAACCATCATAAGGGCTAACATACTGAGAGTCAAAACAATTTGGAGGGACTGGAGGAACAATATTATAACCAAGCCAGGCATGGTGACATAAGCCTTCAATCCCAGAACTTCTGAAACAGGTAGACCTCAGTGAATTAGAAGCCAGATGGTCCACATAGTGAATTATAGGTCACATAGGGCTACACAATGAGACCCTCTCTGAAAATCAGAGTCAGAATTATATGAGTTAATATCAAAACAAGTTCTTCCAACTCTTCATCCTTCCCCCCTCCCTGCTTCTTTTTCTCCCTCCATTCATGCCCCTCTCACACAAACATGTATGTGCACTATCTTTTTGTATATATGTATTTATTCATATATATCCTATTAGAGAGATGATGGGTAATAATGAATCAAAGGAAAAATCATAGTTCCCCTTTTATTGTACATGTATTTGAATTTGAATGTATGTCTATGCACACATGCATACAGTGCCCACAGAGGCCCAAAGAGGGTGTTGGACTTCCTGGATCTGGAGTTACATATGGTTGTGAACTGCCATATGAACGCTGGGGATGGAGCCTGAGTCCTCAGGAAGAAGAGCTAGTGCTCTTAACCCCTGGGTTATCTCTCCACCCTCAGGAATATTTTTCTATTATGCACTCTCTACTTTGCGAAACAGTCAAGAGCTGCAGTGTTATTTGATAATAAACTTGAATTCTTTGAAAATCTATCTAGTAAACTCTATGTCAATTGTTGAGAAAGTGGAAGAAGCTTCTACTGGCACCAGGCACACATGTGCTACATACACATGTATGGAGGAAAATACTCATACACATAAAATAAAAAAAGCCTTTAAAATAATAGAAAAAAAATGGAGACACTTTACTCATTGTGAGAATACATGTACCAAGACATATAAAATAGTATTATCTAAAACAAGCAAAGAGCTCTTTGAACTCAACCGTAAGAGGAGAACAAATCCAATTTTATAAAAAGTCCAAAAGCAATAAATAACTAACTTTTTCAGTAGAAAAGATACATAGGTGAAATGTAAACAGGTGAAGGCTCGACCTATCAGTAGAAAGTGTAAGTTAAGGCATGGTAGACAGTACACATCTGCAGGAATTCTCTGAATCCAGAAGGCCTACTGCACAAATGATAAACGTAGACGGGAAGAGGAAAAACTGGAAGACATTTGTTGGTGGTGGGAACAAAAACAGCAGCACACAATTAGAGACAATTTGACATTTTCTTACAAACCTAAATAAAATCTTATAATTGACCTCATGATCCTGCGACTTATGGATTTCTTTCATATTTACTCAAACAATTTGGAAATTGATGTACACACACGCACACACACACACACACACACACAGCTCATGATTGTCTATTTCAGCTTTATTTGCAACTGTCAAAACCTATAAACAAGATGTCATTCAGAAATAATGGGCAAAGAGATTGATATATCTAGACAGCATAATGTTATTCAAGACTGAAACAAATGAGTTGGCAAACCATGAAAAAAATAAAAGAGACACAAATGTGTTTATTAGGTAATAAAAGAAAAAGCCACCTGAAAAGCCTATAATCTAAAGAAGTTCTGAATTTTGATAGAACACTCTGGAAAGTGCACAACTGTAGATATAAGAGAATTAGTGGTGCCCAGGAGGTGAAAAGGGGGTGGAGATAGGGGATAATAGGCCATATTAGAAGGATTTTAGAGCAGGAAATCTATTTTGCTTGCTACTGTAATGGCATTATACATTGGTAAAACCCATGGAGTGTAGAACACCATGAATGAACTCTAGTGTAAACTAATTATAGTAAATTCTAATGTAAAGTAAACTAGTTACCATAAACTCTAATTAGAAAAAATTGTAATATGAGATATGGTCTTTGGGTATAATGATGTGCCAACATAGGTTTGTCTTTTTTGACAAATACACTCCTGTAGTGAAGCCTTCATTAACGAGGCAGACTGTACATTGTATGGGCAAAATACATGCAAACTCTGCAATATCTATGTAGATTTGCTATAAGTTGAAATATTCTCTAAAGTAAAGCTTATTCAAAAAATTATGAGAAAAAGTGTTTGCACAGAACTAGTAGGAACCCAATTTGTGGCTCTAGCTTTTACTAGAAAAACTTACTATTCATAATGCACAATGCCCAACATACCATGACAACTGCTAAGTGAATTAATGGGTACCTGAATGAGTCATGATGGATTAACTTGGGCTGAACATGGCATGCTTTGAAATATCACACCAAAGTAACACTAGATAGCAGTTTTAAAATTGTGATTTGTGGTATTGTTGCACAATATTTTCTGTATTGAACATTTTGTTCATGAAGCAATACTTACAGGAGAAGTTATAAAAAAATAAATGTTGTATTTATGCATTTTTTCCATTTTTGTCTCTTTTACGGAAAATAAATTTTTTTCTCATACAATATATTCTGGCTATAGTTTCCACCTTCCTCTACTATTCTCAGTTCCCCTTCCCCTCCCTCTCTCCTCTCCTCTCCTCAACTTTGCCCCAAACCCACTCCTTTTTGGTTTCTCATTAGACAAGAACAGGCTTTTTAAGAAATAGCAACTAAAATAAAATATACTAAGGTGAATCATAATCTATCGTATTAAAGTTGAACACAGGAACCCAGCAGAAGGAAAAGAGTCCAAGTGATTGCTCAGTCCTTGAAGGTTAGGCTCACAACCAAAATATATCTATAAATTTTATAACAGTTTTGTAAACCATTAGCTTAGGTACTTAAAATAATATCTTTAGAAATGTGTAATATATTAATTAATCATAGTATTGATTTGATCTTACACTGTGCTATTTTGAAACAGATAGTATTACTACACAGAAGAATATAACAGCAATATTGATTCCCCAGGACAGCTGCTTCCTGACCACTGTTTTTAAGATAATCATCTCATTACTTGGCATACACAGATCATTCATACATATTTAAGAAACCTTGTTTTGTTTTCTCTGACACCACCGCGCTCATAAAGCTAATGGGGGAATAGGTAGAAAAATCATGACACAGGAAGAACATGGAGTATCACTTGACAAGAAAAGGAATGAAGTACTGACGCATGTAACAGCTTGGACAAATCTTCAGAGAATTGTACTCAATGAAATGAGTTGAAACATGTAAGTCAAACACTATGCTATTCCAGGTACAAAACATTCTGGTAATGGTAAAAGCACAGAGAGCAGTCACATTTCTCAAAGAAACATGACCAACTGAATGAGAAGCATATACAGTTATGTTATGAAATAACATTTGACATATAATACAGATATTACCTAGCTACATATGTGTGTGCATGCTTATGTGCGCGTTCATGTGTGTGTGTGTGTATGTATGTGTGTTCTGGTTGCGGAAACTGCATCATGATTTTGTTAAGATGTTATCACAGGAGGCAACTAGGTAAATATTTTATTAGACTTCCTTTTTAAATTTCTTATAAATGCCTACAAATAATTGTAAAGTATTATGCTTTGCAAAAACATTGTGTTACAATGCTTATATGATATAAAAACATTCTTATTATGATGCATAAAGATGTCTTAAACAAGGACTAATTTAAGAAGACTATACATACTGGGCTTAGAAAAAGTATTATTTATATACTAATGCATTTATAAATATAGGTTATAATAGGGAAAAGAGGCTATAAATTTGAGATGATATGAGGAGGAACTGGGAGAATACTTGGAGGGAGGAGAGGTTAGTAGAATTAATATAATTATATTTTAATTGAAAATGATACTAAAAGATTAACTTCTTCCCAAAAGGAATAACTATTAAAATGCCAATTTATTTTTGATTGGTAGGTGGGAGAAGGCATATCCACCCCCCTTTGGTACAATTTAATATGTTTGTCATTTTAGAAAATATTTTTAGACAACAAAATAGATCTGCTTAGGTTAAACACCTATCCTGCTCAAATCTCAGACTCTAGATCTTTCTAGTAGAATGTCAGAAGAAGGGGGTTTATTAGACACCTGGTTCTGATATGAAATAAATTATCATTTTCTACTCTTCAGAAAGAAGACTGTTATAATTAATGGACTAATTTAACTGCACATCTTCAAGGCAGTGATATTAATTAAAAAGAAAGTTGTAAATGACCTTCTGAAAAGGACTTATCTCTTAATTTGCCCACAAATGAGCACTTGCAATGACTTCTTAATCGATATCAGGAAGCTAGCTAGAATTAATGCTGGGATTCTTAGTTTCAGCCACTCCAAAGAGCTCTCAGGTTCCCTTCAATCAGACCAGCCTTCCATTGTCCTTTAATTTACCTGGCCTTTCAGGCAGAAGTGAATTTAAAGCATTTATGATTTTGACCTGAATAATTGACAATTTTCATTACTTTAGTCCTTGACCAAAAAGCTTTGGGAAATGTCAGCCTTTCCTGGACCATTGTTGAATATGTTAATCATATCATTAACATCTTTCTTAGCAGAAAAAAGGACTCTACTTATAGAATGTGGTTAAAGACTAGAGGAGGAAGAATTTAAGACAATTGTATTTTTAGTTTTAGGAGAAAAATGGTGTTCTTTCACACTCTCTTCTCTCTTAGACATAACATGACCACTTATCAGGTCTCACAGAATAGACACAAATGAAGTACCTCCTATGGGGGTGTCTGAATCTAACATAAGCCTACATCAAAGATATCAGTTGTGAAGTATTTAGAATTGCCCTTGAAATCCTTGAATTGACCAATAAAGATACTACCAGAACAATCAGTATTGGTGATGGACCAGGGTGGAAGTTAATATATTACCCCAAGAATTAGAAGTGTAGTTACCCCGTTGTGTATTTAAGTTGAAAAGGATTGAGAAAGGGAAGGTACAAGAGTGACCTCCTCCTGTACCTGGTTATAAAACCTTATATGAGAGATGTAGAACTAGACAAAGAAACACTGTAATTTTGGAAGACGCAGGGGCAGAAGCATCTGAATGAACTGGCTATAATAGTTTAATTGTTAAGTTGACAGAACCTAGAATCACTCAGGAAGAACTACATCTGTAACTGACCTGTCTGGAAGTTGTGAATATACTCTAAACTGATGCTTTTTCTTCTCTGTTTGGCTATCAGACTACTGAAAGACTGGATCCCAAGAAATTAGAATTTCTCCAGTAATTCTCTGCTGGGGAGAAGAAATGGCTGAAGCACTGAGAGCATCCAGAAGACTTCTGAAGAAAGATTTATAATTTTTTAAGTAAGCAATTTTATGTTAGCAACTTTATAGGAGAGACTGACTTGGAGCTGAGGTTGTAGTCTACAAGGGGGCCTTACTGCTAAATTATACATACCTCTTACTTTCTATTTAAATCCTGCATCATCGCAGGGCTGCAAATATGGAAAGGGGGGAATTTCTTTGTCCTTCCTCCCAATGTGGCTAAGTTGATTAAATGTCCTTTTTCTAATTCTCACCATTATTTTAGGTCTTCCAAATGTCTTATTTAGGGCAAGTGACTAAATTTGGCTTGTTGAGGCTATAGCTAAGTCTGATAACACAATGACAAATTATCTCCATCAGGCTGGCCTTATCTGTGAGGATCCCTAATGGTGTTAATTGTTATGTGAATTCCAAGCCCACTGAGAGTGGCATCATTCCCTATGCATGGGTCCTTGGTCTGTATAAGAGTAGATAAAACTACCTGAGTATCAACTATACATATATGTATTTTTCTCTGTTCCTGACTTAGATGTGATGCATGCTTCACATCTCTCTCACCTTGACTTACAGTCTATGATGGACTGGAGAATTTAAATCAAATAAATCCTTCCTTTCTTAAGTTGCTTCTTATATGGATACTTATCACAACTACATAGACAAAACTAGAACACTGGCCTTGCTAAGTAACTTCTCTTGCCATCATTATCAATATATCATACTGATACACACTTTTGCATTTCTGTGACTGCAAATTCTTCATCAAACCTATACCTATTTCCTGAGACCTTCATTTCCTTACACAAGCTAAACTAAATGCATTTGTGTAGTTGTCTCTTGATAAACTTTTTTTTTTTTTTTTTTTTTTTTTTTTTTTTTTTTGCAGGGGACCCAGTTAATGAGACAAGACTGGCGGAAGGAAAAATAGTTTTTACTGCCTCATAATATTTATTATAGCCCATATTATCCCAACAACTTCAAGTCTGGCCCTCAGTTTATTCATTTTAGGTTTCAAGAATGATGCCGATTAATTCTTGGCACATTAACAAGGTTTGCACTAGTTTGTCAAGAGCAAGCAAGATCTTTACCAGTAAAATGTCCCTTTACAACTTCTTTAAGCTACAGAGCCTGCATCTGTCTTGAACACTTCTATGCCTCTGTTAAGGCAAGTGAGTCAGCTTGGAAATTGTCAAGTTATAATTCAGTAAAGATAAATAAATACCATGCAAATGCACAGTGAGATGCAGGCAAGGATCAGTCTGTTTGTCTGTTAGCACAGTATCACCTGAATATCACTAGGTATATTAGCCAGATACTTATTCAAGATGGAGACTTGCATCCATTAATATTCACTACCAAAATGAGAAAAAGTGGGTGAAGCTACAGGAAATTCAAGGTTTTGTGCTATGGATGATTAATGGGTGGGTAACCAGCATTCTAAAACCTAGTCCCTAGCTGTGGAAATATGGTTTTTTTTTTTTTTTCATACATTTTAAGCCAAAGACTTTCTGAAATCTGGAAATATGAATGATAATTTAGCAAACAGTCCCTCATGCTTGAACTCACAGGTTGCTAAATCTATTATCTTTTGTGATGTAGCCTTGGTGCTAGGCATTGTTACAAATGTGTGTTTATTCATAAATCTCTAATATATGAAGTTTTTATACTGCTTATAAAAAAAACAGAAAACCACTATCAGGAAGGAGAAACAGCTATTAAACAGTAATATATCTGTCTTGTTTTGCCTTTTGTTTTTTGCCTGTTGTGTCTCTTTTTGTGGTAGTTGTAAATAATGAACATGATCGTAGCCTTGGAGAGATCAATCCAGATTGAACATTATCTGGTATCACTTGTCTAACCAGGGTGAAATTGTTTATCTTTTGTAATATCCTACTTTCTTATTTATATAGTAAGTGAAATTCTTTCTATGCAAGATTGAGGCTAGTGGATCAGAAACTCCCGAGGCAAACCTGCTTGGGATCCAATTGGTCTTCATGTCCTGGCTGCTGCCTTCCTACTTAGCTGTAACTTCTTTGCATTCAGAAATGATCTCATTCTGGTTTGACCCCAGCATCTACTGTCAAGGTGCTCTAAAAGTTCTTTATTCAGTGTGTTAGTAATTAAAGATGTTTTGATTAGTGTAGAATAATTAAAGTGTGCATGTTTGTTTAGTGTGTTATCCCATTCCTTGGACAGAGTTTCTAAGACCCTAGGGAGCTTCTCAGTGATAGTAATGGTTTTTGCTGTTAATAAGAAGTTCCTTTTAATTATGGTTGAGTTTGTTACTGAAATGACTTTTGGGATTAGGGTGGAGCTACACAGCTTCATAATGAAAACTGGTTGCCAGAATAACAAACTCCATGACAAGAAAGTTGGAGCTGTCAGCCTATCCTTCTAGAGAAGCTCATGGATGCTAGAAAGCAAATTCAGTCACTGGAGGCCATAGTTTAACTAATCCTGCCTACATAGCAAAGCTGAGGATTAATGCCTAGACTATATGAAGGATTTTAAAAACTCAGTAATGAGTAAAGCATTGGAATCAACACAGAGGCTAATGAAATGAGCAAACAGTTCTCAATAGATGAAATACAAATGGTCAATCAGGAAAAAAAATATTTACGAGAAATGCTGATCAAAATTACACTGAGTTTACATCTTACCCAATCAGGATGGCAGTCATTAGTAAAACACCAGCAAATGTTGGTAAGAGTATAGACAATGAGGATACTCTGCTGCAAACCATTCCAGCCATTATAGAGGTTTGTATGAACGTATTTCAAGAAAACGAAAGTACATCGTCCCTGTGACTATTTGTATTATTATTGAGTACACACCCAAAGGACTATGAGTCAATGCACTACAAAAATACTTGTGTATCAGTGCTTATTACAGCACTGTTCACAATAGCTACGCCATGGGACCAACCTAGGTGTCTGCCAATAGAATAATGGGTAAAGAAAATGTGATTTTTTTTTTTCCAGTCACAAAGAAGAATGAAGTAATGCCATCTACAAGCAAATGTTTGCAGTTGAGAGGTAATCAAAATGGGTCATCTAAGCCAGTCTTAGAAAAAATATTATTTTATCTCACATTTGTATAGATACCTAAAAATCAAATACGTACAGAAAAACTTATAAAACTACATTTCAAAAATCACTCGAATAATCCAATTCTGGGAACATGTTACCCATGAAAACATCAGGCTGGTGAGAACACTGAGAAAGACTCTGTCTTTCCTCATCTCTCTTTTCATTTGCCTGTTTCTGAGCTGTATTTTTTCTACAAGCAAACAAACAGACAGACTAGCAATGCCGAGCCATGCATTTTCTTTGATTATGTGAATCATTCTATGGCAGTGGTTCTCAATCGTCCTAATATTGTGACCCTTTTATACAGCTCCTCATATTGTGGGGACCCCAGCATATAATTATTTCTGTTGTTATTTCATAACTGTAACTTTGCTGCTGATATGAATTATAATGTAAACATCTGTGTTTTCTGATGGTCTTAGGTGATTCCTGTGAAAAGGTGGTTTAACTGCTTGAGGGGTTGTGACCCACTCATTGAGAACCAGTGCCTTAAAGTCATTCACTGCTGGCTTGTCTTACATTTTTATCTTGCCAGCACTTCACAATACATTTTTAAATTTATTTATTTATTTATTTATTTATTTATTTATTTATTTATTACATCTGTTCTCTCAGAGCAAGAGCAAATTTTTTTGTCCTTTTTATTATTATTTTTTATTTTTAGTATGTTCAATAACACTGAGGAGAGAAGGAGATTAAACTGATCAGACACAGATCTTAAATCAGAAGTCACAGTTCAGGTTCTTCACCTTGGCTGTAAGTTGCGAATGACCTTGTTGGTGTTTTTAATGTCCGTAGTGTTTAAGGGTTTTGGTTCCTGCTCAGAGTTTCTTGATTTCTTTCTTTTCCTTTTATACAGCCCTAGCAGCACGTCCTGTAAGCTGAATACGGTAAGACTAAAACCAAGGTACATGAACAACTCATAGGTGGGACATCTGCCCTGCCTAGCTCACCCTCCAGGGAGCTACCAAGAAAGGCCTTAAAACCCCCCACAGAGGGAAAGCCTCTGAGCCATATCTCAGGACTGCTCTTGCCACAGCTGCTTGGTGTCTGGAAAGTTCTTCTCTGAGAACCTATAATAAATTTCTTTTGAAAAATTTGTTCTCTTTTGTCTGTGAAATTTACCATCTCAGTTCACTAAAGAAGGTCTCAGAAACCACTGGCCCAGGTGGCTTTGGGTCTCTTGATTTCTCAGATCCCATGCCCCTGACTCCACCCTTGAGCCGACCTGAGGTGACATAGCCTTCCTTAACATCTAGGAAATCTTCCTCATGCCTTCAACAGCTTTGTGGACTAAATGCTCAGTAAATATGGTGGACATGAAAGAAAAATGTTTAAGAAAGTTAAAATTAAAGTTCTAAAAGAATTTTCTGTAAAAAAGCACGTAGAGAGTGGGCATTTTCCAATAAGCAACATGCCTCTAGCACATTACAACGTTATTTCTCACCTCACATGCCTGACAAAGTGTTTTGACGGCTGCTGTCATGTTCTGTAAAACACCCAGAGCTATTGGAAGGAAAATACAATATAAATGCAAACTAATAATAAACGGCCTCTGCTTGATCCTCCTAATAAAGTACATGGAATTTTCAATGATCCTGTGGAAAATAAACTAGGGAGCTTGTAAGGGTAAAACATAGATCAAGTTGAAAGCATTAGTGCCTGAGCAAAGCAGCAAGCTTAGAGAATAGACAGTCGCTATTTCAGCCTTAGAAATTTATTTCCAGCACTTTTCAAACTTCCTTTCTGAAAAAATTAATACACACACACACACATATATATACACACACACACACACATATATATATATATATATATATATATATATATATATATATATATATATATATGATTTTTATTTTTGTAGGGTATTTTTGAGACAGGGTTTCTCTGTGTAGCCCTGGCTGTCCTGGAACTTACTCTGTAGACCAGGCTGGCCTCGAACTCAGAAACTCACCTGCCTCTGCCTCCCAAGTGCTGGGATTAAAGGCGTGCGCCACCACCGCCTGGATATATATTTATTATTTTTACAGTAAGGCTTAAAGTATTTGGATTCTTTTTCTTCAAGGCCTTCATTACAAATGCTCAATACTACATAAAGAGCATCTTGGAAAAGTTGAATGAAATCGCCTATTGTCATTCCAAAGCAACACATCTAAAACTATCACGTAGAATTACTTGAATCTGCTTGAAGTGGGAAGAGTATTTGTGTACCTGATAGGAATTCCTTAAAAGCAGCCACATCACATCTATGTGTCTTCAGCATAATTTCTTAAAATGCTCCACTCATGTGAGCTCTCATTTTTGTTAATTTTTATAGTTTATTGACAAACCTGTGAATAGAGCAAGAATCATAATCTAATTCTGTGATTTATTAACCTTTATTCTTTATGATCAATAACTAATCATTAATATTTTTTGCCTCTAGTATTTGAGATAACACACACAAACACACACATACACACACACAAAACTCAACAAATGATCTTTTTGCTCCCCATCCTCAATTTTGAGAGCACTGATTCTGAGAGAGCAATAGCAAGACAAAACAGGAGGTGACCATTATTTGTAAAGGAGTTCCTAGACCCAACTCATGAGTTTAAAAACAAAATAAAAGTGGGCACATTGTCTTAAATAAGGAAAGGCAATTATGGATTTGATAGAAAGGAACTGATTCTTATGACCTCTCAGCGGAGCTTTATTAGTAGATTAAATCATTGAGGCCACAGGAAGCCAGGATGGGTGCCGAATGACAAGGGTACTTCAGTTCCAAACCACAAAGGGGATGCCTTTCTGTTCTATGATTCTGGAGCAGAAACTCTCGATTTTCCTAATGCAGAAACCATTTAATACAGTTCTTCATGTTGTTGTGATTCCCAAACATAAAATTATTTTTGTTGCTATTTCATAACTGTAATTTTGCTACTGTTATAAATTGTTAAAACCTGTGTTTTTTTGATGGTCTCAGGCATCTCGTCTGAAAGGGTCTTTTGACCACTTCAAGGGGTCACAACTGCTACCTAGCCTAGGGTATGGCAAACTCACAGATGTAGGAAGTAATGGCTTCATTGGGTCTGGGAATCTGGAAGGCTGGGCTTGCACAGGGATGATAAGGGGAAGTCAACAGTTTCAGGGCAGAAGCATGTTTTGCTTACCAACTCTGCACGGAATGTGGCCTGATTTTAGGTTAAGAGAATTCAGCTAGAGGAACTGTAACCTAACATGAATGTCTTAGTTTTTACATTGATTTAATTGGTAATGATACCACATGCTAGAATTGTTGAAAAGTTTTTTCATGGGAAGACAGGCAAATTCCATCTTCAAAAAGGGCATTGACACAGGGGTTTTAGCTAGGAAGAGATCACAACTCAGATTTGCAAGATATAAGCTTCCTTAAAAAAAATCACTAGAAAAGATGATAAATGAATGTAAATACTGAGAATAAATTTCAAAGTATATCAAAAAGTCCATTTTTTGGTAAACTCTAAAACTGATTCATTCTGGGCCACATTTTATCGTGTATAAGTTAAGAGTGCTGCATCTCATGAATATTCATTCACCAGAAATCAACCCTCACCATCCCTGGGGTTACACATTCTCTGGAGGGCTGAACATACTTTCAAGCATGAAGAATTCAATATGAAGAAATTATTTTTCCTGACTTAACACCAATGGGGAGAGTAAGTGGAGAGAGATTACACTAATAAAAAGGAGATTTTTCCCTTAATCATTTTCTTATGAAGAACTGCCAAGTAAGCTTGTGATGGGGGTGCGAGTAATGATATCCCCCCACACACACACACAATGGCACAGGATTGAAGAAATGTGCACAGTGATTTCTTTTTCAAGAAATAAAATCTGAACACCTCCCCCTCATAAAAGCTCTGCGTTAGAACACCTAGTGTGGTAAAGGTGCTTAATGTTTCTGAAAGTGAATAGATCACCCTTCTGTGACATTGCTCATCTGCATACAGCAGCCAGGCTCTGCAGGGGATGTGGACTCAGGGGCATCCCACATAGAAATATAGGCATTCTCAGGGAAAAGCAGTTCCTCCGTAAACTTTATCACCTCATTCCCAACTCCAGCTGTCACTTTACAGCTTTCCAGATTGACGTCTTAAATCAAGAAAATGCCACCCGCATACAGTAACTGGCCTAATCTCTTCGGTAAATTGCTGCCTGTGGTTTTCAAAAACATAGTAAATTGCTGGCAATTGACAATGGCTTCTCTCTGTGTGGCCAACTTCACTTCTGCAGTTAACAAGTCAGTCTTCAATTATTCATGCACATCACCCAATGTCTAGGCTCTTTTGATATCCATTGATTTCAGACATCAGGTAGCCTGCCTTTTTATACAGAACTGAAAGCCATATTGTGCTTTCCTCATGCAAAATTGTATGCAAGGATAGTGACTGCAGTTATTATTATACCTCAGTATCTCAGTTAATGGCAAGCTCAGTTTACTATACATCTGGTGCTTCTGATGCTGTTCAAAAGCAGGGCAGAGTCATTTCTCAGACATCAGGATAGCCTCAATGCCCTAACAGTCAAATACTCAGAGGAATACTCACTCCTCTTTATTAATTCTATAATTACAGGACAAGAATAAATGATGAATTATTTCTACCAAGCAAAGCTTCAGAAGACTCCTTTAAAACTATATTGTCAAATCGTTGCACTTTGTTCTAGAAATCGGGTCAATTCCTATCCCCAGACAGCTCAAGCAAATTGAATTTTTGTTGCTAAAATAAATGTAGAAAGAGAGAGCTTGTTCTGAAAGGACTTCTCCGCACCATTCCTTTTCAGCACTGTACTTCCTTAAGGGGATTCTGTGGGAAGCCTATTTACCTGTCCTTGAAAGTGTCTGAATCAGTATTGACTCTGAGCTAACTGAGCTAAGCTATGGATGGAACAATGAACAGTCTTCTGCTCGAGGAGCATAGTTATCTGTATAAGCTCAGGAAAATCAACTCCAATAGCATCAAAAGGACCCCGCAGACACATTTTTCCCTATGTGCCTCAGTAGGTATTTTAGATCACTGCCAGGCACAGTGTGTAACTTGAAACCTCCTGTATTTTAGACTTATTTCTGCACAGTCACCTCTCCACTGCAGTGACTTCAGTTCTGACCCCATAAACCCATGGAGTTTTCTCTATGGTGCATGCTGACCAAAGGAGAGTCGAAATATGAGTGTGGGATTGAGGTAGATAGTCGGAAGTAGCCAATAGAGTAAAACAAAAGTAGAAATTCAAAGCACTTTTCCAAAGGAAAATACTAGCATCTTTGTGAAATTAAGAAGGTCATTTGAAATGCTTTTCTTTACAGAGAACAATATACTTCTAAGCTCCTTTTCCCTGGGAAAGCAGATGCTGATCCTGGTGAGAATCTTGGTAAAGACTGTGTTCCCTGCCCTGGTATAGAGTGTGTCTGTTAGTATTCTGTCTAAACTCCACCTCCACAGTTACCTGGCAACAGCCAGGCATGCTCCTCCCCACAGTTACCTGGCAACTGCCAGGTAGGCCTGGTCCACTATAAAAAGGGCTGCTTGCCCCCTCCTCACTCTCTTAATCTCTTACTCTCTTACCCTCTCTCATATCCTCTTGCTTCTCTGTCCCCTCCCCCCCTTCCTCCACTGGTCATGGCCGGCCTCTACTTCTCTTCTCTCTTATCCTTCCACCTTCTTCTCCCCACCTTGCCCTATCTCCTGAATAAACTTTCTCCCCCTTGGAACCGTGTGGTCTGGAGTGGTCTGTTCCAAACTGGGGTCGAACTTCTAACAACTAACAGTGTCTGCTTTCCATTGTTACTGCAACCACCTCAAAACATCCTCTTGTTCGTACTCATTGAGTGTTTGCCTTTCTTGTTACTGATGGCTTAAAAATGATACTGCCTACTTTTTACTTTATAAAGACATCAAAGCTATACAGATTCAGAAGGAGTGGTACATTTTAGATTTTTTTTTGCACTATGACAGTGATAAAATTAACATAACAAAATGAGAAGTTTATTTTGCTTACAGTCACAGAGGGCTAACATGATGGGAAGTGGTAGAAACAGTTAGTTGAAAACTCACATCTTCAAACCGTAAGTATAAAGTAGACAGAAAACTAGAAATGATCTGAGTCTTAGAAACCTTATAACCCACTGCCAGTGACATAAGTCCTCCAGTGAGGTCACACATATCCTAAATAATACACCCAACTCAGAACAAAGTGTTGAAATGTCTGAGACTATGGAAACACCTCATTCAAACCACCACATAATTTCATGAAAGTTTAAGTTGAGAACATTGTGTACTGAACACATTAGGAAGGTAAAAATTGAATACAGCTAGAGCTCTTGTACTATGCTTAGGATGAAGTAAACCAATATAAGAGGAACTGTCCACTTCCATATGGCTATTGAGGTGATGAATTGAGGTATTGAATGTGGAGGGAGGCAGGCAAGAGCTACTATGCAAGTTTATTTCACACACTAATTTGTGATTCTGATTCTCATGCACTGTTAATATTTTCAAGATTATCTTTGGGGTAACATGATTGTCAGCTCTGTAGTAGCAAAATATTAGTCCCTAAGATATGAGTTTCCTCATCCACAACACCTGTGCCTGTTTCCTTACAGGAAAGGAGTTTATACAAATGTGACTAAAATAAGGTTTGGCAGGTAGAAGGATCACCTTGCATAACCAGCTGAACCCAGTTTTCATCCTTGGAGTTCTTCAAAACAGAGGGTGCTTTTTGACCACAGAAAACTAGATTTCCTTTTGATATGTACGTGGACACCATTTCTTCGCTTTGGGAATGAAAGGTTTCATCACTATGTACATGGTCACCTTGAAGGTGCATACATTCTTCTCTCCAACCTCTCTAGACAGAAATACAGCCCTACAGGCACATTGGTTTGAGCCCTCCAAGACCTATGTAAGATTTCTGGTCTACAAAAACCAAGGTAGTAAATTTGCATTGGTCGACTAAGTTTTGCCCTGCTTCTAATATCCCTTAAGCAGCTATTTCATTATATTCTACGATATCTCCTCTGTCAAAACTGTGTGTATGAGAGAGAGAGAGACAGAGAGAGAGATAGAGATAGAGAGAGAGAGAGAGAGAGAGAGAGAGAGAGAGAGAGAGAGAAAGTTAGTTCTGCAACCTTAGATAAAACCAGGTTTTCCTAGATTTTCAACCAACAGGGGCACTGGGCATTAAATGAGAAGCCAAAGCCATCATGGTCAATGAAGAGATGACTAAGTGGATGTGGGCATGTGGGGACTAGAAAAAGCACTATCATCTTTATGGAAATCTATTATTTAATCTACTATTTATATTTGTAACTTAATATAAAGGGCCATCTTTCCTGTTAATTTTGATTGAATTTGATTTCACATTTGACCCTTCTGTTGAAATTTGAATATTCAGGTTCCATAAATAAGTCGTCAACAACTAGAAGAGTAAAGCTGAACTACTTTTAATGTCTTTATCTATACAATAGAAGTAATCCTTTTTGAGCTATTTTTTTGGTAGGCTTTATCAGTCTTTTTCTCTTTTCAGCTCTCTGTATTCTCTACCTTCAATGATCACTATTCCACTCTGTTTTTGTGTAATCAACTTATTTTAGTTCATATATTTGATAGGTAGCATGTGGGAGGGTTTTTTTGTTGTTGTTTTCTTTTTTTTGTTTTTTGATTTTTTTTGGCAATTGCCTCATTTTGTTTTACATTATGTTTTTCAGTACCATCCATATAGCCATAAATGACAAGTTTATCCAGATTAAACAAGAGTAATATTCTGTTGTATATATGCTTATATATGCTATATTTTCTTTATCCATTCACCTGTTGCAGGACACCTCAATTGGTCCCAAATCCTGGTTAGTTCAAAAAGTACTACAACGAACACATGTGTTTGGGTATCTTTTTAATATACTAATTTTACTTACTGGGATATATGCCCAGTGGTGGGATGCTTTTGCTGATTTTGACCTGTAAAGATACTGGCAATTATTCTTCAGACAAATGAATGCTGACTTATTTCTGAATTTCTTCTATTGCTGAGTCAGGAAAACAGGGGAAGGTGAATCAATGATGAACTCCTCCAAAGGACTGCAAGACATCAGCTCAATCCTGACAAAGCAGACCTCGGATGGGATGATCCTTGTGCCCTTTAGCTTTCAACTTCTGGCCTTCATGCAGTGATATGTTCTGATTCAGAGCAGCTACTTGCCAAATCTGAGCAATCTTCACATGAGGTAATTCTTCTCCATCTTTGTCTCTTATCAATCTTCAGACAGGTCACGAAGGGTTAAAATTCCTCATGCTCCTGACCCATTTCCCTGGGACTGTCCATGTTATACACTCTACATTGTCCCACTTGCACGCAGGCATTGGGTTGTTAGGATCATTTCAGTCGCTTATGGCTTGTCTTTGTGATAACCTTACTTTGAAACAAGAACAGGAAAACCTATCTTCCTGCCTGTCATATTTGACACTGCACTTTTCTGGTCAGTCCTTTCCTGTAGCTGCCAGCAGCTATGGGAACCAGGTTCACCTGAGAGGAAGGCTGGGAATGAAAGGGAATGGAAGGCAAGAGAAATGTGTGTCCAAGACAACGTATTCTGATCAAGGCCCCCAAGTTTAATATTTTGCTTTCACATATAAAGGGGAAGCCCCGCCCCCCAGAGTCTCTTCTCAGTTCAGCCCAGGGGCTGGGTGAGGAGATAGCAGGTGTCAAGGTGCCCAGGCAAGCTCAGCAGGCGGTCCATTCTTCTCATATCTGGTAGCAGACTGCAGGACACCAGCAATGTAACACCTCCTCCTAGGTCCTACTGTTGTTTGGTCTATTGTGGTAAATGGCTCTGCAGGCCTGCTCAGACCTGGGGGAAGGGCACACTTTCCTACACTCTTTTTGATCTATATGCTTGATATTCTCCTCATTCTACTCTGCTTATGTTTTCACACTTGTCTTTGCTCAACAAGGGATCCAGAGTTCTTCAGTTACAACAACCAGCATGTTTAGAGCCATGGGCCCCTCAGCAGTTGCTGTAAGCAGACAATTAAGAAATTGGGTACCCAACCATTTTCATAGGCATCTGTGTTCATGACCCTGCCCTGACTCAGTCTGACATCTCAGACTAATAATTCTTCATGGCATCCCAATACCTGCTCATATAGTCTCCCTTTGCAAAATAATTTATTAGAGATGATTTTTTAATCTCATCAGGCTACAGAGGAAAGATTGATAAAAGCATGGAAATGAGCTGTGATTTGTCTCTGCAACATACTTGGCCGAGGAATTGAATGATTGTTAATACAGGCTACCCTGTCAATTACAGGGCTATTCTACAAACTTCATTCAGAAGAATAGTGTGTGCATAATTTTATCGTATAAGTCCACCAATAATATATACTGCTATTTAGCTTAGTAAATAAAGAAGAAAATAGAGAAGTAAATATAGTGAAGTATATTGTCTCTTTTGCAATGTGACTTTGGAAAATATCACCTGAAACTCATTGCCATGGTTAATTAATTGATGCTTCACAGCAAAGAGATTGTACTTTCTAAACAAACCAATTAACATCATGAGAAAACCCCAAATCTTAAAGGCGATTACATTTGCTGTGTTTGTACTACATGTTGTTCTTCAAAAACAATCTCATGTTCAATTGACTGCATCAAAAACTGTACCAGAATCCTTAAATTGCCTTTTAAAGACAGCGAAGCCTTTGAATACAAGCTGAAAGAGTAAGCTGTCTGCAGTATTCAAATCCTCTTGGTCATAATGCTTACGTGGATAATCAGCAGTTGAGGTGACTCAGAATGGCTTACGGTTATGCAATACGTTGCTATTTGCTCTGGAATAATTGCAGACTTTTCAAATACAAGTTTATTGATGATAGTTAGATATTTTACCATATTTAGACATACATTGAGATAGGTCCCTTCAATCACTGGAACAGACGCAGAACTGTCTGAGGTAAGGATTCCTTGAAACTAGCTTTGTAAACTGGTATTTCCCATTTTAAATATAGAGAAAGTGGGGGTATGTATAAATATACTAGTTTTGTGTGAATCACTAAGAATAAAACACTTGACATTAACAACTAAATGGACGAAAGTTTTACTTTGGCTCATGGTTTCAAAGGTTTTGACTCATTCTGATGGGGAAGGCAAAGAGAAACAGGGTATATGTTGGCCAAGAAGCAGATAGAAGCAGAACAGAACCATAACAGGAAAAGGGTCAGGGAGAGGATGGCCTCTACCTATAGTCCTAACACATGGGAAGTAGAGGCCGGGGTTGTTGAAGACCAGTCACACACACACACACACACACACACACACACACACACACACACACACATTGAGTCCAGCAGGCTATACATGAGACCCTGTCTCGAAATCAAACAAAATCTAAGAACAATTAACAAAACAAAACATAAAAACAAACAAGCAAACAATCAGTGGAACCACAGCAGGAAAGGTTTATGGCAACACACTGTAGCCGAGACCACTCCCGATTGATTCATTCTCCCATGCATATTTCACCTTCCATTAGCCCCTCATGTCCTGCACAAATTTGAATCAATGCATGGATTAAACCATTGTTATATCAAAGTTCAGATGATCTAATGGTGTCTATAAATGCTATTGTAGACTCAATCAGTATTGTGTTTCATTAATCTGTTAGGTAGATCTTAACCCAATTTTGTTATTAAGACTTAACCTTCACAAAAAGTCTCAGCAGTGGTTGGCTCAGATGATTAGCTGAAGCTGATTTGAAAGAACAGATTTCAATCCCCTGTAGCAAGGATGCAAAATTTTCATTCCCATCACTCTTATTTATATTATTTTCCAGTTTATTAAGCGGTGGAATCTAGATTTAAGACAGAATTTGAGCACAATTTACTAGGCAAAACCAACCATTTCACAATTAATATTATTGCTAAAAATAATCTTGATACATAGATAAAATTATTATCTTTCCTTAAGACGCTATCTCCGTTATGTTTTCGATAGAAAAATGAGAAACAATAAAATACGAAAAGCAGAGCCTAAGCATTTCTAGGTAAATGTGCACAGGTGTGAAGGTACATACCTTTTGTTAGTATTCTGTCTAAACTCCACCTCCCCAGTTACCTGGCAACAGCCAGGTATGCTCCTCCCCACAGTTACCTGGCTGTTGCCAGGTATGTTCCTCCCCACAGTTACCTGGCAACCGCCAGGTAGGGATCCACTATAAAAGGGGCTACTTGCCCCCTCCTCTTCCTCTCTTATCCTCTTCCTCTCTTACTCTGTCTTTTACCCTCTTGCCTTTCTGTCCCCTCCCCCACCTTCCTCTCTCTCCACGTGGTGGTCATGGCCGGCCTCTACTTCTCTCTCTCTTATCTCTTCCACCTTCCTCTCCCCACCTTTGCCCTTTCCCCTGAATAAACCTCCTCTCCCTTGGAACCGCGTGGTCCTGTGTGGTCTATTCTGAACTGCGGTCGGATTTCTTAGACCTTTAATCCCATATGGTGAGTGAGAATGACTGCAGAGACCTTTTCCAATGTAGTGTCTCTAATCATAAAACATGAAGAAGAGCTCCAATAGATAGAACAAATAGTCTATCCTCCTGCTAGTGAGAGAGAGTCATTTGAACTTTAACAGAAAAACATGAGATTATAAAAGAATTTTAATTTATTACCCCTGCTATTATTATTAGTCAGGATTGTTGTTATCAAATGGAAGTTTGTGGTTTCTGCATGTCAGTGTAATAACACAACATTAAGTTGTCCTTGGAGAATAAAGATCATAAAAATGTTGGCTTTTGATAAAGTTTATAAAACTACAAGGTTATGTTCAACCTTTCTTTACTGAAGAATAGGTCTGGGAAGATTCAAGCCCCTCACTGAACAGAGGTGCTGGGCATTTTGTTCATAGGCATTCTAGGCACCCACACCAAAGAGAAAGATATGGTTGAAGTACTTTGGACTGTAAGCTATTGAAAGTGACTGAGAATTGTTTGCCATGCAATGCCTACTGGGCAGATAATAAGTCCTGACTATCTGTCCTGCTTTAGTGTGCCTGCTGAAAGTCAAGGTGGGTGGAAGAATCTAGCCTCGAAGGAAACCAAATCTTGACCAGGAAAAGTAATTTACTGAACAACACACAGGGAAATCTACTGTTGACAACAGGCCTTGAGAATGAATTTAGTGAGGCTGCCAGGCTGCTCACAGGGACGATGTGCACGAAGATTCCACAGAAGACACTCACGAGAAACTGCATCAGTTTATGTAAAATGAGATTTGTAAAGTGCTACTATTGTCTTTGAGGAAAAAAATGTATACATTTCCTTAAGAACTAAAATTCTTATAGCCAAAAAGTGTAAGTGGAACAAGGCAATGAGAAACAAATGTATACAAGCTTTCTTCTGTGTGGAATACAATGTAGGGTGACAGGGCCATCAGATGTGACACTCCATTATTGCACATGTGCCTTGAATAAGGCAGCATCTTCTCACCAAAGTCCCTTATCCCTAAAATGCAGATGATAATATCTCCTCCAGACACAAACATAGCACCTGTATGAAGCAGGCCATGATGAGTTACTTCAACCCTGTCCTTGGAGTATTTTAGAAGGCTTTAAATCCAAGCTCACAATTAAGATTGGATAAATTTTCATAGGATTGTCTTCTTTTTATGACTAAATTGATGTCCACAGAAAGTAATATGCATTCAAAATTCTGTGAAAACGTGATACATTTGATGTTTTCTAAGATAATATACCAGTTTTATACACCTCAAGAAAACTCATTTAGAAAATTAGGTTAATATTTGTACCATTCTGGAAAAAAAACCTTAAAAAGATGTTATTAAAATAGCAGCTTAATTCTTTTGGAATGAAAAATAAAAACTGCAACTCATGTTCTCACTGTAACTGGCAACGTCCAATATTTTTAAAGGTAGGAAAGTGTAGAGATTGAGTGAAATCCTGAGTAAATGCATGTGTTACTACAAGCAGAGTAATGTCAAGGACTTTTGTGCTTTAGCCTTGTGGGAATGGCAAAACCTTTCCTAGTTTCAGAGGGATTGAAAATCCTTCCTCTGGTCCATGTATGTATATTGAGAGATGTACTTCCATCAGAGAGGACAGACCACTCAGTACCAGCATTTGTCTGTCTGTGTATCTGTTCTTTCTTCATTCCGTTGCTGTCCTATTCCAGGTTCTAGGACCCTAGTGAGTGAAGGATGTAATAGAAAATGAGAAAGGTTTATGCATTCATGTTCTGAATATATTCCTCAGGAGAAAAATTTATTTCAAGTCTTCTAAATTCCAAAGAAGTGGCATTAAGTTATTAATTGTTCCCCTGTTAGTAGAAAAAACAGAAGACATACAAACAACCACAGAGGCTCTCAAAGATGCTTGAAGCACTTCGAGTGGGAGCAGAAAGAACACAGAGAAAGCCTGCCTGCAGAGTATATAAAGAAGCAGTTTAGACGTTGAAGGGAAGGATTTAACTAACAGCCATGCAGCCGAGAAGTTACTGTGCAGAGCTGAGGTCCTATCCAAAGGGACTGCCTCATACTTCCCTAAACCACTTAGTCCTACAAATTTACATTGGGTAGCTCTCGGAGGCTAATAAATATATGCCCAAAGGCACTCGGGGTGAAGATAGAAATGTCTATTAATTTCTTCCACCTCAATAAAGATGACCATAATGACAATAAAGAACCATCATGTCCTGAGGCTTCATGATATGGTAAGTTCCTTTCTAATCTCCACACAGTATTATCTCACTCAGTTCTTCCAACTTAATAACATGATAGCTTTGATTTTCCTGGTTTTGTAGGAATGTGAACTGCAACTCCAGAAGATGATATTATACAAACACTTTTGGTTACCCATATATAGTGATTTTTTTCAAAAACAATGCATCCATCACCTTCAAGTGCTAGAAGATGTGGGGAAAATCAATGTGTTCAAGACCATAGTGGCAGATACCTGCTGCTGGGGCTGGCTGGCACAGGAGATCAGTGCAAAGGGAGCCTTTGAAAATTGCCATCAGGGGTCTAGTAAGAAGTTAACCAGGTGTCTAATCATTCATGAGAATGTGTACTATTCATTAGTAAAAATGGTCAGACCGAGCTTCAGGATGACCTCAATTGTCCTTGTCTTTTGAGGCTGTATTGATTCCTGTTTTTGAAAAGACCTGGGTTTGTGTAATCAGTTAGACCTTTAATCCAGACCCTGTCTTGCCCTGGCAAAGCAGCAGATGGTGGCTCCAGATGGGACAATCACATCCTCCCCCATCACACCTTAGTAATGTAAAGCATGAGCAGATGGACAGCAGCTGGGTCTTTTTTTTTTTTTTTCCATCTAAGCAGTAGCTTTCTTTTAAGGCTGTCACTTCTCCTGGCTCTCTGAATGTTTCTGAACTCGGTTCTTTAGGCTCTTGTTTATTTGAGCCTCTGAATTTTCAGCTTTCTCTCTGCATAGGTCATATTAAGAAGGCCTCTGTCCAGTGGAACCTAGGAATCCTGACAGCCTGTGAAGACTAATTTGGAGGGACAGTCGGTTTTGAAGCAAAGCATAATTTTATCACTTTTATCACCACTACCACCCCCCTTTTAGATTCATCCAGTTTGGCTTCCTACCAGTTGCTAGTTCTCTGATCCTAAAGCTTGCTTTCCTGACTTCTAGAATGAAAGCTCTACCTCACACATTCTAAATTAATTAAAAGTTCAATGTGTTAAGTAAAAGAAAGCCAAAGTGGGGCATGGATGTGTATGTTTGAAACACATTTGTTCAAATATAACCCTGAAAAGAAAACCCTGTGAATTTATGAGGCCAAATCATAGAGGAAGAGGATGTTGGATTATAGATAATTTCTACAACATAATAAACAAACTAATGTCATTTAAAGAGCAATGTGTGACCTATGATAGTATTATATCAAGTCCTATAACATTTATTACTTAATTAAAACATCATAAATCAGTGCCAATTCTACCCAGTAAACTTGATTTGTACTATTGGTATGACTCTGTGGAAGGTATGTTCAATCGTCACTTTGCATAGGTCAAAAAAAATTAAGCTCCAGAGGACCAAAGACTAAAACATCAGGCTTCAACATAAGGTAAAAGGTACAAATTACTGATAAAAGAAAAAAAAAAGTTGGCACCTGAGTACATTGAATAATGTCTGCTATTTTAAAAATGTTAAATAATTAAGCAAGATAAAATAATTTCTTCCACTTGAAATTAGCAACACCCTCCCCACCTCCCTAAATGAGGTTAAGACACCCAGTTTAAATTTCACTGTGCTGGCTAGTTTTATGTCAACTTGACACAAGCTACAGTCATCAGAGAGGAGGGAGCAGCAATCGAGACAGTGCCTCCATAAGATCAGGCTCTAGGCAACCATGTAGGGCATTTTCTTAATTAATGATTGATTGGGAGGGCCTAGTCCATTGTGGGTAGGGCCACCGCTTAGATGGGAAGCAAGGCAATAACTAGCACTCCTCTATGGGTTCTGCAACAGCTTCTGCCTCCAGGTTTCTGCCTGCCTTGCTTCAGTTCTGTTTTTAATTCCTCTACAGATAAGCTGTGATGTGGAAGTGTAAACCAAATAAATCCTCTCCTCTGTATTTACAATTGGTAATAGTATTTAATCAAAGGAATAGTAACCCTAATTAAGACATTCATAATTGCAAAGAATAGGTATGCAAACTATATGCTCTTATATCATGTATATTATGTAACATTATGCAAAAATTTAAAGTTACCCAAGAATTTAGTAGCAACATACAGGTGGATGTCATTACATTAAATAGCATTTCAAAAACACTCGGTAATATAACAACTTCATAATGTCATTTTTCCTGGGGGAGGCACCCAAGGACTGTTAGGATTTCAGTGACAACACAACTTTCCCATAATATGCAATGGCAGGATCATGTAACACCATGAATGTGTCTTGGAAATGTCTTATCCTTCCTTATCTAAAAAGGTGAAATAAGATTAGCATGGCTGCTTGCTCTATTTATCCTTGGCTCTTTGTGTACTTGAGTTTCTCTTTTTCTTTTTCTTTTTTTTTTTTTTAACATTTTTAATGATAAGTTTTAGTTGGCTATTTTTTTCTATTTCCAGTTATGATATTTCTGTTGTTACTCTGTTAAGAAATCAATTCATTTCATTTAAAAGGCCAATGCTATTGGTATTTTTCTGTGTCTGGATCATCTATAGGTATGACTCCTTACTGATGATGGGAATTTGGGTTGCTCTTTCGTCTATCTCAGAGTTAGATGTTCGTTTGTTGACTTAAAACAGCAGAGTATGTGATCACACACACAGCTCAATTTTTCCTCTTAAGATCTATGGTTGTAAATATTGTTTAAAACTTCCCTTTTTAGTAATATTTGCTGTAATATATAGTCTCTGAGCATTGCTTGGATTCATCCATATAATATGTTTTTTATTATTTTCTTTAATGTTATTTTAACGTTACTCAAAATTCATGCCATGATTTGTAGATTATTTAAAATTGTCTGCCTTGATTTCCAAACAGTTAAATACTTTCTAGAGATTTAAACTACTATACATTTCAAGTTACTGTTTTGTTTCTGGCAAAGAGTACTCTGTACTATTTGTTATTGGTATTTATGAGGCATTTTGTGACCCAGAATACAATTTTGGTCATTGTGGTCTACAAACATTTTAATAAAATGTGCATCAATTTGGTTTTGACTATAATGCAGTATATGCATTGGACATACAGGTTGTACAGACTTTTATTTCTATTGAATTCTGTTTTACATTAATAAGCATAAAAGTATTGTTAAAATTTCCATGTTTGTTTCTATCTTCTCAATTTCTCTCTTTGTTTTATAGAATTAAACATTTGGACTTTGAAATGTTTAAGTATTATTATGTCTCACTGATGAATTTATACTTGTATACTTAGTATAAAATATCTCTTTTTATATGTATTATGATATTTGACCAGGATTTTATATTAATAGGACTGCAAAGATTTTCTTCTACTTGTGTTTTCATATCCTGTTTCTTCTATCTTTTAATGTCTACTGAATGTATACATTTAAATATATTTACATCAGTAAGGTGGAGTCTTGTCTTTTATTTAAAAGTCCAGTATTATAACTTGTCTTTAACTATTATGCTTGCTCTATTTATACCTCACCTGTATACTTCACACATAACTCATTTTTCATTACCTTACTGCACTGTCATTTTGTTTGTACCAGGCAAGGGCTCCCTGCCTCCCTGCTTGTTCTCATAGTACCGTTAATTCTTTTTTTTTTTTTTAAAGGATTTATTTATTTTACGTATGAATGCTCTATCTACATGTACACCTGCAGGCCAGAAGAGAGCATCAAATCCCATTATAGATGGTTGTGAGCCACCATGTGGTTGCTGGGAATTGAACTCAGGACCTCTGGAAGAGCAGTCGGTGCTCGTAACCACTGAGCCATCTCTCCAGCCCGTACCGTTACTTCTTTAGGAGTACCACGTGATCACCCATATGCCACGGTAGAATGACTATTACATTCATAGACACAATGTGAAGATTACTCTGGGTTCAGTGATGTAGGAAGATTCTACTCTGTAGCTGCTTCTCAGGAATAGAAACACTTCTTTGTGGGGGCAAGGAGACATAAGAGGCTCATTGAAAATCATAAGACAGGAAACTCAGAAAACTTAAAGGAAACACAAGGCCTATCTTCAAAGTGATACAAATAGCAAGCAGATGCTTAGGGGATAAAAGACAATAAGGTAGATAGACACCTGTGACATCTAAAGGAAATTCTAGTGAAATGGCTCTGTGAGTCATTCATATTGGGGTGACACTTTTCAGTCATTAGGCCACCTTTGTTTTGCCTGTCCTTGTGTAAGCAATCCAAGTAAAGTCATTAGTTCTGTCCTAGTTAATCTTATCAACTTTATTGTATCTAGGGTTAAGTACAAGACATATCTGTGTAATTCATAAGGATATTTTTAGAAGGATTAATTTCAGAGGGAGATCCTACTCCAGGGTGAAGAGTGTCTTCAAGGACCAGCCCAGTCTGGTAGAAATGCTGTTGCTTTTTACCTGCCTGCCTGCCTTGCTGAGACATGCATCTCCACTATGCCTGCCATGACTGTTGCATCTCTTTGGTGAGATCCAAACCTGTATTCTTTGTTTTTTTATTTGAACGGAAGATCTGTTGCTCTCCAGATTTTTACTGCTGAGGTGCTCATTCTTATGGACTGAGAAATTACCATGTTTTCAGCCCTTCGAGCCTGCAGATGCCTATTGCCCAGCCTGACTTGTATAAGCCAATATAATAAATCCCTTCTGTAATGTATGCTCAGCGTAGCCATTCTGTTTCTCTGGGAAACCCTGGATGATACAGGTTCATTAAGCTGAACATGGACAGAGCTGTTACTTTGAAGTATTGCCTCACTCTCCTTCTGGTATGAATAAATCTTCCTGTACATTTCTTCAGGAACATGAGCTCAACAGGTTCTTTGTTCTAAAATGTATGTTTGTGTAAAACTCAAGGTACAAGATATCTTCTATTAATCCCCTAAAGTGGGCAATTACAGGACTAACAAAAGATTGAGACCCAATCCTAATAAGTTTAGTACAGAAACTATCACATACGGGTAAGAGTTTTCTTAGAAAACAGAACACAGCAGGAAGCTTGGCAGGGGTATTTCTTATCAAGGGTCCATAACTTTACTCTTTCAGAGTAGATTTCTGTAGGCTCCATTTGAGATTAAACTGTGGCTAGGAAGAAAGGCTGTAAAAGTTAACAGAACATATTAAGAATATTCTTTTTGGACTCCTACATCCTTTTAACCAAAAATATGTGTTGATAGCTTAATGGATTTTTGAATGGCTTAAAAGCGAATAGCCAAGATGACAAGCCCGTCAACCTGTTAGGCTCAACATGGGGCTGGCTTCCTATGTACTTTCCAGCTAATGCTATTTTTTGTAAATTACCCCAACAAGAGCAATGATGCAAGTACCACCAAGGAGGGGGCTGTGTGGATACTCCTGAACATGATTATCTGCCCAGCTCCCACCCTGGTGAAGTCTTTTTCATACCCTGCTAACTAATATCCAGAAAAAAGGGGGGAGGACCAGAAAAAAAAAATAAAAACATTAACAAAAGGAAAAAGAAAAGAAACCTCTTGACACATTCTTAGAGGTTAGAAAAAAACAATTATAAATGGTACCTGACGAAAATAATCTTGAGCAGTAATAGGTGCCGAGGATATGACTGCTGTGATTTATTTCTATTCTCCACAGAGTTGTTTTGAAGCTTACAGCGTTACCATGTATGATAAACATAAACAGAACCAACATTTGCTATCACCATTACTGACAACACTGGCCCTGTTTGGATGCTTTCACAGGATCACAGGGGAACAGTAGTTGGTTCACAGTTCACAGTAAGTGCTACAGATGAAACGAACTAAATGCTTGTTATTGGAACTCTGTATTCTTCCAACACACTCTTAAGCCAATTCCTCGGGGCAAACTTTCTCTCTTCTAACTTATCTCAAATAAATTCATAACAAAGAAAATAAAAGACAGTTTCCACCCACTGAAATGAAAATTCCCATGTAATAAAGTGACCATTCTAGTTACAAGGCAGGAAATTAAAGTCTAATACTGTGTTTAACTTGGTGCTCACTATTATTTTATTTATCTGACTTGTATTTTAAAATGACCTATAATCGACATTGACAGGCAACAGCACCTGGATGCAGAGTCTAGTCAAGTTTTATGTCCTAGACTTTAGTGGTGATAACACTCAGTAACATAAATCGTCAAGAAAGCTGCTGCAGCTTTTGTGTGGGTCTCAGTAGCAGAAATGTCCTTTCTGGTCTCTGAACTCTCCAAAGGGAGAAATGATGACAAGCTCTACTTTTAGTCACCATAGACTAGAAAGAAGAATCAAATCATTTCTAATGGTGCTAGAGTAAATTCCTCAATGATGTCTACTCCTTTGACTGAATCAGACATGCTTTGTTTAATATATACTTCAATAGAGTCCAACACTTCTAAAGGCATCCTCAGTCTTTAAGGTAAAATTGTAAGATCAGGACCCCCAATGCAAGTATAGGTCCATATTCTGTATATGATTTCAGACTGACAGTAAACAATAGATAATTCAAATTTATTTAATAATAAAATATTTAAAAGTAATAAATTTCCTTATACATTTTTTAATTATTGTGTTGTGTTTCTTCTTTACATTAAATACTATGCCAGATAATATTTTTAAGACTAGTAATTAGAAATTTAAAACAGTTTGTTTTTATATTTTTTTTAACACTCAAAATACATATTTTCAGAAAGCCTGATGAAAATAAGAATTGTAAGCAGACAGAAAAAAGCCTGTGTACCCTGTTGCATTAAGCGCAGAGTCTACTGTCTGTTGAGAACCTCAGAACAGAAAACACATGCTCGTAAGTGTGGCTGTACTTAAAGAACTTCCATTCTTCACAAGCCCTTTTCTATTCTAAGCATGAGTGTTCACAGTCCCCTTTGCTTTAATATATAGGACTGCAGTCACTGTAATACTAACAGCACATGAGAAGTTACTAGAAGATGCGCCTGAATTTCAAATTTCACTACAACCAAGAAAACAGAAGCCATGATTTTGAAAGTTCTTTACATTAGCATGCATTTCTCCAAGATAACTTTTTCATGATAGAATACAGACAGTATTTTTTTAAAAGTACAATTTCACAGAGCACATGCTGACTCTGAATTCACTATGCAACCAAGTATGGGTCTCCTGTCTCAACCTCCCAAGTACTGTGATTACAGATAGGTAACACATGTCAGCTTAGGCTATTGTTTAAATTAGCACTACGGATAAATGTTCTATATTTCTCCACTCAAGTATAATAATAAAATGTATACCATAGTAGTTAATTTATAAATATACTATTTCAAAGTGTTTGTCAAACACATGGTAAGCTTACCTTCGAGAGGCCTCCTACTTCCAAATAAAAGCAGATGATGAACACATTCCAGGTGACCCAGAGGGCAGTCCACACTGTGTACTGAATATAAAGGTTTGAGAAAAAGAAAGGAAAAGTGGAGATGAAAACCATATATTTGAAATAAATTAGTAATAGGAATGTCAATAAATATAAATCTGTTTGTAAGTAAATAGGAAATATTGAGAAAAAAAATCTCTTTTTATGAGGTACCCTACAATTTAAAAATTGAAAATCTAATGGTTCCTACCATTGTTAATGGATGCCTGGAAAACTACAATTCTAAAATCCTTTTCTGAGTGGCAGGCACAAATTAAATCCATGTATTCACATGATTTCTGTTTTCTGTACATTATCTTTTCAAGATTTATGGAGTTTTCTGTGAACTACCAATCTATTTACAACCAATCTATGATATATGTACTACCTATTACTCCATCTTTCTATATGGCCACTTATCTTAATATTTCTAAATATTTAGAAATATCAGATGGAAAATATCCAATTCATTAGTACAAATAGTCTAATTTCAGAAATTTAGTGAAAATAGAACTTCCATATCTTTGAATGAAGACTTTGAAAATGGATGTTAAAGGAAAGTTTTCAAATGCTCCTCTGTTGTGTTATTTTACCGAGAGTAGAGCACATACCCCTGTAATCAAATAGTAAAATAGTGAGTGCATAAATGTCTTTAAAATCCCAGAAATTAATAACTAAGAGCCAGAGTAAACAAATAGCCAATTTCTATTATAAAAAATACGTTTCATTCACATCTTGCTGTGAAAGTCAGAAGCAACACCAATAAGAGCATTAGCCAATCTGATATAATGTGGTCCAGATCAGACCCCTGCATAGAGAGGCAGAGTCCTAGACAAGTGCAGACAGTTTATGCTGTAAGGACCACTGACTGGTGAAGTACAGTTGTCTGTATTCTCATCTTACTGTACTGGCAAAAAAAATCTACAAATTGTTGAAATAGGCATTTAAGTTAAATCATTTCTTTCTATCAGTAGATTTCAGTCATCATATCTCATTTCTAAGATAAAAAACTGAAATTATTTCATGATTTTATTCTGTATCAAATAATGAAAATATGAACATTAAGTATTGTTTTAAAATAATTACCCTATCAGATATATACTAAAGTTGTTTGTCTGTAATATGCAAACTGTATTGGGATATTTTTAAACATCACAAATACAAAAAAATACTATAGATGTTTTGCTAATCAGAGAGTACCAAATGAAACATACATGTATCAGAGTAGGCCAGCAATGCCAATAACCAAGTTAGAAGGGAACCTTGAATGAAGCAAGACTAAGCCACGACAGAATTTTTGCTAGCTTGTTTTTGTTTTCCTGTACTGGGAACTGAAGCAGGCCCTTCCAGACCCTAGGCAAGTTCTGTATCACAGAACTGCATCCCAGAAAACCTATATAATTCCTAATTATCACAACTCAGCTCTAACCCCGTAAGTATTGAGAATGTCCAAGGTATAGCAAAGGTATATAATAAGACTAGCCTGTTTAAAAACTCATAGCACAAACAATGCCTGAAGTGACATAAGGATTTCCTACAAATTGTATTATAGATTCTATTCTTGGCCTTTTACAGACACTGATGGGAGCTGCCTAGTTCTACACATTTGAGTGTAACAAAGGCTGTGTTCTTCATGTTGTACTAGGTACTTTCCAGGGAACATATTAACTCAAGTTACCATATGAAGTCCCTGAAGGATGGGTCATCCTTTGATTTCCTATAAAGTGCCAGAGTTGTCCTGTGAAATCTGGCAGTGCACTAGAGTCAGCATGCTTCATTTGTTAGGCTTCACTGCACACCATCTTTGGAAGAGGATTTTAACTGCAAATTGACCCTTCTCTAAAGTTTTCAGCTCACCAGATGACAAATGAATTGAAGGACCATTTTACTAAAAATATAGTTTATCTATATAATTTCTGTAACACATTGTCACACACGTTAGGAATCTGACATTTTTGTTTGTATGGGCGATGGACAGAAAGTTCTTTCTAATATATTGCCAGTTGAAAACGATGCCTGTATGATTGAAATATAGTTTTGTAAGGCTATAAAAGATACACTTCAATGTGCAGTTAATAGACAACATGGGGCCATAGCATGCAAAAGGGAACTCTGGCAAAACAAATCCATGGATGGTCATTTATCTAGTCAGAAATACTAAGTCATCACCTTTGAGACTGGCCATTCGCTACACATTGTCTTTGAAATGGGTTGCTTTTACTAACAATTCAGTTGATGTGATAATTATAGTGCAGGATGGCTTTCTATTTTTGACAAGTACCTTTTGGTTAGTCAGGAGCATGGATGGTATCAGGCTTGTGTATCTATGTAGGTTATACAATTTGAAGTGTAAATGGCTTGACTTCTCCATGTTAAAATTACCTGTGCATTCATACTCTCTCCCTCTCCCCTGTTTCCTTAAATTCAGCACATACCTTTTAGGTCCCATAGACACATGGTTTTGTGTGATTTCCTAAACATGTCCTCATCTTATGAGGATATTTAAGCATTTGGTAATCGAAATAAACTTTAGAAGTTTTCCGGTCTGAATTTCCAACATTGAGCATTAGACTTTAACGTGGATTGTTTTACTAAGGCCATTCTAGACAGTCATTTCTTTTTTCTTATCAGTGTGAATCTATCACAGCATTTTGCTCACAATGTGGTATGAAATAAATGAGGTAGGCTCTTTGCTTTTACACTGTTCTGCTCTCTCCTGGGGTTTAGTATTTCTGTGAGAAGAAGCTTAAGGGAAACCTGCTATCCATGAACCTTACTAGTAAAAGGAAGTCAGAGTGAAGGAAAATACAAATGTAATAAATAGTAACAGTACAATCATGTTTCATGATTTGGTCTAGGTAAAGGCCAGGACAAACCTGCCACATACATTCTGACTTCACAAACAAATCTCTGAAGTGGGTTTTATAAAAAAAGGTAAATATGGCAGCTATGAAATCAAACAAATATCCCAGGGCTTCACAGCCAATAACACATGAAATAAAGTCACTTCATCTAAAACTCCTATATTTATTTACTATTTCTTCAAACACAATGTTTTTTCAAACATTAAACCTGAAGTAGAGTACAGCAGTGGGTAGCTACAGTTCTGCTTTCAAGAGCACCAGCTGAATACAGTGTGAGGGGCAGGAAGCTGGGATAATTAGGCAGGGCAAAGAAGAAAGTGAGCAGAATCTGTACTAATAGCTTGGACTAGGCACTTAGTCCTCACGAGGTGAATAGGATAGGGTAGGGTAGGCATTTACTACGTGCTAATTTAATTAAAGGATTACAAATTTCCTAAGAAGGTAAAAGGAACAGATCATTCCAGGTGGAACATTCAGAATGTGCTCCTGAGGGGGTAGAGGAACTTGTGGCCCATAGGAAACACCAGAGATCACTGGAAGCAGGGCAAAAGGCACAAGAAAGCAGAAAAGCAATTTTTTTTTCTAGCTTAACTTCACATTCTATGTGTTTTGGAAATTTGATGAAAGATGCTGAAGTGCTTCTTCCACACATCCATGTAGCCAGACCGTTTTACAAGACTGATTAGTTCTGTGAGGTCAACTATAGCCTCACTGATGATCTTTTGTCAGAAGTGGTAGAAACTTAACCCCCATGTTGCTATATTTTGAGAGCCACTTAATTGCTGCGGCAACAGACATCATATTTTATTAGTTTTTGAGTAAGCACTGAGCATGGACACAGTGTTGGTGTTCCAAAGCATTTGTTAGTTTTTGGTGGACGAAGTGTAATTGACATATGAAAAGGAGGGTGCACAAAGAATAGCAGACATAAGGTCGAGATAAAAACCTGAAATCTAAATATTAAACAGCAACTGTGGTACAGCTATGTGATACAAGAAAGGGCTTCAGTGGGTCCGGAGATGTCTGATGAGGGTATGGAAGGGATAGGTTTACTGCAGAAGTACCTAGAAGCTGAGATCTGTAGTGAGAATCCTCGGGGGAGAAGGAATTGAAAGGATCTCTGGACTGGAACACAGAACACTTCTAAGTTCAAAGCCATAGCTACCATTCATTCACTAAAGACACAGAATATTACATCTTAGTAAGTCTTGGTGACTAAAAATGAATTTATATGTATAAAGAGTGTCCCATCTTTTTAGGTGCTCCCTACCAAAGGAAGAAGGTGAGGGAAGTAAATTCCTGCTCCAGAGGCAAAATGCTGTGAAATTGGAGTGAGAACATCCAGGTAGAGGCTTGGAGAATGCCTGAGCCAGGGGCAGAGACATGAACAGTTTGTGACTGTGACACATTAGCTCGCCTGTCCTGCATGTCCTCTGTTCCTGCCTACCTCTCCAGCCCCTTTATCCCACAGCCTTCCCTGGTATCTGTGGCCCAGCTCATCAATTCTTTGGATACATATACCTTATGCACTTTAATGATTAATCACTCTGCTCCTTGCTTCAGTGACATGAGAATGATTAATAATTTGTTCACATGCAAATCTTCTTTATAAGGTATAATCTCTGAGAACATTGACTGTAATGGAGATGCTGTGTACACGTATATTGTATTTTTCACTCTTACACTCCATCAGTTCACAAGACTCCCTTGGGAATCAAGGGCATTGCTTCTCTTTTTGGTTTCTTTGCTTTGCTTTGTTCCTCCATTTTTACTCCCAGTAAGGAAAAGAAAGTTTTAGATCTGCCAGAATCTTTAACAAAACTCTTAGGGAAGGGGAGAAAGAAAGCAAGAATTTGCTGGGAAAGCAAGACCTCCATACAAAATGTTTTATTTGAGTTAATCTTCCCAAGAATTCTATGAGGTCTGTTTTAGCATCCTTAATTTATAGGTGAAGAGGGATTTGTTAGACTGCTAAGTGACTTGCTCACGGGATCTAGCAGAGAGCAGATAAACCAGAGGTATATTTGGTCCCACTATTCTTACTAGTTTCCTGAAGTTCTGTCACCAGATTTTAAACCTTAAGTTGTTCCTGATGTAAATGTTGACTTTAGAACAAGTCCTGATCTGTTTCCTAGGCAATAACAGATTACTATTGCTTATGAGGAGATCCAAATTCCCACATGGCTACAAACTGCCCAGGTTTTAATGGTCAACTTGGCATAATGTAGAATCGACTAGAAAAAGAGTTTCAGTGGAGGATGGTTTAGATTAGTTAGCCTGTGGGCATGTCTGTCAAGAGCTATCTCAATTACTTAAATTAATGTGAAAAGACTTAGCATGAAATTCCTAGACTGTATAAAAAGAAGAAAGTGGACAGGCAGGAATGTCTCAACTGACTGTTCTCTCTTCCAGACAGGTTACTACTTCCAGTTCTTGCCACCTTAACTCTCCAGCAGTGGTGGACTGTAACATGAAATAGTACGCTAAAACAACTTTGCCCCTAAAGTTGCTTATGTCAATGTATTTTGTCACAGAAAATGAAATAAGGCATTTCTTATTTGAGACAAATGCCTAAAGAATCACAAGAATGATATGTCTGTTCACAACGGTTCCTTTCATAGCTGAGGAAGGTTACTGCACTATTGCAATTGTGTGCAATTGTGTGCTAGTATTTCATTGTCTTATGAACACAACTCAACTGTGTGTTCCTCAAAATTTCTTCTCTCTCTCTCTCTCTCTCTCTCTCTCTCTCTCTCTCTCTCTCTCTCTCTTTTTTCTCTCTCTCTCTCTGTGTGTGTGTGTGTACTTTCTTTTGTCCCTATAACTAGTGACCTGAAATTGATTTAATATTAAAATTATAGAAAATGGTTGTGCTATAAGTCACATGAGTGACTCAAGGGGCAGCAGCTTTTCAGTGGCAGCAAAAGGAGACCTGAATCTGAAAGGCAAAGACAATTCCATTCTAGACTACAAGAGGAATGGACGTGCAAGACTGTGTTACTTATGCGCCACATATAACACAATGTGAGACTTTTAGTTGTAAGTAAATGACAGACATTTTTAATGAATAAAGAAAGAAAGAAAGAAAGAAAGAAAGAAAGAAAGAAAGAAAGAAAGAAAGAAAGAATATTAGGCTAGGAGGATGAATGAAAGCAAGGAAGTTAGGAGAAGAGGAAGTGAAAGAGAAAGGAAAAGAAAATGGGAGTTCATTTTCAGACATAAATTTGGTCAGGAGATCAGGGATATTCTTAGTCTTAACCTATTATGAAGCTTATGATAGGTTTTAGGTAGCAATTTAGGAAAGTACAAAAAAATCCATTGGGACTGGGAGCTCACTAGAAACCCCATATATATAAGAAATACATCAGAAACCTCAATCAAGCAGTGGTTATGGAGAAAGGGTACATTTCGAGTATAAAAATCATCAGAACTAGACAGTATCTCTAATAGATACCTGAAGCTTCATTCTATATATACCTGTCTGGTCCTGGGGCCTTAGTAGAATAACAATAGCAAAAAATAAAGCCACTTGACATTACTACTATTTAAAGTTTAATTAATACCTCGCTATTCTTCAGATACTAAGGCATATTCTATCCATATTCTATGCCATATTCTATCCGCAGGAAATCTCTTTCTAGTAAGCCATATAATAGCTCAGATGATATTCAAAAGTAGAACAGGAATTGCTTAGCCCCACCACAAAGTGAGGAATATCAGATAATCTGTCAACAGTTGGGCTTAATACAATTTAACATGAGATATTTAAGTCATTTCTTTTTCTAATGTGGTAAGTCCACAACATTGCAAAAATTCTCTGGTATATTTTATATTTATAGGCCTAATGGCCATCTTAGAGGATGATAGTCCTACTTACAACCATTTACATTATTATAATTCATTACTTCCCATAAAAGTAGCTTCTATTGCTCTCTGATTTTTATAGGAAAGACAACTAAATACAGTGAATGCCATCAGTTAAATGTAGGCCACACTGTGCACCTCAAAACGTTCCCTGAAACACAGTTGGCTGGCCATGCTTGGCATACTTTGCAAGATGGATAAGTGCTTGAAGTGTATCTTAACAAGTGAGGATCATTCAAATTTAACAATTTGGAAACAAAAAAATGTAAGTGTATACTAAATACCATTGTATTCATGATGTTATAATACCCTATGTTAATGAAAATGGTGTCTTAGTATGTTCAATGATTAAAGCATTATGCTAGCTAGGTTTGCTTCCTATAGTTAGTGGTAGTTTCACTGATACTAATGGTACCTGATTACATTGATGGAATATGAATGTATACTAAATCTCATTATAGCATCACATGTTTCATCAAGCCTTCTACTCTATCCAAACTGTGTCATAAATCCAACTTAGATTTATGAGCATGGCTTTTCCCTAGGTGAAGGATTCTTTGAATTTTGTGTTTTACAGACTGAGATTTATGCCAAAATTGAGAATTTTAGAGGAAGAACAGAAATACTATGTCATTTAAAGTGTTCACAAATTATTTTATTCATTTTTAATAGAAAGATTATAGTGTTTATATGAAAAGGCATGAGAATAATACCACCCCCACCTTGCCCACACCTAGAGATAGTGTGATCCTCAGGAGTTCTGACACCCCCAGGCTCACCAGTGAGTTTTATCCTAGAGCACAAATAACTGACTTAACTGACACCCACTTGTGGCTCAAAAGACACAAAACCTACCACTCTGTCAGAGGCACACCTTCCTTCTGGTTTGTATTGCACATGGAAGTAGATTGTGTGCTTCAGCGCCCCCGTGCCCCAACCCCACCCACACCCAGAGACAGCTTGACCCCCAATAGTTCTGATACCACCAGGCTCACAGGCAAGTCTGCTCTCCCCACCCCAATACATAGCCTAACTGGGACACCTCCCCATCAGGGGCCCAGAGGACACAGGACCTTCTGTCCTGCTGAAGACTCATTTCCTTCCAATCTATAATTGTACAAGGGGGCAGATCTTGTGTTCCACCATCTACTACTCTGCCCACACCCAAAGTTTACTTGACTCCCAGGAGTTCTGCCACATCCAGGCTCACAGATCCAGTGCTCCAGACCCCCTCCCACACCTAGAGACAGGCTGACACAAGGAGGTCCAAAATAAGCAGGCTTACATTAGGGAGAGACTATAGTCAGAGTCAACATGGCCAGTTAACACCAGAGATAACCAAATAATCAGAGGCAAGAGCAAGAACACAAGCAACAGAAACCAATGCCACATGGCACCACCAAAGACCAGTTCTATGACCAGAGCTACACTGGATACCAAGCATACCTGAAAAACAAGATTCTGATCTAAAATTCCATCTTATGAAGATGATAAAGAAACTTAAAGAGGACATAAATAACTCCCTCTAAAGAAATACAGGAAAACACAGTCAAACAAGTGAAGGAATTGAACAAAATCATCCGGGATATAAAATGGAAATAGAAACAAACAAACAAACAAAAATAACAAAGTGACGGAAAACCTAAGAAATCAATCAGGAGTCATAGATGCAAGCATAACAAACAGAATAAAAGAGACAGAAGAGAGAATCTCAGGAGTAGAAGATACTACAGAAGATATTGACACAATACTTAAAGAAAATACAAAGTGTTTGCAAAGCTCATAAGCCAAAACAAACATCCAGGAAATTCAGGACATAATGAAAATTCCAAACCTAAGAATAAAAGGAATAGAAGAGAGAGAGAGAAGATTCCCATCTCCAATGAAATCAGAAGAAAACTTCCCTCAACTAAAAAAAAGATGCCTATAAATGTACAAGAAGCCTACAGAATGCCAAATAGATTGGAACAGAAAAGAAATACCTCCTGTCACATAATATACAAAATACCGAATGCACACAACAACAACAACAACAACAACAACAACAACAACAAAAAGAGTATTAAAAGTGGTAAGGGGGAAAAGGTCAAGTAGCAAGGGAAAAACATATCAGAATTACACCAGACTTCTCAACAAAGACTCTAAAAGATAGATGATCTTGGGAAGATGTCATATAGACCTTGAGAGAACACAAATGCCAGCCCAGGCTATTATACTCAGCAAAACTCTCGATCACCATAGATGGAAATACCATGATATTCTATGGCAAAACCAAATTTAAACTGTTCAGTGGTAAAAGGAGAGCATTTTCAACAAATGGTGCTGGTTCAACTAGAGGTCAGCATGTAAAAGTATGCAAATCAATCCATTCTTATCTTTTTGTAGAAAGCTCAAGTCCAAGTGGATTAAAGACCTTCACATAAAACCAGATACACTGAAACTAACAGAAGAGAAGGTGGGGGAGAGCCTCAAATACTTGGGCACAGGGGAAAAGTTCCTGAACAGAACACCAATGGCTTATGCTCTAAGATCAAGAACTGACAAATGAGACTTCATAAAGTTGCAAAGCTTCTGTAAAGCAAAGGACACTCTCAATAGGATAAAATGGCAACCAACAGAGTGGGAAAAGATCTTTATCAATCCTACATTTGATAGAGGGCTAATATCCAATATATAAAAAGAACTCAAGAAATTACACTCCAGACAACCAAATAACCCTATTAAAAATAGAGTACAGAGTTAAACAAAGAATTCTCAACTGAGGAAACTTGAATGGCTGAGAAGCACCTAAAGAAATGTTCAGCATCCTTAGTCATCTGGAAAATGTATATCAAAACAACCTGAGATTCCACCTCACACCAGTCAGAATAGCTAAGATCAAAAACTCAGGTGAAAGCAGATTTGGAGAAAGTAAAACACTCCTCCATTGTTGGTAGAATTGCAGGCTGATATAACCACTCTGGAAATCAGTCTGGCCGTTCCTCAGACAATTGGACATAGCATTACCTGAGGACCCAGCTATATCACGCCTGGGCATATACTTAGAAGATGCTCCAACATATAACAAGGACACATGCTCCCCTATGTTCATAGCAGCCTTATTTATAATAGCCAGAAACTGGAAAAAACCCAGATGTCCTTCAACAGAGGAATGACTATAGAAAATGTATGTTTACACAACGGACTACTACTCAGCTATTAAAAACAATGAATACATGAAATTCGTAGGCAAATGGATTAAACTAGAAAATATCATCCTTAGTGAGGTAACCCAATCAGAAAAGAATACACATGGTATGCACTCACTGATAATTGGATATTAGCCAAAAAAAACTTGGAATATCCAAGATACAACTCATAGACCACATGAAGCTCACGGAGAAGGTAGACCAAACTGTGGGTGCTTTGGTCCTTAGAAGGAATAACAAAATACTCATGGGAGCAAATTTGAAGACAAAGCATGGGACAGAAGCTGAAGGAGGAGCAGTCCAGACACTGCTCCACTTGGGTATCCATCCCATGTGCAGTCACCAAAGGCAGATGCTGATGTTGATGCCAGGAAGTACATGTTGACAGGAGCCTGATATAGCCAGCTCCTTAGAGGTCTGACATAGCCTGACATATACAGAGGTAGATGCTTACAGCTAACCATTAAACTGATTATGAGGTTCAGTTAGAGAGAAGATTGAAGGAGTTGAAGGGGTTTGTCGCCCCCTGGGGAGAGCATCAATACCAACCAACCAGAGTTCCCAGGGTCTAAACCACCAGCCTGGGAGCACATAAGGAGAACCCCATTGCTCCAGCTGTATATGTAGGGGAGGATAGCCGTGTAGGGCATAGGTGGGAGAGGAAGTTCTTGGTCCCATGAAGGCTGGATGCCCCAGTGTGGGGTAATTTGAGGGACGGGAGGTGGGAGTGGGTGGCTGGTCACACATCCTCATAGAAGCAGGAGGAGGGGTATGGTATAGGTGGTTTCTGGGTGTGTGTGGGGAAAATAGGTAAAGGGGATAAAAATCTGAAACGTAATATCCAATAAAAAAAGAATTAATATCTAGGAAAGGAGGTATAAATACTCTGATAGTAAAATGAAAGTTTGAAACAAATGATACACTTTGAAAAAAAAAGAAAACTGGAAAAATCTAGACAAAAATCAATGATTTTCTACACAGATGCCCCATATCAAAGTTAAATCAGGATCAGTTAAACCATATAAACAGTCCCATGACCTTTAAGGAAATAGAAGCATTCATTAATAGACCTCCAAACAAAAAATGTCAGTGCCTGATAGTTTTAGTGCAGAATTCTATCAGACCTTTAAAGAAGACCTAATACTAATACTTCCAACTATTCCACAAAATAGAAACAGAGGAAACACTACTCAATGTGTTCTATGAAGCCACTGATACTTAAACCGCACAAAGACCTAACAAAGAAACTAAACTTCACACAATAAAACCCTTATGAATATCAATGCAAAATACTCGATAAAATTCTTGAAAACTGAATGTAAGAACACATCAAAAAGATCATTCACCATGATCACATAGGCTTGATCTCAGGGATACAAGGATGGTTTAATGCATAGAAATCCAACAATGTAATACACTATACAAACAAACACAAAGACAAATTCATGTGAACAACCCATTAGATGCTGAAAAAAAAAAGCCTTTGACAAAATACAACACCCATTCATATTAAAAGTATTGGAAAGATCAGAAATTAAGACACATACATAAACATAGTAATATACAGCAAACCAACAGCCAAGATCAAATTAAGTGGAGAGAAACTTCAAGCAATCTCACTAAAATCAGGAACAAGACAAGGCTGTCCACTCTCTCCCTATTTATTAAATATAGTACTTGAAGTTCTAGCTAGAGCAGCTATACAAAAAAAGGAGATCACAGGATATACAAATTGGAAAGGAACAAGTCAAGATATCACTATTTGAAGATGATATAATCGTATACCAAAAATTCTACCAGAGAATATCTACAGCTGATAAACAAATTCAGCAAAGTAGCTGGATATAAAATTAACTCAAATCAGTAGTATGTCTCTATACAAAAGATAAACAGGCTGAGAAAGAAATTAGAGTAACAACAACCTTCATAGCAGTCACAAATAATATAAAATATCTTGGTGTGACTATAACTAAGCAATCAAACAATCTGTATGACAAGAACTTGAAGTCTCTGAAGAAAGAAATCAAAGAGGACCTCAGAAGATAGAAAAATCTCTCATGCTTTTGCATAGGCATGGTTAATATAATAAAAATGACCATCTTACCAAAAGCAATTAATTCAATGCAATCCCCATCAAATTTCCAACTCAATTCTTCACAAAGATAGAAAGCAATTCTCAAAATCATCTGGAATAACAAAAAACTCAGGATATCAAAAACATTTCTCAACAATAAAAGAATTTCTGGGAGAATCACCATCCCTGATCTCAAGCTCTACCACAGAGCAATAGTGATAAAAACTCACATAGTTTTGATACAGAGACAGATATGTAGATCAATCGAATAGAATTGAAGACCCATAAATAAACCCACACAACTCTCATCACTCAATCTTTGAGAAAGATCTCAAAACCATACAGTGAAAAAAAGAAAGCATTTTCAACAAATGTGCTTGTTCAAATGGTGGTCTGTATATAGAAGAGTGGAAATTGATCCATTTTTATCTCCTTATACAAAGCTCAAGTCCAAGTGGATCAAGGAACTCCACATAAAACCAGATATGCTAAATCTAATAGAAGGAAAAGTGAGAAAGAGCCTTGAATATTCTTCCATTGCTGGTGGGATTGTAAGCTGGTACAACCACTGTGGAAAACAATTGGTTGGTTCTCCAGAAAGTTGGAAATAGTTCTACCTGAAGATCCAGGTATACCACTACTAGGCATATACCCAAAAGATGTTCCAACATATAACAAGGACACATGCTCCACTATGTTCATAGCAGATTTATTTATAATAGCCAGCAGCTGGAAACAACCCAGATGTCCCTCAACAAAAGACTGGATACAGAAATTGTGGTACTTTTAAATAATGGAGTTCTACTCAGGTATTAAATACAATGACTTCATGAAATTTGCAGACAAATGGATGAAACTAGAAAATATCATTCCAAGTGAGGTAACCCAGAACAAAAGCACACACATGGTGTATATTCACTGATAAAAATCTCAGAATACCCATTATATAACTCACAGACCATAAGAAGCTTAGACAATAAGTAGCTTAACAAGAAGGAATACCAAAGTGTGAATGAATAATCATGGGAGGTGAAGGAGAAAAGAGGGGTGTGGGGAGCCGACAGAAGGAGGCTATCATCCTTGCAGCAATCTTGAGCCATATACCCTGATAAGAGACCCAATTACATTAGCCTGCAACAGCTGAGCACACTCTGATAACATCTTGCTTTAGATACCCAGGATTTTCCCTTGGGTGTGTGAGACTTAAAGGTGTGTGATTTAAGGGTGTGACTTAGAGATCAGATTTAGAGACAAGCCCTAAGGGCATGACTTAAAGGCATGACTTAGAGGCGTGGCTTAGAAGTGAGACATATAAAAGGTGAGAGGCAGATAGAAGAGAGCAACAGATTATTAGGCACTCGGAAGTACAACTCAGAAGAACTAGGTAGTAGGCATTAGGTACTTAGCACTTGGAACTTGGAACTTGGAGGCACTAGGGACTAGGAACTAGGGACTAGGAACTCAAGACTTGGGATTTGGACTAGGAAGAGAGACTGAAGAATAAACAGGATTGAATCACACTCTGTCTGGTCTCCATTCCTCACGTCCGTCTGTCCTCACTCTCTCTCTTGCTGAACCCCAACCCTCCGACTGAAGCAGCTTGGGGCAGTGCGAGCTCTAATAGTTTAATCCCCAAGGCTTTTGGCAGTGCAGGTTTCAATATTGACTGAACGGTCCGAGACATTTTGGCCCCCAAATGTGGGGCAGCTCGGGCTGCAACAGAGTTCGGGGAAGGTAAAAAGTGGGGCATGATTAGGTATGGAAAGAAACAGGACAGAAGTCCAGAGGGTCAGAAAAAGTCCAGAGGGTTAGCAGTGGGGTAGGGGAATGGAGAAACCACTAGGAAGTCCTAGAAGCCTTGGTAGTGAGAGGTTCCCAGGACCCAACTAAGATGACATTAGCTGAAATACCAACAGAGTGGAGATATCCCCTGACTAATACAGATGCAGATACTCACAGCCAATCATCAAACTGAGTCTCAGGACCACAGTGGAAGACTTAGGGAAGTACTGAAGGAGCTGAATGGCATTATAACCATATAGGAAGAAAAACAATATCAATTAACAGATCTCCCTGTACCCCGAGCTTCTAGGTACTAAACCACTAACCAAAGAGTATATATGGATGGGTCCAATTCCTCCAGCTACATATGTAGAGGATTGCCTTGTCTGTCATCAATGGAAGGGGATCCCCTTGGTCCTGTGGAGGGTTGAAGCCCCAGAGTAGGGGGATGTTAGAGGGGTGAGGCAGGAGTGGGTGGGTGGGTAGCAGAGTACCCACTTATAGGCAAAGGGGAGGGAATATGGGATGTGGAGTTTGCAGAGGTTAGATCAGGAATGAGGACAACATTGAAATGTAAATAAATAAAATAAGCAATTAAGAAAAACTTACCACCATGATGTAACGTGGTCTATACTGAATGGTTCCGAAAAGACCCAATATGACAACTATTATATGCAGAAAATTTCCAAGAATGGGTGCCCACTGGAAGCCGAGGAAGTCAAAGATCTGCCGCTCCAAGGCTGAAAGCTGCAACAAAAGAAGAGTTTATTATTGACCAATCCAGGCTCTCTTAGATCATCTTCATCATTAGCTCCCAGCAGCATAAGTTTGTATATTCATTTACAATCATGCTTGTAGACTTTATCCTTCCTTCCTTCTTTCCTTCTTTCCTTCCTTCTTTTCTTTCTTCTTTCCTTCCTTCTTTCCTTCCTTCTTTCCTTCCTTCCTTCCTTTCTTTTTCTTTCTCTTTGTCTTTCTTTTTTATCACTCACTCTCTCTCTCCCCCTGTCATCCCCTCCCTCTCTTGCTTCCTTTTCTTTTTCTTTTTATGTGGTGCTGAAGAACAAGCTGAGGTGGTCCTGTATGTTAAACAAGGATTCTAACATTGGGATTCACCATCAGTCTCCATTGCTAGGACCCATTCAGCAAACTGTTTAATTTGGTTTTCCTCAGAAAATCTTATAAACTTGAATATTCTGAATTCAAGTATAGAGTTTTAAACCTGTCTCATTTCATGACCTAATTATATATACTTCTTAAATCATTTTCTACAGAAAAACATTCAGGCATAGAATGTGTCTTAAATTAATCATTATTTTCCAACAAGCGATTAGCTAGCACATCATACTTAGAACAATAACAATAACTTTAGGCATGCAGTAAAAAGCTGGTGTCAAATTTGGACAAAAGAAAACAAAACAAAACCCTTATCTTCCTCTTCCTGTATGAATTATATTTAAACAATTATGGTTTGGATAGGAAGAATGCTCCCTGAGCTCATATGTTAAAATATTGGTGTCCATTCACCAGTGTCATAGGTGGGGTGGGTGGTAGGTGATGGTCCCTCAACTCAGCAGTGGACTAATTCCATGACTTAATGCATTATTTGGAAATTACAATGGTGAGGTCTATCTGGAACAAGTAGGAAACTAGGGTGAAGATTTGAAGTATATATTTTTGAGCCCTTTTTGGTTCTTCATTGCCTTGATGTGAGCAGCTGTACTCCATCTTATGCTCAGTAGTGCTCAGCCTCATCAGAGACCTGAGACGATAGAACCATTTGATCATGGATTACAACCTTCAAAACTATGAGCAAGATAAATCTTTCTTCCTTTAGTTGCTCTCCTCAGGCTTTTTATCACAATGGCCGGAAACTAACTAATATTCTGTGTCAAATCTACTTGCTTTCTCTTATCAATACTTGAATGTTAGTAGTGATAAGAGCTCAAAACTTTTTCAATAAGATTCCTACAATAAGTACTAGTTACTCTAGGCCTGTTATCCTAATGTTAAAAAACAGGTATGAAATAGTCCTTTGAACCTTACACATTCAGTAAAGTCTTTTTGAATACCCCAATAAAATTATAATACCATAACAATTTTAGGAATACAATAGAAAATTATATTTGCATTACATATAGTTAAATTTTAAACCATTTGTTCAATGAGTTGCACTGCATACCTAAATCATTTGTGATTGAACAATGAATTTCAAAGACTGCGGTGAACCGCACTGATGTCATTGTCATGTACAAATGGTCCTTCTTAGATTGTAAACCCGGAAATTGTATAGTCCCACCTGACATGTGTTTGGAAATTAATCTTACACAACTGAGGTCTCTTTCTAGATTTTCTTTGATAAAATAATAATTCTTTAAAAATGATCCAGCAATTAGCTATATTGATAGCAGTGGAAACTGAATCTTTAAAATGCAGATGGCACCCTAGGGATTCTTCTTCTCATGCAGCAGGTGTACGCCTGAATAAGTTTAATTTCTTTGTACATAAAAAAATGTCCTCTATCCAGTAAGTGGAATGTAAGCTGGGGAGGAAAATAGAGAAGAGCTGATCCTCAAAGATAATCAGAGCACAACTACAAGGACATCACAGGTGCGTCCTCACTCTGAAGTGTATTGTCACCATTTCTTGCATGTACGATGTGCAGTAATTCCCAAGTACAGAAAAACAGAGCAATGAAAGATGCTGAAATATATTTTCAATCTCCTGTGTATCTCTGCTTCTGACTCTAATTAGTTCCCAGGAACCTTCCCCTGAAGGAAGCAACATTTTATTTATTGGCCCATCAGAGATACAAATATGTACTGTTTTTATGTTCAAATAGGATGAATAGGCTCAGAATAAAGCAACCCTGAAGAGCAGCCACAGGCAATTCGTTCTGAAACGGAAGCCCTATTTTAAAGCTGTCATGCATCATGGAAACCTTTAAAGTGAACTTTTAAAACAGAGAAAAACTCATTTCTATGCTGTCAGATAATGCACAGTTACTATTTCCTTTTATGATATGAAAAAATTCATAATGAAGGCAGCTAAATGAATGGTAATTATTAGAAATCTGCTGTCTTCATTCAAGATGTTCTATCTCTCTTAGCACTTATTTTGTGAGCACTTAATCAACAGAATTGAGATGGGTTGAAATAAAAGTACAAACAGAAGCCATCAAAAATAGCATACATCTAAATTCCTATTATTTAGAATGTTGAAGCTGGAAGCTTGAAAGTTTGAGTTAAGCTTGGGCTATATTATAAGGTCCTGCCTCAAAATATTCAAATGTGCAAACCAAAAGTAAGGGCAGGATTTTAGCAAGAACAAGGCACAGAACTTCTGCAATAACTAGGCTTACTGTAAAATTGTGTTTTGAGTGTGATTAAAATTAACATCTATAGCAACAGTGAAAAGTATGTTTAAAATAAAACAACTCAGTTTTTAATAATAATTTCTAACTACTGTCTTTAAATATTTAGTTATTTAGTTAACCAACAGAAATTTTCTCTTTGAATGTCGTGATCTCTAGAAGTACCTAGGACACCACAGTAAGATTCATAGTCACAGAATGACATGAAATAATAGATAAGTCACTTTAGGAACTTCATGAATATGCTTTAGAAGTATCCCTGTCAGTGGTATAATGAAGTCCCAGTGTCTTGCTCAGAATATGAACCATGTTAATCTCTTACACAATCTGAAGGTACTCCTGGTGTCAGGTTGGTGTTTACTGGGAAGGGATATTTACAAAATGGAAATTACACCATGCTACAAATCAGGGTTTTCTTTATGTTTTAAGCATCTACTGTTGAACATTTACATCACCATGGTAACACAGCACTTTGGAAACAGCTGTTCTGTCTCAGTGGAGCAAGAGTAAATAGTCACCACTTCTGTAAAGTACCACCAACAAAATCAACCCAATCAAGAGGAGAGAGCTGAAGGGAAGGGGGTAGGAGAAGCAGCAGGTAGAGGTGGTGAGGAAGGCAAGGGGGATCAGTGCTGAAAAGTCACAGCAGAGCATGAGTGCATAAGGCATGAGAAGAACTGGAAAATGAGATAAACGGGGAGAAATCGAGAAAGCATAAACGCATGAGACCTTCTAGGAAAGCAAAGCCAGCGACTCATTAAGCGGAAATTAAAAAGTAGTCAGTAGCATAAAAAGATTTTTTGAGAAAGGGATTTGTTTTTAAATGAAAAGTTAACATAGGTCATAGTAGGAGAGCAAACAGAGTACGATTAAAAATGCGTATGCATCTTTCCCTAATCAATTTAAAAACTAGAAGCGATCGAAATGTGAATAAATGACACCCAGTGATAATGTCTTATAGATTCACACATTGCCATTAACCATTCGCTTGGTATCTTGAATAATTGCTAAAAATATTGTTCATAATCATGAAAATTAATTATATTCTGTTAAAGCATTGTAAAACCTCTAGAATATGAATAGGTTTCTGGGCATTTCTCCAGGCTTATAATACAAGTACAGTGGAAGCTCGTGCATTCTTTTCCTTTCTTTTCTTATTTTGTATTTTATTAAAGAAGACATTTAAGTGCTATAAAATCAAGTTGAAGTTATCTTTTACTTGTATTTATCTCATTTTTTTTTAGTTGAGTTGTACCTGTCTAAATGTTAATATTTTAAAAATCTGACAGCATTGGGTTTCAGAAGAAAGAGAGAAGTCCTTTTATGTCCATTCCTTTTGAACAGTCCCATGGCTCACTGGAGACAGATGCAAGGAAAAGTCTGAAATGAGATCTCACTTGCCTCAGAGACACAAGAAAGCACCAAACCAGCCATATTCTCATAAAAGACTGAATTAAAAGCACATTGTACAATTGCTACTGATGTGGCTAACTTTTACCTTAAGAATTCATGGGCTAAGTATTCTATAACCACAAAGGATTAAATAGAACTAAATCTCCCCTTGAAGAGAAGGTTTAATGTCTACAATTAATATCTCTCTTGGTGAAGTCATATCTCTCAGATTGTTTCAAAGAAGTTATAATTACAAATGAATGCTTCTTGATGTATACCAAATCTAGGCCCCTTGACCCCTCCCCCAGCTTTATTAATACTTCCTTTGCTTAAAAATTGTCTATCCACTAACCGCACAAAATATTTTCATGCTCCATATGGATGACCAACAGTTCCTACTATTCAATAGCTCAAAACTATTCGAATAGTGGTTACATGTGATAAGCTGGAATTTGGAGATGCTTTTCATACCTATAAATTTTATCAATAACATTTGCACTGATCACTACTAGCTTGTGTTGAGATTTAATTTTAGTTTTTATTTTTTCAGAATGTGGGTCTGGGAATCAAATCCCAGGTTATCAGGCATGGACATAACTACCTTTACTCTCTGAGTTATATGTTCAGTTCTTGTTGCTAGATTTTTTTTTTAACAGCCATATCTCACAGCCTGGTGGTCATCAGTGTTTGCATGTGCTAGTTAGGTGGGACGTAAGTAGCATGCAAAGAAGAGAATGTTCCTTAAAGATGCATAGTTTGCTGCATTGTTCTTGACCTGGGTCTGGCAATGGGAAAACGTGTCTCTAGCACACTTGGAAAGGTTTCATGGGTTTTGAGCTCTTGTATCTTAAGGAAATGATTGGGTCTTCCCCACTCTTACATTTCAATAATGAAAGTATATGTTTCAAGGAAGTAGTATATCACCAAAAGAACATGTGTTGAATGTCCTTGTTGCTTGTTTTGTCTTGTTGTTTTTTATTTCTCTTTTGAGACAGAGTCTCACTGTGTTGCTCTGGCTGGTCTGAAACTCAAGATATAAGCCAGGCTGGTCTTGAACTCACAGAAATACTTTTATCTCTGTTTGCTAAATTAAAGGAATAAAAAATGCAACTGTCATATCAAGGAATGTTTCCTGTTAAAGAAAAGAAATAGATTTCATTCCGTAGATGGTCAGGTTTAGGAAGGCTGAAGGCAGAGAACATGGAAGGAGAACTAGTATATCAGAAATTCACTTAGAAAATTTGTATGCATTGAGTCAAGATAAGAAGGAGCAGAGAGACAACCATTTCACCAGCTTCTCAATATGATAGTGAGCTAATGGATTAGAGAAAGAACCTAAAGCCTGAGAATAGTAACATGCATATGACATGAACAGTACTCAGTTTATCAATATGCAGATTATCAACCTTCAATTTATTAATATTTATTAAACTCTGGTACTAATAAAAGTAGAAAAATATGTCTTATCACTTAAGATCTATAAAAATATGAACAATCAGCAAAGTTACATTAAAGTTGTGAGTAGTTTCATCCCTTGATCCATCTGTCACTTTGAACTCATGTCACTAATTGTTTAACGAGGTTAATTTCTGAAATGAAGTGCTTGTAGAATCAACAGAGTATGTATAGTGACATTTGACATTTTAACACATTTTATCTTCATTCATTCCCAGAAGGGCTTTTATTCCACTTTTCATCTTTTTAACAGAGGGAAACTGTCTTTTAGAAACATCATCTATGCTAATTAATCAACTATCAGTTTCTTCATCAAAATTAGCTCATGGGAGGCTAGAATTGGTCTTTATGGTGGGCCTGCATTCCTTTAGGTGTTTCTACGGTGCATTTTCTTTTTTTTTTGGCTTTATCACCTCCTAGAATGATCTCCTTCTTCCATTTTCAGAATTAGCTACAGTGTAGTGTGTAAAGTCTTTGTGTAGTAATCTAACCATGTCTCTCAGCCACATTTCTCTTGTACATACATTGACACTTATGAACAATTTGGCTCTCCACTTTAAGGTCAACTAAATACTCACTCAGAATCAAACTTGGTTCTGCCTCTGTTCTAGCTCTGCCTTCCCCTTCCTGCCTGGTACATGGATGCCCTGAGAAAAGTGTGGACACTAAAATGTTCCAGATGCCAGGGACCCAAGAGGTTCCAGGACCCAACAGGAAGGACATTAGCTGAAATACCCAACAAAGGGGAGATAGAATCCATAGAGACCATATCCAGTGGATAGGCACTACTCCCAGTTGAGGGATGGGGCCTTCTACCCACCTCAAAAATATTAATTCAGAATTCCTACTGTCAAAAGGAAGTGCAGAAACAAGGAGTAGAGCAGAGACTTAAGGAAAGGCTATCCAGAGACTGCCCCACTTAGTGATCCATCTCATATGCTGACAGCAAATCCAGACACTATTGCTGATGCCAAGAAGAGCTTGCTGACAGGAGCCTGGTATAGCTGTCCCCTGAGCCTGTGCCAGTACAGATGTAGATGCATGCAGTCAAACATCAGACTGAACGTGGGAACCTCAATGCAAGAGATAGACCAAAGACTGAAATAGCTGAAGAGGTTTTCAACCCCAGAGGAAGAACAATAATAACAACCAATCAGATCCCCCAAAACTCCCATGAGCGAAGCCACCAATCAAATTCCACATGGGGCGAACGAGACCCATGGCTCCACCTAGATATGAAGCAGAGGATTATCCTATATGGCATCACTGGTAGGGGAGCCCCTTGCTCTTGTGAAGGCTAGATGACACAGGGTAGGAGAATGCTGAGGCTGGGGTAGGTGGGTACAGTCGGGGGAGCACCTTCATAGAGGCAGGGGGAAGGGGAGGGAATAGGTTTGTGGAGGGGAAACAGGGAAGGAGGATAATATTTGAAATGTAAATAATAAAATAACCAATAAAATGAATAAAATCCTAACTTCTAAATTATTTTTAAATTGGAGAACTTGATTGTTTAAAAATCATAACTAGTTTTCTTTTTCTAAACATTTCATTCAACAAACATGAGTTAGTTTTGATTTTAAGAAAAACACCTTTTCCATCTCCTGTTTTCCATCCCCCTCCTGAACAATGGTGGCACTCTCCGATAATCTTAGCATTTCAGAGGCAAGCAAATCTGAGTTTGAGGCCAGCCTGGTCTAAAGAGCAAGTTTCAGAAGCACTTAAGCTATCCAGAAAAATGCTATCTCTACAGTAAGAGAGAGAGACAGAGACGGAGAAAGAGACAGAGGCAGAGAAGGATTTTGCTTCAAGCCACAACAGGCAAGATTTATTAGATATACCTCACATGTACTTAAACAAAATAATGAAAAGCAATTTAAATATTTATTATTCTGGCCATAGCTTGGTCTGTTTTATTATAATGCATTCTGTTATATAATTTGCTTATAGAATAATTTCTTAACCAAAATTTTATTTTGTAAAATACTCATGAAGATAATATATTGTATAACGTTCCACATTAGAGGAAACTGGAGAATAGCTATGCTTGGCTAAATATTTTGGGAGTTTTCACTGCAGGTGCTGAATAATGTCTTAGTCAGGGTTTGCATTCCTGCACAAACATCATTACCAAGAAGCAAGTTGAGGAGGAAAGGGTTTATTCAGCTTACACTTCCACATTGCTGTTTATCACCAAAGGAAGTCAGGACAGGAACTCAAACAGGTCAGGAACTCACTTGGAGACAGGAGCTGATGGAAGGATGCTGCTTACTGGGTTGCTTCCCCTGGCTTGCTCAGCTTGCTTTCTTATAGAACTCAGGACCACCAGCCCAGGGATGGCACCACCCACAATCAGCCTTTCCACCCTTGATCATTAACTGAGAAAATGCCTTACAGCTGGATCTCATGGAGGCATTTCCTCAACTGAGGCTCCTTTCTCTGTGATAACTCCAGCTTGTGTCAAGTTGACACACAAAACCAGCCAATACAACTGACCCCTTGTCAATGTGACACACAAACATAGCACTATTAAGCCTCAACCCTTACTTTCTTATTCATCACAAAGATCTAAATAACTTTAAAAGTCCCACAGTCTTTACAAAGTCTTACATATTAAAATTTCAACCCCTTTATAATATCCAATCTCTATTGAAATTCAATTCATAGTCTTTACAATTCAAAGTCCCTTAACTGTGGGCTCCACTAAAATACTTTCTTACTTCAAGAGGAAAAAATATCAGGGCATAGTCACAATCAAAAGCAAAATCAAACTCTTACTGTCAAATGCCTTGGATCCACTCAAGATTGTCTAAGCTTGGGTCACTTCTCCAGCTCTGCTCTTTGTAGCACACACCTTGTCTTCTAGGCTCCAGCTGCCTGCACTCCACTGCTGCTGCTGTTCTTGGTGGTCATCTCATGGTACTGACATCTCCAAAACACTGCTGTGTTCTGCTGCAACTGGACTACACTTTCACAAATAGTCTCTCATGGGCTGTATTCATGGTGCTAAGCCTCAACTTCTCTGCATGACCCTTCAGTCCTGGGCCTTCACCTGCCACTGAGGCTGCACCTTCATCAATGGCCTCTCCTGGCATATCACAGTGCCATGCATCAGCTGCTACCCCTTCATGTTTCAAAGCCAGTACACCTGGGTGACTCAAACATTACCAAGTCTGATTGCCAACATGAGTTCCAACTGTGGCTGCCTCTGGAACAAAATTTTTTGTGCTCTCAGGAAACACTTCCTAGAAGATGTTACCTTTGTGATGCTGTTCTCTTCTTGATCATTGCTAATTTCTTAGCTCCAGATAACCAGCATCAATCGTCCCACTTATGCAAAGGTTTTGCTTTAGTAATTCTGGTATCTTGTTAATCACAGCTGATTCTTCAGCCCCAGCTAACCAAAACCACAGAATCTTCACAGTCAAAACAAAAACAGCCCCGTTAAGAGTCTCTAATCTTCCCTCTGAAATTTCACAAGCTAAGCATCCAACATTTATTTATACTGTTCTCAACATTGTCTTCCAAGTTCCTTCAGAACATCCACAGAGCACTTAACACCCAGTGGTTCTTCTAGCCCAAAGTTCCAAAGTCCTTCCATAGTCCTCTCCAAAACATGGTCAGGCTGGCACAGAAATACCCCAACTCCTGGTACCAATTTGTTTCAGTCAGGGTTTGTATTCTTGAACAAGCTGGAAAGGAAAGGGTTTATTCAGCTTACACTTCCACATTGCTGTTCACTACCAAAGGAAGTCAGGACAGGAACTCACACAGGGACTTGGAGGCAAGAGCTGATACAGAGGCCATAGAGAAGTGCTGTTTACTGGATTGCTTGCCTTGGCTTACCCAGCTTGCTTTCTTATAGAACCCAGGACTACCAACCTAGGGATGGCACCACCCACAATCAGCCTTCCCACCCTTGATCACTAATTGAGAAAATGCCTTATAGCTGGATCTCATGGAGGCATTTCCTCAACTGAGGCTCCTTTCTCTGTGATAACTGTAGCTTGTGTCAAGTAATTATTAAAACCAGCCAGTACAAGTAATTATTACAGGATATAAAACTTGAACAATGAAATTTGATAGTAACAGCATGCACTAGAAACCTCTCTGAGCAAGGTCTGGAGTTGTTCTCATCTTGGAAGTGGAGAGAGACTTGGACTGGGTAAGATAACATTGATAGCACCATTAAAAGCATCAGGTGAGAGGAGATGGAACCTGAACTATGACTTGTTCTAAATTACCTTGAGCCAAAGTAGTTTAGAATGTGGACAATGTAAAAATATTGAAGGAAAAAAATCTGAAATCTAAAGAATTGTCTCTGAGAAGTGAAGGTAAACCATGGTTTCCACACTTTGATGGTGTCCTAGAACAAGCAGCTCTGAACTTTCCCTTAATGTTCTGTACTCTTTATGTAAATTCTCTCCTCCCAGTTAGCTAGCAAGCCACAGAAAAGTCAAGTGGTTTGCAATGTGAGTTAAATGAAATCTAATTAGACTAATTTCAACAACAGGTAAGAGTTGGGTATTAACTATCCTGAAAGAAAACCTAAAGTCTACGGATCATAACTTTTGGGTTAATCATAACCAGGGATTCTTTTACTCCCAAATATCTGCTACCTTCTCACTTAGCTTAATTATGAACCCGAGGCTTCAAGCTATGAGGGCTGATTATGGAGAATGAATTTCTCACAATTAAATTAGCTTTAGCAAGATTCCGTTTTATCAATAGGTTGGGAGGAGGATTTTGAATCTTATTTCCTAACAACGGGTGAAGTCATGTGTAAGGCATATGACAAAGCATGCCTTTAAAAGCTAAGGTGTGAGTCCCTCACTCTAGGCTTCTACTAAGTCATCAATGGCTTGGGTAAAATTTTCTTCCAAATTTGAGTATAGAAGATTAATTTCTTGGTATTTGTCCATGGAAATCATTTGGTCTTTGGAGCTGCTAGTTTACAGCATTTGAGTCAGCTTCTAAGAACAGAGTCCCTGCTGCAAAATTCCCAAGTTCTAAATCCTCCAACTTAAACCCTAACATCCAAACAGAAGTTGACCTTAAGAAGTGCAGCTATTTCAGCAAAAGCCCAGTGTGGCAATTTGTTATAGAACAGTGATCGGAGATTGAATTTCCACTCTCCAGTGGAACCATAATGGACTGGAGAGTACTAAGGTTGAACCCCTATGCTGACTGACCTATACAATCCTACAAACAGCTGGCAGGACACGCCTACCAACCACAGCATTTAAGAATCCCATGATGGTGTTTCATAAATGGCAACACAGCATGACAAGATGGAAGAGAGGGTTATGGGCCAACTGTTTCTTTAAAAGCCATTTCTTGTCTTTATTTGTAGGAGAAATCACTCACAAAAATTCCCTAAACATTCTCATTATTTCCTGCAGTTTCTGAAGAGCTATGTTCTGTGTTAGAATGAAATTCCGTTTCCTCTTTAAATATAGTATTAAATAATGTAAACTTTGGTCCTGTCAAAATACTTCTTATATAGAGAGGTGAAACTAATTTGATATATAATATTTTAAAATTATGACGTAAAAATATAAATTTTAAAATGTATAAAAATTAATCATTGAATGCTTGATGTTGTTGAAGTGGGCGAATAGTATCAGTAGCTCATTTTTTTTTGATGTCTTTGTGTCTTTATTCCTTCTTTAAGGTCAATGTTTCAATATCTTCTTTGTGTTTATACACTTAGGGGAGATAAAGTTTCACCAAACAGACTATATCTTTGTTTGTACAACTGGTAGAAGTTTCACATATTTAGGTTGTTTCTTGTAATATTATATTCTACTTTTTTCTATGCATTTATTGTTAACTGATAGTTATGACCCTCCTTGGTGCTACAGCTTTAACCATTTCTGCCTGAGTGTCTTTGTTCTCCAAGTCTTAAGGGACACACTGAATCCACCTCTTTGCACACTATAATGATGCACTGGGGCAACTTAATTGTTTCTAAAATAACCAGCAAAGCTTGACCAAACTCTTAGCCCTCATGTTTCAAGATTATAGGTATATAAAAAAAAGTAAATAAGAAAAAAGTTATTATATGTTCTATAATCTAGATTCTCTTCTTGTAACAGAAGGTGAAGGGCAGGTAACTCTAATTTAATTCATTGTTTAAGATGTACACGTATTCATTTTGAAAATTCGAATCTAGCCTACTTGTTACCCTTGAATACTTCTAATAATGTACTTGCACTTATGACCCTTAAAATACTTATGCACACACTGCGTAAATTTGTCTGTATGTGTAGGTGTAGGACCATACACTGAAGCATGGGCAACATGCCATGCTGTAATTTGGAAGAAATTGACTCTCCTTCCCACAACTTTCATAGCTATGGTGGGACTTCATAGACTCCCACCCTATTCATAGAATTATAAGTGGCTTTATTTAGTGCTGGTTTTGCTCATATAACCATAGCCCTTGAGAGTACTGTCATATCCTGAAAAGATTGCTTTACATCAGTCAGTTACAACCTCTACCTCATACATCTTTCTGGCCTGTCTCCTGACATCATTCCCGAGCTTTAAGAGGAAAAGGCATGGTGTGAACATCCCATCGAGAGCTAAGCACAGCACAATCTTTTATTCTCTGCACTCTGACCAGTTGTGAGTCTCAGTATTAATTGCCATCTACTGTAAAAACAAGCTTCTCCAATGAGGCCTGAAAGCTGCACTAATCTATGTATATAAAGATAAGTATTTAGAGAAGAGCATTTTACCATTTTCATTAAGCAAAATAAAAGCTGTTTCCCCTCCTACAGCACATCACCTACCCAGCCTGCAGTCTTGGTCCAATTACCAGTACCAGCTACAAGTTCTGTCTTGGGGAGTAGGCCCTATATTGAAGCAGAAAGTGATTGGTTACACCCATAATACTTATAACATTGTTGCACAAAAGAATGTTCCTTCAAGGTTAGTTGTTATTGTAGCTCTCAGAGTTCACAGCAGGATAAGTCTACTGATTGCCTGTTACTTCCTAAATTATACACATGTGTATAAAAAAAGTTCACATAGTTACTTTGTACAGAAGTATAAAGCATTAATGTTTTAGTCATGATGCAGCTACTTTGTTAATAGGAGTAGACACTGTCTGTAACCTGAGTTTGTATCTCAGTCATACTTGTTCTCTTAGAATCGAAATCCATATTTGTAAAGTCTTTCACAGAGATGAGGACCTTTTACAAGATTATGTACAATGACAATTCTTTATTGCTATTTAATGGTTCAGCCCTAACAAATGCTTATATTATCATAATACATACTCATGATAATATGATATCTCTCAGTCTCATGTTTGAAGGAAAGAATATTTTTCCAAATCGCTTCTTTTTCTGGTAAAGTTGGAAGAAATGGGAGAGCTAGTTTTTGTCCATCACCTATTTTGTGGTAGTGTCAGCATTATGAATGGTATCTCATCAATCCTAGAAAACCATATGAAGTTGTCATTTTTATGTATTTTTTAGATATTTAATAGTCTACCTGTTACAAGGAAGAGACATAATTGGCAAATGATGGAAGTAGCATGACAGTCAACCTCAATTCGGCCTTTTCCTGAAGGCTTAGATTAATTTCCCATTCACTGTAGAATAATCAAAATAGAAATTCCAAAATTTATAGCTCACAAAAATTAGGTAATATGAAAGATAAAAGTAAAAACCAACAAAAATGTCAAAACATTTGACTTTATCCTTAATAAAATAAGAATAACATTAGAAGTAAATGGCCTATACACTAAAAACATAAAATTGACTGGGTGAGAACATGACATTTCTGTACACTATCAAGAAATTGACTTAAATAAATGATATAAGTAGACTGAAATAAAAGAATAAGAATAATTGTATTATGCAGACATTGATCAAAAAAGGAGTAATGACCACATTGGGATCAAATAAAGAATATTATAGCTAAAAGTTAATAGTGAGAAACAGAAAGAAAGAGTTTATAGTGATAAAAGCATTACTCTACAAAGAAGCGCTATGAATAAACCAAGAGTAAAAAAATACATGAGATTAAAAAAATGAAATATTTGAGTGAAACACTTTTATATCTTTCTCTGTACCAAAGAATGAACAGAATTATATATAAAATTTATAACAGTAGCCAAGAAAACCATCACCATAATGAAAAAATAGGACCATATTTTGGGTCATAAATAAATATCAATAAATTAAAAATGAATTGAAATTATTAGAATCAGACTGTATTCTTCAAGATGAAAATGAAATTAGAAATTACTAACAATAAGATAATCACTCTCAAAACTTGGAAATTATACATTTTTAGGATACCTAGTCTCCTTTCTGAAGTCATAAAATTTTCCAGTACCTTTCCCCCCTTTGTTCAAGTATGTTTTATTTCCTTAAATAGCTATTTAAGATAGCATAACAAGTTCACAGAAATAATGAATACCTAAAGAGATTAATTTTGTTGTTCTTCCTAAACAATAGAGTAATCTTGTAATGCCAAACTTTCTAAAATAGGAAGTTGCATTCATAGTATTCTATTGGTATTAATATTTCTATTTTGATTGTCTATTTGCATGTAATGTGCATATGCATTTGTCACTGTCTCGCTCATCATCTTTTACGAGTAGGCTTCTTTTCTCCTAAAGTCTTAGTCTTAAATTTGTTAAAAGAGATTCCTTGTTGTCAAGCTCATTTTTCCTCACTTGACAGCTTCCTTATTTCCTTCAAAATATTAAAACGTATTTTCATGTTTCTTTTCTTCACAATATCAAAAATATGTTATCCACATGATGCTGGTTGGAAGCCTGACTGTGTCTCTGAAGGGAAACACTCCCCACTGTTTACTCTCTACTAGATCTTTCAGTCTCTACATTGTTTTTCTTAAAACTTCTTTTTATAAAAAATTTAAATTGTGTGTGTGCATGTGAGTGCCTGTGCCTGTACATATGTGTGTGTGTGTGTGTGTATGTGTGTGTGTGTGTATAAGTCAGAATACAACTTGAAAAAGTCTATTCTCTTCTCCAACTGTATAGCTTCTGGGGGTTGAATTTAGGTCAACAAGCTTGGTGGTGTTGATAGGTTTTATGTGGTGAGCCATCTTGCTACACTGAATGTATAGGAACTTTCATACATTTTTAACTATAATTTCTCTTTTTGTAGAATTCACCGAATTATTAAATTAGCTTTCTTGGATTTTGTTGCCTTAATTTTTTTCCTTTCTGAACGTATTTCTTAAGTTAAAATGTAAAGTTACAATAGAAAGTATTGAGTTTTATCATTCTATTTCATACATTTGTGTTGTCACACACAGGGTCTTTTGACCAATTCTGAAAATACTCAGTTATTTGATGTTTAGACTTTTATACTTCTTGAACCATTTCTGTCTCCACTTTCCTATAGTAACATACACTTTCTATTTTTATTAACTTCTCTGTGTCTCAAGAAACTAACTTCCTGGGTATATGCCCAGGAGTGGTATAACTGGATCCTCAGGTAATGCTACGTCCAATTTTCTGAGGAACCACCAGCCTGATTTCCAGAGTGGTTATATCAGCCTGCAATCCCACCAACAATGGAGGAGTATTCCTCTTTCTCCACATCCTCGCCAGCATCTACTATCACCTGAGTTTTTGATCTTAGCCATTTTGACTGGTGTTAGGTGGTATCGCAGGGTTGTTTTGATTTGCATTTCCCTGATGACTAAAGATGTTGGGCATTTCTTTAGGTGCTTCTCGGCCATTTGAGTTTCCTCAGTTGAGAATTCTTTGTTTAGCTCTGTACCCCATTTTTAATAGGGTTATTTGTTTGTCTGGAATCTAATTTCTTGAGTTCTTTGTATATATTGGATATTAACCCTCTATCAGATGTAGAATTGGTAATGATCTTTTCCCAATCTGTTGGTTGTCATTTTGTCTTATTGACAGTGTCCATTGCCTTACAGAGGCTTTGCAATTTTATGAGGGTCCAACATATAACAAGGACACATGCTCCACTATGTTCATAGCAGCTTTATTTATAATAGCCAGAAGCTGGAAAGAACCCAGATGTCCTTCAACAGAGGAATGGATACAAAAAATGTGGTACATTTACACAATGGAGTATTACTCAGCTATTAAAAACAAAGAATTCGAGAAATTCTTAGGTAAATGGATAGAACTAGAAAATATCATCCTGAGTGAGGTAACCCAATCACAAAAGAACATACATGGTATTTACTCACTGATAAGCGGATATTAGACCAAAATCTTGAAATAGCCAAGATTCAACTCACAGACCATATGAAGTTCCTGAAGAAGGAAGACCAAGTGTGGGTGCTTCAGTCCTTCTTAGAAGGAGTAACAAAATACTCAAGGGAGCAAATATGGAGACAAATTGTGGGACAGAAACTGAAGGAGGGGCCGACTGGAGACAATTCCACCTGGGTATCTATCCCATGTGCAGTCACCAAAGGTAGACACTGATGTGGATGTCAGGAAGTGCATGCTGACAAGAGCCTGATACAGCTGTCTCCTCAGAGGTCTTCCAGAGTCTGACACATTCAGAGGCAGGTGCTCACAGCTAAGCACTGATCTGATCAAGGGTTTCCCAATGGAGAAGTTAGAAGACTGAAGGAGCTGAAAGGGTTTGTGGCCTCATTAGGTGAGTAACAATACCAACCAACCAGAGCTCTCCAGGGTCTAAACCAGCAGCCTGGGAGCACATAGGGAGGGAACCATGACTCCAGCTGTATATGTAGGGGAGGATGACCTTGTTGGGCATAGGTGGGAGAGGAGATCCTTGATCCTATGAAGGCTGAACACTGAGGGGGGGGGATTTGAGGGGGTTGGGATGGGGGGGTAGGTGGGGGCACATCCTCATAGAAGTTTGAGGAGGGGGGATGGGATAGGAGGTTCCTGGGTAGTGGGGGAAATGGGGCAAGGGGATAAAATTTAAAATGTAAATATAATATCCAATTAAAAAAAACTAATTTTCTAATGTTTGTTTTTCTATATATCATTCTGCTTAATAGCTTCAGAAATATTATCCTATATTATTTCTCTTCCTGTCTTGTATATTGTTAGCCCATATTTTGAACTTTATATTTTAATTAGTGCATCTTAATTTATGTTAATTATTTTTTTAAAAAAATGTTTGTCATTTTCTTCATTGTCATCCCAATTCCCTCTATTATTTCCTTGATCATATGAATTTTGCTTATTTCATATTCAATACTTAATATCACTGTAGGATCCACTCAGCTGTTTATCTTTTCTCCTGCCTTCTACTTATGGAAGCCTTTTGGTTCGTATAGTCCATATAGTTGCCTTCTAATTTTGTTCCTTGGTCCTTTTCTTAAAAAAATTTTATATACACATTTAAATTTTTCTTTTAATTTAATGTACATGCACATCCTGAAGTGTTTGAGTTGAGGGTCACATTCATCTCACAAAGCAGAGCCCAGTATGAACCTCGAGGTTATTATTCTAAGTGAAATGAACAAACCAGTAGAAAAACACTGCACAATCACTGCACTGCACAGTCACACTCTGATGCTATATCTAAAAAAAAAATAAGATATAAGAAAGAGAGAGTAAAAAAGTAAAAAGAAAGAGCATGGCAGAGATCAGAACGATGAAAAGTGCTGGTGTATAGCAGGAGGCTGGGGAGCTCACATCATGTGTAGCAGGAGGCTGGGGAGCTCACATCATGTGTAGCAGGAGGCTGGGGAGCTCACATCATGTGTAGCAGGAGGCTGGGGAGCTCACATCATGTGTAGCAGGAGGCTGGGGAGCTCACATCATGTGTAGCAGGAGGCTGGCAGGCTCACATCATGTGTAGCAGGAGGCCGGGGGCCTCACACACAGCATGCTGATCAGAGTTACTAATCTGTTAGGAATTTGGTGACTTAATGTGAAGTTAAATAACCTGAGAGTGCATTTTTCTTATTCTTGTTATTTTACTTATACTTTGCTTCTAAATGTCCATATTCTTTGTCAGAGTCCTGGAAGTACTAATACCCAAGACCATTTTTTTTTAAACAAACAGGTAGGATAAATTAATTTACATTTATCCATAGGAAATATTTGTGAGAATAAAACAATCTTTTATATTTTCCTCTATCCTTATAGTTGGAGGCATACAGCTGACTTTTTTTTTTGGCATTCTTTTGGAACTTGTATTTTCTTCTCCATTCTTTCTGTTTTAGAAAAAAAAAATTTCAAAACCAGGGCCACTTAATGCCTTGTTAGTTCATTTATGCAAGCATTCGAATTCTGAAGTTCACTGTTTTTCATGGTCAGGGATATACACGGGATAATCTTGTGACACTTTCAAAGAAATACACTATTCAACATATTTCTAACAAACAAGATATTGACTTACGTTACATCCATGTGACACAATTAGCAAGAAATTTTACTGTTTTTAAGGAAGCCAGTTTTTTTTTTTCCTGGTATGAATTACCAGGAAATGAACAGAAGCCAGTTTTCTACTTGGTGTTGAAATAGGTATATACACCTATTTGGTTCTCTGTCAAATGATAATGTTGGTTTATAATAAACAGTGGGGAAAACAGAAAAAAACCCATGCCCTCTGATGTGTTTATAAAAAGATAAAGAGAAAGGGAATATGTTCTATGGGTGTGTGGTGAGGTATGGGGGAAGGGGATGTCTCAGCCAAGGCATCCCTTCCCCCTGAGGGACCAGCCACATGATAGTATGGTATAGAATAGAGTTGATCCAGGGCATGGAGAGGGGAGTTAAGAGGGGAGAGAGAGAGAGAGAGAGAGAGAGAGAGAGAGAGAGAGAGAGAGAGAGAGAGAGAGAGAGAGACAGACGAAGAAGAAGAAGAAGAAGAGGAGGAGGAGGAAGAGGAGGAGGAGGAGGAGGGGGAGGAAGAGGAAGAGGAAGAGGAAGAGGAAGAGGAAGAGAAAGTAGAGGCTGGCCATGAGCATGTGGAGAGAAGGGAAAGGGAATGGATGAGGGGACAGAGAGGGAGCAAGAAGGCAAGAGAGCAGGAGATCAAGAGAGAACAAGAGAGTGAGGAGGGAGCAAACAGCCCATTTTATAGTGGGCCAGGCCTACCTGGCTGTTGCCAGGAAAGTGTGGGGGTGGAGTTTAGACAGAATGCTAACATCCTCTGTTATAGCAGTGATTAAAATATGACTGTTTGAAAAAATGCAGTATTAGAAGGTTGTAGAAAGTATATTACATTGAAGGAAAAGTTCATCTTCACTGTATAAACACCAGAGAACACAACTGCTTACTGATTGAGACACAGTTTAAAAATCTCACTCCCAGATCCGCTGATATGTTTAATGACCTTGTGTACTCACAGGAGTTAACAGTGGTATATATGGTTTGTATGGTGTGACTGAATAATGAATATTCAACATAGTTTTCTTACAACAGAAAAGATAATTTTGAGTAAACCTGTGATGAAAACATTTTGTGGGCAATCTTAACTTGAAATCATGACAGTGTTTGTAAATGGAATGGGCACTAAGATTAGCTTCATCAAATATAGGAATGACTGACAAATGATACAGAAGAGGAAAGTCTGAACTTACAAAAAGTAGATGAATAATGTGATTACTTTACTAATATACTTCTAAAATAGTATGGCACATAGTACTTTAAGGCTTCCATGTATACACAATTTCTTCATTCTTGAATAGTTGACTTCTACATAATTTTTGTAAAGGAGATTTGAGTCTTTTATTTCTTTTCTCTACCATCACCACAACAACTACCATCAACTTTCCTCCTATGACCAGCTCTCTGTAGCAACACGTATTGATTTATCAGCATGATTGCAATTGTATAGCCAACACTCTGTAACCCTGGACTACCAGAAAGGAAGCCAGCAATTTTCTCCTTTTACTTTTTGCACCTTGTTTACTTCAGAGCTGCCTTCCTCTGCGGTTATTACCACTTTTCAGGGCTCAGCACACAGAACAGGATGTGGAGCGCTTAAATGAAAGGTGCCTTTTTATCACAGCAGTCTTCTCAGGGCCAGAACTTTTCCAGCAGTTCTTTTGTGGAACTTAAGACCTGCTTGGCAACTGAAAGTGTGTGCACTTGTCAACAGCATTAACTGAGATTTCAGTATATCAAAGTAGACAAAAGCGAAGCCGGGAACTGGCAGCAAGCTTAGAAGTAGTTTCTTTCTTTCATGTTTGTTTCACACAGAAACAGCATTCACGGGGCACTTAATTAGAGCTAGATTCCCCTTGAGCTGTGAATAGTGACAACATTACAAAGGAAGTTGTGCATGAATTGTCCATCAAGGTGGGTCTTCATTCATCTATATTGTTGAACTGAGCTTGGAGATGGTGTATTATGCCAGATTGTTAATCTCTCCATCAAGAGGTTATCGTAAGTCAGGTTGTAAATCCCTTGGTAAAATTAACTAGCATATTTTTTTTAAAAGAATTTGTTGTGTCAGAGTACCATTTTTCTTCTAGCAGCTACCATGTAAATAGGACGTTTAGATATTTTAAAAGAGATGTGTGTGTGTGTGTGTGTGTGTGTGTGTGTGTGCTCGCACACGCGCACGCACATGTGTGGCCATTCTTTGGAACAACGACCTGAGTCCAGAAACCCAGAACTTATGTAAATATGTAAAAGCTGTTGTCATCATGAGCATCAACCACTTCAGCCCTGGGAGTAGGAGTGTGGAGATTAGAAAATCACTTGATGCCGGGCAGTGGTGGCGCATGCCTTTAATCCCAGCACTTGGGAGGCAGAGGCAGGCAGATTTCTGAGTTTGAGGCCAGCCTGGTCTACAGAGTGAGTTCCAGGATAGCCAGGACTACACAGAGAAACCCTGTCTCGAAAAAAAAAAAAAAAAAAAAAAAAAGAAAATCACTTGATAGCCAGTCTTTCCAGTCTTATCAAAATGGGGAGACCCTGACTCAGTGATAACTCTTGTCTCACAAAGATAAGAAGGAGAAGTGTTTGATGAAGTGGTTGATCAACATTTGATTATCACATACATACGTGCATAAGCAAACACACATACATATAGAGATACACATACACAGACACACAGATACAGACATGCACACACACACACACACACACACACACACATACACACTCACACAGTAGATATACAAATTAGATGCTTAGTTTCCATAGTAACTACCTGGTAGAAATTTTCCTTGTTTGAAGTCATGATTCACTACAGGAGTCACCTAAACAATACCACATAAAAAATTTAGCTCTTTATTCTGTGTCAAGGACTAAGTTTAAGAAAAGAGAACCACCAATGTTTGATATCACACTAAAGAACCAGACAAATAGTTGAGCCACGCAAATTCTCCAGTGCCTCAAAAGGAAGGAATGAAAGTGTCAGATGTCAACACTGGACTCTCAAACAGCAAGAAACTCAAGCTTTGACAGCATTTCTGCAACACCAGACTCGAGATTTATAAGCAAACTAAGAATTTTAAACTGTTGTCCTTCCACCAACCAGAGCTCTGCACTCCTTCTCCCATACCTCCTATGCACAAAATCTGTTCTAAGAATTTATAATACCCCTGCAGTATGTGTAACCCTCAATTTACTTATTTTTCTTAAAGCATATTAAAAGCATAGTTTTTCAATATGTATAAGATATCAATCTTCATTTTTCTCTGAGTAAGGATTAATAAACATGAAATTTCCCTTGAGAATCTATACAGTTACTATCTTCATCTGTACTCTCCATCTCTGAATAACTACTTCTCAGCTTGTATCTCAATATTCATAGAGAATGCCACATATTCTAAGTTCAATTCACACAATGATAGCACATTTTTTTAGGAATCAGTGTTAGAGATTTTAGAAAGAACGCAACAATTAAAATATCAATGAGCAAAAGTAAAATAAAGAAATGATTATTTTCTTTAATAAGGGCTAAAACTTTGTAAGGGTAACAGGTCAAGCCCCTTCAGGATAAAGCAGATTGGGACTGGTGACATAAAAGAATATATAATAGAGTGAACACTACTTTGGTTTAAGTTAGAGTATTGAATTAAATGAATTTGATTTTTGTCCATATTTGTCAAGAGAAAAATGAACTGGTATGGAATTAAAATGAACACCATACAAAAGCATGGTTTGACAGCAAGGCAGAAAGAGATCTTCTTTCTAATGGAGCAAATGACTGAACATATTAGAAATATGGTTAATGTGGACTTGCAAATTATAAGGTGATCAATAACATAAACTAGCATGTATTCAATGTTAGGTCATACCTCTTCCTTGCTAGAAATAGTATCGACACATTTATTCTTTAACTAAACAGAGATAAAAAAAAAAAAAAAAAACCTTGCCAGTGCCTGAGATTTTCAAGGTTCCAGAGGTACAAGCTGTCCAAAAAGGCATCACTTTTTTAAATCATAAATTTCGCACCTCTGTATGAGTATAAAAGGGCCTGGGTCATACAGAAGGTCTAGCACGCATGAGGCCTTAGATTCAATCATCATCTCTGCAGAAGAAACAAGAAAATTTATGCAAAAGTTAATGCTACAATAGCCGTGTTCAGTAGTTGTCTTTGTTAGGATTTCTTTTGCTGTGAAGAGACAGGATGATAATGGCAACTTTTAAACGTATAAAAAGCACTTAGTTGGGGCTGGCTTAGAGTTCAGAGGTTTACTCCATTATCACCATGATGGGAGGCACAGCAGCCCACAGGCAGACATGATGCTGGAGAGGTAGGCGTTCTACATCCAGATCCTTACAAAGCTGGGATAAAGGGCCTGACTTGAACATTTAAAACCTCAAAGCACACCCTCTAGTGACATACTTGCTCCAACAAGACCACACATCCTCATAGTGCCACTCTCTTTTGAGCCTACGGGGGGGGTGTCATTTTCATTCAAACCACCATAGCAGTGGATGAACATATATTTGCATATGTAAATTCAACCTCTAAATTTTTGAAATAAGATTAATTCCAAGATACTTTCCTACAAGTGCAAATCATTTAAAGAAGAGAAAAATGTAAGAAACATAGAACAGAAGCAAAGATAGCAGAAGACTGGAGGAGAGAAACTAGATGAAAGTCCACCCAGATGAGAGAAGACGCTCAACAAGGCTAGTCATGTTTTCAAATTATTGAGCAGAATTTTATTTATACGATTAAAATATAAAATATCAGAGGTATTGTTAGCCAGTAAGTTGTTTCATATGGTAAAATCTTCAAATGTTGCAGCAGAAAAATAAAACTTTTAGGCCATATGCCAAGATTCTATACAGCATGATGACAGAGAGCTTTTTAGTTAGAAAAATTCCATCTGAATGATGAAAAGCCTAAGTTAAAAGAAATTCAGTGGGTAGTTAAAACATGTGGGGGCTTTATTACATGACATCAGGGGAAGCTTGCTTCTGACAGCATATTATTCAGTTTGCATAGTGAATGCATGAAGAAAATACAAAATTTCATGAGACAGGTGCTTTCTATTAAGGTCCTGTGAGTTTTACCACGTTTTAAATATACTATAACATTTAAAGGTAAAATAAAAGTCCACATATATCTAAAAATACATTTATTTAACACTTAGTTAATTGCTATGTAAAACAAAATCTACAAACTGGCAGAGGAGGTTGTTACAGTGAGACACAAGAGAGAAGCAAGAGTAATCATTGAGGATTATAATTCATTTTCATTGTTGTTTTTTCTTTTTGAAGTTGAAAACTGTATTGAATAAAAGATGAATTATAAAAGGATGATATAGCAATTACACCAAAAACAACCTATAATTTTCTTAGTCACTCCTGTATTGTGTGTTATGTATGTTATAAATATATTATATAACAGCTCAATATTATCTAATTGTAACACAAAATATATTAATATTTAAAGATTTTTTTACTTAATATATGTTTTTAAAAATTCTATTATTTTTGTGTGTCTTAGTTACTTTTCTATTGCTGAGCTAAAGCATTATGACTAGGCAACATGTAAAAGAAAATATTTAATCTTGGGCTTTTAGTTTTAGAGGGTTAGAGTCTGTGATGACAGAACAAAAGCATGGTGACAAAAACAACTGAAAGCTTACATCTTGATCAATAAGTTGGAGGCATATATATATATATATATATATATATATATATATATATATATATATATGGAAGGACAGTCTTTTGAGACTTCAAAGCCCATCTCCTGTGACAAACCTCTTCCAACAAGACCTCCTAATCCTCTCTAAACAGTTCCATCAACTGGGGACTAAGTATTTAAATGTGAGTGTGGGAGCCATTCCCCTTCAGACCACCACAGTCCCTATGTGTGAGCACATGTAGGGACACATGCCATAGCACAAATGTAAAGGTCAAAGGACAATGTAGTGTCGTTTTTTCCTTTCTTTTCCTTCTTACATAGATTCTATGGGCTAAACTCAGGTCTCACAGGTTGCACGAGTGCCTATTCAAGCTTAGCCATCTCACCAGCTTCAACACTACAAGTTTTGCTAGCTATGCTTTTCACAACTCTTTATTTCTTGTGTATATTTTATTCCAATGAATTGAATATTTATGATTATTCATGACAATAGTGCCATGATTTTAGTTATTTATGCATGTGTTTATTTATTTACTCCAATGAAGAAGTCTTTTGTTTACTACCATAATGAAACTTTTAGATGCCATCTGTTCTTGTGCTACATAGGAATGGATGGAATAGAAATTGTCCTTCAGGGCAAAACGATGTCCACATACTTATGGGGAACTATGAAGCTGTAAGAGTACTAACTCTTGGCACAAGGAAAGGATGAACTGACTGCTGGCAAGGTAGTAACTTACCAAAAACATTCCAACATAATTGTCCCATGTGTCCTCAATCCTATTAGGCCTACCGAATCTTCTAAGTACTGTACTTGTAGTTCAGCAAAATGTAGAATGCTTCAAACAGTACAATACAGAACATTGCTTCATTTTTTTAATGTTCAGATTTAATTCTATTTGTTTAATGAAGTTATAAGTAATAAAGTGATCATCAGAAGTAAAACAACAATCTCCTTTATTCCATTGTAGAAACTAAATTTCTTTCATTGGTATTGAAGTAAGAGATGAAGAGGGCCTGGATTGCACAGAGCTGATGCAGAAGACTGCAAATCAACAAAATCTTTATTTTTAGAAAATAAAGTTTTGTATACAGAAGTTGGAACTTGTGGATCAACAAAAACAGCACTACCTGAGAGCAGATGAGAATGCAGACCCTTGAGCTCTGAGAAAAATCACCTCAGAATCTTCATTCAAAATGATCCCTAGGTGAGTGAATGCATATCCAATCCTGGCTTCCAAGGTTAGCTCTTATTCTAATGAACATGCATCAACTAGAGTGGCAATGGGATAATCTCTTGTACTTATGTCCAGCAATCACGGACCTCATCACTTCATGTTACTTTCTGGGACTGGAAAAACAATCATATCATAGTGAGAATACCACAGAGGTAGTGGCCAATAAGCATTTGATTTTGTTTTTTCATTTGAGGCAGAGTTTAATTGTGTAGCTGAGGTTCTTTAATTTGATACGTAGCTCTGTCTGACTGAGAACTTTCAGATCCTTTCCCCAGCAGCAGCTGAGTGAACAGATTATGGGCATGTGTCCCTATGCCAGGCACCAGTGATGGTGTTAAATAATGTCTTTTAAATTCTAAGTGTTTTATTTTTTAATTTTTTTTTTTTTTTTGGTTTTTCGAGACAGGGTTTCTCTGTGTAGTCTTGGCTGTCCTAGAACTCACTCTGTAGACCAGGCTAGCCTCGAACTCAGAAATCCGCCTGCCTCTGCCTCCCAAGTGCTGGGATTAAAGGCATGCACCACCACTGCCCGGCTATTCTAAGTGTTTTAAAACAGATTCAAACAATAGAAATTTGAAGATGCACTGATGTAGAGACTATTATTTTTCTCACCATTATATAATTCTGAAAGTGTCAGTGACAGAGGCTGTAAAAACATATTAATCCTAATAATCAATGATTTCCCTCCTTCAATTTATGTTCTTTTAGTTTAGTAGGTATATTACAAAGGTGTACAAGAAAAGCGAATGCCTGATGGATAGAGAGGGGATGTAGTACTTCCCTAGCATCTGTTCAGGAGCTGCAGAGGGGGCAAGAGGCAGCCAATGGAGACCTCTGTGAGACAAGGATGAAGTCACTATCCTGCTAATATAAGAACATCCTGGCAGCTCTGATAAAGCTCAGATCACCAAGGAGACTATCAAGTCATTAAAATGTATTTGATGGTGACAATTGCTGCCTTTTGGGACACAGTTTTAATTCATTAAAAATCCAATATTAGTACACCTCCCTCCAGCTAGTCCTTTGTTCCTGTTTCAGACACTAGACAATGATAATGAAAAAGATTTTCTCTGGTGTAGGCTCAGCTGCACCAGGCCCTCACAAATCCACTTGCCTTCCTGGCATTACACAAGAGATGATAGCATATTCATTGTTCACATAAAGCCATATGCTACATTGGCACCGGTCCCATTGTTCAATATTTAAAGCTTTGCTGGGTCTCCCGGCACCCTCTGTCAGAATCCCCAGGACAGCACACTAAGTGTATGGCACGTTTTCAACCTCTAACATTGCATTTCCCTTTTAAAGCTGTTCAAGCTCTTTTAAAACATACGTTTAAATAGAAGTAAAATTATATAAACTCTTACATACGGAATCAATCCAGATGCTCCTAGTATAAAATAATGTCAAACTTTTTTTCATGACATGGTTTTCCACAATTCATGGGGTTATAGTGATGAGGACATCAATGTGAAAATTTCCAGTTGAACCCTGTGGGGGAAACACTGATACAACAGAAGCCCCATACATGCCCACCTTTATTTTGTTACTTTGAAGCCAAACAGCTCTGTAGTTCTTAATACAGACACCACCTTGCCAGCCATGTGGTTCTGAGACCAGTAATGACAGACAGATCCATAGTAACCCTGTAACTAGCTGGGGTTATTTATTAGGGAGCCAATGAACTTCATCACCTTCTTCATTCAAAGTGATTTCCTGTTGTCCCTCTCTACTATAACTTCCAGAAAAGAAAAGGAGTTGCAGTAAAGACTGTTTTGTAAAAGACTCTTAAATTTTATCTGAGAATTCTGGAAAAAAAGCCAATGAGAAATATTCTAACCTATGATAAAAAGATCACTAGAGCAAACCCTGGAAGCAATGCACGTTGGGGAAAGTGGTTTTCATCTGCTGTATAGAATGTGAGAGTATCTGAAGCATGTCAGCAATTGGCAACAGATTTAGTCTGGATGTACTCAAAGTCAACAGCATACTAAAATAAAAGGGTGCGTTGTGCTATTCAGATTGGTAAACCAATACCAACAATATTCAATATCAGTGAGGGTGTGATAAAACAGACATGTTTATGGATTTTGGTCTATAACTTATACTGACTTTTTGGAAAGCAATCCAGTAGTCATTAGTATTAAATATTCATATATTCCTTTATTGAATTTTCTATTTATAGATATCTATCTGCCAAAAAAGGATATTTGTTTATGAGCATGTAAATCGATTTGTGAATGGAGAAGCACCCAGTTACTTTTTGGGTAATGGTAAAAAGGGGAAACAACTGTGTCAATTGGTGAACCTTTACACAAAGTGCTGCACATTAATTTTATTCTAGTTTTTAGAAAATTTAGATAGATTTATATCTCCCAGTTTAGAAGCATGCATTTTAAATGGCCATGTTCAGAACCAAGTATTAGGGTAAGATATATGTTTCAAATTTGATTATATGTAAGTGTCCTTAATGACTAGTGTATTTAGCCAGTTATTTTACTACGTAACATATAGGCAGTATGCCTCTGGATGTTAGGAGTGTTTGGTTTACAACAGAATGAATATTGTGACTGAACAGAAGGTGGTTTAGAAAAAAAATAAAAGAAGCTTTTGGGGGTTTTAGGAGAATAAGACTGGAACAGATTCAATATGCTGTGTAACTATTCCATCACTATTTTAAATGTCATTGTTATCAAATTTGTATGTGTGCATGTGTATGTGAGTACAGATGTCCATGAAACCAGAAAGATTAGATATCCTGGCACTGGTGATGCACATGGTTGTTAGGTTCTGGGAAACAAACTGAAGCCCTTTTAATTACTGACAATCTCTCTAATACATCTGTGTATTATGTGTAAAATTATATGCATAAAGATTTTAGAACAACTGTATTCTTCAGATTAAAAAAAATACATAGAACCTTGCAGGTATATAAAAACACTTTCAGTGTATCCCCCAGAACTTTCCTTTCTTGCCTTCATCCACATAATTAGTTTCTTTTGTTTCTGTAGGCAATTTTGCTTCTACTTCATGTCATCTGTACAGAGATGATCATATGAACCTATGAAGTCTAGACTTCTGGATTTAAATTTTCTATATGCTTATCTATTTTTCAGGTTTGTATTAGTGAACTCATCTTACTGTGATTTAAAAAACCATGTTTTTTTTTAAATTTAATATGCTTGATCTGTTTCTGTCATCACAGAAATAAAATAAAATATCTTGAGAACAGTATATATGTATTAGTTTCATTAAAGTGACTGAATAACTCTTTCATGTTTTTCTTATTATACTGCTTTTATATTTTTCTTACAAATGACCTCATTGATAAAAAGCTATATCTGAGCATAAATTAAAAATCTTCAAAATTCCAGGGAATTCTAGCAAAACATTTATGTATTACTGAACATATAAAACAAAAGGAAGGCTGAAAATGCAAAGTAATTAAATTAAACATCCCCATGGTTCCCCTCTTGTTATGTACCAAAAAAGCTATATTTTGGTAAATATTTTACCAAATTACCAAACAAGTAGTGAGCTTGTATATAGGATATGATGATTAGAATGTCTGGAGGCCAAGTATGTCATATTCGTAAGGTGTTACATTTGAGTCAAAAATGATAGACAATAGAGAACCTCTACGGACACATTCTCAGATCCTGTCCATGTACCCAGTAGTCCCAAGGGCTGTACAAAGCAATTTACTGCATCTTCTATGAGCTGCCATATCAAACACATTAAGAATCTTCAATGGTACAATTTTTCATACTCTTAAAAATTGCATAAATACTGAATTAATGATTCACTGGAGTGAATCTTACATGATTGAACATGAAATTAAAACACAGGTTTGTCTATGGATATGAAATGGGATATCTTCTACCAAAGAGAATCAATGAAAGTTACTAGCCTAGAATGCTTGGAATGCTCATAGAGTAACAAAGTGGCCCAACACATCTCAAATGTGGAATGGACTTCCTCAAAGTCCGGCTAATGGCATTCTCAAAAAGTAAAATGGCTTTTATATATCAACTAATATATGAATTCTGCTAAAATATTTGCCCATTTAAAATATTAACTGTAAGTTATCTCATCAATTTAATTTTGGGTAGGAAAATCTTACATGATTTCATTGATAAAAAGATAAAACAGAGTATAAGTTGAAAATCTTGAAAATTCAGAGGAATTCTAGCAAAACATTGAATTCCTGTCAAAAACACAGAAAATACTGCACGTTGCCTAGATGTATGCAAATGTAGTGAAAACAAATAGAAAAACCAGATAGAAAATGCAAGAAATATATTTAGTTTTAGATACAAGAATACATATTGTAAGTTTAATGTTTCTATGTAATTTAACTATTGCCAAATTACAGAGTAAAACATTCTATGTAGCACAATGGCTACCTCTTTCAGTTCTACCAGCAGGTAGAATATTTATTCCTTAGATATGGTGGCCTCAAGCGATCTTAGACTTTGTAACACAAACCTTAATTAGGGGTGTAATATCCATAAGGAAAACTAGAATATCACCTGCAAGACTGCAGATTGGCACTGTCTCTAGTATCCTTCCTCAAGCAGTGTTTTTAAAATATTTATTTATTTATTTATTTATTCATTCATTCATTTATTTATTTTAATACTTAAACCAAACAAAACAAGCTGTGGCTTTGTGTTCAGAGCAAAAGATAAAGCTTCTCTTAGGCATGTGACAAGGCCAATAGAAAAACATATGGACACACTGTCATCCTCAGAAAATTGGACATAGCATTACCTGAGGATCCAGCTATACCACTCCTGGGCATATACCCAGAAGATGCTCCAACATATAACAAGGACACATGCTCCACTATGTTCATAGCAGCCTTATTTATAATAGCCAGAAGCTGGAAAGAACCCATATGTCCTTCAACCAAGGAATGGATACAGAAAATGTGGCACATTTACACAATGAAGTCTTACTCAGTTATTAGAACACAAAATTCTATTAACATTCAAAGTTGAATCATGAGATACAATGGCACATTTTTACTTGTGAGAAATTTCAAAGTTTGAATTTTCCATACTATTTTTAGAAACTCTGTTAGAAGACTGGTTGGACCATAATAAAGAACACATTGATACTGAAAGCAACTAGCGGGTTAGGGGAAAGCTGTATCTTCTAGCGCATCAGTGGCTCTGAACCTAATACAACAGTGTAACCGGGAGGCAGGTGGCCAAAGTAACTCACTGGAATTTAATGTTGAGCAGAAAGGCTTGGAGAGGGTCACAGTCTTCTAGTATCCAGTACAAGTTGAGTAAGGTGCATCAGCTCTGGGCCCTCAGCAGTCCAGGACACAAGGAGTAACAGAAAAGTCCTTGTAGCTCTGTCTAGCCTAAAACTCATTATATAGAGGAGGGTGACCTTGAACTTTTGACCTTCCTGCCTGCAGAGTGCTAATAGATTATGGGCATATGCTACCACCCCCAGCTCCCCTTTCTCTTGTTGAATATAATAAGTACTCTTTACTTTTCATGTTTCTTTTTTTTTTTTTTTTACTTAATTTTAAAATTTAATTTAATTTTTATTTTTACTTACTCACTTTTCACTTTACATCCTTCTCACTACTGTCTTCCCAGTCACCCCCTCTCACAATCCTTCTCGCACCCTTCCTCCTCTTCTCTTCTGACCATGTGGAGGGCCTCCCTGGTATCCCCCAGAAAAGACCTGGGAGCTTCCTCTCCCACTGAGGTCTCACAAGGCAGCCCAGCTAGTAGAACATATCCCAAGGGCGGGCAACAGCTTTCGTGATCAGTCCTATTACGGTTGTTCAGGACCCACATGAAGTGCAAGCTGCATATCTGCTACATATGAGCAGCGAGGCTAAGTCTAGGCCGTGTCTTTTCTTTGGTTCAGACTTTGAGAGCCTCAAGGTTCCAGATTAGATGTCTCTGTCTCTGTCTCTGTCTCTCTCTCTCTGTCTCTCTCTCGTTTGTCTTGTCATTTTTGGAAGGAGGCCATAAGGGTGGGGAGTGGACCCGGGAGGACAGATAAATGAGTATGATCTGAGTGTATTTGTGAAATTTAAAAAAAAAAAAAACAATAAAAATATTACAGTTGAAAACAAGTGGGAAGTAAAGGACAAGAAGAACATAGATAAGTTGAAGGAGAAAGGAAAGCTTACAGACCAGTGGTGAGGATGAACATTAGTCTAGTTACCACAGAAAATACTGTGTGTGGAGAGCTTTCATAAAAAAATCTAAAATAGAACCATGTAGCCAATTCTATTACTTCCGGGACATACCTGAAGGACTCGTTCATCATGTAATAGAACAGACCACAGAGTTACATTTATTGTAGTACAATTTGGAAAATTTAACATGCCAAATCAGCTTAGAGTACGATCAGCTGGTGAGTGGCTTAAGAAACGTGTGCCATACACGTTTACAAGATGAAGTATTGTTCAACTACATGAATAACAAACCATGTCAATTTTTTTGGGTGGGGGGGAGGGGATGAAAAGAAATGAAGATCACCAAGTTAAGTAAAAGAAGCTTGACTTAGCTAATGTTCAATTGGTGTGAAAAGACACCATGACTGCAGTAAATCTTATAAAAGAAATCATTCTATTGGGCCTGGCGTAGAGGTTTGGCGCATTATCATCATGCAGAGAGCGTGGCAGCACACAGGCAGACATGCTGCCGGAGAAGAAGCTGGGATTTCTACACCAGGATCCAAAGGCACATGGAAGAGACAGATACTGGGTTTGCTTGGGCTTTTTTTAAAACTAGAGCCCACCACTTGGAATGCACTTCCTACAAGGTCATACTTTCTAATCTTTCTTACGTAGCGCCAGTCCCTGATGGCTATGAGCCTATGTGGACCATTCTTTTCCAACCCCCCCCCCCCGATAAATACAACATATATTTTTTCTCATGCAAAGTGTAGAAAGAAAAGCTTTAAAAAGAAAAGTCAAAGCAAAAGGTAAGCTATTTGGAAAGAAGTAGCTCAGGTCAATGCAGGTATAAGTGAAGAAAATGGATAAGCAGTTATGGGTGAAATGTGACCAAAAACGTTACATGCAGCTTTAAGAACACACCACATTGTTTTATTTCATATAATCAATGTCTTGTAATAAAATCAACAAATAAATATTTAATACATAACCTTTGGCGATAAGAGATACTTTGTGAGGTATTGTGGTGGCAAGCAACTTTGATCTAGTACTCTAGGAGGCTGAGACAGGAGGATGTTTAGTTTGAGGTTTGAACTACATAATGAGTCCCATGTCAGCCCAAAGTACATAAATAAATACTTTAAAACTAAGAGTCCACATTAGAAAAGACAATATTATAAAATAATAAACAATGACCATACTCAAAGTGATTGTGTCACAACTTCTCCAGAGATCTGGGCCTCTACCATTAGCCATTTCTCCAGACAGAAATAAGATATCCAAATACAGAAAAAGACAAAAAAGTTGCCATCACTCTAAGGCAGGACACAATTTTTCTATTAAAATAGGCTTCTCCAAGACTGTTTCAAAAAGTAAAAACTACCTTATCCAAGCTTCTTGAGACCTAGTCTGGATCAGAAATTTTTTTCAAAAGCAATCTGATCAAAGTCAACTTTTAAAATTTCAAAATCTTGTGCATGCAATCAAACTCTTACTTGATTTCAAGTAGCATTTGTCTTCTGTAGTGCCAAAAAAAATCACAACCAGTATTTGTAAAACTACATATTAATAATCAAAGAAATCATAATTGAGAGTTGTTGAATTAATAACATAGAAACACAAAGGAAGTAATCTGGAGCGCTATGCAGGTGCAATTAGATAGAAGTGGTTTGCTGTAATGGCAAACTAAGAAAAGAGAACATTCCTGGTAAGTAAGATGGGAAAAACATTTCCTCTTAGTGAAAGCCAATTTGCTCCTAAGGTATCATTAAAACATGTAGAATACTGTGCAACTGTGTTAGCACCACAAGGGAAATGCTTAGATCCCCAATAACATAAACAATGAAGACACTTTTAAAACTCTGCTGGCATTCCCAGTAAAATCCAGTGCATTGACTTATCAATCACAGCTTCAATACAAGCACTTGATCTTTTATTTCTAATTGTACTGCTACCTCTAGACCCCACCTATATAGAAAGTATGAAGAAGCCTCCCTGTGCTTAGTTGTCAACCATATTTTTACACAGTGCTTTATAATTCTAATAGGCCTGTTAGGGTGTTATCTTTATAAAAAAATGTGTCCCTTCTCAGAACTGATTCCAGGTAAATGCACAATATAACTTGTTCGTTGATTGCACGTTCTGAAATACAATGCATGAATCCAGTCTGCAAGTTTATCTTGTCTCATATGTATGTCCTGTCCTTAGGAGATGGACAGGACTCAATTTTGATGGCAGTATCCATGTTTTGGACCCGTTCTTTTGTTGGCAAACAGAGACTCTCTGAATACTGAATAAGTCTAAGCATAGCTTACATACTGATTGCTCTAGTAGAACTGAAAGGCTGAGTTGTGCATAAGAACATATCAGCCTGGGGAAATTGAGAGATACTAGAATTACTGACACCATTCAAATACCATTTCAGAGAATATGGGCAATAAACAGTCTGTACTCTAACTCTTTTTGTCGAAATAATTTAACTTAAAAGTCAAGAATAGGAAAAAAAACCCCACATTTCAAGAATAATGGCTTTTACAGAGACCTCCAGGGTCATAGAATTTCTTTCTTTAGGTCCCTTTCACAATCTCCTTAAATATACTGCTTAGGACAAACAGAAACACTCTTGCTGCCCAGCACCCACTGAAAAGGGTACTGAATAATTTCATTCAGTTAGGATCCCCTCACATCTTGAAAGAAAGAACATATATTACCATCAGAAAAAAATGAACACTTATAAAATGCACATAATATAAAATGCACATAATAGATTCACATAGTTGTACTGTATATTCATATATATGTATTCATATATATATGAATACCGGATATTAAATATTTATTTATGTGGATAAACACACCCACACACACCCACACACACACACACCCATACATATTTATGGCAAGTAAGCCACACACACAAAACACACATATGTATGACTGAAATAACAAAATAACATAGGGACATATGCTGTGTGTACTTCCCTAAGACCAACAGTGTATGAATTCCATTTCATGCTCATCTGTTAGCTGGGCCAATTTTTAATGCAAAGAATCCACTTTGCATTGAGTTGGATGGCAGAAATGCCTCCACAAAGACAGTCCAATTCCAAGCTTTATAAATAATACCACTCACAAGCAAAGAGAGCATACAAATCAATTTGAATTCTAATTATACATCTGCTGTAGTTAGGGTATTATTTGTCTAGCTGTGTTTTGCGAAAAGCTGATTATGAACACTCTCTTTGGGACAATTCTAGGCATTTTCAAAGAGTCAGAAATGCATAAGGAAGAAAAATAATACAAGTGATGCTGTTATATCCCTACAATAAGAAAAAATGCACGTCTCTGACAGGGAGGAACAGCCATCCAATGAGGCATCTGGTAAGCCAATCATTCTGACATGTGGCCCAGGGGCATCCAACAAATTCCAATTCTTCTAAACCCTGTTAGGAATAAGAATGCCTGTTTTGCCAACTCACAGCAGGAACGCTGGCAATGAGGACAGCCCTGTGGTATTGCAAGCCCTCCAGGGAATTCAGATAGAGCTAATATATAGAACTCACTCTGTTCATCTCCTCATGATAAGAAAAACCTGGTGAGTTTTACACTTCACAAATCAGAATCATCCTACATTGGTTTAAGGGAGTAAAATTACTGTTTAATTATGATCAGGGTCACATAATTTCCAGTTAATAAATGATGTGTGGGTGGACATGACTCCATCGTTTTATTAAATCAACTCTGCAAGAAAAAAGCTGCTTTGAGTCAGTCCAGTAAGTGAGCTATTCTGCTTGTAAGTATTCTTGCCACCTGGCATTCTTTAAGACTACTCTGTTTCATCTCACCAAGTTTGTTAGTTATTAACCTTCATAGGAAGCCACTCAACTCTACCCACCCACAATCCCTGTTTCACTGAGTCTCAGGCATCCTGTCCATGCTTGCTAGACACAATGAATTAGCTTGGTATAAGAATTGTCTTTGGATGCCTACAGAATTTAATGATTACTGATAAGTCCAAAGCAGTATAATCATCAGAACAACAGGAAACAGTAACTGGGCAAAGCTCAATCTACTGCATGACTTGGTGACAATGTGGCTTATATTAGGGATGATCAGGGCAAGACTTAAGGTATCTACCACCTCAGGCTTTAATTCTAGCATCCCGCCTGTATTTCATGACAACACCACAAGTAAACATTACTGTCTTCATTTTATATAATTTCATATTCAAAGTTGAAGCACTTTAGAATTTCATGCACAATTTTCATTTCTATGAATTTCTATTTCTATGAATGTAATTGTGTACTCGAACTACCAATTTACACCCATGGATTTTATCTTTATAAATAACAATGATCAAGGAAACTATATGAAAGAGTAAATCAAATGTGCAAGTATAAGAATCATTTTTAAATGGTCTACACAAAAGGAAAAGAAAGAAAAAAAGAAAAAGTATAGGAAATGAATAACTTTTCCTGTTACTTCAAAGTGGAAAGAAACTCAACGTCCAATAGATCATCTATGCTGCTTGAAGATGTTTCTTCTATCTGAAGAATCTGAAATTATGTTATGGTGGACCAGAATATGACTACATTAGAGGTAAGACTGTGCCAGGCCAAAATACAAAGTAGAAGAATCATTTCTTATGTTCTGTGCAGTGTCAACCTTGTTTCTCTGATTTCACAGTATTATACGTAATCGGTTTATGTTTTATTTTTCTCTTGCTTGAATGTTTGAAAGTTTTGCCCAGTTCATCGTTATTACACAGGGTGAAAACTTGTTATGTGACATTTCCCCTTTTATTTAAAATCTATCACAGAAGTATTATAAATACAAACAGTAAATATACTTTTATATGCATTAACAACAACACGGACCTCACCTATATAATCAACTTCCAGGTCAATAGAAAACATGTTGTTAGTATTCCAGAAATGGTTTGCATTTTGAATGTTCCCCAAGACCATATAGGCACTACCATGTGGTGCTATTTAGAAGTAGTAGAGCCTTCAGGAGCTTTCTCTTAATGAGAGGAAGTTAGGTCACTGGAGCATTCCCTTGAACTGGACTTTAGCTCTTCAGTGTTTTCCTCTTGCTGTTTTCTGGCCTCCAGAAGGTTAGCAGATTTGCTTCACTGCATTTTTTTTTTTTAAATTTGTATTGATTTTATTTGTGACGTTTACATCATGGAGCCCAATCCCACTTATCTTTCTATCGTGCCATATCTGTGCTCTGCCCTTGCAACCTGTCTCCTCCAGACAAATAAACAAACAAGCAAAACAACAACAAAAATATCTCACTATGGAAGCTGCAGTGTGTCATGGGATGTCACACAGTGTACCATTTTGTGGGCACAACTTCACTTGCAAATCCTTACTGAAATGAGTCATTGGTCTGGTTCAAGGCCTCTGGCTTCTACTGTACTATCAACACTGGATCCTCACAGGGGAGCACAGGGATATCCTGTTATTGCTCTGTGTCATAGAGATCCTGCAGCTTTGCTTCTGGGACCCGCCCCTTCACACAGATGAGGTGGAAGTTTGAAGTGGGTCAACTCAAAGCCCTGGTTCTGGATCTGGGTGGTAGCTGAGTTGACCAGCAGGCCAGCTCTTTCACATCTATACCACTAGGGCCACCTCTAGTGGTCAAGGGGAAGTGCCAGAACTCCTGCTCTGCTGCCACAAGGGCTGGCTCAACCCCTGCTCCCCACCACCAGGGCCAGCTCTACCTACCTTGCTGCCCAGGTGCACCAGAAATGTTTAATTTTGAATTTCTCAATATTGTCACAGAAACAGAAAGATGACTGAGTATACACTCAGGTATTTATTTCATGAATGAAAACAGAATATTTTGAAGGTAATATCTTCTAGATCTAAACCATTGATAAACCAATGTTTAAGTATAAAGTGCCAAAGTAAGAAATGGTATGGACTATGGCCTGAAATTTTTTCATTCAAATGCATCAAATATCGCTATCAAAAATCAATCTAACCTAGAACGAATAAGAGAATCCGGAAGTTGTGGAGATGAATTGACATCTTTAAGTAACATTAGTAACCTTTCTCATAGTGTGAAACTGAACGCTAGAGCCAGCCCACAAATGATCTTAACAATATGAGGTTTTAATCAGAACAAAGTGGGAAAAGACATAGTGTGTATACAGATATGGCCAAAATGCTGACATACACACATTACATAGCCATGTATCATCACAAAGCAAACGGAAAATGCTGAGCCTGTCTGGTAGGGACACTAATTTTTAAAGAGATTAGCTTCCCCGTTCTGTGTAACCATGGATAATTATAGCATCATGTTTATTTAGCTGTTGCATACAAAGCATACATTTATTGTAGTGCAACTTTCTCCCCTAGGAGTCACAATACAAATATAGATGTGATATTTTGCATTAAATGGTGAATATGCAAAGTCTCAGCCTTGGGGACAGCATAGAGGGATACTGCTCCAGCCTGCATCATGGCATAGATAAATAAGATTTTTTTTCTCTGTCAGGCCTGTATATTTTCTACCTTAGGAATGACATGTTTTCTCCTTTTCATTCTGCAAGCAATCCTAATTGGTATGATGACATGGTACATACCAAATGACCACCTTAGTACTCATGGGAGCCACTGACAAAGGACAATTTAATGAAGCCCCAATGCCCAAAGGAGTTGTGGTCAAGAAACCAAGCATTAGATTAGTGGCTTTTACCAAAGTAAATGCCTAAGTTGTTCAGAAGAGCATGACTGAAAGGCCTTACAGAGATGCTAAGTGCCAGGGCCCTTCTCCAGGCATGCAGTGGTGAGGTGCATTACGCCGCCACTTCATTAATGTCACCCTAGGGAAGCAGCAGTCACAATAAAACTTAGTGGGAAGCTGAACAGAGGACATGATCCAGATTTCGCGTTGTCCAGGCCAGCTGTGGGTTAGCCTTTATGCTAGAAGTGTAGGTGACCATGTGGCTACTCAACAGGATAGGGTCTAGTGATTTCATTAAATTTGTTTACTCATCTCTAATTGAACCAAGCTGTATTTGAGCATGCAGTGAGGTGAAATAACCACTGGTCAATTATTTACTTTATTCCATGTCCATGTAGCTATAAAATAAACTATGTGTTGTTTCATTCTCATTACTAAACAAAACATACACAAGTCAACAGTGGGCTTCAGATGAAAACAAAATATTATGTTTATTCCTGTGAAGTCCATTTTATACTTGGCGAGAAAGGATGTGTAACTAATCCCTTACAATCTGCCATTGATCCTGCTCTAATTGCTGTTAAGTAAAAGAGGAAAGAAAGACTGGCCTACAAACAAAGTAAAGCCTTAAAATCAGGTGTGTACATGGTACCACTAGATATGAAGAGGAAAGACACAGACAAACAATAATCCCAACGAGAGAAGCAATTGTGCTTTAACTAAAAGAGGAGAGAGAAAGGGAGGGACAGGACTAGATGTGCAGAATGGAGAATAAAGAGGAAGTAGAAAGAAGGAGCAACTAGTCTTATCTAAGTATTAAACTAGTTATAAAGGCATACAGTTTATGAAAGGAAGTGTTCACATCGCATTTTCAAGAAGGAGAAGTAAATCATGTGGAACCACGAGGCATGTTGAGTGAAGGTAGGAAGAAGACCCATATGAGGTGTTTGGTGTCAATGGAATGGAAAGAAGAAGCAGCTATGTGTTCATTGTCCCCTGTAATTAATGACTTGGAAGACATGAGGTACCTCAGGTCTTTAGAGAGTTTTAGACATGGCCAGGAGTATTTGTTGTTGTGATCAGAAGTTGTGTCAGGCCCTATGCCATTTTGCTTCAGAACCCTGAATTTTGATCCTTTGAACTACACCACCAGAGAAGAAAGTTATTTTAGTGAAGAGAGGCAGAATAAATAAAAAAGGTGAGTGAATCTTGGAGTATGCCTCTTTCTTTTCAAGAGAATAGATTGCTGTTAGAAACTAATGATAGAATGTAAAAAAAAAAAAAAAAAAAAAAAAAACAACAAAAAAAAAAAAACCAACCCTTAGAGAAATAGAGTAGAGAGAATGGCAGAATTCTGCATCATTCACATTTTCTTACATCCAAGAACAGTTGATTTGGAGAGGAAATCAATAAAATTTCTGAGATCTCCAAAACAGGTATGATTTTAAGATCAAAGGATACAGATCTTATTGTTAAATGTTATTTCAGTTTGCCAGCCTTGTTAATTTAAACCGTATGGAAATATATTTATTACAGCAGCCTGCTAATGATCTTGAGACTGTGGGGAAAAACACAAAATGAATAAAGTATTTGAGTCACATTCTAGGGCAACGTTCTCCTAAAGTCACGAGGCTCTGGTGTATCAATCAGTCCCTCTACCCTTGCTAACACGGGATCTTTAACTTTTTCCTGCTGCTCCATTTCCAAAATGACACATTCTATAACTCTATTTATTGAAGCTGTCTGTAACCTTGCTTTATGTTGTGAATACAAAGTGAATCTACTCAATGCAAAGTAAACAAGGCAGGGCAAAAGAGCAAAGCCAGGTAAGAGGTGATGTGCCTTAAAGAATCTAGTCTACTTTCAATTATAGTGTAGAGTAATTCCTGTCTTAGAAAGCTAGAGCTTTCTGTCTAATATTTCACTCACTCCTTTATTCACTCTCTGAATCACAAATTCAGCACATCTAGAATGTGCAAATGGATACTTATCAGTGTGGTCTTGGATGATTTGTGCTCTTTTAACAGACTATGACAGACTGGTGGCTTATGAAGAACATATATTTATTTCTCACATTTCTGAAGGCTGAGAAGACCAAGATCCAGGGGCTGGTGAGGGCCATTTCTTTAAAAAGAAATATTGTTTTCTCTTTACATCTGTGTACAATGGAAAGGGCTAACTAGATATCTAGAGTGGTTTTAGAAAGATGTCAGAATAAAATTGTTAGATTTTTCTACTCTCATGAATTAGTTACCACTTGCAAACTCACCCATCTGATGTCCTCGCCATGTGGGTTGGGGGTTTAATATATGGGTATTAGAGGAACAAAGCCACTTAGCACATGAAATGTATAGTGAGGGACAGAAACGTTCAGGTATCAGTGAGATTTGCCAGAAATTATTTTATGTTGGTCGACAGCAGTTCACAAGATAATATTTTTTGCCTGATAAAGAAATGCCAATCCTATCCTTATTCCATTTGTATTCTGCTCTGTTTTCTGAATAAGTAGATAAACAGGCTGAGTTGTGGCTAGAGAAAAGGTATTACATTCCAATCCAAGTATTCTCATAAGAATGTGTTTGTAAACATATCTCATCTGTTATGCATACTAAAGAAGAAATACGTTAAGAACTGCTGGTCCAGCAGAATGAAAATGGAGTTAGTTTCAGGCAGATCTGATTATAATTCTATTTCTGTAACTACGGATTCAGGTAAGTTACTGAAATTTTCTAAGCCTTGGTTTTCTTGTATGTATAATTAAATTAGCGAAAGCATATCTACCACTTAAGATGGTCTTTGCTAGTTTGCTCAGTTTTTTCCCCACAAGTTTCATGAACAGTGTGTACATTTACAATTTAACAAGCTTTCTATTTCAAATAAAAGAAAAAAGAATTCAAAATGGCATTGACTGTATGACAGGCATTGGTCCAAAAATGGAGCAGTTGTAAAGGTTAAGTACTAGGTTTCTTGGTTCTTAACAAGAACCAAGCAAGATTTGTCTGTCAAAGTTGTTTTTGACTGAAGATGGTGGCCTGTGTCCCCACACAGGGAAGATTACCATCTGTGGCTCTCAAGATTACAAATGTCAGAAAAAAGAGTAATAATAAGAGTGCAAAAGAGAGCTGTATAAGAAAAAAAAGACCATTAATGTCAGTGTAAATTGATAATGTCTTTCAAACAGAATGTATGCCACAGAGATAGTAGCAGAATCAACTAGCTACTGTCAGGAAGAATCATAAAGGCTACAATGACACACTGGAATTTTGCATGTTTTCTTATGACAACATTTTATGTTACTTTGTGGTTGTTGTCTCCACTAAAACATAAAAACCTTCTTTTTAAAAATTACCTGTTTCTGTATCTACATAGGATTAATCTCTATGAGATATTGAAAAAAATATAAATCATGGACCAATCACAGTGATAACTATGTCACTTTTGGGGTTCAAATGTGAGAGTCAGTTATGGTGCTAATCCTTCCTTTGGGATACATGACTTTTTTATAGGCTTGCAAAAATAGTTATGATGAGAAAGTAGCTAGTTATACTTCCCTCATAATGTCATCTGTATAGACTTGTGTAGTAATAAAACAGCTGTGAGCTCCTTCATAAGTAAATAGTTTCATACTTCTACTTACAGGTCAGATTTAGCAAGAATTCATAGATTTCATTATATTCTTGACATTTCTGAAACAGTTTAATAAATAAATCATGAATACTTCTGATTAGTGTTAATTACTGGACTGAATGAATTGGACAGAAAGTCCAAATACATACCAATACATTTCTCAAGATATCAGTTATTAACCTGTCCACCATTGTCTACTGAAGGGCAAACAGCATTTACATTTGACATACAGTAAAGCAAGCTAAGGTTTAAATGAGTTCAGCCTCGAACATTTGGTAAATGCCCAATAATCACATAAGGATGACGAATCACTATCTTTCAACATAGTCTCTGGTCAAAAACTATGCAATTTTCCTCACTTGGACCTTTGAATAACTTTGAATATTCCTATGTGTCATGCGCACAGTCTTATATTAATGTCATCTATACACACCCCAGCTCTTTTCTCATTCTAGTCCTTTACCCATTCTTTATAGTACGTAGTCCTTTCATCCTACAGGTTGCCCTTCCCCCCAACACATATGCAGCAGAGGACTGCTGCATCTGGGTTCAGTCGGGGAGAATGCACCATACTCTGAAGAAACTGGAATCCCCAGGGAGTTTAGAGGTCTGGTGGGGGGGGGGGTGTAAAGTGAGGTGGGCACATCCTCATGGAGACAGGAGGATGCGGAGTAAGTATGGGATGTGGAACAGTTGAGGGTGGACAGGGAGAGAAATAAAACCTGGAGTGTAAAAAAAAAATAAAAATAAATAAAGAAAAAAAACAAAGAAAAAAAAGAAAAAGAGAGAAAGAAAGAAGAAATATAAAGAAAAACATAAAAAGAAAAAAATGCCACAAGTTGTACCACAGCTTTGAAATAAATACTAAATTCTAGTTCTGTGCTTGTATGTTTTGATTCATATTTAGTTGAGAGGAGCCAGACTCCATCTTGGAAAGTGTGTCTGGCACATTTTATGAAAAGCATTGATTCATAACAGATCACTTGGGCAACCTTGTAGGCATTCTCAAACTTGCAGCTTATAACGTGATCATGTTTGATTCCAAGCTAAATATTTAATGAGAGATACATGTTGCACTGACCATCGAAAACTAACATGACCTCATCATGTGAGTATCTTTTAAATATCCCAGAATCCATAGAGAAAATTATGATAGAGTTGTCTCAAATAACTAACTCAGCATTTTATGACTCAAAACTCGCAATCTCATGCACACCTCTAAAAGTTTTAACAGATTTCAATCACTTTAAATGTTTTCCATGATTCATTAAACTATATTCTTGGGAATATGTGATTAACTCTAAGTATGAATATTTAGAGAAATAATTATTAATATCTACGTCTTTTACTTTTTTGTTTTTATTTTGTGAATTATCTCAAAGACATATAATGTGCCGATTGCTTCATTTATATCAGAATACCAGTTTATTGTTTTAGTTTTTATTCACCCACACATGGAATGTTATGTGTTTGGTAGTGCCTGCAAAGGTGAGAAGACAGTGGGACATCCTTTGGAGCTGGAGTTTCTGGAGGCCATGGGCTATCTAACGTGGATGCCTGGGAGCAGACTCAGGTCTACTGAAGGGCATTAAGTACTATTAACCATCAAGCCATCCCCTAGCTCCCTGCTTATCTTCTGAAGCATAAAGCACTGTGGACTCAGCTAACATCCAATTTCCAATGCCTTTGTTCTTGTCCCCTGCAAAGGCAAGACACAAAGCTTATGTCCATCAATGCCATGCACATTTTCATGACATCACTACATGTTGGTGAATGCAAAGGTCACATCATGATTTTTCTTCTACTTCTGATGTTTATAAAACGTTTGCTGTCCTGTGTATATTTTTCCTCTTTCTTCAGTATAAAATTTCTAATTTTACTCATGCCAATATATGTATATCTGTATAATCACCCATGAAATAAATATATGACAAATTGTTAGGCAATTATCAGTATGGTAGCACACCTTTTTAGAAAGGTCACTTGATTACATCCACTCTCCCGCTGCTTCAGCTGTATTGTAATTAATGCTTCATCATCAAAGCACATGTTCCAGCTCTCATAGACTCCATCCTTGGTAGGGGAGTAGCTGAGTCAGAGCTGATCCATGGTTCTGAAATACCATGTTTACATTCAGAAAAATATTTTACATAAAACAAAATTACATGGTTTTTTGGTTTGGAAAAAGCATAAACTTTCTCGAATTTTCAGCAACCTCATGTGTGTCATAAGAAATGATCAGTATATACAGTCTTTAAAGGCAAGCACAGACTCTGAGGAACATTTTAAGATCGGTGTTTTGAAATGCTCCATTGTCCTTTCCAGTACAGGGAACAATGTGTGACAGCATTGTTGTTCGTGATATGATATAATGCAATGCAATGCTTCCTTTTAGGTTCTATGGAAAAATTTCTATGCTAAGGATGCTAGGAAAGCTGTATTTCCTGCTATCTTGATGCATTTCACTCTGTATGTTATGTAAATGTCATGATTGTTGGTATGCTCCTCTTTGCGTTAACCATATACTCAAATATCTCTGCTAAGATGCAAAGCACAATAGAAGACTCATTCCTAGCTTTTTCTCCAGCTCCCTGCTTACTATGCTTAAGTATGTTGAGGTTTCAGGTTGTTTTCAATAGTAGGTGTGGGATTGCCAGAATTCACATGTCTCACTGGAACCCACCTTTCCTGTACATGTGTCTATATGTCTTTCTTTTCTTCATTCCCTCACAGCCCCTAGTCAAGGTTGTAGGACCAAAGAACGTTATTAGCCCTAGTGGTTGGGATAATAAGGAAAAAAAATAACTCCTGGATACAAAGAAGTTCAAAACCAGGGTGCAAGCAACTGTCAGTTCACAATAAGATGAATTCATAAGCCAACTCACAATGGTGAAGCAAAGGAAAAACAGCTACACTGTGAAAGAGTATATGCTTTAAGACAACCCACTCTTGTGGTTCCTAATTCAGTTCCACCAAAATAAGAATTTACAGCCTGGCAAAAGCCCCATTCCCTCTGAAAGAGCTATTTACCTCTTAGAGGCACAGACGCCTTTCAAACACAAACTAGAAAAATAAAATTTAACAAGATTTTTAGGAGCAGCGCATCATGTCCATACTTTACCACCTGCATTCTAAGAGGTGTAAGCAACGTCTTGACCATCGTCATCTCTGCCTTCACCTACCAAACATCTGCAGCTGCCAAGAGCAATTCTGTTCTCCTTCTTGAGCTTCATTATCCGACTCTTACATTCTTTCTGGTTACCAGTGCTCACATTTATTTCTTCCTAAATAGATAATGAGGTAGCACACACAAAACAGGAGAAGGAAGAAATTCCAACATGCCTCTGTCCGCAGAAAATGCCCTGGCATAATTGGCCAACAGCAGGCGCTGCTGCAGATACTCTACGTTGGTTAGAAAATGCTTGCTTCATCTACAATCTCCTACTTCACTCAGTATGTGTTTCTTTTCAAATGTCAATTTTGAAAAGGTTACAGTACACTAAGTGTGTGCCCTTGTGCAAGCATTTGAAAAAAAATGCAATCATCTCTCATTATGGGTTTTGCTGACAGGGCTGCTACATAGCTGCACCACCACTAAAAACTGACTTGAGTATAGCTGGTGGTCAGCATAAGGAAATATGAAGCTTTGGCTAAGTGAAAAAATTCATACAGAATCATTTACCTTTTGATGGTATCTCTTTGTAAACTCTCATTGTAGTAGCCTTTGTGAAGATTGAGGTGACAGAACAATGTGTGGGTTTTTGAAAGAAAATACATTGGTAACCTCAATCCCTACATGTAATTAATACATCTTTTAATATGATCATACAAAACACAAAAGTAGAACAGCTATTAAACTTGAGTACCTAAAGAATTCACTGGGGACTTCTACTCATTTATAAAATGTCAAGATGCAACTCAGAAGAGAAAGCAAATAACCAACATGGATGGACAAATGCTCTTAAGAATTAAGAGTGGAAATATCACAGCTGTTCAGTATAAAACCTTCGCAAGAAAAGCAAAACAAACCTGAAACAGTCTAGATGCTTCTTTGGGAGGATGGAGTGTGCCGAGAGAGTTAAAATAATTGAGGAATGTCATGAGGGTTAATTGATGTCAGTAGAGCAAAGCTAGGGAAACCACTCACTCCAGATGGAAGGTGAATAATTCGTTCTGTCAAGGGCTATATTCTGAGTGACCTATGCTGATTCCTATCAGCCGGCAGAATTAGTTATTACTGCCACAGTGTCCCTTCGGTGTCTGTTCATTTTTCAATCCACTGGCATTCAGTTAAGTTCATTCCCTAAGTGAATCAATCCTTAATTCATAATTAGATCCAATGATAGCAGTGGATCTACAGTCAGAAACTTTGGAGGTGACAACATGAATCTTCAGACAAATCAGAAAGATTGCCTGTTTGTTATTCATAAAACCAACTGAATCTTGGCTTGCTTAAAAGGATTCTTGGCCAAGATATTATTCATCTTTCCTTGTTTTCCATAGACATGCACAGCTGATTTTCCAAAGTGGTGAATTTTTCAGAGCATTTGGCATGCAGTCTTCTCTTTACTTCTACATTCTATTGTAAGTACTATGAATGTAAGATTAGATCATCATCGTTCAGAACCAAAGCCACACAGTAGGACATTCTTATAGCTGTAATGAAGTACTACTATATAGTGAAACATAGATAATAAGGGTAGACAAGCCAGCTGAATTGCAGCTATAATTTTTTTCTATAAGTCTTAAAGCCTCCTGATTCCAATGCAGTACTATTAATTCATAGTCATATCTTAAGGCCTGCCTCCTTTTCTTCACTGCACATTCCTAAGCAGAGAAGAGTATGCACAGAAGTGAGAACCCCACTGCTACTGATGCCCTAATTCCTTGCCTTCTGACAGTTTTCAGAGATCTGGTACCTTTGTGGTATTAAGACCTCCTAGAGAGACTCTCAACTGTGGCCCCTAAGGAGTCCCCAAATATTCTATATCATATACCCAGTAGTATAAATCTATTTATTTCCCATTTCACATCAGCATTAAATCAGCAAGTTCAAACATTTTGATTTCTATTATACAGCAATGAAAAGTGGCTAATTTGATTATTCTCAGGTAATATTGTCTAGCACTTAAACTTTCACTTACTGGCAACATTTTCTCCTGTTAGCTAACTCATTACACAACTTGAGAACACATAGTCACCATGAGGTACTTGTCCACTGTGTCATGATAATCCAACGATTAATATTCACCAGCACTTCCTCACCAAGCCTAGAATTTAAGTGAGCAAATGATTCACGTCTGAATAATATGAGAACAAACCTGCGCGTGAGTGCACGATACGTTCTTGCCTTCACAGCCTCTTTATGTTCTACACACTCTTAGCAGACATTTGTAACTGAATGGTCTCACACACCAGGTTGAGGAAACCAATGCCTAATATCAAATATCAAAGCAATAACTTCTAGCGCCCTAACCCATATATTTCAAACAGTAAGTATAGTATTTTAGAATCCAGAATGCTCAGTACTAATTATTAGAAGAAGCTAGACAAAAGTTTAACTAAATCTTATTTGGAGAAGTATTTTGACAGCATTAGCAGAGATGTTTTCTAATATCTGGAATCATTGTTTTTGTCAAACTGACAGCCCTAAAGAACTTTTCATGAATGAGTCTTCTGAGGCAAATTGTACACGAACTTCTGGCAGACTGAATGTTGCAATCTTGTTATGAGATGCCTTACTCGTCTATGATTCAGGGGAATTGCCAACAACCAAAGCATTCTAAGGAAATCATTTGTAAATCTAGTTTATGGGCACATCTATGAACTCAGACTAATGTGGGCATGTCCTTTGTCCTGGTAGTCTTCTGTAAATCATTTAAGTGGGAGGTTTAAGGACCTCTTACAGATATCTATGGGATTTTCTGCCTATTGACCACACTCAATGGCACAGAAAGTACTTTCTATCACTCTAGTGCTTCCAGCTTGCCAGAGCTCATAGCTAAGTGATATTTCAATTATCAACTTAGTCTCATTCAAAAAATAACATTAAAAACTCTATATTAATAATCATGCAATCACAAAGACTAATTGCTCTTACAGCACTTTAAAAACACCTGGCGATGTAGCCCATCTATCCATAGGTGATTGTTATAATCACAGGCTCAGGGCAGGAAAAGACCTTGAGATGTTCATTAATTCAATCACTTGTCCTCCAGGAAGGCCCACAACTAAATCATCTAGGCAGATGCATCTAGGCAGGGGCTTTTTACATTGAATAGAGAGAAAGTCTTTCTTGCAGCTTAACAATCTCTCCTATTAGATTCCAAATTCATTCATTAGTATCTCGCCGAGGAAGGCTCCTTTGTATTTCTGCAGCCATGTACTTGATCCATGCGGATCCATTCAGATCAAAGTTCACTTTTTTGAGAATTATTTTTTGCCTAGAACTTGAAATATAATAAAAACTATTCTGTACCATTTATCTTAAAGCACAGAAAAACTTAACTTCTTTTTTCATAGCTCTCAAGCCTAAACCTGTCTGTTCTTTCCAGTAAATAAGAAAAGATCCTTAGGTATCCTAGGGGATGTGCATTTAGCACAAAACTTCTTGAAATGTGGCTACAGGGATCTAGAAAACAAAATTCAAAAAAAAAATTACCTAAATTAAATTTAGATCTAAAAATTGATTCTTCTCTGTTTGGAAGATTTTAAACATATTTGGAACAACTAGAATTTTTAAATCTACCTTTTCAATTGTAATTATATAACATATAAATAATATTCAAGTATCATTGATATAAATACAGCGCATAGGTTTAAAAATATCATCATATAAAGGACACAACGGTCTTAGAATTTAAATATGACTTTGATACATTAATATTTTTATGTTGATTACATGTTAAAATGGTAGGTAGCATTTAGAGGTTAGAAATATGTTATTTTGTACTGCTTTATGTCATTAGTCATAAGTCTCAAAATAATTCAGTGAAAAAATTACTATCTCATGATAGCGCTACTCATACATTTAAACTTCCAATGGGATTAAAGGTAAAAGGAAGAATGAAGGAAATGAATAGAGCAGAATTTTAAATGTTGTGTCACAAGGTCATGCTTGAAGCAGTCCAAGAGAGAAAAAACATTCTGCAGTCTCATTACCCATCTATAACAAATATAATGGAAGCAATACACACACACCATGAACAGTCAACAGAATATTATTGATATTCTTTGTTTGTGTATGAAGAGTGGAAATATGTAAAAGCGGGGATACTGAGGAACATTGTAAGCTCTTAGGTGGTCTGAGAAGTTCTCAAATTCATACCATTAAAAGAGGGCTGTGCGGTATGTACTACATGTGATAAAACATGTGGCTACATGCCTGTGGTTCAGGATTTGTAACCAAAAGCCACTTTCCTAGAGTGAAGAGGCTCTACGTTTAAAATTTTAGAAAGTTATTTTGAATGCAACTAGTTGTGGACATATGAGCAGGGTTATTACTTGACAGGACTGTTAATTAATTCATGGAGTATAGTTGAGGAAAATCCACCATGAAATCCAGCCCTTTCCAGGAGGATAGTCATGTAGAATGATTATACAATCACAGAATGTTGACGTGCCAAGATCAAAGATCATTCTCTTCAGTGAGTTAAAAGATACTTTTGTTCCCTCCTGAAATCTCCTTCAGGTGTCTTTTTATGATGATAAGAGAAAAAAATGTATGACCATCCTGTGGTTGTAAGCATTAATATTTTATATGCATTGTTCATGTATTCTAAGGTTTTAAGAAGATAAAATATGCAATAATTGGTAGCCTTCCTTTAATATGACTTTAATTCATTACTGCATCATTTTAAAGTTGAAATTGTACACCAGGTTTGTACAAACAGGCTAGGCCCCAAGAGGCCTGAAGAGACACCACATAAGTTCTCTCTATCCAGGATATCTAATACATTATCGTGAGAATTTTAGCATGTGAACATTCTCTCAATCTTTTCCCAGACAATTAGGAACTCTGGTCTTTTGCAACTTCATCTGTTAGACATTTACTGCCATGGATTTAATCATATCGCTACTGGAAGACTCATGAGGAAGGCAAGTGTGTTGCCAACTTCTTTTGAAGTTTAGTTTTATTATTATTTTCTATCCAAACCACAGTTTCCCCTCCTTCCTATCCTTCCAGTACTTCCCCTAAATACACTCTACCTCTCCCAATCCACTTCTCCTCCATTCCTCTTCAGAAAAGGGAAGGCCTCCCATGGACATCAGCCAAATATGGTACATCAGACTGCAGTATGACTAGGCACCCGCCATTTTATTGAGGCTGGATATGGCAAACCAGTAGAAGGACTAGGGTCCCCAAATCTGGCCAAAGCATCAGAGATGGCCTCTGTTCATACTGTTAGCAGTCCCAAAAGAGCATCAAGCTACACAACTATAACATATGTGCAGAAGACCTTTGTAAGTACCATGCAGACTCTCTAGCTGCCGGTTATCTCTCTGTGAGCTCCTTTTAGTGCAGATTAGTTGACTTAGTAGGTTTTCTTGTGGTGTCTTTGACCCCTCTGGGTGCTAAATTTTTTCTTCCACCTTTTCTTTTGAAGTTTCTTAATTCCTGTCATGTGCATGATCTGGTAAAAGGTCTATATAAAGTATTGTATTTTGTTTTATATATTTACAGAAAATATGTCCATGTCATACATTGTAAATGTTATTCATCAGTTAAACATAGGTTAAATGATGGTTTCAAGAGGATGACTAATAAATCCAATTATGATAGAACTAACAAACCTAGGCCACTGGTGTTTCTAGTACTTATAAACCCGGTAGCTTATTAGCAGAAAATTGAGGTAGAATCCAGGTTACTTGAAATTTTGCTTCATTAGGCAGGATTAGTAACTGCAGAGATTACTTATGAACAAATCAAATACACAAATAGGTTCAATGTTCAGTATAATTTTAACTTAGAAATTTGTGGTTTTTAGAAGTCTTTTCACTGTTCCTGAAAGTGTTTAGTCCGTGATGCCTAATATGGAAAGTCAAAAGGAAATGTTTGAAATGTGATGGAATCAAATTTCCTTGATCCTCCAAATCATCTCACATTTCCTATGTGTTAGAGACCATATCAAGCTCCATGCATAGAGTGCTTTGCAATGAAAAATGGGATATACTGAGGAAGAAGAATAGTTCTGAATCAAACACAGGTTCAATGATGGAATATTTGGCATTTTCTGAAAGTTCTGAATTATACTGGTCTATCCAATATCTTTTTCCAAAATTATTACAAAATCAACTCACTTAACTGAATATGTGTTCTTAATTGAGCTCATGCTATACTTCCCAGGGCATTTGAAATGAAACACACACACACACACACACGCACGCATGCACGCACGCACGCACGCACACACACACACACACACTCCTGTACATGGTATACCTGCATCTATGTATTAACACTTCTTTCTATTGAAATTTGGAAAAGCAAGGTTAGAAACAGACCCACTGTTAACTTTAGACACAGGAAAATATAAAACTATATAGTATGCAGAAGACAAGCTTTCTACATCTCAATATGTTAATGTTGAAATGAATCATGACACCACTACTGCAGTGTATTTTAGAGCTCAAATCAATATGTAATATATTTTAGAATAAAGTTGTCAGGAAAATAATTATAATTATTACCACAGCATTGTTTTATTTTATCCATAATGAAGAAAAATATTAGAAAAATATTGCTGAAAATTCACTCAATGTTAAATTGTGATATAGTTCTGAATTAAACAGGACTGTGAACAGAATAAGGTATACAGGAAGTCAAGAAAAGATTTATGCTTAGATATTAGGAAGAAGAGAAAAATAGAAACTACCATTAAAATAGAAGATCATTTAAAATGGAGAAGTGTCCGAATATGGCATGGATATCAAACATTCAGTTGATTAACATAGACTTTTATACAAAGGAGAATCCAAAACAGAATGTCAATTGTCGGCGTATTTTATGGTAATTACAGAAATAAATCAGGAAAGAAAGATATAGATTGCTCACATGATTTTACAGTAGCAACAAAAGTAGTAACATTTAGGAAATTAACAAGGAATCTAGAAGGCATAAATAAAACATATTTTTAAAACTCTATTACAGGTCACTAAAGGCACCTAAATAAAAGGAAAGATAAGCTTATTAATAGATGAGTTTCACAGTTTAAGAACATTTAAGTTCCTTGACTTTATGTGTAAATTCAATATGCCAGTTCGCGTTGTAGAAGAGGCTTTTGAAAGAACTTTGGAAAATGTATTCAATGTTATATGAATGCAATAAGCTAATGTTATTTTGACAAGGAAGATCAAAACTAAATATCATATACTATAATATATGAAAACACATTTCAGAGTCCTGCTGAAAAACAGTATCTGTTAATGATGCAACAAGAAAGATTCAGACAATGACATGCGTCTCTTAACTTGAAATATTATGGAGCTGGAGCAGATCAGTGGTGAACTAGTAGATTGCTTAGAAGAAATTTTAGGGGAATTTTCTTTTTTACCAATTAAAAACCCCAAATAGTTACTTAATAGCAGAAAGAAGTGAAATAAAGATGGAACGGAAATCGAAATGTGGTAGGTGGCATTGAGTTTAATGGAAGACTGAATAAAAATAAAATTTTTGATTATCAAATATATAAATGATATGGTAAAAATTTAAGGGTCCCAGCTCATGTAAATATACTTTGTCACAAAAAGAACATTTTGGACAAAGCTGACAGAGACTTAGAACAGCTAAGATTAAAAAGGAGTTCACCATTATACCTACCACAAAAGTCCTACTAATGAAGACAGTAGATAGCAAAAAAAGTAACACTGACAGAAATAGGCAAATCATATGTATGTATGTACGTACGCATATATGTGTGTATATGTATATGTGTGTGTTTGTGTATGTGTGTTTATGTGTGTATGTATGTACATATATATGTGTGTATATGTCTATGTGTGCGTGTTTGTGTATGTGTGTTTATGTGTGTATGTATGTACATACATATGTGTGTATATGTCTATGTGTGCGTGTTTGTGTATGTGTGTTTATGTGTGTATGTATGTACATATACATGTGTGTATATGTCTATGTGTGTGTTTGTGTATGTGTGTTTATGTGTGTATGTATGTATGTTGCACATTCTAACTGCAATTTCTTACAAAAGTAGGGAAAAGCACAATGACACTCATTAATGCATTATCTGCAGCATGGGAGAAATAGAATTTATAGGCAGTGCAATAAAATGTGAATTATTTATGCTCTAGAACTCCAGGCAGGTATGCGAATCAACATTAAAATATATACAGGTCTCAAAACATCATGTTGCATCATAGGTAAACACTATTTTGCCAATTAAACTAATATAAATTACACATATGAAAATAAAAAATTGAAAAAATAATTTGGATAGAATATATTAAAATTGAGAATTTAGCATTATTTTCCTCAATTTTGTCATGATTTTGTGTCCTTTGAAATGTACAGAATAACAATATTTTGTTATGTAAATATGCAAGGAAATATTCTACTTTATTATAACATGGTGATGGAAATGAGCAGGACCTAAGGCTCTTGTGCACAATAATGACTGGAAGGTGAAATCTAAATAAATTTCATAAACTCTGCACTGCAGCCAGATGTCTCAACAATCACAGAGTCTCACAAATCAATATAGGTACCTTTACTGTGCAAAGAACAGAAAAACACAAGAGAAAAAAGAATGATGTGCAATTTTAAAATACAACGTGAAATTCTGCTTTAAGTATGAATATTTGTGGACAAGAGGGCAAGAGGGAGGCTGATGGTTCAGTTAGTCTATCTGTAATGTCATTGCTGATACTAGAATTGTATTTTGTACTGTTGAACATATTGACATCTCTTAAGTTACATAACCCCAAGGGTTGATGGTAATGGGACACACACGTTACTTAGTCAGTTTCTTATGGCTGGCTTATTTCACATTGCATTTGAGCCACAATCCCCCACTTATTTCATCCATGATGTTAGTGCTATGGATATTATATTCTTAAACAAATTTTATACCCATTCTCCTTTTTAATCATGAAATATCAGTGAAAAGTGAGAAAATAAAATGTTATTTAAAATGTACTATGTGCAAGTGAGTTCGTTTATTATCTCCCATACTGAATTTATACATAACTCAATCTATTAATGAAGTATTTCTTACCATTTTTATAAAGTTTCATTTTAATCTATGTTTCATAAGAATATGGGGTGAATTATAGAGACACAGAAATGATAGAATTATCTAAATGAATATAGACACACAGAAGTCCCATTAAAATTAGCTGAAAGAACACATTTTAACATGATAAACAAGTTTATATGAGAAGAAATGAAGACAAACACTAATATAAGTGTATTCTAGTTTAATTCACACAGCAATATGGTTGTATAAATTAGTCAAATGTTTAATTTACTATTCAGAAACCATTATTTATGAATACTGAACATTTTATAAAGTCATTTAATCACATAGCAAGTGATTTCTTATCTTCCTGGCCATACACAGGTAAACTGAATTCATATTCTTCTCAAAAAAATGACTACAATTCAAGGTGATTTTATGTAATAAGAAACTAGGATTTATCGGCAGCAATCTGTGACTGGAGATATAATCGACTCCACACAAACACATCCTTCCCACACAAATAAAATTCTGTTGAATTATAGAGAACGTATGCTCTATGGTTTGAATGTGTCACCCAACATTCATTTGTTATAAACAATACCAAAATGCAACAGTGTGTTAGGCACTTAACTGTTGCTTCCATCATGAGTGATCTGCCTGTGTGTGTGGTTTAGTATTCTCTTAAGGTCCTTGTTTTAGGAATGGCTTAGTCATCCTGGGACTAGATTATGGATAAAGGAATGATTCTTAGCACATGCATATACACAACGTGCACACACACACACACTCACACACCTCTTCTCAATCTCTTATTCTTTCTTCTGCTTTTGGCATGGGATGTAAAACATTCTCCGCAATATGTAGATCCTTTGAACTTATGGAGAAGGGACAGAAGGAGCTGAGGGTGTTTGGAGCCCCATGTGGGGAGCAACAATATTAATCGGCCAGACCTCCCCGCTCCCCCAAGCTCCAGGGCACTGGACCAGGAACCAAAGAGTACACATGGAGGGACCCATGGCTCAGGCTGCATATGTGTCAGAGGATGGCTGTGTTGTACATCAGTGGGAGGAGCAGTCCTTGGTTCTGTGGGGGTTCGATACCCCAGTGTAGGGGAATGCAATGGTGAGAAGGCAGGACTGGGTGGGTGGGGGACCACCCTAATAGAGGCAGGAAGAGGGGAGATGGAATAAGGGATTTCCAGAGGGGAGGGGATAATGTTTGAAATGTAAATAAGGAAAATATCCAATAAAAAAAGAATTATCAGAAACAAGTTTTATTCTTTATCAATTATTCAACTTCAAATATTTTGTCATTGAAGTACAGAATAAAATACTGTGTATCATTATCTGTATTCCAATAAATATTAGTTTGGTAATCTGTACTGAAAATGTGTAGATAGTTCTGTACTGTTGCGTCCCATGTCTTACACTTAGAAACTCTTATGATGAGTTAAGAGGGGTCTGTATAGGTGGTCTGGACCCGTCATCACATTCATTTGCAGTTGCCTTGCTAGACAGCCCTATACCAGAATGAAATATCTATTTACCACAATTCAAGTCATAGACACTAACACAAAGCTAAACAGGATTACTGTCTTCTGGAATACAAATTTAAGATTGAAAATATTTTCTCAATCATTGGGTGCCACAGGGAATATATACAATGGTGAGCTGACAAATTCTGTCTTATTTGACACTGTATAATTTTTCCAAAGTGGATGCTATGCTTACAGTTGGAAGATTATGTGATGGAGTTATTTGTTTCAAGGGTTTACCACAGCCTCCACTGCCATACTACCTATCATTAATTGCATTTGTTTCCATGTACTTCCTATGAAGACAGCTATTTGTCACTTGCTGGTGCTATTTCATCTGTTCACAGAAAAGGAAAATCATGAAAAGTACAAGTTTCCTTGGGGAGAAAGGAAAAAGAATTTGAGTGAAACCCAGAGATTTACATGAATGTAAGCATGTGCTTTCATGCAGGAAAAGGGCATGACTCTCAGCAGGTACAATGGTTTGACTAACATGTGGTTTCTATGAGCAGATATGAGCAACAATCTATTTACTCCACATCTGGCCCCAAAGATGGGCCAGCAGAACACTTCCTCTCAAGTGTGGCTTTGTGAACTGATGAGTTTATTATTTGGTTTTCTTACAGAAGCCTTAGTGAAGGGTTTTACTTACAAGAACATAGGTGATGCCTAGAAAGCTTAGTTATTTAAAATCCCCACTTTGGCATGGATGCTGGCTTCTTCCAATCTACAAAGGTGAAGTCTCAATTACAGTTAACTTTATCCTTTCTATTAAATACTTTTGCACCTATTTAGGAAGCATGTAGCTGCGTCAGACTTATAAAAAGCCGGCCAAGAGGTTCAGGAAGGAGCCTTTAATAACTTTATCTGTTGTTTACTTCTATGAAAGGTTGTCAAGAGGCCTGATCTTTGGAGTTTCTTGTGGATAATCACAGCTCCCCTGACACAGATGGTAGTAGCTGTAATGTGTAGAGTTTCACAACATTAACACTGTATTCACTTTCCACTGAGTGTTTCCCAGCAGCAGCACTGGTGATATCAACAGAGTAATGTAGGGCCAGGGTGTGTAGGATGTCAGCCAAGTGCCTGTTCCCCAAGTAGCTTCCAGGAAAAAGACTGAATAAAAGCTACAGTGAAATTCAAGATGAAGAGAGGCAGTTTGGAAGACTTTAAAAATAAAAGTAAATAAAAGCCTGAAGCAGAACGGACTACAAACTGAAAGACAGGGGTATGAAATATTCAATTCTTTAAAACATGATCACATGTTGGAGGCATTCCGCCTCCTTCATCTGGTCTCAGGAAGTGGAAGTGAGCAGTTCCAGGGTCTTCATCAATTTATTAGAGTTGAAAACATGGACATAATCTGTGAATGTAAGAGCACCCCACAAAAAGCTAAAAAGAGAGTGCTAGCAAACACTGGGGAAGACAGTAAGCCTCTCACTATGCTCATGGTCATCCACCAGTAGCTACAACCTCCTCAGCCTCATAAATGACTCATTAGTGCAGTCACTTATGAAATCACAATTTTGGTAATTAACAGTAGGTAAGAATTTTGTGAGGTCTTCCTAGCAAGATTGTATTCACTATGGTTTTAGGCTGTATAACAGAAAGTAAATGCATTCTTAATTAAGGCAACACATTTATTTAGAATCTACTACTTGTTAGAAAGTATGTAATAGACTGAGACTATCAGCAAGAAAAACAGCTATTCATCTAACAATGGCTGAAGTTAGTGGTTGTAAGGAATGAATCACTGGGACCTGAATAGGGCTATGGAGGGGAAGTGGATAAGAAAACAGTGGATAGAAGGTACCAAAATACAACTAGATTGCAGGAGTAAGTGTAAGTGCTATAAAGTATAGTGGTGCGAGGCTAGCAAGAATTTGCTGTATATTCATAAATAACTGAGAGAAAAAATTTGAATGTTTCTAATGCAAAACAATGGTAGGTGTTTGAGTGGATAAAAATGCTAATCAGACTGATGTGATTATACGCTGTATATACATATTGAAATGTGCAAATATATTGTATACAATACATTGTGTTTGACTGTAAATATTAAACAAATTAAAATAAATGATGTGAACGGTAACAATTTCTTTCAACTGATCCCCAGTGATGCGAACAATGGAGTGAAAGAAAAAAGAGCAAGTCCTTGGTAATTCAGCTGTCTCTAGAAATATATAGGCAAAGTATTTTAGGCTTCTTGTGAGATGGTGCCTAAATCATGGTTTCAGGCTATTTAGTTCTGTTTTTGTGATGTGAATTATTTTTTGGTCTGAAAGAAAGTAACTAATCATCCTATCTCATATAAACTCCTCTTCCCCCTATACTTTTTCCCATTCTTATTCTGACTCTATTGCCAGGGTACCTTCCTAATGTTCACATGCCCTGGGGCCAACCCAACTTCCAAGGCAATTTGAAGTGTCACTTGCTTTATAATGAACAAAATAAGACATCACAATAGTTGAGATACTGTTGAAGTCAGAGTGACTTTGGCATAAAGATAGATACAAGTCTGGAATTGTGTGCCTTCTAGAAGTAAACTTATACTTATCTGATCGCTTAGCTTTTGTCGGGCAGAAAGACAGTTCAGAGTAGGGAATAGGCATTGCTCACATGCTTTCAGGAAGTACTGGATATATTAAAACATCCAGCTCTTTCTCATAAGGCATGCTAGGTTTAACACATAGTTGGTTGAAGGATTGACATTAAAGCTAAAAATAAAACTGAAGAATGGGGCTAGGAGATAGCTTCATAAGAAAGACACTTGCCAACAAGCCTTATCTGAGTTTGATGAATGGGACCTAGATAATGAAAGAACACTAATTTCTGCAAGTTGTCCTTTGATCTCTACATGTGCACTGTGGCATGTCTGCACCCCCTTCTCCCATTACATACATACGTGGACCACTACTACCACCTTCAACAAAAAAGTATTTTTCAGAGGTTTCTTGATATAAAATTTTTGAACTATAAAAAAGAAAAGGACTAACAGATACAAAAATTTACAACTTTTGTTTTTTTTTAAAGTCAGTGCTGTTTCTCTGTTTTTTGTTTTTTTTTTTTTTCATCCTGGGGAGGGATGATGCACCTACACATGTACATATACAGTTTTGTTGCCCAGAAGAACCCAAATGAGTCTTCCTTATCTTGCTATTCAAACATTACTACCAACACCAAGTACACCACTTTTCTCTAATTGTATCATAATTGCAGGGAGTGGGATATAAAAATTATTTATTTTATATAAAAGTTTATAGAACATTTGCTTGTAACTGAACTAGTAGGCCAGTTCAGGACTCCTCTAACCCAAGCATCTGCATCTATCCTTCACACTAAAACACAGGAATGGTGCCCATAGCTATAAAGAAAATAACCAAGGCTAGATGGGAAATTCTCACAGAAGACTCTTAACATTACATTTGGCATTCTGGGCAGAAAAGATGGCTCACAGGGTAAAGGCTCTAGTCCGCCAAACTGCTGATCCGAGTTCAATCCCTGGGACCCACATGGTGGAAGGGGAGAACCAACTCTCAAAAGTTGTCTTCTGATGAACAGAGCATAAATATGTACAGAAATGTATAAAATAAAATAAAGAATTTGGAACTTTAAATTGTGGTCTAGGTATATTTTAGAAGATGGTGTTTCTTTTATTTTGCCAAAAAGTTTGTAATGTGAGAGTATTCTCTTTGAATCTATTTTGTTGGAACAAATAGGTCAAGCAGAATGATCGATTTATTTTTTAAAAAGTATTTATTTGTTTGTTTGTGTGTGTGTGTGTGTGTGTGTGTGTGTGTGTGCGTGTGTGTTTGAGTGAGTTCATGTGCACCACATGCCTGCAACAGCCCATGTGGGTCAGAAGAGGGCACTGAATACCCTAAAACTGGAGTTGCAAGTGGTTGTGAGCCACTATGTAGGTGCTGGGAATTCCTCTACAAAAGAATCCAGTTCTTTTAAACCACTTCTCCAGCCCCTTTTAAATTTAATTTTATTGTTTGTAAGCTTCTTAAAAATTAAAAAAGTTATTTTCATACAAAAAAATGGACTCTATCTTTCAGTCTGAAGGAATTGCTCTCATTCTTACCCCTCTGCACTCATACTAATTTCTGAAAATCTTTTTGTCCATTTAAAATCTGTATATCTCCACATGTTCTCCATCCTTTGATAGGCATTTATTTTCTCATGCCACAAACGCTCTTCTTTTTTTTTCTTTTTATTGAACATTTGATTTATTTACATTTCAGATGTTATCCCCTTTTTCCATTTCCCCACCCCCAGAAACTCCCTGCCCCATCACCTCTCCTCCTGCTTCTATGAGGGGTGTGCCCCTACCCATCCACCCACTCCCCCTCCCCATTGCTGAATTCCCCCACACTAGGGATCCAGCCTTCCTGAGACTAACTTTCCCTGAGATAAGTGGTCTGCTACAATAAGTTTTGCTGGATAGAATAATTAAAGGAAATGTGTAAAAGTATCTCCATTTAAGTACTACCAGTATTAAAACTTGTACTATAGTATTTATGAATAAGAAAGAAAATCATTAGAAATATTAAAGAAAGAGGAAATAATTTCTGGTAATTTCAGATTCTACTTCATGGCAGAAAGTGTATTTTGGATTTGTGGCTTGTGCTTCATAGCAATTTAGAGACCACATACTCTCCTGACACCTGAATGCTGTGGGTTTAGAGATAAGGAAGCAACCACTGTTGGATTTTATTGCCCATAGATCAGAAATTACAACCATAGGGTTATTTTTGTTAAATCAGGGACACACAGTATGTATAGTGCAATAAAAGAAAAGAACATGTAGAGGGCAGCCATAACAAAGGCAGCAGATACAAGGGGACAAGAATAGGCCAAAAATGCCACCAACAAGCTGCCAGGCCATGGTTTGATTGAGTATTAGATATTTGGTTATTGAAAACAGTAAAGTGGGCTCTGAGATGTGAATTGTAATGAGTTGAATGTAAATTACAGTCATCTTCTGCTCTCTGATTGACACCCTAGACTTCAGAATTCATGCTGCTCTTACAGACATGGGAACAGATTCTTTTCATTGTATTTAATTTGTCCTGGGAAATTTTTATCTTTCAAGATCATAGGCTAAGCCCTAAAGTCGAAGTCACTAAGGACAAAACTCTGCCTACTCTGAAGGAGTAACAGTTATTTTATAAAGAAACCATGATTTCTAAAAGACCAATGCCCAAAAGACTGCTGGATCATAGGAGCCTGACGCAAGCATTGAGGTCTCTGTGACAGGAAGGTGGCATATCTTGATTTTAGGGCAGCCAATGGGGCGCTTTGACATGGGAGCACTGACTTTGTGGAAATTCATGCTAGTATGTAAACAATTTGTTTATATTTCTTTATATATTACATACTGGTAAATATTGCAATATCTTTAGTCTGAATTCATACAAACATAAGGATTTAGCTGAGGGATGAAGGAAGTGAGCTTCTAAATTACCATGTATAGGTGTCTGTGACATATATGTATGCATTCTCGTGAGAGTATGTGAAAATATGTGTGCACACATGGAGATCAAAGGTCAATTCCAAATGCTTTCTGTAGTTGCTTTCTGCTTTATTTTCTGGGGTAAAATCTGTCATTGAGCTTAGAGCAAGCCAATTATGGCAGGTCAGCTGGACAGAAAACTTTAGGGATCCATCTGTGTTCACTTTATTAGTGTTATCATACAAACATGGACTCCAGAGTTTGGTTTCTTATGTGGGTGCTGGGGATACAAACTCTAATCTTCAGGTCTGGTTAGAAAGTACTTTACTGATTGGCTCGTCTCCCTAGGTCCCAAGTGCCATTTTATAATTGTTCATGTCATTCATATGATTGAAATATCCCCCAAAGGCCCATGTATTAACAGCTTGACACTTTGTGGTGTGTACCTGAAGGGAATGTTGGAATGCTTCCTACATAACTTCCTCTATTTGGTCCCAGCTGTGACCTGATTGGTTTTGGACCATTCTGTGCTCTACATTTCACTGTATTGCCACAGGTCTAAAACCAACAGAACTGACCAATTGTAGCAGACTAGAACCTAGAAACATGCAACAAAAATAAACCTCTCCTCTTTTTAAACTTAATTATCTCGTCTATTTGACACATCAATGAAAAGCTGAATAACACCAGCATGTCAAAGGAATAATCTGGAGCTAGCTGGCCAGTGAAACCCATGTAAAGTACAAAGGACCCTGATTTGCAGTGGTTCAACTTTTAACTTCATGTTGACATGAAAGCTATGTGCAGTAGAAACTGCACAACATAGCACTTTGACTTTTTTCCCAGGCTAGTAACAAGGAAGTTCTTGAAATACCCAACTTCAGTGTAAAGTGAATATTGTGGAAGAATTTAAGATTGATTACGCCTTTCGCCCCTTGCCTAGGCCTTGTGCCTAGAGCAGACACCCGTCTGGTCTTCTCCTGTGTGGACACTGTATCCCAAGACATCCTAGAGAAACCACTGAACCCAGAGCAGCAGGCAAGAACACTCACTCACTGCCCTACACCCGCCCCAGAGCTACAACTGGGGGCAGGGAGTGAGCAGGTCCCAGCAGACAGCCAAACCCTGCCCCTGTGGAATACCACTCCCCTTTTGCCCCTCGCCTGAGCATGGTGCCTGGAGCAGACACCCGCCCGGTCTGCTCCTTTGTGGACATCATATCCGGAGACATCCTAGAGGGGCCACTGAACTCAGAGGAACAGACACCATAGCCCGAGACATCCTAGAGGAACAACTGAACTCAGAGTGACAGACACCATAACCCGAGACATCCTAGAGGAGCCACTACACTCAGAGCAGTGGACAACTTATCCTGAGACATCCTAGAGGAGACACTGCACCCAGAACAGGACACATAGTTCTTCTGTTACCATATCCTGAGACAAGCTAGAAGAGCCACTGTACTCAGAGCAGCTGGAGCTCAGGATTAAAAGATCACAGATCTTTTAATCAGGGTCCACATCTGGATCCTGAGGAGATCAGACATAAGCAAGATAACTGGATAGGCAGGCTCCAGTCAGAGACACTGAGTTCAGGTAGCACTAGAGTTAACCAGATGGTGAAAGGCAAGTGCAAGAACGTAAGCAACAGAATCCAAAGTTAAATGGCATCATCACAACCCAGTTTTCCCATCATAGCAAGCCCTGAACACCCCATTACACTGGAAAAGCAGAATTCAGAATTAAAATCATTTCTCATGATGATGATAGAGGACTTTAAGAAGAACATAAACAATACTCTTAAAGATTTTAAGGAGAACACAGGTAGACAGGTAGAAGCCCTTAAAGAGGAAACACAAAAAATCCCTTAAAGAATTGCAAGAAAACACAACCAAACAGGTGAAGGAATTAAACAAAACCATCCAGGATCTAAAAATGGAAGTAGAAACAATAAAGAAATCACAAAGGGAGACTACCCTGGAGATAGAAAACCTAGGAAAAAGATCAGGAGTCATAGACATAAGCATCACCAACAGAATACAAGAGATAGAAGAAAGAATCTCATGTGCAGAATATACCATGGAAAACATTGACACAACTGTCAAAGAAAATGCAAAATACAAAAAGCTACTAACCCAAAATATACAGGAAATCTAAGACACAATGAGAAGGCCAAACCTAAGGATAATAGGTATAGATGAGGGTGAAGAATCCCAACTTAAATGGCCAGTAAATATCTTCAACAAAATTATAGAGGAAAATTCCCTAACCTAAAGAAAGAGATGTCCATAAATATACAAGAAGCCTACAAAACTCCAAATAGTTTAGACCAGAAAAGAAATACCTCCCACCACATAATAATCAAAACATCAAATGTACAAAACAAAGAAAGAATACTAAAAGCAGTAAGGGAAAAAGGTAAAGTAACATATAAAGGCAGACTCTTAAGAATTACACCAGACTTTTAACCAGAGACTATAAAAGCCAGAAGATCCTGGACTGATATCATACAGACACTAAGAGAACACACATGCCAGCCCAGACTACTATACCTAGCAAAACTCTCAATCAATATTGATGGAGAAACCAAAATATTCCATGACAAATCCAAATTTACACAATATCTTACCACAAATCCAGCACTTCTAAAGATAATTGTTGGAAAACTTCAACACAAGGAGAGAAACTACAACCTAGGAAAAGCAAGAAAGTAATTTTCCAACAACCCCAAAAGAAGATAGCTACACAAACACAATTCCACCTCCAATAACAAAAATAACAGGAAGCAACATTCATTTTTCCTTAATATCTCTAAATATCAATGGACCCAATTCTCCAATAAAAAGACATAGACTATCAGACTGGATGCAAAAACATGACCCAGCATTTTGCTGCATAGAGGAAACGCACCTCTGTGAAAAAGACAGACACTACCTCAGAGTAAAAGGATGGAAAACAATTTTCCAAGCAAATGGTCCCAAGAAACAAGCTGGAATAGCGATTCTAATATCAAATAAAATCGATTTTCAACCAAAAGTAATCAAAAAAGATAAAGAAGGACACTTCATATTCATCAAAGGAAAAAATGTACCAAGATGAACGCGCAATTCTGAACATATATGCCCCAAATGCAAGGGCACCCACATACATATAAGAAACTTTACTAAAGCTTAAAGCATACATTGCACCTCACACAATAATAGTGGGGGATTTCAACACCCCACTCTCAGCAATAGACAGATCATGGAAACAAAAAGTAAACCAAGACACAATGAAACTAACAGAAGTTATGAACCAATTGGACTTAACTGATATCTATAGAACATCTATAGAATATACCTTTTTCTCAGCACCTCATGGTACCTTCTCCAAAAGAGACCATATAATTGGTCACAAAACAGGCATCAACAGATACAAAATGATTGAAATAATCCCTTGTACCCTATCAGATCACCATGGCTTAACGCTGGTCTTCAATAATGACAAAAACAATACAGCCCACATACATGTGGAAACTGAACAATGCTCAACTCAATGGTGACTTGGTCATCCTCCCCTACATATACAGCTGGAGTCATGTGTCTGGGGAGGATGGCCATGTTGGGCATAGGTGGGAGACAAGGTCATTGGTACCTTGAAGGCTGAGCACTGAGGTGGGGGGGAACCTGAGGGTGGGGAGGGGGGTTGGGAGGTAGGTGGGTGAACACCCTCATAGAAGCAGGAGGAGAGGGGATGGGATAAGGGGTTTCTGGGTGGTGGGGGGAACGAGGTAAGGAGATAAAATTTGAAATGTAAATATTATATCCAATAAAAGAGGGAAAAAAAGAAAAGCAGTTAGGACCAACATCCTTAATAAAATGATGACTTGGTCAAGGTAGAAATAAAGAAAGAAATTAAACACCTAGGAAAAGCAAGAAAGTAATTTTCCAACAACCCCAAAAGAAGATAGCTACACAAACACAATTCCACCTCCAATAACAAAAATAACAGGAAGCAACATTCATTTTTCCTTAATATCTCTAAATATCAATGGACCCAATTCTCCAATAAAAAGACATAGACTATCAGACTGGATGCAAAAACATGACCCAGCATTTTGCTGCATAGAGGAAACGCATTTAATGCGTTTAGAATTTAATGAAAATGAGGACACATCATACCAAAATTTGTGGGACTCCATGAAAGTGGTACTAAGAGGAAAACTCATAGTTCTAAGTGCCTACAAAAAGAAACTGGAAAGAGCACACCTGACATCACTAGAACAAAAAGAAGCTAATATACCCAAGAGGAGTAGATGGCAGGAAATGATCAAACTCAGGGCTGAAATCAACCAAGTAGAAACAGAAAGAACTATACAAAATATCAACAAAACCAGGAGCTGGTTCTTTGAGAAAATCAACAAGTAGATAAACCCATAGCCAGACTAACCAAAGGGCACAGAGACAGTATTCAAATTAATAAAATCAGAACTGAAAAGGGAGACATGACAAGAGAAACTGAGGAAATTAAAAAAAAAAACATCAGATCCTACTACAAAGGCCTATACTCAACAAAATTGGAAAATCTGGATGAAATACAAAATTTCCTAGACAGATACCAAGTATCAAAATTAAATCAGGAGCAGATAAACCATATGCACGGATGGTTCAATATCCATCAATGTAATCCACTACATAAATAAACTCAAAGAAAAAAACCACATGATCATCTCAATAGATGCTGAGAAAGCATTTGACAAAATTCAACATCCCTTCATGTTAAAAGTCTTGGAAAGATCAGGAATTCAAGGCCCATACCTAAACATAGTAAAAGCAATATACAGCAAGCCAGTAGCCAACATCAAACTAAATGGAGAGATACTTGAAGCAATCCCACTAAGATCAGGGACTAGGCTAGGCTTCCCACTCTCACCTTACCTATTCAATATAGTACTGGAAGTCTTAGCTAGAGCAATTAGACAACAAAAGGAAGTCAAAGGGATACAGATAAGAAAGGAAGAAGTCAAAATTTCACTATTTGCAGATGATATGTTTGTATACTTAAGAGACCCTAAAACTTCCACCAGAAAACTCCTAAACCTGATAAACAACTTCAGCAAAGTGGCTGGATATAAAATCAACTCAAACAAACCAGTAGCCTTTCTCTATACAAAGGATAAACAGGCTGGGAAAGAAATTAGAGAAATGACACCCTTCACAATAGTCACAAATAATATAAAATACCTTGGAGTGAATCTAACCAAGCAAGTGAAACATCAGTATGACAAGAACTTCAAGTCTCTGAAGAAAGAAATAGAAGATCTCAGAAGATGAAAAGATTTCCCAATGCTCCTGGATTGGCAGGATTAATTTAGTAATTAAATTAATTTAGTAAATAAATTAATTGCCAAAAGCAATCTACAGATTCAATGCAATCCCAAACAAAATTCCAAATCAACACTTCATAGAGATAGAAAGAGCAATTTGCAAATTCTTTTGGAATAACAAAAAACCCAGGATAGGGAGAACTATTCTCAACAATAGAAGAACTTCTGGGGGAATCACAGTCCCTGACCTCAAACTGTACTACAGAGCAATAGTGATAAAAACTACATGGTATTGAAACAGAGACAGGCAGGAAGATCAATGGAATAGAATTGAAGATCCAGAAATGAACCCACACACCTATGATAACTTGATCTTTGTCAAAGGAGCTAAAACCATCCAGTGGAAAAGACCACATTTTCAGCAAATGATGCTGGTTCAACTGGAGGTCAGCATGTAGAAGGATGCAAATCAATCTATTCATATCTCCTTGTACAAAGCTCAAGTCCAAGTGGATAAAGAATCTTCACATAAAACCAGATACACTGAAACTAATAGAAGAGAAGGTGGGGAAGACCCTTGAATACCTAGGAACAGAAGAAAAGTTTCTGAACAGAACACCAATGGCTTATGCTCTAAGATCAAGAATTGACAAATGGGACCTTATAAAATTGCACAGCTTCTGTAAGGCAAAGGACATTGTCAATAAGACAAAACAACAACCAACAGATTGGGAAAAGATCTTTACCAACCCTACATCTGATAGAGGGCTAATATCCAATATATACAAAGAACTTAAGAAATTATACTCCAGACAAACAAATAACCCTATTAAAAAATTGGGTACAGAGCTAAACAAAGAATTTTCAACTGAGGAAACTCGAATGGCAGAGAAGCACCTTAAGAAATGCTCAACATCCTTAGTCACCAGAAAATGCAAATCAAAACAACCCTGAGATATCACCTCATACCAGTCAGAATGGTTAAGATAAAAAACTCAGGAGTTAATAGATGATGGCAAGGATGTGGAGAAAGAGGAACACTCCTCCCTTGTTGCTGGGATTGCAAGCTGGTATAACCATTCTGGAAATCAGTCTGGTGCTTCCTCAAAAAATTGGACATAGCATTACCTGAGGATCCAGCTATACTGCTCCTGGGCATATACCCAGAAGATGCTCCAACATATAACAAGGACATATGCTCCACTATGTTCATAGCAGCCTTATTTATAATAGCCAGAAGCTGTAAATTATCCAGATGTCCTTCAACAGAGGAATGGATACAAAAAAATGTGATACATTTACACAATGGAGTATTACTCAGCTATTAAAAATTATGAATTTGAGAAATTTTAGGTAAATGGATGGAAGTAGAAAATAACATTCTGAGTGATTTAACCCAATCACAAAAGAACACACATGGTATTTATTTACTGATAAGTGGATGTTAGCCCAAAAGCTTGGAATAGCCAAGACTCAACTCACAAACCACATGAAGCTCATGAAGAAAGAAGACCAAGTGTAGATTCCTCAGTCCTACTTAGGAGTAACAAAAATACTCAAGCAAGCAAATATGGAAACAAATTGTGGGACAGAAAACGAAGGAGGGGCCATCTGGAGACCATTTCACCTGAGTATCCATCCCATGTACAGTCATCAAAGGTAGACACTGATGCTGATTGCAGGAAGTGCATGCTGACAGGAGCCTGATATAGCTGTCTCCTTAGAGGTCTGCCAGAGGCTGACACATTCAGAGGCAGATGCTCACAGCTAACCACTGATCTTATCAAGGTTTTCCCAATGGAGAACTTAGAAGACTGAAGGAGCAGAAAGGGTTTGTGGCCCCATGAGGAGACCAACAATACCAACGAACCAGAGCTCCTCAGTGTCTATACCACCAGCCTGGGAACACATAGGGAGGGACCCATGACTCCAGCTGTATATGTAGGGGAGGATGGTCTTGGGCATGGGTGGGAGAAGAGATCCTTCGTCCCATGAAGGATGAACAGTGAGTGGGGGGGGGATGTGAGGGTTGGGAGGTGGGAGTGGTGGGGTAGGTGGGGACACACCCTCATAGAAGCATGAGGAGGAGGGATGGGATAGGAGGTTCCTGGGTAGTGGAGGGAAAGTGGATAAGGGGATAAAATCTGAAATGTATATATAATATCGGATAAAAATAAATTAAAAAAATTAAAAAAAGATTGGTTATGAATTGGGTAGATTAGGGGTATTAAATGTCTTTTAGATTACATTATTTTCACATTAAAGTGTTTTCTTCTCTGAATGTATCTCTAATGTAACTTAAAGTACAATCACATTTTTGTGGAGTCATCCCAGCAAGCCAAATAATTGTATCTAACTGATCTCCAGCAGATGGTACACCTTTCATCTGATTCCACTTGGTACTAGAAGAGACATAGAACTCTCAGTGGCAAATGAAAAGGCTGTTGCTCTATACTGTGGAAGAAGATTGGTAGTTGATGCTTAGTTTGAGTAAATGGTAAAATAAATAGGAAAGGAGATCAGTTTTTGGTCAGTGCACCAATCTACCCAACAGATGGAACTTGAGGAAAGTTTTAGATTGGTTCATGGTTTCTGTGGATTTCAGGCCATGATGGTGATGAAGGCATGGTCGCTAATGTACCTCTGTCAATAGCAACCAGAAAACTTTTGCACACCCTTTCTTCATTTAGAAGAAAGCTTCACTTTTTTCTCCTATTAGATTCTTCACAAGATTATAACAGATTTCTGCCTGTACCAGAATATTGCTTTCAATGGGTGACTAGGGAATGTCTCGTGAGGAATAACATTCTGTAAGTAATTGTATATTATTTTCTCTTAGGAAGCCCAATTACTAACTTAGACTAAAACCAAAAAGAAAAAAAAAACCAGCATAGCAAGATTTAATTTAGCACATTTTAGTACTGAAGAACTACAATATGGTGCCTTCATGTAGCACTGTGTGAGCATGTAGAATCTCTCTGATGGCTGCCTCATGCAGAATAAACCTGACTGTTCTTTAAGATCCTCCCCTCAAGCCCTCACTGTACATCTGGCCCATGAGTAAGGAAGCCAGCACCATGCAAGCATCATTTCTTTTTACAAATCTCATGAGGAAAGGCTTTTAATCCACCAAATAATTTGCTCCAGATGTGGACAGGCAAGCAACAAGCAACTTTGGAACAGGAAGGAAGGAAGAACTATATTAATCTTCTCTACTTCATCTATCCTCGGGCTCTATTTTAAAAAAGGATAGAGAGTTAAAATGAAATGGCAGCAATTTTCTGGTTTTCCCTTAATAATGTGTAATTACAATGTGTCCAGAAGGCAATAGATCCTAGCAGAATATTTGAAGTTGCTATTATAAAGAAAGTGTAAACTAACTTTTTGAATAAGGAAGGTAAATAATTATAGTAAGAGGCCCTATACTGTCAGGGCTATCATGCTTGCTTGTTGTAAATTAGACTGAAAAGAAAGGATACAATCAGGATACCATTGACTAGGGAGAAAAAGCTAAATATGGTCCTCTTGTAGAAAATTAAGCATTTATTGAGTGCTGGCTGTATAAAGAAGTAGATATTGCTGAGGCACTGATTATGTCAGTCTTAAGTCATAAAGAAAAATTCATAATCTTCAAGCAACATTTTTTGTTTTGTCCCTATTTCAGACCCAAATGAACAATCTTTATCAGTCTTGCTGCAACCACATTATCCAAAATTGTTTCAGTTTTATACATTGAAACTGACAGACATATAACATTTTTCTCAGCTGCTCGTATACTTTGGAAAACAATTTGACATTATTCCCATAGTAAAAATTATATTTTCCCAGAATATTATGTCAGCCGCATGCTCACAATAAAAAGCATTTACATTGTCAATAAATTCTGGTCATTTAGGAAAGAGCTTCCAAGGATTGAAAAGATGGTTTTGCTATACTTGTTTGCTTATTTGTGGGTTTTCATTCATTCATTCATTCATTCACTCTTTCTTTCTTTATTTTCTTTCTTTCTTTTCTGTTAATTTTTTTTACTGTCAAAGAAATGAAGATCATGTTTTTATTGAACCCATGCTCAATTTTATTTGAAGAGAAATGAAATTTTTTTTCTAGAAATGGAGGGGGATTCTTATTCTTATTAAAAAAATTACAAAATTCTCAGCCCAGAATTATTATGCTAATAGATAAACTATTGAGTGAATGCTCACAGATAACTAGGTTCAACCTTGGCTTGTCCATTTGTGGACACTATAGTTGTCCTGAGCACAGTGTTGACTTTATTGTAATAATTCCCTTTCTTAGGTCTTTTAGTATCTTAATTGTATTTCTTTTACTAGCTTTGATGTACTTGCCTTGATTTTTCTCAAAGAACTTAGTTTACATGGAATTTAAGACTTCATATAAAATGAAATATAACATAAAATGAAAAAAAAAAAACAATAAAGAGTCACACAACATCCCTGGAACCAAAAGGAAGTTAGCATGTTGTTCAGATAGAAAGGACCACTTAGGGAGAACACATGAAAAAAGAGAATTCAGGAGTTAAGACAGAAGGATAATAAAAAAGGAGGAGGTGACCAGGAGTGAAGATGAGGAGAGTTGTGATAGGAAGTGGGTGGTCAGCTGAAATAAATTGTGAAAATTTATGCGAGGAGAAGAGACCAAGGCGTTTTCACAAATATATCCTTTATAGGATCAGAAGGGCAGCATGTGTCAATTTTTAAATAGGGAACAGGATACAAGACATGATGGTCACTAGCAGTGAAGATACGAAGCCTCTTCTTTAAGATGCTTACGAATGACAGACTGGCAAGAGACAGTGCAGAACAACCAGGCTCAGGGAAGATGCAGATATGCATTTGTTTCTGCACATTTCAATGTCTATAAAAAAAAGAGGCAGTCTGTTAAAAAGAGGCAGTGTGAAAGGAAGGATGTGCATGCATGAGAAAGATACAACTTTTCTAATTTTGTAGATGTGTTCATTACTTTTCTCACTGCTGGGGAAGAAAAAAAGATAAAAATGTAAGAAAAGATAATTTTATTATGGTTTGAGGGAAACAAGTCTTCATGATGGGGAAAGAATGGCATTGCAACCTTGCTAATACTGTGTTGTTCAGGAAGCAGAGAGAAATTCTTGCCTGATGTAGGCCTGGGAGCTCTAACTCACAAGGTCCTTCCCCACAGTGACCTTCCTCTAGTGAGCCGATACTGATAGCAAAATTTCCCCCAAGCAGTGCTACCATCTGAAGACCATGTTTCCAAATGCATGAGCCACATGAGACATTTTAAAACTAAAGCACACAGGATATTTGGTAGTTGTGTAAAGGCTGACCTTCCTTGATTATGTGAGCTCTGATGTGGGGGCCTGTACAGTGCTCTGAGCAGTTCTCAGTCACAACTAGAAAATCTGTGTTATATAACTTTCCATCATGATTTATGAATGACAGAAACCACTCAAAAGAAGAATGGGTTCATTTTGACTCATGATTTTAGTGCATTGTCATTTTTCTCAAGTCAGGTTTTATGTATATAGGGAACTCTGTCAAAACGCATCATATAACATTTAAATATTTGAAGGAGGAGGCCAATTCATCTCATAGTACCTTGGAAGCCAAAATGGAGAGAAAGTTTGGGGCTGAGTTACCAACACGCCTTTTATCGGTATACTTTTAGGACCTAATTTTTTTTCACAAGACAATTGTATCACTTCCTACAGAGCTACAATGTGGGGCCACAAATTTAACATGGGTCCTGTGAGAGGGCATTCTGCATTTGAACTGAGGGGTAGAGACAAAAGTAACCTTCTATAATTTGACTAGGATAACCAGCTTGGTTTGGTTGGGTATTTTAAATGCATCCATTGAAGAAAAAGGCTGTATTCCAGAAATGACTCATCACTTAGATTATTTATACTGTTACTAAATACCAAGGATTGTCACGCAAGCTTATGATTTTGTTTTGCATACATAAAGTAGAACAGATTTAAATACTTACACACAAGTTCAGTGGCTTATGCTGGTTACCAAAATTGAGTTCCAATTTAAGCAAGCAATCACTGCACAAGCATTTAGGAAAGCAGTGGGAGAGTATTTATGAAGGTTGCAGGCTGTTTAGTCTAGTGCATGCTGTACAGAATATGTAATAGCAAAAATATTCATTTTACATAGTGGTTAGACATAGAGGCTAAAGTAGAATATAGTTTGTTTCCATAAAAGAGCAATAAAAACAACAAAAGCTTTGGAATCTGTATCAGATACACAAATATGGGGAATGAGGAAAAAAGGAAAAAAGAACACGGGCAAATATAGAGAAAGGAGACAAAGCAATGAAAGAGAACAAAAGAAAGATAGTGGTTCTGAGGATAAGGAAACAAGTTGAATGTTCTAGCCTACATTACTTTGTCTCTATAAGAATGATTTGGAAAGCAAAGAAAAGAAGCAGGCACCATAGGATTTAGCAGGGTTGAGGATAGGGCATAGATTCAACTTCTAATGGCTACTTCATGGAAAATACTGTATGATATGTTCTTATGCCTCTCAGTTTTTTCACAGTTACTGTATATTCATATTGTATTTGTAAGACAGTATTAGTAGATATTGGTATCTTTTAGTTAGGGGTTTCTTGCTGTGAATAGACACCAGGATCATGAAAACTCTTATAAAGAAAAACATTTAATTGGGACTGGCTTACACTTCAGAAGTTTATTTCATTATCATAATGGCAGGAAGCATGGCAGGATGCTAGAGGACATGGTGCTGGGGAAGGAGCTGGGAGTTCTACATCTGTATCCACTTTCAAGAGGAAGGGACTCTGACCCATTGGTCTGCCTTGATTATCTGAAGCCACAGAACTCACTCCCAGTGACACACTTCCTGTAACTACACTATGCCAACTCCAACATCACCACACCTACCAATTGTGTTGTGAGACAGACAGACAGAGATAGACACAGAGAGAAACAGAGACAAAGAGAGAAAGAAAGAGAGAGAGAGTCAGAAAAAGACAGAGAAACAGAGAGACAGACAAACAGACACAGAGACAAACTTGGACTACTCTACTCTTTTGCAATCTCTATCTCAATTTTCAAGGTTTCACAGTGTCAATACCAGATTCTGTCTGTAAAAATCTATGGCCCAAACTGTCAATAAAGGGGACTTTATGAGTCCCACTTGTGTGAATGAGTAGCCTTGACTGAACCTTTGTGCTATGTCTTTCAAAGTCTTAGGAGACCTGACATATAATTCTTTGTTCTTTATTTCCTCTAATTCAAATGAATTCAATTTAATTTTACTCAGAGACATACAGAAAAACAGCCCTGTAATAAATTTTAGTGCCATGGAGTATTGTTAAGTTGATTTGGGGTCTGGCTCATTCAATGGCACACTGTCCTAAGCTGGCACTGAAGAACAAAAATCCAATTTGTATATGGAATTTGTTTTTGCTGCCATAATTACCTTTACCAAGTTTCCCCATAGACCAGCATCATCTTTCCATTCCATATCCATAAATTTTGGTGCCTAATCAAGTGCAGGTGCAATAAATTTCCCCACCTTAGTTACGTTTGGACCAGTCACAATCTGGCAAATACCAGAGAGCTCTATGCTCTGTGAAGAAAACCCTTCATGATTCTAGAGAATATATACTGAAAAATAGAGAAAGAATATGGATTTTACAGGATTACATGCAGGAAGCAATACACTGTAAAAGGTGGTATTGAGTATATTTTGATGTTATGTTAGATACAAATAAATGAAATTATGGAAGAAGTGTTTCTAGAAAAATAAAAGTAGTAAGAAAGAAAAAGAGAAAAAAAGCTGTGGGGAAGCAAAGGAAGCCTGGAGATAGTGGTTGTCCTGAGTGAGTTGTTGATATGGTACACCATGTCAAAGACTCCAACACCTCAGCAGCTTTGGAGCAAGAGTCCTTACTTGAATGAGGCTCAGAAGTTTGGCACTGACTTCCTCAGATGTCTGAGTAGTAATATCAACATTGTAGAGACAAATCCACCATAGCTCACCTTCCAACCTGTTAACTAAGGCCTGAATTGGACTCACTACAGAGACTGCTTTCACAGAATTCAGCTAAGCTTGTTTTCTGGATTCTGCTGTATACCATAATCCTGCCTCCTTGTTCAGCTGTGTGCAGTAACCCTACTTCACTGCTCAACTCTATATAATAAATATTCTAAGCTTCCAGTGTGCTATACTGTCAGAAGCCATCATAGGACAAGCTAAGAACTAGCAGGTGATCTTTCTGAAATGGTCTGCCTTGGATTATGATAATCTATGACAGATTTTCTCCTATTGGTAAGACCCAGGAGAAAATCATTTTAGAAAAGAATACTGCTTGTATTATATACTTCCTGTTATTATTAAACATATATGACACTCACTAGGTATTAGCACACCTTTTTTAGCAGATCTTTGCATATCTACACAGATGTACTGTTTTGTACTGATGCTACACAGACAAATAGATGACTTCTCAATTATTTATGATGATCCTACAGGAATTCCTAAAATTATATCAGTATTTATTAAGCTCCTTTATAGTTATTAGGTCTCTTATGATAGTCAAAACTGCAATGAGAACCCTATCAGTCTCCTATGTGTCACCAGTTAATTGCTTATAGATAGTAACCAGACTTTCTCCTACTCAGTGTATTCCATGAGGTTGTAACAGAGTTAACCAAAGGTCATAACAAGGTAACTAATGATTTATTATAGGTGCTAGAACAGATGATAAAATATTGATTGGATTTATCTATACAAAACTTTACTAATAACTTAATTATGTTTTTAAAACTCTCAATGAACGTGTGGAGCTATGACAGGTGATGAATGTTTAGCTAGGTAAATACTCCTAATGGATAAACATGTAAACATTCTTTGTTGTAAACTTCTAATTCAATTTATGATTTGAATTAATGTGTAAACTTGGGATAAACTTTTTAACATGTAATTATGTATTATGAATGTTGCATAAGTACTGCGGACAAGAGAAGAGACAGGACTGAGTTGAGGACAACTTTTTAGAAAGAACACCTTTTAGACAGATGTGAACAGAACATTTTAGAACAGAATTGAGGTGGGTTTTTTTTTTTTGGTCAGGACACAAGAAAACTTTCAGACAGAACTGAACTCCAGTAGAGCTTAGAAATATAAGCATAGCATTGGAAGAAAAGGCATTGAGAGTAAGAGCATTATTGTGACATCAGAGCAGGGGGAGAGAGTAACATTAGAAGGAGAATGCACAGTGGAATAACTTAGAAACTGTAGGTAACATAAAAAAGTAAGAAAGCAATGTGCAGAATTCAGAGAGAAAGAAGAAAGAAAAGCTACCGAGAGAGCAGAAAGAAGCAGGCAGGCGTCTCCTTGTCATGGGACAGAACAGGTGTTTTCTTAATAACAAAGCATTCTTCTTACAAACTTGGGTTTAACTCATTTAGTATTAAAAGGGTAGAAGCTTAAAATAAAAATCACAATAAAAATTGGAGTTCAATTTTCATCTAGAATGATTCAGTTCTTTCTGCACTGGTGCTTGGTCTTTTGCACCAAATGTGTATGTAAGTATAGATATGTGTTTGTAAGTATGTAATTGTGAGAATGTATGCAATCTGGGCCCAACTAGTTTGAATAAAAATGTATAAGTTTGCAAGCATGAATCTGTATATGAATTTATGTGAGTTTATGCATATTTGCTTATGTAAAAGTTTATCCTTCTGAGAGTGTTATTCTCTTCTGGATCAATAGAAATTTATTGCTCCAAACTTTCCCCCAGTCTGACAAGCAAGAGGCATCTGGACAAGAAAGAAAAGTCTCTAGCAATTAATCCTTTATTTAACCACCTGTTGTTTTAGGAGCAGGTGCTAAATGCCCGAAACTGTGATTTCTGGCTTCAGAGAAACACAGAAGGCAAGTCAGCTACAGTAACAAAGTAATTTAGACTTAGATAAGTAAACTTTTTATTATTGTTTAGCAACCCTAAATATCTCAGAAGACAAAGGGTAGCCCCCATATCTAGTAAGACTTTTACCCTCTGCTGACACTCTTCCCCCTCCACTGCCTCAAGGAGAACTGACAAGAAGACTTCTCCTTGAGCTTACCAAGAAAATGCAAGTTATTCCTAAAAGTCAGTTCTACAGACCTTACACTTCATCAGACATTTCTTCCACAACCATTCATTATGTATATCCAACCACAGCTTTTTCATCCATGGGCATGTGTTCACTTTTCTTCATTTTTTCAAATCTCAAGTCAGGTTTAGTTCTTGGAGCCTTCCCAAAAATCTCAACAGAAAGCCTTGCAACAACTATCACGCTTGTAACTGGGTTCCTTTATGTGAGGCTTCTTTTTCTCAATGTAAGAGTCATGGTTCTTGAGTCTTTTTTGCATGTCCTAAGTCACAATATATATTTATATATGTTTCACTGAATAACGAAAAGTCATGCATTAATTTGTTGATTATATTCTTGGAACCAATGTTTTTGTCAGGTATCTAAAATCTTTGCTATGGAACTTTTCAGTTCCTCAATAAGAAGGTAGAATGTGCTTTATTGCTATTAACTTTGGATGTGGCTGCTATCGGCTTTGATGAAAAAGATTTGATTTAATTTTATTTAGAACAATTGTAATCCAAGTAGAGACTTAAATTTTCCTAACCTCAAGTCCTGAGCTCTAGATAACTCTAAAGAAGTGGACAGAGAAGTGGCTTCAATGTGGAACATGGATGCTTCAAAAGCAGTTGCACAGAGACAGCAGAGGAGTTGAAACAGTAATGCTGGGTATGTTAGAAAGTGTAGAGTTAGAGGCAGGCAATAAGGTGAGTAAAACATAGTTGATCATTTATCTTAATAACCAAATATAATAGTTTACATGTCAATAGGGAACTTGAAGAGAAAAGAACATCTGTAGCACTATTGAATAATCTAAACCAGAACCAGGACTGTGTGACCATACACAATTACATAGTAATCTTGACTATATATCATGATCAATCTTTTTATTCCTAAAGTAAAATTGGTTGTTAAAATTTTGTACCTGTGATGGCAGTGTGAAGACATAGTCTAGATATATTCATGCACCTGTTTATAAATTTGGATAATTTTTTTAAAAAGGAACAAAGCAAAAGAGGGAAGACCTGAATCCATAAAGGCAATGAAAGAAAGTCCAGCTTTCTTCATTTTTCTGACTCAATTCCTCCACTAACAAGTAGTCTCAGTCTTAATGATGATAACCATAAGTTTTGTAGCTATTCAATTCTAGCTGACAATGCTAAAATCTTAAGTTCCAGAAATGAGAAAACCAAATTCCTTAAAGAAGGAATCTCATACAATATATATACACACATACGTGTGTGTTTGTGTGTGTGTGTGTGTGTGTGTGTGTGTGTGTGTTCAGAGGGCTCAAAGACTGCCCAATGTAGTCTTGTACTTCAATATTAGGCTCAAACTTAGTTTTTTGTAAGGCTTGCCTAAGGGCTGATTTGAGTCTCTTTTAAATATGGAGCGCCTTCTCTTAACTAAGATTGGTCTAATAGAATGATTTTTAAAAAGCAGGATGGAATTTTTAATACTATTCAATTCAACAAAGAATTCTGCAACCAAACTGGAGCCGATGGGCAGGATAGTAGACAAAAGAATGTCCAAAGGAGACCAATCCATTGTTTTCCCCAAAGATAGATGTTTATTTTAAATGGAACTGTTTGCAGAGCTATGAGCAAATCATGACTTCTCCTTGAGCTTACCAAGAAAATGCAAGTTATTCCTAAAAGTCAGTTCTACAGACCTTACACTTCATCAGACATTTCTTCCACAACCATTCATTCTGTATATCTCTAAGACAATCCCCTGTCATTTTTTTCTGGATTAAGATAGAGATACTTTTATTTTTCAGCCATTTTAATGATTCACTGAAGTGAATCATTTTTATAAATTGAAACTAATGAATTTTTTTAAGTAGTAATCAAAGGAGTTTAGCTAAAATAAAACTACAAACTTTTACCTTAAAACAGAAGAAGCAACTTGTTTTTCAGATTATTGACTCCTTTCTGGCAGTTTTATTATTAAGAAAATGTCTTTCTTTTTGTGGCAAGACCTTGAACTTCACAGTCTCTTTATTTGTGAACCTGCTTATGTGCTCAGAGATAGCATTGTGCTCCAGTGCTCATAGCCATTAATTAGACCAGACATTGTTGTTATTAAGATACTAGAGAGTCCTTCAAGAACTACCTGGAGCACAGCCAGCAGATGTGATCCACATGCTTTCCCCTGTGCACTATCTGGCACAGGACTCTGCCTGCTTTCCTGATGAGACCTTCTAGGACCAGGGAAATCCAAAGTAAATCTCTCCCACACAACCCATTGCATATCAGATCCACCAGGGGCAGAGCCAACAGAGGTGAACTATATGGGGCTACATGTGGTTCCCTGAGCTCCATAGTCCAGCCCATGGCTTTGCCTGCCATCCCAAGGAGGACTATGGGACAACAGGAACATTTAGGTCCATCAGTGTCACAGACAGCAAAGGCAAAAAACATGCTTTATTGTATAGAAAGTTCTATTGTCAGACCTGCATCTTTACGTACCTCCTCAGGTAACGTCTTGGTTGGCATCAGGAACATCTGGCCAACACCAGGAGTAACGAGATAGCTAAAGTCCAGCATAAGAACTTAACAAAAGCAAGGACAATATTGTACCTCCCAGCTAACCTACTACAGCAAGCCCTGGGCATAGCTGAAGCACAAGAAGATGACCATAAATCTAATCTTACTTAGATAATAGAAATCTTTAAAAGGAAATTAGGGAAATTAATACATATCTTAATGAAATACAGAAGAATACAATCAAATGGGTGAAGGAAATGAAAAACACTGTTCAAGACCTAAAAATAGAAGTAATAAAAATCCTGGAGATGGAAACCTAGATAAGCTAACAGGAATTGCATACACAAACATAACCAACAGATTACAAAAATGAAAGAGAGAATCTCAGGCATACAAGATATAATTTTTTTAAATCAATAAACTATCCAAATGAGATGTTAAATTTAAAATGTTCATGACACAAAACATCCAAGAAATATGGTACACTATGAAAAGAAAAAAAAAACCATAAGAATAATAGAAATAGAAGAAGGAGAAGAGTTCTAGCTCCAAGACCCAGAAAATATTTTTAACAAAATTATAGAACAAAATTTTCCCAACCTAAAAATGGAGATGCTTGTAAAGATACAAGAAGCTTTCAGAATATCAAATAGATCAGATCAGAAAAGAAAATCATTCTGCCACATATTAATCAAAACACTAAATGTACAGAACAAAGGAAGATATTAAAAACAGCAAGTAAAATATAAAATTAAAACTATCAGAATTATACCAACTTCTCAACAGAGAATCTAAAAGCCAGAATGACCTGGGAAGATACCTTGCAGACTCTAAGAGACCACAGATGTTAGACTAGACTACTATACTGAGAAAAACTGTCAACTACTACAGATGAAAAACAAAAGAAATATTCCATGACAGTCAAATTTAAACAATTACTGGCTGCAAATCCATCCCCACAGAAGATACTAGAAGAAAAAAATCCAACCTGAGGAGGTTAACTATACCCAAGAAAAACATGAAGCATATAACTCTATATCAGCATAAACAAGAGAAGTGAAGCACACACACACACACACACACACACACACACACACACACTACTCCAACCATCATCAATTAACAGGGATTAATAATCATTGATTATTTATACTTTTCAAAATCAATGGATTAAATTCTCCAATATAATATGCAAGCTAACAGAATGAATGGAAAAACAGGATCCATCATTCTGCTACATAAAAGAAACACATCTCCGTGACAACGATAGACACAAACTCAGGATAAAAGGCTGGAAAAAAGGCTTTCCATGCAAAGGGACCCAAGAAGCAAACTTGAAAAGACATTCTGTATACAATAAAATAAACTTTCAATCAAAATTAATCAAATGAGATTGGGAAGGTCACTTCATACTCAATAAAGGTAAAATGAATAAAGAAAATGAGGTACATTTACACAATGAAATACTATTCAGTTATTTTAAAAGGACATCATAAATTTGCAAGAGAATGGATTTACTTAGAAAACATCATGTTGAGTGAGGTAAACCAGACTTAGAAAGATAGGCACCATATGTATTCACTTATAAGTGAATTAAATTATAAATATTAGCCTTATAGTTAATACACTACCATCTTATAATCAACAGTCTCAAAAACAACTAAGTAACAGTGAAGGCAGAAGGGAGAATGCTTGATTCTCATTCAGAAGGGAAATAAAATAGACACTGAAAGTGGAGGGAGGGAGAAAACCGGGTGGAAGAAAGCTTGGGGAGGGAAAGAAGGGTTGGGTTTAGGGGTGTGGAAAGCTGACAGGGAGAGAACTGGGAAAGAGAATAGTGGGAGCAGGGGGTGGAATCTCTGGGACAAGCTGAATATCTGGAACAGGGGATGCTCCTGAGAGTCTATGGGGATGACTCTAGCTGAGACTTCTAGCAGCAAGATATGGAGATGGAAGTGGCTACCTCCTATAGCTAGAAAGACCTTCAATTGGAGGGAGGAGGATACCAACCCACCTATAAAACATTTGACCCAAAATTTGTCCTGTGTATAAGATGTGGAGGTATAAAGATGGAACAGAAATTGAGGGAATAGTTAACAAATGACTGGTCCAACTTGAGACCATCTCATGGGAGAGAGCCAGTCCCATACACTTTTATGGTATTCTGCTATGCTTGCAGACAGGAGAGATGCAGAGAACCACAGCAAAACATTAGTAGAAGTCCAGGAAGTCTTGTGGAAGACTGTAAGAGAAGGATTGAGCAAGCTGGAAGGTTCAGGACACCACAAAAGAACCCAGGTAAATTAACCTAAGCCCAAAGGGCTTACTTAGACTGAATCACCAACCAACAAGAATGCTTGGGCTATACCTAGGTCCCTTAGACATATGTAGCATATATGCAGTTTGGGCTTCCTATGTGTTTTGCAATAATCGGAGGAGGAGATATCTCAACTCTGTTGCCTGCCATTGCATTCTTTTCTCCTAGCTGGGCTGCCTTGTCTGCCTTCGATGGGAGAGCATGTACTTAGTCCTGCAGGTACTTGGATGTGTGTGCCAGGATGCGTTGGTACCCATGGAAAGCTTCCCTGTTCTAAGGTGAAAAGGAGGGTAGATTAGGGGATGCTATGGGGGTGGTACTGGGAGGAGAGGAGGAAGGGGGCTGTGATCAGGATGTAATATGAATAAATAATAAAGAAAGAATAAAACAAGCTATCTTTACTAGGCCAAAATAATATCTATAGTACCTGGTAAAATGGAAGGAAAACATGAACAAAAGTTCTCTCACTTTGCACCCAGCTATTAGATCAGTACTTATAATATGGGATTTTGACATCTCCCTTTTAAAGTTTCTTTTACTACCACTATGCAGTGGTCTCAGTAACTTACAAGCTTTAAAAAAAAAACCACTGAAACCTTTAGGGTAGAAGTAGCTTTCCCATTGAGTTTCATTGAATATTACCATGGAATAACACAGTCTACCCATATTCTTACAGAGCCCTTTTTTTATTTCCTCTATCTTAGTAAAACTTCTTGGAAAGGTTGATTACTATTTGAGATGCCCCTGCTTACCTACCATTACAGATTCAAGGTATTTCAATATGGCTTCTATACTCAGTAAACAAACAATCAAACAAACAAACAATACACCACCAAAAGGAGTCTCATTATGGTCATTGGTGGTCCCTTGATGAACAATGTTTAAGTTAATTTTCATTATAACTTTCATAATATATGTTCTTGAGGTTAGTTAGCATTAACACCATTACTATTTGAAACAGTCACATACTCCATCTTTTCTTTGACCTTCTTTATGGATATTTCTTTTTCTTCAAGCAGAATAATTTCTCACATACCCCAGAGCACCAAACATGCTCTCCCATTATCCTATATATCTTTGATTAATGAAGAGTGTGCTGATTTTGCTCAGCAATGCTCTTTTTAACCCAGGCTTGTACTTCTTAATGTGATCCCAATAATAATCAACTCTTCTCAGCATGGTGTTCTTTCCACTTTGCTCAGCCTCTTATAGAATGACATCTTTTCTGCTTCCACTAATTCTATGCTTTTTAGAAAATTTAAATTTTATCTTGGCTATAGTGAATGGAAATATCTCTTAATGTCGGTGCACATCCAAAGGATACCATTCTCATTTGCCTCTGCAAGAAATAAGGAAAATAAAAGACACTAGAAGATAAAAGATTGAAATTCTTTTAAATGACACTTCTTATTCAGTGAATTCCGAATATTTCCATACTTGACACATCCAAAATAACTTAGTTGTGAACATATGGGATTAAAGCTTGAGCTGTGCATAAGAACAAAGGCCACATAGTTAGGACAATCACTGACTGTTGACCTGTAGAATCTATTTATAGTATACTTGTAATTGGTGCTATCACTTAACGATGAAAAGAAAACCACAGACAGCTCAGCGATCATTTCTAGGAGTTAGTACTATTAGATTTATGATTAATACTTATACAGAAACTTGGAAGCTGATATGATAACATAATTATTATCTGGCCATTAATTATTCTTCCTTGTGGAACAATGGATAGAAAACAACGTGAGTATTAGCAGACATCCTGCAGTTACTGGAGATGGTTGTTTATTGATTATGATTCTCAGAAAGACATTGAAGAAATGGAAATTGGTAGACTGTTGAGAATCTGCAGTCCCATGGGACATCTAAATTGCTTCTGCTGCTTCTCCTCCTCCTCCTTCTTCTCCTTCTCCTTGTCCTTCTTTTTCTTCTCCTCTTCCTCCTCCTCCTTCTTTTCCCTTCTTCATTATTACTTATTTATTACTATTATTATCAATTTCAGATAAGGTCTCACTATGTCACTGTGGCTAGTCTGGAACTTCTGTGTAGACCAGGTAGGCCTCAAACTCAAATGCACTTATTTCTGCTTTCTAAGTGCTATAATTAAAGCTGTGCACCAATATGTCTGACACCAATTGATTTTTAGATTTCTTTGTTTTTATTTAATATGCCCGAGTATTTGTACATATGTGCACTATATATGTGCAGTTTCCACAAAGCCAGAAGAAGGCATTGGAACTCCTGGTACTGGAGTTACAGATGGTTGGGCAGCAACATGTAGATGTTGGGAACTGAATCATGTCCTTTGCAAAAGCCGAAAGTGCTCTTGCAACTGATCAATCTACCAGCTTTATTTATCTTTTTATTATGAAAGACATAAACTGATGTTTATATTGAAAGCTACAAGGCAGGGCAGGTTTGAAATCAGGGGCAGTGTAGTCTCAGCTTTGGCTTTAATGTTTTTCAACTGACTGATTCAGCATCGGGTAGATTGAAATCAAATAGTTATAGATGTCTATCACATTTGCAAACAATGATACAGCACTTCCTAGCTTCATACTGGGTAACTATGTATGTGATGCTACCTACACCTATTGATATATCAAATTAGCTTTTGTGAATACTGTTCTTATTTTCATATGAGAAAAACACATGACAGAACTTATTCTGTTTTAAAATTATTAATATATGTTAAAATATTTTCATCCAAATTTGGGTATGCATATTAAACATAGAATGAAAGTAATATGTGATTTACTCAGGGATATTTTTAAGAAGACAATGGTGTTGTGTGTGAAAGTGGACCTCTTTGTTCTGGTACACTCTTGACAGCATACATACATAGTAATTGTTATTCTGTTTTTTAATAAGAGTCTCATAAAAGAATGATATGAGAACTTCAGTGCCCAAAGTTATGTCTCAGACAATTCTTGGCAAATATATTAAGTACCACATATTAAGCAGTTGGTTTATTAATTGCCTCATTGATATTTGCTATAATTAAAGAACATAATTAAAATAAAGGGTAAAGACATCTCTTTTTAAATACGCTGTGTTTCAGAGCTGGAATGCTGACTCAGCATTTAAGACCATGCGGGGCTTTTGCAGACAACTTGGATTCTGTTCTTGCCTCTCACATGGTGTCCATATACTTTTTTGTCATCATTTAAAATATTTTATGACTAAGAATTTGTCTATAGCAGAATTTGACTTAACAAAAAACTATCTTATCCAGATAGAAGCAAGGTGTATTAGACTCCTGCAATGCAAAAGCTACAAGAGACATTTAGAGTTTTCATTTCTTTTCAGAAACATCCCTGTATAATGTATGAAAGATAGTTAATAAAGTCAAACATAGCTATAATATATATATATACATATATATGCTTTTTTAGAACTTAAGCTAATGTTTTTTAATGTATATTATAAATACATTACTTTATGAATACAAATATGCCTTGGACATGGATAACCTTCAAGTCAAAGAAAGAAGTAATCATCATATAATAAATAGAATAAAAAATAAGTACAGCACTTATTGTGCATGTAGCATACTTGCTTGTTCAACTGGGAAACTTTATGGAAAATATCAAATATTCCCATTAAATTTATGTAGGGTGCACAGATGTAAAAGAGGCTAATGCTCCATGGCTGCTCAGTGTCAGAGCCATAGTGTGAGCCAAGAGCTGACTGCAGGCTTAGTTTTCAATCCCACCAGAGATCTACCTACCTTTTTGATTAATGCCACCTTAGACACTTTTATTCCTTTATGTCTCAGAGTCTGCCATGTTGTCTTGTTTGTTTTACTCAGTCTCTTCTAGTGTTCCTTTCCCTTTATTAGGAGCAGCTCTATAGATATCTTTCCATTTCTACTGATATCATTCTATTGTTTTCAGGTAAGGAGAAAGCTAAAGATTTGGATGAGGAACTTCTATAATATATTTTCCAGGAAGTGTAAAGTAGAACAGAATGTTCAGTAGGCAGTAAGGAGGCCTATTCTGTACTATATTCATTCATTCCAGATGTGAGGAGATAAAGATAGAAAAATTTACCTTTCAAAGAACTAATTATACAAACAATAAGGTGAATATAATAATAAAAGATACATGACTATTATTTCAAAGCTCAGAATTAGATAAGGAAGGAAGGAATGCCTTCAGGACACACAACCTGAGTACCTTAAAGAAGACACCAGGATAAAGGTGGAGACAGGAATGTTAGCAGAACACTGATATATATATATATATATATTTTTTTTTTTTGCTGTGCATGCATAGAAAAAGCAGATTTAAAAGGTTGTGTTCTTGAAATGTTAGAAGGGCGAATAAAAACATAACCTGTTTGCCAAGCTGATTATCTTGAATTCTCTGTAGCCAAAATGTTCTCATTCAATAGTGATTCTGCTTAAAGATACCATGCTTAGCTCATAAAAATACAGATCAGATTTTACGGTAAAAAAATGCAAACAATAAAACAGACAACCCCCCCCCAATGATCCAGTTGCCTTCTTATAAATATGAGCTATCAGTGTGAAATTCTCACGTTCATGGAGACCATCGCAGTTTCTGGGGAGATGTTCTCTGTCACTTTCAGGGCGTGCTGCCTCATTCTCTATTGTCATTTATTACTTGTGGCTGGCAATGACATTGGCCTGTGTTCATCTATCATGAAGAATGGTGATGCTGAGATATCAAATTCATGCGATAGATTCACCAGACATTGTGTGATCATGGCACTGGATGGCAGGAATATTAAAAGCTTAAGACAAGGTTCCTTTTCATGGGTCATAATTCATTTGGTTATCACCTACTTGGTGATTATATTTATCAATACAAATATAAAAGAGTCTTGAGAAATATAAAATTTCAAATGAAAGGATCATTCGTCTACTAAATCAGCCCCATAGCTATGAAGCCAACATGGACTTCAACCATAGTTTCTTTGTCATAACCTCTGTATTGAGGGTGAAAATACACAGTGCTGTCTTTGAATACTTAAAAAGGGGATGGGATTCCATTTTGAAAACTTCTTCAAGAATGTCAATGCCCAGATTCTATTTCTCCTTGCCTCCGTGTATTGGCTTTCCCAAGGTATTTCTTCCTGACACCATCCAAAAGCATTGCTGCTCTGCTTCAGCGGGTAGTTCCTTGATTACAAAGAAAGCACATATTATTTCTGTTTCTGAGCATGCTCAGTCTGGTTTGTTACACAGGCTGGCTGTCTGCTTAGGTGTTTCCAGGCTCTTGACTCTTTGCTTGAAAGACTCGAAATGATGTATGCGGGCAGCAACACAGCAGGAAGTATTATTGAGAGCAAAATATACATGTTATGCATACACTGTCAAAAGAAGCAGCAGGCCATTCAACTGAGAGAATACTGAGAGGCTCCAGTTATCTTTTAGGGGATCTCTTTCGGAAGCTCAAGAGAAGGAGATGTTTGCTGTGAGGATAGCTTGGGTTTTCCACTGTTTTGTTTGACAGATGGGTTATGCAAGCTTTACTTTACTCTATATGTCCCTTTCCACGATGCATTTGATTTTATCCATATGAATGCCCAATAATGTATAGGCATAGAAGGTACATAACAGATTCTCTTGAATAGTTCACTGAGAGAACTCAGTTTATCTTACTGTAAGTGCACTGCCAAATCTGCAAATGCAGAGCCAGGCCAGATTGGCTCTCTATTTCAAACTCCAGACACATCTCTAAAAGTCTTTCAATAGAAATGGTATATTATAAAGTAACAAGAAACCTGTCCCTTGTTGCTTAAAGCAAAGCAATCCACAGTTAGTTTGATGCAGGTGGTGGTGGTGACTAGGTTGACTAACTTGGCTAAATGCATTTGTGTTAAGTGCCCAAGCCAAGCAGACTCCCTAGTTGCTAAGTAATTCCCTATGCTTGCCTGCCTCAGTTTTCGAATCTCAATCCAATGACCTTGCTGAGCCCTCTTTCCGTAAGGTACGCCAATACTAGTGGCTTTTTAAACAGTGAAAGAAGCCAGCTCATCTATACAATGAGGATAATTAATACTTTGGGGAGCAATTTAAGTGCTTAGGTCCCTATTTTGATTAGTGTGGGCTCTGATTAGCATTCCATCAGAGTCGGGAGTCTCCTTGAAAGAAAGAAAAATTAAAATGTGACAAAGTGTATGCTTGTGAAGAAGACTTAGTCTGGATGGGATTATCAATTCTGTCATTGTGCTTGTTCTCACTTCATTCTACTGTGAGCTATTTAAGCAACATCAGGCAGCTATCTGGTGTGTATATATATACTCCTCGTTTTAAATATTCTAGCTCTTTATTTCTAGCATTTTTTTAGTTTGCCGTTTTCCTTCAGAAACAGCACACAGAACAGCAAAGGATGCACAATGCAACAGTTGCCAGTTTCCAGTTAGAAAACCTTAAAATGGTTGCAAGCTGTAATAGGGATTGCAGGAAAACTGCCCTAGGAAGATTAATAATGGCATGCACACGTTTCCAGTCCACAGGGAGGGTTAGAAGTTTTCTGTATGTGCATTTAGGAAATTGCAATAAAGTTTATTATTTTTTTCACATTGCCCTAGGTCAAGGACTCAGTGATGGAAATCAAAGGAAGTGAGGAAGATGATGCTCTAGCAGTGACTGGCATACTGGAAATGAAACTGTCTCTCAAGCTTAACTTCAGCACCTTTTTGAAATGGCATGAGAAAATATTGAAGATACCTAATGCATTCATTATTTGAATACCAGACATTTAGCTATAAGAAACATTTTCTTTTCAAAACTACATGATGTTGCCATGAGGTAAACAAGTAGCAAATTAATCATTTTTTTAAAAGTCTTCTCATGTTTGAGCTGAACATGTCACACACATGGAGGCCTGTTTCCCTTCCCTGGACATGTACTTTCTGCTCATAACCTCTCTGAGAGTGTGCACCCCACTATTCGCGTCTGAATCTCTCCTTATCTCATTTACCTGTCTCCTTTGGTCTCTTTTATTTTGCATCTCAAATATTGAGATATTTCCCTTGTCCTGTGAATGTTTCTTTCCTGTTGGATTTGTCTTAGATAACTTTATTGTTTATTAAAGCTTTAATGGGTCACCAACAGTCCCACAAATTTTATTTTTTTCATCTCGAGTCATGATTCGACACCTACGATAACACTTTCATATGTACCACAAGGAGTCAACCCAGAGCCTTTAGCTATTTTGTAATTCACATGGACTCAACATCATTTCTCAGACCTGCCACACCCATATCACGTAATGTACTTAATGCATTAGCAATCCTCTGAGCACTCAAGCTAAAACACTTTTGAGATCTGTCACTTAATCTCTCAAGTTGACCCCTGGAATCACTCTTAAATCCATTCCTTGTCCTTCTTACCAGGATAATTAGACTATTTGGATGCAAATCTCTTCTCTCTTTGGATTCTTAACTGGTCTTCTTGGTTCATTTCCTTCTTGCCACCCTCTGGACTCCTGCTCATATTACCTGTGGAACTTCCATGCCTCCTAAATTCAGATGAACCACACTTATAAAACAAAATCCTAACTCTAAGCTCAAAATATGCATTGTTTATAACCTAACACCCGGGCTGGAGAGTTGGCCCAGCAGTTAAGAGCACTGACTGCTCTTCCAGAGGTCCTGAGTTCAATTCCCAGCAACCACATGGCAGCTCACAACCATCTGTAATGGGGTCTTCTAGTGTGTCTGAAGAAAGCGACAGTGTACTCACATAAAATACATAAATAAATCTTAAAAAAAAGAAGAGACCAGCATCACTGAGGTGAAATCTTTGAAAAAAAATAATAACCTAACACCCATTTTCAAATACAGAAGGCCGCCGAGACATAGCGAACAAAGTGTACACCTGCTCAATGAGTATGTGAATGACTGGGTTTTAGCCTGCTTTAGTGTGTCTATGCTATAAAAAAGTTGTTTTCAGTAAAATAAATGAAAATCATCTCATACCTTTTTAAAAAATTAAACAGAACTCATGTTGTTTACTGTAGCATGAATGGTAGAAATGACAAACACGTATCCTATGCGCCATGGATTTTCACTGACACAATTACAAATGATCCTCTCATTGCTCCTGTCACCTGGTTGGGGAATTATAATACAGCTATGAAGCTTCACTCTGGTTTATAATGAGGATACAACATGCAAAATAAAGACAAGGACAAAAATAATAGGTAGGATGCAACCTAATTGTGCACACTATGTGACAGAAGACCAAACAATGGAACAGTTAGTACCATTCTTCTTTCTGTTCTGTTGGAGTGGGGCCTGGGCCTGTAGCTGTGGTTAGTGAGGTATAATACAGCTCTTGATTAGTAAAGAGAAATGTGGAGTTGGCATGTAAGGTAGTAGGGTAGATGACAATGATACACAGCAGTTTCTGTGTCCTTGGTGGACAAGAAAATCTGTTGCTACCATGCAAAAAGTACAGAAAATTTCTGGCCACATTTGGAAACACACAGGTAAGAATACTGAGATGTTGTCATACAAAGTACACACCAGTTTATTGTGACAGTGTCCCATTATGAGCTGCAGAATTGGCTGATACATAAGTGATGGCTGGAGACCTAGGATCTAGATTCTAGATCTTTAGGAGAAGAGAGTAGAAAGAAACTACTATTCAAAACAACAATGGAGGTTATTTGGGACTTGTATTTATCCTGAGGAATTAGCTGAAGTTCATTTTTAATTTGTGTATATTTTTCATTTGTGTATGAGTGCCACAAAATCCTTTCTCTTTTGATTAACCAGTTAGTTCTGGATCAGAAAGCTTGTGACTGGTCATTTATGCCTTACACTCAGAAAGTCTACCTCAAAGTTAGCATAACTGTCAATGATAAATCCTGACACAAGGCTCCTTGGGACTGGTTCTGCCTGTCCTATGAGAAGAGGGCAGGAAGAATTCAGCTGTAATTTTGGTAGCTTTTCTTCTTATATTTTACTCTGCTTAGTACAGAAAAAATCAAATTTGCCAAACAGTGATGTGTAAAAGCCTTTAAGACTTTTTTCAAAGTAAGCAATCATTACCATTATCTTCTCCACCCAAACAAAGAGAGGCAAGAAAAGAGAAGTTTAGCTCACAAGTAAACATTTTTATATCATCCTATGGAAGGCTTATATATAAAGCTGATTAACTAGACAACCCAGGGGTTTGTGTACCTGGTTGATGTTTACTGTGTCCAGCTGATAAGGAAACTCAGCAATAAAGACATGGTGATGCCAAGAGCCAGATGACAATGTGAGTTTATGTGCTGCAGTTTTCATCTAAAAGGTTCCAGAATTAACATGTGGAAGCCAGAATATCTATTAGATTGTCTTAGCTCATCTCTTACCAAACTTCATGTGAAATGTACCATGAGCAGGTCTCCACCTCCTCAATGTGTGAACATAACAGGGTACACTCTGGATGAGACTCAGGATACCAAGGCCCCCACTGCCTTCTTCCTTGAGGAAGCTGGACCACCAAGAGCCTTCTGTGCATCCCCTTAACTTTAGACTTGGCCCTGGCAGAATAAAGATCTATGTGAAGCTCATTGAGTGATGGTTTTCAAATATACCTTATATTGCTTGACTGCCTTTCTTTATGAAGACATAAAAAAGTAGATATCAAAACATGTTTTAGCATAACATTTTTAAGAGGTAATGAAAAAGAAGACAAAAGATGATGAGATAATTATACTTGATTAAAGCAAAGCCTGTGTAGGAACAGAAATTGTACATCTAGAAGCATTCACAAGGAGATGGAAACTCTTAACAAGAACTCCAAGCCCTGTGGTATATTTGAGTAAAGAGAAACAGCAAAGATATTTTCTTAGGGAGAGAGAACATCAGACATTATAAAGGATTTAATGGGTTGGTAGGATAGTATGTGTGCAAAACTACCGTTTATAATGCAGATCCATTCTGTAAACATGTTCTGTGGTTTAAATGAATGGGAGTCTCTACTCAATGTAACATAGTGATGTACAAACTGGGAAATTTTATAGTAGATGATTTTGGCACATCAAATATTCAATCTCAAATTGTATGGTGGTTTGTTGGACTAGCAGACACACTGAGATATGTTTTGCAGTCAGAGGTACCAATGATGAAGTTGTTTTTGAACCACTGGTTATTTTTACTGATGTATACACAGTTTTAAAAAAGTTCTCCTGCAAATGTTTCTTAGATACTTACTCAATGTCGCTGTGCAACTCTCTCCATTTTAGTCCATGAGGTACAAACATTAGTATACTTTAGCTCCCACTCTTCAGTTACTTAAATATCTACTTAAGCTGGTAGAAATAATTAGTGTACAGTGTGGAAGTTTAATGATAGAGTTGTGTTCAAGAGTATTTATTTCTGTACAAGACAGATATGGGAAAAACCTGAAGGTTTCTCAGGGAAAGCAGTGCCTGAAAGATGTCTTAAAGCATGAATGACAGAGATAGTTGAGAGTCAGTCATAGGCAGGGGCTGAAGTGCCCTTTGTATTCAAATGTTCTAAAGTTTTCTACTAACACATTCAAAGTTTAAATAACAGATTAAAAATAATTTGGAAACATTTTAATTGGTATTGAAAATGAATACTTTTTTCAATAATTTATATTTTCATTCACTTTCCACCCTGATTATAGCTCCTTCCTTCTCTCCTAATCCCACCTTTACAAGTCGCTTGCCCCATGACCCCCTCCACTTCTCCTCCCAGAAGGGGAAGCTGGTCCTCAAGCAGGATAAGGCTCATCCTCTCTTGCTGAGGTCCAACTGCAAGGCAGTCCAGGTAGGGGAAGGGGATCTAGTGGCAGGCAACAGAGTCATGCTATTTGGTTGGTGGTTGGCTGTCACTGTTCCCCAAAGAGTTTCATGTAGTATCTACTTAATATCACTAATATTATATTAGTCACTAAAATTCTTAGAGGTGATTTGAAGATAATAATTGCATTTGAATAAAACAGATCATTCCAATGAGAAATCCTGTAAACTTAAACAACACTTACCTTATATGAAGGTAACTGCCCATTTTGAGAAAATATCTAACAGTAGAAAATATGTCAAAAATTTCCAAGTGTATTATATCTCTCTGAAGTTATCATTGCAGTGGTGGTAGTAATACAAAGCACACATCAAAACACCAACATTGTGATCTTGATGTCTTTTATTTAGATGGTTTTCTTCACTGGTTATATTTACCAACAGGCTTTACTCTTTGAATCTTTCCAGGATATGATTCAATAATCTTCACACCTTTAATTTACTTACTGAAAGAGGTGAAATATGGACTTTCTGTTCCAACATTTTAATATGTTTTTAATCTTGTGTTTGAAATGTTTTCTTCCTAGCACTAATTTCTTCTTTTGATCTTGCCATAATAACTTGTCACATAGGATTTTCTGCTTTCCCTCAAAGTTTATAGCACATGACTATTTTTGAGCTGCTTTTTTTTTAAAATTCTATTATTTTTCCCAAGGAACATTCTCTTTTTAATCTCTTAAGCATCTTCAGTATCAGAGAGACTGTTCACAAATCTTAGTTATTTCTGTATTTTCTATTATCAAATAACACACAGCAACAAAACATACGGCATTACTTTTAACCATAATCTGTTAGTTTCCATATTTTGTTGGGTCTGTGAAAAGATATTCTGGATATTTTAGCACTTTTTAAGGGGGAATTCTTCTATTGTGCCCTTTAAAATTAACAATCCACATATTTCAGGCTAAATACACACACACACACACACACACAGAGAGAGAGAGAGAGAGAGAGAGAGAGAGAGAGAGAGAGAGAGAGAGTTAGTTAGTTAGTTTGTTTGTTAGTTTTCTAGGCTCTGCTCCTCAGCCCTGATCCTAGAACGTCATCTGTTTTTACTCAACCTCTGAGCTGTGTCCACATGCACAACTGCCTTGTTTATTTGATTTCCATTGGAAACACAATTGCCTCTATTTCTTTTTTCCATTTTCTTTTCTATGTTACTTTTTAGGTTCTGAGATAAATGATTCCCTGAACCTTCCTTCATAAAATAAATCAAGCACTCTCATCTAGAAATACTATATTTGTCCATAAAGAAGGCATAATATGAGCAAGTATAAAAGAGACAGCCATAAAAGACAGATCTGAAAGAACCCATCTTGTGAGGGAATTATTTCTTGGGGTCTATAGGTAACAAGTGAGCAGTAGTAGCCTCTGAGACTCTGACTCAATGAATGAGCAGCCTCTGCAGTCCTAGTCCCAGAAGACAAGACCAGAGCTGTACATTCATCTCAATCATCAGGTTATTATTTCTCACTCCTTGTAGAAAAAGCATGCTCCTGTCCTTGGGAAAAGATGCCACAATACAGGTGTGTGTGTGTGTGTGTGTGTGTGTGTGTGTGTGTGTGTGTGTGTGTGTGTGTGTATGTGTGTGTGTGTGTGTGCGTGTGCACGTGTATGTGTGTACAAACCTGCATATGTGTGTGGAAGTGAGTCCATCAATCTAAGACTATTCTTATCTTTACGATAGCCATGGCAAGGATCCTGCACCCCATCTGATCAGCTCCGTGATCTGTCCCCTTCATGACTGATGCTCTAACATTCCCCACACCTGCTACCTCTGATTCTTTCTGCAGGAACATTTTCTGCATTGGTATTTTCCTCTGCCCTGGAGACGTGTAATTTTGACTAGACCGCTCCAGTACCTTTTCTCTATTTCCCCCATCAAAGCTGCATTGACATTTGTAGTCAAACCACATCTCTTTCCATCAGAGTCACAGCGCTCTCCCTTGGTACTCATTTCTCTGTCTTAGTGCAGCAATCCACTTTAAAATTCCTGAAACTCTTTTTATATTGTCAAAGGAAAGCAACACCACATTATTTCTGCAACAAAAGGCAGGGACAAAGAGATAGAAAAATGATAAAAAATGTTCCCCTGTAGTGGTTGTGTATGGGATGAACACAATGCTATGAGTTATGAGAGAAACAGACAGTGAGTGCATATAGCACATATATACATATATAACATAGCATATATATAACATAGCACATGTGAGCTCATAATCTTCCCGAACCGTTAACAATACATATTTGTGACCTTTGCCCCTATGGCAATAGTTTCAAAAACATGTAGGCTCTGCTTTTCAAAATTCTATTTGGTATGAACAACTTACTATTGTGCCACTTCCCAAGATGCATTTATACATCCATTTCCCATTGACAACATTCTCTCAAAGCAGATGTCCTGGTTGCAAAACTTAAACTTTCCTACTTGATGGTGGAACAGAGTAAAAGAACACGTCAAATTTTTCTTCACACAACTCTAACCTGAAATTTCTTCCTCTAAAGTGTCATGTTGAGAGTAGATGACATAGGGCAGGAATAAGGGTGAACATGATCAAAATGCATTTTATGAGATTATCAAATAATTAATTAAATAGTAGGTTATTAAAAAGAACAAATAGAATACTGCAATTTTCCCAAGTAAATTACACATCTTGTTCAATTTGTTCTCATTACCACCTCAGGAAGAAAATTATTTCCCAAGACACTGACATCCCTAAATTGGAGAAATTTTCCTGAGTTCACAGAAACAGAAAGCCAGTTTGCTTCACAAGTGGGTATACTTTTCTTATCCATTAATTTCTTTGCTTTATATTAATTAGATAAGAGGCTACAGATCTAAAGGAGAATATGGGGGCTATAGAAGAAGATTTAGAGAGGGGAAAGTGAAGGTGGGAATAAATGAATGTAATCACAAAATTAACCAAAAACCTTATGCATATTCTTTAGCAAGTATTTTCTATCTTGAATCAAACTGTGTCCATGAGGGCTCTTAAAATGTTGGAGGAAATCCATTGCACACGTGTACCTCTAGAGTTGGCGGACAATCCAGGTAAAGCATTAATTTCAATGGATTTCTTTCTTTCCTCTGAATAATGAGATTTTAATATTCTTCCAAGATGTAATAAAGAGGTGAGGTTAAACAAATTGGAAGAAAGGATCCCAGGATTGCTGTGGTAGTTGTCAAATGTTAGTGTGCCTTAAAATCATCTATAAGAACTAGTTATGCATTTGTCTATCTACATGCCCAGTAGTCAGAAACTTTTCACTTTTCTATTCAATCTAGGACAGTGGCCTAAGAAATGGTGCCACTCACAGTTAAAGTCAGTCTTCCCACCTGTATGGCTGGTTTTGATTATCAACTTGACGCGAGCTGGAGTTATCATAGAGAAAGGAGCCTTAGTTGAGGAAATGCCTGCATGAGATCTAGCTGTAAGAAATTTTCTCAATTAGCAATCAAAGGTGGGAGAGACCAGGCCATTGTGAGTGGTTGTGGGCTAGTGGTCCTGGGTTCTATAAGAAGGCATGTTGAGCAAGCCAGGGGAAACAATCAAGTAAGCAATATCCCTTCATGTCCTCTCTATCAGCTCTTTTCTCCAGATTCCAGCCCTGTGTGAGAGTTCCAGTCCTGACTTCCTTTGGTAATGAACAGCAATGTGGAAGTGTAAGCTGATTAAATCATTTCCTCTTGAACTTGCTTCTTGGTCATGGTGTTTCATTGCAGCAATAGAAACTCTGATTAAGACACATTGGTACTAAGAGTTGGGTAGTCCTGTGACATCCTGACCATGTCTTTGGGAGGAGTGTTTCGAACTTTGGAAGAACAGACATTGTATATAGGGAACTCTGAGGGATGTTCTGTAGGAGCTTGGAAGACAATGTTGAGAACAGTGCAGAAGATGGAGCCTTTTACATTGGTGAAATACACAATATCTTTTATTGTTGTGAAGAGAAACCATGGCCATAGCAACTCTTATAAAGGATAACATTTAATTGGGACTAGTTTACCATTCAGAGGTTTAGCCCATTATCATCATGCCAGAAAGCATGCAGTGTGCAAGCAGACATGGTGCTGGAGGAATCAAGAGTTCTATATCATAATCCACTGTGAGTGTGGGTTTTAATACCCTTGTCCTAGCTGCCTGAAAGTTAGTATTCTACTAGCAGCCTTCAGATGAACGTGTAGAGTCTCAGCTCCTCCTGCACCATGCCTGCCTCAATGTTGCCATGTTCTGACTTGATGATAATGGACTGAACCACTGAATCTGTAAGCCAGGGGAAGCAAACCAGTAAGTAACATCCCTCCATGGCCTCTGCACCAGCCCTTGCTTTCTGACATGTTTGAGTTCCAGCCCTGAGTTCCTTTTGCGATGAACAGCAATGAGGAAGTAATAAGCTGAATAAACCTTCTCCTCGCCAACTTGTTTCTTGGTCGTGATGTTTTGTGCAGGAATAAAAACTCTGACTAAGACACTCACTCTTTTTTTTTTAAGGAAGGTAATTTATCATAAAGTCTTCTACTGAGATATATATTATACTATGGTTACTATTCATCATCCACTTGACAGGATTTAGACTCACTTAGGAGACAAGGCTCCAAACAAACTTGTGAAGAATTATCCAGATTATGTAGGAAAAAGGCTTAATTTTTAATTGTGTGGCATTATATGAGGGTTGGGATTCTGGACTGAATAAAAAGGGCAAAGGAAGCTAGTCCCTGGCATCTATTGCTTTTGTCTTCAGTCTGGAACACAGTGTGGTCAGCTGTTTCAACTCCCCTCCTCTGATGAAGGACTGCACACTTGGTCTCAAATTTTCTCTTGATTTCTTTTTGTCCATTTTGTCCATTCACAGAATCAGGAAAATTAGGACAAACTCTCTTTCCTTTTAGTCCTTTCTGTTCTTCATTACTGTGCTTCATTTTTCTCTACCATGTTTTTATCTGGGGCTGAAGAAAATATGTTCCACCATGAGATTACTGACTTTTTAGTTATGACTCTGTTTTATGGTCATTGCTATAAGATTTTAGTGGGCATCGTTAACCTGTCATATTCTATCTTGATTTAATATCATGTTTTCATACATACTATGAAATATTTTGTACTTAATATTATTCCAATTGTTTCTATGATGCCATATAGTTTCCTTTTAGGTAGTGGATATTTGACATTTTCTGGCTACCAGTACTTGAAGTCTTCCCTTCTAGTGCAGTTCTCAACCTCCACTGTTAATGGTAGCTGCCAGGAGAAAGGATTCAGATTCACACACTATAAAGACTGCCTTCTGAGATACCTGAGCTCAGCCTCAGGAATGGGTCTCCTATCAGCTTGTACTCCTAGATTTACTACTTTTTAAAAATTGTGCTTATAACTGATTGGTGTCTTTAAGGAAGGTTTATGCTTTTATGTTTGTTTGTAGATTTGCCCGGTGTCATACTTTTTAACACAGTGATAAAGATATCCCGTCTCTCTTTCCTCTTAGGAAGAACCCTGCAAATACTTTAATTGTTTACAATGGGAAATAGAGTGACAGTAATCACGTGTTAGGTGACAGTAAGCAATGAAAACAGTAATCTGAATAAAGAAGTAGGGTGGTGAGTATCCCAGGGACTAGTTCACCAACAAAGGGAGGGATCCATGGCTGCAGATATATATATATTAGAGGATGGCCTTATCTGACATCAGTGGGAGGGGAGGACATTTGTTCTGTGGAGGTTTGCTGCCCTAGTGTAGGGGGATGCTGAAGTGGTGAGGTAGGAGTGTGTGGGTGGGGGTGTACCCTCATAGAGGCAAAGGGGAGGGGAGAAGACAGATGGAATAGGGGGTTGTGGAGGGGTTACTGGCAAGGGGGATATCATTTGAAATTTAAACAACAGGAATTATTTTTTTAAAAAATTGGGCTGATAAATCAAACATATACCGACTAAGCCTGTGTTTTCAATATATGAGAAACACTTTTTGTGTTTGTAATAGTACATCTCTAATATTGTATGATATCAATGCTTCTGCTACTCTAATAAATCTATGACATAACCAACTGATAAAGAAAATAATGTAGACATTTCTGTTCCTGTGCAGTTAACCTTGGTATGCTGGAGGTGGTTAGACTGGAGCATATAATCATAGAGTTCACAAGGGTGCAGAAAGCCTTTTACCCCATGGTAGCCAGGAAGCAAAAAGTAAACAAGGTGACTACACTTAGAATCTTCCTCATACACATGTCCCCTATGACCTAAAGACTTCCCAGAAGACCCACATGCTAAAGGCTTTGCCACTTCCCAAGAGATGTACAAAGTACATCTAAGATTTAACATATGGCCTTTGGGGTTCACTTGAGTGTGTGGAATATACATAAAATAAAACTGCTTATTTATATGAAATGTGAATTAACCTGAGTGACTTGTATTTTTATTTGTTGAACTTGTGCCTAAGATAAAGTTACCCCTTAAGGAGGGGTCAGCTTGTTCAAAGATGAGCAATAATGTATATGCAGGTAATGTAAGAGTAATGGTCAGTGAGGGTAAAGTCAAAACCCCTGAGAATTCTGAACTGCAATCTCAGAAGATCCGACTTTGTGTTGTTGGCGAAGACAAATAGGAAAGACTCCCTCAAAATCTCTCATTTCGACCCCTTTAAAGGTAATGTTGCAGTAAGAATCAATTTTATGGTTTAGGTCTTCCACAGAGAAGGCCTTTTCAGATTTTATGGGGCTTTTTGCTCCAATAAGATCCATTTTCCTTTTTATGTTTTTCTTTGGGTTTTTACAGTCCTCCTTTGTTCAGGATAAAAATGATGATGGCTCTAACTTAAGAATGTGCAACAAATAAGATTTTCTATTACTGACAGATGAATGAAAACCTGGATGGTGTAGAAACTGGCAAAGGCCAAACAATAGATTCTTAGCCATTCTGAAGGAACTTGCTGCACTTCAATACAAATTACAAGTCGTCTTCCTAAGCCCTTCAGAATCTAAGGCCTGCCAAGAGCTAGTTAACTACCCTGACAGCTGAAGGAAGAGCAACAGAAGGCTCTGTCTTTGAATGAGTAAGTGGTATTTAATTTGAATAAAAGGGGAGACAGAAAGCAGCAGTGAGCATGGTAGCAGCCAACGAGGGAGTAGTGCTTTGAATGCTTATTGGATGTCAGAACCCTCCACTGCAAGCATATACTGACATAAATGTTTTAAAGTACAGGACTGCAAATGGCAGCAGCAGGCATCTATTACAGTTGTGGTGGAATTGCTTACCTAGCAGGGACTGCTCTTTGGTTCTGAAGTGTCTTTCTCTACTTGTTACCAGTGGTCAAGGCAGGGAGGGTTGGATGCTTGCTGCTCATTGCTATGAATGATTGAATACCAGGTTAAGAAGCCTTCATTGACATGCCAAACACTTTCTTATGTTACTTATTGACTGCTCTTACAGCTGTCACTGTGCGAATGCTACTCTTATTTTTGAGAAAAAGAAGACAGAGCATTTTGTCCATGATGCCCACTCAGGTGTGCTGATGATTTCTGTATCACCGTCTCAGAGCACGGCATGGCCTTACTGTCTTGCATCTTCAGCTTTCTGTAGCTGAATTATCCCCGCTTCCATTCTGAATTGATGTAAAACATTAAAAAAAAAAACCCTATATTTTCCTTCTCAAACAAGGATTGTATCCTTTTTCCATCTGTATTAAAACACCACAGGATAAAGCCTGGGTTGCCCTGTCCTATTTCATATGAGTCACCTAGCTGAAGACTCTGGACCATTGACCTCGGGGGTAGAAAGTACCACTTACATATGAATCTTGTGATTTAAAGGAAAGTGCTTCTCTTCTTTACATGGTGGGTTTTCTAATTCATACAGAACTTCTTCTTGAAAAGAAACCTAAATACGTGCATAAAAGTTATCTTATAGATACCTCTAATATTTTTATACCACATACAATATTTTCCTTTATATTTTATATTTATTTTATATATTTTCCTTTATATTTTATATTTTATTATTATATATTTATATTTCCTTTATATTTTAAAACAGTAGCAGATAATTGCAAATAGAGCTTATGAAACATTTCTAAGGTAAGTTGACATTCGCAAGAGAAAGTCTATGTAATCATCACCAAGGTGGGAGAGATGTTAATAGATTTGTTATTTGATAGAGATCATTTTTAGAAGAAATAAATTTTATATATGTTGCTGGATTGCACTCCTATCTCTTAACCCAGTCGGCTTTCACCACCCACTCTGCTGAAGGTGGTGTGAACTATTCTATGCATATTCTGGAGTGAATACTGAATGACTGTGTTCAACCATGAAGAACATTTTCTAGTTTTAAAGGTTAATACAGCTAGAATTTTATCACACAGCCTTTGAGAGTGTGCTTTTATCCTAATTTTATGGATATCTATGGGGGAGCAAAATGAGCTGAAGACAGAGATATGAGGCTTCACTGAGTGGCTGAGCCTTTTAGTAAACCCGTACATTGAAACCAACCTGATAGTGCATTTTCATACCATGTGATTTATTCATTTAGTGCAATCCTATCAATACTATCCAGCAGTTAAAATAAATCAACAAGAGTTGCACATAGCTATAGAATTTAAACCATTTTTAAAGCACATAAGCCAAAGAAAGCAATGAATATAAAGTGGATTTTTTGTGTGACAGTAGCTTTTCTGTTTGATTTTTAAAAATTAATCAAAATATTGAATGACTCGGTCCATAAATTTCTTAGTGTTACCATTATGGGGATTAAAGAAACATTGAAGTGTTTTTTTTTCTCCCCTCTTCCCTACCTTCAGTTTATATGTTGAATTTTCTATTGTTTTAGTGGAAAGGTAATTAGACAATAAACTGCATCAATTCATCAACAAACTGTCATCTAGTCTTTATCAGTGAGTTTTCTAAAAGCCCAGAAAAGATGCCCATTCCCTATTCCTTTAAAATTGTTCCCACCTGTGAAACTTTAGTTTAGTATCAGATTTAGAGTGCCTCTTTGAATCTTGGTCTTTCTTATTCTCTTATTTCATCAAGTTAATTCTGAAAAGACTGGATAGTTCATCTGTATGCAAGCCTGAATTTCCAAATTGGCAGCTATAACAACTACAGTATTTGAATTACCATCTATAGATGACAGAAAATTACTTTCAGTATTTCCTTCAAACTATTAAAGTTACAGCCCACTGCAATAATGCATGGGTCCATATTGCTGCTGTCAGTAGGTACTCAATCAATAAAACAAGATTGTTCAGTATTTCAGCATAGCACAAGTCTCATAAGGTAATGGTAGCATGAAATATTTGATAAATATACGCAGTAAAGCTTTTAGTAGTAAAGAGCAATTGCTTTGAGTTGGCACTTGTAAAGCATTCCAGGACCTGGGCTCCTCAGAGAGGATATTCTGCTAAAGAAATTATACCTGGCGAGGAAGTTATATATAAGTCAGATAAAAAGTACAGGGACACTCAGTATTAGGCTGATGAGCAAAGGAACTTTTACCTGATCTTCCAGAATAGGTAGCAATAGCCTGTTGCTTGCTTTTTTTTTTTTTTTTTTTTTTTTTTTGGTATTCAGCAGACTTTTTTTTTTTTAAATAAAACTTATCACAACTATGAGTGTGAAGCGTCTTTAGATATTTGAGCAAAGTTTATTTCATTTGCTAGACCCTAAACTTATGGGCAGAATGTCCCTATCTTGTGCAGACTCCTGATACACATTTTAAAATTGTGTCTTCTTTTAAATAGCATGATGAAATTTTATAATCTCCACTTTGTTCCAATCAGGACATGAATAACTTTGTCCAGTGTGCTCATGTTGTAAGATATCTCCACTTACTAATCTCTGGAGACCTATCGTGATTCACAGAGCCACTATTTGACAGTACAGTGCTTGTTCTAAGTACCTCTCCCCACTTTTTTTTTTTTACTTAGCAATGGCCATAAAGTACAAAAGTAGTAATAATTGTGCTTTCCACATGAAAACGAGAAGCCACAAACTGCTTTCCTGAGGTCTCAACTGAAGAACTGATGGATATCATATGCTGAGCTTATAATACCTACAGTTAGAAAAACAGAATCTGTGCTTTCTGTAGTTTTAGATATATACTTTGGATTTATATCCATGAAGAAAAGAAAGAGAACTGCAGTGCAGGACTGTTAAGATGGAAGAAATCATTTTTTGTGTCTCTGTCCCACCTATGGCCAGTCTGACACAACAAGCTAGTGAGTTGGGTGCAAAGTTGAGAACACAGGTTCAAGTTGAAACCACTAGGTTAATACTCTACTGTGTTCCTTAACTGTGAAACTGGCTAACTAATTTAACTTTCCCGAGCTTCTATTGTTCCAAAAGCACAGTGCAAATGCTTTGTGAACTATTTTTAAGGATAAGAAAACTCCAGGTATCTTTTATTAAATATTTATTCATTACATGTTGTCTATTATTGCCATTATTATTCACAATTAGACTATCTACTTAAGAAGTTTGCTTAGTCAACAAACATCAGTGGCACAACACTAAGCACTAACTATTAGCATAGGTTAGGAAGGGTTCTCATTTCAAAGATAGGATGCCTCAGAGGGGATCATTAGCATAACTTAGAAAATAACCTGGCTCATGATCCATGCTCATACCAAGGTGAAGTGTGTAGGGAGGGTGGTGAAATTTGAAGTATTCTCACTGGAGCAAAACTAACAGAACATTATGCTAGGTAAGAATAAATTTCACTATAAGGAGTAATGCAGGAATCCAATAGATCTTTGCTAAGTTCTAGAATAAAGGGCCATGTTACTGAGAGTGAGTTGGAATTGTTTGAAGAAGCTAGCAATGAGGGAAGAAATGAGATGGAGGATGACAAACCCGTTCAGGTGCTGCCTATTACTGTCAGCTTACCCAGGAACATATATCTGCCAATCAGAATCAAACTCCTCAAGGCATTGCAACAATGGCATGGTACACGCACTACATATCTATCGAAATTCAATAAACTTCACAGAAATTCCAAACACTACAGAGCTTGCAGTGAAGAACTGTGTGCAATTAGGAAAGGTACTTAATTCCTGTGATCTGGTCCAAGAAATACTAGAGCACATCTGTTGCCAGTGTTGAATTATGTCCTTAGCACACATCAGGGAACAGCCTTTCTTTTACCTTGGGAAGTCCATATGTAACCTCAAGAAGGTTCTCAATGCAGCACATCTCCTTCTTCGAAAAAGCAGTGCTCTCAGAGGACATGTTCATCATCCCTGACCTGGATTAAATCCCCTGATACTTAGGTAGAATAAAAGGTCTTTCTGAAACAAATCTTTCATCTTCAAAACTCAGAGTTGGCTGCTACATATCCTCTGTTAACTACAGTTAGACAAAGTAGCAAATGGTAAATAAATATAGAAGTGAAGAAAATTACCTATCGTAAAGTCATATAGACACCTATTCAATGGAGGAGGCATTAATTGAACATCAACATGATACTTCTTGACATTAATAAAGTTGCCTACAGGAAGGAACATGCCAGAAGATTTCTTTCTTTAATTTTTATGTACAACTCCTTTTTAAAAAAATTTTATTGGATAATTTCTTTATTTACATTTCAAATGCTATTTTCTTTCCTGGCTTCTTCCCCCTATCCCCAAGAATCCCCCTTTCCCATCCCCCCTGCTTCTATGAGGGTGTTCCCCCACCCACCCAGCCACTTCTGCCTCCCCACCCTCGAATGCCCCTACACTAGGGCATTGAGCCTCACAGGACCAAGGGCCTCTCCTCCCATTGATGTCTGACAAGGCCATCCTCTGCTACATATACAGCTGGAGCCATGGGTTCCTCCATGTGTACTCTTTGTTTGGTGATTTAATCCCTGGGAGTTCTGGATGATCTGGTTGGTTGATGTTGTTGTTCTTCCTATGGGGTTGCAAACCCCTTCAGCTCCTTCAGTTGTTTCTCTAACTCCTCCATCGAATGTAGACTTTCCAAATCACCTCACTCTCAAGTTTTATAAGTTCAAACTTACAAAATAAGTTCAATGCTTCTGTGGCTTCTATATACACTACAAATAAATTTGTAACCACACAATTATGTTTCCAATCAAGAAGTTTTTACAAACATACTACACTAATCAAAAAGTAACACCAAGCCATTTGACAATATCTAAACTGGCTATAAGAGATGAGGCTAGATTTCATTTCTTTCATATGATTGATTATCATAACCATGATTTCATTGATTAAAAAAAATTTCATGAGAATTTCTTCAACTTCCTCTCCCCTAAGGATTATATCATCTATTTATTGCGACCAAGTTTCTCAGAAATACAAAGAAATAATGTGAAGACAACGCTGTCTGAAAACTAATTTGTGTGAGGTGAGAGATAAGAGATCTTGAGCAGTTTTGTAGCTAGAAGTTCGTAAAAACAGATGGACAGGCCCTGGGACCAGAATTTGAGGTAGTATTTAGGAGAAGATACAGCATGACTGTGTCTGTTCTCTACAGAGAAGGAACAAAGTCATGTAATGTCTCAAAGTCTATATTAGGAGTTGTCTTTGAGTTAAAGTCCAAAGGAAAGTCATTTGAAGAATTTAGAGAAATAAATAAATGGTCTATTTAACCTTTCAATATGGGCACATATGCTATTTTGGAGTTAGTATTAGTCAAATCAGTTACCAGACTCTGGACTTTGATTGCTTCATTGCTGAATCACTGGCATTGTTCAGTTCAAAGCACAAAATACATGGTACTGAAGAACTGAAATACCAGCTGTGTTTCTGAGTAAGGGGGTAATGGAGAGAGGGAAAAGATTTTCCTTCTACATGGAATTTAAGAGGTATACTGAAACCTTTCTGACACATTTAAAATCAAAGTAGACAAGAAGTCTTTAAACTAATAATTCTTATTTATAGTCAGGAATGTAATTAGCTTCTCAACATTTTCTTTTTTCAAAAGTATTATTCTTTAGTTTTGTGAATATTCTCTCTTTATTTAAGTATTGTTTCTTTTGATTAATATATATGCTGTCAGGGTAAGTAAGTAAAACTGCCTCAATTTGAAGAGGAAAATGACGCTAATTATATATTTCCAATTTGTAAGAATCTGTATAGATCTCATAATGGCATATAGTATGTACAATGTATACAACAACAGCCATCTGATAAAGGTGCCATAGATGTAGGATCTTTATTCTATTAGATTAAATAATCCTTTTATCCCATTAAAATGTTGAAGCTTATATGTTCTCAGAAAAGAAAGCTCTAAAATAAAAATTTTCATTTCATGTTTCAAAATGCTTCCTGCATAATCACTGAAAAAACTATCTATACAACCTGTCATGTGGATAATGGTAGAGCAAATATAGTCTTCAGATGTAATTGTACATTGAATAATGATTTTTTTTTACCACCAGATAGGGATAGTAATTTCAGAAAAAAAAATCCAAAATTTCCTTTCTCTATAATTTACCTATGAGAGTATATTGGCCATGTTTTCATTATCTTAAATAACCTAGAAAAACAAGTTCATAAAGCATAATGTTTTAGGAAATTTAGTTCATAACCAATTAATTGGCCTAGCTCCCCTGGACTTGCAGCAGTACCCAATGGCAGGAGCACAAGGCAATGAAACCATTCAGCTCATTCCTAGAAACAAAATCAAGACAGGTATTGGCCAAAGTCTCCCGTTTGACATGGTTGATGACATACAGTCTCCTGAGGGAACTCCCCTGTTAAATGCCTTTCGATTCTTACCAGTACTTCCGTGTAAACCAAGGCTTTAACACCCATGCTTGAGGATGACATTTTAGATACAGACTATGGGAGATAGATAATTTATACCTTATATCTCTTTCAAGGTATAATATTTAAATAATATATTTATGTATGTGACGTGTCATTGCTATTAAGATGCTTTTTAAGAGTCAGGTGTAAGCAATTAGAAGGTACAGAAGGCAAGTTTGTTTTCCAAAAGTATTAATGTATACTGAGTTTTTTAATTCATCATAAGGGAAGAATTTTCAATGCAAAAGATCAATCCTTATGATCCTCATATGACAGCTCTACCTCTAACCTGTATCCCATCTTGTTATTTTTCAATATTGGAACAATTTGGAAATTATAGATATATTTGCCTGTATTGCATGTAGTGTGACTGGCATACACTAGCATTATAATTCTAAGGCATTAAAACTACTGTTGAACAGAAATAAAAGTCTTCATTTATTGATTTTTTTTAAAAAAAATTAACTTATATCTAATGTAATTAATATTACACTTTATTTTTATATGAATCCAATGACAGGCTCACTTAGATTTGTGATTGAAAATGCTCTTATTAAAAGTAATTACAGGACAAAAAAGATTCCTCAGAGGGTAAAAGCAGTTGCCACATAAACTTGGAAATATAAGTTCAATCTTAAAGTCCTCAAAAAGGTAAAAAGATAAAAACAAATTCAAAGTTTTACTCTGATCTTCACATGTGAACTACAGCATGCATATGTATGCACAACCTATCATGCATGCACATACACACGCAGTAACTTTAATGTCACTAACAGTCATTATTATCATCATTATTAATAATTATTCTTTAAAGAGTGCAATGATTTTTGGAGATTTCTGAAGGGACTAAACTTGGAAATATAATACTTTCTAAACACTGAAGCAAATTCCATTTACCTTTTAATAAACTTAATTTAAAAATTTTATATATATATATATATATATATATATATATATATATATATATATTTGAGAACAAAGAGTACCCATATGTTATAACCTAAATTGTCTTTACTTATAACAACATGTATTATCATGATACAGTTTTCAAAATAAGAAACTAACAAATTTGTACTCCATAATTAAATTCCATACTTTATTTCATTATTTTTTTTCATAACATTCTATTTCTGTTCCAACATGCAATTTTTAATTAGCAATATACATCAAATTATGCACAAAGTAACAGAATTTGCATATACAGTAGAGTTCTCAGGGACAAAGACAGAGCTTCAGAGACAAAGAGAATAAGTACATTCATTAGGAATTAGGATAACTTTTAACCTTTGGCCATGATTTTAGATACCACCAAACCAAATACAATGTCACAAGTTTTCATAACAAATCAGCATTTGACAGTCCCTTGGTGCGTTTTAGGATGCCTTTGTATTTCTGTGACAGGAACATGAAAACCCCATGTTGGGATATACTATAGAGCACTGTAGACTATTTGCATATGATTGAAGTGCCCCTGTATTGTGAGATGCTGTGTTTTTGACTTTCAACTCTTTAGGAAACATCTTTATTAATTGTTAGGAAAAATGGCTCTGTGCATAGAATCCATCCCCAAATTTATCAGTCTCATTAAGTAATTATAATAGATTTAGCTCATCCATTGCACATTTTTGTTCTTCCTATCATTACAGACACAATAGTAACTCAGTGGGATTGCAAAAATGAATTAAAATGCTGACCATAAGCTACAGAGATGGCTGAGCAGGAAAGAACTCATAGAAGCCCAATCTTCTAGAAGATTGGGGTTTCATTCCCAGCACTTATATCAGGCAGCTCACAAAAGCCTATAACTCCACCTCTAGAGGATCTGTTGATGTTCACTTATGGCTTCCACATATATGCTTGCATACACACACATACAACATGCACGCACACACACACGTGCACACACACACACACACACACACACACACACAGAGTAAAATAAAAAATAATTTTAAAATGTTAGGCCTCACTTTAAGGAGCTCGGATTCTAAAATAAGAGACAGAAATCTAATGCAGTTCTTATAAATCAATTAATATAAGAATTTACATATGGCTTGAGGCTGCACATTTTTGAAAATATTGAGATTATATTTTATGGGATAAAGCAGTTAAATTTGGGGATACTAAGTACCATGAGAGCAGATCACTCATTCTAGGAAGAGAGACTACTATGCATCAGGTTTCCATACAGATCCATCAGAGTACGCAGATGAAGGCATGTGGCCTGCAAAGTAGCCAGTTGCTCTGCAGTGCCAGATAATTGGTTTCTACATGGTTCAGCTCTTCCTCAGAAACCAAAATCTAGGAACTTATACTTTAAATTAAACAGCTTCTTGAGCATTGAGTACTTGTGCACTAATATTCATTTATTCTTTTAAGATTATGAGAAATATATATATAATATATATTACACACACATATACACATATGTATATATTATATACATATAATATATTATATGTATATATTATACACACACGCACACATACATAGACTCTGGACAAAGACACCCTAAGATGCCAGTCTGTAATTACTCATCACTTAAAAATAATAAGTGCACCCATATTTTAGAAAATGTTCAATATAATGTGACAGAGGATTAATATTCCAACAGTATGATAAGTGGGTCACAAGGATTTGTCCTAAAGTACTGACATTTTAAGATTTAAAATTGTAAATGAACACAAAATTTCAGTGTCAGTCAACAAATAATTAACTCAAAAGTTAAGCTAGCAACCACATGCTATGTATTGCTAATGACAATGAAAACCATCTGCATTCTAAATTTTAATCTTAACCCCTGTACTGATTGACTTTGCACAGCAGAGAAACTGCAAATCATGTTTCGATCCCAATTCATTCTCACTAGCTCTTTGTTGTACTTTAAATTGACAGCATTGCTCCTAAATTAATGGAGAAAAATGAAAGCATGAGAACAAGATGTCCACATGTACTCAGCACCCAACTACTATAATACCCGTATCTCTTCTCTCTTCTTTTAAATTCGATGTCGTATCTACAGAAGATCATTTCTTTTTCTAATGTTCTTTAGTCTTCTATTTTGAATACAAAATAAATTTTATATCAAAATTTATCATGTATATTTAAAGAAAAAAAAATCAAGGGCAACCTGGTCTACAGAGCAAGTTCCAGTACAGCCAAGTAAAGAAAATCATTAAAAACAGAAAGCTGGTGAAGGTGTAATTAAATAAGGTGGCTCTGTTCTAGCCTCAGCAAGCAGTCAACATTAGCAGCCTACGTGGTTCTAGCTTTAAAGATGAAGAAAGAAGAAACTGGTTAAGGAATCTCCTTCCACTGCTAAGGAAAACCACTGAGGCCAGGTGTAAATCTGGGCTGTTTTTCTATGGAGGCCTAGAGAGGTCACTGTGTGAAGCTGTGAGGTGAAGCCTGAATTTCCTTGGAAAACTCAAGATATTGGGGATGTCAGAGCTCTATGATTTTTGCTGTGGAAAGCTGTTGATAGGGAAGGGAACCAGCCCAGGTGAAAGGTATGTGTTTTAGTCAACAAAGATTAAAGGAGTTAGACACTTAAAGAATATTTTGATATGACATGGAGATGCAGTTTGGAGTTGCCCAATGGGTTTTCGGGTCTTCCTTTGGTCAGGTATTCAAACACTATGTTTCCTTTTAGAAGGGGTATGCAACCCATAGGAAGAACAACAATATCATCCAACCAGACCCCCAGAGCTCCCAGGGACTAAACCACCAACCAAAGAGTACACATGGAGGGACCCATAGCTCCAGCCAACTATGTAGCAGAGGATGACCTTGTTGAACATCAATGGGAGGAGAGGCCCTTTGTCCTGTGAAGGCTTGACCCCCCAGTGTAGGGGAATGCTAGGGCAAGGAGGCAGGAGTGGGTAGGTGAGGGATGGTATACGGGTTTTCCAGAGGGGAAACTGGGAAAGGGAATAATATTGGAAATATAAATAAATAAAATATCCAATAAAAATAAAACAACCCCAAACAAAATAAAACAAACTAAAAAATTACAATATTGATCATATGCCAAAATATGTTAAAAGTATCTGAATTGATTTTTCATTTTGTTTTTACACATGATTACACTTAAGAGATTGCATGAATCTCAGAAAAGACTTTGGATTTTAAAGCAAGATTTAAGATTGTTAAAGACCATGGAAACTTTTGAAGTTGCACTAAATGCATTTATATTATTATATGACTACAAGCCTGTGGGGGCCAGAAAGTGTGATGTGATAATTTGAATAAAAATGGCCCTCATAGACCCATAGCACGTGGCACATTAAGTAGTGTTATTCTGTTGGAGAAGATGTGGCCTTGTTGGAAGAAGTGTATCACTGGGGGCAGGCTTTGAGGTTTCATATGCTCAAGTCAGGCCCAGTGTATGTCATTTTCTTCCTGCAGCCCACCATTCCTGATTTAGGACTTTCAGTGTCTTCTTCAGTGCCATGTGTGCCTGCACAATGATGGACTAAAGCTGTAAACATATAAGCCAGTCCCAATTAAAAGTTTCCCTTATAAAAGTTTCCATGGTCATGGTGTGTCTTCATAGTAATAGAAACCCTCACTAAGATTTATATCATTTAATTATAATTGGCAGTGAAAATAATTCTATGATAAAAATAAATTTAAGCAATATATGTCCATCAGTCCAACTTTACATAAGGCCATAGAATGAAAACTTCACTCTGTAGATTAGTTTACACCTAAGAGGACATATAGAATGAATAATCCCAGAAAAGCAATTCTAATATTGGGGGAAAACTCACACAACCATAACCGAATAATAGGAACAGATACACATTGCTTATTCTAATCTAATATGGACTATATATTAGGATTCAAAGAAAGTCAACAGATATGGAAACTGAAATAACACTAAGTCCTATCTGACCACAGGTTATGGAGGCTGGATGTCAACAATAATAGAAATAGTAGAAAATATATAAACTCATGGAAGATGAACAACACATTATTGAATTATGACTGGGTGAAGAGAGAAATAAATCAAGAAGCAAGTTTAAAACTTTTAAGAACTGAATGAAAATGAAACACTACTTACAAAACCTGTGGAATATAATAAATGGAGTTCTAAGAGGCAATTCATACCATAAAACTCTCTCTCTCTCTCTCTCTCTCTCTCTCTCTCTCTCTCTCACACGCACGCACGCACGCACGCACGCACGCACGCGCGCACACACACACGCACACACACACACACACACACACCAAAGAATCAATAAAATGAAGAAGTGGTTCTTGGAGAAAATCAACGAGATTGACAAATTAACTAAAATTCAGAGAAAGAAGATAAAAAATAATAAAATGAGAAACGAAAGGAGAGACATTAAAACAGCCATTAATTAAAATTCAGAAAATAACATGGATATAATTTGAAATCTTCATTCCACCAAACTAGAAAACTCAAACAGATGGATTTCTTAATGTATATGACCTACCAAAGTTAAATAAAGACCAAAGTTTTAAAAAAATTAACCTATTACCCCCAGTGAAGTATACAGAGCAACTGAAAATCAACCTGGGCCATATGGATTTCCAAAGAGAATTCTACTAGGCAGTAAAAGAACTAACTTCAATATCTAAGATGACATTCTTAACACTATATCACTCAATTTTCTGCTTCTTTAAAGCCTTTAATTGTACTTATCATAAAATGACATTTTGTATTTTTTATTGCTTCTTTCAACAAAATGTAAACAATTAAAGAATAATGACTATATTCAGAACTTTTAGAACAGTGCCTATACAGCAGTAGGTACATGGTACATACTTATTGGATAAATGATTCTTGTCTTGTGAGGAGTTATGGGCCTCTTCAGATAAATATGACTTGCCTTGGAATTATTCCTAGTTTAACAAAACTTCGGAAATTTCAGCAGCACTGGTGTGACCAAGACTTCGAACTGTGACAAAAACAGTCATGAGTTGATATGTCTGGATGACCATGGCAGCTGGAGATGCGCCACAACCTTGGGTGCAGAGACCACCAAAGATGTCAACACTGGTTTGAATATAGACTCCAAAGGGTAAGTAAATGTTTACTCTGAATTTGAAATTTTCAGAAGAGATCAAGTTGCTTCTTGACCACACACCGAGCACAAGTCCTCCTTGAAATTGCTTTTCTTATTTGATAAACTAGTTTTTCTCATGTCATTGAGTCTGAACACTGACGTTTCACCACATCAGCTAAGGCATTTTAATGTTTGCTGCTATAGGATATAAGGATGTAAGTACCATGAGGTAGACAAGGATAAAGCATTGTGATTCTGCTTGGGCTGATTGATTCCCACCATGGCTTCCAATCAGAATGGGCAATTTGAAAGAAAGAAAAAAGAAGAAAAATATGGATGTGCTGCTCTTGAATTCAGTTTAGATTTTCCTACCTTAGTTTGTCAAAAGTATAGATACACAAAGAACACCTCAGTGACATTCCACCTAACAAGTAAATTTTGTTCAATTAAGGCAAACTCTTGGAAAACTGTCTGCCTCAGCTGCTTCTTATCCAAATTAAGATGGCTAACAGGGCGTGTTTTCTTGTAGTACTTCACAGGGACAGCTGACTCTGGCATTACTTAACCACTGGCCATTATTTGTTCGTGTTGGTGTAAATTTGGATGATTTGCCTCTGAGCCCAAGAGCATATTGAAGCTTTTTGTTTTTTCGTGGGGTGGATATATTAATAATCTTAGAAAGGCTCACTCCATTTGTGTAAGTATTAGTCTACGTAACAGCGTGATTCCACTTGATCTCTGTGACATTTTTCACTCTGTAGGTTCACTAAATAGGTTCTTGTAGAAACAGCCCTAGAAGGTAGAAATGTGGCATTAGCTCTTTGCGAAGCAGCAGCTACTAAGGAAGTGAGGGAATTAACGCCAACGGTCAGACTTGCTGATGCTTAGACAGGAAGCCAATGATACACTTGAAGCTGTCTGCAACAAGGCTATTATTTTTGCTTCACATAGAATTAAAATAAAGCACTGGAAGATGAGATAAAGCTGAATGATATACTACTTATTCCCTTGAGGACCACCGGTAGACATAACAAACATAAGTGACAGGAAATCTAAAGGTAATCAATAGTGGGACAATTAGTTCAGTGGCTTAGATAGCAATAGCCACAAGACTATTTGAGCAATGTGACAAACACTTGGATAGATCCTCTCTGAATGAAAATTGAGTAAAAGTACATCATCATAAAGTGATTTAAAATACATGGCAGAATCAAATACTTGCTGTTTGTATTCACACATGCCTATTTTAGAGTATGGGAATTCTGTGTATATTTAAGTTAGTTGTAAGCTGTGCTTAAGTGATGATTTATTCAATGCTCTTTGATAGGATAGTAATTATCACCCTAGGAAAATGAACGAAAAGGTTAACAGAAGGAGAATATAGATTTTTGAAATGATTTTCGGCAGTGTGCTTTAAAAGGAGGGAATTGTAGCAATAGATCACAAATGGAAGTAACCGTAAGCTCAGTTACTGAAAATCACACATTGTTTTTTCACTACTTTGAGAATTCCTGTCCTCCTTCAGACCTGGGGAATCTGTTCTGTTGCATATCAGTGCCCGAGCTTGTCTCACGTCTATTTGATACTCTTGCTATCAGAGATCATGAACTTGACAACAGAGCTCTCTTTGCTCATATGTGAATAATCTAATTTATTTTTAAGCCTTCCTGGCAAAGCACCTTCGGGAGTCATAAGTCAGTAACCAATTGTGTACTACCCTCCCATGTTAGGATAATTTAATTTTTAAAAAAGTCTTTCATTATTCTTCTTTTTATATTTAAGACATTTTTATTTGAGGAAGTGTCCATACTTAGAACTTGTATGCTTAATCTTTTCCAAAACATTGAATGTAATGTATTTTATGCTTTCCACTGAAAAAATAAGATATTTTTGTTTTTAGTAATTGAAATTCTTCTCAACTCTATGAAAGATATTAATATTTTTTAAATTATCTTTTGCCTTTAGCTTTGAGTAAGAACTTACTTTGGGCCTCCTGAAAAAGCCCATGAAATTTCACCCACCATATTTCAGATCTTATTTTATTTTTTGTTATCTCCTTTTTTTGCACTCAAGCAGTCTAAATAAATACAATAATGACAAAGAAATATACTTAAATTAGGAACAAAAATGTATTTAAACTTTAGAAATATATATTTGTAAACTCATAGAGACATGAGACAAAGGAAAGTTTTTGTTTCTTGCAAAATTTAGTATCAGTCGCAAGAACTTAAACCATATAGGCAAAAAAGAGTCTCACTGACATGTGTCCCGATCCAGAAAGAACAATTTTCAAAGACCAAAAGGAAGTATACCGATGCTGGTTTGGAATGAAGGTCACTGGTCACAGAAGCTCCTAGCAGTATTATCTCTTGTTCCTTTGAGAAATATGTGTGTGTGTAGAAACAAATACAGTGGATTATCTGAAATGTTGTCCATCTAAGAAAATTTTTCTCAAAAGCTGTGTCACAGGATACATACAAAGAGAATGGCACATATTGGATGTGCAATCGCTGGTGATAAGGAGTCTTATAGACATGTTAAGTGAGCACATTCCCTTCATGTTCCCCTGGTTATTTTTAATTGGAGTTTGGTATAAGTGACTTTTATGTTAATTATTTTACATTTTCATAGAAATCATTTGATTAAATAAATTACAAGGAAGAAGAATGATCAAATATGTACTTTGACTCAATGCTATTCTATTTATTTTCTTACAAATATTTGCAGGTGAGTCATATTCATTTCTCCCACGTTCCTTTCTTTTTATAGCTCCCAACTAATTACATGAACATTTTATGTGCATTTAACCAGTTATTCATGGGTTTAAGGTTTAATGAAAACCTTAAAAAGGTTTTCATTTCTTTTAAAATATTATTCTGTGTAATATTTTTAATTTAACTTTATATATTAATGCCCTATATTTTGATCATATTCACTCCACATTTTAACTTTATTTTTTTCTATTTTTATTAGTCCTTTGATGATTTCATAGAATGTTTTCTTCATATTCAGACATCTCCTGACTCTTTCCAGATTCACTCCCATTCCTTACCCAACCAAATTTCTGTCTTCCCCTCCCCATCCCCCATATTTATAAAGCAACTCAATCAATTGGTGCTGCCAATACACTCTTGAATGTCTTGCCTACCACTTGAGGTCAACCCATCAGGCTTAGGACAGAAGACTTGGTGGTATAATAGTGCTAATGCCTTTAGTTTACATTTCATTATAATTGACTATCCTAATTACAGTCTTGTTATATAATTAATTTTAATTTATACAGAAGCATGGCTGTTGTTCTGTATTAACATATCTTTGAGTGTAAGTGAAATTTAGCTAAAAATGTGTATCTTCTCAATTTTTGCTTTGTTTTCTTTAGTCATGTCAGAAGTCTTATGCTGATATCTTAGATTTTTATGTAGTACAAATAATGCTTACATTACATACACTGTAGAAGATTACCATAAATTTCTGTGGTCGTGAATTCTGCTTTAAATTACTGGGTTTTGCTCCCTATATTTGATAATAAAAATGAAAAAAAAATTGTGAAGTTCTCCTTCCTTTGTAACGAAATATATCATTTGAGATTCCTTACTTATCATGGAGAGAAGCCTACAGTACAGTATTTTATTAAAGTTTAGAATTCACCAGTTCAATAACTTTGAGTTGACTCAATTTCTCCAATATTATTTATGTATGCTAGCTTGAAATATTTTGCAATTTAGTTGTAGAGACTTTTTTTAAAAAAATTGTAATGTTTGGTTTGAATTTAGTGAAGTGTATGATTAGACTTTTAGTTATCACAGTCAATAAAACCTACAGATTTATTATTTGTATAACATATTGATTTGTATTTTAGGAAATCTTGAATTATTGTATGCTACATACAAGTAAAAACACTGAAACATGTATATTCGGTTTGCAAAAGTCTTTTCTGATATGATTCAGTACAGATACCTATTAGAAAATAAGTTTCCCAAACTTAACCTGTGTGCGCCTTATCGTCAGACAGTGTGCTATACCAAGTGAAACAAACTGCTCTTTTATAAGTAAAACACAAAATTAAGACCCACACAGTTTAGAAGTTCTTTTTCCAAGGGCTGGAGTACTTCAGTGTGACAACAAATTTGCTAGTTTATTTCACTTTTCTTTTTTGAAACTGATGCTGAGGAGCCATGGAAAAGGCTTGATTAGTAAAATAGTTACTAACCCTGTATGTGGTGCCCAGATGGTGGAGGAAGATAATGAAGTTTCATCACTGGTTCTCTGGTCTCCACACTGGTGCCATGACACTTCTGCGCTACCCCTCCCCTCAAATAAGAAATTAGGTAAATTTTATTACCTACTTCTAGGTAGGTGATTATTTTAAATAAACTCTTCAGGAATGTTGATTTCCTATGTATTAAGTAATCTACTTCAAATGTTAGAGATAGTCGTACATTCAGCTCTAAGAGTTGATTATAACGTTTTCATGGCAGACTATCTTATCAATGCCTGTCAGCTAGCATGGGTATGAAATGGGCTGCATATGGGAGTTTGTTGTCCACCTTTAACTGCCTGGGAAAGCTGGAATTAAAGAGAGGAAGTTAACTCCCACTTGAAAAGTCCTGAGATTAATAATCAATACATAGAAATATAAACAATGGAGCTGATACCACACTGCATTTATGTTGATTCAAGTTTGGTTTAAAATGTTCTTATACTTCTTAATAAATATGAAATATATCAATTATGTCAAATATGTCAATATGAAATATATCAAGTATGTCAAATCTTAAGTCATTCTGGGTCTTGAAAGTTTATAAACTGCACTAAGGAGAGGAAAAATGAGAAAACTCATAGAATTTGTGACTAATATGCACATATGTACCTACTTTATATATTAGCAATATATGTCATTTAAAACATACATTATAAATTTTGGCTTATATTTTAAATTATCACAAGAAAAACATGTATTTTGAAAATGACAGTCCATGTTAAGTTATTGATCTGTCTGACTGCTTGATTGTTCATCTTCCTGCCAATTCTTGAGAATGCATGGTTTATTTAAACAATCTAAGTAGGCTTATAATTATTTGGGGAATACTTTGAGACTCACCATATCTTCTTCCATATCTATGTTGAAATAGTTTCAGGATAAAATGAGAATATCATTTTTTTTTTTTGGTTTGGAGAGATTTTGGTGTATTTAGGGAGTACACAAGTGTCTAATTGTGCATTTAGAGTCCATAGGTTAACCTTGATATCATTCCTGAATCTCTGATCACTTTCTTTTTTGAGATGGGGTCTTTCATGAGCCGGGGCCAAGGTTCACCAATAAGACAAGGCTGGCTATATAGCAATCCATTGAGATCTGCCTATCTTTTTTTCCCCAGAAAGGGATCTACAAGCATGAGCCAGCACACAGACTGTTTTTAAAACCGGATTTAGAAATTGAACTCGGTTCTCAAGGCCATTTGACTAATCTATCTATCTATACCCCTTAAATATATGACTTTTAATTATCTAGTTAGTTACATATCTAAAAAAAAACTGAGTGAACCATCACTGACCTTTCTTTTCTAGATGAATAGAATGAAGTTATCAAAACTATGTCACACCAGATGCACAATAGACCATCCTTAGGAGCCATTGGTTACTAAAGAGTAATCAAGTTCCACGTGTAGATTGTCGCCTAAGAGTTTTTAGTCAGGGAAGCCACTGAAGCTCCCCAAAACATGTCACTCCTGTTGGCTTATCAGAACTAGACAATATGATGCTATTAATGCTGAAGACACTGCCAACCTTGTGCACATGACATAAGGAAATCACATAAGAACTGAACTAGAAGCAGAATGCTTTGATAACATTGAAGTCAGAAAGTATCCAGATGGACCTTGTAGGTGGAGTTCTTTTAACCTACCTGTTAAAGGCACTGAAACAGATTTGATTTGTGATTAAAGGAGGAATTCCAACAATTGTTTCTGTAATTAATCTGGCCAGGAAATACCTTATTTTAGCCTCTTTCCCACATTAGTGCCTTAACTGAACTCTGACTTCAGATATTGCTCTCATCCATGTTAATAGGTATAGAACAATGTAGATGTTAAAAAAAAAAAAAACCTAGAAAATCAATACCAATGTGTTTTAAAGGTTATAGATTAGTACTCAAGTTAAGTCAAGCATCATTGCCTTCAATTTTTGCTCAGATAACTGTAGGAAATCCAGATAATTTGTCTTGTTAGTTCTTATGTCAGTTTGTGGCAGATGGCAAAGTCAGGACTCCAGATCACTCACTATGACCACAACAAAATAGGTCTTCATTAACACCAAAGGATGCAGTGCCACTGCTGACACCATACCATCTTGCTAACCACATTTGTGAAGGCAGCGTATATAAATTTGGTGGAATTATAATTCAGTATATTGTATAATAGGTATGATTTGGTAATAACTTCTAGCTCAAAATTCTCCACTACTTCAATGATTAGCATAATTAGCATAATGAAATTTAAGAAATAATTAAAATAAATGCTGAAATCTATCAACCACTTATTAAAATTTTAACACATTAGCTCTACAGCTATGTTAAACACTAAATAGAAATACATGCTCAGTATAACCTACAAAAAATACTGGAATTAAAAGATAAAATTTTACTTTCCATTGAGTCTGTGGCCTTTGATATTGTGGATATGTTTCTTTCTTAAGAATTATTTCTGTAAAAGCCATTTTATAATTGATATTAACACATGATCATTGGAAAACTTTATGTTAGGGCTTTCTTTGTGACCCATGCCAGTGTAAAATGTTTAATGTGGCTGATTATATTTCAATAAAGGCAAGTATTCAGACAACTCAATGAGAGGAATACTTAAGGAAGCAAAGAGTAGTGGGAAAATATTTGATACATCTATTTCTAAATCGTAAAACATCCTTACAGTATTTCAAAACTAAAATCTTACTTCTTCTCTCGGTAAAGTACATGAGATTCAAAGACTATAAAGGAAGAAAGAAGTAGAATTTAAAATGTATTTCAATGTTTGTTCTTTACAATAATGCCAAATGAAGTAAAAGAAGGCAGGAATAGCAGCTATTTTTCACATAAATGTGTAACTCTGTTTTAAAAGCCCTAGTATAAGGCCATGCCTGCAGAATAGACCACTTTCGACAGTCTTGAATGGTTCCTGGGCTTAAATATTTTATGCCTCCCTATTTGTTAATGCTTACTGTCAAATAAAAGGATAGAGTAGAAGGGCTGAAGATCTAAGTAGTCAGACATAGATTTACCAGACTAGGGACAGTACCTGGCTTGTAAGACAAACAAACAAAAAACCAAACCAAACCAAAAAAAAAAAAAAAAAAAAAAAAAAAAAAAACCCACAACAACAACAACAAAACCATCTTGTTTTCATTCAGCATTTGTAAACCCAAGGACATATAATTTGGGAGACATTCTCGGAAGAATGCATCACTTTGGAGCACGGTTTCATTTTATACCCCATAGAAGCTGTCTGATCATTAATGTGGTAAGCATGTTGAGGTTTCTGGTGTACTTGAAATCATAATAGTATGTCTCTAAGATCACATTGCAAACATCTTTGTGTAATCTATTGAGTTACCAACACACTACTGTGCAGAAAGAAGGAGATAGACATGCTGCAGCATGAGAATGCCAAAGTAAAATTTCTCTTTCAATAATACCAGAAGAGAATGTAAGCTAACCTAAATCTGTGATCGCAGTATCAACACCACTTATCCAATAAATTGGAAGCTAGAAACAAATAGAAGCTGAGAAATTTTTGTGCATCTAAAATCACTATAACACATAAGCCTTATCATCTACATTTGATCTAGACTTAAATCCCTTGATTCTACAGAGTGTCCCAAGATACTTAACAGCAATAGTCTTTAATATACTCCCACACTAGTTTTAAGGTGCTAACTTTGTACAATTTTTCTAAAGGCTAAGTTACAAAAGCACACTTAAGAACATTCAAGTCTAAGACAGTAATGGGATAAAACAACAAGAAGACCTTATGTGTAAACTATCACAGTGAGGTAAAAGAGAGCAAGCAAATAGAACGCTGCCTTAGTATATTGCTATGCAGAGGCACCATACCCAGTACAACTCTTATTTTTAAAAGAACAGATGTAATTGGAGGCTGGCTTACAGTTTTATAGGGTTAGTCCATGATCATCATAGCAGGAAACAGACAGGCATGGCACTGGAGCAGTATCTCAGACTTTTTACAAACTGATCTTCAGGCAACACAAAGTCAAAGAGAGAAACACTGAGTCAGGCTTGGGCTTTTGAAACCTTAAAGTCTATCCCAGTGGATGATCTCCCATAATGCCACATCTATTTCCACAAGGCCACACCTTCTAATCCTTCCCAAACAGTTCTACTATCTGAGGACCAAAAATTCAAACTTATGAGCCCGTGGGGATTATTCTCATTCAAACTACCACAAAGGCCTTCTCTCTGTTATATATATATTTACACTTTCTGAACTAAAATGCACTGATATGTAATTATTATTCTTTATAATTTCATACATAAACATTATTATGCCTCTTTAGTCTGTTATATTCTATTATCTGAAATCACTAAAATATATAATTTTGATATAACATTTGATATTCCTTCCCTTGTCAGACTTAGAGGTAAGCTATTAATTTTGATTCCCTTATGAAAATATCTTCCTCCACAGAAATGCCAATGTGTTTTTATATGTTTGTTCTCTCCCAAGGCCCACTGGGGCTGTCACAAAGTCAATGGCAAGTGGATCATGTGGCAAATGGATCATGTTGCTTTTCTAATATGTTGAACTTCGGTTCCGAAACTAATCTCATCCAAACACAAAAGCAAACGTTGCTGATATTTAGTAATTATTTTAACATGAAACTTTCCATGAGGCTGCAACACTATACAACACCTGGCTACCGTCTAATACTATAGATGCTATACATTCCTCATGGCACGATGAAAACAGATCACAGCAATCTCTCCCTGAGGTCCTGCTCTCTGCTTCCTATTTGATCAAGACATGAACAAGCTGTCAGCTTGCATTAAAAAGAACAAAGCTCTTCTAGCCATAGTGTATTCTTTCACCCCTCCTCCTGATATGCTCTGAAGGATGAGCCACAAATAATCCTCTTTCCTTGAAGTTTCTTCAGCCAGGTATTTCATAATGGTTAGCAGAGAAGTAATGAAGACACTGCTGATGCTCACAAAGTAAAAATTATTTATCCTGGAAGTAATTGGGAATGCTGCAATTATAACAGTATTTCTAATTCCTATAATCATAGGTTATTTTTGTGTTTTGTTTTTGTTTTTGTAGTATATCAAAAGTAGATTTTTGTTAGTCTGTTTTTCATTTTTCTTTTTGTCTGTAAAAAAAGGTACTGTAAAGGGACTAAATACCATGGATTCTGAGATTAAATGGACAAGTGATTTCTACTCATCCACTTACAAGATCCCGACCTTTAATAATTTGCTTTATCTACCCTACCCTTATATCCAAATCAGAACTAATTATATCAATCTCCAATTTTTTAAAGCTTAGTGGTACAGTGTTTGAATACTTGTGGTTCTCTTGAGTTTTGGTTTGTTGGTAGTACCCAGTATTTCAAGTGAAATCATTCTGATTTAAATAGAGTCTTTAACTTTTGGGGGAAATTTGATATTCTGGGAAGATCATCATTGGACTGGGGTGAACGGTCTTCCAAGAATTAGTAACATAGACATACCACTGTACAGCTATGTGCAGATGAGCCAGGGTACAGCTATGTCATTCATTCATAAATGGACCTTCAAATCTACTTTATTTTCTTCACCTTTCCTTTGTGACAAATTGTCTTGATATATGTGCAGCATAGGGTTATTTCTGTGGTTTTAACATTTTAAGTATGATTTGGAAATTGAAAGCCTATTACATGTTTGCATAGATACTTATATGAAGACATATGTATATGTTTGAGACGTATATGTATGTTTACATATAATGTCTATACATCAAGCATATGAGTACTCCTATAAAAAGTGCATTCACTACTTAATTTCTTAAAGCAGGATGTGAGCATATACAAAGTTAGGGGAACATGTATACATGTACATTGTTTTCTTTTATCAATACATTTTCATGAATTCACAGGAAAAGTTATTTCACAAGGAATATTGTGAGTATTAGGTTGAACATCCCCTAGGCAAAGTAGAAAATGAAGCTAGTAACACTGTGTATGTATCAAATAACCACAGGATTAACAATAGAGCAGTCCCTTAAGCCAGGTTGCTAACAATGAGGTATTGTAGAGATTGCCACCTGCTAGTATGTGAAACTAAGCAGGAAACGGTGTCGTTGTCTTTTTAAGACACCAGAAACCCATTGGTTATAAATGCTGCATATCTTATGGGTGCTTTGGTTTGGATATACATTCTTCCCTGAAGGCTTATTTCTTGAATGAAATCTTTATCCTCAAAGCTATCTTGAGAGGTGTAGCTCTGGAGAAAGCAATCAAATCAGAATGTTCTGATTTAATCATTGATTAATGTAGTAACAGTCAAAATCTAATGACTTTATTAGGATGTAGTGGAAACCAGGAATTAGAGCCTAGATGATGCAAATAGGTCACCCAGGGATACACTCTTAAAGGGTATACATTGTCCATGTCCTTCCTACTGCTCTCTCTCTCTCTCTCTCTCTCTCTACCTCCGGCTTTCTATACTACTCTATTCCTTTTCTGTTTTCTTTCTTCATTCCCTCTCTTTCATAATGTTTGACCATTCTGAAAATATGAAGAAACATTTTCAACTTTTAAGTTATTATTTCTTGCATATCATCACAGTAACAATAATCACTCATATACTGTGTTTGCTTCTCCTATTTCAAACTGTCCATGGAAGATTTAGTAATTAGACCTACTCATCTTACCTGCCATACTGAAGGATATGCATTGTATGGTTTTATGTATGTGAGGTCCTTTACAATGTAAAATTCATGGACACTGGAATGGTGACAAACAGGGCTGGTAGAGGATGGGATGAAGTATTCCTGGGTACAGTGTTTAACTCTGAGATGAATAAGTTCCAGTTATAGACAAAAAGTATGATTAAACAATAATGTGAATGAATATATTTAACATCATGAAATTTATATTAAAATTATATTAATGGCAAATATTGTATATATTTTGTCACAACAAAAATTATGTGTTTCTCATGAACTTTAAAAGGTTTGTAAGGAGAGAGAAATCAGGGTGGAGGGAGACAGCTAAGAAGCACTGTTCCACACTCCAGACCCCAAACCTCCAGACCTGAGGTCCAACAACACCCAATGAAAGACAAAATGAAGAAACGGAGTCCTAAGCCCTGCCTGACCCAACCAGCACAGGCCCCAGGCACACTGCGCAGAGTCCCCGTGCCCACCAGCTACAGTGGCTCCTTGGCTTTGTGACTCCCTCCTTTGCCATCACCCAAGCAGCGAGCCAAATTCAAGAGAGTAGGCAAGAAGAAATGCAGACCGGTGCTGGCTGGAGGTGGAGGCGGCTCCGCAGGCACACCCCTGCAACACTCCTTCCTGACAGAGGTGACAGATGTCTATGAGATGGAGGGGGGACTAATGAACTTGTTCAATGATTTTCATTCAGGTTGCCTGCAGGCCTTTGGAATGGAATGCTCCTTCGAGCAGTTGGAGCATGTTCGGGAGATGCAGGAGAAGTTGGCTAGACTTCACTTCAGCCTGGATGTGTGTGGCGAGGAAGAGGACGAGGAAGAGGAAGAGGATGGGGTCACAAAAGGCTTGACTGAGGAGCAGAAGAAGACAATGGCTGACCGAAACCTGGACCAGCTGCTTAGTAATCTAGAAGATCTTAGCAATTCCATACAGAAGCTGCATTTGGCAGAGAATGTCGAGCCTGAGGAGCAGATAACGGCATAGGTGTCGCCTAGACTCTTCTTCTCTCCTCTTCAAACTGTAACTTTTTACGGATTCGGGAGCCCCTAGGTGCTATGGGGTCGGGGGCACTGGTTGGAATTAAACAAATTGAAAAGCGAAAAAAATTAAAAGGTTGGTAATTGATTTGAACATATATTTGAATTATTGTTTTCAGCTCTTCTCATTGATAGCAGTAAATAACAACATGGGCATAACCATGTTGGGACCATTCGTCAAGCGGACTACCTCTGCGTCCAGCATTGCACAGATACCTGTGATTAGAAGCCTTGGCTCTGGCCTGTGTGTGGTTATGATACTCTAAGAAAGCTCCAGAAACATTTCACATAAATGTAATCAACCGAACTTCCAACCACAGAAAGAGTTTCTTACTTTCATTTAAGCTTGTGGTTCTATTCTAAAATTAGCAAAGTGAATGTATGGTGATTTTGGCTCTGACCACAGCAGGAGATGTTTCGGGAGATTTAACTGTTAGTGTTCCTAAGAAATTAGCAATTGCTTTTGCCTTGAGTTGCCAGTCTGAACTGTAGCCATAAAAAAATCTTATGTTCACATATTTACATTATTTTATACTCTGTGATTTTCAGGGTATGCTTATCAAGTACAATTCGTGTGTGTGTGTGTGTGTGTGTGTGTGTGTGTCCGCGCGCGCACGCGCGTGTGTGTATCCCAAGTATTATAAAATACCTTATCAAGAGATCTCAATATAAGTGGGAGCCCACTTGAGTCCTAAGGATCAACGGTAGTTGAAACTAGTGATCTTTCTATGGGGTTGCCCTCCTCTTCAGCTTCTTCAGTCTTTCTACTAATGCAATAAGGATCCCCAACCTCAGTCCAATGGTTGGTTGTAAGTATCTGCATCTTTCTCAGTCATTTGCTGAAAGAGCCTTTCAGAGGACAGCCTTGCTTGGCTCCTGTCTGCAAGCACAACATGGTATCAGTACTAGTGTTAGGGATTTGGTGCCTGCCCATGGGATGAATCAAAAATCAGGCTGGTCACTGGATGGTCTTTCCTTCAGACTCTGCTACATTTTTTTCTTGCATTTCTTTTAGATAGGAACAATTCTGGGTCAAAAATTTTGAACGTAGGTGGGAGGCCCATCTCTCTACTGGGAACCTTGTGTATCTATTGGAGGTGATTTCTTCAGGTTGCATATCCCCACTGTTGGGCACTTTAGCTGTTTTGCTTTTGTTTTTTTTTTTGTTTGTTTGTTTGTTTGTTTGTTTTTTTGGCATGTATTCTAATTCACGTTCATCTTCACTCCTCTGTGAAATTATAATACAAGAAATACAGCAGAATCACCACTAGTGTGTACTTGGGAACCGGACTGTTTAGATTAAAATTGTTGCCATAGCATAGCCTCTATAATCTTACACAACCTACTGAACCTCATGGAGACTAAACTTCCTTATAAGAGAAGTAGGTATAATAACAGCCTTACTTTGAAGGGCATGTGTACAATTCTTAGACTAATATCAAGTGTATTAGAAAAAGGCAAGTATACTGAATTATCTTTACAAATGTAATTTCTTCTGCTCTGGGCTCTTAATCTTTATGAGATGTAAAAACTCTTCCAAGCAACCCAATTAACATAATTGCTTTTCATGTTCTCCTGATTTGATTTTATTTACCTGTACATGTTCACTGAGATGAATGCATGCTTATTTACTTCTTGTTAGTGGTAGTGGTGTTACAATACTCAGGTTCCAATTCTAACTTCTTCAATGGCTTAACTGTTTTAATGTGAGTGAATATCTTAGCCTCGGAATGTAGGATGCCCTAATGGGTAAGGCGGGAATATGGTTGAAGCCTATGTAGAAATGTATATTAAAACAATTACTTCAATTAGTACATCATGGCAAAACATCCCCTGGAGTTGCAAACAATAATATTCAAAACAAACAAGACAAAAACAAAAGAACTCTTCATGTAGAAAGGAGAAATAGAAAACACAGAAACAACTCTAATGAATATAAGAAATGTCATCAAGGAACAAAGAGAAAACAGGAATAACATGAGTGACAATTAAATAATATTTAAAAGAACTTACTGACTATGTCAAATATGAAAATGTAATGGTTAAATGATGACTTGATTTTATAGATTGTAGCTTCAGTTGAATGCAATAAAAATAGTCAGATATTCTGGAAAACTGAGTTGAAGACAGACAATAAAAAACAGAGTGATGAGACAGCCTTCAGAGGTGAGAAAATACTGGCAAAGTTTTTATCTAACAAAGTACCAATATTCCGAATGCACAAATAATCATAAGAAATTCTAACTGAAAAGAGTGAATTCTTAGATGTAAAACTATAGCACTGAAAAGTGTGTTAAGAGAAGACTGACAATTAAAAAATATCTAAAGTGAATATAACCAAATACAATATAAAATAAAAAAAATATTAGTCACACCAGGTAAAAGATAATACATTAGGAATTATTTGAAATTTATAAATAATTATAAATATAGATTTTATATTATAAAAGTTCTAGAAGTTTCAGCTTTATTAATTCTACTACTAATAATAAAAGATGCAAAATAATTGTCATATTTGTTGAGAGACAGCTGCATATATTTCAGTTCCTCTCAAATGATTTTATACTGAAGACTTTGGAGGAACAACATAGCCATATGCAAGACATGGTGAAGAAAAATAAAGAATTTAAATACCTCAGAGTTAGTAGTGCAAATGAAATAGAGATGAATTATTATCAATAATAATTGTGTGGTACTGCATCAAACATTATGGAAAATATAATCTTTCCTAAGGAATCATCTCAAAACTATAGAAACTGGATCTACGGATGCATAAAGCCCCCAAGTTATGTCCCAGTACCACACAAAAGGAAAAACAAGCAAACAAACACAAAAATCATATCTTTTTAAATAAGAGAAACCACTATAATAAAATAAAGGTAATAAAAAGCAAGACATTAAAAAAAAAAAAAAGAAACAAGACAACCATGATGAGTGCTGACAGCTATTAGAGGGAGCCTTAGAAATGAACTTGGTAGACAAGCAGCAACTGGTAAGTGGGACATTTATGAAGAAATTGACAGGGCAAATATAAAAAGTCACATTAATTCAAATGTCAGGACATTTGGGACAGTAATTTCCTGTGAAAATGTATTTTCATATTACTTCATACTTCATAAACCTTGCAAAAAGCAAAGCAGTAATCTGCCTGCCTCTAGTTACCCATGGTCTGATTAATTATGAATACAAGGAGAATAAGAACAGGATTCTTTGTATATTTCCCCTCATAAGTCATTTCCTTATCATTTACCAACTTGATTGTCCTCTCTTCTAGATCTCCTACAATGTATGCTAGGTTAGAATAACCTGAACTCACTCATCACTCCCTGCAACACTGGAACTCATTTCTACTTGGGCTTTGATATTCATGATCCAATCTCACTCTAGCCTCAATCTCTATTCTTACTTTGCAGGAATTAATATTCTACTTTCCTGTTTTGAAAAACTTTGGGAGTAAAAAGGGACATTTACTTGTCTATGACTGGCTTATTTCATTTAGCATAATGCCCTCCAGTTCTATGCACACAGCAGGAGTCATTATTTTGTACTTGAAAACTACTCCTCTAAGGACAATTTACTCTACACTGCCATCAATGGACATTACAGATTATATATTAAGTTTAAATTTTATGAATGGGATTTTTTGGTTGTCTTGTCTAACTTCAATATGAAAGTTTTCATTTTATTATAATTTATTTTATCATGTTTGGTTGTTATATCCTAGAAGCCCTTTGTTTTCTAATGAAAGACAATAAAAAAAGGAGTGGATCTAGAGGGAGAAAAAAGATGAGGAAGAAAAAGGAGAAGAGAAAGAGGGAACTATAATCACAATATATTGTAATCTATTTTCAACTTAAAAAAAAAGAAGAGAACTCGTGGCATTATTTTGCTATTGTGACTAGGGCTATTCTGAACAGATGAGAATCTGTGATAAATGTTGATGAGCTGGTTTAATATATAAACTGAATATTAGGATAGCTGGATCATATAAAGATGCTTTTAATTTTCAAAGAATATATCCTAATCTCTATAATATCTATAATCATTTACATTCCCACTGAGCAAATTATAGGGTTATTTTTTCCCTCAATATACTCACATTTGTTAGCTTAAAAACTTTTTGATACCAATTGCCCATTGTCTTGCTTGGGGCTGATATTGTATTGTGGTTCTAGTTTACAATTCCCTGATGACTAGCAATATTGTATACTCTTTCATACATTTGGAAAATTTTGTTTTGTTTCTTATGCATAATCATTTCAAATAACATACCTGTTATGCATTTAATGGTTGTTGTTGATTATTTGTGTGTTCTGAATATTCCTATTTTGTTGAATGATGAATTTTAAATTATTTTTTCACTCCTAAAGTCTGTCTCATCACTATTTAGTTTTGCTGTGTGATGGTTTCTTAGTCCACACAACCTCATTTGTCTATTTTTAACAGTTGTTTTCTATGCTTTTGAGGTCATAGAAAACATCATTTATACCAGTGTCACTTTATGCTTTCTTCTAGAAGTTTCACAGCTTTAGATCTTAAAGTAGTTGGGACGTTTCTATTTAGCATTTGTATACAATGAGAGAAGGGGATGTAGTTTCAGTCTTCTATATGTGGATATCCAGCTTTTACAACATCATTTACTAATGTCTCATTTTACACACCAGTTATGAGCTTTCCCTGTAACTCCAATGAATAAGTAAATAAATACAAAGAACATCTATGAATAATAAATTTAGTATACTGATGTCTACAAAGAATGTTTGACAATACTTATAAAGGAATCTGAAGATGAAATAAACGCTAATAATGAAAGGCCACAATGTCCACGACTTGGAAGAATTAGTATATAGTGTCCATGTTAAATATTGTAATTTCCATATTCAATGCAATTACCATCAAATATCAATGACTATTATTAAAGAGATAAAATAAAAACATAAGTCATATGGAAACAGGAGGAATCCCTAAAACACAAAACAATATTCATGTGAATAGGATAAACCTGGAGTCATCAAGACACTGGACTCAAGGCATACATAATGCTATAATAATCAGGACACCATAACACTGGCATAAAAGTCAACAGCAATGAGTAAGAATAAATATGTAGTAAGTAATAGATCTGCATCTACAAGCAGCTAATTTCAGGAAGTCTCTAAAACCAAACAATGAAGAAACAATAAAGAAATGAATGTGAGAAACTATTGAATATTTGGGAATGACTGTCTAATTAAAAATTGAATATAGAAATAGGTGTGCATTTGCGGGGTAATATGGAATCCTAGTGAAGTGGAAACTTCCTGGACCTTCTGAGGTTATCCCTAATAAGTAGTCCTAGTGATGGAGGATACGAAGCCTGACCTAGCCCTCTGCTGTAACCAAGGTAGGCTCCCAGTGGTGGGTCTGGGATACCAATCCAGCCACAAAATCTAAAACTCACAACCCGTCCTGTATGCAAGATGTGTTACAGCAATGCTAGATCAGAGCATGGGGGAGTGGCCAACCAATGACTGGTCTATCCTGAGGCCCATGTCAGGAGAAGGGAGCCCATGCCCTACACTGCCTAGATGGCCAGGATCCAGAAGCTAGATGGCTCAGAGACCTAAGGTATCTGACAATGAATGAATGAATGAAGCCAATGAAATTATTCATAATGATATTTTGGTATTCTCATTGGATTAATGCCAGCCCAATCATCAGTAGAGAGAAGTCCTCCAGCAGCTGATTGCAGCAGATACCTACTACCAAACATTAACAGACCTAGGGTGATGCCTGTAGAAAAAAGGGAGAAAGGACTGTAGAATCTAGGATAGCATACCCCACAGAATCAAATAAGCAGAGCTCATAGGGGCTCACAGAGACTGAGCAGCAACGAAAGAGCCTGCAAAGGTCAAACCAGGCCATGTGCATACATGCCATGGTTCTTTGGCCTGGGTTTTTATTGGACTCCCAATAACGAGATATGGGTGTTGGTGTCTGACTCTTTTGCCTTCTTGTGGGACCTTTGTCCTCCTACTGGGTAGCCTCGTCCAGCCTTGATAGGAAGGTATATATACCTAGTTTTATTGCATCTTGTTATGTTGTGTTTAGCTGAGATCACTGGGATGCCTGCTTTTTTCTGAAGAGGAAGGAGCAGTGAACCCGGAAGAGAGCAGGAGCTGGTTGGGGGATGAGGAAGAAAGGAGAGAGTGGAAGCTGTGGTTCAGATATATTGTGTAAGAGACAAATACATTTTAAATAAACAAAGTAATAGTAAAACATGATAAATATATTAGGGACATGACAGAGAAAAATGTGAGAGTTTTGATAAAGAAGAGTGATGTCATCAAAAGGCAAAACAACAACAACAACAACAACAACAAACAGTTGAATTTAAGACAGTGATTCCAGTAAGAAGAGGGGGCCTTGTTTTTTCAGATTGACATTTAATTGAATAAAAAGAAAATTATCTGGAAAGTAAAATACGATTTGCAAATTCCAGCAAATGCAGATTGTTACCCAGATTTCCAAATCGCAATTAACATTTGTGAACATCTCTTGTGATTTGCAGTCATGAACTGTTCATTATAAATAGTTTCCAGAACAAACCACACAGGACTTGTAGAGTCCACTGAGGACTATTGTGCAAATCACTAATCTATCAAATCCAGATAATTACTGGATAACCTCTACAACTGTACCAGGCACTGGTGCTACTCAGATATTGGCTTAAATGCATTTCTTTACCTCAGGTCTAACCTTGAAGGTTAGGAGAGAAAACTACTACCCACAAAACCTAAGCCTAACTCAGTCTCAACTTGTCTCATTTACTTTTCCTCCTCACATCCAGTCTCTAGTTCTTGATCAGCTGCTTCCCTGGAACAAGTCTTGAGTCATACATTTCTCTCCACGTGCATTATAACACCCAAGTCACTCCTCCATCACCTGACACAGAGATTGTGGCAACACCTGGCTCTGAGTATCTCCAGGCCTCCTCCTCATATTCCATCTCAACCCTATCAAGTAGCATCAATTTCTTCAAACAGAAAGTTCATTGAGTGTTTACCTAAGTGGCTACCCCAAATACTGAAAATACAGCATTTTGTCATGACCAATCTCATTTCAAACTACATTTTCTCCTTTCCATAAGTACACAGATCTTCCTTGTGTTTCCCTGGCTATCACGCTTGTTCTCATTTTAGGCTATATAATCTATTGTCTCAGTCAGGAACATTGTACGTCTCAGCATAACTGTAACATCCTTATTGGGGCTTCCCCTTTTCACTGAAAATGTTCTTTTTTCCACTTCACTGAGATTTCTGTCATGGCTTGGCTCACTGCCTGAATGACAAAACCTGCTATGCCATTAGCATCCAACAAATATGCACTCTTTGTAAAGAAAACTTTCAGAAGTCCAGGATTCTGTGCTTGGTTGCTTCTTAATGATATGAAAAAAATAACTAATTTTCACAAAAGAAAAAAAAATCCAAGTAAAAATTTATTTGCTGATGTACTTGAGATTAAATTATGTGAAGAATGTTGATGAAAAGGAGAAATATCATGATGCATAATGCTGCTAAAATGTGAGTTTTTACTGTTTTTTTAAAAATTAGCTTTGCATCTGTTTTGCTGTCCCTGTTCTAGGTGCCTTGCCTAACAATCCCTCCCTCAATGCCCCCTCCCTTCCCCTATGAGAGAGTAGATGACACCCATTGATATCCTTCCAACCTGGAACATCAAGTCTCTGCAGGACTAGGTGCTTCTCCCACTGAAGCCAGATAAGACAGTGAAGTTAGGGGAGGTGATTCTACAGACAGTCAATACCTATACGGATAGCCTATACTCTAGTTGTTTGGAACTGCCATGCAGACAATGTTGCACATCTGCTACATATATGTGAGGTAGTTAGGTCCAGTCCATCTATGCTCTTTGGTTGGTGGTTCAGTCTCTGAGAGTCAATGGAGCCTTATTTTAAAGGCTTAGTGGGTGAAGCCAATTTTTTCTCATATCTGTACAAGAGCAAGGTTTTAAAAGAAAATCATATTATAGACATTGCTTATTTTGTTGGACACTGGGTATTTTTCTTACAAATCCCCTTCGTGTCACATTAAAGATGTAATTTCAGGCAGGAATCTAAATTTTAGGCTATAACAAGGAAATGGGCTTCAGATATGAAAAAGACTTTGGGCTAGAACAGGGACGTTGGCTCAGATATTTTGGTCATTCTGACAAGCTTTTAGAAACAGTGATTACAGGAGTGTTCATGTAATTGGGTTTAATGCCTTGCTTGTTCTTTGACTATTTGTGTTTATTGTCTTGCTTGTTCCTTGACTATTTGCATCTATTATATTGCTAGTTCCTCAACCTAGTACTGACCTTAATACTTGCATGTAATTAAAAGGGTATAAAAGCAAAGAGGAGAAGGGATGGAATAGGGGAGGGGAAATGGGGAAAGGGGATGACAACTGAAATGGAAATAAATAAAATATCCAATAAAAAAGGTTATTAAAAGCAAGGCAAATGAGTATTACAGATAATGGTGTTTTCCTAGTTTAAGAGCTACCCTGACCTTGGAATGACATGGGATGGTAAATTAAACACATCTATTAGAAGAGCAAGTCTTGGTTTAAAAAAAAGAAAAGAAAAAACTGATCACAATGATTTGGGGGCTCCACAGTAGCTATCCATTAAACTTTCTATCCAATTGCAAAACAGTACACTTTTCCTCATACTAAAATCCACTTCCAAACTGATTGAAGAAGCCAAAGCTATAAACTCTACTCATTTTTTCCAGCAATTGTTATTCCAGTGAAGTAAGGCGAAAGCCTCCTTAAACCAAGTACTTTCCAGAATTCAATAGCAAGCAAAAGCCTCCTTCTGGTTGACACACCTCCTGTTCAGTGGCAATGGCTGTTTTATGCAAATCAATCAAGGAAACTGAGAGAGCATCTTTGACAACATCTGCCTGCAAACGTTCAGCACACTTGGCATTTGAATCCATGTGGCTAAGTACAAAAGTTAATGACTCTGAATTAGATTGGATGAAGTGTTGAGACTGCCAAGTGTGACATAGAGATCCTTATGAGGGAGCAACCCATGTGCCGGACACATTTCTTATTTGGGATGAATACTGAAGTGCTGAGACACTACAAGGAAATATCTCCATTAGACAAAATGATGTTTGGATTTGTAATTTGCTTTTCTTGCTTCCAGGATCAAACACCTGCTTGCACATGCTAAAAAGCATGGCTTGGCTTGGATAAAAATTACCCTAACACAAGAACTGGAGCTACATGATGAGTATCTTAAGAATTTGTGACATGTGGCACATCCCTGACAAGTTGTAAACCATGACTTGTATGTAACACAGCTTTCTCTGCCTCTGTGGGGGAGTATCCTCATTTAGGTTCTTACACTGCCTTATCCATCAGCTGCTCTGGCATGGACTACATAAAAAACCATTGCTCACTCTTCACACCAGTGATTGTCAGTCTGGTTTTACTAATATCCTTCAAAGCTACCCTTCAAAGCTTCAAAGACCCCTGGATAATGCTAAGTACCCTTAATGTATTATACTAGAAGGTGTTACAAAATTTATCCTAGTCAATTCTTCATTCTAAACCTGTACCGTGCTCAGTGTCCTAGCTAAGGTCTTCACTGGTCTCTTTGATTTTCCCAACATCCCGCTGCTCTGGCACCTTTAGAGCATAACTCTGAGAAAGAATAACAAAGCTTGCACCAGATACTGGCATTCTGTGATATCCACTGCTGACACTGGCCTCTGGAGCAACTTTAATAAGAAGAAGACAGAATGAAAGGCAGACAGTTTAGTGAATGACCTAAACTGATTATGGGTGACAGGTTGATTGGTGAGCACAGAGACTTCTAAGTACTGAGTCTATTTGCAATAGGGTATGGATAAAAATGTAACTTGACTTGTGAACACAGGTGACATTTGATTCTAGCAAAATGCCTTCCCAAAACATAGGTGAAAGAAGAGAAAACAAAAATAAGTTTTAGTCTGCCATACGAATAGTGATGGACTCATTTTCTGGGCAAATAAATACAAATACAAATAAAAATAAAAATGTGAAACTTGGAAAAAAGTATCTCAGAAGCACAGGATGCTGAGTGAGAGTAGTGTAGCAGAGATTTAGGCCACCATGGGGGGTATGCCGGAGCAGGCGCTGGAGTTCTCTTCACTTGTACATATTCATGTGGAGCCATAGTATAACTTAATAAAAGACCATTGGACTAAACCAAAACAGGTTGAATTATAAGTCATACAGATAACTCACACGCTCATTATAGACTCCCAGTCTCAAGTAGATTAAACCATGTAGCATGAATTTTTTTGCTTCACTTTCTTTGACTGCTTTGGGCGTAGGAAGATTTTAGAAATACATTTAGGATTTAATACAGTTAATAACATCTTTCAACAATTTTCTGAAGGCATTACAAATTCTCCCAAATTACAACTTAATAAACACATCCGTGGAAAATAGGCCACCTGACATATGAACATTCTATTTGGATGTTGCAGTAATGTCCTTCCTTTTTCATGCGTAAATGCTCTGGCAGTCATTTGTGCCATCATGCATTTCCAAGTCCATGGGTTCTATGCATTACTTGAGAAATCCTGAAATATTACCTCAGGAATCCTGCTGTTGCTGGGGCCCCACAACACTACATTTCACTGTTCTTACGGAACAAGAATAAGTAAGAACTTGTCTTTGAGGTATCACCAAATCACTAATGGAATAGACAGGATGGTCTTGGCTTTACATCAGACAACAATAAGAAACATCATGGCCACACTGAAAGTAAGGTTGTAAATCAAATATGAACACTGTGCTGTTTTTATGGAGCAGGAATGATGGACATTCATTTTGAAAAGCAATTCTCGCACCTGCTATTTTTCAATAGGACCCAGGTTCAGTTCTTAGCACCTACATGATGGCCTAGAAGAGTCATCCCTCCAGTTTGGGGTATTAAGTAACCTCATCTGGCCGTCTTGGGCACCAAGCACATGTATGGCATGCATACTCACATGCAAAAAAACCACTCATATAAATAAGATAAAAAGTAAACTCAAAGATTTTCCTTTTTAAACATTTTGTTTTATCTTTGCCTTTACATTCAGGAGAAATTTTATGATGATTGTTAAAGTAATTTTAGATAAGCTAATTTAGCCATTCCCATATTTCTGGTTCAGTAGTCTGAGTGGTTTGACAGGCCATTAATAATTTCATCTTTTTCACATTTTGAGCTTCTCAGAGTCTAAAATAAATCCTTCTCTTTCTCCAGTATTAAACCCTTGAAAATTTAAGAACTGTTAATAGCAATCTACAATCAGTTCCTCTCTCCCATGAAACTCCTTTGCCTATCAGTTAATGTCACATATAGAACAACATAAAAATTAAATCTCCAAAGTGTCTTTTCAGGGGTTTTAACTCATTCAATTTGTGTAAGGTCTGGTATTTTCAAGCAAGATAAAATCTGCTAATTTTCAACTCATATATTGTCTTCTCTGTGGCTTGAGACACCACATTACCTCCTCAGTGAATTTCTTACTTCGTAACATGGACATGAAAAGCTGATTGATGTTTGTAACATTACTATTTTAGGAAATTAGACAACACTTAAAAGCTCTTCATTGAAAGAACAAAGCTGAGGTTGCTAGGGTTTCCGAGGTTCTCCATGTTTTAACCTCATCATTTATCATGTACTTAGCAAGCTTCCAAAAGAGGGAAGCAGCCAACCGTGCTAACGAGCTATGACACCGATGGTTCACAACAATGATCATCAGGGCATGATGTCTCTAGACGTGCAGTAGGTACACATACCAATACCTGTTGGTAACCAACAGCTTTGTAATTGAATTTAAGTCCTGCTCAACATGAAGGAAATCATGGCTGGTACTATAAACCTATCCAAATACTTAGTCTAGTGAGCTCATGAACCTTGGAGGAGAACCTACCATTGTCTTCTTACTAAACCAGCATCATAACTCATTACATTCTAAATATTGTCCTTATACTCACAGATGTGTATAGTGGCCAACACCTTTCATCAAGGGAACATGTCTTTGCAAAATATTGAGACCATAACAGAGAGCCACAACTAATCAAAATACAAAGTTGTGAATCTAAATTCCAATAGATATACCTAGACTACAACTCCCATGCCTGAAGCTGAGGGATCATTGAACAAGAGGGAGTAGAAATATTAAAACATCCAGATGGAACTTGAACAGGCAGTTTGCTGGGAGATTGTGTCTCATAAGAATGTCAGAAAGTGTACACATAGTGTCTCACCAACATGACTGTATAACATAACCAGAACAAGGACAGGAAAAGTAAACATGCTGACATGAATGGAAGAAAGTTCCAGAGGCCTCAATCACAAAAAAACTATAAGAGCTAAGGCATATTATGAGCTAAAGAATCAAGTCTACCCCAAGAAGAAGCAATGCACTTGGTTATATAATACCAAACTGTCAGCCCTAAAAACATAATTAGTGAAAAAGAGACAAGGAAGGCTATGGAACCATTTAGAACACTGATGGGAGGGGAAAGTGATGTACTTAACTTATAATCTCAAAAGATTTATAATTTTTAAGTGAGAAAAATTTGAATCTAGCGCTAATGATGTAAAGTCCTTATATTAATTAAGCTAATGTCCACAAATGCAGGGTTAGCATCTATTGTCACAAGAAAGAATACGATGGCTTTACTGTGCCCCAGTCAAACTCTATATTAAATACTGCTAGTTAAATACAAGTTATAGCTATAGTTTGGACTTTGTAAAAATTGGGCTTCATATGAAATTCTCAAACGTGAATTCAGTTAAACTCAGCAGCTAGCTAGTGTTTATTCATTTGGCTACCCGGATATGTTTGGAATAATATTTATATGAATTTTTTTAAAGTTTAGAATATTACTTTAAAAATATTAATAAATTAGTGAAGATGTTGGCATACTGTCTTTCACAAACCTGTTTATGACCCTGTAAAACATATAATACCTCAAAGCAACTAGACAACTCAGTATATTATAGGGATTTTTTTGTTGTTGCTGCTGCTGCTATTGGTGGTGGTGGGCTTTATTAATGTTCATAGACTGTGGTCTAGATAAAACATCTACATTTAAATAATAGAAGCCATGTACTCAAGCGTTTACCTATAACTTTATCACACTAAGAAAAAGAGATAGTATAATTATACATACTGAAGTGTTACAGTCTATTCACACAAAGACAGAGTACATAGAACATAAAATGACTACAGAATGTACTTTTTTTGGATAAGGAATGCTAACACCTTTTTGCTTTATGATATAAAATTTGAAAAGCCACATAGTTGTTTAGGTACATGCCATAAAAATAAATTAATGTAATAATTAGCATTAAATATTAATACTTGTCAGTAGATGGGTATTTTAGGATATTCAGTATCACTATACTTAATTCCATAGCTTTAGGTCTACTTAATTAAGCTGACTAATTTCATTAGTTTTTTACAAACCATTACACTCCAATTCAACCACAGCCCCACATAATAATCCTCTCAGCATACAACTTGGAGTAAAGGTAAAAACAAAAGTCTTTGCATTGGATACAATCATGCTATGACTCTGAAACTGATATTAAGGTGGTAAGGAGCCCTTAAACCACTGGAAATCTAGCCCTGACATGCTGATGGAGAACTCACACTTCATCTGGCTAAAGGTGGTCACACGTATCAGCAAAGCCATTATAGCATCAAAAAAGTCTAGAGCAGGTGTCAGGGACATCTAGAAAGCAGAAATACAGAGATAGAAACCATGAAAAAGAAAAGCAGTATTTTGTATTTGTCCCTGTAATTGTATATTTTGGCTTATCTTTAGATAAATCTTCCTTTGGTAAAGTCTGTGACCAGTCCTCCTGAGATCAAGGAAACTAATCATCCTATTTAGCAGGTCTGCTTAGGCATAAAAAACACAGAAGCTTTCTGTCTTGCCACCCATGGTAGCATTGTACTCAGGAATTTCTCCCTGTCTGCTCTGAATCTCATCCCATACTTTTGCTAACCACTTTCCTTGTGTTTCATATTCTCTTCCACAGCTTGTAGAACTGCACAAGAGGGTTGCACTGATTCATTGTGGTAGCATTCACTGTTTGAAAAGTGTCATTCTCACCATACATCCCTCATCTGCCATTGTTGGTGCAGCCTATGGAAATCAGGGCTGAGGAGGGTCCTCAGAAATCTAAAAGTATATCTATCACATTGTCCAGCTGTACTACACTTGGGTATGCATTCCTTACTCTAGAGATACAGGCTTATTGCTCATCTATGTATTTACATGGACTACATCATCATACTGCTTATTTGCAATAGCCAGGAATTGGTTGAAGAAACAATGAAAAATGAGGTTGAGACTTCCATCCCTCAGGCATCGCAGCAGACTAAATCCTGGATTCTGAAACTTAGCCCCCATGCCCTTTTCCAGTGTTCATCATAATTGACCTTCTACTGTTTTGTTCTGTGAGTTGCTCTGTGTGTATGTTGGTGGGGGTAGTACCTTGTTAAGTTTCTTATACTGGTCTTGAGCTGGGGACTATACTGGCTCAGCTTTCAGGTCTTCCTCAAAAGTGGATCTCCTGCTTGATAGTGAAGAAAGAAACCTCAGGATTTGCTCCCAGATTTTAAAAAAAAAAAAAAAAAGGTTTATTTTATTTGCATTTTTGCACTGGATCTTGTCTTATTTATCTTCATAAGCTCAGACTCAAGCTCGCCCTGACCATCATCTCCATGAAGACAGATGGCGATCCTCCTTGTTCCCATCTGTGACTGCACAGCCAGCACAACTTTTCAGAAAACAGAGATATTCTAGATGAACGCATGGAAGGTTGAAAATCAAAGCCAGGGACCGATAAAATGGTAAGAAATCCATCTCACATGTCCTGATGAATTTACTATTTAAAATATTAAAGACCTTTAAAGCCCACAGGAAAAAGGAACAGAGATATCAGCCAGGGACTGGAAAGATGACTCAGAGGTTAAGTCCCTGCTCTTTCAGGGGCCATAAGCTCAGTTCCTAACACTCACAATTTCAATTGACTTACAGCTGTAATGACCAGGAAATCATTTGCCTGTTCATGTCTTTGAAGTTACCTATATTTATGTGAATATCCCTCTTCCCCACATATACATAGTGAAAAATAATAAAACACATTAACGTATTACTACCAATGACCTTTGCTTCCTCTTAATTCATCTTATTTAGTCGACTAAATTTATTATTAAAGAAATTTATAGTAAATAGCTACAAATGTGAGACTTGCTTCAATGAGATTTCTTGTAATCTGATAAACAAAATAGGAAATCCATAGGTAGACTTCCATACCTGCTAGAGCCTGTTACTATTGTTTTATAGGTTAAAGTAATTTAATAGGATGGTTTGCAATTGAAAGTCCAACATTACTTACTCTACTCACTTCACTGGGGGTGGGGTGGGGGAGCTCCAGTGTGCTTTATAGTGAGTGTCAGATAGAAAACAAAGGCTCAGATGCAATGGTACAGCCAAGCCCCAATCCCATATGGAAGATCTGCTTTGGGATCAACAAGATTGGGCTATTTTAAATGTATGTTGAATGTTCTGCAAGGCCAGACACCATGGTACAAACCAGTCTCTTCTTAGACTCAGGTCAAAAACACAAATGCTCAAAACAAATGTGAAGTATGTATGAAAATGTCAATTCATACAGGCTAAGCTATGTAACTTTGGCTGTATTTTCTCTGCCAAAGTGCATTACACTTCAAACAGGTTGTTTCCATGACAAAACCCCTCAAAAGATCAGAGGAAGCAGGGCAAAGATGTAATGTGCAGTCTTATGACAGGCACCGAATATCATGCCAATGTACAGCATCTGTGGCACATTAATTTGATACATAAACCCTTGAGTCACATCGATATCACAGAGTCATCTGAGTCACTAAACTTAATCATTCTGCAGCCTTCTCTGTTAACACAAAAGTCATAGTCTTCACTGAATTTATTCTGTAGTTTAAAGAGCATTGTTTGGCTAGAAAAGAGTGTGTTCTGCTTCTTGAAGTTCCTTTGAGCAATAACAGCTCCAATTATTCCTTGGCTGGAAAAGCAACATTCTGTTCTGAGACAAAGTAGAAAGTACTTCTTCAGAGATTTATAGTCTCTGATCACATCAAGCCTATGGACACTCATCACAATGATTTCCTTGAAAGAAAATCACAGAATATCTTTGTTTTCATGAATGAGTTCAAGGGATGTTTGCATCTTTAAAGAGAAGAAAATTGAAGAAACTATGAAGAAGAATGGACATATTGGTATTCTTAGAGGTTAAAGTATACAGCTAATTGCATGACATCTTTTTGTTTTTTATTTATTATATTTCACTAGAAATGATATCTACATGGTTTTAACATGGCGTGACTACAAATAAGTATAGTAAAATTGAGGAAACATTGTTTTTAGAGCAGATTATGCTTTTCCTATTATCAGCCCCTCTCCAGTCATTCTTAGATATTTTAACAGAAAATTACTCATTCTGTAAGGAACTTTTATAATCCTTGTTAACCTTGGTTGATAATAAAATACAACAGAAGTAGATCACCAATTTTCAGGTTTCCTTAAAGCATTTAAAGAAACTCTTTGTTATTTTAAGATACAAGAAAATTAATGGCTCTAGCCATGGTGCTTTTAAATCACAAGCCTTGAATAAGAACAAATAAAATGGCATTATCTATTACCTTGTGTTATACTTTAATTTTACTATAAAGGAAGACCCTTTATTCAAAATTACAGCTGTTTTCCCACTACTTACTTTCTGTATTTATCATTTCAAACACAGCATTGATAGACTGTGGCTCATAGATCACTGACAATTTACTATAAATTAGTTCTTCCAGAACTCTGCACAAGTAATAATAAGATTGACAGGGAAATTATAAATGTGAGAAAACTCACCTCACAAAAAGGAAAAGGTTTTCCAAGTAATAATGATACAAATGAGGGTAAAACATATTTCTAAATTTGTAAGTTTGTAAGTGCCATTCTTTCTTTTAAACAAATTTCTGCCTAAGTTTCCACTTCTACTCTTTTGCACCCTAGTTATATGGTGCTTGTTGTCTTTTCAGAGTCTGAGAGAATGCTGCCAAATAACCCCCATCTGTCTACATGAACTTCCATGCCCACAGGATGCTTTGTCAGTGGCTCCTTCCAAAGAGAATGTGTTCTAGAGCCATACTATTCACAGATCATGTCTGTATAGGAGAGGGTGGGGTGTTATTTTTCTACAGTGTGTATTACGTGTCTGGGTTGGCTTTCTGAATCTATTTATCTTTTTCAAATTTTCAATTTAAGCCATTTTAGCCTGAGGTCCTAAAGTACACCCCAAGTTCCTGAACATACGAAGTTTCTAATCTTGATTTTCTTAAAAAATATGTTATAGTTCAGAATTGTGACAAGACTGGAACCATGTACAGTGGTAGAGCCACACTGAAAAACACTGTTAATTTTGAAATGCAAGTAAACAAAATAACCAATCAAAGAATAAAAAAAAAAGAAAAACACTGCTGTTGATCCTTGAATGATTAAAACTAGAATGTAGGACCTAGTGCTGCGAATTCTGGATATATTATCAAAAAAAAATTGAAAACAGCTCATAAAAGCAATTTGTACCCTCACGTTTATAGAAGAATTGTTCCAAATACTTACAAGGCCAAAACCTCACGGCTCCAGTGACACATAAACAGAAGAGCCAAAGGTAGTATGAGGAAGAATAAAATATTATTATCCACTAAAAGGAAAGACATTTGGAAACATTCCATAAAATGAGGGAACCTTGAGGAAATTAGAAAAATGAAACTAGACAGCACCAGAAAATGGGAAAAGCTGATTATACATATAAATCATATATCTATTAAAATCACGGAAAAAAAATGATTGGTGATTGGTTCAGAAATTGGATAAAGGTCAATGGGCAGCTTAATGGGTGTGCTTCAATTTTCCAAGAGTTATGATAGTACATGATATGATTGTGTCACAGGCATTAACCAAAAGAAATCAGATTAGACATATAAAACATACTTCCAGCTGTTAAAAATCACAGAAAATAAACAATTGGTGATTTGTTTTCCAGGGTCTGGGTATAGGGCTGTGGGCAGTTTAATGGATATGGTGTTTTAGTTTCCCCAGAGTCATAGAAGGGGTGATACAATTCTGTCACACATTCAGTACCAAACTTTTGAAATAGCCAGAATAGGAGCTAAAAGGCTGACTCAGTAGACAAAGCATGTGCTCATAAGCATGAAGACTGGAGTCTCGATTGTCAGTATCTGCATACAAGTCAGTAAAGTGTTACAGTCCACCTATAATCCTTGTTTCTGTCTTATGGATCCTTAGACTAAATTGGCTAGGTAGCCTATTGAAATAAAAACCATCAGAGTGGGAAGACAGGGAGTGGGTGGGTGGGTACAGGAGCACCATCATAGAGGCGAGGGATTGGATAGGGGGTTTCTGAAAGAGATACCTGAAAAGGGGAAATATTTGAAATGCAAATAAAGAAAATATCTAAAATAATTAAATAAATACCCCCAAACCCCTTGTCATCATTTATAGATACTTCTTCAGTAAGCGGAATAGAGATTGAAGAAGACATCTGACATCAACCTCAGACCTCTCTCACATGCACACATGTGTGCACTCATACCTATACAGATGTGTACCCACATACTTGTGCAGACAGACAGACAGACAGACAGACAAACTCACACACACACATACACACACACACACCATATACAACCAAAATAGCTAAGGTCATAAATTTTATTTTATATATATTTATAAACATATTTATAAATATATATTAAATATATTTATAAATTTATTATATATAATAAAAATTAAATTGAAGGTTAAAATGAATACAGATTATAAGACAAAATATCACAGTTTACAAAGACATGCTACAGAGATTCATGGGACCAGAAAAAGGGTCCATATCACAGCCTTAGGCTTTGTTCCCTATCTTTCATACCTTTCAGTTGATCTTGCATAGGCAAAAAGCAAGGCCCTGAGCATCTAAGGAAGGCCAGAAATTATGGCTTCTAGGGATCTTAAAACAATAGTTTTCAATGACAGCATCTACCTTAGGTTTCTAAAATTTATAAAATAATTACAGTTATATTTGATATATTAATAATTTTACATAAAAATCTCCTTAGCATATTTATCAAAAGTCTGTATTGGATACAGAGATACACATTCAGACATTATGCAGAGAATGCATAATAACCTTTGAACACTCAGCCGTAAACTGGTTGTCCCTCCTCTAAGTGTTCAGGAAACCTGTGGTAGAAGAGATGGAAAGAATGTAAGATCCAGAGGGAGTGGAGGAGACAAAACAAAGCCCTCTAAAGAAGCATGATCTAAGCTCACTCTAATTCACAGAGACTGGGGAAGCATGCACAGGGTCCGCATTGCTCTAGACCAGGTTCTTTGAATATATATTATTGCTTCCAGTTTACTGTTTTTATGAGATTCCCAAGTTTGTGAATTAATGAGCTTCTATTTTTATGCCTTCTTTTGGCCTCTTCTCTTTCTTTCTGTTTGTTTCTTTCTGGAATTCTGTCATGTTAATTTTTGTTTTATCTTATTATATTTTATCTTATTATATTTTACTTTATTATTATCCCTTAAAATCTGTTTGTTTTCTAGTGAGAGACAAAAAGAGAATAGATATGGATGGGAGGAGAGGTGGGGAGAAATTGGAAGGAATAGAGATAGGGGAAACTACAATCAGAATATATTATTAAAGAAGAAAAATTTGATTTTCAATAAAACAGAGAGAAACAGACATTTTTTTTCTTTGAGAAAGGATCTAAACTGTCATCAAGTACTAACTGGATCTACTCTAATTGACAGTAACAGTGCAAGCAGCTCTAAGCCAAGAAAACATGCTTTCTAAGTGTGTTACTTGTACAGAAACCTTATGTGGCGATAGATATGACAGTACATCCCATCATCTTAGCACTTAAGAGGCTAAAGCTAGAGGAGAGTTTTAATATCCCTGGGCTACATTGTGAGAACCATTCTCCAGTCTCTCTCTCTCTCTCTCTCTCTGTCTTTCTGTCTCCCTCTCTCAGACACACACATGCACAAACACATACACACAGCTTAATGCATCAGAGAATGCTTGCAATATATGTTCATATCATATGTTTACACTATGATGTGTGCATTTCTGTTTTAACTGCATAATATCTGAGCTAATAAATATGGGAGACATAAATTCTTCTTGCCAGTTATTAGATTCTGAGATAAAAATCTTAAAATGGATAAATTTAAAAAAGAAAAAAAATCCCTAATAAACAGAAAGCAGACCAAAATAAACTAAAGATCAACAATGCTCCATGACATGCTTACTTTAAGTGTTTTAACTGACACCTTTTAATCCAGAAACACATTCTTTCCAACCACATAAAGGGACCAGAGGGAAAACGGAGGACGTTTGTGAAAGCATGGCAGATACATAAAGTCAGTCCCTCAATAGTAAATTGGTATGAAGTGCTGAATTACAAGGGAAATGTGTTTTCAAATGGAATATTCCTACTACTTAATTATCTCTATTTCCATGGTAACCGTTACCAACTAATGGTGATTTTTCATAAACAAGCCATTGGTTTGAGATGTTGTTCGGCCACCAAAAAAAGATTTAAAATTTGTATTATAAAATGAAATATAAAAGGACATTAAATATGTTGCAGAGGTATTTGAAAGGAAAATAGGAGGGAATAAATTATATGAAGAGGGAAAAGCAAAACTTAAAAGGGGACTCCAACTCAGGTCAGGAAAGGGAGATCAATGCAGAAGGAGAAAAATGGACAAGAGCCAAAGAACACCAAAATTGCTTGTTAAACCTCAAGAGATTACATTATCTTATATTTACTAACTAACTATATATATATATATATATATATATATATATATATATATATATATATATATGTATATATACACACATATGCATATACATACACACACATATATATGTGTGTGTGTGTGTGTATGTATGTATTGAGGAATGTTATGGCACTTGGGCTGAAACTACTTCTGACAAGAACCATTGACTGACAAAATCCCAGTACAAAGCACAAGAGACCTCCTTTCAAAGAGTTGGACAAGGGAGTCCAAGTGACTTCCAAAACATATCATCACAGAAGCCTTTGGTTACTCTCAAGGGTTGGAGGGCAATCCTCCATTGTGGAAGACACTGTACATTCATACTTAGGACACAGGACTCAGATAATTCAAGTTGGAGCTAACAACAAAACCTCCCTCCTGCAATCTGGTTTCCATGGTACCAGAAATGCTATGGAAGTTACAAGTAATGATAATCAATTAATAGTGTTATTCAGCTGTGACAACTATGAACCACAACTATTACTAGCATGACAACGGATCCATAAAAGGTGTTCTAAATGGCACTCACATGTTGGCAACAAACTGCTGTCAACTTTAATGTAAGAGATACCCAACAGGAGGTAAATCATGCCATCTGGAAATCTAGTTAATTATGAGGGTTAGAGAAATCATAGACCTTATAAAATAATCTAATACCATTACATTGCTAGACCAGCATAATTATTTACTACATTCTAAATTTAATCATTATATTCATAGGTAAGTGTACCTACCACTACCCCCATACACACACACACACACACACACACACACACACACACACACACAATCTCTTTTCACTATGTGGAGACTCTCATAGAAAATGCACACAGGACACAATGCAGAAACTAAAAGATCATTAAGAAACCAACTGCAGTGATTATATCTACAGCATAGTTCTTACACTTATGAATTAGTAAACATATCAGAAGAGAGGGTAGAGAGATTGTAAAAGCCAGAATACCTGAAAGATTGCTTTGAAACAGTCTTCTAGCAGCGGTTATGTAAACAAGATATGTAAAATGGTAGTACCACTAGGTATGCCAGTGCTAAGGGGGAGATTTTAACAGTATCCTTCCCCTAGTCAAAGAACTACAGGCAACTATTTTTGTGAGAGGGAGAATTAACCTCTCCTAGGAATGAAATCCATAATATAAAGTGGTTAGTCTTTAAATTTGAAACCATGTACATAAAACAAACAGATTCTGGAGGTGTATTATATATCTACATATACATACATATCTATCTATATCTATATCTATATCTATATCTATATCTATATCTATATCTATATCTATATCTATATAAACATGTGTATGCATGTAACAATAATCATCAAAGAAAAAACTGAACAATTAATGTGTGGGTGTGGTTGAAGAGAAGGAACCTTGGAAGGGCAAGAGTGAGTAAAGGGTATGAGTTAAGTTAAGTAATTCTACTTTAATTTAAAATGCATAAAATAAATCTGAAAAGAAAAAAAGCATAAAAAATATAACTAAACATCTTGTCAACGATGATGAGAGTGTCTTTCTAAGAAGGCTCACTTTGGAGTATAAAGACTATTCGTAAAATAACTATTGTTAGATATTTCATGATTCTTTTAGTCTCCTGAAATTGGAAGCTGGCACAAATAGACAACTCTGTATCACTAATGGTGTTCAGTTGCTCTCTCAATTGCTCATTTTGAAGGCCAACATTTTCATCCATGTCTTAAGTGTCTTAAAACTATTGCCATGACATTTCCAATTTCATTAGAATGCTTCTAATTGTTCATGACAATATAGGTAAAAAATTTCAAGACTATGCAATATTTTTGTATACCTATAAAACATTTAATCGATTATGAATCAAACCCTTAAATATAAATAGAACATTAAATGTATGTTATATTTAGACACATAATTTTACCATAGAATTAAAATATCTTACTACTTCAGATAATGTACTTTTTATTGGTTATTTTAATTATTCATATTTCAAAGGTTGTCCCCCTTCCCAGCCTCCCCTCCAAACACCCCAATCACATCCTCCCATTCCCTTTGCCTCTTTAGGGTATTCTTTCACCCACCTACCCACTCCTGTCCCACCACTCTAGAATTCCCCTACACTGGGGCATCAAGCCTCCACAGGACCATGGGACTCCCCTCCCATTAATTTCAGATAAGGCCATCCTCTGCTACATATGTAGCTGGAGCCATTGATCCCTTTATTTAAACTTTTTGGTTGGTTTAATCCCTGGGAGCTCTAGGGGATCTGGTTAGTTGATATTGTTGTTCTTCCTATGGGGTTGCAATCCCCTTCAGCCCCTTCATTTCTTCCCATAACTCTTCCATTGGAGTTCCCAGGCTCAGTCCAGTGGTTGGCTTTAAGTATCTGCATTTGTATTAGTCAGGTGCTGGCAGAGCCTCTCAGGGGCCCACCTTACCAGGCTGCTGTCAGCAAGCATTTCTTGGCATCAGCAATAGTGTGGGGGGTTGATGTCTGCAGATAGAATGGATCCCTAAGTGGGGCGGTCTCTGGATGGCCTTTACTTTGTTCATTGTTCCATTTTTGTCCCTTTCTTTTCTTTGAATGGAAACAATTCTGGGATACAAAGTTTGAAATGGGTGAGAGGCCTCACTTCAACTGGGGGTCGTGGCCATCTAATGGAAGGGGACTCCAGGTTCTATCTCCTCTTTGTTGGGTATTTTCGCTAATGTCATCCCCATTGGTTCCTAGGAACCTTTCTTCCCTGGCATCTGGGACTTTCTAGTGCGTACCCCCAGTTCCCCACTCCCACTGCTACCTATATCTATCGATTTTCCTGACACTCTATACCTCTCACCTGTCTCTTCCCATACTTGATCTTGACCCCTTTTGCTCATTCCTCCTCTTCTCTCCCTCCCACATCCGACCCTCCCTCTACCTCCCGTGATTATTTTGTTCCCCCTTCTATGTAAGATTGAAGCATCCATACTTTGGTCTTCCTTCTTAGTCTTAATATGGTCTGTGATTTGGACCGTGGGTATTCTGAGTTTATAAATATGAGAAAAGTAACTCAGACACAAAAGAATACACGTGATATATACTTACTGATAAGTCGACATTAGCCCAAAAACCCAGAGATAGTGTACTTTTATAAAAATATTATGTTGCTAAATAGTATTGCATACTTTAGAGAGACATGAGACATTGAGACCAAGGGTATAGAGCAAGGAAACATCAATTACTCAATAAAAGATATGCTTCAAACACTTCCATTTTGAAGACTGCATGTATTAGTTTTAAGATACCTACTGCCAATATTTGTCAGTCTTTCCAAAGTACATTTTATGGATTGAATAAACACAGTTAAATACATTAAAATGTAGGAAAATCAATAATAGTATGGACATAGAGAAATGATGAATCTCTTTTATAAAAAAATGCACAACTTCATGTAAATACAAGAAAGATGGATAGTTCAAGTTTAGAACCTAGGTATGTATACATGTATGTAGCATATATAAATACATAATATGAATATCATGTTTCATACGTATAAAAATGACCATAGATACTTTTGTAAGCGAGAGAACTATGAGAGATGAAGTACTTGGCAATGATCCCAGATATGGATAAAGTTGTTATTAGAAGATAAATTTCAAGAGGAAAGCATGATACCTACTTACATTGAGTTAGATAAGTCATTAATGAAATAGAAGGATGACTTTTATCAAGTTTCATATAGAAAAAAATATCACACAGTGACTATTATGTCTACCTGTCCTTGCATTTAGTTAGGTAGCTTTACTCAGAAGCTTTTCTGGACTAGTAACTGTAAAACAAATGATTTCTAACACTCCCAGACTGACTCAGCAATGTTGACTATGGTAAAGGCATTATAGAAATGATCAGATCTCTCAGAACAATTCTTAAATTACAGCTGCACCTTGGCACATCCCAGGACTATTATCTAACTTAACAAATCAATAAATTTATTTGAAAATTCATTGAGGTTGCAGGACTATTTTATAACAGTCTATGAGGTATTTTTCTATTTTTTTGTAATTATTCTATCTTCATTTTCAATACAAAATATAAAAACATAGTAAGCAATAAATAAATATTTCCTTTCAAGATTCATATTTGAGGTGGCATAAATGGTAATAAATTGTCTAAGTAATACATGGAAAAGCAATATAAACACCTGTATTAAATTCAGCCAAATCTTAAAGCTTTGTCTTGAAATGTTCTGAGACATTTTGTAGTTTCAATGGGCAACAGTCTAATATTAGCTACTGATTTCCCACTCTGATGCAAAACCAAGGTGATAGGGACATGTGCCACTTATTTGCCACTTGTGACCTTTAGATCTCCCACATATGTTATGTAAAATCAAATTAAAGCCTACATTAACTATCAACTGAAAAACAGATGGTTTATAGATTCTCCTCAGGCCTCTAGCAATTTAATTATATTATTTTTATAAAGCAATATATTTTACATTGTAATTTTTTTTAGTTTTAGTGGTTATAATAAAGAAAAGTTTCATAATCTTAACAGTTAATTAAAATGTTCATTCAAACCAATTTAGTATGCTAGGATAGGGAAAATGGTGTTAGCTAAGAATTCTCATAGTGCAATATTAAAATTTTTTGTTAGCTCTTGTAATGTTTAATAATGTAGTCCATCTAAATAAAAGATATGTAACTTTATTATATTTCATCTTCCCCAAATAATTATATATATATTATATATATTATATATATTATATATATTATATATATTATATATATTATATATATTATATATATTATATAAATTATATATATTATATATATATATAATTATATATATATAATTATATATATATATATATATATATATATATATATATATATAATTGTTTCTTATAGAGCATTTATCCACAGACACAGGCAAGTGAAAAAAGAGGACTATTTGTCTGTCCTACAGACAGCCAAATCTCTTTCAGGTGATACAGAAGGATGAGTACCACTCCAGTTAGATGGTACATACTAGTCTTTAAACAGGCTACTTCCAGAGCAAGCAAAGCCAGATTCTTCTCTTGAACTGCCAAAGCACACACACATTCATACTTTCATTAAGGAATGGCATTTTAGGGAATGTACAGAGAGACAGATATTCTCAGTAACTGTCAACCACACTAAATTTTGGTGAAAACTCTCTGACACATATTTTGATTCTAACGATATAACCGTAGTGAGACAAAGATCTCTGAAGAATTTATTCTCTATTAACAATACAATATTCTCCTACCAGCTCCCCCTGGTTTGCTATAGAGAGGCCCAATGTTAGAAGGACACAAATATAGCTATTGTAGTATCTAACAAAATAGACTTCCAATCAAAATTTATCAAAAGAGATTGGGAATTATATTTCATAATCAAAGAAAATTCTCACCAAGATAATGTTTCAAATATTAATATCTATTTCTCAAACTGACATGCATCCATGTTTGTAAAGGAAACATTAGTAAAGCTTATAACACACAATGGTCATTACATATTGATAGTGGGAGACATTTATACCCCAGTCCTACCAATGGATAGGTCATGCAGACGAAAATAGAGAAATACCACAGCTTTGATATTCTGAACCAAATGAATCACGCAGGTCTACAGAACATTACAGCCAAACACAAAAGGAAGTACCCTCTTCTCAATACCTTATGAAACATTCTATAAAACTGACCATATACTTAGCCACAAAGCAGATGCTAGATACCAGCATAGACATAAGAAGATTGAAATAACACCATGCATTCTGTGAGACAAACATGTATTAAAATTAGATTTCAACAACAGAAACAACAGAAAGCCTACAATATCATGGGCAGAACAACTTTCTAATGAATGACTACAGGGTCAAGACAGAAATAAATATATTAGAGACATCCTAAAATTCAGTGAAAATTAATGCACATTGTACCCAAATTTATGGGACACAAGGAAAGTGGTCCTAAGATGGATCTTCATAACAGCATGCCTAAAAGCTCTAGAACAAAATAAGAAGGCACAAACAAAAGGAGGAGATGGCAGGAAATAATCAAACAAAAAGTTCAAATCAATAAGATAGAAAAAAAGAGAAAAATATGAAAAAGATGAATGAAACAAAAAGTTGATTCTTTGAGACAATCAACAACATAAACAAACCTTTACCCAAATTTACTAAAAGAAAGGCACAGAGAAACTAGTCAAAGGCACAAAATCAGACATGAAAACAGGGTCATAATAAATGATGGAGAAATTCAAAGAATCATTAGGTCATAATTTGAAAGCTCGTAAGCAACAAATGTGAAAAATCATAGCATTAAAAATCATTCTATATAAACAGTATATAAATTTAATTAAGATGAGATAAACAACTTAAATAGAACTATAAACTCTAAGAAAATATAAGCATTCAGTAAAATTTTTCCTTCCTATCAAAATAAAAATAGCTAAGGGCCATACATTTTACAAGATTTTCCAAGAATAGTTGATACCAATAAATACTCCTCAAACTATTGTCCAAAATGAAAAAAGAAGTAAGACTGTCCAATTCATCTTCCGAGGCCTCAATCAACCTAACACTCAAAACACACAAAGATCTGATATTGAAAGAGAATAATAAATCAATTTTTCTTATGAGCATACATCCAAATACATTCAACCAAACAGTCACAAACCATATCTAAGAATACATCAAAGATATCATGTACACTGTGTATTCAGATGATAGTTTTTCTGTCTCAAGGTCTAGTTTCAGTTCAGACATGGGCATTGTCATGAATATTGAAGAATCACCCATATAGATGTATCAATTATCTCTGCTTGGTTAATAAAATCCTGAACAGCCAATGTCTGGGCAGAGGTGATAGAAAGTCTGGACTTCTATCAAAGGGGTGAGGATGGATGTCTCAAGGAGAAGAGCCAGGTAATAGAAATTTAGCCACAAGGCAGGTGAGGATCCGGTAGAAGAGTCATGAGGCAGGTGGAAGATAAGGTTGTCATGAAGGTCAGTATGAGGAGGAGTAGCTAAAGGAGTTCTCCAAGAGGACAGAAAGCTAGAGCAGAGTGAGCCAAGGAGACACTGAATGTAAGTAACTCAAAGCATAGTTACATAGAACTGAGAGCTAGGAAAGTCTACTCAGTTATTGTTCTTAAAGTTTGTTGAATAACTCAATAGATATCCATCTCAATTATTTGGGTACTAATCCAGTTAGAAAAAAAACCTGCCAATTTAAGTGTCATCCGATAACCATGACTAAGTGGGCTTCATCCTAGAGATACAGGGATTGTTTGACATAAAAAGGCAATCAAACTAAAAGAAAAAAAAAAGCTAAAATAAGAAGGTTACATGCTCATCTCATTAGATGCTAAAAATGCCTTTGACAAAATCAAACACCCCTTTATGATAAAAGTCGTGTAAACACTGGGGATATAAGAGACATACACAAACATAATAAAGGCAACATACAGCATGTTTATAGCTAACATTAAATGAAATGTATAGAAACTTAAAGCAATTCCACTAAAATCAGAGACAGGTCTGTACACTTTTTCCATATGTTTTCAATATAGCGTTTGAAGTATGAGCTAAAGCAACAGCTCTACTAAAGGAGATGAGGGGGATTCAAATTGGAATGGAAATATCCTTATTTGCAGATGATATGATAGTACACATAATTGAACACCCAAATTCTACCAGGATATCCTATAGCTGACAAACACATTCAGTGACATGGTTGGATACATGATTAACTTAAACAAAGTCAATAGCTCTCAAAATACAAATGCCAAATGAATTGAGAAAAAGGTCAGGGAAACAATACCTATTTAACTATTTAAAATAGCTATGAGCAATATAAAGTATCTTGGGGTAACCTTAATAAAACAAATAAAAGACTTGTATGAACAAAACTTCAATTCTTGAAGAAAGAAATTGAACAAGGTATCAAAATATGGAAAGATATCTCATGTTCATGGATTGATAGAATGAACATAGTAGAAAGGACTATCCTACCAGAAGCAATCTACAGATTCAATGCCATGATCCCCACCAAAAATCAAAGACAATTTTTTACAAACCTTGAAAAGACAATACTGAATTTCATATGGAAAAGCAAACAAATGAACAAACAATAAGCAGGATATCTAAAATATTCATGAAGAATAAAAAATAACTTCTGGAGGAATCACTATTCTTGATTTCAAGCTATACTAATAAACTTTGCATGGTAATAGCATAAAAACAGACATGTTGATCAATGAAATTGAATTGAAGAACCAGACAAAACTTTGCACATATATAAACACCTAATTTCTGGTTTAAAAAGGCAGAGATATACTTGGCAAAAAAGTATCTTCAACAAATTGTGCTAGTCTAACTAGATGGCTGCACGTAGAATGATGTAATATATCCATTTTTATGATTCTGCACAAAACTCAAGTGTAAGTAGATTAAATATGTCAATATAAAAGCACACATACTGAACCTGTTAGAGAAAATAAGTGCAATAGTCCTCCCTGGGTCACTATCACTTCCCACTATGAGCTGGTTATTCCCAAATAACTAGGTCACATCACATCTTCTGCACTATGAGGAGTGGTGATTTCTCCTGGTTAAAGGTAACATCTTTTACAGGTAGTGCAAGTTTGTATGATGTGCCTAAGCTATTAATGTAATACTGTATGTGTTACCTGACTATCTATGCCAAAGCAAAAGTACCAATCATGACCTGTACAAGGACTTCTCATATCCAGCAATCCAGAAGCAGCCATTTTAAGCATGGTTTAAAGAAATAGCTACTACAGTTCTGGGTAAATTACCACCTGTCATCTAGTCAATAGTAAGAATCAATCTTTGGAATGTAATGATAGCCAACCTACAATCCTATGCGACCATTAGCTAGACTTTTGACTCCAGAAACCACAGACAGAAACGTGAGAATTATTCCTTTTATCACTACTCTCAAAGAGTCATCTGTAAAATGCATTAATTCATCCCTTTAACTTAGGCAGTGAATGTTTATGTTAAAGAACATAATAATATTACTGCCTAACCTGGAGTTTTAGTGCTTCCTGGCTCACAAAGTGTATCTTAGAAAAATAAAGCAGTTTAGTATTGATTGACATAAACAATTATAATTTCCATAAAGAGTCAACATAGTTCCCCACCTGATGCAAACAAGAATAAATTTGATATTCAAAGGATCAAACAGGTTATTACTCAATGCTTCCACACCCAGTTCTGAGAGTAATGTAGAAAACACATTGATGTAACTCTAAAACACCAAAGGTACTAAATATTAGACAATGAAGAACATAAAATTTAGATCTTTGTACAATGTAAGTCACTTGGTCCAATCAAATGGTTGGCCTAACATGAGGGAAATCTGCAAGAAGTGGTCAAGAAGACAGATGATAAAGATTAATTACAGCCGTAAGACCAGCTACAGCCATGAAGGCACAGATGAATTTGTCATCTCTCTTAAATGAAGCTTATCAGGGAATGCAGCTGACTACATCTTAAAAAATATGGACTAATATGGGTTGATTTATAACATCTCTTTTACAGAATAATAATGATTTTTTTTCTTATTTTATTTTGAGAGTTTTAGAACATGGGGGATCCTAAACTTGTTAATAAAAATTAGCTTTAGTGATAAAAAGAATGTGAAATAGAAGGCATAAAAGAAGCAAAATGTATCTAAATGCACCTATGGTCTCTTCCAGAAAAAATTAGACAGAAGTTGACTCTGAAAGTGCTGAACCCTTGGTAGGATTAAGTGTAAATATCTGAAAAAAATGTGCAAAGATCATGAAGGTAAGGTGTGGTACAAGTGCCCTCAAAAGCTACAGCACACTCCAAGAAAGGCTAAGGGCACATCCTATGATCAGGACATAAGAAGTGGAAGCAAAAACTGACAGAAAAGTTACTCATTTCCTAAGTATAAAAGATAATAATTCTTAATAAAATTATTCTAAGGATCCTTCTGTGTCATCAAAAGGAAAAAAGTTTCTATAGTTTATAAGTATAAATTATAAGTAGAATGATAATGACCTTGAGGAAGAGTTGATATCAGTAAATATATTACTTAATCCAAATCTGAACCTTACTTTATTTGTAAAACATATTTTATGACAAAAATCATTAGCGTTGTAAGACAAAGCTAGTTATATAGTTAAAATTTTCATATTTTGTCCTTAAAATGTTTTTCTAAAAGCATTAAGCTGAGATATTAAACTCCTTAATAATGTTTTCATGGTTGCTATGACAATATTGATCACAACAATGAGAAAAGCGTCAACTATAACAGTACCTTAGCACATTCTCGCCTGCTAAAACGTGCATATGTTCTAAGAGAAAAACATATTTTATTGCACTAAAAAACCGAGCCTGCTCCAAATTTCTTGATTCAAATTTTAGACTCTCCTTCAATGTTTTAAAGTACTTAAATAATCAAGTTTTAGCATTAGCCTAATATTTGATTAGCTTTTGATTGAAATATAATTGAGTAAACAAAGTTATAGCTGATGTTAACTGTTAACATAGTCTGTGCATAAACAGTTATTCAGTGAGTAATTACTGAGAAGGTAGGAAAATTAAAGACTCTGAAGCTCAGACAGAAAACAAAGGACAGACTCATGAGCAGCAGTTAAAACAGATAAATTATATAGCATTTGTCCCAAACATACAAACACTTGATACAAATGTCTGTACTCCAGCCATATTACGACACAACTCTAGAGAGGGTAAGAAAATGAAAAACTATAATATGTAAAGTTGCCAGAATATAAAATAAAGCAGCTTGAATATTATAAATGTCGATGCAATGTAAAAGTAGATAAATATTTAATAAACTTGCAAGGAAAAGTATAAATAGTTTATTTTTAAAAAGCAAACCTGAAAATGAAATGGGTATCCTAGTCTTAGAATTCGCAAACAAAAAGAATAATCAGAAATCCATTTAGGCAAAACTGTATTTGAAGAAAAAGCTAAAAAAAATTAAATTACAAAATAAAGTATTTGTGAATACTAACTGATACTGGAGAATAGAAATTCATTTTAAGTATAAGAAAAATAATAAGATTAATAATAAAACATATTTTAAAAAATTTCAGCATGACAAATAATAAGAATGATAATGCCATCATTCTATTTCCTCACAATTATTAGTGCCTCTAGTTATAGAAGAGTACTGTCCACCCAAGACATACATACAAACAAAAAAACTACTGAAACTCATTTTTTCTTTACCATTGGTTTCAGATTAGTGTATATGTTCTGACCAATGAGATTTAACAATTTTCTAAGCAAACTTAGGAAGGTCTATAACACAGATACTGCAGTGTTATCAAAATGAGGATCCCACTCACTTTGCTTGTTTTACTTTGCATGGTGCTGTCTGGAGCTTAATGATGGTGGTGACGTTGTTCCTTAAACTACACAGATGGATGAGAAAGAAATGCTGTGGCGGGGCCTGGAGAAGCAATTAAGGGTTTTGGTGATGTTCATGTAGAACAATACTGCTGTCAGGCAGAGTGATCACTGCTCATGTAGAACTTTATACCAAAGGGAAAATAAACCACAAGTGGCACTCTTAGTGTCTGGCCTTAATATCGAAAGACTCAATCTCTGCAAAGCAACTGTAATGAGCGTACATACAAGCATGCTGTTGCTGCCTAGGTAATGTAGCATAAAATGCATATATGGTATTCGAATGCATTGTGCACTAAAACTATCTGGGGATGATTTAAAACACAAAGAAACATGTATGTCAGATTACTGCTACATGCATTTACAGTAGGGATTGGAGCACCAGTGGGTGGTGGCATCCATGAAAGTCATTCATGACAGGAAGTCAAGACTCTATTTTGCTTGTGTCCCAGTTTTTGGAGATTCTATATAAATTTCAGTTGAGTAGCAGTGAGACATTTATAAGAACTTTTGTAATTTTACTGATTATAAATTTATTATTCTTAATTTTAGTGATAGCGAGATGGATACATTCATTCAGAAGGTGAAACAAACACCATCAGCTCAGTTGTTTGGTTGTATATTATATAGCTCATTACAGCCTAACTGGACCATCATGGCAGTTTAAAATAAATTTTAAGAATATCAGTAAAAATCTTAAGAGACATCATCCTACCAGAAGTCTATGGCGATATGATATGAAAAACTAGCAAAACAAAATTACAAATTTGCATTCAATTTTTCATCATCTAAATTTTAATAATGAGAACACTTAAATGATGGAAGGAAAAATAGATGATAGAAATGTAATGGCTGAATACTAGCATATTTTTGAAAATTACTCTATTGTTGAGTTTGTATAATGTTTATTTTTAATTAAATAAATCTGTATACAACATTGTGGTAGTTTAAATGAATGTAGCACACATAGGCTCAATATTCAAGTGACTTGGTCTGCAGTTAGTGGAATAGTTTAGGAAAGATTAGAGGTGTGGCTTTGTTAGAGGTGGTTTGTCACTAGACATGGGCTTTAGGTTACAAAATCAACCCATTGACACTTACCTTTTGAACTTTGACTGGTGCTCTTGATCAGAAAGAAACTCTTAGCTTCTGAATCATTACCTGCCTGCCAACCTGTTGCCACATTACCCACCATGGCAGTCATGAACTCAGCCTCTGGAACTATAAGCCCCCATTAATTACTTTCTTTGTAAGTTGCTATTGTCATTTTTTTGTCATAGTTACAAAAAAAATAAGTAAGACAACCATAATCTTCAGGGTTAGTTTATTTATTTATTTTTTGAGATTGGACAAAATCATGTAAGTGTATGTTCACATCTATTATAGGAATATGTAAAATGATAATATGCTTAATGATGTATAAGTGAATGTATTTTACTCCTCTATTATTACCTCCTGTCATTACTTTCTACAAGAAATACCTATTACAATTAAAGTCAATTAAGAAGATATCGATGCCTGTTTAATGAAATCTGGATTCCTAAAAAAAGTTTACCTTCAAATGTGAAGGTTGTCTTTAAAAGTCAATCTTGATTTGTATTACAATATAGGCACTATAGATAAGTAGAATATGAGAAAGGAAAAATACATCTTATTTACAACAAAATTTATTCTAAATAGATATTATTCATTAGTTGTATGACAAAATGACATATAAATTTGGATAACCATTTTGAATTATTTCTCACGTCACATATCTGACAAAATTTTAATTTGTCTTCTCAGGTATATGATTTGTAAAAATGGCCATCTTGCCAAAAGCAATCTATAGATTTAATGCAATCCCCATTAAAATCCTAACACAATTCTTCATAGAGATAGAAAGAGCAATTTGCAAATACATTTGGAATAACAAAAAACCCAGGATAGCGAAAACTACTCTCAACAATAAAAAAATTCTGGGGAATCACTATCGTTGACCTCAAGCTGTACTACAGAGCAATACTGATTAAAAACTGCATGGTACTGGTACAGATACAGGCAGGAAGATCAATGGAATAGAATTGAAGACCAAGAAATGAACCCACACACCTATGGTCACTTGATCTTTGACAAAGGACCTAAAACTGTCCAGTGGAAAACAGACAACCTTTTCAACAAATGGTGCTAGTTCAACTGGAGGAAAACATGTAGAAGAATGCAAATAGATCAATTCTTATCTCCTTGTACAAAGCTCAAGTCCAAGTGGATAAAAGACCTTAAGTTAAAACCAGATACACTAAAACTAATAGAAGAGAAAGTGGAAAAGAACCTCAAATATATCAGCACAGGGGAAAAGTTCCTGAACAGAACAGCAATGGCTTATGGTCTAAGATGAAGACTTGACAAATGGGACCTCATAAAATTGCAAAGCTTCTGTAGAGCAAAGGACACTGTCAATAGGACAAAACAGCAACCAACAGATTGATGAAAGAACTTTACCAATCCTACATCTGATAGAGGGCTAATATCTAATATATACAATAATCAAGAAATTAGACTCCAGACACTAAATAACCTTATTAAAAATGAGATACAGAGCAGAGCTAAACAAAGAATTCTCAACTGAGGAAACTCAAATGGCCTAGAAGCACCTAGAAATGTTCAATATCTTTAGTTATCAGGGAAATCCAAATCAAAACAACCCTGAGATTCCACCTCACACCAGTCAGAATGGCTAAGATTAAATACTCAGATGATAGCAGATCCTGGTTAAGATGTGGAGAAAGAGGAACACTCCTCCATTGTTGGTGGGATTGCAAGCTGGTACAACCACTCTGGCAATCAGTCTGGTGGTTCCTCAGAAAATTGGACATAGCATTACCTGAGGACCTAGCTATACCACTCCTTGGCATATACCCAGAAGATGCTCTAAGATATAACAAGGACACATGCTCCACTATGTTCATAGCCTTATTTATAATAGCCAGAAGGTGGAAAGAACCCAGATGTCCTTCAACAGAGGAATGGATACAGAAAATATGGTACAATTACACAATGGAATATTACTCAGCTGTTAAAAAAATGGATTGGAGAAATTCTTAGGCAAATGGATGGAACTAGAAAATATCCTGAGTGAGGTAACCCAATCAGAAAAGAACACACATGGTATTCACTCACTGATAATTGAATATTAGCCCAAAAGCTTGCAATACTCAAGATACAACTCACAGATGACATGAAGCTCATGAGCAAGGCAGACCAAGGTGTTAGTGCTTTGGTCCTTCTTAGAAGGAGTAACAAAATACTCATGGGAACACATATGAAGACAAAGCATGGGACAGAATCTGAAGGAGGGGTTGTCTGGAGACTGTTCCACCTGGGTATCCATCCCTTGTGCAGCCACCAAATGTAGAATTTCTTGTGGATGTCAGGAAGTACATGCTGACAGGAACCTGATACAGCTGTTTCCTTAGAGGTCTGCCAGAGCCTAAAATATACAGAGGTGGATGCTCACAGCTAACCATTGAACTGATCATGGAGTTCCCAGTGGTGGAGTCATAGAGAAGACTGAAGGAGCTGAAAGTGTTTGAGGTCCCATGGAAAGAGCAACAATACCAACTAACCAGAGTTCCCAGGGTCTAAGCCACCAGCCTGGGAGCACATAGGGAGGGACCCATGGCTCCAGTTGTATATGTGTCAAGCATAAGTAGAAGAGGAAATCCTTGTTCCAGTGAAAGCTGGATGCCCCAGTGTGGGGGAATTTGTGAGGGGAGATGTGGGTTTGGGCAGGTGGGTGGGGCACATCCTCATAGAAGCATGAGGAGGGTAAGTGATGGGGCATTCCTGGGGTGGGGTGGGGAAAATGGGGAAAGTGCATCACATCTAAAATGTAAACAAAATATCCAATAAAAAAGAAAGGTAGTAATTCTTACATATTTACTGCGAATACAGACATTAATCTGACAATATAGTACGTACTTAAAGTGGTTTTATTGCAAATAAAAATATTATAAATATTATGTGTATATCATTTCAGTCTATACACGTATACAATGAAATGTGTTCATATCACTGACCCTCTTCTTGTCTCTCCAATTTTCCAATACCCCCTAAAAAAAAGTCCCAACATGGCAGGTCTCCTTTCAACTTCTCATGATGCATGTTTCACACACACACACACACACACACACACACACACACACACACACACAAATCAGTGTTGCCCATATGTGCAGAGGTGTAGGGCCATTCACTGGTGCCTGAAAAATTTACCAGTGGCCATACCCTCAGAAAAGAATGATTTCCCAAGCACCTTTCTACAGTGAATAACACCTGAATAAAGGGATAGGGCTGAGATATTATCTACTCTATTATTGCCATGATTTTGGCTTGCTCTATATTGTGTAGGTCTTATGAAGGAAAAGATCCTTAGATGTATTCCTTAAGCAATATTTCATTCTATTTTCCTACACTAAAGAAAACAAATCTTGATCATCACATAAATTGTACCTGTTAAAATTATGTAAAATCTTTATCTTTGAATTCATGTACATAGTTCCTATATCACCACAGGTAGAAATTCTACTCATGTATAGATTTCTCACTCTCAAGATATTGAAAATTGATGCAATAGAATGGCATGTATGTTGTAAATATTGACTAGCTTTTATCTTACCAGGTCAATAAGCATTTACTTGTAGGATCCCAAAGGGCTGCCATGCCCTGGCTGAGACTTTCCTTATGCTGCTGTCTACTAAGTAACATTCTGCAGTTCCTCTAGGATTAAAACATCCTGACTAAGGCATGGTGCCCCAGGAAGGGAATTTATACTTGACATCCTATTGCCTCCCAGTTGAGTTCCTGTTTTTTCCTGAGTTTGTGTTTTTCCTTCCCTGGCTTGGTGTATATATTGAACCTGCCCAGTAAAGGAATGGGCATTCTCTCATAACGGATGACCCGAGTCTGAGTCTTTCTTTAATCCCCCAGACCTATGCCCGAGTTAGGTACTGTGGGCAGCGCCAGAGCTATCATTTACTGAAAATACTTGGATGTTCTCAGTCATATGTTAGCTATTGAGAGTAGAAAATGAGTTTGCAACATGACTTCTCTAAAAAAAAAAGTAAAGGTCACAAAATCATTTTCTAAACATTGGGGTAACTATATTAATTTTTAGTTATACTGTAGCAGGTGGTGCTGATCACAGGACTTAAAGTGTTAAAGAAGATAACTAATGTATAAATTATATATTAGTTCAATAGAATTAGCAGCCAGTCATCAATAAGATCTAGTTATTTATTAATTTGGTTGTCCAAAGACTGAAAGAAATCAGTGATCATACAAAGAAAGCAAGTGTCAGGCTGGAGAGATGGCTCAGTGGTTAAGAGCATTGGGTGTTTTTCCAAAGATCCTGAGTTCAATTCCCAGCAACCTCATGGTGGCTCACAACCGTCTATAATGAGAGCTGATGCCCTCTTCTGGTGTGTCTGAAGAGAGTGACAGGGTACTTGTATATGTAAAATACATAAATCTTTAGAAAAATTTCAAAAGAAAGCAAGTGCCATGAATGCTATTTTGTTTAGGATTAAGACATGGGCAAAATTGTGCAGTGACTGGGTGGGGATTAAGATTAAAACCAGAGAAAAATAGTAAGAAAATTGCTTTGAAATAAGTAGCTTTGAAGTGTGAAGGAAAAAGAATCTGGTTTTGGAAGTGTCATAATTTAGAATACCACGAGATAGCAAGATAGCAAGAATAAAAATTTTGTTCTAGTGTCCTAGCTCTCTCTCTCTCTCTCTCTCTCTCTCTCTCTCTCTCTCTCTCTCTCTCTCTCTCTATATATATATATATATATATATATATATATATATATTGGTAATTTGAACTTTATTAATGCACTTGAGACAGTAGGGCATACATAAATACAGTCTGGAACTAACAGCCACATGCTAACTAGCATGTAAATGAGAGAATGAAAAGACAAGTATAGCCAAATAACTGAGTCAAGACTGAGCAAATAACTGGGACCATGGCAAACACATATAGCATATACAAAATAAAAAATGTATAACATAAGTTATGTAAGTGTTTTTAGTATATGCAAAGGAAAAAATGTTGAAAATTTCCTACAAGTCTCTTATGTACAAATTATTTAAATAATAATGATAGCAATTAAATTTTAAGACTATTGTCTGCTGTTATTCATACAGTTTGGTTATCCTTGTCCTGGACTGTTAGCTGACTGAAGGGTGTCTCTAATCAATAGGATATAAAACGAAGAGTGCAGGGATGTCAGTTCTGTGACTATGAAGCATAAGCCTGTGACACTTGTTCTACCGGAGGACTCTCTTTTGCTGACTTTGATGAAACACACTGTCATGCAAAGAGGAGGCCAAGCAGACAAATAGAAACTGATTTCTGTAGTGGACAATTTTGGAAGAACTGAAGCTGCTAAAGCTACACCTGTTGGATGCAGACTGAAGGATGAGACCATTTTCCTGGAATGATCACTGGTAAAGTCTTGTGAGATGCAGTGAAAAAAGCCCCAAGCCATTTCCTGAGAGCCAAAATAGCTCATGTTGAATACTTCGCTGGTTAGTTTTTCAAGTTGGCACAAACCTGACATATCTAGGAAGAGAGAATCTCAGTTGAGAAGTTCTATCAGATTGTCCTATGAATGTGTCTGTTGTATACTTTCTTGATTACTGATTGATATGAGAGGGCTAAACTAACTGTAGGCAGTGATACCTGTGTGTGAGTAGTCCTGGACTGAGCTAGCTATGGAGAACAAACCAGCAAACAGAGTCTCTCAGTGGTCTTGCATCTAGTTACTGCCTCTAGGTTCCTAACCTTCATTTGAACCATGACTTCTCTCAGTGATGCAGAATAACCTACAGGGTAAAATAAAACCTTTCCTCCATAAATTGTTTTTAGTCTGTGTTTTATGACAGTAATAAAAAGCACACCAGGACAAGTACTTTGTCATTCTCAAAATCTACAGTTATGTTCCACTTTTCTTTTGTGGTTTAGCTGTGGTAATGTTCAACATATCCAGTTCTCTAATCCTGGACCACATACTTAATACATCAGTGTTCTAAGAAGATGCATGTTTCCAAAAATCTTCACTACAGAAGGAGCTATAGGTAAAGAAAGAGTACTCAGTCAGTGCTTGCCTCCTTGATGAGACAAACCTTAGAAGACTTTCAGAGATGTCTCCTCATTGAAGTAGAGATTGGAAAAATCTGATAAGTTTCTTATGAACTGAGCTGCAGTGACATTTAAGAAAATTTCCTCTTTCAGTGCTTTGTATTTCTTAGGATCTACGAATGGACATAAGAATGCCAATTTATTGTGGCTCTTTCAGGGTACTAATATAGTGTAAATGCTATAGATATTGACCTTCAGGATTAGAAAAGATGATTCTCATGGGTTCACAGTAAAGTTCTATGCAAAGCAGAGCAGAATGAAATAACTGACATTTTTGAATGCTTATTTAATGCCAAGTCTCTAACTATTTTACATGTATTAACTCATGTGATTGTGTTCATATTTTATGAAAGGATCATTATTTCCATTTGATAGATGAGAAAACAGACAAAAAACTGACGAATACCTTGCCAAACTTAGAATGTAACTTTAAGTTGCACAACCGGGGGAAAGCTATGGCAGTTAATTTTAGAGTCATCACATATGCTCATTAGGAACAAATATTGATTGACTTAGGGTAAACAGAGATCTCCCCAACAGGCTGGGGTTTTCCCGGTAAATGTGACCAAACTCATTCAGTATACTTGAAAGTCTAATGTATAAGCTAAACCTTTATAGTTTCTGCAAGCAATGTGACCAAGAGAATCTGTAAGATTTTATTTTCTTTTGAGATTACAATGTAATTACCTTAATGCCTTCTGTCTCCTTCCTCCAAATTCATGGGTTCATATTGGGTTGATTGCTCTTGTGTGTGCGTGTGCGTGTGCGTGTGCGTGTGCGTGTGCGTGTGCGTGTGCGTGTGCGTGTGCGTGTGCGTGTGTGTGTGTGTGTGTACAGATATGTCCTAAATATAAGCTGCTCCATCTGTATAATGTTAATTGCATGAATATTTTCAGGGCTGACCAGTTGGTATTGGATAATTAATTGGTATGTTCTTCCCTAGGGAAGACTATACCTCCTTTTCACAGCTTTTCTCAGTAGTTGGTAGTTCTTTGCATAGGGTTGAGACTTCATGGGCTTTTCCTCATCCATTTTGGTAAGTGTATTGGTGTTGTTCTTGTTCAGCTCATGTTTGAGCAGTCTTGCTGATGAGACTTGTTGATGTAGCTTCGGACACTACTAAGAGACACAAACTCACAGCAAACTTCCTAATATTCTGGTTCTTACAGTCTTTCTGTCCTCCAAGAGGCCTTAACCCACTAAGAATTATAGGCAATGGAGGAATATTGAGAGTTGATAAAATAGTGGGTATTTTACAGGGAAGAGTGCACAACACGTCATTAAATACCAAGTGATCAGCCCTGACAACATATACACAAATAACAGTATACAGACTGAGCAGGTTATATTCACACACACACACACACACACACACACACACACACACACACATACTCACACACACAAAGTCTCAAAAATAAAGAGTGAAAAAGTGAATATTAATGTAAGTCTACAAAAATGCACAAAGAACCAAATATAAGACCTCCAATTGAAACTTCTAGAATTAAAACCCAGAAGAACCCTTTAAAAATGGGGGATGATTTTATATATATAAAATCCCAAAAGCATAAACAACAAAAGCCATATTAGATATGTGGGATTATATTAAACCAAAAAGCCACTGCATAACAGAGGACATAATCAAATGACTGAAGATTCACAACTCAAAATGAACAAAATATTTGTGTTTTCACTCACTGTTGTGTAAATTACTATGACAGTGGCTGTGTATATATTAGAGATAGAAGCTCACTCCCAGGCTCATCCACTTGATGCCAGAAACCTCACCTTGTGCTGGTCCATTTCAGCATGTGTCACAGCACCTGACATATCCTGGAATCGTTAAATATTTACTGACTAAAGTAGCATGAGGTAAGATTGACACTGGTATATTAAATTTTACTGTTTGCAATTTATTCAAATGTCTGTGAAATACAGCATTGCAAACTGATTCCATATTTATGAAGCTCATGCAAGTTAGTAATATGCAGTACTTGTTAATACCTCCTTTTTGTTATTTTCCTTTTGGAGCTATATTTTATTTAATTTGTTTTTTATCTCTCATATACCAATGATCCCCTAGTGACCTGCTTTTGAAAAACAAGGATGTCCTTGTTTGTATATGAATAATTCATTCACATTTTGTTCCACCCACCAATTTTACTGACATTGAAATGTGGCATAATCAAGCATATTTTCATTAATATTAAAGCTATGTAAAAGTAGGGCAGAGTCTATTTTGCATTAATAAAAGTCCTTATCAATGCAAAATATTTTCACATTATTAAAATTAGTAATGCAGAAATGCAAATGTGGTTCTCCCAAGGTTCTAAAACTCGATCTCATTGGAAGGTAGTTATTCCTGAGACTCTTATAAAATTTCTGTTTAATTATATTGATGTGGTAGGTTTGTAAACTTCGAAGGAGTCACTCTATTTCCGGCTCAACATATGTGAAAATTAACTTACTCTAGAAAATATAGAAAATTTCTATAACTTCTTTTCCTTTGATTTCCTCGATAAATAAGCACCTGAATGCTTTTTAAAAAGGTATTTGTTCTTTTATTGTCATACCCATGAGAAAAAGGAAGGACAAAATCATGTTACGTAGTTGTACCAGTACAGGCTCTCCTTACACATTGTTGGTTTGAACTGAAGGTTAGGGTCTCCATGACCTCCAAAACTCCACCCACCCCATATTCCTTCTACAGATTATCCTTGAGCACTGACTACATAGTTCCTCCTTGCTTTCATAAGGGCCAGTAAGGAACACTGAATGCACACCTCCATACTGTTTCTAAAAGGGCCCGTAAGGAATACTGAATGCATACCTCCATATTGTCTCTAAAAGCACCAGCGGGGAGTACTGGAAACATGGATCTTCACTGCCTCTCACAGGATCAGCAGTGATCCCTAGATTCCCAGATCCTCAATGTCTCCAAAATCTCCAGAAGAGAACACTACATGCATACCCTTCCTTTCCTAGGCTGAATTTTTGTGCTTTGTTTTTTTTGTTTTTGTTTTGTTTTGTTTTGTTTTTGTGGCTGTGAGGCAGCAGAGCATCTTTGCAGACTTCAGCATTCCTTCTCATGTTTCCTCTGATTTTTTCCCATTATTATTATTATTTCACCTATTTTTTCACAGTCCAATCATTATCCCCTTCCTGGTGTGCCCTCTGACTCTTCTTCATCCCATTCTTCCTTCCCCATCTTCAAGAAGATGTACTTAACCCCCATATGATAATTCAAAATAAAGTAATACAAACAACTCTTGATAATAGTACTTGCGACTGAATTTTACAAAGGATTGTAGATAATAATGAATTGTATGTTCTGATACAGTGCTCAAGATGCCTGTGAAAGATCATTTTCTCATTATAAAGGACACATAAACAGGAACACATTTGGATGTTTTTTATTAATTAAGCATGTAAAATATTATTGTATTTGTGCCAATATCTACAGCTTAGATCCTGTTTTTAATTTGACATTAAATTATTATAAGCACAGAAAATTTGTGTGTTGTTCATTATCACAGCCTTACAGTTATACAAGAAAGGGTAGATCAAGAAGAATAGCATTTAAATAGATTAAGAAAATTTATTTTAAAACTTTTAGAGTTCTAAGTTTACTAAGATACCTCATTAAAAATGAATGAATGAAAAATAAATAAGATAGACAACAATCTAGGAGGGTACCTTACATTGACCCTGATCTCAATACACATGTGCATTGAAACATCCTCACACAAGTGAGCAAGTACACAAACATGTGCATGTATGCACACACACACACACACACACACACACATACACAAATCTAATGTGTAATTCCATCACAACTCATATCAATCTCCACCAAAGGCAGCATAATATTGACCACATAACTAACACTCAGTTCTGCATGCTTAAATTTCTTTAGCAATTCTTGTTTTCCTCTTTATTATTTCTTCTAACCTTTGTTACAGCATCAAGAATGCAGTGGGAACAAAGAATTCAGCAATTATCTGCAATTTAATGGAGAACAGTGAAACAAATACATGCCAACAATTGTAAATTGTTGTAAATTGTGGGAAACAGAGTTAATTATATATAAACTTTATCAACAGCTTTTCAAAGATCATGGAGCATGTGACCCACTTCACAAAGGTAACATGGAGTCAGTTAGGAGCCCTAGATCCCATTCTTTGTTGTCTGTTTCCCAAGTATTTGGAACAGTGCATGCACTCCATAGATAGAGAGCGAATGTGTGTCAGGGGACTCATATTCCATAAGGATTCCCCGCCACTCCAAGCTTCACTCCATTTCAATTGTCTGTCCTACAAATTGGATACAGTACACATTGCCTACAACTCTCTGCAGAATCTGAAAGGTCTACATGAGTTATTAGCTATAGAGTGGGATAAAACTCTTGAGGAAATAGAAAGGCCTACTTCAAGATCTAAATGTTCCCCTTAAACAGCACAAACAACTTTAGTGCTTTGCAACATAACAAAAGAAATTTCAGAATCTTTAGATATTTTTTCTTCTCTTTCTTCTTTGAAAAACTATATGACAAAAAGCACAGATGAAATGACACAGTTTATTTTCTACTCATCTTAAATATCAGGATGGTAGCAAGGATCAATGTTTTCACGGCAGCGAGGCAGCCAATAACCTCCATAATAAATGCTGTCTTAGAGAAGGACTTCACTGATACCAGACTTGTCAGACTTAATGTGCTTCATCTACAACATCCCAAAGAATACACAAAATAATACATAGCTAAAGTCTGTTGTAGATGCCATTAAATTGTTGAACATGTTTCATTGCATATTTATGAGAACTCATGTCTTTCTCTTAACAATATATGCAGAGGGACAGTTAAGCTTTCCAGTCACATGGCAAAGAAAATGCCAAAATAAGTCAGCATAATGTGATGCCCTGAAACAAATAACATTGAGACAATATGTATAAAGTGGGAGATGAAACCATTTTCCTAGTGGTGATCAACATATCACAAGGGGAAAAGGAAGGAAAGTCACATCATAAAGTGTATACTAAGTTGACTGAGTTTCTGTGAAACAGGCAGCATTAAGCAGAGGTTAGATTATTAGGGTGAAGAAGTGTGCTGAAAATTAGGAGGCACAGTCTTACAAGACATCATCCTGAGCACATTAGCATCTTAAACACAGGTGTGTTCAGAAAAATCATCTCAACCTTTAAATACAAAGGATATCTGAAAAAATATTCATTTTTTAAGATTTATTTTAATTTTAATTTACATGAATATGTTTGCTTGGGTGAAGGTATTTATATGTGAGTTCAGAAACCCGTGAAGACCAGAGGCAAAGAGTCCTGTTGAAACTAGAGTTAAATGCAGTTATGGGTCACATAGTGTGCTGGACACCACACTGGGATCTTCTCCAGCTCATAAAATTAGTACATTTTAAGTTCATTTTTTTTATTTGTTTAAGAAAAGGTTTTTATTGAATAATTGCCTTGGAGAACAGGCTACAATAAGGAAAAAATGGGTTCCAACACCAGATCAGGGCTTAGCTATTTAAGTTGCCTTCAGTCTTTTGGCTTTGGGAGGTAGGTCATGGCATGCAAACATAAGAAGATGAGTTCAGGTCCCTATGAAAATGGCACGGTAGTACACATCTGACTTTCCAGTGTCTTGCAAGATTAAAGTCGAAGACTGAAACCTCTTGGCTCCTTAGCCTGGCACTCATAGTACTGAACAAAAAGAGTGGAAGTTGAGAACCAAAAATTAATGTTCTCCCCTGATCTCCATACTTCCCTGCAGACATCCATTCATATCACACACACACACACACACACACACACACACACACATCTGTGTGTGTGCAGAGAAAGAGAGAATGTGTGTGTGTGTGTGTGTCAAAGAGAAAGAGAGGAAGAGAGAGAGAGAGAGAGAGAGAGAGAGAGAGAGAGAGAGAGAGAGAGAGAGAGAGAGAGAGGAGCGATGTCAGTAATTGTGGCTGGAAATTGCTGACGGTTCCTCCAGGCTGGAAATTAGGTGCAGAGGTTGTGGCTCAATAAAGGCCTCCTCCGTGGTTCCTCACTGGCGCAGTCCCAAAGACATGAGAAAGTCCATGGGTTTTTACAGGCTTTAATGTCATGGCGGATGGTGGATGGATCTGGATCCACACCACCCCAAACCCAAGGCAGGCCTGAGTTAGAGGAGGGAGGGGCTGGAGAAGAATGCTTAATTGGCTCCACCCTCTGGCCTTCAGGTACCTCATTAGTATGTAAATCTCTCTAGGGCCTGAGGCCTGTTCCTCCTGACGGATGGCCATAGACCTCTCTGTGGCAGGGGCTGTAGAGGGCTGAAGCTAAATGAAAAGAACCAGGGCCACCGGAGCAGAGATAAATTCCTGCCATCCAATAATGGTCTGGGGTTCCAAGCTCATGCTAGACCAAGCACCCAGCTGCTGGTCACAGCCCACTGCCCCATTGCCCCACAGAGAGATAGGCAGCAATAGAAACAGAAATCCACTACATCCATAGAAGTTTTATGAAGAAGAAATAAAATAATTCCGCGTGCGTGTTTAGCTCTTTACTTTCTTAGCCATTCACATTGGAGAACTAATAACTTTTTTTTTCCTGTCAGAAAAATTTCTCCTGCTGTGCTATTAAAAAATATAATAAAATTTAAATTTCTGATTTTTTGAAAGTATAGCATAATTCTCTAATTCTCAGGATTTTTTAGATCCACATGCAAATATCAAACCTATTTTTAATATACTGGTGATGAACAACTAAAATATGAATTTAAAAAGTGATTGGCAACACTAAATATCATTGGCAGTAGAATTCTTAGGAATTAATTTAACAAAGGATGTTTAATGCATGTGGACTGAACAATATAAAATATTGTTGAAAGAAAATTAAGGTCTACCTGAATGGAGATATTTATTGTTTTTTTTTTTAATAATTTTATATTGAAGTCAATTTTGCCAAAAGTGAAAATGTATTCATTGCAGTCAGAATCAAAATTTTAGCTGCCATTATAGAAGTGGATGATCACCTAATGTTAGCATTTGAACTGGAAGGAAAACAGCTTGGAATAAAGTTTTAATGAAGAGCAATCAGATTAGTTGTCTTTTAAACACTATAAAAACATGTCAATTAGAGAGAATGAGATTGGCATCAGGGTAGGCACATCAATTCACAGAGAAGAACTATGAGACTACAAACACATCCACAACTGCTGCACTGCCAATCAGTTTTCAATGCAGATGCCAAGAAAAAGCAATAGATCAAAGGCTGTGTTTTTAATAAAAATTAGATATAGTGGCTCTCTGTGTGTGTGGGTGTCTAATAAAGTGCCGTGTCCCTTACTTTAAAGGGTCACACATATGATGTGGCAGAAATTTACTGCCCAATCTATTTGTAGCGAGAGGCCTATAATTGGATAGGGGAAAGTGAGGCAGAGCTAGGTGTTGGGAGGAGAAGAAGAATGGGGGAGAGACCAGATGGCAGCAGATGTATACCCATGTGTCTCTAGCAGTCTCAGGTAGTTATTCATATCAAAAGGTTAGATAATTGGGATAACAATATCTAAATTGTTTGGGCATGTTTTGAATTTAGTATTTGCTGATATATAAATCCATTGGTTAACTTTAAGTTTTAGTTAATAGTTTTGTGTTACTGGCTTACTAGGTATTGATATATCTAACCACGAGGATGGTAGTTTATTATCTGGGGCTAAGCTGAGCTCCGTGGGTGCCTCAGAGTTGGCCCAATGGGCCATGTCTAAAGCGTGGGGGCAGCGGAGCTGGTGAGTGGAGGCAGCAGCCATGCCAACGTCGTGAGGGTCCAGGGCTGGCATCACTGAGGTAGCCCATTAGAGCGGGAACTTAGAACTGACAACCAGGCTGCCCTGTCATTTTTAATACCTCCCGATACAATACGATATACAAATAAGCATACAAACTTAATTATTAACCTAATTTCATGAGCTGACTATACAAACGTTGTAAGGAAACTTAGGAGAAAGTCTTGTGAACTTTACAGAACCAACCATAGGATACTGAATTAGAGAACACATAAAAACACATTGGTCTTTCAGTGAAAAAATTGAATGCACATCATTTGGGTGACCTTTCCTACATGACAACGCTAAACCATATCTTCTGAGAATTATAAACACAATTCCAGCTGAAGCAACGTCTGGAATCCTGTCCTATTATCTACCTTCATCTTTCTCACCAGGGGGCCGGTGTTCTGCATGTGTCCCTGTGAAGACCTAGGGTGTGGTCCTAGTCCAGGGAATTGTGAATGTAAAAGTAGAATATAAAATCAATTTTTCTTGCACCTCAGTTACGTTTTCTCTTTCAAGTTTAAAGATAATCTTCAGCTTTTAAAGATGAATTATGATGATGAAAAAGAAAGATAACTAACCCAAAATAGTTGTTTGGTTGTTGATTCTGCCTTGCAGATGCAGCCCTCTGATGGGTAATCAGAGCTTTGAGTTTCTCCTATTGTATCTATCTTCTTCCCACATAGTCAATAACCTGCAATGATTTGCTTTCTTTCTATTTAATGGTTCAATGGCAATGATACACTTTAAATTTGCACAACAAAATGACCAAGTAAGTGAGATAACTTTTTGAAATTAACCAGAGGTTGCTAAAACAATTCATTATTTTAACTTCCCATACATATTATCACTCAAACATATCCACATTCTGCAGTTAAACTTATAAATTGGTTCTAATAGTGACCTCACTTTACTACAAATGTTATTCTTCTAATCACAAATACTGTTAACCACTTCTAGTTAGCACAATGGTCTTTAATATGGTACAGTGTTTTTGTTTCCTGTGATGCAGGCTTACTTAGTTTTAAATGATTGTTAACTCAAGTAATTGTCAATTAACTTGTCAGATTAAAGTAGTCAATACTAAGAAATGTCAGTGATATACGCACTCCAAAATTTCTTAGTTCTAATTGTATTACATTCCTGAACCAGTTTTGTTGTCTAAATTCTGTTTAGGGAATTTATGAGAATGTTCCCAAATTGGCAAAATGCCCTGTTTTCATGTCTGAAAGACACAGACTGATGCCCCAAAGAGTAGGTTAGGTAAAACAACCAAAGCGATGACACTGTGTAGAAAGGTTTGTGATTGCAAGGTTGGGCACTTCCTAGTGAATCTCACATCTGCACACATGCACAAACCGATATCCATACTGCATTCATTATGTTCCCTGTCATTTCATGTTCTCAGTCATATTTTCCAACTATAACTCAAGTGTTTTCATCTACCCTTACACTTGTTGTATTTTTCCTCTAAAACTTATTTCATGTAAATCGTACTTTTATGTTCTGTATTTTTCTTACTTTCCTATCGAGTTCCATTTTTTGTGTGTATTTTCTCTTCTGCCTTCATTATGTCCAATCTCTTCCTCATTACATGCTACCTTTTCTTATCATTAGCACCTCTGTTTCATCTACTATCTTGTCTCTCATCTAGTTCCTAACTCATGGCATAATTTCAAGAATTCTTCCCTTTTTATTTAATGATATCTTGTGGCACTGATCTTATTTCACAGAAATGTTTATTTTCATCAACAAAATTAGTGACTTTTCCCAAAATGCGCTTTCTGAATCCCTTTTTATAATAGATACAGCTCTTGAATACAACTACAACAAAGACCCAGCTCCACAGAATAGTCCAATAAAACTCCCAGAAAGGCAGAGAACAAAGTTGCACAAATACACAATACTCCTGGGAGCCTTCTGCTCCCAGGAGTGCCAGTGTCTGGTGGTGAAGCTAGAGAGAAAAATATCAACTCCCCTTTCACAGACAAGAATGCCCTTTATTTTCAAATACGAACATGTAAGCAACAACCAAAAACATTGAAAATAGCAATATTTCAACCTTAAAAGAGTACCGCAGACGTGTGTGTGTGTGCGCGCTTGTGTGATCAACTCAACTGTTGTTTATTCATTCTTTTGGAGCCAATCTCTTCTGTTTTTGTAATAAGGTCTCTCACGTCTTCCTGGGACTTGAGTTTTGCTGGTTAGGCTAGTCTCACTGGCCAGTGAGCTTCAGAGATCCTTCTGTTTCTGGTTCCCAGTACAAACTCTCTCTACCATCCTGGCTTTTTACCTGCATGTCAGCGATCTAATTCCAGGTCTTATACTTTATACAGCAAACACTTTAACAACTAATCAATCCTTCTAGCACACCCAATTTGACATTAATAAACCATTCTTTCCTTTCAGCATTGTTTTCCTCAGATAGGTGCTAAAAAAGACCATGTCTAGCTCGTATTTTTCTACCTGTTCCACTTCTCCATGTCATAAAGAGTAAGTCTCACGTGAGAACCCAGAATCTATGGAAATTAAATCCATGCTGTTCAGGGTCTCCAATTTTTTATTACAAACAACATTTCAAAACAGTTACAATTAAACTTAAATGATACCTAATTTTAAAAATAAAAAAATTTGAGTCGATAAGTATGTTCATTCATTTGATGTAAATATATATATATATGTATACACATATATGAATTATATATTATGCATTGTACTCAATAGGTATGTGTTTGTTATAAATAAAATATTCAGTGATATAAAGTGCCTACTTATGGATAAAATTCTTTCTGGTTTGGAGCTTTGGGTTCCTGGTCTCTGAGTGGCTACCTTCCATCCTGTCAATCAAGCTGAAAGTTTGTCATAGTTACAGTCATGGCTAAGTAGTTGGGGAATCTACAGTTCCTCCTTTAATTATTAGAGGTCATTTCAGAAGCTTTATTCTGGAGTATGAGTTGCTGTCCTGGTCCATGAATTAAGCTGACACTGTTCAATTGACTAGCATGATTGTAGTAACCTAAAGAGTTTGTGAACTAAGAACAAATAGCAATCATGTACTTGATGACGATATTAACATCATTGGACATCTTTAGTCCTGGGAGCAATCCCAGAAGGTTTTAGTGCTCATTTGAAGTTAAAGAAATTAAGAAAGATGTATAATGACAGGAAAGTATGCTCTTACTTTTAAAATTAGCATATAATAACATTGATTATTCTTTAAATTAATTAATATAGTCTATGGCTGTCAAATGCATGAAGTCATGTGTCATATGAAATATGGTCTAAGAGTAGCCAATCAGGTGTAAAACTAGTTACCACAGCTATACTTGAAAATTTCTTCCAGTCCTTGTGTTTGTTTGCTTGTAAACAATAATTGGATTTGTTGGCACCTAAACAAGCAATGACAAAGTATTGAAGTAAACAAATATTTCTTAGGATTTTGTTTGTTGTTGTTGTTGTTGTTGTTGTTGTTGTTTTGTGTGTGTGTGTGTGTGTGTGTGTGTGTGTATCTGTCTGTCTGTACAGGTCCAAGTATACATACATGCATGCTTGGGGGGTCCAGTGACAACTTGGAATGTTATTCCAAGTAAGGATAGCTACTTTTTTTGAAACAGGATTTCTCAATGACTTGAAGTTCACCAATTTGACTGGGCTAGCTATAGAGTGAGGCCTAGCAACTGCCATGTCTCTTCTTCCACAGCAATGGGAGTCTTATCACAATCATCAGGGCCAATGTTTTAAATAAATACAAAGACCAAACATATTTTTACACTTTCACAGCAAGTTATTTCCTGATAAGCCCGTCGCTATAGCCACTTAATCTTAGATTTCTAAGCATGAAGTAAGTCTATGCTTTTTATCATTACATTGGGATGCTGGAACATTAAAAATAATTTAAATTTAAAAAGGCAAGAAAATATAATAGATTGTAAGTGTTAGTATTAATAAGATATAAATTAGTATTTGTGAACTACTTTGTGGTTCTAAAGGAAACTTAAAAAAATTAATGCATGTCATTAACATATAATCTTCATAATAACATTTAGAATGTAAATACCATTTCACAGGTGGCTGACATAACATTGTTATTAAATGCCAAATTAGAAGATAAAAATCTAGAAGTATTTGGAATTAAATAGATTTTAATTATTTAACTACATTTAAAAGTTGTTTTCTATAGCAATAATTTACTGGGATTCCTGACCATGTCATAAAGAAGTTAGGTGCAACAGTACAATTCACCAGAGCTTAAAACACCAGGAATTACAGGAGAATTTGTGAATAGCCACATTTTTAAAATATAAAAAGGAATGCTTGTTGTTACCGGATGCTTACCTAGGCAACAAGAAATAAGAGTGGAGCTATGTACTTCTTTTCTCTCAAGGAAAGATGGAAAAAATCACATTAAAGAATAATTTTAAAATTATAATTATTACCAATCTCTTGCTGCAGCCTCCCAGTATATCAAAGGCAGGAAGCCCTGTAGATCTGATCTAGTTAGTGCATTAATAGGATATGAGAAAGCTTGTTACATGTTTTCCCAGTAGAAAAGCATCACCAGATCACGTAGGTAACAAACCAGGGAATAGTTCAGCAATGCCAAGCTCAAGGCTCTATCCCCTCTGAATAGATGGAGGATCGTATAAAAAAAAATAGGGATGTGATGTAAGCATCCATAAGTGTGCACAGAAAAAATATTTAGTGTAAGTATGTCTCAAGGTTGACAGTAAGATAACTGATGAATTTACTTAATTCAAGTAACAGGTCTCAGTGTAAGGTATGGAGTCGATGAGCCTGTGGGAATCCCTTAAATCAGGAAAACAAAAATGGCTTCCGGTTTGCTGAATGTACAGTGAGAATTTTATTTCCTCGATCATCTCTATGCTTGAGACATAACAAAAATAAAATCTGGTATCCTGCTTTATTGAAAAATAATGTGAGCCCATTTACCATGCAGCCCAGGATCTCATACAGCCATATTCATATCAGTTAAATAAATCCTAGTTTATAGTTTCCCAGTTTGTCTCACCCTCAACCCTCACTTACTACAGAAGCAAGTATTTCTTGTTTACTCCACTTATTTAAATACTGTTACCTTCCTTGTCTGCTCAGGGTAATAGTGAGCATAGGGAGGATAGTCATATCCAGTTGAAGAGCTCCCCAGTGGGGTCAGTATATCCCAATAATCTGTATCCCAAGTGCTTGAGAAGTACAATATGCAGTCATGTGTGAGACCTATGATTCACTCGTCTCTCCCTCTCTCACATATATCAGATCTGTGCTGTCAGTTGCAGAAGCCACAGGTCACAGATGAGAAAACCATGGAGAGACTGACTAACAGACACAGGTCTCAGAACATTGTGGACCTGGTGCTAAAAGTCTAGTCTCAGACCAACATCCTTTACTTAAATAAAATAAGACATATTTAATAAGGACTTAACCCTCCCAATAACTTTACTAAATCAGATACCATCATAAACTCACTTGGGCATGTAGCCATTATTTTTATTGTTCTTAAAGTTTAATTCAAAAATTAAACATGAACCACCTAAACTTAAAACCATACTACATCATCTTTGAAACTCAGAAACTGATACTCTTGTTTTTAAAAATGTTATTGAATATTTTATTTACATTTCAGATGTAACCCCCTTTCCCCATTTCTCCTCACCCAGGAACTCCCTATCCCAACCCCCCTTCCTGTTTCTATGAGGATATCCCACACACACCCTCCCACTCCCACCTCCCCACCCACGATTTTCTGCACAGTGGAGCATCCAGCTTCACTGGACCAAGAACTTCCTTACCTGGTGACATGGGTCCCTCCCTATATGCTCCCATGCTGATGGTTTAGACCCTGGGAGCGCTGGTTGGTTGGTATTGTTGCTCTCCCCATGAGGCCACACACTTTCAGCTCCTTCAGTCTTTCTTTCACTCATCCTTTGAGAAACCCATGATAAGCTCAATGGTTAGCTGTGAGCATCTACCTCTGTATATCTCAGGCTCTGGAGGACCTCTAAGGAGACAGCTATATCAGGCTCCTGTCAGCATTCACTTCCTGGCATCCACATCAGTGTTTACCTTTGTTGACTGCACAAGGACTGGATACCCAGGTGGAACAGTCCCTGGACGGTCCCTCCTTCAGTTTCTGTCCCATGCTTTGTCTCCATATTTGCTTCCATGAGTATTTTGTTACACTTTCTAAGAAGGACCAAAGCACCCACACTTTGGTCTTTCTTCTTCATGAGCTTCATATAGTCTGTGACTTGTATCCTGGATATTGCAAGCTTTTCAGCTAATATCCATTATCAGTAAGTGCATGTGTGTTCTTTCGTGATTGGGTTACCTCACTCAGGATGATATTTTCTAGTTCCATCCATTTACCTAAGAATTTCTCAAATTCATTGTTTTTAATAGCTGAGTAATATTCCATTGTGTAAATGTACCACATTTTCTGTATCCATTCCTATGTTGAAGGACATCTGGGTTGTTTCCAGCTTCTGGCTATTACAAATAAGGCTGCTATGAACATAGTGGAGCATGTGTCCTAGTTATATGTTGGAGCATCTTCTGGATATATGCCCAAGAGTGGTATAGCTGGGGCCTCAGGTAATGCTATGTCCAATTTTCTGAGGAACCACCAGACTGATTTCCAGAGTGGTTGTACCAGCTTGCAATCCCACCAACAATAGAGGAGTGTTCCTCTCTCTCCACATCCTGACCAGGATCTGCTATCACCTGAGTTTTTGATCTTAGTCATTCTGACTGGTGTGAGGTGGAATCTCAGGGTTGATTTGATTTGTATTTCCCTGATGACTAAGGATGCCAAACACTTCTTTAGGTGCTTCTCAGCCATTTGAGTTTCCTCAGTTGAGAATTCTTTGTTTAGCTCTGTACCCCATTTTTAATAGCGTTATTTGATAGTCTGGAGTCTAATTTCTTGAGTTCTTTGTATATCTTGGATATTAGCACTCTATCAGATGTGGAATTGGTAAAGATCTTTTCCCAATCTGTTGGTTGCTGTTTTGTCCTATTGACAGTGTCCTTTGCCTTACAGAAGCTTTGCAATTTGATGAGGTCCCAGTTGTCAATTCTTGATCTTAGAGCATAAGCCATTGCTGTTCTGTTTAGGAACTTTCCCCCTGTGCCTAGGTATTTGAGGGTCTTTCCCACCTTCTCTTCTATTAATTTCAGTGTATCTGGTTTTATGTGAAGGTCCTTTATCCACTTGGACTTGAGCTTTGTACAAGGAGATGAGAATGGATCTATTTGCATTCTTCTACATGTTTTCCTCCAATTGAACCAGCACTATATGTTGAAAATGCTGTCCTTTTTTTACTGGATGGTTTTAGCTCCTTTGTCAAAGATCAAGTGACCATAGGTATGTGGGTTTATTTCTGGGTCTTCAGTTCTATTCCATTGATCTTCCTGCCTATTTCTTTACCAATACCATGCAGTTTTTATCACTATTGCTCTGTAGTACAGCTTAAGGTCAGGGATATTGTTTCCTCCAGAACTTCTTTTATTGTTGAGAGTAGTTTTCGCTATCCTGGGTTTTTTGTTATTCCAAATGAATTTGAGAATTTTTCTTTCTAACTCTGTGAGGAATTAAGTTGGGATTTTAATGGGGATTGCATTGAATCTGTAGATTGCTTTTGGCAAAATGGCCATTTTTACTATATTAATCCTGCCAGTCCATGAGCATGGGAGATCTTTCCATCTTCTGAGATCTTTTATTTATTTCTTCAGAGACTTAAAGTTCTTGTCATACAGATCTCTCACTTGCTTGGATAGATTCACACCAAGGTATTTTATATTATTTGCGACTATTGTGAAGGGTGTCAGGTCTCGTGGAGGGGAACCAAGAAGTGGGATAACATTTGAAATATAAGTGAATAATTAATTTTTAAAAAAGAAAAAAGAACATCATCAAATAGATGCCCTATATAATCATTTAAATAATTATTTCTTAAAGAAATTTTGTAACTATAGTGATAACTGATGGACTGTACACGTTTTCCTTGACTTAGGGGATCTACTCTTACCCTTCTTGGTATCTTTGAGATCTTTGTGAGAGCTCTGAACCATTTTGGAAATTTGGGATCTTTGACTATCACTTTCATGAGTGAAAGCTTTATCATTTTTATTCTATTATAAATTACATCCCATCCTCATTTTTTCTTCCCTTCACCCCTCTTAATTTCCTCTCCCCTGCCTATTCTCTTTCTTCTACCCAAGACCCACTCTTCTGTTTCTTTTCAGAAAAGAGCAAGCTTCCGAGAGATACCAAATAAACATGACATAAGTTACAATAAGACTAGGCATAAACCCTTATATCGAGGCTGGATAAGGCAATGCAGTATTAGGAAAAGTGTCCGAAGATCAGGCAAAATAATCAAAGACACCCAGACTCCTACTGTTAGACGTTCCACAATAACACCAAGCTACACAACCATAACATATATGCAGAGGACCTAACTCAGATCCACAAGGTAGTGTGATTCCCACCTTAGTCTCTGGGCCCCTATGAGTCCTGTTAAGTTGATTCTGTTAGCAGTATTTTCATGGTGTTCTCTATCTCTCTGGCTCCTACAATCCTTCCTCTTCCTCTTCTACAGGTTTTCCAAGTTCTGCCTAATGTTTGACTGTGGATCATTCCATCTTCTCCTCTACAGTTGCTAGATGAAGTATCTCTGATAAAAATTGAACTAGGCACCAATCTTTGAGTATAGAATATAGTCAAATATCAATAGGAATGATTTCATTGACATTTTTGTCAGTCATGCTTGGTTATTCAGCCCTGAGTTATTCAGCCTCTGGTTTCTGAAAATCCAAGGCAGTGTCTGGCATGAGCTTCTTCTATGACATGGGTCTCAATTTGTACTAGTCACTGGTGAAAGCTTTTAATCATATTTTAGTTACATCATGGATTACAAATTTTTTACATCAAGAAAGTCATTTGACGATACAGACATTCAGCATGTTTATGGATGTAAATACTAACCCAAAGTGATAGCTCAGATGCATGCAATGCAAGCTCCAAATACAGAGGGCACTGCTTCACTTTAGGGAGCAGAAAGGAGTTTCAGCTCTGATGTCTTAACACTTTCTTGGCTTAGAGTAGAAGGAGTTTGCATTTAAAAAAGGAAAGGACGACTAACATGTGCAAACAACAACGACGACCATAACAACAATGATGACAATGAAAGAAAACAAGTATACAAAGGAATTCTCAACTATAAAAGAATTCATGCTTTTGAATGCACTCACTGATAATTTTCAATCATATATTGAAACAATACCAAGATCAGCATAAGGAGAAGTGAACTATGACATTGAATGCAAACTAATGTCCTTTCATGCCATAGTCAGAGTCATAGTCAAATGGGCCAATTTAATTAAACTATTTAGGTAATTATTTTTTTTTTACTTGGAGACAGTCATAAAGAAATGAATACAGCTTTAGTTTGCTAAACACTATTTTATTCCTCTGTCCCATTTTACATAATAAGTGTTAATTTCTATTAAACCACTAACTGAGAAAAGTACTTTTAATGTTAAAGAATCAAATATTTGACTATTGGCACTTAAAAAAGAAATAGAATAAATGCATTCTTGTATAAACTGGTTTTACCCATAATTAAAGTTATAGACTAGTAGTAAAATTTTGCCCTGAGTTTGATTGACAAGATAACAACGTGTTGGTGAACTACAAAGAAAATAGATCTTTATTATCAAAGCTGCTCATAACAAGAAGGAAAGTGTTTAACTGACTAGGAGAAAAGGTCAATGCCAAGGAGAAAGAAGAGCAAGCTAATTAAAGCTCCATACATTACGAAATAATGAAGAGTCTTGAGAAGTATGGAAATACACTTCATTCACCTTTATGATTCTATAAAAATAATATAGAGTAAAGCATTGTTAATTTATGCTTTTAATTGTAAAACTAAGCAACTGATATTTGTTAAAATGAGGCTATGAGGAGTATATCACCATGAGCTTTTTCCAATTGGCCCCATAAGAAGTAAATTAGAAAGTCCACATTTATGCCTTACAGGAAAACAATCCATTACATTTGCTCTTTATTGGCATCATAGTTCTTCAGAATAGCATACACCCCAGCATATATTTTACACAGGAAAGTTGATTGAGTTTGCCTATTGTGATCTGCTTTAAGTGGCCACATTTTCAGTTGCAGCTGCAAACTGTCAGACGCAAAGCTTTTACAATGCTCAAAACTAATGCAGATAGGTTGTCTTTGTTTTAGTCTCTTGAGTGTTAAAGAGAAATTATTCAAGTCTTGACTCAGAATTGACCATGGATTTTCTCTTATCTCAGGGATTTGAGTCCAGCCTTTTTCCACTTCCTTGTAATAAAGCTTGCCTCGATACTAGCCTAGGGAGTCACCTAGCCCTGTTCACTGTCACATTGGATGAAGAAGATTTGACACATGCGTGTACTTACTAGCAGCAGTGACTGAATTTGGGAGCTTCTCACTAGTACTGGCAAGTGGTTTGCTTAATAAGTTGGGAGATACTGGTATTGAATACGCTAATCTTTCCACTGGCACCTGATAGGGGATTGGAACAGGAAAGCTCATTAGACACAAAGTTCCACCCAGAAGAGTTAAGATAAGTGTACTTATGGCAAAAGAAATATCCAGAGGCTCGAGTGGTTATCTTAGCTATCCTGAGGCATTACACCAGTGAGTTTAGCTTTTGAAAGCACAGAACAATTAAAAGCTAAAAAATTCTCTCATGACATCCTTATTTTAAAAGCGTGTTACATATTTCTCATCCTTTAGGCAGAATTCTACCTAACCTACTTTAAATTGTTAGTTGTATGTATATGTGTTTCTGTGTATGGGTCTATAACCATGAACATGGATAATCACAGAGGCCAGAGAAGGTGACTAATCCCTCTGGAACAGGAGCTGGAGTTGTATGTAGCTTTGGGTCACCCAACCTGGGTACTAGAGATGAAACGTTGGTCCTTGGGAGCAGCACATACTCCTAACTACTAGAGTGGTTAACCACATATCTCGCATCTAAGCAAAAACATTTATTCCATGTGACATATATTAAAATATTGGTTATTAAAACTTTGTACCAACTGAATCTTATTGTTCAATGAGTTTACTCGTGAGAAAAATATACTAGCTTCCATCAGAGATAATCCAAGAAAATTCAGTCCCAGCTCTATCACCTGTGAAGTTGGCCTAAGTCTTGTGCTCCTTGTCTATAACATGACAATGTAAAAGATGCCTGTCGTCTAATCAGTTTGAAAGGATAACACACTTGTATTTCTTTTATTTATTGGCCGATTATTTTTGTTGTTGTTACTGTTTCTGTTCTTTTTTTCTGTCTTGTACTTTTTAAATGAAGAATATAGCAAAATCACGTATGCATTTGAAAATTGCTATAATCATCAGCAGTACTCTCCTCATCTTCCTTATGCCTATTTAAGTAAAATGTTGGAAGATATGCTAAGTGTAATTCTGAGGAACGAATCATTTCACAAAGAAGTTCTTTGTATTCTTACAGGCTTAAGTAAAGGATTTGGGGGAGGGGACATTGTACTAAAAGATGAATGGAGGATGGGGGCACAGATGTGTTCATGTGTATGAAGCCATGTATTTTACTGTGTGCACACGCCTATATAAAACATATAGACACTTTAAAACTGTGTATTTACTTAGTATCAATATTTTTCATACTTAATGTAAAAATTTGGTGGTAATTAAATGCTAATTAGATAGTAAAGTGTATTTTACTTTTGTTAATTTTCCGTTACATTAACCTTCTCATCAGAGCATGTTTATATGCTAAAGCTTTCTAACAATTGGACTTCATGAAAAGAGTTTAGAGCCTTCCAACAGAGCTTTTATTTTGTGTACTTTAGAAAAAATTTAAATACACAGAAAATAAATATAAAAGTAGCTTTTGTGACTTAAGTGCCTTCCATGGAGGCTTGATTCTAGATAGAAGAACAAGATTGTATATGAAATTACCATTCTCTACAGACTCATAGTTTTTGTTTTTTATTTAAATTGTGTGGAACAGCCTTTTAAAAACTCTTTACCTGAAGAATAAAGTTTAAATGTATTAGCACTTCAAAGTTCCCTTTACAAGACCTCTTTTATGTTCTATATTTAATGCCTGTCTTTCTGCAGATTCTGCAAAAGATGGTTTTGCTATGTGTGTTCTCAAATACATCATAGACCTGTTCACTCTTCTCCGTCACAGTGTATCCCCTTTCTCTGTAGTATTTCCTGAAGTTCTCAACCAGAAAGTCTTCCTCTGGTTTTTTCCTGCTTATTTTATCTGAATCTTCTTTTATGGATTAATACATTCGACTTCATAAATCCACTCATCTGAATCTCTCTTCCATACTCACTCCCTGGGTAACCCTCTATACCCTAGCCACATGTGGATAAATAATGCCACAGTATAATGCAGGGAAGCCAGGATTTCTCTAAGATGTCCTTCAGAATGGATTCTGTACTGAATATTTGTGAAGAGGAGAAAGAATAAGCCTTCAGATGTTGGTATAGATTTTCAGAAACATAAGTCTGTAACTAGGTTAGTCTTCAGAAAAAAATGACAATATATCATGGTGAAAAAAAAAAAAAAAACAGGTTGGCTAAGATGCAAGGTGACCCCACACAGGGACAGGTACCTTTCTCATTGTAAAGGAAATATGACTTAGGGGTCCCAACACATAATTGTATTTTTCAAGGATAGTGAATATAGTGCCTGGAAATACAGGCAGCCTAGAGATTTCATTATGGTGTGACAATTCCAGAACTGTTGATGGAGATCTGCAAAAAAAAAAAACAAAAACAAAAAACAAACAAACAAACAAACAAAAACAAACAAACAAACAAACAAACAAAAACAAGCCAACTGAGAGCTGAGAGTTGTCCTTGAAAGGTTAAAGTTCAGGCTAAGGCAAAGAGGGTATCCAGGAAAGCTTTCCTGCAGAGATGAATGTTTCTCTTAATTTCATTTTGGATGTAAGTAGTTAAAACCTCATTTATATCTTCTAGTACTGTCCATATATAGAGCATCTGTGTTAATGTGATAGGCATACTCTGTGGGTTTCAAGTAGATTGGGAGAGGGACCCTAATCCCCGGAGAGTGTTCTTATAGCCTCACATCATCCTCCCTCAAAGCTAGCAACATAGATGAACTCAACATTTATATTTCACTGAAGCAATTTGCATTAGTGGATTAATATGAGAAGCTTTCAGACAGAAATAGCCTCTTCTCTGCTTTTCTTGGAAGTTCCAGTATCTAACATCATGTTCAACACAAAGTAAACAGGTAGAAAGAAAAGAAAAACAAAATAAGAAAAGAGAAAGACATAACCATGGGTAAAGGTGATTCAGAATCACAGCAGTAAGATACAGAGACTCAAGTTTTGCCGAGAAAATTTGGAAAGGTATTGCCATTAAACATGCACATTCAAGACAAACTTTAGGTGCTTGTGAGTTAAATAAACATTTTCATAAATTTAAAGTCTCTTTATGTAGCTCATTTAATTTTGTGCCATGCAGTCTGTCCAGACAGTAAGGTGAGTTCTGCACACAGCTTGCTTAGAAAAAACCGTCTTTCATTTCTGATGAGTAAATCAAGTATTTAGATTGGTATTTGAAGTACTTTCTTTACCTTCATGAAGCAATTCCAACTGATACTCCAAATAATTGAATAAATGACAGTTGGCCTCACAGCAAACATGCCTGGCCAATTTTGAAATCTGCCTTGTGACTCTCATACATAAGCAGTATATACAGCACACTGCCCAGAAAGCCTGTCATGGCCTATGGTTTAAAGTAACTAATTGCTTGGCCAAACAAGGGGCAGGCTTCAAATGTGCTTTCGAAGGAAAATCCTGAAGTGTTTATCAATATTGACACATGCCATTTGTCCTGCACTTCAGTCTTTCTAGGCTTCCATAATGGATATTCACATTATGTGAAGAAAATAGATCTGGCCAGCTTAGTCACGTGTTATAGGTGATAGATTGAATCCCTGAGTTTAAATAGCATGCTTACAATCCAGTATCTGATGAGTGAGAAAGACAATCTGCTTCACTCAAAACATATCCAAGTTGCCTTTCAATGATACAGACAACCATCCATTTGCTTCAATAACGCAGCTCCATTAAATAATGATTTAGTTTTTGGTGGGAATACACAGCATTCACACATAAGAACTACTTAAACTATAATACCCAAAGGTCAACAGACTCACTAAAAAGGAATATGTATGCAAATACTATGATATACATGTGAGTTTTAATTGTGATTTTTTTTCTTTTGCAATTCCATGTCTCATGTCATTCACTTTATTTCAGACTCAAAAACCAGGCAGATGATATACAGGCTCTTTATAGATCAAAGTCAGTTTTTTTGTGTGTTTCTTGCCTGCTTACTGAGTTTTATTGACTTCAGCTATGCCAGATTCCCATTACTCCCCTATGTTTCTTTCACATCCTCACTTCCTAGAGTTGGTATATGTGTCAGGATTTTCTTTAGAAAGTGAAAAGAGTGTGACCATGAAATAAAACCACAAAAAGCAATTTCATCAATGTGCAATTTGTTACTAAAAAGGTCTTCATTTACTTGCACACAACTCCACAAATGTTTCCTGCATTACCAGAAGCTGCACCTATATTCAGAACCCCAGGTAAGATCTCACCCTCAGAAATCCAATGTTTCCTGAGAACCTGCCCAGATTTCCTAACAGCACCTCCCCTCTTGTCTCAGTATCCTGGTGCACAACTCTATAGAAGCACCGTGGTATATTAGAGGCCATGCTGGTATACAGAATCCCAGGTAAGATAAGATCCTGCCTACAGACATCCAACACTTTCTCAGAGCCCACAGAGCTCCCTGAACAGCATTCTCTGCCATCCTATCCATATGCAGGCTCAGAACTCCAGCAGAACCCCACTGCTCTACCAGAGGCCACATCAGTTCCCAGAACCCAAAAACTCCATAGGCAGCATTACGTTATGTAAACCTAGATGTTACATAGGCAGCTGAAAGACCAGTGGAAATACCCTATTTGATCTGAGGACCTGTTTAAAAATAACTTTAAGTCTTTGAAGACAGAAGATGGAAAGATTCCCCATGCTCGTGGATCAGTAGGATTAATATACTAAAAATGGCAATCTTACCAAAAGCAATACCCAGATTCAGTGCAATCCCCATCAAAATTCCAACACAATTGTTTACAGACCTTTGAAAACCAGTACTTAAATTCAGATGGAAACATGAAAACCCAGGATAGCTACAATTCTGTACAATAAAAGAACATCTGGAGGTTTTAACTTTGATTTTAAGCTGTACTATAGAGATATTAAAAAAAAAACAACAACATGGCATTAGCATAAAAACAGAAAAGTTGATCAATGGAATTGATTTAAAGAACAAGACATGAATTCATACATCTATGGACACCTGATTTTTGAAGAAGAAGCCAAAATTATACAAAGGAAAAGAAGGAAACATCTACAACAAACAATGCTGGTCAAACTTGATTTCAACATGTAGAAGAATGCAGATAGACTGATATTTGTCACCCTGAACAAAACACAAGTCCAAGTAGATCAAAGACCTCCACATAAAACCAGAAACACTGAACCTAACAGAAGATAAAATGGAGATTAGCCTTAAATGCTTTGGCACAGGAGACAAATTCTTGAACAGAACACTGATAGTTTTGGCACTAAATTCAGTAATTAACAAACAGGACCACATGAAACTGAAAAGTTTCTGTAAGACAAAACATCACTCTAGAGTATAAGAATGTATTACCACCAGGTCTGTACCTAATGGATGGCTAATATCCAAAAAATATAAAACACTCAAGAAACTACATCTTAGCAAACCAAATAATCCATTTAAAATGAGGTACAGATCTAGAAGATTCTCAATAGAAAAATCTCAAATAAGTGACAAGCACTTAAAAAAAATGTTCAATACCCTTAGCCATTAGGGAACTGCAATTAAAAACTACTTTGGGATTTCTTCTTACACCTGTCACAATGGCTAAGATCAATAACAAAAGTGACAGCACATCATGGTGAAGATGTGATGCAAGGGGCACACTCCTCCATTGCTGGTGGGGGTGCAAACTTGTACAACCACTATAAGGATCAACATAGCAGTGACTCAGCAAACTGGAAATCGATGTACCCCAAGACCCAGCTATACCATTCATTAGTACGTATCTAAAAGACACTATCCTACCCTCAGGGCACTTTCACAGTTACGTTCACAGCAGCTTTCTTCATACCAGCTAGACACTGGCAGCAAGCTAGATGTCCCTCAGCTAAAGAAAAGATGAAGAAAATGGGATCCGTTTATACAACAGTGTTAGTCAGCAATTAAAAACAATGGCATCATGAAATTTGCAGGCAAATAGATGGAACTAGAAAAAAGTCATCCTGAGTAAGGCAACCCAGATCCAGAAATATAAACATACTCTGTACTCAACTATAAGCTCATATTAGCTGTCACTAGGTGACTATGTGCCAGTATTTCTTCTTGATTATCCTATGGGTAATGAGACCATAAGCACAGCACTCATGATGACAGGCATGACTGTGCATATACTTACTTATTACTGACTTTCTATATGACTCATATATTTTGTCACCACATAATGTTAGCCTACTAGCAACACCTACGTGTGCTATGCTCTCCCTGTGCCACTGTTAGAGTATGAGAGTTGTTTCCTCATATGGGCTTTCCTCATCCATATGAGGGTTGGTGCCTATTCTTATTACAACTTGATATGCCACGAATGGTTGATATCCATTGGAGGTCTGAGCTTTTCTGAAGAAAAAAGAAGTAGGAATGTGTGGGGGCCTGGGGATCAGGGTGAGGAGAGAGACTGAGAGGATAGAAGGGAGAAGAAACTAGGGTCAGGATGTAATATATGAGAAAAGAATAAATACATAAGTTAAAAAGATAAGCCTTCATTTCATGATTCAAAGTCACACTTGAAAATGACCTTTCTTGTTTGAAATCCAGATCCTGACCCAACTTTGTCTCTTGCTAACATAACATCATAGAGAATTGTAACTAACTTCCAAATATGTGTCTGAAAATGTCCAGAACCAGCCTTCCAAATGAAGACTGTTATTTCCAATACTGGATTGATTTCTAGATCAGACCATGATTAAGTCCAAATAACTGGTCACATTTAAGAAAAATACAAAAATCACTATAACTTCTCTCTTTGATTCCCTGTCCCACAAGGTCTAAAAACTTGAGGCAAGACAAAATATTATGTACAATATTTGTATATATATAATAAATATTATATAATAAAAGAAGTATATCACACCAGACATGGCGGTACACTCCTATAATCCCAACACTCAGGATGCAGAAGCAGATAAATCTGTGTGACTTCCATGATAGCCAAAACTATGTGTGGCAAACCTTCTGTCTTTTAAAATATGTATTTCTCTTTTCCTTAAAGAAGTAAAAAATAAAATAAAGGTGGAGAAAGTGGGGGAAAAAAAGAAAATGACTTTTCTAGGAAGCTCTCATTGCTTGTTTTCTTAAAGCAGCAAATTCTTCATAAAACCAGACTCCCAGGGCCACAAACACTTGATACAGAATTGTGGGGAAATCTTGAAGTTGGCCTGGCCTAGCTGCATTGAAAGGCATGCAACATAGGTTTTTCAAGGTTGAGTGCCTGGCTACCAGAGCACAATGTGCCTTCCAGTTCCTGAGAGTTTGACACACACCATCAGGCAGTGAGGCATTCAGGTTACTTTGTGTTTCTCTGTACATTTTTTTGTAAGTCAAGAAAGCATAAAAGCATGACAGAACAATTGGACTTAGACATTAATCTTCTATATCCTGTGTAGCACGCAAATGTCACTGTATCCTGGCAACTGCAACTGTATTGATCTGGGTAATTGTCATTATAATCTGCTCCTGATAAAAGTATAAAAATTCTGAACGCTCTCAATAAAATTGGCACACTTAAGTTTTATTGAGGACCCTCCAACTGGCCTCATGGACATGTCGGGTAACCTTGGTATGGTAAGTAAACTCTAGCACTTAGAAGTAGTTCTCAAACAGAGATCTGAAATAAGATTTAAGGGGAAAAAAAGAAAAAGGTGGTAATAGTGAGGAACTCCTGGGAAACAGGCACACACAGGTATAATAAGACAGGAGCATTCATTGGAAGTAAAATGACGGATCATGTAGGGTCAACAGAGTAACATTGTTTGCCCAACTTCTGCAAGCTTTATCTCTAGAGGAAGGTGTTAAAGCAAGACAAGATCCTTTAATGAAATTCGTGGAGGTCATTGGTGAACTTCAGCTTTTGTTCCCTGAAGAGAAATCCCTGAATCCCAGAAGTTGATCCTGGTTAGAAAAAGCAATTTGGGGGAAAGGTAGATGGGAAAAGGACCAGAAAAAATTCCTAGTGATGCATTTTAGCTTTGGAAAAAAAAAGCAGTAGCAGATAAAAATGACACAGTTAAAATTAAAAGTAAAAATTATAAAAAAAAGCAAAACTAACTCTGAGAATATAAAACAAAATTAGACCCCAAAGATATATTATCTAGTGTCCTTGGATGTAGTTGAGGCTTTCCTCTTCCTTGGGCTGTGTTTGCTCCCCCACCTCCAGTTCCAATTTCCTCTGCTCTTAAACCTGTCCATCAAGGCCAGTTTTTGGTAAAATGGGAATATTTATTTCACTGCTTCACTTAATCTCTTACTGAGGTTATTAAAAGAGTTTCTCCTCCCACAATAGAAATTAATTCCGTCTAAGTCAGAGTACAGGTCTCCATCTGCATAGTTTCTGAATGACAGGAAAATATACAAGTGGATTTTCTCTTTTCCTGGTGAATCAAACAGCCAATTCTAATAACCAGGTGCAAAATGTTAGAAATTATATGGTCATTTTACTTAAGATTCTTAAGGACCTCAAACAGGCTTCTGCTCAATATAGACCAACTGTTTCTTTTCTATTGTCTCTCCCTGATTCTATTTGTGGGGAAGCTTTTGTCCTTCTTATTGGAGGATCTGAGGAAAACCTGTAAATATCTACTGAGAAAGATTGATAATTCAGAAAGATGTCAGAACCAAGCTATTAGAAAATAAGAAAATAATGTGGTCATAACTTTTGAAATGTTAAAAGAAGGAGGCATCTATAGTGATGCTCAAGTGATCACATATCCTCCTGAGGCTTATGGACAAATCCATGCTTTGGATGTAAAAGCATGGAATAAGTTACCAAAATCTGGAAAGAAGAGAAAAGAACTTTTTACAATTAGACATACATCTGGCAACCCATATCAAGATTTGTTTCTTGTCTTTGCAGGTAGTCAATCACATGATGGTTAGTGTGAAGGTAGGAATGATTATTTTTAAACAATTGGCATATCAGAATACTAATGCTACATGCTGATAAAAGTATAAAATGTCTGACTGCTCTCAATAAAATTGCCATGTGCTAATGCTACATGCCATTATAGACTGCCATCCACCTCTTTCAAAAGAAAGGGTATACTAGTGATTACATTGGCCTCTATGCTGATATACTCAAATACCTTCAATGCTCAATAGTTGTTAACTCTGGCTACAGCCCTCCAGAAGATAGACAATGCCTCAACAAGTACCAGTCATCCAACAAGGAAAAAGGAACTAATTATGGCAAATACACCAACTTATGTCAAAAGTTTGTTGATAGTACTTAAAAAAAAAACTAAAAAATTGTTTCCATTTGTTTTTAATTATACATTGTATGGATAATATTCTACTTACTTCCAAAACCAATAAAATGCTAAATGTTTGTCTATAAAAATAAAAATATATTACTTATATATATAGTATATATAAACATATATAGTATATATATAAACACACATATATATACATATATACATATATACATATATACATATATACATATATACACATATACACATATACACATATACACATATACATATATACATACATATACATATATATATATACACATATATATACACATACCCTAGTAATGTTTCTGCATACATTGCAAAGCCTTTTCTATCAGTTTTGCCAACAGTTTGACAGAACTCATATCACAGGCATTCCCTAAAACCCTCAGAACCAATTTTTTATAGAAAGAAGTAAGGAACAACTTAAATATCATTTAAAAATAAAGAAGTGAAGTCAGGTAGTAGGGCTACTCTTCACAGTTATTTTATTTAATTTTATATTCTTTAAACACTGATATCAGTGTTTTAAGAACTGTATTTGCAGGTCAATTTGCTGAAGTCGGGAAGTATTTCCACAGCCAATACCCAGCTCTTGTGTACTTACTACAGTGGTGGCAAACACTCCTCTGACCAAAAAGTACCTTTGTTTAAGAAAATACCTGCAGCAATTAACTGCAACTTATTTACTCTGTGAAACTTACATCTCTAAGAGTGTGAGGTCATAAATATTGATCTATTTTTAATCTTCTCCATGCAGATATCTAGTTAGACCAGCACCGTTTATTGAAGATGCTTTGTTTCATTGTATAGCTTTGTCTTCTTTGTCAAAAATCAAGTGTCCATAGATGTGTGAGTGTACTTTTGGATTTTTGAATTGATTCCATTAATCAACCTGTTTGTTTTTACACCAATACCATATGGTATGTAGAGTCTGAGGTCAAAGATGGTGATACCTCCAAAAGTTCTTTTAATGTACAAGATTGTTTTAGCTATCCTAGGTTTTTATTTTTCATATGAAGATGAGTATTGTTCTTTTGAGATCTGTAAATAATTGTGTTGAAATTTTATGGGAATAACACTGAATCTGTAGATTGCTTTTGATAAGATGACAGTTTGTGCAAGATTAATTCTACCAATCTGAGAGCATGAGAGAGCTCTTCATCTTCTCATATCTTCTTCAATTTCTTTCTTCAAAGAAATGAAGTTCTTCTTCAATTCTTTAGTGTTACACCACAAATGCTTTGCACTTCTGTTGTGTCTGAGCCTTCTATCAAAAGGTCCACTATTTCAACTGTTAAGGTGCATTATGGGAACTAAATTGTAAATCTGATATAATTTATCCCCAAAAGCTTTGGCTTAGAGACATGATGAATTTCCAAACTTACAGTACATACTTAAATATAGGTACAAAGTGGATTAATATAATCCTAGTTCTCTTAGTAATAAGAGGGTAACCCTAACATGTTAGTGGGTTGGCAACATTTCAAACATTGGCTATTATGACTCTCTCAACACTTATGAAATAATGTTAAATTTTAAAAGAAAATTTATAGAATTTCATTAAAGAACATTTCTAGCCTATACTTTGTTTGAGAAAATTATTAAATAAAATAAGAAGAATGGGCACCCAGTGCTTGTATTTAAATACTTGGTTCTAGTTGTTGAAAATATTTGGTAAGGATTTGAAGATGTGGCCATGTTGGAGGAGGTGTCACTGTGATAAGTTTTGAGATTTCTCTTAAAAACACACACACACACACACAACTAATTTTTATTAGATATTTTATTTACATTTCAGATGTTATCCCCTTTTCCCATTTTCCTCCACCTAGAAACCCCCTATCCAATTCCCCCCTTCTCCTGCTTCTATGAGGATGTGCCCTGACTCAGCCAGACACTTTCACCTCCCAGTCCTCGAATTCCCCAACACTGGGGCATCTACCCTTTGCAAGACTAAGGACCTCCTCTACCAACCCATTCCAAACAAGGCCATCCTCCCCTACATACACAGCTGGAGCCATGGGTCCCTCCCTATGTGCTCCCACTCTGGTGGTTTAGACTCTGGGAGCTCTGGTTGGTTGGTATTGTTGCTCTCTCCATGGGGCCGCAAACCGCTTCAGATCCTTAAGTCTTCTCTCTAATTCCTCCATTGGAATCCTGTGATCAGTTCAATGGTTGGCTATGAGCATCTGCCTCTGTATATGTTAAGCTCTGGCAGACCTCTAAGGACACAGCTATATCAGGCTCCTGTCAGCATTCACTTCCTGACATCCACAACAGCGTCTGCCTTTGGTGACTGCACATAGGATGGATACCCAGGTGGAGCAAAAACCCATTCCATGTGAATCTTGTCCTGTCTGTTTCTTGATTTTGGATTCGAACTAAAACTCTCAGCTACTGCTACACCACCTTGCCTACCTGCTTGCTACTTTGCTCCCTGCTGTGCTAGTCCGGGGACTTTCACTCTGACACTGTAAGCAAACCCCCTATTAAATAGTTTTTTTAATAAGTTGTCTTGATCATATGTCTCTTCACAGCTATAGGATAGTAACTAAGACTATTTTTTTTTCTAAATTTCAACTAAAAATAGAGTAAACTCTCTCCAGGCCTTAAAGATGGGTAAAAAATGTTCAGCACTGGACACTGATTCCAGAACTGTCTTCTCATAAGTAGCTTCATGCTGCCTCTTTTTCTGGTGGTGTTTTAGAACCATTTTTGTTAGGTCAAATTAATTGTCTAGAAGCAGAATTTGTCAAAGAAAAGTCAAGAATTCTTTTAATAAAATGATTTGATAAGTTTCATTCTAGAAGATACTTGTGTTACCAGTCGATGCAGCAATACTTGTCAATAGGATCAATAGAAACATATGCCTTTAAAATTTCTCCAAAGATGGAGAACAAAACAGTTCAAAGAATTATTATACAACCAAAACAAAAGCCCACAGTCATTTCACTCATCTGCTTCTACTGCTTAGAAAAAATTTTAATTATAAAGAAAGCAAATTTAAGCCATATCATAAAGATACAAAGTCTATCAAATGTGCAACTGTTAGCTAAACTACATTACTTAATGTACTTACCTTAACAGGATTTTCAAGTAATGCATGACTAACAAAAAACATTTAATTTGTTTATAAACTTAACGATGACTCAAAGTTACCTGAAGATATGCTATTGCATCTGTTTCTGATTGATTTGTAGGGAAATTACATGAATAAAAACAGATTAAAGAAGAAGAGAAAATCTACATGTGGCTCACTCTCCTGAGAAATGCCAAGAGTTGAATCATCTTTACAGGTATTCATATCTTCAGATTAATATCTTCCGTCTAATTAGTAATAAGGAAATGCATCCTCCAGCACAGTACTACAGTCTGTCTAAATTGAGACTATGCTCATAAGATACCAGGTTTTGTTTTGGTTGAGTAAGGGATGCTCTCATGCATTTTTGTATATGCTTAAAATTTTACGTCATGGCGAGAAGGCGAAGTTTGCAGACAGATATTAGAGACAGTAGAGACCAACTGAAAAAGAAACCATAGCCAAGAAGCTTTGAATATTAGAGCATTTTATTAGTAATGACCAATTTCACCAGATCTTGAAAACTGGATGTAATCAATGCTCATTCAAATGTTCTTCATAAGTAGCAATTCTGGCTTAGCTTCTAATTTCTTTACATAAAACCCAGGAAAAATTCTATATATCCCATCTTCCAAAGTTCATACAGAATCATGGTTAAAGGAAATGTTGGTCACAACATTCATTCAATATTATACAGTTTAATTTATCTTGAACAATTGTTCAAATGCATTTTTCTTCAAATCAATCATTATACCCAAGCAACAGATACAATACGTTTATAAACACTTTCATTTTCAAAAAGGCCCTTCATTACTTTGAATTTGCTTTTTAAACACATATTTTCTATTAAAAACTGATGTAAATGCTATAGTAAAATCCACCCATTTAGTAAGCAGTTCCGTGAGTCGTGGTAAAGGTACACAATCTTATCTTAAGCAGAGACAAGATGTAAAGTACTTGCCTCCCCAGAGTCTTTTCTTCCAATACCTGATAACCAATTTGTCTATAGTGTTTCTATTAAAAGAGTATCATGTGAAATCAATAATATAATACCTGTTTTAATAAGCATAGTTCATCTGAGATTCATACATGTCAGTAGTTCATTTACCTACATTGCTAAGTGGTACTAAATAGCATAAAAACAGCATTTGTTCACTCAAAGGTGTTATAATCATGGTATTATATTTTCTAATGTTCGGGAGGTTTAGAGCTAGTCATGTATGTGCACACATGAAATCCCAGCACTTAAGAGGTAAACGCAGATGGGTCAGGAGTTCTAGGCTGGCTTGAGTTACAGAGCAAGACTTAGTCTCAAAAATTAAAATAGCATTGCATAAAAAAAAATTGTACTTTAGGACACTTTTTGAGCCTCTTTCCTTCAGATTGTATTCATTTTTTTAACTTTGAATTTTCTTTTGTTATTCATTGTATTCCATTCTTTTATTATTAAGAAGTATAAGGTAAACGATAAAGGGTTTTACTTTTTTTCAAAGTTGAACATCACTTCTACATTTCAAGGCAACATTTAATCACTCATACAGTTCTAATAGGAGAACATGACTGAATCTATTGTCACCATATTAGAAGACTCAGGCTGCAGGATGGGAGGCTGTTTGACATTATGGACTATTTCCACACAGCATTTAGAAGCCATTTCTTAACAGGAAAGACAGCACTTCTCTTTGCACTTACTATTAAAGTTGTTCTTGTGCCATGAAGAGAGAATCACTTCATTGTTTGACATTTAAATGTCTACACAAATTGAATTTAATAGAACATTATTATGGAAAAATCTTGAGAACATTACAAACAGTGGTCTATGTCTTTATGTGTGTTCAGCTATTAGTAAGGACTTTACAAAGTTGCAACTTTATAAAGTTGATATTAATTTCCGACTTCATAAAACAGCCTAGAAACATGAAAAGGGAAGAAAATGCAATTTTAAAGAGAAGACAGCATACAAATAAATATGTAAATTTAAATTCTATCTATCAAAATGATAAGTAGGCATAGCCCTAGCTAAATAACTTCTATAGCCCACACTACTAATAATATAAAATATGTGATATGCATATTTGAAACTAGAGAACTACTTAACATATTCTGCTGACAGTTTTCTCCTCCAAAGAGCAGACGTTGAATATGTTGTCAGAAACATATAACAGAAATACATTGGGGCCTGAGCACTGAGCAGAGCCCGGGCTGCAGCTCTGCCCCCAATCTCACAGAACGTTTACTTAGTATTAGGGGCTACTGACTGTCACATCTGAAAGCAACAAAACCTGTAACTGTGCCTCCAACATAGTGCTACTAACTAGGTGACTAGCCAGAGATCACTGTCTGTTTTAGTGACCCACAAGGAAATGTTTGGCTTCCATCACCATGAGGCTATGCTCTGATGGCTGAATATTTTATTTTCACAGTAGACAGTACTCCACCAGGAAAACAACAAATATACCATTTATCTGGAAACTAAGACTTAGACAGTTTTGGGCTTCTAGTGCCCCTAAAGTCAACAGAAATAACACTGTTAAGAGGGGTTATTTATCTAGACCACCAGGGTAAAATTGAACTGCTTTTCCACATCGAAGGTGTAGAAGACTGAATTATGTATTGAGTACAGGAGATTATTTATGGAATCTCTTGATGGTATATCTCGTGATTAAGGTCAATGGGAAACTATAAAAATCAAACTTAAACAAAGACAAAGATGATAAAGAGCCCAGATTTTAGAATTGAAGAAATAGATTATCCCTTCAAGAAAAGAAAGGTCATATTATAAGTTCAGAAATTAGAATAATAGTGGCAGAAGTATTTCTTATTTTTATTAAGAATATGTTTGTGCATATTATTGTACATATATGTTGATATTTGAGGTTCTGATTCTCTATTTCTATATAATACAATGTAATATTGAAATAATATTGGTTTTCTAAGATAATATTTTAAGAATTTTGTAAGTTTGTATTATCATATTATATCATATTGTTATCATATATATGATTATAGTCTCATAATTACATGACTCATAATGTTCTTATTGTGGTTGGTAATAGTAGTTATTGGTTGGTTGGTTGGTTTTGCTGAAGATTACTTTGACTGAAAATTCTCATGTGTGTAAGAGCTAAAATATATAAAATACTGTGCATATATATATATATACATATATATATATGAGTAAAAATTAGAAACAACAACTGTGCCCATTTTTCCACATGGAGTACTATACAAAACTAAAAATTAAATAAAGTAAAATTTAAACTGTATAAACTGTCATTTCTTTAAAAGACAAAACAAAACTGGAAGTCTTTCATGCAAAATAAAATTTAGTCAAATGCAAAGCCATTTACAAGTCCATGTATGAAGTTGCAGGGGCTATATGTAAGACCAACAAGCTCAGTAATGAATAAGACCTCTGGTCTTGTGAATTTGTCATAATCAAGTTCCAAAACTGTACATACTAAGTTTAAAAAGTTGAAATATCTTCACAAAGATTAACAATCATTTTGAGGCATTGCTATAAATCTTGATTTGGTGATTGAGTTGTCATATATTAATAGGATTGAGTCAGGTAATACACACACTTAATAATGCCCTAATTTGATTCACTATTTTCATTTAATGGACATTCTATAGAACATATACAGAAAGCTTATTAGCATAGCTAATAAAAATTATTTTCCTTATATGCCAATGGCTTTTAAAGAAAAAGACACATGAGAAAAATTAAACTCACATTGATCTCTATGCAGAGAAGTAAAATTAAATGAAAAATGGCCTCTGGGTACCCATTTCTCATTATTAGGGAACAGTACAATATCCTATGTTGGTTTTCTTTTTTATTAATTCTAATCTTGCTGCATAATAGAAATAAAATAGGTAATTATACATTTTCTACTTTGAAACCAGTGTGCCCTGTCTTCTTATTTAATTTCTGAAGCTACATATCCTTCAAGTAGAACAAGCTATTGAGAAGGCAGATTTCCCAGTGATTTCTGATAAAAGTAGGCTTGCTGAGGGATTAACTTATTGGACACACAAAAATTAATTTCCTTCAAACCTTTAAGAATTATAAAAGTATTGCCATTTTATAATATTTAAGTCATCTGTAGTGCACAATTGCGGTTTGTAGTTTTAAAATAATGCATTTAACCTATCTTAATAATCATCATTTACATTTTCTTACCACTTTAGCCTGTGTAATCACAAACCCAAGGACAGATCCATTAAAAGGCAAAACTGCAGGTTTCCCTAAATCTTCAGAAACTACTCCACGAGAAGACTTAAATCCAGTGCAGTTTTAGTTCCAGACACTGTCAGGGAGCTACCCACTATGTTCCTACACGGTCTGATACATTGTAGACAGTGAGTTTCAGAAACAAGACTCTGGCCATCCCTTTACTGGCTCTTCACTGAGAGAATACAAAGTGTTAGACAATTTTCAAGAGTGCAGTACAGGGGTAACTTTCTGCTGTTTGCAGAATAGAGCTTAATTATAATTATTGTTTTGCAAGTTTTACTACATTCTCTAAAACTCTTGCTACAGGAATGCATTGCTGACTTCATAATGTGCTATCATCCACTTGGTCATCGTTATTTTTGCACTGAAGGATTTCCTACTTGTTCTTACCACTACCATTCTCATATAGTCCCCTCCATCTGGTAGACTGTTCTTGCATTTGTCAAGACATATAGTGTGCTTTCTGTACTTCTGCACTGAACTTTGCCTAAACCTTTTCCTAGTGCTACATAGAATTGCAAGTGAAGAATGGTAAATACCTAGAATAATATTCAAGTTCTTTAAAAACTAGTGTTACAAGGACAACTGAGTTATACAATGCAGTCTGAGTGTATTCAGATTCTAGCCTCTTGATTCTATTCTGTTTTCTTAATACAGGTACATTTCAGAATAATACTCATAGACTTGATGACTCTTCATTAAGTGATCCATTAATTCAGTGTTTATTAGATCAGTTCCTTGTGGCTCACCCACTGTGGTGTTAAAGAACCCACTCAGTGTGTTGGGAAGTGGATCTATGGTTGCAGCTGGAGTAGGTAACTCAAAAAGTTCATTATTCCCATCTTAGGGAAACATCCTAGAGGAGAGATACGGAAGTAAAATTATACAACAAATGGTAACCAATTAAATTAAAGAGAAAGAAATATATATTAGTAGTAAAAGACACCAAATACATACATCTGAGTGCCAAAGTGAGGTAAGGGCAATCTGGTATTTGCTGAAGCTGCTAGGAGTGACAGAGGAAATGTCACTTTTCAGAACCTAACTTTTCATAAACCACTTTCCATTAACTGGCAATAAATAAGTACATACTTGTTGAGAATTTAAATCATTAACCACATACTTAGACTAAATATGAGTTATTAAGTATATTTGATTTAATAAAATTGTGGATCCATGATGATTTATAGTAATTCATTTATCTCATCTCCTTCAATATTTTGAGTTATTTATAGTTCTTTTCTGCTTCACGGTATGTAATAAGGCAACAGTCTAAATAAACATTACTTTTATCTTCATTAATTCACTGATTCATTATACAAATATTTAACACAGTCATGCTATTCCTAAGCACTTCTTTCACAGTGCTTACTCTGCAAGTGGAAAGACGGCAATACCAACACAGAAACAAGTAAACCGTTAAATCAATTATACAACAGAGGCAAAGAGGGGCTAGTGATCCATAAAACCAAGGCCAAGTCACATAAAAAGCCCAGTTAGCAGAAATATTGTCAGAATCAAATCAAACACTAAAATTTTCTTCTAACAATGACATTGGTCATATTTCCTTTACAGTTTCCTAAATCACTGCAAATCATGGATTATTATTCTTAAATTAGACTGTTTCTTACAGATAACTGGAAGATCTATGACATCTGTGGCAGTCAATGTGATGCCTGGGTTGTATGCTCTAACCACTGATGGTCTAGACCTTCTCATCCTTTTTTTCAGAGTTTCAGTTACTCCACCTTCTAGGAGGAGCATTGTGGCTTTCATGATAAAAAGATAAAATATGATAATATCAACAATGCCAAATGCAGACTATATTGGGATTTCCAATGAGGTGAATTCATTCTAATCTAGCTAACTGAGATTGGGCTCTTAGGACCTAGCACTGCCCTTTTGAAATACACTAGTTATTTGTAGTTCACTTCATTGGGAAAAGAATAAAGAGGCTTGTTCAAAACAACCATAAGTTTTATGAACTAACTCCAATTTCTTGTACTCTCAGCTATAATAAAAACAGCTATTTTTTTTTTTTTTTGCTATACTCCATGGATTTCAAATGGTAGAAAGTTGATTTTGTTTTAAATAATTTTAACTTAAATAACTTATATTCTGACAGTAGGTTTCTTTGATATAAAATAATCATGCTAACATTCAGAGGACAATGACTGCCAGGACTCAATAATCAGGGCAGACATAGTATTCTGTCTTCTCTCCCAGACACCTCTCTGGTGGCTTCACTCTGAGATCCTGGGAAAGGTTTTCCAGGGTCCATGCATTTGTACTGAGATTCCTATATGCTCAAGAGAGTATTCTGATGTGGTTCAATGATAGGGTCAGAAACCAATATAACATATGATGTTGGTGACACTTAGGAAATTGGTATTAGCACTGCATCATCTTGTCATTTTATTTACTTTATGATACCTTTGAGAATGGTCTCTGTCTCTTCCACCAGGAGTGCTATAATCAAGTTCTATTGAACTTCTCTACAATGAAACATGCATAGATATATGTTTATATACTTTTGCTTCCTTTGGGACGATATAGGACAATGGCATTTTCAGTGAGTAGTGTGCAGTATGTGGACCCCTACCACAACTTGGCTATGTTATCAGCATCATATCCAGTAAGATTTTGTTAGAATAGAGATTCTTGGTGCTGCACCTCTGTTTTCCAAAAAAGACTTCATCTGGCTTTGCTTCCTATTTTGTGTTCTCCATAGAGAAGAAATGAGTAATTTGTTAGTGCAAAATAGCCACTACCTTTTCTATTCATGGAATATGAAAGATTTGGTTTCATCTGTCTTCCTTTCCAAAGACAACCAGAAAACTGAGTTGAAGTTTTTTTGTTATGCTGGGCCTAAATCTCTCTTTAAACTATTGGTCCATGCTCTGGTCTGGGAACAAGAAAGTGTGAGCTGGTTGATTTGACCTTAATGACACATACATGCTTCAAATTTGGTTAGTTCTTTTGTCCACAATGGCTTACAACTTACTATGCAGCTGAGGATGACCTGGAATTTCTGATCACTTCCATCTATCTCTCAAGCACTGGAATCATTGAAATGAACTACCACATCCCATTGATGTCAAGCTGCAACTTGACCAAGGCAATGAAAACTTACTAGGCAAGCACTACCAAGTGAGGTTCATCTCCAACCCCACATGAGACTAAATGAGTGAAAATGATATCTCTGTATGCCCATGTTCATGTGTCAATTGTAAATCGAGTAAATAAAAGAAATGCTTTCTTGGTTTTCCCAACATCAACATTTAGTTGTTTAAGACAAAGTAACTTTAAAATGTAAGAAGAGAAAATAGAATCTTTACCAGAATTAACCTTCCCTATTAGTAGTTTTTGTGGTTTCTGAGGTTTGTTGAGCTATGTAAATCTGAAATCTATAGGCTGGTATAAGCAAGACAATAGATACAGATATTCTTTTATGTTTAGAAATAAACATGAGAATATACTGACAGAAACTATCTGAATAAACAATTGACTTTACCATTTCAAGTATGATAGTATAGATTCATCAGCACCGATAGTGTCTTTTCGGAATGTTGAATTACAGACCTGCTGTATTTGAGGAACCTGATGTGAGCAGTGTGAAGGCATACTGGCCGATCTGCCCATTTGCTACACACTATAATTTCTGATGCTCATATCCAAGAGGAAATGTCAGATATTTGGAATTAATGCCTGTATATATAAGTGGAAACCCATTTATGTCCCCAGTTAACATATAATGAATTAAAACATTTTTATTTGGCTTACATAGCATTTTTACCTTATCAACCACCATTAAAATGCATTAAATGATTCTCATCATGATAAGCAATTGACCTGCACAGTGCTTCAGCTCTCCACATCATGTCTAATTTCTGTCTGCAAATGAAAACAGCCAAATATTTAATCTACAAACTTCAGGTCTTTTGACAATACTAACACACACACACACACACACACACACACACACACACACACACGCATGCGCGCGCATGCATGCACATGAGCATACATAAACACATAAAGATATAAATGTTATTGGGTTCAATTCAATATTACAGATGTAAGATTCTCAAACTATTAATGACACAAAACAGGCCTTTGTTTCATACATTTCTCTGTGATATGAACAAATCCCAAGCTCATTATGTCATATATACTTTATACTGCTTTTTCAGCCACTACTTTCAGTACATGAATTACATCACAGTGAAATTATTGATGTTATTTCAAATACATTGACTGCTAAATACAAACTAAAATTAGAAAATTGATGTATAATTTAATCTTATAAAAGGTAAATGCTATCATCAAATAACACACAACTTGATGATGCCCATATGTAGCACAGAAAAAATACTAGGTGCCATATTGTTATCCAAACAATTTTATATATGAATTTATATTATAAATATTACAGTTGATGAGACCTTTCAATATAGACAGGATTACACATCACTTTTAGAGGAACTCCTATTTTAATTGTGTCTCTGTGTCTTTCTATTTTTCTGTGTCTCCCTGTCTCTTTTTCTGTCTCTCTGTCTTTGTCTCTGTATCTCTCTCTCTCTCTCTCTCTCTCTCTCTCTCTCTCTCTCTCTCTCTCTCTCTCTTCCTCTTGCTTTTACAAATTTTTATGACATTTACACAAACTTGGAATATGGAGCACAAGAAAAGTGGGAGGTTAAGAAAAAAAGCAGGGTTATTCAGGTCATGGAAGAAGGGCCTAAGCAATGTTTAAGAGTTTGGCATTTGTTTTACAAGCTCAAATTTTATTCCATGACTTTCACAAATCAGAAGCACCTAGCATTTTTTCTTTTTACTTTTTCTTCTCTCATATGTTAACATCCTGATGGTAGTTTCTACTTCACCCATCTCTCCCACAACCCATCCCCATTTATTCCACTTTTACCTCCCCTTAGAAAAGAGTAGGCCTCAGAGAAGACACAGAGCCTGAACCAGTCATTCTCTATAACTAGACAAGCTCTCAAGTGGAGGGATTGGGACACCAACCCAGTCACAAAATCTCTGACCTACAGTTTGTCATGCCTACATGATGTTCTGGGATCAGAGCCTAGCATAATAATCATCAGAGAGACCAGACAGACTTAATCCAGCAACTGTTGGGAGTAGATGCATCACCAAAATATGGCATAACAAATTACAATCTGACCAGGTATATATTCTTACATCAAGGCTGGACAAGGCAAAGCAGTAGGAGAAAGGGGGTTCCAAATGCAGACAAAGGAGTCAGAGACATCCCCTGCTTCCACTCTTAGAAATCTCACAAGGACACTGAGCTATACAACCCTCACGTATATGCAGAGAACTGACCTAGGTCAGACTCACCTAGGTTCCCTGATCCATGATCCTATATGAGTCCTGGTCAATTGACTCTGTGGGCCCTGTTCTTATAATTTCCTCGATCCCTCTGGATTCCCCAATCCTTCCTCTAGCTCCAGACGACTCACAAGCTCTTGTAATATTTGGTGTTGGACTCTGCATCTGCTCCCAACAGTTGCTGGATAAAGTCTGTCTGGTCTCTCTGATGATGATCATGCTAGGCTCTGATCCCAGAACATCATGTAGGCATGACAAACTGTAGGTCAGAGGTTTTATGGCTGGGTTGGTGTCTCAATCGCTCCACTTGAGAGCTTGCCTAGTTACAGAGAATGGATGGTTTAGGCTCTGTGTCTCCCATTACTAGGGGTATTCTGTATGATCACACTTGTAGATTTCATGGAATTTCTACTGCAGTAGGTTTCTACCTTGCTCTTGAAATATCTCCCAATTCCAGTCACTTCTCCCACTATTCTCTCCTTCCATCCTTAAAACCTGATCCCTCTTGCTCCCATCCCTACTCACCCTCAGTCCAACCACAAAAATTTATTCTACTTCACCTTCCCAGGAAGATTAATTCATTCCTACTTAAACTGTCTTTGTTACTTAGCCTCTCAGGATCTCTGAATTGTAGCATGATTATTATTTACTTTATAGGTAATATCCATGTATAAGTGAGTACATATCATGAAAAAGACCTATCTTACCAAGTAACTTTAATTGATTTGTGAAAATCAAATTGTTTGAAAAGTATTCCATGAGTGTAATCTAGAAATTCCAAGAGGCTTTATTGTATAACTGGTTTTCAGCATAAAGAATCCTATATGTATTTGTGGTGTTTGTATGTATAATTTTATACCTATAGGTATATACACTCCCATTCAAATCCATATGGAAGCCAGAAGAATATATCAGTGACTTTCTCTATCATTCTCTACCTCATTGTTGCCTTTCTCTCTCTCTCTCTCTCTCTGAAGCTGTTTTCGTTAGGCTGACTAGCAAAATAACAATGAGAATCTGTATTTCTGCACTCCACAGTAATCATAGGATTACAGACACAGCTTGGGTAGACATGCATGGCATTTACATGTGTGCTGGGTATCAAAAATCAGAACAACAGAAGAATAGAAAGCATTCTTCTCTTACTTACTCAACTGTATCCTCAGGCCAAACAACAAAAAATTTGAATATAATATTCTATAGGCTATAAACTTTTCTTTTGCTTATTAAATTCTTATTAAGAATAAATATATATAATTTGACACTGCCAAATGCACTTTGGGTATGTTTAGGGAAATGGCAGCCATGTGGAGGTCTACAGGAGGAGTGATGTTGTTTGATTTTGAGTTTACATGGATATTCTGAATATCATGGGACAGATGTTGTCGTGAAACCATGGAGCCTTTCATGACAAAATAAGCAAGTCCAGAACAAGGCAAGAGGATTTAGGAAAGGAGGCTTTAATTCAACTAAAATAAAAGCTGCTGGACACCTTGTGAGGAATTTTTTTGTTGGGGTGGTCAGGTCATTTGAACTGTAAAGACACACTCTAAATGCAGGTGGCACTTTCTGTTGGCAGTTCAGATAAAAAGGGAACAAGGGAAAGAAACATTGTTTTGTCTTCTTGACTTCAGTCTTTTTGGCATGCTCGACTCTGTTGCTGCCAATTCTTTCACTGACATTTGAAACATCTTCTGGCTGAAAATATAGACTAAAGACCAATCACACTCCAGGAATCTTACAGGCTTTCAGCCCCAGATGGATACTGATAACACATCCTAAATCATGAACTAAGCAGCTACTATATTCCCAGCCTCTCTAGTGTGAGACAGCCACAGTTGGACTACCTGGACCATATTGTTTAAGCATATACACTCCATTAGAGAATCCTGATTTTTTTTTTTTTAGGACTACAAAAAAGGACACAGGAGAACTTAGTAGTCTGTTTATTGGAAAAATAAATGAAAGATGCTTTTCATGTCTGAAGTTTAAGTTGATGAATGTTAGTGAAAACTATGAAATGAGAAGGATGAGAAGTAATTACCTTAAGTAAATATATAAGTACAAATAAAGTTATTTAAATACTCACAATGACTCTAACACTTTGGATATGTGTGTGTGTGTGTGTGTGTGTGTGTGTGTGTGTGTGTGTGTGTGTGTGTTAGAGAGGAGGGAGAAGAAAAGGGATGGGTTGTGTGTATGACTAAAATACCAAGTAGTTATAACATGTCATCTACAGCCTAAGATATATATCAGTTTAAGGCACTTGGGAGATGGGTCAGTTTGTAAAGTGCCTGTTGTGAAACCTAGGACTTGAGTTTGAATCCCCAACATCATATAAAAAGCAAGTTTCTGCAATCTCAGCACTGGGAGGGTAGAGAAGACAAAGGACTCTAGGGGCCAGCCAATTTAGACAAAGTGATTGAAGAATGCCAGGATTCTTGAAAGAACTGTCACAGGAAAACAGGGCGGGGGTGAGGGGTGGCGGGAAATTGTGAGGATGGGCCATCAGGTAGTCACTTCCTAACAAAGCTAAGGATTTATGTTCCATCTCTAAAACCCACATGGTAGAAGGAGAAAACTAATCCCCACAAGTTAACTTCTGACCTCCCCATACATGCTGTAGCACCATATGTGAATGTATGTGCACATAAATTTACAAAATCAATACATAAAATATAATCTTAAATTTTTAAAAAAGAAAGATGAAAAGCAAGGAAGACCTCTAGGTCAATTTCTATCTTCTTCTCACACCTGCAAGCACATGTGCACATACTCCCCAGGGGCACATGTATGTGCATACACACGCATGCACACACACATACACACACACATGCACACACACACACACACACACACACACACACAAAACTTTATCAACTTAGGTTACCAAACACCAATCATTAGTGAGAATATGGGAAGATTAATTTGGTCCACATGTCAGATACTGCCATTCCTACAACTCAGCTGCCTATGTAATCCCAAAAGCACAGATATATTGGAAGAACACCAACTGTTTAAATTCCTTCATGAAAATTTCATGTTTATTTCTCTCCACTTAGACAGGACTTCTAAAAGACTGAGAAAATGCCATTTAATGCTATGTTTATGGGGAAATAACATAGCAATCTGAAAGTGACATTGGCTTCCAGTGCCTTCCACAAGTGACTCCCTTCTATTGAGAGAATGCTCTGTAGACATCTCATACTCTATAACTCTTGGCAGTGAGATGACATTACCTTTTGCTTCTATGTTTTCTAAGATGTTTAAAGAGCCTTGAAAGACAAAGTCAGTAGCTCTCTAGAGAAAAGGGCTGACATGTTTCATCTCAAGCAGAATAAAGAACTCTATCCAAGCAGAGGAAATGATAGGCATGCCTTTTTTTCTTTCCCATTGAAAAACACCCAAGTCCTTAAGTTCGGGAGCTCTTCAGTGTGCCACCGCATCTGCATATGCCATATGCCCATGCCATTCTTAGCTCCATGAGGAGCTATGGCTTAGAGGCAGGTGATTAAATGCCAATAAAGTGGCCACTAAAATCCCAATGAGCAGTGAACTCTCTTTCACCTCTCACCCAGAAGTCTTCTATCAGTAGTTATAAAACTAGGACAAGTTAACTTGCTACTTTGCAACTAGTAGGACATTTTCATACCTTGCAAAGTTCTGCAAAAAAATTATTATATACCCCCTTTTCTTATTATCTTTGATTGCCTTTCCAGCTTGTTCATTTCGTGTGAATCATATTAGGACTACCAGCCATAGCAGGAACTGTCCTTTATTGTGTAACAGTTCTTAAAGCTCTTTTACCTAATGAATTCCATCTTCCCTTGACTCTTCCAAAAAAATAATGGTTTGCTGGATTCCAGATTACTTTTCAAGGCTTAACTGCTCTATTTGGAAAATCCCCTGCTAAGCATCCCCAGAGGAGCTATAATCACCCTTGTCTTCCCAAGCTTATAGTGATGACTCGGTTGCTTAGACACTTCATTCAAATAAATATAGCTTTGTTTCAAAATTTTTCCAGTACACGAAAATGTCTACTAACATTATAGCTACGAACTTTCTAAGTAGTTTTTTTTATCTCTAAATTGTGTTTCATATCTTACAATATTCACAGAAGCAAACACTAAAATACTATTTTCCGCAGTTAATAAGAAAATTAGTCACATTTATAAAATTTTTCCTGAGTAGAAAATTTATTCATTACTAAATATTTATTGAGTTCTTACGGTGTACCAGAATATAATAGGCTAAATAATACAAATTAATACTTTTCTAAAACTCTGCAATGATACTGAAGTGTATAATCTAATGACATAGCTTTTATAGTCTTGGTTTCCTCAGACACTAATACCCTACTAATTCCCTACAGCAATACAATGTTTTGAATAATAGCTGGATACATGAATAGATGAATAATCTATGAGTAAATTCAAACGTACAAACAAAGAAGATGTCAGGCTCTGTACCAAGTATATGTTTTGGGGGCCTGAGGATTTCTGGAATCATTTCAGATTTGTTATGTCAATGAAAACACATTTCTTTATAGAAAGTAGGACTTAAATTCTATTTGCATTAAAATTCTGGGGCTAATACTTTTACTAGGGATACACATAGAAACTACTAAGTTATATTTAAACTGTGTTAAGTTACAAAACTGCTGACAGTTTTGCTTTATTTTATGGAGCAAGCAAATACTAACTTGGCTGTCCAAATTCACTTCTTGTTATCCATAGGCAACTGATTTCAGGATCTGCTCAGATATAAAAGACCATGTATGGTGTATATAAAATGGCTTCTTTGAACTACTTATAATACTTCATGCATTCTGAATGTTGTTTGAATTGTTGTTATAATGAACTGTAGAAAGTGACAAGAAAAATAGTGTATGCTTGTTCAGAACACACAACCATCACATCCTAATGACAGTATACAACTGAGAATCAAGAGGAGTAATTTCTTTACAGAAAGTAGGACTTAAATTCTATTTACATTAAAATTCTGGGGCTAATACTTTTACTAGGGATACACATAGAAACTACTAAGTTATACTTAAACTAACTGTGTTAAGGGCTGACAGTGTTAAGCTCCATCAGTGAGTTCTGGAGACAGACTGACAGTCTGTAAACTGGCAGGAGCTACAACAGGGAATGCTTGTTTTTGCTTTCGTTTCAAAACTTTCTGGTATTTCTTTATCCTCAACCTTTATTTAAAATACATTTATTCAGCAAGAGTGATAGATTTTAGAATTATAATCTAGAGTAATCTAAAGCAAGTTTTTCAGTTCACTTTCTCCCACATTTTCAATAAATAGTTGACTGACTAATAGATGTAGAAGTCGGATTTAGAACTCCATCCCAGATTTGTATCCCAGTTTCCTTAAAAGACATCCCAGTTGATGGGATTGTGATACATACTCAGGATTTGTGGTTTAGGGCCTTAAAGGCACACATTGACCTCTATCAGGGTATGTATGCTGTTCATTTGATTGGGCTGCTGATATAACATGAAGGCAGATAGTGTGCAATTCCTTTTCTGCTAGCAACACTGTCTGAATAGCAAGAACAAGAAGACTGGGCTCTTGAAGTTTGAAGAGCGCCTATGTTATGTGGTGGGTGTTTCAAAAAATGGTGGAGTTGTTAAGCTTTTTATCACTGTTAATTCCATAAATGCTGTTGTGCACAGCCTAGGGAAGAGCACACTGGGAGACACACAGACACAACAGTGTGGGTGAGGTGACGACTCTGGCATGGGAAAGAATAAGCAAACACACACCTATAGTGACAGTATGACATGTGGTATTCCTCATGTGGGTAGGAGCTCCTGTGTGTTTTGAATGGTATAAGATGAAGTAATTGTGCATGATAGCAAGTAGTCACTTTCTTTGTTCTTCCTAATTTTTTAAGACCAGTGGGAAGACCCATTCTAAACTCAGGTCCTGCCTTTTGGTAAGCAGCCCAGATAAGAGGAAGTCTGAGAAAGAAAGTGTTTGTCTTGTTTGTTTGTTTGTTTGTTTGTTTGTGGTTTTGTGGGGGGAAGGGTACCTGGTTGCATGCACATGCTGCTGGCAAGCTGATCTACTCTGTCAGCATCTTACTGCTCTCACCTCTGCCAAGGTTGTTGCCATTATTTCCTAACAGAGAAGTGAAAATACCTGTGTCAGTGCTTGTAATGCTTTTGTATACATACTCAGAAGTGGAGTTACTATGTCATATGGTAATTCTGTTGGACTTCTTAGAAACTACCCTTTATTTCTCATGGGAGATGCCCCGTCTTTCATTCCCACAAGCCAAGCATGGAAACACTTGAACCATACAGAATTAGGCATAAATGTTATTTTTTCCAGGCTTGCAGATGCCTCTTCAGATACACCTTCATTTCTCAGAGGAGCAAGACTGTTGTAGGTGAGCCCTTTAGGTCCATAGAAAGAGTAAGGGAGACATTTCCCTGGAGGAGTTCATGTTGAATCTACCTTCCTTCTCTGTCACTGGGCAAGTATATTCCTAGCTTTAGAAACTCTCATCTGTTTTCTGTGTGTTTGACTCTGCTGGGTCCCAGGTCCATGACTAATGCCTGATTATTAGCTTTAGTGTTTCTGTCCAAACCAAATTTCAATCTCTTCTCAAATCATCCTTTTCCTAAAGTTTTCTCTTTTTCAGTTTTAGGTAAATCTTCTCTTGAAGTCAATGCTACTAATTGAATGTCTTGATTTCTACCAGCTAAATCCTAACCTTTCTCCCCAACGTCAGTTCTTTTTTTATTATTATTAGATATTTTATTTACATTTCAGATGTCATCCCCTTTCCCAATTCCCCTCCCTAAAAAGCCCCTATCCCATGTCCCCTTTTCCTTTTTGCTTTTATACAATTTTTTAAAAATGTTAATCAAAGGCTTTATAAGTTTGGTAATGCTCAATCAGAAGTATAAACCAATACCCAACCTAGACATATCAACTATCTTTGACTGGTGGAGATGTAAGGCCCCCACGAATGGAGGACCTCACCCAAGCCTTGGGAATTCACGGCCACCCCAGTAACCCACAAGACACCGAACTTGATGTAATCAGCAAGAGGCATATTTTAATCAGTATACTGAGGTCAAGACCCATGACCCACGCAGGGGCAGTGGGGTCTGACCCCCGGGGTTTGGAGACAGAGAGAATTTAAAGCCCAAAACCACAACTGGGGGGGGGGGGACCACAACCCAGGGGGAGTAAGGAAGGGCTATTGGAAAGCACCTGTGGAAAGTCCCAGCCCATTATTCAGTTTGTGACAGGGTACAAGGAACAGACTATTCTCTAAGAGCCTATACTTAATCAGCCATCTATCTTGTGGTCAGCCAAGTTTCTGGTATCCAGGGTGCACAGGCATGCTAACTTGAACTCCCAGCTCAAACCCTATTCAATCTATCTTATGGTCAGTTTTTAGTTCTTGGTACCCATAGCGCTTGGTCACGCTGCCTTAAACTCCCAGCTCTGAACTCTTATCTTATTTATTTTGTCTTGTGGATAGCTAGTTTCGTAGGACCCAGAGCACAGAACAAGCTGATCTGTACTCTTGACTCCATCTGTGGAAGGTTTAAAAATTTTTAACTCTTTCAGAGACATCAACGTCAGTTCTAATCTTGTTGTTTCACTTTATTTCTGTGTCTGAGTTTCCTAAATCCATCTGTGGCTTAAACATTGTCAGGTAGATCTCTGGTCCTTCTGCAGCATGGTAACTCATGTCAACATTCCCTAGTAGAGCAAAGTAGTAAACATCCCTTCTGCTGTGGTTCTTCACAAGGTAGCTGGAGAGATGAGCATGATGTTTACACAGGTTCAACAGAGGATAGCAGAGGTGTAGCAGTCTAGATAAAAGGGTCCAGGTGCTAAATACTTAAAGTTTTTGTTTTTCACACAAAGATAGCATTTAAATGATGACATGAGGATTGCATACTGTAGTTCAAGGTGGGATTGAATAACAGCTGTTCAAATATACATAGCCAAGAATCAAAAGAAGCCATCACTGCTGCTAAACTGAAAGTGGCAGTCTTAAAATGCTGGAAATGTCTTTAAAGTAGGAATAACAAAGACAACAAGCGGCTGTCCTGTTCAGTGGGACACGTGGTCTTTCTGTCTGCTTTCTTCAGGTCTTTCTTTTTAAAATTGAAATTAAAATGTAATTATGTCATTTTCCCTTTGCCCTTCATGCTTTTAACCCATCTCACTTACTCCCACCTCGCTGTCTCTCAAATACTTGGTCTCTCGTATTCATTTCTTTAATCACTGAGTGATGTATGTATAATATAATATGATATAATATAATATAAATTTATATAATATTTGTAAATATAAAATGCAATATGTTCAGTCTAAATAATGTTACATATATGTATATATATTTACAGAGCTGACTATTTACTATTGGATAACCAACTGGGGGGACTCTGCCCTGGAGAAGACTACTTTCTCTTCTTACCTGTTTTTCCCTCCACTTTTTTTTTTGTTGTTGATATTTTATTTCGTTTTTGCATCTTGAGTCAATTTTTTATTTTTTGCCTTTTAATGTAATTTTATGTTTAATAGTTTCCAAAATTGTGATTTCAATTGTTTCAAAACAATTTTTTTACGGCATAACTTTCAGTTTCCTCAGAAGAGAACACTTGTTTAACCCATATTAAAACTCACATCCTAAGAAGGTAGGATAGCCAATATGAAGACTTCTCTGTGGAAAAAGTTCTATTAATCTCAGATCTGACTCTGCAAGCAACTGTATGTGTCATGAGCTCTTTTTATTAGGGCCCATATAAACAGAGAGCCAACTTAAAATTGTAACCTCTATCCTGTGAATGGAAAGTTAATTTCTGAAAACATGAATGTTTTTATCATATAAAAACATTATTTTAAAATTCTAGTAATGTCATTGAATTTATATTCAACTCTTTAAAGACTAAGTAGTCTACAAATAATAATATGCTTTGTGGAACTAGTAAACCCAAGGGAAAGAAAAATTTTTTTGAGTTGGATGTCTTTGTAATCTTATTGAGGTTGTGAGGCCTTTGTGAATGATAAATTCCTTCTCATGGTTAAGTGTGTTCTGTTTCCTAGCCCTTGTCAGAATGTCGTAAGCATCATAATTAACTTCTGTCTTACTCATCTTTTCCTCAATTATGGAAAGTGGCATCAAGGTTGCTTACATTTGGCAGTCTACCACATTTATGAGCAAAGATATTTCTTGTTAAAATTATTGACAGTCACTCAAATTATGTAAAATTTAGCTTTAAACTTGTGTAAAACATAACAATCCTCCTGTTTGATGTTTGGTTTATTGAACACCAAGTATATTCTTAGTTTCTAATCCTCTATCAAAATGAGGAGACGGTCTCAAATTATTGGTCATTCTATTACTTGGATAAAATGAGAGAGATGAAGAAAATGCTGTTCTTGCTTTTTGTTGCTATTTGTGAACTCATCCTTTGACTTATTACTGTTTTATAATCTTTTGAAAATATTCCTTAAATTATTAAACTGAAAATAAAACCCATCCAACACCCTATTTTAGGCTTTGGCTGGGCAATGTTTATTTATGTTTACTCGTGTTGACAATCCTGGCTTGGTGATGCCAATTTCCTTTCATATTCTGTCTACTTTTACCTCAGAAAAGATTGATTCATTAAACAGCTCCCACATTAATGCGAAAATGGGTCTTTCTGATCCAAAATAAGAACATTTGTAGCCATGGTTTGCTTTTCAAACACTTCTATGATTTTCAGATAGGCTCTCCTTTTAGATTGTTTTTTTTAAATGGATATTTATCTTTTTACAGAATCTCCTGGTGCCTTCTTGAAAAGGCAGAATTCTTATCTGGAGCATTTCTTTCCCTACAAACTTTACTGCATGAATTGAAAGTGCACGTTTCTTTTAAATGGGCTCAAAAACTCTTATCTTGCTTCATAAAAATGCAATTTTAACTTCTACAGCATATTGATGAGCTAACTTGGCTTTTTACAGAACTGAACTTATAGGAGACACCTTCACGATAAAATTCCCCATCACTATTCTGCCCTTAAGAAGCAAAGTATAAGTTCTATGTGAAAGCATAACAAGTGAATGCGATGCACAGGTGTTCTTAGTAGTAACTCTTCAGAAGCAGGATCCTCGTCCATGCAGTTCTCCAGGTGCCCTTAGTTCTCCTATTATAAATTATCACTTGCCTTAGTGACATTCAGCTTTTCCCGCAATGAATGGTAATGTTGAGATATGATGTCATTCATTTGCTCCTGGCATAATTGGTTTCTTCAAGGACTATGTGAAGATTACTGAATTACAGACATGAGTCACAAGAACACATTCTGTATCCTGTTGAAGTAGATCTGGTGAGCCTGTACAGAGGTGCTCATCTAGTATGTCTGTGCTCACACAAACATTTATTTTTGTTTGTTTTTTTTTTCGAGACAGGGTCTCTCTGTATAGCCTTGGCCGTCCTGGAACTCACTCTGTAGACCAGGCTGGCCTCGAACTCAGAAATCCGCCTGCCTCTGCCTCCCAAGTGCTGGGATTAAAGGCGTGCGCCACCACTGCCCGGCCACACAAACATTTCTATTGGCAAGTAAAGTTCAAAGCATCAGCATCTAGAAATAACAGACTCCGCAACCGCCAGGCCTGTTACACCTTCTCTTTAAAAATGATGGGACTGATTCTTCACTGACTATACTCAACCCACCACATGGGACTTACCACTTACTTTGCATGTAATTAAGCTCTTACGATAAATATCTAAATAATCATTTCCAAGATCATTTTAATGCAAGAGAAGTGTAGTTTAAATTTGCTCATTAAATGAAGCTTAGAAATTAACACATTGTTGGTTTATTTTATTATTTCTGGTTAATATAGTATAATTGGCAATTCCAAATTTATTTATTCACTAGATATATCCAGTAGTGTCAACCGAGTCTACTCTGTTCATGAATACAGATATCTGAAAGTCACACACACTATATATAAATGTGTATGTATAAATGTTAAGCTTCCTAAATAAAAAGGCTCAATTGAATATAGTCATTGGGAAAAAAAAGTTTTAATAGTCTCCATCCCAAGATACAGAGCTTTGAAATATCAGTACAGAAGGATTATTGTGATAAAAAAAATAATAAAAAATGTAGACATCTATAATGTCATAAACACATAAGCATGCGGGCAAAATATTTTCATAAAAGCATAACAGACAGATGATATAGGATTCATTTCCCCAAACTCTTTTTAAAAACAGTTACAAAGATTAGGCTTCTTGAAGTTGGATGTTGCTAAACATTTGTGTATCATGGGCATGTAAAATAAACATTACATTTAGTATTTAAATCTACTGCTAAAAATAGAATAGAATAGAATAGAATAGAATAGAATAGAATAGAATAGAACAGAACAGAATAGAATAGAATAGAATAGAATAGAAGGTATAGACGGTATAGAATTGGTGCTACTTGACAACTGATGAACCTATAGGCAACTAAATTATAAATTAAGCATGAAGTAGCTAACAGTTTAAAGTTCTTTTTAGTTCACATAGATCATATTTCCCCACACTAACTCATAAGGAGAAACAAAAAATATGAGAACAAACAATGCAGTGTAACCATGTCTGTGAAAAGCCTGTAGATTTTGCTAGTTTCAAATCATATTTTTTTAATTATCAAATTCAACTTTCTGCTTAATAAGTAGCAAATTCCATAAAATACATGGATATATACAAAATTAATTAATTATTAAACTATAATAACTTAAGTAAAGTTACATTGCTTTTAAAATAGCCATTCTAACTGTGTAAATGCTTACCAAGGAGTGTAGAGTTTCAGACTGGGCGAATATTTGAGTTGTTTCCTTACACCAGTTATATGATGACTTTATTTGTGCATTAACTAGAATAAAGTGATTTATTTTAAAAAAGATTTTAAAAAGAAAATCTAGGTATAAATGTTAAGCTATCCACCTAGAGGTAAGCAGATAGGCTCATTTAAATAGACATCCTAATAGTGACCATTCTAAGATACAGAGCTTTGAAACATCACTACATGGTACAACTCTGAAAAAAATATAAACAAGAGTAGCATTGTGCAGATATACACATGCATATAAAATATGTTCATAGAGACACAGTGTGTAGTTGTTTCATAGATAGCATTCATAGCACCTGTTCTAAATAGAAGTAATGGAGATCTGGCATTTTTCCTTTTTTTTTTTTTTTTTTTTTCATGTTCTATTGGACCAAATAACTTTTTAATATTATTAAAATTAATTTTAAGGTGTTATACAATGTTTATCTGTTGCAGGATACTTGATCACACTGTGAACCCCGAGACTGTGTTATTTACTGGCAAAACCTGTTTCTAGTTGTAGTGTGGCTCAGTCGTAGCACATCCCTTTAATCTACGAGCTTTCTGCTTATTGTAAACAGGATTACATAAAGTCAATCCAGATGAAGATGTGGAACAAGCAATAAGTTGACAGGAAGTGAACGTAGAAAACAAATAGTAGAGAGTAAGAGTATGTCAGGAGGACGGATAGAAAGATGCACAGGAAGTAGAAGGAAGGGACATTGAATTTGAGGTTTTAGGGTTTCTCTTTTTTCTTTTTGGGTTTTTTGTTTGTTTGTTTTTCTTCTTTTCTTTTCTTGTCCTTTCTTTTTTTTTTTTTCATGAAAAAGGAAAGCTTCCTTTGGGGACATTGCCTGGGAATGATTCTCTTGAGTTAGCAGGATTTCACCTAAGCATCTGGATCCCGAATCTTCAGAAGATTGAGATTTTTGTTTAAAAAACAATACTTGTTCACTAATTGAAACTTGATGTAATGACTACTATGTTTACTTTTGGCCTCGGTGCAACAGTTTCACCTGGTCACTTTCCAAGGCTCATACATATTGTTTATTATCCCAAGGATGGCCTTATCTTGCATCAGTGAAAGAGGAGGCCCTTGGTCCACTGGAGACTTGATGCCCCAGTGTAGGGGAATGCTAGAGCCACAGCTCTAGGCAGGAGTGGGTGGCTGGGTGGCTGGGTGGACGGGGGAGAACTATCTTAGAGGCAAAATGGAGGTCAGATGGGATAAGGAGTTTGCAGAGGAGAGACTAAGAAGGAGAACATTTGAAAAGTAAATAAAGAAAACAACCAACAATAAATGTGATATTAATTATGTATCTCTCAATATTTGTTTAAATCTTTGTTAAATGAAGTGTTCAATAATGATGCCAGAAAGGTGATAAAAATATTAATAGAAGTTATATAAATGACAAAATTTAATAGAAAAGTAATTTCTGAGTTAATGAGATTACACATACATTTAAAATATACTTCTAGCAATTCTTATCCTATAATATTCTTTGCATTCAAAAATTATTAATAAGTTTAACTCTACTAATCCCAACAGCAGCCTTCTGTATAATAACCACTGCCTCTCTCACTTGGTAGATGATGTCAGGTAAATAAATGAGCCAGGAATAACTCAGAGATGATATTACAAAACCAGAAGTTGAATGTTTCAACAGAACAGACTCTGAGTATCTGCTCTTGGTCAGTAGAATAATGATCGTCTAAAAAATTTTTAAATGTTAACTATGTGTGCTCTGTAATAATAATCAATAAAAACAAGAAAAATTATATGTAATTGGCAGATATGCAAAATACTATCAATACTCTGGTGTTCTATCAGAATGTTTTCTATGCAGTTTTCCTAGCTTCTTCTAGTGCTATTGCTATTGCCATGTTAACAATTATATTAAACAAACCTTGTTTCATGCTTCCAATGTCTGCCATTACTACCTCAGAAAGCAAATCACAATCTTTCAAGAGTAGGTATTTTTCTGATGGGCAGTCTGCTCAACTTTTGATATTGTTAATATATTCTTTTCACAGAACATTAGAAAGAGTGTAGGCAGATGTGCCATGCTGTCTGTGACTGCTGTGATAACCCTTTCTTCATTTAGAGCATCAATGAAAGAGCCATCCTGTATTTTAATGTCAACAGACAAGAAATATCAAGCTCTGTAAAAAGAGTTTTGCAAGAAGTCTTGGACTTCTATGTAGGGCAGAGGCAGGATCAGAAAACCAGCAGGATATGACCAGGTAATATTTCAAAGGCATTAATGGATTTAGAAATCAAAATACCAAACCTTTCTTTCTAACAATAAAAAATAATCTTGATTTAAAATATGTCTATTGGAATGGTTTGTGTGGCTAGTCTGTATTCAAAAGGATAGGGGAGCCTGTAACAAATTTCATCATAAATATTCAGTGTTGCCATGTTCAGCTACATACAGTTCTCAACAGCGATAAAGTAATGAACTTCCAGTTTTCTCAAAAGTAACACAGCAAAAAAACATGAGCCCTGCCCCCTCTCTTCTACTTGACTTTATGATTACAAAATGAAGTCGGGTTTTTTTTCATCTGAGTCACAATTGCAGAGACAATCCTTTATGTTATCATAAATAACTTTGTATAAGCACTGAAATCAGTTTTCCCATTAGAATATGCTATCAAGAAGATGAACCCTTCTCGAGTTATGATAAAAATGAACTGAAATTTTCACAGTGTGATGTCAGGGTTCTAGTTTATTCTGTCAGCACATTTATGTCTGAATGACAATAGCTCTCTAACAACATCTAAGTGGTGGTTCACAATACAAATATACACATAAAAGAACAAAAAGTTCAATGGGATATCAGAAATAACATAGAGAAGAATTGGATTGACTTTCGTAGCCCTGTGTCAGGTGACACCACAGCTACTAGACACACAGTGAGACAAAGGACCATGGGAAATCTCCAGGGACTGTCTACAGCCAACAGAAACCCAACCAACTCATAGACAACTCCGTTTTTGGTTTGTTTTCTGACACTATGTTTTAATTGTAGGCAAAAAGGAAGTTACATTATTCATCTTGAAAATTACAGAAGCTCTAAATAAAGGCTAACAATTAATTTAATTGCTCTTGATCAAAGGTAATTTCTTTGGGGAGTCAATCCAATGCTGCTCAAGTAAATTGCCTTTATTAGAGTAAAGTGACTTTATTAGAAGGACATGAAATGGTAATGTGACTTATGTCACCTTTTCATAAAGGTTTTGGTTAGGTGAACTTCAAGTTTCTTCTAACTCCAATACTTTGTCATCTTTAGGATAAACTTGGTTTAGACATATTATTCATTTTTAGGAATGTGTTATTTAAGCTAACATGATCAAAGGATAGAACTTGCCATAGATTTCTCATTTTTTTATAAAATTAACAATATAAATATAAAATATAGGCATAATTATGCTCTAATTGTATTTTGAGAGAAAAGTTTCATTTTAACAGGAAGGGTGATATGTAGGAGGAGCTAAGGTGGGAGGAGTACTAAGAGGAAGAGAAGGAGTAATGAGAGGAGGAGAAGGAGAGGAGAAGCTAGGTGATGAAAGAGAGAAAGAGAGGGGAGACAGGGAGGCAGATGTTCATGTATCTCCACCAGTCAAAGATAGTTGATATATCTAGGTTGGGTAGTGGGTTACACCTCTGATTGAGCAATACCAAACTTATAAAGCCTATGATTAACATTTTTAAAAAATGTATATGTGCAAAAAGAAAAAAGGGGCATGGGATAGGGGTTTTCTAAGGGGGGGAATGGGGAAAAGGGATGGCATCTGAACTGTAAATAAAATATCTTAAAAAATAAAAAATATAAATATTTTTGGAGGTAAATTACATTCTTGAGCAAAAAAAAGTCTGTCATAGACATGAGAAAATTCTGTTGTATTGATAATCCCATATAGTCATATGCACATACACCAGATACTGTAGGCAAGACATCTCACATAAGCAGTATTGAGCTCTAAGACTGTAATACAGCTGAAAAGTACAGGTTTTATATGATAGTGGCTCCTGAAACCACCAAAAATTATTCTGCTTCTTAGTGGTGTCTTAGAGTTATCACCATGCCACAGTGTGTTGTATTAAATGTCTATATTGTTCCTGGTGTATGTAAAGCCACTGTGCTGTCAGTCCTATGAATACAGCACATGTAAAACACAAGACTTCATAACATAGCATGTAACTATGCTACTGGCTACATTACTTACATTGTGCTTTTTACTGGTATTTTAGATAACACTTCTCATACAGTTCAAAAAAAAAAAGGTTTTCTGTAAGCAGGCAGTTATGTCTGACCAGCAGCGGCCTCACCATGCCATGTTTTCTGCATCATTTGATGACATGCTAACAGACTCAAACCAGTTGGACTTGTGTAACTGTGTGCTTTATGATGATGGCACAACAAAATCATCTAATGACAGGTTTCTCAAACAGGCCCCATTGTTATGTGATACTTGACTCTATTATAAATATTTCAAAGTTCCCATTGCCAGCTTACTCTTTAAAAGGTTCAGATTAATGGCTAGCAAGTGAGCTGTCTGTATGCCCTGTAAATTTTAAAATAAACTACAGGGAAGCCTTGCCATAGACAAGAATAGTTCCAAGGGTAATCTAAAAGCTTCAAAGGATATAGCTGTAATTTCTAGATAAATAAAAATGTAAGTACTTTAATGGGTAACACATAAAATATAACCATCAATCTATCATGCTTCATAGCAGGAATATCTCAAGTCTGTTTTAAAGGATGATGGCTGAATGGCAAACTCTCTTGGACCAAACTTTCTTCAAGTTCCTATGGCTCCTTCTCACAAATATAGTCAGCTTTGTCCCCTCCAAATCCTACTCCTGTCATGCCTGCAGGATTCAACATAGCAAAATCTTGCCCAGAGAGATGAAATACAATCACCTCATCCCTAATATATGATTTCCCTGCTCTATTGTTTAAGTCATATTTTCATTGCTATAAAAATAACAAAAGGAAATAATTTAAAGGAACAAAGATTAGTTTGGACACTGTGTTTCAGAGGTTTTAGTTATGTGCAGCCAGCTCTGCTGTTTCCTGCACATACTGAGGCAGGCCACTGTGGTGGAAGGGGATGGTAGAACAGTAGTTCTTTTGCCATGCTGGCTAGGAAACACAGATACAAAGAGGGGTATAGGGATAAGACACCTCCAGCAAGATACAAGTCCATTGTCACACTTCCTTCTAGGAGAGTCTACCTTCTAAAGTTTCTACAATGTCTCAACACGGTGTCATTATCTAGGGACTAAGCTTTCAATATGAGTCTGTTGGGGGATACTTCACATTCAAATTAAAAGTGCTGCTCACAGAAAAAAAGTTGCCATGAAGTACTTTTAGTGAGCTTCTCCCAGTCTCCTTCCTGATTTCTACCAACTGTGCTTTAATTTGTTTCCTAGTTATTGCTAGGGATCAGAACAAGATATCTCAAAATGCACTGCTTTGCCAAGAACTCATGGAGACTGATGGACCTCTGAAGCTCTTCAGTAGCTTCATGAATAATTTTAAGTAGCTCAATAAGTTCTCTTTGACTTCTCAGGCCTCCTTTCTCCTTCCCCTATTTAATACATGTATGGGCTAAAATGAGACAAAGTGTAGAACTAACACTTTAATGCCCTCATCTTTCTCTGCTGCAAGCCTTCTCATGTCAGGCATCTCACCTGTACACGGAGGCAGGATTGCAGCACAAAAAAGACAACAAATCTGACACTTATGTCTCACACGGCTCCCCTGTGATGTTTAGTGCCTTTACAGCACCCTTTCTCCCCAACCACACTTCTACATGATAGCCATCCAGTCTAAAAAAAAATCTGCCATGGTATTCATTCTGAAAGCTCCTATATCATGTAAAACTTCATAAAATAAAATTATTTTCTTTATGATATCATATTAATCTTTTATGGCAGGAGGATTACTATTGTAGGAGTATCAGCCATGACTTTTATGGTGAAAAGAAAGTGCTATACTTTGCTGCATCCATACTACATTTTCTATTTGTGTTTGAGTATATTCAGTATTCCATCACACTTAATTCTTTTGCTATTATCTACACCTGTCAAAAAGTCATAACTAAACTTCCCTAATAGTGCCATAAACTATCTAAGAAAACATCCATAACTAAGCATGAGAAACCTCTTTTTAAATTGTTGGCTAGGTAAACCCAAGAGATCCTCCCAAAACTACATAAGTTATGGCAATTGCCCTTGGTTGTGATCCATAATTTAAGGTATATCTCAATATCGTGAAGATATCACCTACTTCAGACACAGAATTTGGAGTAATTGAACTGGGACTGACCTGGAAGTCTCCTTCTTAAAGACTACTTTTCATAGTACACAGAAGCACTATGCAAGCTGCCAAGGGAGGAAAAAAAATCAATAAGCCTACCCAGTGCAACACTTTCAAGCTACAGCAATGACCAGCTCAGCAACATTTCCACAAAGGTGCGGTAGTTGACTCTTCCATCAGGCAGTAACCCACAACCGTCTAATTGGATTTAAGGTCCACTCAATCAGATGCAATTTATGTCCTGCTACTTTAAACCTCGCCAACTACATTTGGCTGTCAAGACAATGGAACCTAGAGGAGAAATTACTACTGCCACTCTATTAAATCAGCATAATCACTAACTGAATTTTAAATCCTTATCCTTATACCCACGAATATGTGTGGCTCTCATTCCCTCGTTGAAATAGATTCTTTGGGTAATAGCCAAAGGCCACTGCAGAAAGCTACAACTGGTCAAAACTCAGACAACTGACAATCCTGTACCCAGACTCAGCTGATGAATCTACAATATAACCCCTACAGCTAAGTCTCAGATAGAATCACAGATAATAAGAAGAAAAGACTGTAGCCAGAAGATCTAGATGCATACTAAGACTTATTATGTATAGGACCATATTCTATATAGGACTGGCAAAGCTTCACTCATGATATCTCAACAATATGGTAGCCAAAGCAGAACCAAACAATAACTCCAGTTGATACACCAACATAAATGGGTGAAATCTCAGAATGCTTCATCCCTTGATCAGAGCTATAGGATGCTAATGACATGATTGTTGAGAGGAATAGTCTCACACTGGAACGAGATTACTAATTGTCAGCCCTCAAAGCATAAATATACAATAACAATAACTGGACTCAATAGTTTGTATTTAGATGCATGCACGCGTGTGTAACCACAATACTTAAAAGATTCTTGACTTCCAAGAACACCATTCATGCATGTGGTGCACATACAGACACATAAGCTAAACATGTATGCATATAAATAAAATAAATATTATAAAAGGAAAGGAAAAAAGAGGAGATAGGAGGTAGAGTGAATTGAGGAGAAGCTAGAGGAATGAATTGAGAAAAAATATGAGAAAGCCAATAGACTAGATATGAAAAAAAATATTTTTCATTCCCTGACTTGCCCAGAAGTTGACCTGCAGGGTCAGAAATCACCCTTGGCCTCACTTTAGATAGCCTGTTACCTGTCGACAGAACCATGTGGCTAAAAGCCTCTCAGTGTTTCCCTTGAAATCTCAGATAGCAAGCTTTCTAGTCATAAAGCTATGCTTCTATGTCTTGAGGATACACCTGCTGATCACTTTCAACTGTAAAAATTCTTTGTATTATCCCTACCCCCACCCCCGAGTCTCACCTCAAAAGATGAAAATGGTTATGTCAGAAACCAATGTCTAAGCAGCTCTTCTTTGCTGGACAGGATTATCATGACCCTTAAAAGTACCATAAAGAAATTGTAATGAGAAAGGAGGATTATTTCAAAGGTGAAATTAAGAACCATCACAGTCATTCTCAGGGAATAAGTTTGAACTCTAAACAATGAGCTAGTAACTGTTTCTTGTTAGATTTAAATTTCTAATAACTGCTGTACAATCCACTCCCAGACTGCTTCTTCTTCTGAGAGAAGAAAAATATTAATCTTTCCCCTGTCTAACTACATCCTATTGCAGTGAGAGAAGATAAATTGTTTCTTTTGGTTTCAGGTCTTTAGATAAGACACAACCATAAAAGGTATCATCTGTAAATAGAGTGGATTTGTAGCTTCAGAATTCCATCAGAATAACATCAACTTCAATAAGATTCTTAAATGGTGAAAGGTTAGAGTATATGAAAGAAGTGTAAGGAAATTATAGCCAAATTTTGGACACAGTTCCTCATACAGAGCATTTTATTTCTCCCCTTAGGTCTGATGGTGCTTTAGCCAAACGAAGATAGTAATGACTATGCCATGAAGATTCTGAGGCCCATCCCTTATGAAACTAGAAATCACTGGTTCCCATCTCCTTCCCAACTTGGTCTTGCTACATTCAACTGACAGGTAAGAATTCCTACAGACTTATGTAGAAAGGTGTCCAGCCCATGAAGAGTGTGAAAGAATAAGCTAAGTCTGCCCTTATTCTAATTTCTGATTCTCAAGCAGAGCCTCTGGCTGAACACCACTATAGATGCCACAAGGAAACAATTGTGGAGCTAAACCTGGACAAAATATGGACCAAGAATATTCTGAGATAAGATGAAATTTTTGCTGTTTGGCAGTAATTTGTTCAGTATCATATAATAAACATATTTCATACTGGCACTGAATAACATTATAGTTTCAATATTAATTTCAAAGCTTCTGAATTGGGTTATGTATGTCTCTGTTGAATTAGGAGAGGGGTCTTTGCAGGTAAGAGTAAATTAGAGGAAAATCATACTAAGATGTGACAGATCCTGTTCCAAGAACTGGTGTCTTTATTATGTAGTAGAAAATATGGACACAAACTCACCAGGAAAGTGGATGAGAAAATGAATACAGAAATTGGAGACAAGGGGCATCAGCAGCATCTGCTGTCAGAAATTAGGAGACTTTCACCTGAGCCTTTAGAAGAGAATAGCACTATAATGTTTAATTTTAAATTATGAGTCTTAGAAATGAGTAAGAATAAAATATTATTGGTTTTGGTAGATGGGTTTTGTTAGAAAATGTGTGGGTAACTAACTTGTCTCCTCACCAGGGCATATATACAGAATGCATGTTTATTAATGTGGCTGACATCATGCTATTACTCCTGGGGAACCATCTTGACATGATCAACACTATAAACTCCAAATGTGAGGCTAGATCTTCAGTGTGATCAGGGCTTGCTTATGTGATTACACTACAGTCAACCCTGGTCTCTAGCCCTCCTGGCCCCTCACCTCCATGTAATGGAAATTGACCTTATAGACAAGGGACAGGTAGATTCATAAAAAATTTATAAAACACAGTGAGATAAAGTCATTACTCGCCCGTCATTTGGTGACAAATAACTGTAATTATTCTTTAATATTAAATTCAGAAATTTCCGATGACAGTTGCTCATTTAAAAAAAAACTTTCAGATAATGACATTTGGACCGAGAGGCATGAGTAAAGCATTAATGATATAGATTTATGTCTTCATGAATTCTTAACATTATGAAAACAAGACAAGAGCACATGCTGCTTATGTTTAGAGAATAATACACGTATCTATGAAAAGTGATGAATTAAATCAACACTTAGTAGTCCTTCCTCCCCAGGGTGGGTGTTTACCTGTTTCATGAAATGACTGTATAAATGGGACTTTCATGGTGTTCCAGTGGGGATTTTGCAGTATTGCTTTTGGCATTAAGCCCCACTTAAGAAATCTCTGGTGCCCTTATATAGAGTGCATAACAATTTCTTTATCAATATTACAAATGTATGTCTTATTTCCAGATGGTATTCATTTGACCAGTGAGACATGCACTATAATGAACTAGTAACATTAATCTGAGCTATAAAAATAAATAATAACTACATGATAATCTTTTGGTGTGCAGCCAAGATCACTTAATTCTAGAGTCATTTGAAAGTGAAATGAACCACAACCATAAAATACCTCTGAGTATTTAAGAAATAATCTTCAGAGGCCAGTTATTCTAGCTTTTCATGCAATGAAAATGTTAATTTCACTGGTGAAAATGTATAATTTTAGCAACTTTTTATTTACTATTGATAATAGAGAATCTGAAAATACATCTGAGTAATATTTGTATAATTTACTCTAAGACCTTCCAGAAAAAAACTATTTTTATTGAATATTTTCATTATTTACATTTCAAATGTTATCCCCTTTCCAGGTCTTCCCTCCAGAACCCCCTATCTCATCCCCCTGCCCCCTGCCTCTCCACCACCCACCCACCAACTCCCGCCTTCCTGCCCTGGCATTCCCTTACACTGGGGCATCCAAGCCCCTCAGGCCCAAGGGCCACTCCTCCCACTTATGTCCAACAAGGCCATCCTCTGCCACATTTGCGACCTGAGCCATGAGTCCCTCCATGTGTACTCTTTGATTGCTGGTCCAGTTCCCAGGAGCTCCAGGGGGTCTGGCCTGTTGATACTGTTGCTCCCCCTCGGGGCTGCAAATCCAGGTGTGATGTTACACATACTCCTGAAATGCTGATACTTGTGAGGTAAAGAAGGAAGGATAGAGAGTTGAAATCTATATTCAGCTACATAACAAGTTTAAGGTAAGAGATAGATAGATGATAAATAGATGGTAAAGATAGATAGATAGATAGATAGATAGATAGATAGATAGATAGATAGATAGATGATAGCCTGTGTAGCATAGTGTCATACCACAGCACTTAAAATCATGGGATAATAGGCTTTTTGACTCAACTTTCTCAGGTGACAGTCTCTACATCCATGGGGCAAAAATCACATAATTTCAAAACATGGTACAGGCGTTATGTGCATCATAGTCTAACTGAAAAAAACAATCATGCTAAGTTGTGATGTGCTTTTTCATATACATTCCTCTGTAATTTGAGGTTTGGGAATTTAGATTGCACTTGCTTGTGCTTATTGCTTTCTGGTGGTAAACTTTACTTTATTCATAGGATAAGTGCATATTATTCCCAAGCAGCATTTTATTAAGAATGAGTATTTGGTGTGAGGTTAACATGTTCTTGGTGTCTGATGCATATGTATCCAAAACATATTTATTGATCTTTAGTGGAATCTATGAAACAGGAACAAGTATATAGTAACTGGAGAAGCAGCTTCTTTCCTGTGAAGTATTTAGGATTTTATAGTTCTCTCTTTCAAGTCTTTTTAGAAGCTCTCACATACACCACATTGAAATTTCGTCAGGAATGTAGACAGGTTGAAGGACACACAAATAGAAAGGTTGCTACTAAAATCCAGATGAAAACCAATCATTAATCATTCCCTTGACATTCAGTTGCAGGTCATTTGGTACACGTTCCCATGCAGGTCATTTGGTACACGTTCCCATGCAGGTCATTTGGTACATGTTCCTATGTAGGCCAACAAGCAGAGGAGCTGCCTCAGGCTTCAAAGAAGTCTCTGCGAGAAGGAACAGCCAAATCATATCTAAAAGCAAAGCTAAACATAACAAAATGGGAGTTTTCAAAATAATTTCTAAAGTGCTATTACAGCGCAGTCTTTAATTTCTCTTACACAGAAAAGCACTAAGTTAAACTATGGCTTATTGTTTCTGGTGAGTGTAAATTACTTGTCATCCCTTCAGGTGGAAGTTGTTTGCTTGATAAGTCAATTTCTGTTTGATCCAGGATAAAAATCAAATTCTTTCCTATTCCTCATGAGAAGCAATTACTTCTTTTCCAGATATCAAAGGTAAAGAACGTATAATCTCAGAACTTTCTTCTTTGCATTATATTCTTCAGTGAGGAAAAGATGGGGTATCTGCACACTCTGTCCTGAAAATATCCCTACTCATGTGGTATCTCTTTATGCCAGAAATGTTGCTTATAGGACCAGGCTCAAGAGCCATAGCTGTCTCCATCTAGAAGTTCTGACATTGCAGATGACTTTCTTGTGAGTCAGAAATGTCAATTGTGATGAAAGCCAAGGGCAGATGGGAATCACAAACAACTGCAAATGCACTCAAGAGAAGACAACAAGTAAACAGTTTTCGGAGATGAAAGGAGTTGTCTAGGGATGAAAGTGGTTGTGTGTTCACTGGAAGAGCAGACTTAAGGTCCAAGATGACTCCAGTTGTATTTGATATAACTGTGCAACAGGAACTTGAGAGGAATGGAAGAGGAAGAAAAAGGAAAGAGGAGTAAATAAAGAGGGGCAAGAAGTGAGGGAAGGGAGACAGATGATTGAAGATAAGGAGGAATTGAGAAAACCAACCGGAGTCCAAACCAGAGTGTGGTTTGTTACCTGGGTACCACAGGGGTACACAATACTTCAAAGCAAGTGGGCAGACAACTCATATTGTGGGTTTTGTTATGTTTTTCCTTTTGGTGGGTCATTTGTGATGAGTCACCACACAAACTGGCCAAAGAAGAGCCTAAGATTTTGCGTAACACTGCTTAGAAAAAGGGAAAGGGATGAAATAAGAGTGTCTTAGAAATTAGGCAAATTAATATTTGACAAAATAATAACTGGACAGAATGAAAAGTGAAAGGGAGGTCCATGGGTCCAACTCAAGTGTGAGAATTTACTGCTAGACCTGGTGGAGAAAACAGCATTGTAGTAAGTGGAACTGTGGAATATTTCTAGATGACCAGAAGATGCTTTACTCATGTTCAGTGAGAAAAAAACAGTATTCAGCAAGAAAATGAAGCTTGAAAAAATGTAAATCTACAAGAAAGTGAAGGAAGTTGGGCCTTTACCCACATAATTCACATCTATTGACCAAAATTGGATCAAATATTGCTTGGCTACAATATCACAGGCACACCCCACAGACATACAAAAAAATAGAAGAACTGGACATCTTGATGTTTTAAAGCTTTTGTACATCAAAGGAAAGTATCAATGAAATGAAGAGAATGTGAGAAATATTTTAAAATTATGTATTTGATAATGGGCTAACATTCGGAATATATACAGCATTCCCAAACTCAAAAGCAATAATCCAGTTTCACAGTCTGCCGAAAGACTTGCATAGATGAACACACAGACAGCATTAGTAATAACTAGGAAAACACATTAAAGCTGCAAGGAGAAGCCACACCATGCTCATTAGGATGGTTTCTGCTTTAAAATGTTTCAGAAATTAAGAAGAAGTAGTGGCAGATAGACCTATTAGAAACCTTGTACCTGCTGATGGGGATGTAAGTGGTACAGCCATTAAGGAAAACAGTTTTCAAGTTTCTAAGAAAACAAACAGTATTAACATATGACCTGGCATTTCTGTTTTATAATATGCCCAAAAGACTTCAAAGCACATCCATGTTCTTCTCATCCTTATATGAAATGTAAGATGACAAAATGAATAATATCGTGCAAACCATGTCTGAGAGAAAAAAATACAAACATTTATCATTTTGTAAACAGCCCCATTAGAACCGATTTTCACAGAGAAGTTGCAGTAATCACACTATTACATTTTAACAACTGGTGGGGAAGACAGACCATTAACCAAGATGCAAGTACAATATTAAATTTTCTTAAATTCAGTTTAAAAGGAAAACAAAACATGCTGAAGAAATACCCCGGCAGTTAAGAGTATGTATTGCTCTTAAAGAGTTCAGTTTCCAGCATTCACATTTGTGGGGAGCCAACAGAAGGCAGCTATCATCCTTGCAGCCATCTTGAGCCATAGACCCTGACAAGAGACTTGTTTTCAACAGCCTACAACAGCTGAGCACACTGTGATAACATCCTGTTTTATATACCCAGGATTTTCCCTTGGGTGTGTGAGACTTAAAGGTGAGCCTTAAAGGTGTGACTTGAGAAGTCAGACATACAAAAGGTGAGAGGCAGACAGAAGAAAGGGACTGGAAACTTGGAACTTGGAGGCACTAGTGACTAGTAACTAGGAACTAGGAACTCAAGAGTTAGGACTTGGACTAGGAACAAGGGACTTGGAAAGAGAGAAGAGAGACCTGAGAATAAATGGGACTGAATCACACTCTGTCTGGTCTCCATTCTTTGAGTCCGCCCTCACTCTCTCTCTTGCTGAACCCTGACCCTCGGACCGGAACAGCAGTATGAGCCGGGACAATTTAGCCCCCAAAGCTTGGGGCCGTGAGGGCTCTAACAATTTTGATCCCGAAGCTTTTGGCAGTGCAGGTTCCAACATTTGGCAATGCGGTTCCCGACACACATTGGGTGGCTAACAACTGCCTTAAAGTCTAGCTCCAGAGAACTCAACACTCCCACACTCTCTTCTGACCTCTGTGGAAGGCTGTGCTCAAGTACACATACATACAGGCACACTCATGTTCAAATGCCTGTGCACGCGCGCGCGCGCACACACACACACACACACACACACACACACACACACACACACACTTTAAAAAAAAATATTTTTAAAAGAAAACAAAACCAACAAAAATAATGAGAAAATGAGGAACTCTGTAGGATGACATTACTTTTTATGTTGTATTTCTTTCTTCAAGATCAGAAAGTCCATAAATGTCCAATAATTTCATATCCACAGACAAGAGCCAGAGTAAGCCATTTGCTATTCTGTGCTATCAGCAAAATAAAGAGTTGCATGTCATTCTCAAGGGTGGGATACTGAGACTTATCAAACTGTTACTCTCAGAGATCCCACTCCTCCTATGAGGAAACAGTTAACAGTTTATTCATGCCTTGTTCTGAGGGCTTTTCTGGAATTTATTGCCCCCTTTGTAAATGTCAATTTTGTTTCCTCAGAAGAAGGGATGAGATGAGAGCCATACTCAAGCTTTAGGAAAATGTGGCTTGGGCTGGGGAGAGAGCATTTCTATCTATCTCTACGCCTAGGCCTGGAAGCTTCTAGTTGCCTTACAGTCTGATCTTCTGTAAGCCCAGACATTAATAGTCAATTTCCAGCCTCTGCTCACCTAGGTCTGGGATGTTTCAGCCTATGATACTTACTGATGAATAAACTCACTCTTTCTAGCTTTTTCTGAATTCTAGATAGTTAGTTCAACTCAGCTGTTCTGGTTCAAACTCCTCTCCAAGCTGACTGATTCAAATGGCCTCTTCTGGGCTTGTAATTGAATTGCTTTGCTTAGAAAGATGCCTCTGAACTTCAAGAACTAAACTGCTCCTAACTCAACTGCTCTACTCTGAACCAAGATCAACTGCATTCAACTGAACTACACCAAACTGAGCTCAACCAATCCAAACCGAACTGAACTCTATCTCTCCCCCTTTCCCCTCTCTGTCTCCCTCCTCCCTTTTTCCCTCCCTCCCTTCCTCACTGATTTTTAAGTAGCCATGTTCCTTATCTTCTACCTTGCTGCTGTAAGTAGCATATCCTATCTCTGACTTATTCTTTCAGATCTTTCTCTGATTCATTACTTTGTCTGCCCCTCAAATAAAAGTAATTGTTTGGGATTGAAGATGTATCTTAAAGGCATGTGTGTATTCCAGCCAGAGATATGTGGCATGTCTGCTTTCCAGTTTCCTTTGGATGTGAGCCAAAGCAACTTTGTTGCGAGATTAAAATTCTTCTACATCTTCCTTTGCTTTTCAGGGGAGAAATTATCTGGTTTTATACTTAAGACCACTTAAAGACAGTTGATGACTCAAGTTTTAGTCACCTCTTATAATGAATGTTTACTCAAAATTCATGCATATGCAAAAGGCTGTTAAAAAACCTTATTACATGCTATTAATTTAGCATAATTTTTTGGAAAGCTACTTTATTTTTTTCTTTTTTATATTGAATATTATATTTACATTTCAGATTTTATCCCCTTATCCCATTCCCCCCACCACCCAGGAACCCCCTATTCCATCCCACCTTCTCCTGCTTCTAAGAGCATGTGCCCTCACCTACCCCTCTCACTTCCACCTACTCACCCTTGACTTCCCCCACACTCAGTGTCGAGCCTTCATGGGACCCAGGATCTCCTCTCCCACCTATGCCCAACAAGGCCATCCTCCCCTTCATGTACAGATGGAGTCATGGGTCCCTCCCTATGTGCTTCCAGGCTGGTAGTTTAGACCCTGGGATCTCTGGTTGGTTGGTATTGTTGCTCTCCCCATGGGGCCACAAACCCTTTCAGCCTCTTTAACTCCTTTAACTCCTCCATTGGGAACCACTTGATCAGATCAATGGTTAGCTGTGAGCATCCACCTCTGAATATGTCAGACTCTGGTAGACCTCTAAGGAGACAGCTATATCAGGCTCTTGTCAGCATGCACTTCCTGACATCCACTTCAGCATCTACCTTTGGTGACTGCACATGGGATGGATACCCAGGGGGGATGGTCTCCAGACAGCCTCTCTTTCAGTTTCTGTTCCACACTTTGTTTCCATATTTGCTCCCATAAGTATTTTGTTGCCCCTTCTAAGAAGGACCGAATCACCCACACTTGGTCTTCCTTTTTCATGAGCTTCATGTAGTCTGAGTTGAATCTTGGCTATTTCAAGCTTTTGGGCTAATATCTACTTATCAGTGAGTGCACACCATGTGTGTTCTTTTGTAACTGGGTTACCTCACTCAGGATGATATTTTCTAGTTCTATCCATTTACCTAAGAATTTCTCAAATTCATTGTTTTCAATAGGTGAGTAATAGTCCATTGTGTAAATGCACCACATTTTTTGTATCCATTCCTATGTTGAAGGACATCTGGGTTCTTTCCAGCTTTTGGCTATTACAAATAAGGCTGCTATGAACATAGTGGAGCATGTGTCCTTGTTATATGTTGGAACATCTTCTGGGTATATGCCCAGGAGTGGTTTAGCGTGGTCCTCAGGTAATGCTATGTCCAGTTTTCCGAGGAACCGCCAGACGGATTTCCAGAGTGGTTGTACCAGCTTGCAATCACACCAACAATGGAGGAGTGTTCCTCTTTCTCCACATCCTCACCAGCATCTACTATCACCTGAGTTTTTAATCTTAGCCATTCTGACTGGTGTGAGGTGGTATCTTGGGGTTGTTTTGATTTGCCTTTCCTTGATGACTAAAGATGTTGAACATTTCTTAAGGATGCTTCTCTGCCAATCGAGTTTCCTCAGTTGAGAATTCTTTGTTTAGCACTGTACCCCAGTTTTAGTAGGGTTATTTGGTTGTCTGGAGTCTAATTTCTTGAGTTCTTTGTATATATTGGATATTAGCCCTCTATCGGACTTAAGATTGGTAAAGATCTTTACCCAATCTATTGGTTGTCATTTTGTCCTATTGACAGTGTCCTTTGCCTTACAGAAGCTTCGCAATTTTATGAAGTCCCATTTGTCAATTCTTGATCTTAGAGCATAAGCCGTTGGTGTTCTGTTCAGGAACTTTTGCCCTATGCCTAGGTATTCGAGGGTCTGCCCCACCTTCTCTTCTATTAGTTTCAGTGTATCTGGTTTTATGTGAAGGTCCTTTATCCACGTGGACTTGAGCTTTGTACAAGGGGATAAGAACGGATCGATTTGCATTCTTCTACATGCTGACCTCCAGTTGAACCAGCACCATTTGTTGAAAATGCTGTCCTTTTCCCACTGGATAGTTTTAGCTCCTTTTTCAAAGATCAAATAGCCATAGGTGTGCAGGTTCATTTCTGGATGGCTCAGCTGTTAAAGGCTTGGCTCACAACCAACAATTTAGTAGATTTTAAAGCCTTGAAATCAAATCAGTCTTAGCTTTAAAATACTGCTACAAAGATTAGTTGCTTTAAGTAAGAGACTATCACAGAAAATAATTAATGCAATTTCGATATTCACAAATATATTTTTTAGTTTAAAATCGTATTTAAATGTTTCCCTAAAACATCTCTAATGGGTCTACTTAACCAGGGCTTACACTTCATTTCAACACATTTTATGTTTCTAAACAATTTTAGGGTTACAGAAAGATAACTGCAAAGCACGGAAAGTGTCTTTACACAACCCCCTGCCAAACCCCCACTCCTCAGGTTTTACTGTTACTAACAGCCGGCACCACTGTGGTATATCTGCTACCTCAGTTTTGACTCTTCAAGAAAGACATGTTGCTAAATTCTACAGCTTGTAGCTTTTAAAGATTAGCTTGTTTTAGCATTGCACCACATATTTATTCTTCCTCTATGTTTTATTTTTTCCTGGATTTTTCCACGTCTCTCTTTTTTTTGTTTAAGAATATCCCATTTCTTCAATCAATGCACCAGAGTTTACAGCACATTTTAAAGGAAATTGTAGTTGTTGCTAAGTATAGGCAATGTAAATAAAACCAGTTCCAACATAGCAGGATTCTGTTGTAAATACAAGTTGTCACTCATCTCGGGAAGTATGGAAGAAATATGGATAGAAAGCAGTACTCTAATGGAATGCTAGTTTTATGACAGACTGTCAGACTGCCTTCCAGAGGGAATGCACCATTTTTCACAGCCACCAACAATGGAGGAACATTTCTACTGTTCCCCATCCTCGGCAGCTTTGGGAATGGCCAGAGTGTAGAATTTGTAATGTCTAGTGAGCAGGTAGCAATGCTTCACTACTGTTTTAGTTTGCATTCCCTACTGGCATACGCTGTAGACATCTTTTCTATGCTTACTGGCACCCTTAAGAGACTTTGTTGAGGTATCTGTTCTGGTCTTTTCCCTTTTAATATTTAAGAGGTTGTGACATATTTCAGAAACTAATTTTCTTTCAGCTATGTTTTATTCCCAAGTATTTTTTCTGCCACTTTGAAAAAAATCCTTTAAAAGGGTTTTCATTAATTCTCTTTTCATTTAAATATTTTATACGATATATTCCAACTATAATTTTCTCTCCCCCAATGCTTCCAAAATCCTCTCCAGTTATGCACCCATTTAATCTACATTTTCTTTCATTTTCTCATTAGAATAGAAAAAGGTTAATAATGATAATAATAACAATAACTATTATTATTATTATTATTATTATTATTATTATTATTATTATTTAACAGTGTCTCACATAGTTTTTATCCAGCACATGTTTAAAGATATGTGTTTCAGGTGCTTTCTCACTATAGTATGAAAACATTTGGGTGAGGTAAGGCTACTTCTTACATAATCGTTGATAATAAACATGCACACATCAAAATTTTAGTACTTGGACCATCCTAGCAGCGTGATAAACACAAATCGATTTCAAAATGCTTACAGCTGCTGCTCAGTTTACAAAGAGTATTTAGATTTTAGGAAAGAAAATTTATATTTTTTAACTGTCATATGGAAAACATATTTTTGCTTCATCAACCAAGTCTGTCAGAGCCAATCTCCCCCTTTTTTTTACATTGCTGTGCCCGGTATTCTTATTTTTACGTTTTAGGTACTGAACTCCGACTGCTCTCTCTTTACGACTGTCCAAAATGTGCAGCTTAATAAACCCTCTTGTTAAATCAACTTCAGTGAGGTAGTATAAACAAAAATGGACACCCCAAAGAGATTTGGAAACATCTTTTCTTGATGTGCACACTGAATCCTTGCAGGTACCCTGAGAATTGGGATGAAGGCATTCATAGCTGAGACCTGGGTTGGAAATATTAGCAGTAAAATGAACAATATAAGCACAGGCTTATTTATAAGGCCGCTCATGCCATTGGCTTAGCTTTTTGCATTTTGTGCTGCACATTGAACTTAGGAAACGGCCTGTGTAAATTCTTTTTATGAGTTTCATTTGACCTTATCATTTCAATTCTGATTACTTGTAAATAACAGTAGTATACAGTGAAGTGGTGACTACTGCTTAGATACCATGTGCTTTAACACACGTTAACAGATTTGTTATCCTGTCCCATGATGTGTCTCTGTCTTAACTTTAATCTGTAAAGTTCTCTTCTACAATAAACGTATAGCAAGTACTATTCCTTTCTCCCAGTGAACTCCTCCTGAGTATACACATATATACACCAGCAAGCTATACAAATACTCTCCTATAATTCTCACAAGCTAAAGATTTCAAGATTTAGCCACTTGTAACCAACAATTAAAGATAAACAATTCAAAGAAAATTCAGACTTCCATCTCATCGCATGTAAGGGGACTGATTCTAAGACTCAACTCTTGCAAGGGAAGAAGTCTGTAGTTGTAGTAAGCAATGCTGTGAGAGGCAGGTAATGAGAGCTGGAAGCCCAGTTCCTTACAAAGGGAAAGGTCCACCTACGTCTATGCAGTTAAACTGTTCTTCAGAGAAAGGGACCTAAAGTCAAGAAAGAAGTCTGGTTTTGTTCTCACAACAGGCACAGGACATTTAAAATGTACAATTTGAGTGGGCAAAGTGAATACTGGCCAGAAGCCTGATAATAAAACAATTTATCGTCACTATTTCCATGATGAATCTAGAGTAAGTCAGCAGAGTGACAGCTGAATGTTAGGAGAATTTCTTAAGGTGCATGTAAATACTGAAAAAGTCAAAATCCACCTAGTCACTGTATAATTTAAAACTTCCATCCCAATGAGTGCTTTAAATGTAACTAAACATTGTAATACCCGCACAATATTTTGATTCATCTATTAACAGAGATGGTATCCTGAATGACTACATAGAAATTTAGGAGAGTTACGCTGAGCTGCTGAGATGGGTGGTTAAAAGCATTTGCTGAAAAACCCAATCACCTACGTGTGAACCATGAGAGCCACATGGTGGAGAGAAGCAACTCCTGATTTGTTGTTTGACTTTCCCATTGCATCACAACACACACATACTATGTACATACATAAATACACGCACACACACATAAACATGAACACTTATGAAGTAAGTCAAATTTTAAAAATTTGAAACAGATAATTACTCAGAAGATGGATTCACCCACTAGAAAAATGCTTGCAAGGAGTGTAACGTAAGAGTATTTACAGAAGAGATAATTTTACAACTACACATGTAACTTTGCTTCTACTTCTAACCTTTCCTAAGTGCACAAGAAAAATTTAAAATATTTGCAGTAATAGCTCCACAGAAGATACTCAATAAAACCTTTGGACTGCATGAATGAATGTGAAAACATAAGGAGCATTCAGTAGAACCACCATATCTGGTGTGACTATGGACTTGTAGCATGAGCAGCTGTGCTGATGGATATATCTGATATAAAGTGCTCAAATTCTTGCAATATTTTATGAAAAACAATTGTTCCTTATTGTGGTACATATAAATAAAATATCCCAAAATTCCTCAAAGTGGAACCAAAGAGTTTTAGGCATTTAGCGCCTGTATCTATTATTCGTGACAGCAATGTCTACTTTTTGCCCTCAAGTCTTTGATGATCTACAATAGCTTTTGCAAAATGCTCACACTTTCACTCTTGAGCCTTTGTCTTGTAAAGAAACAATCTGCCGAATATCCCAGGGAAATTTATGAAACAGATGTAAGCCAATCCTTGCATAATTATACTTTTCCTAGCTTTCCAAATGGATGGAAAGAAGAGCATAGAATTTTAAATATAATTTTGTAAAAATAAGTAACATTCTGTTATATGAAGACATAATTCCTTTTTTTAAAATGGCTCACAGCAGTGAGTTAACTCCATTCAATCTTCAGAAATGGTTTCCTCAGGAAATTCTCCATCATCTATTTGGTCAATAGTAGAGAATGCTTGAATAAGCCAGTGTTGGACAGCAGTTTCTGGGATTCAAGTCACAGACACATGACTAGCTTACATCAGGAATATAAAAGAAAGTAGTCTTTGCTTCTTTTCTAGAAACAAAAATATAATAGTTAGAGGGATACCAGAAGCTGCTAATTTAAACTCAATATTTTTCTATGCACCTATAATCTTAATACTTATTTGAATACATTTCTCTGCCAACTATCTTCTATTGTTCTCTCCTGAAAACAGAATCTTGAAAATACATATGACAGTTTATTAGGAGGAACATTCAGCCTTAAATACAGTTTTAGTATAGTAGTTCCATGAAGCTCACTACCTTGAGATTGTAAGGCCAGAGCAAGTCTCTCAACCAAAGCAGTTTTTAAAAAACTAAACCTGTGAATGTATTCTGGGACAGGGATTAGAAACAGAGACACTCATATATTTGCTTCTTTCTTTATTTTCCATATTGGTCCTGTGTAGCTTGATGATAAAGAAGATGCCAGGAGGATGCAACTCAGAGTTACAGAGAACTGAAACTACCTACCAATAGATATTGCTACACAGCCATACATTTTGTTATGGTTTAATTATGAAATGTACTCCAAATATCATATACTGAAGATTTAGGTTTTAGGAAGCAGTATGAAAAGGTGAGATTTGGGGAAGGTGAGCAGATCCTGAGCTCTCTGACTTTATCAGTGAGTGATCTATAATGGAGTCATAACTTGATCAGCTATGGAGAAGTGATAGAAAATTTGGAAGGAAGGCAGGTACAATTTAGAGGACATGGATTACTAAGAAGATGCTCTACTAAGATGTATATTGTTTTGGTCCCTTTCTCTCACTCTGCTTCCTGATTTTCATAACATGAGAAACAAACACTGTTACCCACAATGACATCATCCTCAGAAGAGGCCCAAAGCAACAGTGACCAAGGGATCATTAGCAGAAATGTTCAAAAACTATGACTGGAAAGAAATAATTTTTACTTTTTTCAAGTGTTTTTTTTTTTTTTTATCACATTCAGGCAAAGTTGGCTATTGTCCCTTTATATAATTCTTCCCAAATACACATTCAATTTATGTAATTGACATCTAAAAGATTAAGTAGTTACAAAAATTGCTATTTGCATTGTCCAACAAGCAATGTTCTAAAAAAACTGCTATATAAACTTTTAAAAATATTTGTATCAATAGATACATAGTGAATCAACATCATCTCACCCCAAAGTACCTTTTTGAGTGTCAAAGGCTTTAAATACTCTTATTTTTTTGCTTTATTTTTAATAGTTCTGCAGCCAAATTGTCTATAATTACAACTTTGTTTTCAATCATTGTGAAATATTTACTTTGTAAATTATAAAATAATCTCTTTGAAATCTCTCTTGCTTTGGCTTTTTAGAAGACTACACTACTGTGAAATTAATAGTGGGCTAGAAGAAAGCCTTTACTTCTTAGTGAAAAAGAATAGCATTTCAATAGCATTTCAAATGCTATTTGGAAAAAGAAGCTCACTTCAGTTGTAAGTATATTTTAAGTATAGCCATATACATAAGATAGTATGAAAGTCAAGGAACTTGTATCAATCTCCAAATGTTTTCATGCACAGGATGCCTTAAGTGGTCTGAACATTCTGTCAACAGAGTAAAGTCCAATATGAAATATACTTTTCTCAAAGCTAGCATCAAGTGTCAAATACAACCTTGAGACATTCTAGAAAGTCTCACAACAGCTATAAGTCCACAGGAAGGCCTTGGGTGGTTGGGGTGTGTGGTTATCAGTGCTGCTTCTTATCCTGCCAGTGAACACAGCCTTGGGACCTGAAGTACCATGGCATATGCAATCAGTCATGAGTCAAATCATCTAATGTTCTGAGACCTGAGTTTATAAGCTAATAAGTACAATGTCTGCCTTTGTTAGGCTTAGTTAAGAAATATATTTTTGAGATACCTAGCATGCATTATGATTTTTTTTACTTCTTTCTATTTTCCTTCCTCTTCAAGTAATCCAACACCTCTCTCTTCATTTCTCTTCTCCTTAAGTGTCACTGGGCATACACAGTTACTATTGAACTTCAGCAGATACCAAATCACTAATTCTTGGTCCTTATAAAAAGATGTATAATGTTTACATATAACGTGCACGCTTTTAAGTCAACTCTAAATTAATTATAACTCATAGTGCAATATAAATGGTAGATTAACAGTGTTGGATTAGATGGTTTGAGGAAATAATGATAAGCAAAATCTATACAGATCAGATTCATCGTTTTCAAATACGTTCAGCATATGAATCTGCTTATGTAGAAGTCATGAACAACCAAACTTTTAAACAGATTTACCTTTTGAATTACAAATAAAATGAATGAAAATGATGGAAGTGTTGCACTTTGCCTGTGTCCATTTTTTTTTTTTTTGGTGGTATTTGTTTCCTTCCTTACTGACTTTTTTTTCTTTCATTCATTTGTTTGTTTATTCATTTTTTTCTTCTTTTGTCCTTCCTTCCTTTTTTCTTTCTTTTTCTGTTCATTTGTAAGAACTGCTTCTAAGGGGTCATACTTCCAAGTATGAGATTTCAGGTACAACCAAGTAGGAAGATGTATTTGGCAGAGATGTTACATTGTTCACTGTTAAAACATTCTACTATCCTATCATCTGTGTATGATTCTGAGTTATGGCTGTAGTCTAAGGAGAAGAATAGTGAGTTCTAGTTTTCACACACATCCTCCTCTCCTTTTGAGACCTGCCACAGTACTTTATACAAACAAATTATTTTCCAAAATGTATGAGTTAATGTTGGCATTTTTCTTTATATGGCTTTAAATACAGCTGCCTCCTATATTCTGGCTTGTCTTGGTAATGTCTTTCAAAATTACTAAGATATAATAATTTAAAAAAAAAAAAAAAGAAAAGAAAAATCCTAATTTTGCTTGCCAGGCAATCATTTTAATACCATAGTTCCTCTGTTTCTACATTTTAAAACAAATTTAGTTTTCAATAAATTTCATTAACATACCAGAACCTGTCTGTAATCTTTGAAAGAGTAAAGAGGAAGGTAGAGAGTTCAAGACTAGCCTTAGCTATATAGGAAGACTACGTCTGAAAGAGGCATATCCTTTCCACCTATCATTTAGGTTCTCATGCTGAAGCATTTTATAAGGGTCAACAAAAAGAAGGAAATAGCAAAATAATGGCAACCAATATTATTTTATGAAAGCAACAACCTGCAAGTCATCAGACAAACATAGTGTCACTAACCATCCTACTGAGGAAGGGATGCCCAGGCTTTGCATACTTGGATAAAGTCTAGGAGTTTTCATTTAACCCTTTAGAATTCTTTTCATAAATGATAGCTTGTGAAATTGATTTCTGGTTGTATCAGAATGGTTCACACATATAAGTATATACCAATAGGTCATATTGTTATATTATAAGCATACTGATATATAAATATAAGTAAATATGTAAACATATTTGTAACTGACTTTTAAAAATTGGACAAGTTCCAGGGACAGCCCCTCATATCTATTTTGCTTTAAACATATAAATTCCATGAATCTTTTGGAGATTTAATGGCATCATAAAAGTTTGATTATACATATTTCCCCCAATAGGCCAAATATAAAAGTAACAGTTGATCTCACAGAAGCTCAGAAGAAGATGGTAGCTCCCAGAGGAGAAGACAATAGGGAAAAAGTGTTGTAGTGTTAGTATTGCTAAGTTATTTTTACAAAACCACAAAACACTGTGGTGTGCTACTGCATAGTTCATTGAAATAAAACCTAGAAGAAAAGATATTGGCTGATTTTATTATGACAAAATGGTAATAAAAAGAATAAATGTCACAGAGGGTAGATATGAAGCATCACACAATGTGTTCATGCCATGAGTGAGCCCTACATAGTAAATACAGCTTTTGGGTTTGGCATCAGTTAAAAATAAAATTTGACTTCAATTTATTAGTTTCATTATAAACTAACACATCTGTTTTAAACATGTAATCATCTTTCTTCCTTCCTAACAAATGAGGACACAGAACCAAACGATAAACTTGAGAAGTGCAGCTTCCTACATCATTCCCACACTCCCAAGTCTAGTTGGGGTCATTCAGTTTGTACATAACCCTGAAAAAGTGAGTGTCCCAGATCCTTGATCAGCTGTCATGTCCACATGTTCGAGGAAGGCTCAACTCATGTTATTAAACTCACTAAAAATTCCAGCATGGTGAGTTCCTCAGAACATCTAAAATATCTCCACTTAAAGCAAAACAAAAGGTCTAAGCAATTGCAATTATTAACATTTAAATATTTTTTTCCAAATATGTGTAACTAGTGTTCAATGTGTGACAGTCACATATGCTCTAGGATAGCTATGTAAACTTTGGGGCTTCCACCCATAATTACCAAATAAGCTTGCTGCTTTTCCCCTCAGCTATAAGCTTAGAGCATTTCCTTCTGAGCTGCTGGGGTGTTCTCTGACCAAACTGAGTGACTGGTTTTGTATTTTATTACAGATTAGAATCTAGAGACTTTTTGTAGCTCTGGGCTTTTCAAATGTATTTAATGGGATTCATGCACATTATACAAAAGGGAAATAAATATGGCAGCAAGGCGGTTTTACTTCTCAGATTAAACACAAGATGATTCTTACACATGGATCTGACTTAGAAATTCAGAAGAAATTTTATTTGGAAAATTTTTAATATTATGCTTGCAGTTTTTAAATTGTGACTAAACAAACTTGTTTCCACTTGCACATACAATAGATAGGTGACTATTCCTCTATCATCTATCTATCTATCTATCTATCTATCTATCTATCTATCTATCATCTATCTATCTATTTTTATATACTTTATATTCTGATTTAATATTCCTCTCCCTTCTTTCCCCCCAGTCCCTCCTTACTTGTATTTTTTAAATACACATTTTACATTAAAGTGAACACTAGTCCTAAGAGGTAAAATTTTCTTACATAGTTTGAGTAAAGCTTCAGCATGGTTGCAGTGCCGAAATTATAAGGGGATTTATATGCCACTGAACAATTTCTATTTAGTTTGAATCTCACTCACTTTTAAATTTATCATGGACAAATAGCAAGCCTTTTCAACCATCAACATAAGGTTGAATGAATGATTCTGATCTTTTTATTTCCCCAAAGTGGAAAAGTCATACATATTTTATTATGAATATAGACAAAAAATTGTATCCCAATGTACAGGTAGAGATTTATTTACCTTCAGCTGTGAGGTACCAGGATGCTGCAGCAGAGCTGAAATTTCCCTTTCCATTCTCAGCATCTCTTCATGAGCCTGTTAAATTCATGACTTCTGATTATGGTACCATGTTTTAATTTTGGAGCTATCTCACCAACAAAAGCCAAGTCCTTTGAATTACAGAGTTGTTTCTCAAAGCCACGTTTCGTCTCATCTATTCATTGGAAAGCTCTGTTCATTTTTTATTTACCTCAACAATATGGCTCATTAAATAAGATCTGAAAAATGCCGATATGATAAGGTGGATGGGGTCCCAGGACTAGACAAAAAGAACTAAAAGAACTAAAGGCAACTAATGATTTCTCAGAGAGGGAGTATTAACTTCTCTCAGGGATGTGCCTTATGATTGGTTGTTCAATATAAAATGATCATCTCTGATATCCTATATGCACAAGCCAAGCTAAATGAATTCAGTAGGTTATATGTATGTATTTCTGCATTCATGTATGAGTGTGTGTGTGTGTGTGTATAAATGTGTGCGTGTGTATATGTAAAACAGAATAACAAGATGAAGCCATCAATTTGAGAGAGTGAAAGAGGGCATAGAAAAGGCTGGAGGGAGGAAAGTGGAGATGTTTCATTATATTTTGATTAAATTTTAATTTTTAAAAAGTTTAATAAAAAGTTTTTCTTCCATCATGACTCAGGAAGATTGTCTTCTGTGCAGATTGTAATTATAATAGTAAGTGCTCCTCCTCCTAAGATGTACCTTAAAATGTTCTCCTGCACCGGGATTGCTTTTGATCCAATGATCTCAAAGACAGATCTTAATCTGGTCTATTGCCATGAAGAAATTTCATCTCCAATGTAACTCTGATTAAAGAAAGCATTTAATTGTGGACTTGCTTACAGTTTTAGAGGATTAGTTCATAACCATCATGGCTGGAAGCAGACAGGTATGTTGCTAGAGTAGTAGATGAGATACATCCTGATCCAAGGATAGCAGACTGACAGAGGGAGAGAGAAAGACTGCTCCTGGCTTGAGCTTTGAAAACATCAAAGCAAGTGACACATCTCTTTCAACAACACCACACCTACTAATCTTTTCTGAACAGTTCAACTAACTAAGGACCAGGCAGCTAACATATGAACCTATAAGATTTCATTCAAACCACCACATCATTATGCTCCATGACAAGCCTTAAAATCTTTGTCACACTTCTGCATTAAATAAGTTCTGGTTTCCCCAGCTGTATAATACTATCACTGAGCTCTATGTACAGATGCAGTCATTCTAACTTGTATATCAACTTGCATGCACTGCATGTACTTCTGGACAGAAAATTCTGAATTTAATTACTCTCCCTAGGTTTAGTGTGCATAAAGAAGTGGTGTGCATGACTGAGAGGAAACAAAACTTTGAGATAGTTCAGAACATGTGAGGCCATCTTCACAAAAAAACAAAAACAAAAAAAAACCAAACCCACCAGCAATACATAGCATCCTTTAAAATGAACCACTTACTATAGTCCTCCAATAGTTATTGGGAAAATTGCCTTCGAATTGTTTCAGTTTAGCTTTCTAGCTAAGCCAGCTCCATCAACAGGGTAGACTGAGGATCTAAACTTGGTTCTGTGCTTTCTGAACTATAGAATCTGTGTCTTGAGAGATATAGACCTAAGTTCTTGTTTCTTTGTCACTTTCCACCAACTATGTCACATGTTCTTCACGACAAACTTGCCGTCACTCTGTCCCTGAATTTTACTCTTCGTTCAGTTTAAAATCATGTAGCTTCTTACTCTACACCCTGAAACCACTCTTACTCAAGAGTGTATTTCCTAGATTTACTCTCACTTCTTATCCGCGGAGCACGTTGCAGAATTCACACATGACCTGCACATCTGGCTAGAGGTTTCTCCTCTCATACTTCCTGAATATTTAATATCACTTTCTAGAACAAAAACAATTTTGGTCCAAGCCTTATGTGATTTTTCATTTAAAAAAAAAAATAGTAACTGCAGAAGAGAAAAGGAAGCATCAGACTTGAACTGGAGTAGTGCTGCAAACCAAACCAGAATTTATATTTCTGCTGCAGCTGTGTTTTGTTATCAGACAGTTTCACTATACATCCCAGGCTATCTAGAATTTTTTAAGTACTGCAGGCTGACTTTGAATTCAAGTCATCCTGCCTCAATCTCCGAAGTAGGTAGAGAATACAGTAGCATGCCACCACACTTATAAGATCACAAGAAGGTGTATCCCTATTACTTAATTATGTCTGGCACACTTAAGTGTGAATGTACACATGTGCTTAAATACACATACAAACACACACACACACAAACATACACACATATACCACAAGCACACACACACCAAAAACACACACCACAAACACACACACACACACACACACACCCCACAAACAGGTAGGTAGAAGAGAAATAAATAAGAAAAGAGGCAAAGGAATGGGAGGGAAGAGGGAAATAAGAGAAAGGAAGAGAGGGTGGGAGAGGGGAAGAGGGGAAATGGAAGGAAAGAAAGGAACAGGAAAGAGTGGAAGGAAAGCTAGTTGAAGCAGTGAAGAAGAGGAGAAAAAGTGAGGTACTTGTATTTCATTACAGTTTTTGTCTCATTGATCTCCAATGACTTTGAAGAGAAAGAACCTATAGAATGAATCTATCTGTGCACAATGTTAATAAGCAGAGAATGAATTAAACTGTAAGCAAATAAAACCTCTATGATTTTTCTATAGGCAAATTAGGATTTCAGATGAAATCAACTGTGAGGCAGCAATGTGCTGCACAAAGCCTGCTCCATGTAACACAAAGTCCCGCAGGACAGTATCCGCTTGGCAGAATCAGGACCTTGGTTCTGTAAGCACAGTGGCATGGCCAGAACTCAGAAAAATTAAAGTGACAGACTCAGTGGATGTATACTGAGAATGACAAGGCCCTACCCAGCAGTATTCTTGTGGACACATTCCCAGTGATGTCATACATGAAGTCCAATGCTGTTTGGTAAGTAAAACTCAGGACCTAGAAAGCCTGAGCCATGCCTTCACAGGTAATGGCAACAGACTAAGATGGTCTGCGTACCTACCCCCTCAGTCGTCATCCATCCTCAATGTGGAATTCTACAACCTTCCTCTTCGACTAAATCCATTAAAAATAGGAGAAATTGCACTAAAAATATCAGTGGACTTGACTTCCCTTACCAAATACCTCATTGGTGATTTTGCCTAAACCCTGTTTTCCCTCCCCTTCCTCCACAAAAAAAGAAAAAAATGTGTATATAAACACACAGACACACAGACACACACACACAGAGACACACACTGGTGGAGAGAGAAAGAAAGAGAAAGGGAGGGAGAGAGAGAGAGAGAGAGAGAGAGAGAGAGAGAGAGAGAGAGAGTCTTGTTTTGGTACAATAAATTTATTCTTATGAATACATCTATTCAGTTATTTATCTGGCTCTAAAAGCTGTTGTTCAAGCTTCCACCACCCTTCCCTTACTTCATTTGAATATGGTCTAATACTCTGCACTGTTTTACTTCGATAAGTCTAAATCCCAGGGACATAACAAATTACTCATTTCCATCCCTTATGTTTCCATCCCAATGAAAACATCAGAGTTCTCCTTTTAATAAATCTTTAAAAGTTATTAAAATCTGATTTCTCCAAAAGAGACATAAAACATATAAAAATATATAATGTGATACAGTAATACTTTACAATGTAATAAGAAGAAGATTGCTTGTTTAAATATAGAATCTAATGCAGAGTAAGAAAAAGTGCAGCTGAATTGAAGTAATAGGGATACAAATTGAATGACTGATCTCTAAAAGATGAAGAGGTAGTTCAACAGTGTCTGACTACAGGGAATTTTTTTATCCTTTGGGAAGCAGAATTCGTTGAAAATGGCAGATTAGCAGGTGCTTTTCTCCTCCACTAAGTCTCTTTATGCTTCTCTGAGAACTGTTCAGTGTGACTACACTAGAGCTTAAGGAAGCTCAAATCATAGGAAGCAATACAGAAAATGCATAGAGTTGTTGGCCAGTATCTCTGTTTTCTAATGTTTTGACTGAAAATTAATCAAGCTTTTCAAATTTCATCTTATATACAAAAATGGTAAATATTGAAAAACCAATGAAAATGTAGTTTGAAACCAGCCTTACCTTTTTTCTCATATGTTAGCCACATTAGGTCTCTTGTACCTAAAACAAGACACCACTACAATATTTAGATCTACAGGAGACTTAGAGGATCTTGGCCAGGCATTTTGAACGAGCACAATAACAGAGGGGTGGCTTGCATAGCTTATAGAAAGGAAGGCCAAAATTGTTTTATAAGATAATGGTGCCCTAACAGGAATTTTTATTGAGAAACCATACAGTGGATACTAAGAAACCGATGTGTGCCCTAAAGTTTTCAATGACATACGTTTTTAAAGCTGTGTTCTTTTTTTAAAATCTGCTTTCTTCCAGGATAATTTGCAACTATTAAAGCTTTTAGTTACATTTACTAGAAACGTGTTTTACATAATTAAGAGTAAGGGATGTGTTTTAGTGAATATAGCCACAGCTTAGCCAGCCACTGTGTTCCTGTTTCCATTACACAGGGTCACATTACTCCTTAAGCAAACTCATAGGTGCTATCAATTTATGGGCAAGTGACTTGGTGTCACACAGCTATTAGGATCAGGATAGATCTGGTCAGAATTTTCTTCATGTGTCTTCTTCCCACTATAAACAAGGCTCCTTTTAAAAAGATAGAAAAAGAAAGTTTCCTTTTTAATTTTGCCGTTGGGCCTGCTGGGATTAAAAGCAGAGTCTCCCATCTGTAAGGTAAAAAGCTCCACCACTGATCTATAATTGCAGTCCTACATCTGCCCATGCTGATGTTAAAGCAGGTTTTTTTTTTCTGACTTTTGAACTTTGTGCTGAATATTCACCTACCACGGACATGACCCCAGGAAACCAATGGAGCTCTCATAAAATCAGAACAGAGGCTAGCAGGCTTCCTGAGTTCTCTGGTGGTGTTGGAACTTCAGGCTTATGAACATTTTAAATCATAGAATGTTAAACCCAAGTGCTTCAGTTACTACACCCAAACACCTGGCCATTCAGGAACAGATTGAACAAAACAGCTTATACTTGCCAGCTCTCGAGTCCTTCCTGTCTCATTCTATGTGCATACTTCTGTGCTGTGAATGTCCACTCTAAAACTCCTGATGAAATTCAGTTGTTGCTGCAATTGCTCTATGAAGCTGGAGCTTGGGGACACTATTAGACTGTAAAAGCCCTGCCATCATGCATAGATTAAGGCTGTTTTTTCATGGGATCAGGCTAGTTATTGTTAGATGGCATGAACGGATCATGATCATATTTCTCCTCTCTGCACCACAGGCTTGCCTGCCTCTTACCATGTCACAGTACAGCAGCAAGCTTTGCCAGGTTTGCTGCCATGCTATTAGACTTTCCAGTTCCAGAAACATTAGGTCACATAGACACCCCCCCCCATGCCTTGCTGAAAAATCATCTGTGGTTCTGTTACCATTGCAAGTAACAGACTAAGATACATATTTATATTTCAATAACCATGAGGAAATATCTACCTTGACCTAGATTATTATGCATTGGAAAGTAGTTGCTTGAGGTACAGTACAGAAATAAAGTAATCTGGACTACCACCAAGAAAGATAGAACATGTCTGCCAACCTGCATTAGCTTTGTGTGGCCCTTACTGGGTCTGTCTTCCTGCTAGGTAGGTCTATCCCCATGGGGTTGGGCATACACACGTCTTAGCAAAGTGCGTACAACCATAGGAGATCTTCCTGCAGTTGTCTAGGTTTATCCTAATTCAATTTCAGCATAAAAATCGTGGCTTGTCTAGGATACCATAGGTATTCAGGGAAAAGATCAAATTTTGTTACATTGCCTGATTTCTTGACCAAGGCAAGTTCTTAAAAAGAACCTTCCAATATCATTTTTTTAAAAAAATTAGATATGAGTAAATATTCCATTGAATATTAAATCTATTGAATTGTAGTAATTTTAGCAATGTGAACAATTTATTTTATTGCATGTATTTATGGTCTTAAGATTAAAATGAAACATTTGATTATAAGTTTTAAGGCGTATATTTTTTTAAATTGGACAATAATTTCAATATATACTATAAATATCATAAAATTTGAAGAAATGTGTTGGTGTCAAAATAATCCTATTTTCCAAATTAAATGCTTTCAAAAATTGTATTGTATATGATTTTTAAGTAAGATGTTCCATGTCTACTTTCAGACTAAAGGAAAAAAAAGTCTAGTGCCTGTCAGTGCTAATCTCTGATAATATACATTCACATAGCATTTAAATTACATATTAAATTACATATGGAAAAAATTTAAGCATATTAACCTATAATTACAAAGAGAGTCCGCATTTTAAGGTCATCTTTTCTGCAATTACCATGATCTTGTTCAGGAAAAGGCCACTTGAGTTCAGTGAAGTACAGCAAGGTGCTGTCAGCAAGCAACTTTTGAAGACAAAAAAAAAATCTATTAAAAATACAAGAGGTGAGCAATGCCTGGCCTGGTAAATTAGATCTCCAGTCATGATCTACTTTCAATGGTTGGGTGAGAAACCTGAGCAAATTAGAACATGAGCTTTGTCCATACTGTTGAGCATGTCCACAGTCCTTTGGCATGCCAGGGATCTCTCAGAAATTCCATGCATTTCGTTTTAATTGTCATAGAATTAGTATCCAAAGAGCACAGCTGTTATAAAAAGAAACAGTAAATCATCCACAGAAGAACACACTTCTGAATCCTCCCTAACCATTTGCATTCCATACCTCACTTTTAATTGTGGCAAGGAATCTAAAACCATGACCAGGAAACCAAAGTCTCTTGCTATACATTCTACCCTGAGCGCTATGCCTGCAGATAGGTGATCTTCCACATGGATGCTACAGGCAACACATTGCCTCATTCTTGAGTGACACAATATGGAGAATGCTAACAGCTTAAATCCCTCAAGGCAACATAGATGATGAGCAAAAAGTTGCATCTTCTGATAAATACACACTAAATCATATTCTGTTATAATCACTTGAAATCATGCCATCATGTGTGTGTGTTTGTTTATTAAAAAGATAACAAATTTTACTATTTGTTCTGAAGATCTTCTGTGTATTTCTGTTGATGGAGCAAACAGAACATAGAATTTTTATATGTATTCAGTTCTTGGCCATGGAGTGTACTCAAAGACCCTGGCTTTAGGATAAATGCCAGGAACTGTGTTCAGATCTCTAACTAGTGTACTGGCATACCTTATGGTTACTGACTTATCCTAGTTCAACTTCAGCAAAGCATACGATTAGTTAAAATAATATTTTAAAAACTAATCTTCACTTTGAAAATTATGTCCCTTTTTATTAAGTTGGCATCTGAAGAAAAGCTAAAGGGATAAAAGCTCTTATATAATAAATATGAATTATTGCTCTGAATAGTACCTAGAGAAAGTTCTTTGTCTTGAAATATTGAGTTGTCCATTTTTCTTGCATGAAAAGGGCTACAAGAGAAATTTGGAACCCATCAGAGGGGAGAGGAAAAATTGTCTTTTGTTACGTGGTTTAGGAAGTAAAAGAGTTTAATGAGCAAACACGGAGAAGTGTTTTTTTCCTAATGAATAGTTAAACACGCATGCATACTGTGATTTGCCCATTTGGTAAAGCTGAAATAAAAAACCACGGCCAAGTGTAGCCTCAGGGAATAACTCTGCTTGGGAATTGTGAGAATGGAAGGGACAGTATGAAATAAGCATGTTCGTGTTTTTAAGTGAGATCAGGTACAATCAGGGTAGTACAGCCCCTGGTAGGTGAGCATGTTTTTATTTACCAAAGAACATTGTAGGATAATTAGAAAGTAAAGATGCTTACTTAGCTAAAGGCATGATGTTTTGGTTCATTGTGGCATAGCCTGTGGTGACCATTGTACCAAACTAAAAATGTCTAATAGATACAAAAGTAGAATAGCATTGTATAGGGTTTCTTTAGACGGGCCTGAAGATGAAGGCCCTGGTATAATTCCTTATTGATTTCACCTTTATTTATAGGAAGCACACTGCAAATGCTGGTTTTTATTCTTCTCCTGTATGTAACCCTGAAAAAAATTATTGGTTTACACAGCCTAGTCTACTGCTTTTCAAGGGGTGCTGTTGTTTTCATAACAGCGCATGGCAACTACAGAACCTGTATATGCAAGTGAGCCTATGTGCTTGTGCATTTGAGTGTGCATATGACTATGTATGAGTATGTGTATGAAAGAAAAAAAACATACAAAAAATCGAAGAGAGACAAGGTGAAGTCAAATCAGAGAGAAACTATGTTCACATTGCCCCTGTATAGACTGAACAGCATAAGCTCTAGTAGTAACTCAGTTCTATTAAGGATTATTAAAGTGATTAAACCATAAACTGGCTCTTATTTTCCACGTTCCCTTACTGGAAACTTAATGAAGATCAGGCCATAGGTTTTATGAGACACTACACCTGAAGAAAAGCTATGCAAGCAGCTATAGACAACAGGTTCTGGTGGGTGGACAAATCCCCAGCCTCTAGGAGGAATGAGATAGAGAGTATTAACAGCATGGAACACTTCTCAGTATGCCAGAAGAGCCTTTTCAGACACATGCTAGTCTCTCTCTTCATTCTGTCAGGAGAAAGGTGGAGTCACAGATCCTCACTGTGAGGCTCTTCAGGTTTCTTTACTGCAGAGTAAGTCACTGAATCATAATATTTAAGCTGCTTGCTTTTTTTTCCTAACTGCACTCAAGGACCTTGGGTTACATAGTAGAAAATGTTTGGACTCAAGACCTTTGAGGAGCCACATGGAAAATGTCAAATCCTCATGCCAAAGTATTCCTGCTTGCTGCCTAGGCTACACTCCAAATCATACATATTTTCCTCCATGGAACTACATTCCTTTTACTTTTCCTTCTAACTGAACATGGGGATTAGAAAATGTTTATTTTTATAACGGCTCAGTGCTTGGCTTAACATGATTTACACATGATACAAATATTTTACAGAATGAAGGAAGGAAGAATGGTCAGAGGGAGGGAGAAAGGAAGAGAGCAAGAGATGGAGGGAAAAAAAAGATCAAACATTCCATTCCTAATGGGCAAATGAATGTAGAAAAACAGGAGTCTACAAAGATGTATGACTCATTTGTGGCATGAGATCCCTGCCTGTATGGGTTTCTACCTCAGCAGTATTGACCTGTAATATGGGATGCTTTAGTTCTCTAAACATGACTACAATGAAGTTTTAGAATAGACATTACCAGAATACCTCATATGGAAGGTACTATATGTGAAAAAAATTGTCTAAAAATGACTCAAGGATAATAGAGAAGAAATATGCATAGATGAACATGTTTTGAGTGCTACATCCTATGTTCAAGGAAAACCTGTGGGATGATTACTGACCTCAACCAAACAGCCAGGCTAGAGAGTCTAAGTATATTTACCAGCGAAATCATTTTTACAAGGGAAAAGTTTAAAATCATGTGCTTTGGACTCAAACATAAATCATACTCAAAGGACTGTTATTTAGGACTGCCTGTAGCCTGTGCTCCTTCACTAGTTTTCATGTACAAAGTACCTGGAATAGATAAGCATTGTATAGAAACTATGTGGTCTGAAATAAGCATCATGTATATATTAATTGATTTATTACTCTTTTCCAAAATGTGAGCCATCACATGAAAGAGAAGCATTACCACACAAAGAAACCTGAGTTTGATGAGGTGTTCTTGGAGAGAAGACTTTCCCACAAGACTACAGAGGAGTGATTTATGATTGACAGCTTTGTAGTTTATAATGTGTAGTATGTCACTGGTGTTTATGTGTTTCCTATAGTTTTTTTTCTTCCCTATCTTCATCTAGCAAACTTCTCTGAAACCTTCCAGACCCAGCATAAGCATCACTAGCATAAGGAAGCTCTCTCCATCCTCTACAATCCTGTATACTGGTCTAGGTCCCTTTTATTTTCAAAAAATAAAACAAAACCAAACAAAATCCCTAGATATTTCTTCTTTCTCCATTTCTCTGGAGTTGGTCTCTAGTACATGAAACGAGTTTCCTCAAAATTAAGTTTCACATTGCCTGGAACACGGCAACTGTTCCCTCAGGGCTGGGTTAGCACATTGTGGGAGCTGGAAATCAACTCTTATGGAAACCATGTCAAGTAAAACTGAGAAAATGCAAAATGCAAGATGGATAGATAGATAGATAGATAGATAGATAGATAGATAGATAGATAGATAGATAGATAGATAGATGGATGGATGGATAGATGGATAGATGGATAGATGGATGGATGGATGAAACCTTACCCAGCAGTATGGCAAACACAATGGTATATTTGTACAGTTTTCTTTCATATTGCTTTGTTTGAGAATTTTTTTCTTATAGATATTTTCTGAGTGCATTATGGTTTCTAACTTTAGATTTCAAAAATTTTGGTTGGTGTGTGTATATGCTTTTATGTTTTGGTTTGTTTGTTTGCTTGCTTTTTCTTTTCCTGTTTGTTTGAGTGGGGCATGAAATTGGGGGATGGGTATCTGAGAAAAATCAGGGAATAAGAAACCATGATTATTTTATCAAAAGCATTTATTTTGAATAATAAAAGGGAAATGTGGTTTATAGGAAAAGCTTTGTATAGTAAAAAGAGTTATACTAAGGAAAAAAAGCAGATAGAACTATTATTTTAATGAGAATTTTGTTACTAGGTCAAAACACTGTAGATCTAAACAATTTAGAAAGATGAAAAACTTGTTTTGGTTCAAAGTTATAAGATGTCCATCTCTAACGAATGTGCAATGTTCTTTCATTTTAAATAATGAGAATATGATAAAAGCAATAAGGAGAATGTCTATCTACATATCATTAAATTATACCTTCTAAGTATAACTAACATAAATGTTTGTGATGATGCCCAGAGACTTTCCTTTGGTAAGTTACAATCACCATCCAAAGTTATAATTGTTGAGAGAATGTTTTCCTCTCAGAAGATGTCATACTATATCCCTCATAATCAGTTTCCAAAGACAAACCAAGTACCAAGCACAAAGGTTTACCCTGGAGATTCATTAGTCTGCTTTGCTATTTGTATTCCATGAATGACAAGTTACTGGGTGGACTGTAGATGGCCCTCAAAACAGCTGCACTGAAAATTCTTCACCAAGTATGAATGAATGATGGCTGTACTAGAACCTTATTGATGAAGCCCCTTTCAGTTCATCTTCTCCATCCTGTATCCTGTATAGCACATCTGGAAACTCCTGAAGTCATTTAGGACAGAATTTTATATAAATGCCAAAGAGAAGGAAAGGAATCTCAAGTAAAGGTACACTAATACAAAGAATTTCCTTCTATAAGGAAATATTAAGGCAACAAGCCAATATCTTGGATGGACTCTTGCAAGCAGTCACAGCTGTTTGATGATGGCGCTGGTTGTTCTACAAAGAGGACCATATCCTATAACAACCAAAAGCTTGTTTCTCTAATGCTGGCATGCAAGTTATATAGAAATGCTGATTACTGTGTTATTCATTAGTTGGAATATAGATCTTGTATAGGGAATTGATACAGAACAAGAAGTGAAAGATAAATTAAAAGTCTTTTATGCTATACCCTGTTCCTCCAATCCTAAAATTTCACCCGAGGGGCACTCACTTCAGCCAGGTAATCCAACTGGGATTAGCCAGGTAGACCTACTTCCTAGGGAGTGAACACCTCTAATACCAAACCTTTCTCAGATCCTCAGCAGATTCACTTTTCTGGCAAAGGCTACTAAACTGAGTTGTTCTGCTTCCACTGAGTGTGAAACAGCCATGACATTGCCTTCATCTGACTCCCATCACAGGAGAGCACTGACTCACAGTGAAAGGAGGCAATTGCAGCAGCATGAGCAAGAGGAGAGGCCTTTTCTTTTTCTCACAATGCTCCACTATAAGTAGTGCCTAGAAAGCATTTTCTTTACAAAAGATAAATAATAAACCAAAACATATTGTCTTGTTCACTACTCTGGCACTTCAGTGACATGAGAGAACATTTGTTTATAAACTCCAGGAAAGCTATGCCTTAGAAGTACAAAGTAAATATCTCATTTACAAACTTTCTCATGTATTAATTTATTTATCAAACTCAGCATGTTCCAATTACATCCAGAAACCATGGTAACTTAGGGAGAGAATAGGGTTAGTCTCTCTTGGCTTTAAGCAATGAATTACACAGAGGTACAACTTACGCTAGGAATGTGGAGAGGATAAAATCCTGAAGGAATGTATATTGTTGACATAAGCATAGATATGTCAAAGATCCCAATAGCCCAGATTGATGAAAATAGAAAGACCTTCCCTGGTCAGGCTCAGGGAAGGTGCAAAGGCTTCCCCCGCTTTAAGTATAGATGTTGGCAGTGCGTGCTCTCAACCATAGCTCCTTCCTCCTGAATGACTGCAGCCCCAGTCTGTTCTACTACAGAGATTTGCTAACCAGTCTCTTCCTTAAGTTGTATAAAATAAACCTGCCTCCCTATTAAGCTGAAGATAAACATGTGAACAAGATAAAGATGCTGCCAGTGTATTCCATTAGCGCACACTACCCACAATGCCAACTTTTATGTATGAATGTCTGTCATTTCTTCATTCTCTGTCTAACCAGTAAGGTCAAGCCCTAAGTGGTACATCTCATAACTTATATAAAATAAGTGTTAGATATGTTCCCACAAATTCAAGCTAGAAAGAAAGAGTCTCCTGTGTCTAATGTTATTACACTAATACCCAAAAGAAAAGCAGGGAGCCCAATTTGGTTTACCTAGGAGAAGTAGCATGTTGGATGGCTCAGGAAAGGAAGAACACAGGGGACTGTTGGGAGATAGAGAGAAGGTCAGTACAGCTTTAGTGCACTAAACAAAAGGGGATGAAGTGGAGAGAAAGACAGAGTACATGCCCTGCTGTAGAATGAATATCACTATAGCTAGTTCAGGGAAAGTTTTAAGACTGGAGCTGCAACTCATTTGAATCAAAACTAAGTTATTAATTGCATGATCCTAATAGCTGCCATGTCAAAAACACAAGGAAATGGAATTGTCTGTTTGCCAGGTAATTACAAATACATACCAAAAGGCATTAGCTACAGCAGCAGGCTGCAATGGGATGTGGAGAAAGTCAACTCATTAGACAGTGATTTTAAGACTTGCTGAAGAGTCTGAGAAGGATGATGAAGAAGACACGGTGGTCAGACGTGTATCATAAATACCTGGATGGATAGAAGTGTTACAAGTGGGAAAACTTGTGAGCTACTGACATGGGTAGAAGAAAGAGAAGCAAAGACAACTACTCCAGGAACCTTGAGAGACCATGCAGGAAGCAGCAACATGTTACTTAGATCTGAAAGCAGGAGAAAGTCTGGACTTCAGAAAAATTGAGAAGCTTTTGACACATAAGTGGACATCAAAGGGACATAGTTATTTTCTCTCTTTTTGCTCTGACTGAGCTAGATTTACAATTCTCAAGTAGTTTCACACTAAACTGAAAAGTCAGAGTTTCAGTCATGTGAAATTGATGTCTTGATGCCATTTTGAAGCTGATAATTATACTAACTGTAAAATACAGTCCTGTTTTTCATTCCAGGAATCCGGCAATTACCATGTATATGAGATTACGCATTCAGAGATGTTTTCAGATATATATTAGATAGCATTTCTTCTAAACAATTATCAGGGTAGCATTTACATGTTCTACCTTATTCAACTCCCTTATAAACTAGTAGACATGTTTCAAGCCAGTCTTATGCACGCTACCAGGAGTTGCTCTATAACAGTTATATCCCAACAGAAACCAACAGTAAACATTCTAGCACATATTACTTCAATCTCTCTGTGAACAAGAATTCATATATCTGTGTGTCTTCATACTTTATTTTTAAGTTTTCCAAGAACAATGAAGAGCTATAGCTCTGAGTAGTATTGCATGGATCAGAGCAAACATGAAGAAAAGGAGAATTGACCCGGTGAAAGCCAGAAATGCTATTTGCAATCATTTGATGTACTCTGGAAGACAAAAAAAAATACATATTAACTTAATCCTCTGGTGTTAAAGTTGGTCTAGGCTAATGTAGAATGTCTGTACACATACTGGGGCATGCATACACAGAATTGTGATTGGTGTATTAGCTTGTTTTCTGCCACTGCAACCAAATGTGATTGAAGGTAATTCACAAAAAATAAATGTATCTTCAGCTCATATTTCTGGAGGCTTGCTGGTCCATGACAAAAAACACCATGTGAAAAATGACCTTCTTGAGGTTAGGGACTCTATATTCCCTATATTGGAATATTTCACAGCTTGGAATATTTCACAGAAAGAGAGAAAGCTCCAGAGAACAGGAGTTTGTTTCTCACTGAAATACATGGACGCTGCATTGTTCCAGATGTCACTAAAGCATCTGCTTTATTCATAACATCTACGATCAGAGAAAAACTTAAATAACTATTAATGAAAAGATGATGTCTAAATTGTTATTCCTCACAAAAAAGAATATATTACAAACATAATACTACTGTATTGATAGAAAGAAACCAGGCATAACCTTGTAAAGAAAGCACATAAATTCTTACTATGTGATATATTTATATGGACTTTCAGGACCAACATCATTTTGGTGGTTTCTTGTGGGTTGAAGGTTGTGACTACACTGTCACTAAGCAGAATGACAATGGAGAAGAGCCATAACACTTGGGAATCCAGGGACCAGATCATGTGACTAGAAGGTCTTCTTTCAACCTCAAGAAGATTCTCAGAGCTTCTTTTTTCAAGCAATTCACATCTTATTTTTTCCATTATTGTTTTAACAAATGATTTAAGATTGTGATGTTTCACTCATTTATCTTACTTTGGAGGTTGTATTTGCCCGTTTTCTTTTAAGAGAAACATGGGGTTACAGAAACAATCCACAGCACATTTTATCTTTTTAATTGGGTAATTTATTTGCATTTCAAATGTTATCCTCTTACCCCATACCCCCCCCCCCCGCCCAGGAACCCCCATCCCATCCCCCCTTCTCCTGCTTCCCCACCTACACAACACATTTTATAAACTATAGCAGAAAATATATTTTTGAGTATTTCTATTATAAATATAGATAAATGTCATAAACAGGCTTTTATTAGCTCCTCACTGCACCCTTGTTGCTCAGTCTTGTACTAATGAACTTGAGTTAATCTGTTAACTTGAGAAGAACATAGATCAAGTCCTAAGCTACCATGCCTAAGAATCAATTCGGACATATAGCATTGAGATTTGAAATTATTTCTTCAATCAAACATATTTTGCTATGATACAAGGGCTCAATAAAACATCACAAACTTATACTACAAACTTACCAAAAGTACCCATACTTGAAATTAATGTTTACCAGGAACTCACTCAATTACATTACACATAAGTAATTTATTATCTTTTGTGCTAAAGCACAGTACAAGCAGGAAACTCCTGACATTCACCACTGTATCATTCCATTTATTTCAAGTTAGCTAAACTAAATTGTATGTTCATTTATAATCAAGGTAATGTTCTGTTTTGTCAGAAACTAAACGTTGAAGAGCTTGTCACAAAGGGGAGCCTAGGCAGCTCAGAAAGAAGCTGATGAGGCAGATGTAATCTGTCATCATCAGATGTCCACTGTAATTGCTTCAATCCCTTACACCATCTTTGGTCTAATTTAAAATCAATTTGATTTAACAAGCATTTATTAAGTACCTATAATACACCAAACATTAGGCCAGCAATTTAGAATGCAGACATAGTTGATATATTGGGTTTTAAAAATATTATGTAAGCCACTGCAAGAAACAATATCCAATAAAATGGCCTACATTCATATTTTATAAGATCAATTGTCTGAGAGAAAAGTTCTGTCTAAATTAAGTTTTTTTCCTAATGCATAAGTATATAAAATTAAATTGATAAATTGCATAAAGTTCTAAGGAAATTCTGTTGCTGCATTCAACCCTTTTTGTCTTCATTTACAATTATAGGTCAATGGTACTGCACAGAGATAGATTCTGTAGTTCCTTAAGTACAAAGTTTCATCCAGAATTTAGGATGTTGTATAAAGAGTGAGTGATGATATAAAAAGTCATACTTGCACAGAGACCAATGGGAGCCACTCAGAACACTAGAAGTCCTAAACCAAAGCTGGTATATTAGTCAGGATTCTCTAGACTAGCGGAATTTATAGAATGAATCTCTCTGACTCTGTCTCTTTGTCTCTGACTCTCTCTGTCTCTGACTCTCTGTCTCTGTCTCTCTGTCTCTCTGTCTCTCTGTCTCTCTGTCTCTGTGTGTGTGTGTGTGTGTGTGTGTGTGTGTGTGTGTGTGTCTGTGTGTGAAGGGGTATTGAAATGACAGTTATACTAGTGAAAGTATAACAGTTGGGAAGCAGGGTCAGTTTTATGCTTTATATGGTAGGAATATTCTCCATCCTTACTTAGTTATGTCATGTGACCTTGGCTCTCAGGTGTGATGAATCCCTCCTTCTTTGCATCAGGTTAGGAGAACAAATTGTTTGACCACTACTAGGGGAAGGCATTCTTTATTTTGTTCCACATTAATGCCAAGACTTCCAGGACCACAAGGCCCAAACCTCTCTCGCAGTAACCTTGCTGAGTTAGGGCTCACAAGTCTCATTCTAAGCAATACGCCCTCTTTCTTCATAAAGAATAATACCCTTTGTGCCTTGCTGTGTCTGTTACCTACATGGATTGAGTCAATGTCCTCCACCCATTGCTGGCATCAGAATGACAGCCACTTTCTAGTCAGAGTCTAAATCTTTTAAACATACTAGGAAAGTACCTGCAGAATCTCCCTTCTTTCAAGATCAGAGTCCAATATTGCCCATACACAAACTAAAAACCACTGCCTCTTCTATCATGCCCCACCTTAGATTTTGTTGTTGTTTCTTTTGAGGGGGCAAGTAAAATTCACCATCAGATAGTTAATTCATCCTTGCAAGGAGCATATATCTAGAGGCAACTAAAGAGGGATTTTAAAAATAAATAAAGTGAACATTATTCAAAGATACACCCTGAGTCCTTGTTAATGTGCCTTAATTCTTCTCATATCAAGAAGAAAAATTAAATTTCTTTTTCTTTTCTTTTCTTTCCTTTTCTTTTTTTTTTTTTTTTGTTTTGTTTTGTTTTGAGTTTTTAACTAGGGGGAAAAAGTTTTTTTGTGAAAGAACTATGCCTAAGCATAAGACTGATTCTATAGCAAATGGTTTTAGAGAAGATGAAAAATTTCCTGTCATAGCAGTGACACTCATAAGAGATGATGAGTTGGGTCTCATTCCAATGAGAGGCCATTAACTACCAAGGCAGGGAAGACACTCTTGCAACACTGGGAAGCTCAGGAGGTGGAGAAGGCAGAAGAGAGTTACCAACAGTTATCATAAAGGTGATCCTGTCCCTCTCCTTCCATCTCCACAGGTCTACCCAGGCCACATGGTTAACTTTTAAGATCAAGTACTTAGAAATATACACCTCCCTCTGTTCAATTACAAACTAGAAACTATAAAGACTCTTTGGATGGTTTCATTTTCAAGTATAGCTAAAATATTCTTGCTTTATCATAACAAACTTCTATTCATTTCAGCTGTGTTTATCCTTAACTTTCAATTATAGTTACTTTTATTAAATAACAGGTGAAATTATTAAAACTGAAGTCTAGTTCAAAGTAAACTGTTCACTTATGAATGATTAAACAAATCGTGCATGCCAAAAGAAAGAAAACACAAAGAAAAGCTCAAATTGGTAGGATATAGTAAAAGTCCTGAATACTACAAAAATTCAAATTCAGAAGTATCCATTTCACTTTCATTGTAAGTAAAGCATAGAAATAGTTCAATGGTAAAATGAATCAAAATGACTTTAAAATCCTGATTGGCATAAACAATTGAAACCATTCCTATTGAAAATAGGATGAGAAACCACCACTCTCATAAATCAAAACCCAGCTGCTAGTAATTAAAATTTCTGGCTTTCAAAATGCAATCTTTTAATTGCACATTATTAAATACTGCCTCTGTCTATCATGAAAAGAATAGATGTGCTAACAATATATGAATTTTTGAGGCAATGCTTTTAGAAAAAAAATTATTTAGCCCTCTCTCATTGTCACTCCTGAGACAGCCATGAAGAACTGTGGCCACCATAAATGCAGAAACAAGCCTGAGCCCAATCTGGAGTGCTGCCCTTTGGCAAAAAGCTCAGAAAAAATCAGAGAGAATTGCTATATCTCCAGCAAATAAGCCCTCAGGACATATGTAATTTCTGTTATCAGAACCTTTTAAAATACACACACACACACACACACACACACACACACACACATATTCAACATGGTGGTGCATCTTCAGGACCAAGGACTAGCTCATAGGGTAGGTTCTCATTCCCTGGGAGGCTCAGGCCAGCATACCAGGCCTGCATCATGGAGCCAGGCAATAGAGCAGCTCGTTCTCTTTACTAGGTCAGGTGAATCAATAGTGGTCTTTCACCAAGGTCAGAGAGATGTGAAGTGATCTGGAGCGCTGGAGAATCCTGCCCCTGGTCACCCTGCCCAGCTGCAAGATCACCCTGACTGTGATTAACAACAGAGTTTCAGTGATAGTCCAGTATTGATTGCACTTTAGAAACCCGAAACATTGAACCAAACCAAAGATTTATTACAATGAGTATTTCATGCAAAGTTACTTGGACAAAAATAATATATATACTGTGTGATACATTGCATTTTGCAATACCACTTCAATGAATAAGCATGAGATGGAGTTATGGGAAAGATGGCAGAATAGAAAAATGATGCACAGTGGAGAGAGGCAGAACTGGAGACTCAATTTCGACAGGTATGGGAATGTTCCTATGGTGAATAAGGGAGCATGATAATGTTAAGTAGAGTGCCAAGATACAGCAGACTGGGGCTCACACAGGGTCAGCCCTGGAACACACTGCCCAGCCATATGATGGCTCTGGCTCTGAGAAAGTGCAGGATGTCCGAAATGAAGAACCATTCATTCCTTTATTGGACATCCTCAAAAGACCTCCATAGTCTTTGTTACTACAGGGAGCCATGTTTATGTCCATTATCAAGGTAGCCACAGGAAACCTTGTTGATGTCTGCAGCTTGGGCTGCTACCTGAAAGCCATGTTGATGTTACTGATCTACTCTGCGACCGACCGTCATAATGTTTGTTGTAAGTGCTGCCACCAGGGACCGTGTTGACATTCATGCTCCATGCTGCTTCCGGAAACCATAAGGAAGTCCATGATCTGTGCTGCTGTTGGCTGCTGTGGAAAAGGAAACCTCTTTTGCAATGGTATGGATAACTGCAGACTCATAATTGAGAGTGAAAGACATCGAAGTCTTCTGTGACAACCCCAGCCCCAGCTCCCAAAATATAAACAGTCTAGACAGAAAGCAATTGAAAAGAGTCTTTAAAAAATATGATAAATATACTGAAGTACAACTCTTTACCATTTATACCTTCTGACAAGGGATGGCTAAAGACTCAATTATCTTTAAGGGACTGACCACAGGACTTTTACCATGCTCCAATGAATATATGGGCATCACAAATTAGACTTGGTATAGTTGTCGTCTTCTTCTTCTTCTTCTTCTTCTTCTTCTTCTTCTTCTTCTTCTTCTTCTTCTTCTTCTTCCTCCTCCTCCTCCTCCTCCTCCTCCTCCTCCTCCTCCTCCTCCTCCTCCTCCTCCTCCTCCTCCTCCTCCTCCTCCTCCTCCTCCTCCTCCTCCTCCTCCTCCTCTTCTTCTTCTTCTTCTTCTTCTTCTTCTTCTTCTTCTTCTTCTTCTTCATCTTGTTATCCTCTTCCTCCTCCTCCTCCTCCACCTCCTCCTCCTTCTCCTCCTCTTGTTCATCCTTCTCTTCCACCTCCTCCTACTACACCTCCTCCTCCTCCTCTTCTACCTCTTCCTCCTCCTCTTCCACCTCCTCCTCTTCCACCACTTCCTCCTCTTCCTCCTCCACCTCCTCCTTCTCCTCCTCTTGTTCCTCCACCTCTTCCACCTCCTCCACCTCCACCTTCACTTCTTCCACCTCCTCCACCTCCTCCTCCTCTTCCACCTCCTCCTTCTCCTCTCCCACCACTTCCTCCTCTTCCTCCTCCTCCTTCTCTTCCTCCTCTTCCTCCTTCTTTTATTGGTGGGGGTAGTATATGAGTAATACTATAGACTTGAGAGGAGTGTGATTGGAGTACATTTTATGATATTCTCAAGCAATCAATATTGTGTTGAAAAAAAGAAAAACATTGTTTCAATTGTCAAAATTCAATATGCAGAAAATCATCACTCAGTCTGAAGGACATGGATGTTTCAGAGCGCCCTATCTCAGTTATTGTGACAAGCACAGGATAGAAGTTGCCATGCTCTGAGGCACAAGAATCGTTTTATTACTGTCTCATCTCTGAAGTCCAGTGATGTCTCTTAGTAACATATTGATGTTTATCTTAGTGCTTTTCATGGTTTTTGTTTTGCATTTTTTCTGTTGTTAGTTTGCTGTGATTTTAATTTATTGGGTTTTTTTTTTTTTTTTGTCGGTTTTCCTGCCTTTGCTCTTCAGAGAGAGATAAAAGGGGTGTGTGTGTGTGTGTGTGTGTGTGTGTGTGTGTGTGTAAAGTCAAATAAGGGCAGACTGGGAAATAGGAGAATTAGGGAAAAGTTGGAGGAAAAGAAAGTACATAATCCAAATATAATGTGTGAAAAAATTTTTAAAAATATTAAATGACAAAGCATAAAAAGGAAAAATAACTCAATTTAGTTACCAATTAAAATATAAAATCAGAACTGGCATAATAAGCCTTCACAAGTAACCTCATATGTCTCCATATATATTTTTCTAATTGTGCAACACCCTTGAGTTTTATTCCTTAGTTTTAACCTGAGAGAAGCATACTCTGAACTTTGGCGTAGCTACATTATAGCCTTAATAAAGTTATTTTATTTTATCATCCAAAAAATTATTAAAAGAAAATGAATGACAAGCTTCAAATTTAGATAAATTTAGTAAATATTACCCAATATTATGTGCATTTAAAAATAATTAATATTCATATTATGGTAATAATATAAAAATAATTTTGTCTGTAGCATTTTATTACAAAAATGTAATACTTCAAGTTTCATTGTTTGATAAATTATTCTAAATATTCCTTTAATTGTAAATTTTAAAATAACTTCAGACTGGTGATCTAGCTCTGTGGTGTAGCGTTTGTCTTGCCTGCAGTAAATATATGTTTTGATATCTGCCACTAGAAATAATTGCTAAGAATTCTTTTACCTCTTTAGGAAAAGGAATACTATCTTAAATAGTTTCATACTATTTTGTTAGTTCTTTGTCAACTTGTATTTAAGCTGAAAACAACACCCTTATGAGTATGTTCTGAAGAAACAGTAAATAATATATATATACATATTATATATTTATATATTATATATTTATATATTATATATTACATTTTATATTTTATATATATTATATGTTATATGTTATATGTTATATGTTATATGTTATATATTATATATTATATATATATTATATATTATATATTATATATTATATATTATATATTATATATTATATATTATATATTATATATATATGGAAAGAAAGACAAAGACAGACAGAGAGGAAGGAAGGAGTTGTAGTACATCTACACAAATGGAAGTAATAATCTTGCAATCTGGGGGAAAATGAAAGAGAAAAATAAAAACTACACAACCTTTTCCACTTTTAAAACCTGAAATATTTTAACAGATGAATTAAAAAGTAATTGGAGTCTAGGAATCACCCAAGTCCACCAATCACAGGTTTATTTAGAGTAAGCAATAAAAATTGAAAATGGGTATTCTGTAAAAAGCATTTTTAAATATAGCTTTCTTAGACTAATTGGTTACTCATCCTCCTTGAATAGTTAGTTATAGTAGGTCTGGTGGAGGTCTGCATGTCCCAAGCTCTCCTGTACACAGAGATACCAATGGCCTAGCAGAGGATCTTACAACTAGTTAAACATTTGTAAGGTCACACTACAGTCTCATAGATATGTCTCTATACAAATAGCTGTAGGCTTATATTTTTCAAAACCTACTTAAATAAGGGTTCTTAAATGCCTTAACTTTCATCTAACCCAACACCCACCAGAGGTAGTGGAAAGAAAAGGTTAAGAGAGCAAAAAGGGATGTGGATCTGCATAGAAGTAGTTCTTTGAGGTGATTCCAATCTTCTTTGTCAGGATATCAGCAATTCAGTTCACACAAATAAGCAGTTCACTCAATCGACTTGCAAACACCATTCATGAATCAGTACTAGCAGTTCAAGGCTCTACCAATTGGCCTAAGTCCACATACAAATGGCAAGAAGTTTTTTGTTGCATTTCTTTCTAAGAAGTTGGTGAAGAAAGCAGGGTGAACCAGTGTCACAGCAGTGTCAATAAAGAACAGCATCAGCAAAAACAATGAAGACCAGCAAAGAGTGGCAAGGTGAACCAATGCCACAGTGTCACCCACTGTCTGTTGGGTTATACCAATATCCTTTCCAAACATCACTTGTTCTCTCAAGCATCTGCTCTAACAAAACAACATATACCCTTTTACCAGGCAGCTTCCAGAAAAATAACAACATGTCTCTTCTCAATCAACATCCTCTCATACGTCTGTTTCAGCAAAACCATCTTCTTATAAGACAGTTTGCAGAAAAGTATCACATGACATAACTGAGTCTCCAAAGAAACCAGAAATTTCCACTTCAAATAGATAAATGTGAGGTGTAGGGGTGGGGGATGAGATAAATCTAAACAGATTTAAATCTTTTCTCAGAAAACTAAAAATACTTTAACAAACATGATTAAATGAAAACCTGTTTTACATGACCAATATTGGTTGTTTTTACATGAGTACAATGGCAAGACAGATGCTTGTCATAGACATCAATCATAGTTTCAAGAAAACAGTATGATGTTTGCTTAATTCTTGTGAGGAAGAAAATTATCTTTCAAACAAATTTCCCTGGAAAACTTTTCAGAAAAGGAATTTGACATCATATATTCACACAAAAATTGTCCCGTCAGACCACATCATCAATCAACTTTTGCAACACACAAAAGAAAACATGAATCCTAACATTCTTTGGGTAGATTTGAAATTCCAGGTTTGTTTACCTAGTTGTGTGACCTTGGACAAGACAAGATGCTAAACTCTTCCATGTCTTATTTTACCAGACAGTAAAAAAGAGATAACACTGGCAGTGTTTATGAAGTCATATGCAATAGAAATAAAAACATGAAATGTTTATGTGTAGTTGTTGCTAAGTGTCTATATTTACTTAAGTATTATGTAAACCTCAGACACAGTAAATCTTCAGAGAATGTGCAGAACAGCCATTGTCCAGGGGATTTTACTGACAGAACTCTGCAGTGCCTGTGCTCCAAGGACTTGGGTATAATACTGTATCAGGGATCATGCAGGGCACAGGAGAAAAGTCTGCATCAATCATACAGAAACATGTGGGAAGCATTTTTGTTCCAGATGAAGAGACAGATGGGAGGGGTGGGGCTCTTTTGCAGATACTAAGTTCTTTCTGAAGCTGAATATTTCCATGTGAAAACATGATCATAGATTTACTGAAGACACACTAAAACAGGACAGAAGACGAGAGCAACTCCAGAAAGGCCAACAGACTGTGACCATTGCCAATCATCATTGAATTCTAAACCAGTAAGTTTTTCCTTATGGTATTTTTGTGATTTTATTAATGAATATATATTGTATTAAATCATGGTCTTAAACAATCTATATGTTAAAAATAGGTTGTCTGTGGCCTTCTTTTATGCCCATAATTTTCAGCAACTAAGGAAAAAACCCAATTATACAATGAAATGAAAAAGAATTCCTAAAATAATGGCAAATCACATTGGATCTTTATGTCAGTGTAGATTGATATTGCTGGACAGTCTCCTAAATGGTTACTCTTAGGCACTTAGTTTTTTGTAGGCTTTAACCATGAAGCAATACAAAAACAAATAAGTCTCTCTAGTACTCCACAAATTAACACAAGTCTCTGGATCATACTTTCAGCAGCTATTGAACAGACACTTTGCAATTTTTCTACCTGTCATGAAAAGCATCCTGGTAACAAAAAAAATTGTAATCTGTGGATAATTTATAAAATATCTATTGAACAACTCCTAGGTGTGGACTGGAGAATTCTGTGTAGAATATAATATCAAATAAGGCATATTCTTTTACAGCCTGAAAGACGGTGAAAATCACCCAATAAAAGATAAACTGAGTGCTGGAGGGATGGGTCAGTGGTTAAGAGCCTTTGTTCTTGCAGAAGACCAGAATCAAATTCCTAACACTTCTGTTAGATGCCACATAACACCCTGAGGTCTATAGACTAGAATCCCTCACTAGCCTCTGAGAGCACTTGCACATACGTGTTCAAACCCACAAACAGACCATACACACACAAGCTTTAAAACAGGAAAAATTAAAGAATACAAACATACAAACAGTATGGCATAAACATATTCATATGTTTATGAATTCATATGTTATGAATGTGGTACACATTATCACCCAAAAGAGGCAAAATGAGAAAAAATCATGAGATATTGTTAATATTTGACTTAAAATCAATGAGATTTTAGCAAAGTTCACTGCTTTTTAAAATAATCTACAAAAAATGGGGGACAAGAGAGTAAGTTTTCTGTTTATGAAAGTATGTTTTGTATGAAAATTCAGATAAAAAACTTGTTTTGTTCTACCAGTTCTAAACCATATCGCCTAAGAATTTCACTGTGAAATACAATGTGTACTTTATATAACTCAGAGAATAAAGTTATTATGCTTCTGAAAACAATACAATATACTGCAAATGTGCATACTTGGTACACATTTGTACTAGGCAATAAAAGATGGAGCTTTCTTTCTTCAACTCTGTCTTAGGACTTAAACTGTAATTCTTAAGACTTTCCTACCACTTTCCAAAGCCAGAAGCATCCCTAAATCCACTATAAATACGAATTATTATATGTACAGGTAAGTGTGACCCTCATCCTTTATCAAGGAAACTTGTCTTTGCAACCGACAGAGACTATTACATAAAGCCACACTAATCAAAATGCAGTGATGGAGCCCAGTCCCAAGGGATACATCTCAGTATAACCCCTTCACCTAAGATTCAGGGAACATTATAAAAAAGACAGAGATTCTAACTAAGAGTCAGAATCTAAGATCATGGAGTTTGCTATATTGTGTTTCCTAGGAATTTCAGAAACTACACCTATAGTCTCATCAGTGTGACTTCCTAAACATGAGCTGTACAAGAACAACAGGCATGCTCACATGGATGGAGTAATACAAGAACAACAGGCATGCTCACATGGATGGAGTAAATCCCAGGAGGCTTCAACCTATACAAAGAACTGCAAGCAACTAAGGAATGTTGAATGTTGGAAAAAATTCTTCAGGAAAATGCACAGCAATTCACTAAATAGTTATATAATATCAAATATAAAATCAAACGGTCATCTCTAACAACACACATACAAGTAACATTATATAGACTAATATAATATAATTACGTGTGTGTGTGTGTGTGTGTGTGTGTGTGTGTCTCAACAACTAATGGAAACAGAGGTCATGAATTTGAAAGGAAGAAAGGAAGAATACATGGGAGAATTAGGAGCCAAGGAGATGGACATGATGTAATCATATTTTAACCCTCAAAATAAAACAACTATAAAACCACAAAATTTTGAACTCAGATTATATCGCTAACAGCTATAAGGGTTTTATAATGACTCTCTAGGATACAATTTTAATTTTATATATGTGTTAATATATAATGATATTTTAAATCACATCAAGAATGTGCCCTTATCTGAGAAAAAAAAACCTAAATTACTTTAAGTTAAGAAATTCCTATAAAGTTTATAAAACTCTACAGCACTGCCACTTCACATACAAGTGGTAATTTAAAAATCGTTTTCCATGCTAAGTTCCTTTTATAAATTCCTACATGGAATCAAGTGTCTTATAAAAATAGTCTTCCTTTCTCTTTCCTCTTTTTGTGGGACAGGCATGAGTGTATTTATGTGTGGCTATTCATAAAGTATGTATTGTGTATATACAAGTGAGTATGTTAGTGCATGGTACTGTATGGTGCATGAACCTTTGCATGCTTGTAAATCTCTCTGTGTGTGGAAAGAAGAGGAGGCTATCCAGTATCATTGTCTATCACTTTCTGCTTACTCATTTGCAACAGGATCTCTCACTGAACCTAACACTAAGCTGGCAGTCAGAAAGTATTGGCTGCTCCTCTGTCTGTGTGTTATCCAATGCTAAGGTTACAGCTCTCCCAGAACCTGCTGTCTTATTACATGCTTGTTGGGCTCTTCATGCTTGAATAACAAAGTTTTTTAACAACAAAAGAAGAATGCTATGTGTATGTGTGTGTGTGCCTGCATGCATATATATATATATACATACATATATATACATATATATACATACACACACATATATACACATATATATACACATATATATACATATATACATATATACACATACCACATTGCTGCTAGTGTCCATAGAGGCTAGAAGATGGCATCCGATGCCCTGGAACTATTGTCACAAGTGTTTAGGAGCCACATGTTGTAAGGTCTGAGAGCCCTGGTCTTCTACAAAGGCAGCAAGTGTTCTTAAATGCTGAACATGCAGGATCTTAACTCAACTGTTTCCAATGCACTGTCACTCTGATTTTTACAGAAAAGTCACAAATGGAATTATGGACTCCTGACTCTAGGTCCCCTTCTACTTTTTCTCTAAGGATCTCAGAGGACACTTGATGGAACTATAAGATTACGTAAGATCAAAGTAAGTAGAGAAGAAATGGACCAAGAAAAAAAGGACTTAGAAGAGCTGGCTCCCTCTGACACAAAGCAGAGCTAACTTTCAATCAGCCGACGGGCTATGGTATATCCTGAAAGCTACATCCCCAAAATGGGGATGACCTACTTCCTACACGAATCCACCACCATCCAGATACATAAACTCTCAGCATGAACTTGCGAGCTGCTGCACACGGTTACAAGTTGAATTGTTTCACAGTTACACAGTGCATCCATCTCAGGTTCATTGATGAGAACATCAGGACAGAGCCCAGTCTCCACCTAAGTGCACTGAAAAATTGCATCTTCAGGAGTTCCCCATTCACAGATTTCCAGATACTTCAACACCAAGCTGAAAACTTAAAACTTTTTAAGTGACTAGGAAAGTAACCAAATTGAATACATAAATGAAATCTAAAATACATTTAATTTCGCATCTTGATGCACTTAATTATTCAAATTTACCTTAGAAATGTGTAAATATCCAAACATTTGATTTACAAATTAGGAACACTTGTGTGTGACTATAAATGTTTATTTCATGCTGTCACTAATAACAATTGATTTCTTCTTTTTTTCTTTTTTAGGATAAGCATATCTGCCATATTTTATTCTGTAGATCACCATAGAAATAGTTTCCCAAATCATCTACAAGCTAGACAACACATCATGTTCAGACAGAAGTGTTATAGAATTTGCTTATTCCTGCTATTTTGTAGGAAAGGATAATTACAAAGTAGTCACCACAATGAACTTACAAGAAGAGAAAATCAATGGAGTTGAAGAATGATGCATGTATCAACACCAAGCCCCAGGTAGCAATTTTAAATAATTAGATAGGAGGTAGACAATTAATAGGTGATCACTTACACTCCGAATAAATGCCAGACTTTTTCTTTAATGGCACCTTTTATGCATCCGTTTCACCTGTGACATGCACAGTAAGGTACAGGTGTCTGATGCCACTTTTCTCAAAGAAAAATTGTCTGTACTGAAAATTACACAGCCATATGGGGAGGAAAGGACAGATCATGAAACACTGCTCCAGGTGGCTCTGAGAGTCCCCATTAAAATGTCACACTCAAGAAAATCCATGTGATAAGGGAAATCCAAGGGGAGACACCGCCAGGCTGCTGCCACCTGAGCACGAGGATCTGTGCCATGAATCTCAATGAACAAGTGGACATATCAAGCCTCAGCTGGCAGCTGTAGGATGTGAATGAGCATACCAAAATTCAACAGGGGCACCTGCGTGTGTGCATGCGTCTCTGCAGAAAGAAACTATGCAGAGAGCAGCAGGGCTAAACATGGTACAAACATAACTTCAGCTGTGCCTTATTATCCGTCTATCTGCATAGCCGTATAGCATAGAGAGGAATCACTACTTACCAGCTGTCAAATCCTGGGGAGTGCTAGGGAAGCTTGGAAACCCTGTGGTAAAGTGAGAATGGGCGGTCCTAGTTCCTCTAGTTAGCCTTCTGCTAACTCTTTATTCTCCCTGCTTCTAGGGGAAGCATTTGAGTAGAGTAATTAATGTCTCACTAAAACCCAGTTGAAGAACTAAAAACAACAGATATATGCTCTTCACTCCGGCAAAAATGACTTAGCAAATTTGGTTGGGCCAGAACTCAAAACAATGATTCCAGGGGTGAAGGAAACAGATTGAGGCAAAGGGTGGAGGGAGACATTTTCATTAGTATTCTGACCTATGTGCTTTCGATTCTAACAACTCACTGTTAGCCTTCATGTCCGAGTTCCTTTATTTTCCTTCTCAATTGCAGGTGTTTCCAAAATAACTTTTCTAATTAAGTTTGACTGAATGTTTGAAAGTACTTCAATGTAAGAAATAGAAAGTCAGCCCTCCTTTGTTGGGAATGCATTGCTAATTGCTATATAGTAGCTGGCAAATTCCCAATCCTATATTTTATGCTTAAAATACAATATTGCTGACGCATCCCTCGTCTGTGCTTCATTATTGTTCAAATCATCATAGCTAGGTGTTGCAGTTAACTTTTAATATGGCGGCACCCAATCTGGCTTGTTGTTAAAGGGCCACCATGTTCCCGACTAGGCAAGGCCCAAGCCCACTAGCAGCAGCAGCAAGTCCTCTCTGCTGCTCGGCTCAGGCTGCTGGCTCAGTCGAGCCAGGAGCACCAGCCCTGGCACCCACGAGATGCGAGTGTGGGAGACGACACTGCCAATCTACCACGCCGTCTCCACAATGCTTGGCTGAGCCCAGACATCCACGCGGTACCCAGTAGAAATGAGACTCTAATGCTTAATATTATCCAAAGGCTTTATATACTTAGAAATTCTCAATTAACAAAATGCCCATACAATTAGAGTTGCAACCCAATATCTGATCTTATGATATAAATAGTTACCCAAGACCATCCTAGACACAAGTATGGTTCTCCATGGCTCCTACATCTCTCTCTTTGCTCCTCCTCTTCCTTCTCCTCGTCCTCTTTTGACTTCTCCCACATTAGCTCCTCCCAAATTTCCAAGTTTATTGTAAAATGTGGGGGTGGGGGGATACTGCTACAGCTAGCTAGGCTGCTCATATAAAATACTACCACTAATCATATTGTTTATACATGAGTATATAATACAACGCAGCCACAAACACCATTCCTGAATACATGAGAGGCATAGAAGTCCTAAATATCAACGACTTCTACAAATGTTCAATGGCCATATTCCTTAGGGATGCAAATGAAGCATATTTAATTTGTCCTACTTTAGTGTTCTCTCTCTACTCATGATGAGTTCATCCCAACAATCAATTTCTAATGTCAACCTACTTCTATTATCATATGCCTACTCATGGACAGTGATATTATATTCAAATATGTTCTCTGCTTGCTGAATTAGTGGTTCAATGTTGTTTTAAACAAAGGTGGTTTCTGCTCAAGGGGTTTGGAGTCTGTTGATCATTCCTTGAGTATTCTGGTATTCTTTGGCCTATAGAGAAATATTCTCATTGTCTTTCCTGTTTTTGTTTTTGTTTTTGTTTTTGTTTTTGTTTTTGTTTTTCGAGACAGGGTTTCTCTGTGTAGCCCTGGCTGTCCTGGAAGTCACTGTGTATACCAGGCTGGCCTAAAACTCAGAAATCCACCTGCCTCTGCATCCCAAGTGCTGGGATTAAAGGTGTGCGCCACCACTGCCCGGCTTGTCTTTCTGTTTATTCCTGTCATGGAAAGAAACTGGTCACTTAAAGTCTAAATTTTCAATCACTTCTTGATTAAAAATGATGCTGAAAACCAAAGAAGTGAAGTGCTATTCATAAAAGAGCCACTTCTCTAATAGCATTTAAACTTTTCATCAGTAATAACAACTAATGTATAATTTGCAGTCAAATTTGTTTGTGACAATTGGAAATTAAAGATGTAATGTTTATACATTTGAAATGCCTTGACCTTGTCTTCTATATATGAAAATGACATAAATGTATTGTAACTAAATTATCATGAAGTAAAATTCATGCAGATCTGTTTTCAAATGTCAAGAGAGTTTATTTTTATTACAAAAGAATATACTAACAAAAATCAGTATTCGATACTTTGGCTGGTTCTGAAAAAAATGAAACTATTGAATTATAATATTACTTACACTAAAGTTCACAAAACATCTGCATTCTAACAAAATCACCATTAGTAGTGAAGGAGTTAAAAATAACATAAAGAAACTCGAGGTCTAGCCAAACAAACACATGAATAATACATGACCAAGGATCTTCCTCTGATGGAAGATCTCTGAAATGTTATAAAACATTAAGTCTCCTACTTGTGAAATGACTCAACAAGGCTCACACGGAAGCATCCCTGAGGACAGCTCCATCTGCACACTTCCAACCACAGCTCTCTGTGAGATGAAAAGGCTATTAGGGAATCTTGGCAGGTCCTTAATGGTTCCAAGCCTTCATCTAATGTTTCTCTCTAATAGGCCCTGAATTTAAGCCATCCATTCAATACTGTAGTTACAGCATTCGGATCTTTAGTATGTGAGCTATCCAAGGCCAAGGAAGAGTTTCTTGTCAGACAGAAAGAAAAAAAAAAAAGAATTGGTGACTGAAACTTTTAGGGAGAAGACACCATGAGTACATGTCCCAGTGGGGAAATGGGTTATATGGGGCAGCAAAAATGCTTGCCTGAAGTAGTTCGACTGTTTGAGAAAATGGAGCATGAAAAAAGTGGAGAGTTCTTGATCTGCAGATAGCTTGTATTTCTTCTTCAACCTTTTGTTTCAAATGCAACAGGGTATGTCCTGAGGGGCCCTAAAAATAGATATCACTAATGAGAAAACCTACATTCTACTGAAATTGCAACTAAAACAAAAGTTGTTTCCAAGAGCTCAATATCTCTACTTGGGACTCAAGTCCCCTGCATCACACTTTAAAAGTCACCCTTCATGTGAGGAAGTAGCTTGCTCAAAGAATTATGCTTTTAACATCTTTGTCATGAGCCTATTTATTTTAATGCAGACACAACATTCCACAGAGTTCTCTTCTTCCATTTATACATGTTATAATATACCTCAAGACATAATATGTCTAAATGCATTAGAGATGTACGAATGAGGAAATATATTACTTAAATACACTCCGTGATTTTCTCATATTTCTATTTTTCTGTCTATGATGATAATATGATAATGCTTATCTCAAAGAAGGAAGTAAAGAAATTTGGATGTATGTTGTTTTGGGATCATGTTATATTAATGAATTCTTTTAAAAATATTAGACAATGAATATTATATACTAAATAGCCTTTAGTGCATTTTTATACAAATAGTCTTCTTGCAGTCTCCTTTAAGGTTGAACATTTGCTGTTTAATATGGAGACAATGAAATATAGTAATTCATTTGAGCCTAAAAAGCCAGATGTGGGTGCAAAAAGACATTTCAATCCTTTTGATGTTGATTCTTTGACATCCTCATGGGAAGAACTAATTAGGGCCAATAATGCAGGCAGGTCACTAGTTATTGGAGTTAGTCCCTGCTCATGGGAGCCAGTCAATAGAAAATAGGCAGAAATTAATCTCTCATGGGGAAGCCATCACGATTTAGCCAGTTGCTTAGGAATAAAGCTTATGAGCCTTTATCAATTACTGACTTGGTTAGAAAACTGCAAAATGTATTAAAACACTTTACAGAAAGCAGAAAGTGACTATGCAGAAGGAGTAAATACTGTAATTTTTAAAAATAAAAGCTTGCCCATTATTCTTAGATAATTTTGTAGATGTATTCAAAATGTACATCTTTATATTACACATTATATTTTCTCTACACGTATAAGTTAATACAATAATTAGTTGTATGAAGAATTAATTAAAGGCGCCTTAATCAGTAACTACTCATAGGAAGAAAACTGGCCTTCTGATGAAAGACTTTTTCTGGTGGTGTGTTAGTAAATGTTTAATAACTGGCTTTAGAAGACAGCAGGGCAGCCTGATTTGTGACATTTGTAAACTTGCATATGAAAATACTTTTTCCATAATAAAACTTTTGCTACCAATATGATGTCACTAGATGTAAAAGCTGGACAAAATATTCTGTAAACTACAAACTTCTATGTAAAAGTACTACCCAACAGTATTATAAATATAAAATAATGCCCAGATGGTAAATATGTTGACTTCTGAATATGGATTACTTTTCTTTCCAAATAATTTATTTATAGCTCATATAGTTAATTTTTAAAATCAAACTGTATTTAACAATTGGCTCATAAAATTTCTAAGTTCCTCATTGTAAACTCTTCCCAGCTGTGACAAGCTGGCTCTAGTATTTTTTGCCTTAGCTCACTATTGGCCTATAAATAATAATAATAATAATATGGAGAAGAAAGGGTAGAAATTTGGAAAGAGATTCCAGTGCTAGAAAGGCATGTGTATGTTTATGTTGTAACTAAAGACAAATCCAAATTAGGTCTCTTATAAACTACAATTTGAATGATTTTCTTCATTAGGTATTTAGGTTTAAGAAGCTTGGTGTAGTGATACATATTTGCATTTCTACTACTCTTGAGGCAAAGAGATCATCACCAGTTCTGTAGCCATCCTAGACTACATAGCATGATTTTATCTGCAAATATATATATATATATATATATATATATATATATATATATATATTCATATATATGCAAATATATATACATATATATTCTTATATATGAATGGGAAAGAGACAAAGACACAGAGAGAGACAGAGACACAAAGAGATAGATAGAGTGAACATTTGAGGAAGAATTGCCACTAATGAGAATTTTATATTTCACAACATCTTAATTAAGATCATTTCATTTGAAGGTACTCATTAGTGGAAAAATCAACTCAGTCACAGTGCTTTCTTTTGTTGCTTGATTAACTGATTTTTACCAATCAGCCTGCTTAGCATATGACTTTCTACTTACAAACATTTATTATACTACATACTGATCAATATCAAAATATAAATGCATCACTTCTTACTGGAAAAGAGAGAAGCTGTCAGCATTATATATGTCTTAACATGAGTTGGTTGGGCTCAATTCTCTTACGAGAAGATAACTGCTGCAATCTAGATTCTGTACAATCTTGTTCTGAGACCTCTTTCTCACAAAGGAACTGAATGTCCGCCTGAAGCACTCAGAACACAAAGTCCAGTGGAAAGAGTAGGTTGAGGATACCCAACATCTAATTCCACTTAATGATTTAAATATATATGATTAGTCATGGGAAACATTCTAATGAAAAGTCCTTCCATTTATTTTAAGGAAGAAAAAAATCACTGAGGAACAACTGTAAAATATTTAGTACCAGCCATCTATTGAATTACTGCAATTGGATTCATCGCCAACCCCTATGCTCTCCAACCCCTATGATCTCCAATCCTGAGTCTCATTTACCACTCCCTTATAGGTAAGTTTGTCTGCTCCAAATGGACAGCTTTTGGTTTTCTTGCAGTCTCAAGGGTGTCATATTCCCCAACCCATGTCACTGTATCCAACTACGTTTATTCTACTGTAGTTATGTTAATGTCTACTCTATACTGTGTCTATAGCTAGATGATATTTCCAGAATGGAAACACAACACCCTAAGAGTCCTACAGACTGACTCCATTGCTTGATAGTCAGTAAGCCTCCAAGGGAGAGCAACACATGTGCAAAGCATAGTTTATGAACTCCATGGGGACAGTGCACTCAAAGTTGGGGAGTCAGCTTAGGAGACCCAGCTCCTTTCTGTTTACCTTCAGAAATAAAGCATCTGCTAGGCAGTCTTGAGGAAAGTCCAGTCTTTACAGAGTTTTTCCAACCCACAGAACTTACCTAATTTGAATGACAGTCCATCAAAATCTTGGTGCACCTCATAATATTCAATCAGATTGCCCTTCATACATCCCCTGTATGACCCTGATATCAAGGTCCAACCACCCCTACCTATGAGGGAATCACCTGAGACAACTCCTCAAGCCCAACTCTTCACAACTTGCAAGTGTTAAAAACATAAAGTTACAGCCTTACTGTTCAGACAGACCGAAAAGTACATGAACAAGTGTTCAGCAGAGTTAAGTGCCCACGAGACTGTTATGCCTCTTGCTAGTTCCTGGTAGATAGATGGTCTGCAATTTCTGCATGTGCTGGCCTGAGGTGGCTCACTGTCATCCCATCCCAGTGAGGTTATCTGTGGCCTATCCCTTCATTTTCCTCTGTGCTTGCATGTCTAATACTGTGCAAATTACCTGTAGCTCTGGTCCTCTAGAGAACCCAGTCTAAACAGGTCTCATTACATTTTCATACACAGAATACATTTTGACCATCTTCAGGCCCCTATCACCTATCCTCTCTTGAACACCCTCATTAGTGCTCATCTTTTCTCTCTGCAGACAATCTCCCTTCTACTTTCAAGTATTTCCTATGGCCTTGGATTTTTGTAACAGCACAGCTCATTCTTCTGTACTTGATGTGTACGTCAGCTCCCAGCCTGGGCTAATGAAAGGTGATTTCTACACCAAATTCAAAGTCTTATTATCAGCCATAAATTAATTTTCCTAACCTGTTATAAGTTTCATAAGATGAACTAGAATAGTAAAATAAAGACAATAAAAATTTAGAATTACATTGCAGGTCTGGAGTGACGGTTCAGCAGTTAAAAGCACTGACTATAATTCCAGAGGACCAGCGGTCAATTCCCCGCACCCCTGTGGCAGCTGAAAAACATCTATAACTCCACTTTGAGGGTATTGTTGGCCTCAGTAGACACTGTATGCACTCAAAGCACAGACATCAGGCAGAACCCCAATACACATAAAATAAAATAATCTTCAAAAGGTAATTTTTTTGCACAGAAAAAAATGAGCTATTTAAATTAAAACCATGAAAGAGAAAAACTATCATTATATCTACTTTATAAAGTAAATGCATTTCCATACTGGTTGCCCAACGTTTCTGCGAGATAAGCAGTACACTTCACAGGACTTAATTCAAAACTCACACAGATATGTCACCACCAATCATGCACATTTGACTTGGGCTTTTGAATGACACAGGTGCTCTGCTCACAAGATGGTTAGAAGGTGGAATAGAAAGGCTTGAAGCTTTTCTTTCACTGTCTGTCAAATAAAGTCTAATTTCCTTTAACTGGGACGATGTTCTCCAAAATAAAACATACAGCCCATCTGTATGTTAATAGCTGCTTGTTTAGGTAAATTTCTTGGGGTTTCTATGACTAGAAACATGCCATCATAGTTTTGTCTTTTAATGGGCTGATTACCATCTCTGACAATAAATATAGCTCTCACCATAAAAGAATATTAAATATAATAACTTTTCCAAGATGTAATAACGTGACGATTTTATTGAACATGCCTTAGAGACTGTGATGGTGGACGATGGCTAATACTTTGTAGGCACCATACCCACCACAGTGTGTTCAACACTTTCCTGAGGCAGCTCAGAGAAAGTTTCTGTAATGCCAGGTAGAGATAATGCCAGAATTTAATACACACATTTAAGGTTCATTTAAATATGGTGACTAAAGCTGATTTAGCAAACATATGCTTGAGTGTTCTTTTCAGCTCTGGACTCTACACACATGATAATAGAATACTTACCAATATACAGACACACAGCACCAAAAGTGTCCTTAGATAGGATGTATTTAAAAGTTTTTGTTGACTTGAGATATGAGTGGGATGGTAAGCAATCACCTTTCCTAGGAAGAGTCACTTCACAGAGTTTTCTGTGCTCCTGTCTTTATTCTTTACACTTTCTCCTTAGTGTGGTCTGGGAGACGAGGCATAAACATAAACTATGGGAAAGCACGTAAGTTTGCAGGAGAAAAGGCAATAATGGAAAATAAAGAAGATGGAGGACCGATTTTGCAAATCAGAGTTCATCAACATTAGTCACCTAACAAATGGCAAGGTTATGCCTTTTCACTCTAGAAAGAACGACGTTTATGTGCAAAGGAATTATATTACTGAACCCCTCCTATTTCTTTGGTATTTAGAAGGAGCTCGTGGGCTCTCTAGGTAGTGGTCTGCAGATGACTCTATTGTTACTATGTGAATTCCTTGCCCCAAGTCTGAGTAGCCAATGGCATCCAGTCTTCAGAGCAGCACTTGTTAAGGTTTCATCCTCCTCCTCTTCCAAGAGTGCAGAATAGACAAAAACAGGAAAACAGAAGAGGGGCAGCTGTTTTCAGTGGGAAATGTACTAGGTCTCTCAGAAACTGGGGTCCTTTCACTTAGCATCCTGGAGTACGCTTACACAGGCTCAGAGAGTTTATTTCCTATGTGTTCATGATTTCTGTGAGCCAGTTATCAAATATAAAACCATTACTGCAAACTAAATTATGTAAGATTGAATAATCACATTCAAAAGAGAAATACTAAAATATCTAAAGTTCACTCCTTCATAATTATTTTTCTACATTCTTTTTCATCTTTGCTTTTGAAGTTCTTTAAGCCTTTTATTTGAGCAAACATATTTCAGTGGTGCATACTAAAACTACAAGTATGCGGTGTATGTAGCCTCTACTTTGTCAAAAGAAATTCATAAACAATCTTTTATGGTCTCAAACTTATTATACAGTTCAGAAAAAGAAATCTGGTCATAGTAATGATGAAATTCTGATCTTGTTTCAGTGTCTTCTTTCCCCTTAAATCAAATAAAAATATCTAACAGTATTCACATCAAAACTATAAAGACAAGAGCTTGTCAAACTCAACAAAAGAATTATGCCAGAAGTAATTTATAATAAGAATTATTGTTTTTTTTTCAAGGCAGTAAGATTCTTTATATAAACTCTGTTATCATACACTTAGGTAATAATGCAGTAGAGAAACATGCTGGCTAGTTTTTCTTGTCAACACAAGTTGGGAGTCCTTTCAAAAGAGAAAACCTCAGTTGAGTAAACACCTCAACCAGATTGGCCTGTGGGCAAGCCTGTAGTATGTTCTCTTAATTACTGATTGATGTGGGAGGGGCCAGCTCACAATGGTAGGTGACACCCCTGGCTTTGTGTAAGAAAGCATGCTGAGAAAAAAAAATGGGAGAAACTCAGTGTCACTCCCCAAGGTGTCTGCTTCAGCCTCTGGTTCCAGGTTCCTGTCTTGACTTCCCACCCTGATACCCTGATATTAATGGTGGACTGTGTTAAGAATTTGTGTCATAGTGTTTTATCATAAAGATAGAAACACTTACCTAGACAACACATACACTTTCTTTTGTTTAGGATCCAGTTATGAAATTTATATGATCATATCTCTGCCTCTACCATACTACAACTTATGTTATGTGAATGTAATACTGAAATTATGCCATTATGGGTCACACAATCCAGGCTTACTAGCAGCCCGAGGAAACAAATGTTGACCGAATTTATTGCACTTTATTTTTAATTTAAAATCCAAGTTCACTCTTAAAAAGAAAAATCACTGTATAAGTTATCTTTTGAGGGCTTTTCCCAAGGTAAGGAAAAAAGTCATACTCATGTGAAAGTTTTAAATTATGTATTTCAAGAAAACACAGTTTGGAATAGGCTATCCAATAGCCTTCCGGATTTATCGGTTTGGCATGGGTGAGTACAGAAGAATGAGCGCATATACAGTGAAGCTTGGCGGGGGCGGGGCAGGGGGGCTGGGAAAGTGAAAATGTTTAAAAACCTCCAGTGAGCACGGACTAACTACTGGGCAGCGCTATTACTTCTCCTGGTTAATGAGCCCTGCAAGAGCTATCACCATTATGGAAAGTTCGCTGAAAGCCTTGTCAAAATACACCACTTACACCTTTGTGGTTTGTGACAAAACAAATGTAATGCTTCAAAGAAAGAAGTGCGGCGGGGCATCTACAAGGTCTGGTCCCTGAACTAGGAGAGCAAAAAAGACTATGAAATCTCACTCACAAAAGTCTGGCACAGGAGAGTGCAGCCTTGACTTCTGGTGACCACGAAAGAGACCACAGAGTCAATCCTGATAACAATAGACCCAGAATATTTGCATAGAATCAGAAAGGTCTTTTATCTTTCCACCCTGGCTTCCAACTTCCAATTCCACTCACTCCCTGGGCAAGGGGCCAAGCCAAACAGAAGCTCTGTTCGCTCCTTTGCTCTGTTCACTCCCCAAAGACAGCTGTCAGTCCGTCGCTTCCTGAGCATGCAACATTTCAAGAAAATCAAAAGCTGAACTGAAAAGGCAGAGGCTGAACTTGTGGTTCCCAAGTACAGCCACATGTTCCTGGAGTACTCCACTCTTCCATTCCAGATGCTAAAAGTAAGAACGACCAGAGAGGTGAGGTTGCAGCTCTCACAGTAACTGGCTGCCCCCAAGCACCTTCTAACCTAACAACAACCTGTCTCCAGAAAACCTTCCGGATTAGAGCAAGCTCCAAGCCCGGCCATAACTTAAGCAGAATTTCAGAGGGTGCACACGCCAGGTGTCCAACAGAGGGGCGGGGAAATTGCTCTCTCCTGGAGCGCCACCCCAGCTGGCCCCCGACCGCGTGGCGACGCCGGGTGGGGGCGCAGTAAACCCCAGCGCGTGGGACCAGAAGTGAGACCGCGCCCTCCTGCGGGCAAGAGCTACCAGGCGGGAGGCACAGACATCCTGGAAGGGACAGAGAGGGTGGGGGAATCCTCCGTTGCGCTCCGCCAGCTCACAGGTCCTTAGCCTGGAGCTTCGGATCCGGGGACTGAGCCCTGCAAGTCAGTCCTAAAAGAGGACTGATTTTAGTCCCGGACGCACTGGGCACTTACCAGCTGCAGTGCGCAGAGACAGACGAGCGAGCAGCGCCCGGTGCAGCAGCCCATGGTGCGGCCAGCGTCCCAGCAGCGCCACTGGAGAGAGATCTGGGAGCTCGGGCTGTATCCTGCGACTTCAGAGCAGCTCGGGCGGCTCGCTCTCCCACTGGGCGCAGGCTCCGGACCCCGCCGCTGGCTTTCCGCTTTCGGACTGGGGCTCGCCGCCGCCTTTGTTAATCTGCTTGCAGGGCGGGCGGAGGTCAGTGCGGCGCGCCCGTGCAGTGCGTCTGCCGGGGGTCCCTACCTCCTAGCGCGAGGGTCGGCTTCTTGAGGAGGGGGAGCCGGGCGGAGGGCGGGGGATGGAAGAGGCTACAGCTGGTGAGTGGGTGAGTGTGTTATAGGGGAGGGGAGTGAGCAGGAGGTGGGCGTCTGGAAAGTGCGGTGGGTTGTCTGGGTAGGTGTGTGAGCCTGTGTGCTCACGCGAGTGTGTGTGTGTGTGTGTGTGTGTGTGTGTGTGTGTGTGTGTGTGTGTGTGTGTGTGTGTTGGGAGGGGATGAATGAAAGAAAGCGCCTCTGGGGAGGATCTTCTTGTCTTGTTAGGAGTCTGGGGGGGAGAGAAAGAGACTGTGAGAGGATGAGAATGAATGTGAATGAGCCTGGATCTGGGAGGCCCCCAGGGCTTTGAATCCCAGGCTCATAGAGCAATTGTGGAGTCATAAGCTATAGGTTTTCTTTCTGGGTGTGAGGAGTGGGTGAAAGCAACTGCAAAACCTGGAGCTAGGTTTACCCAAGCTTCCCTAGGGAGGTGCATGCTCTGTTTGGTGTATGGGGAGGAAGGACCCAGAGACTTGAAGCTCAAAGTGAAAACAGCCAGCGCTCTACATAATGAATGGCCAAGGTAAGGGCAGTGGAAAGAGCCACTGGCTTGATGCTAAGAGATGGTTCAATCAATAAGGGTCTCAACCCAAGGTTCTGGGTCCCAGTCCCAGATCACATTTTTCGCGCCAGGCGCCCCTGCTGGAATCTTCTAGGAAAAGTTGCCTAAGGTCACAGCAGAGCATAACGTTCCCCCAAGAGCTCAAAGACTAGAAACACTGCACAAACTGGCTTAAGGCTTTAATTTGGAGTGCCCTGGGAGTCTTCACAGAGACAATGACAAGGGAAAAGACAACGGCCTTTTAATAATGATGAGGTATTTCTAGAATAAACATAAATATAAAGATGGACAGAGAAAAATAAATTGAGAGGCATCTGGGAGTAAAAACCTAATTCTAGTTAGTTAAGATACCAGACAAACGCTCCACGGATTCTAAAGAAACTGCCTCCAGTACCATGAACAGAGTAGAGCCCAGTTCTGTAGCTAAATCACTACTCAAGAACCAGGAATAAACCCTTGACTGATTGTGTCCCGAGAGGAACAAGGCCGGAAACACTGTTTTTAACCTATTTCTGCTCTCCTGGTAGATTCTTGGTTTATAGAAAAAAGAAAGAAAGAAAGAAAGAAAGAAAGAAAGAAAGAAAGAAAGAAAGAAAGAAAGAAAGAAAGAAAAGAAAAGAAAAGAAAGTGAAGGTTAGGCCAGGTGTTTCCTGCCTTTTATTTTAGCACTCTGAAGGCTTAAGTTCTCCAAGTTCAAGGCTAGCCTGCTCTATAAAGAGAGGAAAGGTGAGAGAGCTTTGTGTTTCTTGTGATCAATCCATTCAGACGTTAAAGGCATTTGACTTTAGTTTGTCCTGCAATTATGTGTCCTGCTCTGTGAAATTTTAACAGCCTACACATCCATGATGAAGGACTATGAGAAAGTACTGGTTTTATAAACATAAGACACATTCATGGCCATCACTGATGAATGAAAGCCATAAAAAGATAGACCGTAGCAAACAGTTTTCTGTTTCCAGATCTTGCCCTGTAGTCTTAGGCCGTTGACCCCTCTAGTAGCTGAAGGAAATGGTTGCAGAAGTAGACACAGGAAAGTCTGTCTATGTCTTCCACAAATGATAGCAGCTGCTTTATGTCCTGACGTCGTGATGAACCATAGCAATCAAACAAGTGTCCCTTCTGTCAAGGTCCTATGAGATTTACCAAAATGTATTTTATTTGTGATTTAATCCACTGGTTTAGGAAGCACTAAACAACAACTAAACATGCAGCAATGCTTGTGAAATCCCAGGTAAGAGCTTCCTCTATCCACGTTCATTCCTTTGACCCCCACAACAATCCCACTGAAGACAGCTTATGGACAGCTGTGGATTCAGGTAGAGAGAGTGTTCTGATGACCACAGGGAGGAACAGGAATACAAAGTCAGTCAAAAAGACTTGAAAGCCTCTGGACTTCGGCCACCTGGCTGTCACTAAAACTTAGGGCACAAAAGTACTTATATACAATGTGGAGAAAGTCCTCTCTCAGAAAAAGCTATAGTGATTTGCACTGGTCCAGTCCCCAGACACAGTGTTAGCAGGTGGAATGGTTTGAAAAAACCTGAAGCCCCCTTGTTCTTCTGACTTATCTCCTAAGAGACCGAGATTGGAGATTTTTCTTTGTATAATTCAAGTATTTGAAAACGCATTGATTTTGAATGTATTTTTAAAACAAAACAACTTTAATAACAAGTCTGGAGGTTATATGAAACTTTAGTCCTTACTCTTTGCAACCTTTATTCTTTTCTTCTAAATGGTACTAGAAATTTCCAGCTGAGGACATAGCAGTTATCAAATGTATATGTGTATGTAATAACAGAGAGTTTTGTTGCTGTTCATTTGTTTCTCTGTTTTTTTTCTATGTTATTTGTTTTTTTGATAGTACCCCCTTAAGAAACTAATTCTTTCTCCCCTGCTGCTATGAGCTTTGCAAGTAAAAAGGCATGTGAGAGATAGACAGTACACAAAAAGCCAGAGCTGAAAGTGCAGATTTCTGTATTTCTTAATTGAGTTGCAGTTATTTGAGAATCTTGGGACCCAAGGCAGTTGGGAATATTTTCATTAGCATAACGAGATACTTAAGGGGTTGGACTCTAGTCTAAATATGGGATTCTGTTATCTTTCATATACATCTTTGACATACAGTCTACAGGCAATGTTTAAATCAGGTGTGGGTTGTCATGTTTGTAATATCATTTAACTCTCAAGTTTCTCAGAATTAGAGTATTTAATGTGAAACACTGGTTTCCTGTTTCTCTTTAAATAAAGATGCAATTCTAAAGTTTCCTTTCAACTATTACATGCTCTTCATATTTTTTTGTAACTTTTCTGGGAGTCTGAAATACATAATTAAAAATGCAAAATAGCACTGTCAAATGCATTGTGTGTATAATGGAAACTTACAATTCTAAATAAACTGTTCATGAAAACCATTTTAGTTATTGTCTTGGCCACTGTTCTATTGCAGTAAAAAGATACCATGACCAAGGCCACTCTTACAAAATAAAGCATTTAATCAGGAGTTCTTGAAGTTTCAAAGGGTTAGCCCCTGATTATCCTGGCAGGGAGCATGGCTGCATGAAAGCAGGCAGTAACTGAAAACTTTACATCCTGATCCACAGACAGTGGGCATGGACTGGGGAGTGGGGAGAACCACTGGGCCTGCCATGGGCTTTTGAAACCCCCAAGCTTAGTCCCTGTGACACAACACCTCCAGCAAGGCCACACCTGTTAATCTTTCTCTAACAGTTCACCAATTAGTAACTAAGAACGCAAATACATGAGCCGATGGGGGCCATTTTCATTCACACTATCATAGCTATCATTTTTCCTTCCTAGTCTTTTCATATGTGTATAAAATCCTAAATAGTAAACAAAAATATACTATTTGTCTTGTTTTTAAAATCATCATTAACATAAACTTATAATCATAGTAAATACTATTATACTTTTTCCTGTGTTTTAAAATGTTTCTTTCCTCTATTTGATATAAGAGGTAGAATCCAGGGTCTTGCTCAATCTCAGAATATAGTGCATGCTCTGTGTATGCTCTAATTCACTCACTGTGCCATTGCACACTTTTATCAGCTAATTGAGAAGGTTTTTTTGTTTTGGTTTTGGTTTTGGTTTTGGTTTTTTTTGGTTTTGTCGAGACAGGGTTTCTCTGTATAGCCCTGGCTGTCCTGGAACTCACTCTGTAGACCAGGCTGGCCTCGAACTCAGAAATCCGCCTGCCTCTGCCTCCCAAGTGCTGGGATTAAAGGCGTACACCATCACTGCCCAGCTAATTGAGAAATTTTAAACAATCATTAAAATTAGCAAAAAAAAAAAAATGCATAGTGTCCTTCTGTGTTCTTAAATGAGAGTGTAAGGTGAGTAAGTTAGTAACAAAAAATAAAGTGAGCAATCATTTCTTTTAAACTTTACTGTGATATAATAACTAAAGGCTCTCAAGAGAAGAAGAATTAGCCTCTCTCAGGAATGACTCCCTAACTGGTTGTCTAAAATAAAATGTTCAGTCCTGAAACCATATATACACCCAGACACACATAAAAGGAGCATTGCTGTGTGTGTGGTTTTTATATAGTTGTGTATATTATACACAAATATACATGTGCAGATACACAAGCTGGGTTATACATATGTCACAATAATCAAAAGGGATATCAGTTTGAAAATAAAATGGCATAGAAGGAGTAGGAGTGAAGAGACTTGGAAGGGGCTGGAGAGAGGAAAGTCAAGAGAGAAAGTCAAGTGATTATGCTTTATTTTAAAATGTATAAAAAATTGAATCCAAGGTAACCCACAGATCACAAAAAAGGAAACCTCTTTGTCACAGTTTGTTTTATCTGATGAAACATTTTGCAAAAGTAAATCTCTTTTGTTTATTTCAAAATATATTCTGGAAAAGAGAAGTGGCATTTGAAGCAAAACTGTATTTATGATGGGCTTCATTTGCATTTAGAACCCTAGTGTGCCTTCATCAACGCTGCAGGTTCATGAGAAAGAAGTCTGACTCACCATAGCAGAGCTCCACACCATGGACTATCTCAATCTGTAATTTCGTTTCCTTCAGAGTCAGATTAACTCAGCAAAAACTAACTAGAATCAACCTTGAGCTTTTGTTAAGATCAATTATAGCACCCATACAATATCAATTCATATCATATTACTTTTTTTCTCTCTCTCTTCCTCCTTCCCACACCTCTCCAACCTCATAACTGTCAGCTATCAACAAGCACATGTAAGGAAAGTAGATAAAATAAATGCCCTGAATTTTAGTGGCTGAAATTATGATAATTTGTATTTTAGATATAAATTATCTAACAAACATTCTTAGTTGATGAGGACTTTTGGTATCTTCCTTCTGTTATCTGTATAAGCTGTACCTCGGGAGTAAAGTAGTATAATGTTGGATGTGTGTATTTTTTAAAGACTAAATATGGAAGAAAATATCATTTCTGGCCATATTTAAGAGTTAAAGTCATTACATGACCACAGGCAACTACAAGGAGACTGAAAAATCTGACTCAGCCAAGACTAAGAGGAGAGAGGATGGATTTCCAGGACAGATCGGATTTAAGAAAACTTCTAAATTCATTTTTCCTGTAGTCTCTTTATTGAACTCCGCCCTTTTATGTACATGCCACCTCCAGGAGCATTTTTCAATGGTGGTTACTACGTTCAGAGGCTGTCTCCCCTGTGAAGATTCTATGTACAAAGCACTGCTTTTCTTGTTCCATTTCTGCCTGAACAGTATTTATTACATTGAATAAACAAACTGTAAGATATTTTTTTTCTAAATAATGAAGGTAATGCACATTGGTGAATTAGCACACATTTGTTGAGCTCCTCAAAATAAACCAGAAATCATCATTCCCGTGCCATGACAAATTCTCTAATACCATCAAGATTAGCGTCCTTCAAACAGAACAGTCTTGAAAACTAAAGTGGCACCTGCTTTGCTACATAGAGCACCTGTCCTCAGTTGATCATGTCTCCTCTCCTGGCCCAGTTGACACAATATACCTGTCTTCCATACCAACCTTAGGTTGGTTTGTGCGACTCAGTTTGGCAGATAGATGCTAGGGGACTGTATTTGTTGTGTTATTTCTTTTTTCTTATCACTGCTGTGACCAAATCCCTGACAGAAGTCACTGTAGAGAGGATAGATTTGCTTGGGCTTACAGACAGAGCTTAGAGTTCATGTTGATAAAGAAGACATAGGATCTTGAAAGGGATAGTCCATGGTGTGGAGCTTTTGTAGTAGAAATCAGAAAGAATGAGACAGAAGTTCAGCTAGACTATACATTAAAGGCCAATACTCAAAGACATCTCCACCAGACGTACCTTCTAGCCCAAACACTCAACAACTCCCCAGTGCAGCCCAACCATCTGGAAACAGGTGGACCGGGGAGATATTTCATATTCAAGCCATAACAAGGCATATAGGGTGCTCATTCACCTTGATAATGTTCCTACCAGCTGCCACGAAGAGGACAGAACCTAAATAGTTGCTGGTTTTTTCTCTGTTCTAGAAAAAGTCATGAGGGAACAGTCCTGAAGCCAAGACCACTGATATAGTTTCATCTTTCTTCCTGTTACAAAACACTGTGACCAAAAGAAACTTCAGGAAGGAAATGATTGATTGATTGATTTAATGCATCAGGTTCACAATCCATCATTGAAGAAAGTCAGTGTAGGAACTAAAACAGGAACTTGAAACAGAAACCATGGTGAGCTTGCTGGCTCACCCGAGCTAATGTTCAGCTAGTTTCTTTATATAGTTCAGAGCCATCTGCCCAGAAAATAGTACTGCCGACAGAGGACTGGGCCTTCCTACCATCAATTAATAATCAAGACATGACCAGAGGCCAATCTAGTCTGCATAATCCTTTAAGTGAGAATTCTTTCTCAGGGGACTGTACCCACCTTATCCCAGCTCTCTTATTTACCCAGGCTGCTGTAACATTGACATTATACAGTGAAATGACATATAAATAAACAGAAGAGAAAAATAATTTTTGGTGCTCTGGAGGTGGGAAAGGCAAAAATAAAACCACAAAAAGATTCAGAGCCTACCAAATGCCCTTTCTTTCTTGTTGGCACCTTCCAACGGTGTCCTTGCACACTAGTGTTATAGCTAGTGCAGGAGACTAACAAGTACTCTGGGGCTTTGTTTGTAAGGGAACAACCCCAGTGATGAGGCCTCTACCTCGAAGGCTCTCACTCTTAAACAGCCCTCATTCACTAGAATAATGGTTTTCAGGCTTCCTCTTGTTACAACCCTGTAATAGTTTCCCACATTGTAGTGACCTCCAACCATAAAATTAAGTTTGTGTTCCTTCATAACTGTTATTGTGCTACTGTTACAAATCATAATATAAATATCTGATATTCCCAATGTTTTTAGGTAATCCCTGTGAGAAAATCATTTGAGCTCCCAAAATATGGCTACCCACAGGCTGAGAAATGGTGTTCTAGCACAACCACTATCGTAATATATGAGTTTAGAGAAGATGCATCCATACAACAGCAGCAGCACCCAGCTGCGGAATCAGTTTCCTGTAAAAGAAACGTGTGTAAGTCCCTGGGCTGTTTATCAGCGTTTATTTCAGAGTGCTTGTCCCTAATACAGGTTGAAGCATGGAAATTTGAATTTAAAAAAACTCCAAAGTAAACAGATTTTCAAGCATCATATTTTGGGAACTGCTCACCACACTGGCCCCATTCTTAGCAAGAGAAAGGGAAATAGTCACACCCATGGAACAAGTCATCTATACACACTTTATTATTAGTCATTTCTCTACCCATAGGGTAGATTGTGGAAGCCCAGTGCAAGCGGCAGAGAAACATGAGCCCAACCACAGCAGGGAACTGGGAGGGAAAAGATGTCTGGCTTTAAAGAATTATGGAACCCTCCAACCTCAGTTTGGGCAATACCACTGTATTCCTCTTTGCAAGATGTAAGTTAGAGTGTTTTTGCCTTCCATTTTGAATTCATTATTTCATTTTCATTTTCATTTTTAATGTGTATGGGTGTTTTGCCTGCAAGTATATGTACCATGTATGTGCAGTACCAACAAAGGTCAGAAGAAAGCTTTGATCCCCTGGAATTGAAGTTAGAAACCATTGTGAGCCACCTACCATATGAGCCCTGAGAACTGAATCCAGTTCCTTTAGAAGAACATCCAGTGGTCATATCCCTGAAACATCTCTCTAACCCCAAATTCATTATTCTATTAGAGAATTAAAATGGGTCTTATATAAGAGTTAAATCTCTCTACTAATGAGATAATGTAAGTAAATGATAAGATAGCTATATAACTATTCAGTCCATAGAAATGAGTGCTGTAGCTCAGTATGGAAGCACAATTATTATTCCATGTGTCTAAATTGTTGATTCCCCACTATATTATATGTGTATAATTATAATTGTTGTTCATTTCTTGTCCTAAAATGCCAAAGCAATATTTGTTTGTAAAAGACAAGGCACAAAATTTATTATGAGATAGAAATTTGTATTAGACACATCAAGTGATTTTTCTCAACCCTCATTTTTTTTCTCTGCTAATATGATCACAAACAAATTCTCCAGTGACATCTGCTCTCTGTGTCTGTATAATAATTGAAGGCTTGTGTGGGTAATAAAGGACCTGACTCATGCTACTTCTATGAGTTATGATATGATGAGTGACCAAAAAAGAAAATAAGGAAAAAGAATTGTGCTATTTTCTTGTTGGATTACAGAAGCTATATAGGGGAGTAATTTGTTTAACTTTGTCTCTGGGAAAAAGAGGATGCGGTGGGGGTTAATTAGAAGAACACCAAGAAACTTATATTCATCTAGGTTTGAAGACTAAATTTTTTTATTTGTAAATGATTGGCAATAATCTTCATTTCAAAGATGGAGCTATAATCAAGAGGACAGGCTTATTACATCAGAAGATGCCAGGATTCCTTGAGAATTCTTCCCAGACTGTATAGACTCATATTATGCAGCTGCCCTATTCTGAAAACAGTTTGTAATATATATAGGGGCTCAGTAAATGTTACTTGAATCAATGCCCATGTTTATGGACAGTGGTGAGGAGAAAATTCTAATAAACAAATATGTGAGAACTGTTGATGAATTTTAACTAAAAGCTATGTACACAATTACACAAACCTTAGCCACCAGGAACTTTTGCTCTGCCCTAAAAATATCTTATTCTAAGATTTATCAGAAGTTCACATGGGAATACTGTGGAGATTAATGCCCATCATCTGTCCCTATGTCTCATAGGAGTGTTTGAGAACATTTCTGCCCACTATTATCATTTGCAAGGACATTACAGAAATTCTTAGTATCATTAAAGCTTTTAGTAAATCCTTATTTTAACACAGTCTTATCAAAGTATCCATCAGGCATTTCTTCCAGTATTCTTTTATAAATAGTAAAAATCTATGGATCTTAAAGTATTGTATTTGCAAATAACCTATGTTGGGGGTTGGTTCTAATGTTCTGAGTTGATCTGGCCCCCAAAATCTGGAATCTACATGTCCAAATGCTGAAGGTCTTTGTCCCCAATTGGTTTTTGGTCAATCAATGAAGAGCCAACTGCCAATGATGGAGCAGGTAGACTGAGGCAGGACCTTTATATTTGTGCAGGCTAGGAACTGGGAGAAAGGAAAGAGGAGAATCATCATGATTTAAAGGGAGATGGATCAGATTAAGAGCTGCAGAAGGAAAATCATACCAAATATAGGTGAGAGGGAATGCAGCCACCAGAAGGGCTGTCCAAAAGCATTTTGAGCAGCAAAGATTAAGGTTCTGCCTAGAAGGTAATAGGGCAGCAGAGATAAAACATAAATTTAGAAAGTGTTGAGCCAGAAATACTGGAGGAAAAATGTATGCTAACCAAGTGGAGGATTAGAACTGTCCAGACTTTGGCCACTAAAGTCATATTAAAATTAAGTGGCATGTGTGTGTCTTTCATTCAAGAATCCAGATAACTTCTAGGCAGGTGCGCATACGACCTGCTGGGAGCCAGAATAGTAAAGCAACTACCACTCCAAACCTAGACACAATGTTCTATATATTTGAACTTATCTCTAGGTTATAATACAAAGTAAATGCTGCATAAACAGATGTTAGGCTATGCTATTTAAAGTTACAAAGCAAAAACAATTCAGTAAATGTTCAGAACTAGCATCTTTTCCTCTAGTAAATTTTGTTGAAGACTAAGTGATTGTGGTTATGGAACTCAGAGAGGGCCAGTTAAAAGACATTCCTTTAAAAACATGAATATGAGCTAATTTTAAATTTATCTCTTTAAATCTGGTTTGAGGAAGAGCATTCTTCATTTAAATTGAACTAATTGTAGTGAAATGTCTATCATCCCAAGTATTTGTGAGAAAAGAGAAAGCAGGTATAGCCTCATATAATGCTTAGAAAGGACAGTACAGAAAAGAGAAGAGGCCTTTTTTTCACAACCAACATGGAAACCTATACTTATCTGGGTCAATTTAACCTGTTCTACATAAAATATTAGTGGATCCTCTGCTACTTTCTTTACTTTTTAAATTTTTTTAGAACACTAATATTTGCTTTTGCCCAAGGTCTTAAGTTCTTGGCCACCTAGGCAGCCTAGGGTATGTGTCCCATCGCATGGAGTAGACCTTTATCAAATCAGATAATGGTTGGTTACTCCCCTAGCTTTGTGCCACTAGTGCACTAGGCCAATGGTTCTCAACCTTCCCAATGCTGCAACCTTTTAATACAGTTCATGTTGTGGTGACTCACCACAATTAAGAAATTGCTTCATTGCTAATTCATTACTGCAATTTTGCTAGGTATGAATCATAATGTAAATATATGATATGCAGGATATTTAATACATGACCCTCAAAGGGCTCACTGTAATTATTAAAGCAGCAAATGCCACAACATCACTTCATGTAACCTATCTCGTGGAAGAGGTTTATTGGGGAATGTGGGTATGCAGAGGCTGCTTCTGAGTGAGGATGGAAGGACAAAGAAAGTAGAGAGAGAAGTTACAGACTTTTATATGAGGATAAAGGACATGTGAATAGGAAGAATATGCAACTCATGGTGACAGTGGAAATATGCTGCATCTTGATAGTTGGAGAGGACATATTCTGCTGTCACTAGGTTACTGAAGGTAGGTCTAGGGGTTGTCTTTTCCAATATATCTTCCTCTCATTTATTATAAAAGATGTGGAAAGATTAAGGCATGACTGGTGAAGCAGAGATGGGTTTACTGTGCTCTTTAGACTATATCTTACTGTGTAAGACTGTCACCATCTTTGAAGTGCCATTGGTCCTCTCTGTCAGGGATATTCTGTAGTCATGAACCTGGTTATGTTGTTAGCAATTGGTAGTCCCGAAACAATAATTGATTAATTGGTTGATTAGAGAATTTTGAATTTGACCTTATAGAAGCATAGAAAAGAAATCGATAAAATGGTATATATTTAGTAAAATCAGGAAAATGAAGAAAGGTCAGGAAGTGAAGTATTCACTTCCATATGAGGTTCTCTGAGACTCAGGGGCTGGAGGCATCAAGTTATTCCTTATATTTTTGGAGGACTATGTGAGACAATGGAATGTGCTAGGAACCTTGGTAAGGTAGAGCTGGTCTGAGACCCCGGAAACTCGAGGTACACACCTAAGATGATAGGTGATGTGTTTATAAAAAGTCAAAGAAAGAGAGGAATATATTTTGGTGAATGGGTGGTAAAGTATGGGGAAGGAATGCCTCCACCAGCCTATGCTGAGGCATTCTTTCCTCCTTGAGGGACTAGCCACATGACAATATAGTATACAATAGAGTTTATTCAGGGTATGGTGAAGGGAGTTAAAAGTGTAGTAGAAGTGGAAAAAAGGAGAGAGAGAGAAAGAAAGAGAGAGAGAGAGCAAGAAAGAGACAGAGAGAGACTGAGAGACAGAGACACACAGAGAGAAGTAGAGAAGTACAGGCCGGCTATGAGCACGTGAAGAGAGAGGGGGGATGGGAATGGGGAGAGAGCAGGAGCAAAAGCAAGAGAGAGAGAGAGAGAGAGAGAGAGAGAGAGAGAGAGAGACAGAGAGAGAGGCAAGCAGCCCATTTTATAGTGAGTCAGGCACACCTAGCTGGTGCCAGGTAACTGTGGGGCATCTAGACAAAATGCTAACTCTAGACACCTCCCTGTTCCCTACTAGATTTTTGGCAGGTAACATGTCATACTCCCTAAATAGCCACATATGTTTTTGGTCACATAGCTATAAACAGAGTTCTCCAGGCTAATATGGCATCCAAAGGCCCTGAGGGTTTAGTCAATAAGTTTCCCTTTCAGGACATTCCTCCCTGCAATAGGTATGTAATCTCTGGTCCACTGTGAGAAGTTGGTATGCATCCATTTTCAATAAGGAACAACCAATAAACAGTTTGGAACCAAAGATTGTCTCTTTCATAGAGAAATGGCATGGGAAGCATGGAGAAGTCCTTCACCCACAGGGCCACAGCTTAAATCTCCTATGGAAAGCCAATCTGGCTTCCAGACAACCACCGCTACCTTTGCCAATGAGCTAAGCTGGAGCTGCAATCCCCTAGCACAGGACTAGTTGCTGTACTCAGACCAAGGGCCCCCTGACTCTTCTCTCAACTCCTTGAGACTCAGCAGTGTCTGAAAGTAAAAAAGTTTGGGCGCATCAATTTAAGGCCTCATCGCAGGTCCATGGACCCCTGACACTTCTCTGAGCAGTTCTCCAGTGGTGAATGGAGGTCTGGAAGTCGGGAAACCCCAACTTTAGCTTTCCATATCTTAGACTGTGTTTTCTCCCACCCCTGGAGAAGTGTTCTGCACTTCCCTGAAGCCTAGCTTCAGAAGATCACAGTATAGTATCAATGCAGACAAGCTCCCCAAGTTTCACCTCCCCATTGTCTGTGCCCAGAAGCAGGGCATAATGCAGGGTCTATTTAAAGTTGTTGAGTTTTAGTTTTTACTATACCCAATTGGTTGACATAGAAGCAGCATTCCTCTTGGAGAAAGAGGCAAAATCCATCTTTTTCAGCTGTAAGAATATCTAGTCCCTATCAGTTTTGGAGTGCCATTGCTTCCAAGAAATCAACTTGTCTTTGAAGGTACAAAGTCAGGGAGGTGATTAGTCCTACTGACCTCTGGTAACACTGGCACTTCTTCCTTTGACAGCCAGAAAAGGCAGAATTTGAACTGTTTTTTCATTATGTTGTGCAGCTACTGAGTCTTTGACCAGAATGGTAGGAGATCTTTTTTATGTATCACCCCAACTTGAGAAAAACAAATATTAGCATACAAACTACTGACCAACTAGCATGTAGGTGACAGTAGACTTGGGTACTATAAGGAATAGAGGTGTTGTGGATGGTAGCACTGAAGCTGAGGAGGGGGTGTCAAAAGTTATGGTTTTGTCATAGTCTAGGAAAGCTAATGTTCCTATAAATGTTTTCCAGATACCTGAAAGCAGTTTTTCAGGCCAAAGAGGTTGATGTGAAAAAAGGCAGGGAGTAATGGTAAACCGGGCTCTGGGAAGTTTGTGAATGGCAAGGTAAGGTTATTTGACTAGGTTATGGGGGAAGTTGTGAGTTAGTTCCAGGAGGAACACATAGTGAGCAATCTCCAAAGTGGCCAGGTTGAGTGACACTAAGGAGCCAGTGGACAGAGGTCCTAGTCTGAAGCAGAAGATGAAATGACAAGTTTGTATTATTTAGGAGAAGGCATGTTAAAGAGACAATGATCTTAAAGGTATGTTGTACTATCTCCCCTACCCTCCCTACCTATCTCAGGGGGTTGAATTGAAATGTATTTTCTCTGGCTATATTAATTCTGCTCACTGGCTGTTGAGAGTAGAATTGACAGAGTTTACTGATAATGTCCATTTCCAACCCAGAGTCTTTTGGGTCTAGGATATAAAGGTAAAGGGGCACCATCTTGTTGATAGAGCAGGGAGAATTGAAGTGAGGATGCACCATATGCCAAATGATATTGAGAAGGCCAGTATGGGCAGCCTCCATATCTGTCTGGGCACTCTGCAATAGTGATCTATCTGGTCATAGAGGAAGGAGGGGGAAAGGGTCAATAAATGAAGGAGGGATGTATATAGGAGTGATGTAAATTTTAATTGGCTCCTGTCAGCCTGCTTTGGAGCAATTTCTCAACCTTATTTTGAGGGACTATTTGCTATAAGTGAGAGTTTCTTGGACCTCATATCTCCATATGGAAGAGTTACCCTGTATAGAAACAGACAGTAGAAAAAGGAGGAAACTATGTCGAATCCAGGAGAGTTGGGCATGGCTGCTGCAGTAAAACCTTGTTCTGGAATCAGGGGAAAGGCGGTTGATCTATGTGTCCCTTAAAATTTAAGGGAGTAGAGTTCTATTGGAGTTGATATGTAGGAAGGGAAGTTATCTTGAAATGGGGAAGTAAGAGCTTGAAGTGTAATAGCTGAATCCAGTTGAGTAGAAAAAGGGAGGACTGCAATAATTGGAATTGGGGTTTGATATTTGACAGATTTTTACAAGCAGTTGTAGCCCTTAAGAAATACAAACAATCAGGGAAGGGCTAAAGATGGGCTTTAACCAAGTGAGACTAGGCTGGGTTATTAGGATAAAAAAGCTGGTGTAGATAGGACAGAATTTGTGAAGTGCCAAGGGGTGTTAGTGGAGATGTGAGTTGTAAGGCGAAGATGTCCTGTGGTAGGTGAGATGGGTCTGGGACTCCAAGGGCCACAGCTATAGCTTCCTAATTGGCTTGGTTATTTATATTAAAGAAGATGGAATGTTGATCTGGTGGGACTAGAAGTTGACAATTCCTTTAGCTGTGAGGAGATTGGGGGGGGGGGGGTGTTAGTATGGCCATGATTTGGTTTGAATTGGTTATTGATCTTTTTTGGTTGTTGTTAGTAAGTAGTCAATGTTCTTTCCAGATGGCAGTGTGGGGCAGGAAGATGTGAAAGACATATTTGGAGCATGTGTAGATGGTCAGGAATTGTTCTCGTGCCAATTGGCAGGTAAAGGTGAGAGCTGTTAGTTCAGTCTGTTGATTAATGGTACAGGTAGGGAGAGCCTGTGCCTCACAAAATAGGATTCAGTGTAACTTTTGACCATCCTTTTATTTAAAGAAACTCGCTTTACAATGAATGATCACAGTGATCAATCACCTGTGTCTCATAGTGGAAGACTGGATACAAAAAGAGTGTAAGTTTATGTAAGGTCTGAGGATAAGAAACCTTAAGTTGTGGGATCTAAGAAAATGTTTTACATACTAAAACATCTGTTTTGTAAACTTAAAAAATCTTATAAACACTAGGGCATTGACTTGAAACCACTTCTCAAAGATCACATGGACTCTGGATAAGTATTCCTGTCAATCAACAACCTGTTTTCCCATCTGTTTATTATTATTCCCAAAGGTGGTATCCTTCTTTCTTTTTCTGGTCTTAGGACTTCCCTCCCACAACCACCAGGACAATGGGCCTAAAATGTGTCAAACGTACACCTAAGATATTTTCTCCCTAAACTCCTTAACTTTATCTTCTGCCCCTCCTATATGCATATGTTCCAGCACAATGCCAGGTCCAGCTGTTTCACCAAAATCTGCATCCTGAACAGCTTCAAACTGGCCAGCCCCAGATGGTCCAACCTTACAGACTGCTTCCACTAGGCCTGTACCTAGGCCCAGATTGTTCCACAAAGACTGGACAGTGAATGAAACAGTCAACTCTTCCAGGACTGGGTCAGCATCCCACCATTCTTTGGTTTCCTAAGATGGCATTGCCATCAGACAGCAAGAAGTAGTCTAAAGAACATGGCACCCTCATTCCTGCTTCACCATCACTTCTTCCTATTTCTTAACTGTTTACAGTAATCAAAAAGGAGGAATGTTGAAAATTTGGTGTTCTACAAGCCTGCTTTCAGTGACTCAGTGCATCAGCTTACTACATCACCAACCTCCACCCAGTACTGTGTACTTCTACCGTCGCTCCAAGTTGCAAGGTGTGTTTTTTCCTATGTGAACATATGTCCCCTTTAAAAGGTCTCTCCTTGTCTTGTTCATTCTCCCAGTCTCTCTGTCTGTCTGTTTTTACCTTTTTCTCATGACCCGACTCTGAGATAGTCTTTCACTTTCTTTCTTCTTCAACAAAACTCTTGTGTTAGATGTGTTTCCTGGCATGATCTTTAGAGGCATGCCTTGGTCCCCAACCTTCCAAGGGTACTATCTGCCACTTCATTCTAACACTCACAACCCACAGATTGAGAACCAGTACACTAGAGTATCTTGCAGGCAGGGCAACATTGTGGATTGAGGGGTTTGCAGTTGGGTTGGTGTTTACATTTTTTTCTTTGGTGGTGTGCAGAAAATGTCCCTGTGACATAAATACTGCTCCATAGTAGTGAAAGCTCCAGGTAAGCACCAGAACAACTTCTCTACATTCAAGGTGTTAGCCTCAACAATAAGGCCTTATTGTCAGTTTCTAGAGAGCAGCCAAATGACTTGGCCATAGCCTGGGCTGTTGAGGATTCTCATGGGACACTTATGGCCAACAACTTGATTAGATACAACCCAAGATTTATTTGGTGATAATATATGTCTAGTTAGGACTCATTCTTTGTCATTTGGCAATTTCATTTACCTTGTCTTCACACACACATACACACACACACACACACACACACACACACACACACACACACACCCTCCATAACTATATATCCTATTTCCCCTTCCAAAGGTGATCCATTATTATAATTCCTTACTCAGTATCATCTAGTACCTCACTCTATAACTAACCTCTGTGGGTCTATAGATTGTAGCTTGCTTATTGAAGACATAATAACTAATGTTTACATACAGGCAAATACATTTGTCTTTCTGTGAGCTGTCTTTCTCTGAAATGAGTTTTTTTTAGCTCTATACATTTACCTGTGAATGACATGATGTTTACTATTACAAGTGAGTAATATTTCATTGTGTAAATGTACATTTTCTTTTTGTAATTTTATATTTTTGTTTTGTTTGTTTGCTTGCTTTTGTTTTTCTAGGATGTTCCATGTATCTTTGACTTTATAGAACTTGTTCTATAAACAAGGATGGACTTGAACTCAGAGACTCACCTGCCTTTGCCTCCAAAGTTCTGAAATGAAAGGCATGTGCCACCACTATTGCCCAATCACATTTTCTTTATCCATTTATCCATTGGCAGATATCTAGGCTTTCTCCAATTTCTGGCTATAATGAATAGAGCAGCAATGAACATGGTTAAGCAAATGTCCCTGTAGAAGGAGAAGTATCCTTTGGATATATTCTCAAGAGCGGTACAGCTATATCTTGAGGTAGATCTATTCCCAGCTTCCTGAGGAACCACCACATTGATTTCTGTGGTATCTGTACCAGTTTGTAGTCTTCCCAGAAACTGATGAGTGTCCCCCTTTCTCCACATCCTCATAGGCATAAGCTCACATTTGTTTTATTGATCTTCGGTGTTTTGCCTGGTGGAAGATGAATTCTAAAGTAGGTTTGAGTTGCCTTTCCTTGACTAAGGATGTTAAATATCCCCTTAGGTACAACTCAATCATTTTTTGTTTCCTCTATTTAGAAATTTCTGTTTAGATCTAATTGCATTTTTAAATTGGGTTATTTGTTTGCTTGATGTGCAAGAATATAGTATATATTTTAAATATTGCCTTTTATTGGTTGTATAGCTGATTAAAATTTTCCCATTCTGTAGCCTGCCTCTTTGTCATAATGATGGTGAATTCTAAACTAGATTTGAGTGGCACTTCTTTTACTTTAGAGAAGTTTTTTAGATTTATAAGGTTCTACTTATTAATGTCCATGCTATCAACATTCTGTTCACAAAATACTTCCCTGTCCTAATGAGTTCAAGGTAATTCCCCACTTTCTTTTCTATCAGATCTCTTGTATCCAGCTTTATGGTGAAGTTTTGGGCCCATTTAGAATTGAATTTTATGCTGAATAATAAGCACAGATTTTTTTCATTGTTCTACATGTAGCCATCCATTTTGATCAACGTCATTCATTCTGTATTTCTGGCTTCTCAATAAAAAATATCATGTATCTATAGGTATGTGGACTTATGTCTGAGTATTCAATTCCCATGCTCACCTTAATCTGTTTTGGTGTGAAGACTATGCTAATCTCAGAGTATAAATCAGATGTATTCTGTCAAGTCCAAATTGGGGGTCTGAACTAAGGTTCTCACAGTTCCACAAGTATTTTATTCACACTGTAAAATCCCTTATGTCCTGTTATATTATGTTATGTCCACAAGAACCCAAAAATAACCAAAACAAAAGACAAACACAAGAAATTTTCGATCATCACATTACACTATTTTAAGCATGCACACTATTAGTCACACACACACACACACACACACACACACACACACACACACAAAATGCAGATGGCTTATACTTTACATTGGAATGCTTAGAATAGTGCCAATATTTTTTAATTGGGTATTTTATTTATTTACATTTTGAAAGTTGTTCCCTTTCTGCAACCCCCATAAAAGATTCCCCCTTTCCCTGATTCAATGAGGGTGCTCCTCCATCTATCCACCAACTCCCACCACACTGCCCTAGCATTCCTCTACACTGGGGCATCAAACCTTCAGAGGATCAAGGGCCCCCCGTCCCACTGATGCCAGATAAGGCCTTTTCATCTCCTTCAGTTCTTCTCCTAACACCTCCATTGGTGTCCCTGTGCTCAGTCTGATGGTTGGCTATAAGCGTCTGCATTTATATTGGTCAGGATTTGGCAAAGCCTTTCAGAAGACAGCTGTAATAGGCTCCTGTTAGGAAGCACTTCTTGGTATCAGCAATAGTACCTGGGTTTGTTGTCTGCATGTGGGATGGATACCCAGGTAGCACAGTCTCTGGATGGCCTGTCCTTCAATCTCTGCTCCACGCTTTGTCCCTGTGTTTTCTTTAGATAGGAGCAATTCTGGGTTAAAATTTTAGAGACAGTTGTGTGGCATCATTTGGCAATCAGCGGTCCATGTCTAACCTCTCAATATGGTCTCTACAGGTTCTCTCCTCCCTTTTTATGGTATTTCAACTAATGTCATCCCCATGGGATTTTGAGAGGCTCTTGCTTTCCTGGCATCTTGTACTTTCTGATTGCTACCCCAAGATCCCCATTCCCCCTTGCTACATATCTCTGCCCAAGTTCCTGACCCTCTGTACATCTCCTCCATCTTCTCTCATACCTGGTTTCTCCCCTCTTTTTCCCCTACCCCTCTTCTCTTCCTCCCAATCCCTCCCACCTTCTACTTCCCTTGATTACTTTGTTCCCCCTATAAGTAGAAGTAGAGCATCTACACTTTGGTTTTCCTTTCTTTTGAGCTTCATGTGGTACGTGAGTTGTATTGTGGGTATTCCATGCTCTTTGTCTAATATCCACTTATCAATGAGTATATACCATGTGTGTTCTTTTGTGACTGAGTTACCTCACTCAGAATATTTTCTAGATACATCCAGTTGCCTAAGTATTTCATGAATTCATTGTTTTTAATAGCTGAGCAGCAGTCCATTGTGTAAATGTATCACATTTTCTGTATCCATTCCTCTGTTGAGGGATATCTGGGTTCTTTCCAGCTTCTGGCTATTATAAATAAGGCTGCTATGAACATAGTGGAGTATGTGTCCTTATTACATGTTGGAGCATCTTCTGGGTATATGCCCAGGAGTGGTATAGCTGGGTTCTTAGTTAGTATTATGTCCAATTTTCTGAAGAACCATCAGACTGATTTCCAGAGTGGTTGTACCAGCTTGCAAACCCACCAACAATGGAAAAGTATTCCTCTTTCTCCACATCCTCACTAGCATCTGCTGTCACCTGAGTATTTGATCTTAGCCATTCTGACTGGTGTGAGGTTAAATCTCAGGGTTGTTTTGATTTGCATTTCCCTGATGAGTAAGGATGCTGAACATTTTCTCAGGTGCTTCTCGGCCATTAGAGTTACCTAAGTTGAGAAATTATAATGTTTCTCTGTTTAGCTCTGTTCCTCAATTGTTAATAGGGTTGTTTGGTTCTCTGGTTTCTAACTTTTTGAGTTCTTGGGTTGTAGAGCTGGTAAAGATCTTTTCCCAATCTGTCGATTTCTGTTTTGCCCTAATGATAGAGTCCTTTGTCTTATAGAAGCTTTACAATTTTATGAGGTCCCATTTGTCGATTATTGATCTTAGAGCATAAGCCATTGGTGTTCTGTTCAGAAAAAATTTCCCTGTGCCCATGTGTTCTAGGCTGTCCCCACTTTCTCTTCTATTAGATTCAGCATATCTAAGCACAATACCACTATCTGTTCCATGAAAGAGTCAAAGCAAAGAACTTGCTTCAGTCATTTTGTTCTTATCTTCTAAAGCCTGGGACAGAAGTCAGTCTTAGAATTCTGCAGGTTCTACAGCTGATATCACTAGAAGGTGATGCATATGCCTACTAGTTATGTTTTTTTGAAATCTGTTCTAAACCTTAGATTTTAGTCCTTTGTCTAATGTGGCCATGCAGTCATCAGAACGAGGGAACTACTGGATGACAAGGGACATAAAAATTTGGGTAGTCAAGGCATGCTTGAATTTTGTCTTCTCTACAGGAAGTTAGTAATCACACAGTCTTTAGGTCACAGTTTTGGATCCAAGCCCCATTGCAAGCTGGGCTGAGGGCATTTGTTCAAATATAGCTTATTGCTAATATAAATCAGAAAATACTTTAGTAAAAGGTCAAAACTTTCTATTCCCTGAAGATAGACCCAAAAGTTCACCTTCTATTGAAATTTATCTATAATTCTCAAATCAGTACTTACAGCAGTTTACAATCATAGGCAGATGTATACATGGCAGGAAATCATGAGAGTCTGATGCACACCTGTTCAGTTCAAGTCAAACAAGGGAATTCCTTGGCTTTTCAATTAATGGGATGTATTTACATCCCATCATATTTACATGATTTGATGTTCTGATGTACACAGGCATTATACAATGATTCAACTAAGCTAAATCATTCTTTCTTTCTCATCAAACAATATTTATTTTCTCTCTCAAAAAGTTTCACATGTATTGTTCAGTATTAAGTATAATCATTGTACAATGCACTTGCTCAACAAAATTCACCTTCCTTTTGTTAAGTTAAACTCTGCTCTGCATGACCGGTATCTCCTTGCTTGATCTTCTTGCCTAAGTCTCTGGATTTTACTTTGCCTTTTCCTGAACCTGATTGTTTAGATTTTACATATAACTAAGATTGTACATCATTTTATGTACTGTGCAAAGCTAATAGTTCCCACTGCAGAATGCCCTTTTTCTCATGTTTTCTCATGTTGTTTAAAATACCAGGTGTTTATTTACTTTAAAGTAGACTAATATTCCATTGTATGCAATACTATACATGTATTTTCTGCATGTGTATACATTAATAGACAGGCCAGCTAAATCCATGCTATGTCTGTTGTGATGATTAGTTTTGTGACAAGGTCCAGAATCACCTAGGAGACACACAGTTTGACCATATCTTTGATTTGGTTTCCAGAGAGCATTAACTGAGGGATAAACAGTTTTTCCATAATTTCTTTCAGTACTGTTTTCAATTCATGGTCTTTAGTCCATTATAGACTGATTTTTATATGAGATGAGATGAGAATGCAAGTTTTTTGCTGTGTGGGTGTAGCATTCTTACCAGCCTCAGAATAGGTGGGGACTCCAGACCGTGGCCCAACTGTAAAAAGATGTAAAGCAAAGTAGTGCTTTCTGAGGTCTTCACTTCTTCCAGAGCCTGTGGTTCTATCACTGCTCTTGCTGCTGATAGAAAACTATAACTTTTTTTTTAGCTTGTCAGTGTGGACTACAAGTGGCTCTTCAGGAATCTTTCTGGAACTTTCTATATAGACTTTACTGATTTTGAACTTTGCCTCTGCCTCTCAAGTGCAGAGATTAAATATGTGTGTCACTATGCCCAACCTATAAAATTTAATAAATATATTCTATAAGTATTTTTATCTAATCCTGATTGTAACCATTGACTTCATATCACATATCGCAAGTATATGTAACAAAATATGCATGGTTAATTAACTAGGAATCGGTATATTATTTTGTCTTTTTAAAATTTATTTTATATAACTTTGTATATTATATAGAATTTATTACATATAATTATATAAAAATTATTAAATGTAATAAAATTATATTATATGTATAATGAATGTATATATCACATAACACAGACTTATATATACATATATATATGCATATATATTATATATGATGAACAGTAGATGTTTAGAAATGCTTGCAATGAATTGCTCTGGATACATAAAAAGAAAAAAACAGGTGGAAACTATCGCCCATGTTAGAGGATGACTTTATGCTTTTGGTGTGAGGAATATATGATGTGATAAGGAAAGGATAGGACTTGTTTACAAATGATGCTATAGTCTAGTAGGCACTGGGTATAGTGTAGGAATGAAGAGCAAACTGTGGATGAGATGAGTCCATGGTGGAGGACAACAACAGAACATGACCAAAAAGACGAAACTTCAGGATTAGAAACCTGGACAGTTGACAAGTTGAGAGTGGAAATTTATAAGCCTAGATACATTGTTATGCAGTGTGTATTTTAATACCGGACCTGGTGGATTAGGACATTCTTTGGTATAGTACCCTGGTTTTCTCCTCCACTGTATTTTTCTCTTACTACTTCTTGCTCTTGCACATGTGCCTGTTCCACAGAGATGACTCTTCTGCTTTACTTCTGCTCCTGACCATATGGACACTAAATCCTGCAGCTGTTCAGAAGAAGCTGTACAATGAAATGTGTTCAGTGCTGTACTCTGAGTAACCTGACTCATTACTTCTACTAGTGGCGGCTGGTTTTAAGACTTGTCATCTATTTATTAGTTAGCAAGCTGCTGAGGAGAGCATTTTGTGGTATCCTTTCCTGGAAATCTTACTAGCTCAACACTCACCAATCCATCATAGCTTCACAAAAGATACAGGGAAAAGCAGGCCTGTCTCCTGCACTTAAAACTGAGGTTAGCCTTATTGGACTACACAAGAGTCTTCTGAAGTCAACTTTGGTCAACTTCAAAGGACCAATATTTGTTTTGTATGGGTATTTTTGCTTGTTTATTTTGATTTCTTGTTTTGCTTTGTGTACTTATGTGTTTCTCATATTATTTGTTTCCTTGTTTATTTTTAAGAAGGAGAGAGAAAGAAGTTAAGTAGTTATGGAGGTGGTGGGGCTTTGAGAAGAATTGGGGTAGGAGAAAAATATGATCAAAATATATTATAAGAAAGTTTTTAATAAAAACTACAAATAATTCGTAGTCTGGCAAAAAGCAATACTAGTAACACGAAGTTACAATTGGATTTTAAACTGAGAATGACTGTTACAGAAAATGTCAACAATTATTGTATGTATTTGATCAACCTCTTTGTTATGTTGTAGCTGCCAGTGGTTTGAATATTTTTCTACTTATTATCTTCGTGTGGCATCTTGCAGTAATGAGTAAGGAAATGAAATGATATTCCTTAAATTCTATTATGCTAACAGCTTGCACTTTACATTAGGCCTGATAATTAGAAATAATCAGAAATATGTGTAGGCTTGGCCAGGTGAGGAAGTGATATAGTGACAATGAGGCCCCTGGGGGGGGGGGGTGCACAGGAAGTCAGTGAAAGAACAGCAGCCTCTTAGTGTCAGCACAGCGTAGCTTTTGGAGCTGTCCGAGTCAGTGTTGCCAGATCAGATCTGAAGAATATTATGAAAGAATTGACAATAGAGGAGGTGGGTTTTTATTTTTTAATTTTTACTTTATATCTGTGGGTGTTTTGCCTGTACAGTAAGTACAACATGTCTATGCCTAGCACTTGTGGAGGTCTGAAGAGGAAGGTGGAGTCCCTAAAACCAGAATTACAAACAATTATTAGACATTGTGTGGATGCTGGGGACTGAGTTTGGGTCCTCTGGAAAAGCAGCTGGTGTTTTTAACTGCTGATCCATTTCTGATTTGTATGTGGTCTCTTCCAAGTTTCTACAGTTGTGATTAGTTTAAAAACTCAAAGCACACTGTAGACCAACAGAGCAAGTCAATGAATTTATCTTAGAAACCATTACAGCTTTGTTAAGCAGTCTGTTTCCTAGTTTGAACTCTAAAGAATAATTTTGGGCTTCTTGTGGTTTTTTTTGTTTTTTTTTTTGTTTTGTTTTGTTTTGTTTTTTGTCAGTTTATTTTTGTTCGTCTGCTACAGTACATCTACCAACCTGGAAGATCTTCTGTCACATCATTCTGCTCCCATAAATATCACTCAGCAAGCAGTATGAGCATCCAGGTTTGCAAATTGGTCCCCAAAGATAGATCATTTGTCTTCCTCCACCTGCTCTCCCTTCTCTTGCTCTTTGTCCTACTCCACCTTTTCATATAGAAAATAAATAATGTAGTTAATATCAAACATTTATTTATTAAGTAAGGTAAAATAATTGAAATCACTACATGTTAATAGCAGAGCTCGATTCTTTCCATGTTCTTCCTTGACCTCTCGTTCTTTCTAGTTTCTTTTCTGTTCTGGTACTGGATCTTCATTGTTGCTAGGCAAGGATTTTACAACTGATGCAGTACCCTAAGCCTATTTTGTTTCAACATATTGTTTCTAAGTAAAACACCTCCCTCTTCCCTCTCTTCCTCTTCCCCCTCCTCCCTGCACCCCCCCCCCCCATGCATACACAGTACTTCTGAAACCAGGGCATGTGCATGTTAGGAAGGCATGCTTCCGGATGAGCTACATCTTCATTTTAAAACATCTGCTTCTTTTTTTTATCGTATTGGTAATTTAAACAAATTGTCACTCACCTGAAAACTATAAAGCAAAGAGAAAATGAGAAGTTAGTATTAATATCAACCCAAATCCAATAAACTCTACAATTTCCTGACATGAAGACAGAAACAACATACAAAATACAAAACCAAACAAATTTAAAGCACAGACACGACACTGAAGCAAGAACAAGAAGGAGGCTCTTCAAGAGGTTGTGAATGACCAAGGCAAACAGCCTGACAGTGTGTTGCTTACTAGTGAGGAACATTATCTAAGATATTCAATTCTATTCTTTCATCTCAGATTCTTATATAAATGAGATTATGTAGGAAATCCAACAATTATGCAGCTGGGAGCCCACTATCATATTTTAAGAGCTGTGATATGAATTCTTATCATCAAAAGTAATGTTTTATGAGATGCTAAGATGATGAATTACAAGATTTAGATCCAGTTGTAATAGTTCTGGCAAAACAATTTCAAATTCAGAAGGTGCATTATAAGTACCAAATTAAGAACCCATTTCACTAAGAAAAAATTCAACTTCAGCACAAGCCTGTGCATCTGATTACTTAGAGTGTTCTGCAGTGGGTTTCTTCTGGTAAATATGCATTTGGGGCACAAATACCTGTTTAGTATCTGCTTCAATATCATGTATACTTAAGAGGTTATATTTTCTTGTCTTGTATCCTTCAATTGTCCAGTCTTGTGCTTTTTAATCCTTTGATCATGTACTTAGACACATGCACACATGTCTGTCTGTCTCTATCTCTCTGTTTTTCTGTATCTCTCCTTCTGTCTTTTTGTCTGTTTCTTTCTCTGGAGGAAGAGGATGACAGGAAAATGGAGATATATTAGGAATATCAAAATCAAGCTAAAGTTGGAAATTTTCTCAAATTCAATGAAAATTGTTTAACCACAAAAGGCATACACTGTGTCAATTGTGTAAATGATAGCTGGCCAACAATATGATGTGATCATGTGATCACCATAAGCTACAACTAGTCTGACTCTTATTAATGAAAAACCAAATTCTCATTTTCCATAAAACATCAAACAGGCTAGATGAGCTAACATTTTAAATTTGGGAAGCAGAGAACACAAAATATTAGTGTCTCTCTATGTTCAGTGTCCAGGCAATCCTCGGATATTCAGATTTCTCTTCGTGACAGAACATTTGTGCATATTTCTGTTTATCCTGTAGAAAGACTCCTTTGTCTTCTATATATTTCTTAGAACACAAATAGCATAAGTGAATCATAAACTTTAGAAGTCTCTCTTTTACTCCTGTTTCTTTCTGGGTTCAGGAAATAGCAGGATAATGACAGAAAGTGATAGAGAAGAACATACATTTATCCCCAATCTTCTCTTCTATTGTCAATACAGGCTTATTGATATGTTTGCTGATGGTTACAGCTTTGTCTGATGTATTCCCTTCAAGGTCAAAGTGCCTCTGGGTTCAGTGACCTCCCTTGTCCAAGGAGTCAAAAATCAATGATTCATTGCCAGAAGCTACAAGCCAGAACTTCTAGTTACTCTGTACCTGCTACACTGTGCTGTAATTAGGGCTTTTCTTAAAATATCCTAAACTTTGTAATTCCATATATAGAAATAGATGGCCACCAATCTAATACATTCTCTTGGGATCAATTAAGTTTCCTCAAAGATCACTGAGAGTCAAATGTCCAACTGACTCTGACATTATTTATTAGAACTTGTTTTCAAAAGTCATGCTAAAAACAAAACATAATCAAAATGAAAAGATATATTTATTTTTAAAAAATAATATCTTAGCAAATGCTAAAATTATTATAATATTTATTCATGCTTAGTGATATTAAAAAGCCAGTCCGATGAAGGAAAATAGGTTTAGCCACAAGAGTAAAATCCGTGGATAAGCTGAACTGATTGACCTGTAATTAAGGATGAAAAGTAACAAAGCAGAAGGAAAATCTTGCTGTTCCCTAAAAGATTCTAGAATGACTATCCATACATAAAATGTTTAATTTATTCCACATTACCAAGACATTTATTTATTTCAATTAAAGACAAATTTTGATTTTAATAATCAAAATTTTAGAATGTTTAAAAGTATATATAAGAAATGGGTATCTTTTCTTTAATAAATGATTTAATAAGAACAGAAACAAACATATAAAATATCATTAATTTCTTATACATTATTTTAAACACTTGCAATATCAGAGATAAAGTTTAATACAAGCCAGAAAACTGGATAAAATTCAATTACAAAATATGTATTTGAAAAATATATTATTAATAGGAATTACCACCTCCTAATCAATGAGAAAAAATAAATTTAATAGAAAAATAAAAAAAAAACCTGAGATGCTATTCATCTATTCCAAGAAAATGATGAGTTTGAAAATAGCATTACACTATAAGATTTTCTGATATTTTAAATATAAAAATGCAGAATTTTCTTAAAAAGTTTGTAGGAGCCAGTAATTCACATATTACTACACAATACTTGAATCTGTCACTTCTGAGACTACTTAGGATTGTATATAATAAAGCTGAAAAAATACACAGTATACCTATGTACATGTTTATAAGAAATTTCACCAAGTGAATCTTCTCTTTTAAGAAATACATCTGTGTAAAAATGGACATTACTGGAGATATTTTTAGATTCTTTTGGTAATTGATAAATATTGAAAATGAAAAAATGAGGAAACAGAAAAATAAATTATGATTTGTACATATTTTGGAAAATGGTTTAGCAATAAAAATTTATGATCCAAGTGTAATGGTTCTACTGTGGAATATCTGGAACGTAAGCTGACTGAAAATAGAAAACACAAATATATAAAATATGAACTAAGTTTTGTGAACAACAAAGGCAACTCAGACTTTTTATGGCTGCACAGTATGTGGATAAACACTGAAATATGTAAGGAATTGGATGACAATAAAAGCTTTAGTTATATTTATAAATTTTATTTTTATACAGAAAATTCTAAATCCATATGTTAAATATGTACATTAAATACTATAAGTAAATATTTAGAAGAGGGGTGACTGACTTTGCTATTTTACTTTTGTGTTTTCTTCTGAGTCATAATTTCTGGTTTAATATCAGCATCTATTATTTTCTATGAAACTTGTAATATAGACAACTAGCACAATCAGGTTTTCTTCTTAGCTTTCAAATTTCTTCTTGTTTATTTTGATCTAGACTTTAAGTTTTAAATGACTACTATGCACAAAACTTGCTGTTGCTTTCCAGAATCACATATACATAACCGAGAAGCCATCATTCAGCCATGGAACATTAAGGAAGCCTTTAGACACTCTTTGGCATTTCTTGTATTATGGAACCCAGAATTTGAGAGTAACCTAACAAATACTAGACAGGAAGTTCTCCACGATGTTCGGGCTTGTCCTTTCTGTGGTGAGCTGAGGATTTTTTAAATGAAAGTTTTAGTTCCAATTTGTTTGTCTCCTCAACAAGATCTTTCATATATATACTCAAAGGGTTTGCCTTCCCCTTCTTTCTAGGTTATGAAGTTGGAAAATTAAGTATGCTTCCTCTGGTATACTAATGAGGTTGACCAAACTCACTTACTTGGAATACCAAGTGAGTAAGGTGGGATTTCATGCCAAGGATTCTACCAGAAATACAATAATACTAATTTCAATATAACCACTGGGCTGAAATTGCCTGAAGAATGAGGATTTGTTTATCCTCATAGCACAGGTCAGAGAACTGGGCCTCATACATGCTTGGTACAGCATAGTTGTGGGGAGCCAACAGAAGGTGGCTATCATCCTTGCAGCCATCTTGAGCCATATACCCTGATAAAAGATTTGATTACAATAGCCTATAACAGCTGAGCACACTCTGATAACATCTTGTTTTGGATACCCAGGATCTTCCCTTGGGTGTGTGAGACTTAAAGGTGTGTGATTTAAGGGTGTGACTTAGAGACCAGATTTAGAGACAAGACCTAAAGGCATGACTTAAAGGTGTGACTTAGAGGCGTGGTTTAGAAGTGACACATATAAAAGGCAAGAGGCAGACAGAAGAGTTTAGTACAACATACAGTACAACTTGGAACTAGGAATTAGGTTAGAGAGTACAACTTGGAGTAGGAATTAGGCATTGAGGAAGAAGACACTTGGACTAGAGAACTCAGAAGAAATGATTATTAAGTATTAGACACTTGGAAGGGAGCTTGGAAAGAAGCTTGGAACTTGGAGGCACTAGGGACTAGGAACCCAAGACTAGGGAGTTGGAGAGAAGAGAGACTGAAGAATAAATGGGATTGAATCACATTCTGTCTGGTCTCCATTCCTCCTCACTCTCTCTCTCTCTTGCTGAACCCCAACCCACGGACTGGAGCAGCTTGGGGCAGTGCAAGCTCTAACAATTTAGCCCCCAATGCTTTTGGCAGTGCTGGTTCCAACACTGATAGAACAGTCTACGACATTTTGGCCCCCAAACGTGGGGCAGCTTGGGCCACAACATTTTTGGCACCCAACATGGGGCAGTGCAGTTCTCAACAATAGTGACATGCAGAAACATATATCTGGTTTTGAAAAGAGCTACTTGTGTTTAATTGACACATGTAAATTCTACTTATGGAGTGCAATATGATATTTGGTAAAAAGATTTGGCTTGATTTTTTTTTAATTTTAGGTGCATGGATATTTGCCTGTATTTGTGCATGTGCACCAAGCACAAGCCTCGTGCCTTCAGGAGAAAGGGAGATCAGGTTCTTTGGATTTGAAGTTACAGGTGGCAATTAGCTGCTGTGTGTATAATGGGAACTAAACCCAGGTCCTCTGAAAGAACAGCAAATGATTTGGACTGCTGACCCATATCTTCACCCAATTCCTGTTATTTAATACTCAGATCAGGTTAGGCATTTTCTATGTCCTCAAAAATGTATTATTTCGTTGTGTTATGAACATCTGTAATTCTCTTAGCTTATTATCGAACAGAAACCATTGTTGTAATTTGGTCCCATATCAGGAAGAAGGCAAGCTATGTTCTGGAGTTCTACTGCTCACTGGAAGATTTTTTTATACCCCCATACTCTAGTCTTTTGTAACTTTAAAATCCATACCACCCTCCAGGACTGACTCAAAGCCATAACCATGATTTTATTGCAGAATCATTTTCTCAGACAAAAACATAAGGTAGATGGTTGGAAAGGTTTCAGCTTCATGAATTCTGAAAGACATTCTTTTGTCAGTTCATTGGTGTTTTATGAATTACCTAAATCATTTGACATAGGCTGGCAACTTAAGAGAATCATCTTATGAACAGCTATAAAGTAAAGCCTTTTGAAAATTCTTCATTGAATGAATGGATGTTGTTTCAATGATTACATCTCAAACACTTTAAAGGGAAGAAGACTAAATTCCCCCATGTAAAAAGAATTCATCTCAAGCCCTGATTTGGACTCGTATTTTCTTAATACCAGCTGATATTTAATGCAGGCTCTTTTTATTCACATCAAGTCCACAGTCCATTGAGAGACACAAGTGTCTTTATGACCCCATGAGTAATTAGCCAGATGAAATTTAACATCTGAAGCAAATTTTCCAGAGCATAACCTTATTCTTGGAAGAAAATTAGCTAACCAAAAGAGTTGGATCCATCTTTTTCTATTTTAAAAGTATCAAATTTATTCTTAAGTAAAATATAATGAAATAAAATAATATAAATCAAGACAAGAATGCTCCCCTAAGCCTTTTCCAATAAAAATAATTTCCTAGTCTGTTTGAAGTTAGAATTAACATACTGGGTTTTCATGAACAAAAATTAAGTAATAGCAAGCAGAATGTTAAGGAGAAACTCTTAAAGAAGAATGTCTTCAAAGGGGCTGTAGGGTAATAATTTGTACTTAATAAGCTAAATTCTTTTATATTTTTATAAATCTAATTCTTCAAGGATGTTCTATCATATAGGAGAGTCAAATGAAACAAATAAGATTTATTTTCCTTTCTGAATAATAATTACTATAACTATTTAGCCAATATTATATACGGTTAAATACAAAGAAACAAGAGGCATGTGAATGCTTAGTTTCTTTGTTTATAATTTTTCCCTTGAAATGAGACTCAAGCAAAATGGATCACTTCATTAATGGATTTTCTTCATTAATCAAAAGGAGAGAACCGAAGCTAGAAGTTTTTCAGTCTATGCGTGCTCTCAGTCCAGAAGCTCCTAATTCCGTGTTCTTAAAGACATAAGTGAGTCTCAGCATCAGGGCACACCTTGCCTTGGTGTTCCCACACAGTTTCCCAAGCACTGTCAGAGTAACTGGAATTTAACCAGACACACAGGAAACTCTACCTTGATCTCTACCTGAAAAGGGTCAGAAACTAACAACCTTAACTATTATAAAATATGTGGAAAAGAGTCATAGATTCTATATGTATGACATGCACTAAGACATAGTCAACAGTATATGTTTTCTATATTAACCCAAGCATTCAGCTCGAGATTCAAGAAAATTTATCAATTTAAAAAGTCCTAACAAAATTAATTATTTATTCATCTCTCTTTTGCTCTCTCATCTCCCTTTCTCATTACCTTTCTCTCCCTCTTTCCTTTCTTTTCCTCCCCCTCACTTATACCTCCTCTTCCTTTCTCTCCCTCCCATAGGAATATTTTTTTCTTTTATAGGATATTTTCTTTATTTACATTTCAAATGTTATCCCCTTTCCAAGATTCCCCTTTGAAAACCCCCTATCCCATCTCCCTTCTCCTATTTCTATGAGGGTGCTCTACCACCCACCCACTCACCAACTTCCACCTCCTGCCCTGGCATTCCCCTACACTGGGGCATCGCATCAGACCTTCACAGGACCAAGGGCCTCTCCTCCCATTGATGCCCAACAAGGTAATCCTCTGCTACATATGCGGCTGGAGCCATGGTTGCTTCAAGGGTACTCTTTGGTTGGTGGTTTAGTCTCTGGGAGTTCTGGGGGTCTGATTAGTTGATATTGCTGTTTCTTCTATGGGGCTGCAGACCCATTCAGTTCCTTCAGTCCTTTAACTTCTTCATTGGGGACCCTGTGCTCAGTCCAATGGTTGTATGAGAACATCTGCCTTTGCATTTTTCAGGCTCTGGTAGACTCTCTCAGGAGACAGCTATATCAGGCTCCTGTCAGCAAGCACTTCTTGGCATCCACAATAGTGTCTGGGTTTGGTGAGTGTATATGGAATAGGTCCCCAGGTGGATAATTCTCTGGATGGCCTAGATGTCATACAGACCCTAAGAGACCACAAATGCCATCCCAGGCTACTATACCCAGCAAAACTCTCAAGTAACATAGATGGAGAAAACAAATTATTCCACTACAAAACCAAATTTACACAACATCTTTCCATAAATCCAGCCCTACAAAGGATAATAGATGGAAAACTCCAACACAAGGAAGGAAACTACACCCTAGAAAAAGCAAGAAAGTAATCTTCTTTCAACAAACCCCAAAAAAGATAGCCACACAAACATAATTCCACCTGTAACAACAACAACAAAAACAGGAAGCAACAATCACTTTTCCTTACTCAACATCAATGGACTCAAATCCCCAATAAAAAGACATAGACTAACTGGATATGGATATTTCCTATTAATCCTATAGGAATGTTTATCAATACTTATAGCATGAAGTAAACGAAGGCTATGAGGGTGTTAGTTGCTAGTATTTTGTAGTTAAGGGTCTATAGTAGTATAATAAACTCTAAACAAACAATTTATAGCCAGAGGTGTGAAAATTTCTTTGATCTTATGCACAAATGTAGGCTTTCTGAACCTATCTACTCACAGTGCCCAATCTACTCTTCAAACTCTCTGAAATTTCTTAGCTTTTGAAATTCTTTCTTCAAAATACTTAAGTATTTTACTGAAATATTATTTACTTAAGTAGTTTTGCTGAAATTGCTCCTGACTATAAACATAAACTCTATCTTGGAAACATGCCATCAATACAAGTGGTTAAAAAGTCAAGTCTTTGATGATGAGACAACGCTTCCTCCTGCAGGCACTGGTTTCTGGTGCAGAAGCTTTTCTTCTGAAGCCTCTCATTGTTTCTCTTTCTCATGGTGCAAATAGCTGATAGTTGGCTTCCTGGGTTGCTTATCCAGTTAATGTGTGGCCCATTAGGAATAGAGCCAGGAGTAACCCATCTCTGTATCCACTACATTCAATCCCTAAATTCAGTAAGATTAGAAAAGTTGAATTCTCATCTTTGAAGCAAATCCTCAGTTATATTCTTCATTACTGATTTCTAGTAGTGTGATAGTCTGATGCACTTTAAACTATTTTCTCTTAGGAAAGATCACTCTAGGTCAGGAAGCCAGAAAATAAGGTTTATCCTTCCTTTCCAAGGTCACAGCAGCATCTCTAGTCCCTGTCTACTGCTGGTTTTATTTTATTGTAACAAACATTGTAGCATCTTCATTTATTCCATAGGGAAGGTATATAGATAATAGGGACTAGCCAGGGGAAAGCTCTCAGCTCTTCCAAGTACAAAGCAGGAAAGTGATTAACCATTGGAACTGAGGTTCAGTGCAGGTGCCTTAGTTGAGTATAGATACATGGAGGGTTGAAGAGGTTTCTCTTTATCCTGTTGATGTCATGGCTCGTTTTTCCTACTATCATCTACAAAAGAGAAATAAATTCTTGTAAATAGCAATGGCTTCCTCCTGAAATCACAATAGGTAGCAGGTATCTAGCTGCCAGCAATGTGAACAATGGAACCAGAAGTGAGTTTTCCTTTTTTGATTCTTTCGGACCCTTGTTAACCCACCAAGGATTTTCTTTCTCGCTCCTTAGAGCAGATCACTCAGTACAGAGAGCATCTACTCAAGTATTCTCTGCTGTTATCTGCCTCAAGCAAGTGTGTCCTGTACAATTCTGTATATAATTTGGCATTTTCTGTCTTCCAGATGTGATCTTTCTATCTCCTACTCCCTGCACCACAGTTGGGCCCTAAGCATAAAATCACTTGGTACAAAAATCTTCGTATTAATGTTCTGTATCAGCTAAGAGTGACACATCCTTGACTCCTGTGTGATTGTTTCCTGATTGTTGCAATTCAGTGGTTTAGTCTATTGGAAGAGATTACATCTTAAGTACCCCTTCTAAAATGTTATTGCAATTCTTATTTTTAAACTAACAAATTTTTATCAAATTGGAAGAGAGAGTAAGTGGCTATAAATAAAATCTGATTCTTGTCTCCTTTCTTGTGAAAAATTTTAAAAATTAAAATCTCCCAACTTAAAAGCTCTTTCCCAGCAGCTCCTTGATCTGGCTTGTGTGACATCAGATTATGTGTAGATTATTAAAACCTGCTCCTATTTTAAGCCATCCTGCATTGAAAATATCATCTAAAAAATTAATCCTAAAAGTATTATAACTTTTAAGAAGTAAAATTACCCTGACAAAGTAAGACTAATTCCAATGCATAAAAACTATAACAGACATTAAGAACTAGTGATAAAACATAAAGAAATCCAAGGTTATAGGGACCTTTTCCATCCCTACTGTGGACCTCGCAAGCCTGGTTTATAGTGGCACTGAAAGCAATTGCAATCAATAATAACCCTAAGAGGGTGGCCTTATTTCTGCAAAACTACTTCCATAAATTTTCACTTAATGGAATTGAACAGAAAGTGGTTCTGAGGCATTCACAGTGTCCTCTCTTTCAAGTAGGAAGCACAGTGAAAGAAGCCTTCCTAATCACCAGATTCCAAGGTTAAGGAGAAAAAAACAAATTATCTGCCTTTGTGTTTCCTCTCATCCTAAAAGCTAGCATTGTGCTATACAAGCACATCATGAAAAAACAGAAACAAAAACAAAACAAAACAAACAAACAAACAAACAAATAAAAAAAAAAAAAAAAAAAAGTAGAAGCCAGCAAATGCTGTCCCCAAGAAAAGCAGACAAAGCAACGGAAAAAACTGAAAATGTGTCTGTACATGAGAAAAAGAAAAATCTTTCTTTTCTCTTGCTTGAAATAAACAGAATGAAATAGCAAAAGGAAAGTGTACACACAACAGTAGAGTGCTTAGCAGTCTGTCACTTTAGTCACAGACATGATGCTCTGACAAACTTCTCTTTGATTCAGTGTTTCAGGCAATTGGTTCCATTTAAAACCAGTTGGGTATAAAAAAGAAAAGTGAAGGGTCATATTAAGCAAGGTGATCCAGACATGAAAAGAACAAGGTGCTAATGCTTATGTTATATTAGCACCACAGACCTCTGGAGACTATATACCTCCCCGAGTCTCTTTCGTCACAGAAATTATTTGATATACTTAACTGTTATCTGTGACAGGCTTACAGACCTAAATGATTACACTGAAGGCAAATAATGTCAGAGTGGGAAGTGCTGTTTCCAGAGCTGATCTGGGCTTTATCTGCTGACATTGCCTGTGATAGTTTGGTTGTAATAGTACTCAAAGAATATCCCTGTGTTGGAACTTCATGTGAATGCTGGGAAGAGTTATCCTCCACAGCTCAGAGCTGCTTATCCTATCTCCCTTTCACTTCAGACCTGTCACCCTTAGCTCTCTCGGGAGATAAAATCAAGAGACAATTGTACACGCCCACACTGAGAACTGGCTTTAGTAACTGGCTTCTTTCACCTGGAAGAGCAAACTTGCGGCCTTCGATTTGTCATGGTGCAGAATGTTGAAAGATAAAACCCGTCTGGCTCACAGTTGCCAACAAAACAGATAAATTGCTACTGACTGATGCTGGAGTGTCAAGACATCTCAAAAGTGCCAGGCAGTTTATATTTTCTGCAATGCTCTTAACACTAAATTAAAAAAGATACTGAACAGCATTAGAACTGACAGAGTGTAAAAAAGAAAACCAGTATCAATAAAATGACTCAGAAGTTAAAGGAAGTGAAGCTTTAAACATCAAGTCCAAATTGATCTGTAGACAAAGACTCCCTCCTAGAAAAATAAAATGCAGTCAAAAGCTCATTGATAGAGACAAAAGATGGACTCATTACAGTGCCTACGAAGCTGTCTGATAAACTGCAAAGCAGAGACAAAGGTTTTTGTTAAAAGAGTGCTCTGAGGCCTTACCCGCCATCTGCCACTTGCAGCCTACAAGAACATTCCTTAGTAAGACATGTGCAAGGCACAAGGAAATGAAGGATGGAGTTAATGTGTGAGACAGAAAGCTTTGGATCACTCAAAGGCATTGCCTGGAATGTCTCGAGTTTGTCATATGCCAACCCTTAACAATAGGGTAAATATCTTCAAACATTAGTTATGAAAAGATTAATATTTAGCAGACCCAAAACTTAGCGAAACATTTATTTAAAATCCTTCATATCTGTGAAGGACAGGTCTGAATGGGCCAAGTCAAGTTTCATGTACAAGGAATGTAATGCTTGTTGATTTTCAGAACACCCATTTTTCCCTAGTTGACTCAAACATTCCTTGCATGTTATGTCTCCTCCACAGCACTTGGGTCCATTTGTGGGGTCAAAGTATTCAGATTTCTGTATGTAGCTCTAAAATCATTCCAACTCTTCTAGTTTAGACAAATTCACCTCAAGCTATTTACTGATTTTTGGCCTGGAAATTATGCCTGCTCTATGATTCAAAAAGAATAGCCACTTTGAAGTGGAGAGACAGAGAGAGACAGAGAGAGAGAGAGAGAGAGAGAGAGAGAGAGAGAGAGAGAGGGAATCTGTAGCTAAGAGGATTCCCTGTCATTTCCATCAAGAGGACATCTATGGGAGACAGAAAGCCCACTGCTGAGTTCTCTGTAGTTACATGTTGAAACCTTTTGGCTACAACTCCAGTGAATAACAGAGCAGTAGGAATTTCACAAAGGAACAGAAAGGAATGCTTTATTTTTTCAGGGCCTTCCTAACAACCTATTCACACTTTCAGAATTATAACATAGGCTGAGACCCTTTCTTTCTCTTTTTCTTTTTTTTACTATATTTAATATAGATATGAGTGTTTATTCCAATAATCTAGGAAATGAAACTCTATGCATACCACTTTGTTATGTTGCACAGTACAAAAAGTCCTCTGCAAGTGTACTGTATTCTTGTGACAGCTCTTCCAACATTCCAGAAGTGGCCTCTGCTCTCTTTTCTACTCAGTGCACAGGAAACATCTGGTGGCCTGGGCCACAGGCTCAGGGGCCACTGATTCCAGGTGTTAGTCTCTGATTCAAAGATAACCCATTTATTCTAATGCCTTCCTTACATCTCCAGAGCAGATTCTTATAGGGGGAAGTCAGCTCCAAGAGCAATCTCTGTTCAGAAATCATAAGAGAAGTGTGGGGGCCTGCTGGTCCAGCCTGTAGCATCTGGAAATTACAAGTTTGCCTTCCCTTTCTGAAGATACACAGCAGCAGGTGGGCCATGGAAGTGGAGTTTAGCTCCCAAGTGGCCTCAGGATGGGCATAGATACTCTTTTATTTATTTATTTTTATTGGGTATTTTATTTATTTACATTTTAGATCCCTGCAAAGGGGTCATTCTAAATAACTGGCCTGGTACTCTCCAGTATCTACAAGATGTTCAAGCTGTTCTTCAAATTATGGTAAATCCGAGGCTTCAGTGTCCAGAGTGTTGTATGTAATCAACATGTGTCATATGTCTGGCTCCCTCTTCCTCTTTAGGGATCACACTGTGTCAGAATCTTAAAGAAATCTCCTACTCATGACTCTTTTCTTTATCTCAGGGCACAATTCCATTACATATCTTGCACATTTAACATTGCCTTGACAATAGGATCTTTGGTGAAGAAGGTAGCAAGTGTTTATGTCCAAAAGTTAAAGATGGTTACCAGGCTTTAATTTGACTACCTTCAGATTCTACCTATGAAAAAGTAATTGGAAAGATCAGTAATTGGAAAGACTAGGCACATACCTAAACATAGTAAAAGCAATATACAGCAAAACAGTAGCCAACATCAAACTAAATGGAGAGAAAATTGAAGAATTTCCACTAAAATCAGGGACTAGACAAGGCTGCCTAATCTCTTCCTGCTTAGTCAAAATTGGACTCAAAGTCCTAGCCAGAGCAGTTAGATAACAAAAGGAGGTCAACAAGATATAAACTGAAGCAGAAAAAGTCAAAGTATCACTATTTACAGGTGATATGATAGCATATACACTTCAGTGACCCCAAAAATTTTACCAGAGAACTCCTAAACATGATAAACTACTTCAGCCAAGTGGCTGGATATAAAGTTAACTCAAAGAAATCAGTAGCCTTCCACTACTCAAAGGATAAACAGGCTAAGAAAGAAATTAGGCAAATGACACTCTTCACAGTAATCACAAACAACATAAATTACCTTTGTTTGACTCTAACCAAGCAAGTGAAAGATCTGTATGACAAGAACTTCAAGTCTCTGAAGAAAGAAATGGAAGAAGATCTCAGAAGATGGAAAGATCTCCCATCTTCATGGATTGGCAGGATTGATATAGTAAAAATAGCCATCTTTCCAAAAGCAATCTACAGATTCAATGCAATCCCCATAAAAATTCCAACCCAACTCTTCATAGGCTTAGAAAAGGCAATTTGCAAATTCATTTGCAATAATAAAAAACCCCAGGATAGTGAAAAATATTATCAACAATAAAAGGACTTCTGCAGAATCACCATCCCTGACCTCAAGCTGTATTACAGAGAAATAGTAATAAAAACTGCATGGTATTGGTGCAGAGACAGGCAGGTAGATCAATGGAATAGAATTGAAGACCCAGAAATGAACCTACCCACCTATGGTAGGTTCATTTGATCCTTGATCTTTGACATAGGAGCTAAAATCATCCAGTGTAAAAAAAAAAAGACAGCATTTTCAACAAATCATGCTGGTTCAACTGGCAGTCAGCAAGTAGAAGAATGCATATCAATCCATTCTTATCTCTTTGTACAAAGCTCAAGTCCAAGTGGATCAAAGATGGCCACATAAAAACAAATACACTGAAGCTGATTAGAAGAGAAAGTGGGGAAGAACCTAGAAGACATGGGCACAGGGAAAAATTTTCTGAACAGAACACCAATGGATTATGCTCTAAAATCAATTGACAAATGAGACCTCATAAAATTGCAAAGCTTCTGTAAGGCAAAGGACACTGTCAATAGGACAAAATGGCAACCAATGGATTGGGAAAATACCTGATATACATCTGATAGAAGGCTAATATCCAATATATACAAAGAACTCAAGAGGTTAGACTCCAGAGAACCAAATAACCCTATTAAAGTGGGGTATAGAGCTAAACAAAGAATTCTCAAATGAGAAATATCTAATGGCCAAGAAGCACCTAAAGAAATGTTCAACATAATTAGTCAACAGGAAAATGCAAATCAAAACAACCCTAAGATTCTACCTCACACCAGTCAGGATGGTTAAGATAAAAAACTCAGGTGACAGCAGATGCTGGCTAGGATGTAGAGAAAGAGGAACACTCCTCCATTGTTGGTGGGATTGCGAGCTGGTACAACCACTCTGGAAAGCAGTCTGGAGGATCCTCAGGAAACTGGACACAGTGCTATCTAAGGATCCAACTACATCACTACTGGGCTTGTACCCAAAAGATGTTCCTATATATAACAAGGACACATGCTCCACTATGTTCACAGCAGCCTTATTTATAATAACCAGAAGCTGGAAAGAACCAAGATGTTCTTCAACAGAGGAATGGATACAGAAAATGTGGTACATTTACACAACGGAGTAATACTCAGCTATTAAAAACATAGAATTTATAAAATTCTTAGGCAACTGAATGCAACTAGAAAATATTATCCTGAGTGAAGTAATCAAGTCACAAAAGAACATACATGGTATGCACTCACTAATAGGTAGACATTAGCCCAAAAGCTCAGAATACCCAAGATGCAATTCACAGACCACATGAAGCTCAAGAAGAAGGAAGACCAATGTGTGGATGCTTCAGTCCTTCTTAGAAGAGGGAACAAAATACTCAAGGGAGAAAATACAGAGACAAAGTTTGAAGCAGTGCCTGAAGAAACGGCTATCCAGAGATGGCCTCACCTGGGCATCTACTCCACATAAAGACACCAGACCCAGACACTATTGCAGATGCCAAAAAGTGCTTGATGACAGGAGCCTAACATAGCTGTCTCCTGAAAGGCTCTGTCAGAGCCTGACGGATACAGGGGTGGATTTTGTTCAGCCAACCATTGGATTGAGCATGGGGTCCCCAAAGGAGTTAGAGAAAGTGCTGAAGGAGCTTAAGGGGTTTACAACCCTGTAAGAAGAACATCAATATCAACCAACCATATCCTCCAGAGCTCATAGGGACTAAACCACCAACCAAAGAGTACACATGGAGCAAACACACACACACACACACACACACACACACACACACACACACACATATATATATATATATATATATATATATATATATATATATATATATATATATATATATATATCAGAGGATGGCCTTGTCATACATCAATGGGAGGAGAGGCCCTTTGTCTTGTGGAGGCTTGTTGCCCCAATGTTTGGAAATGCCAGCGCAGGGAGGTGTGAGTGAGTGGGTGGGTGGGTGGAGGAACACCCTCATAAAAACAAGGGTTTCTATGGAAACCTGGGATGGGGGTTTCTGGAGGGGAACCGGGAATAGGGGATAACATTTGAAATGTAAATAAATAAAATATGCAATAAAAAGAAAGAAAGAAAAATTAGTAGTCTTTATTGAAATGTTTGTGACAAGTTAGTGACATATAGCAGGGTTTTCTTGCTGTAAGCCCTGTGGAATTTAAATAATTTTTCTGTTCAACAGGGTCCTGAATAGAAGGCAGAAGTCATTGTATTTTCTCAAGTTATCTGATAGTGTTACAGAGGAATCTGTATTTGTCCATGAATATTACTAGGTTCTAAAGAAGGACATCAATGGATACTTAGGAGTATTTATAGGGGATGTTTTATAGTGGCTTGGAGAAGACTGGGCAAAGGCCCATATGGATATAGCAACTGTCCCCTGGGATACTTACAGAGCATTGGCTACAGTGAATAAAGCACATTAAATACAGTATATACATAAATACAGAACCAAGATATAATCTATTTGACAAGCCTGCCAAAAAGATGTTATTTCCCTTGCTAAGCATGAAATAGTCTAAGCTTGAACTGTTTGCTTAATTTAACAAGCAATGCAGTTTGTAAACAGCCACAATGTAAGCCTAGGTCTGTCATTCATCAAGCGCTGGAAAAACTACAACCCACACCCTTCTGTCTTTTGAACCTGATATCAGATCACATGTGTTTAGTTTAGATCAGCAATGTGCGTAGTGGTAAGAGACAAGGGTTTCTTCTATAAAATGTAAAATCACAATTTTTCTAATCAGTCTCGACCATAACTTGGTACTCAGGACTGCAGGAGAGGACTGTGGTTTGTTGGCTATTCTCCAGCACCTCAACAAATGCTTTGTCGAAGGGGTGGTTTGTGGGCAGAATGAACAGCAAGCTATTGGGGTTAGGTTGAGTGAAGGGAACAGATCTCCCCTGAAACATTGTTTCTCAATGGACGTGGGGCACACTCCTCATCACAATGTGGACTGTTTCTGATGTCAGTTCTAAAAAGGCTTTTGCACTAGCACTATCCTAACTAATCAAGAGCTGTAGTCTTTTGCCTTCTCTACAAAGCCTTACCTAATGTGGTAAATGCTCATATCAGCTTCTACTCATGAACACCCTAGGCATGCAAAAAAAAAAAAAAAAAAAAAAAAAAAAAAAAAAAAAAAAAAACTTGTCCATTAGAACAAAATGGCAACTGGATATTTCTGGGAGAATTTGTTCTACTTTTATAATTGTGGAATAATTGTGCTACTGTTCTCTATAAAAGCAACATTGCCAATTTTCTTTTATGTTAGATTTCTGCCTTTTTTGTCTTATCCTCTATTTTTTGTTGTCCTGGGAGACTATATCCTTTTGAGATGGCTTCATTATCGTCTCTATCCTATGCTTGTTTATTTTGTTTTGTTTTTTTGTCTATTAGAACACAGACCATGATAGCTGACATGGAAAGTGAGCCAAGAAAATACTTGTGATGGAATTCTAGAATTGGGTCTCTCAAGGGTCTGATCACAATCAAGGACAGTGACAATCCCTGATATATCCAGAATTGATATACCAGAGCATGTTTCTGAAGTATAGGGGTGAAAGACAGGAGAGAAGGCTGACCATTGGGTCATCCTGGAACACTGGAACCTAAACAGTGTGGGTGAGAGGTGACTCTGAAGGGCTTGAAATTTTCCAGGTTTTGCAAACTGTCTTGAAGGCTTTAAACAAAACAAGAATTCAATATCCAACTACTAAGTTAGAGATTTGACAGCCAGCAGGTTTCTGTGTTAGCATTAAAACATCTTCTACAGTCTTAGGGCAAAGCACATCAAAAAGAAAGGGGAGGATTGGATCGTAAAGATAGGAGGTAAATGGAGAATCAATATGTAATTTGAAAATTCATTATTTACTAGAGCAAAGTTTCTTATAAGGATTAATGGCTCTTGGAGATTAGGGATAGATAGAAGCTATCTCTACATGAAGCAAGGTACAAGCAAAAGCCACTTCCAACCCATCATTTCCAGCAGCAGATCTCTAGAATATCTGGAATACAGAGCTTAGCACCATAGTGTTAGAGACCTACAGAGACAGTCTTTAACCAAGGCATTTAGCCCTGAAACTATGGCCATCACTGGGTTGCTTACGGCAGCACATGGGAGTTCTGAGTGCTGTTCCAGGTGGCACCTAGAGGTAAGAGAAGAATGTATTTACAGTGCTCAAACCCTGAGATGGTCTCTGGCAATTCGGTGTCTAATGATTATCTCTGAACAGAAAATCATAGCAATGATGGCACCAACTGGGCACAGCAAGTAAGAAGGCAAACTCAGATGTGAAGATCTAGGAAACTCACTACTCTAGCAGAGTAGCTTAGTTCTGCAGAACCGTTGGATGAGTAAGAGGAAGCTAACAACTGTGCTAGATGAAGAATGGGATTATAGAGTCTCCTTAAGGTCTTGACAGCGTGCACGCTACTGCTCATTTCAGGAACCCCATGTGTATAAGCTTTAGCATATGAATGGTAGCCAGTCATCACCTTGAAGTTACAGTGACAAAATGAATCCAGGGAAGGACATTAAACAATCTGAACAGTGAAACAGCCTGGGTTGGACATGATGCCACTTTTAGTCTCACCTGTGGTGGCAGATAGTTCCATTCAAAGAAAGTCTCTCTCAACTTGCCGAACCACACATAAGCACAGCTTGTGTCAATAAGCGTGCTTCATGGCTTTCAGAAATGCCAACAGGACTGGCTTTGTACTTCGGAACAAGCAGCCTGAAACAAATACCCTTGGTGGTGACCTTCAAGCAACGGGAAGAAAGTGTGAAAGGACAAGAGGCCCCTGAGTGATGGGCTTTGCTTAGAAGGATTCTGCTCAGCTCTCAGAAGTTCTGCATGAACTGAGCCCAACTGCCTCCAGCAGCAGAAGGAAAAATATTCACTTATATTAGCTTCTCTCCTTTCTCAGTCATTCTGCTCTGTCTTGCTCTAATTTCTGGTTTTCTAGATCATCTCTCAGACAGATTACCTGCCCTGGAGACTCTTCGCAGGCTCTGCTTTTAGTGGAAACTAAAGTAAACCACCCAATTTCACTTTGTCCCTGACATCCCTGCTGCTTTGACAAATGTAGCCACTCCCGCTGGAAGTGTAGACAGGTTGCAAAAAAAGGATAAAGAATATTTATTATTTAGAGCACCTGAGGTATGAGTCTGGGTGAGCTGCCAGATTGCAGATTTCTCCTGCTTAGCAGAATCTTGCCATAAAACTTGGATGCCCAAAATCTACTATCATAGCCAGACAAGTTGTTCCTATGGGGATTTTTAACATTCACTGAGATGACATACTTTCAGAAAAAAAAAAAATTCACCTGGGAGCAAACTTGAAAACATTGGAAGGAGTATACCTCACAGACCTATAATTTTTCACCTTTCAGAGACCCGTACCCAGCTGCCATCGTTAATACAGCTTCAGGAGCATTTCAAGTTGTCCCTGGTGAGCTGTCTGCTGCTAGTTCTAATCACCACCTTCTAAGAAACATGAAGTGTAAGAGTGTCTAAAAGCTTAGATCAATGAGTCATGAAGAAACTAAATGGAACGCCTAGACTCCAGAGCGTGATACAGCATGGCAATGTTGACTGGTGCTCGCTGAGGCATGGCAGTGGGAATAGCATTTAGCATTTAGCGGTTCTTAGCTATAAAACACTGAAGTGTGTGTGTGTGTGTGTGTGTGTGTGTGTGTGTGTGTGTGTGTGTGGTGTGTGTGTGTGTGTGTGTGTGTGTGTGTGTGGTGTGTGTGTGTGTGTATGTGTGTGTGTGGTGTGTGTGGTGTGTGTGTGTGTGTGGTGTGTGTGTGTGTATGTGTTGTGTGTTGTGTGTGTGTGTGTTGTGTGTGTGTGTGTTGTGTGGTGTGTGTGTGTGTGTGTGTGTGTGTGTGTGTGTGTGTGTGGTGTGTGGGTTGTGTGTGTGTGTGTGTGTGTGTGTGGTGTGGGTTGTGTGTGTGTATATGTGTGTGTGTATGTGTGTGTGGTGTGTGGGTTGTGTGTGTGTGTGTGTGTATTCTATAGCAGCCTTTGATGTAGGTGCTCTTGCCCTTATTTTTGAAAAAGCTGTAACAAAGTTTTTAAAATGTATTCTTCTCTCTTATATTACATCCCAACTGCAGTTCCCCCTTCTTCTCCTAACAGTCCCTCCCTCTACCTCTCCTCTTCCTCAGATCCATTCCTTCCCACCTTGCCTTTCTCTTCAGAAAAAGGTAGGCCTCCAAAGAATAGCAACCAAACATGGCATATGGAGTTGCAATAAAATTGGGCACTTCTACTATCATTGTTAGAAGCCCCACTAGAAGACCAAACTACACAACTATAACATATATGCAAAGAGCCTCTCAGGCCTGTACACGTTCCCCATTGTCACATCAGTCTCTGTGAGCCCCTATGAGTTCGGATTAGTTGGTTCTGTGGGGATATTTTTGTGCCATCATTGTCCATTGTGGCTCCTGTAATCTTTCCTCCTGGTCTGTCTTCTGCAGTATTTGTGGAACTCCAACTGATGTCTGTCAGTAGGTGTCTGTTTCTGCTCCTGTCATTTACTGGATGAAGCCTCGATGCTACTAGCCTCTTGTCCACTAACATAGCAGAGTATCATTAGAAATCATTTCAGGGTTTTTTTTTCCCCCAATCATACTTGATTTTATCCTAGGTCTCTGGGATGTCCAGCATCCTGTTCCTGACCCTCCAGGAAGTGTCAGGGGTGGGTCCCCACTCATGTTATGGGTCTCAAGATGGACCACTCATTGGTTCACCACTTCCACAACTTCTTTGCCACCTTTACCCCAGAATATTGCAGGTAGGACAAATTGTAGGTTGAAGATTTTGTGCCTGGGTTGGTGTCCCAAACCCTCCACTGGAAGGCTTACTTGGTTATGGACAACTGCCAATTTAGGCTCCAGTATACCTATTTCTAGGAGTCTTAGCTACAGTCACCCTTGTAGATTTCTAGGAGATTCCATTGCACTTGATTTCCACCTTGCCCATGAAGTGCACCCACCCCCGATTCCAGTTGTCTCTCCTGGTACTTTTTATTTCCATTCTATCCCAGTTTGATCTACCCTGTTCTCATCCTCCCCTGCCCTCAGTCCACTAGCAATACATATTTTATTTCCACTTCCCACAGAGATTCACACATGCACCCTTAATTGCTCCTTGTTATTTAGCTGCTCTGGTACTCTGGATTGTAAGTAGCATGATAATCCTTTGCAGCTAATATCCACTTGCAAGTCAGTACATTTACATATCATGTTTGTTTTTGTGAGTCTGGGTTACCTCACTCACTATAATGGTTTTACTAGCCCTACCCATTTTCCTGAAATTTTGATGTTGTTATTTTTTTAACAACTGAGTAATACTCTATTGTGCAAATGTAACACATTTTCTTTATCCATTCATTGGTATAAGGACACTAGGTTGCTTCGAGTTTCCGGCTATTACAAGTAAAGCTGTGTTGCATATAGTTGAGCAAGTTAACTTTAGATATGGTGTAATGTAGTTTTGGTATATACTGAACTAGTATAGCTGGGTCTTAGGGTACACCAATTCTCAATTTTCTGAGAAACTCCCATGGAAATTTCAAAAGTGGTTTTCTAAATCTATTTGTTGTTCTGTAAATTTCTTGTACCTGTATGGGCATTTCCTTCTAAAGATGAGGAAATTTTTCTTCTATAATTTTGTTAAACATATTTTCTGGGCCCTTGTACTGGGGTTCTTTTCCATTCCTCCTATTATTAGTATTTTTTCCATAGAATCCCAGAATTCCTTGATGCTTTATATCAAGAATCTTTTTAGATTTAACATTTTGTTGGCCAACATGTTCATTTTTTCTTTTGTATCTTCCATCTCTTGTATTCTTGTATTCTTGTATTCTTGTATTCTGTTGGTGATATTTTTGGCTGTAGCTCTTGCTTGCATAATGAGGTACCTACCTCCAGGACTCCCACAGTTTTTGTGTTATCTTTTGGGTTAGTATTTTCATTTTCAGGTCTTGAACAGTTTTTTTTTCTTCATTTCTTTCACATATTTGAGTTTTATCTTGGCTTTCTTTAAGTGATGTATACCTTTCTCCCCTTTGTGTTTTTCTGGATTACTTCAAGATATTTATCTTTAAGGATCTCTAACATCTTCATAAAGTTGGTTTTAAGGTTATTTTCTTGTGTTTCAGCTTTGTTGGAATATTCAGGCCATGTGAATGTGTAGTAGAACAGTTAGGCTTTGGTGGTGACAAATTGAACTGGATATTGTTAATTGTATTCTTAAACTGGCCCTTAGGAGTCTGGGTTTCAGATAATTACAGGTTTAGGTACCAACTTCTGAGTTTATTCTTGTCAAATGGGTGTTTTGTTCTTTAGTTTCTCTTTCCTCCATAGTCTTCTGTCCTGAGTGGCCTGTAGTTCTGGTGGATGGTGAGTCCTCTGGTCCACCAGGATGCTTCTGCTGAGATTTGGGTGGCCTGAATGATTTCTGGGGTTCTGAGATCTGGAATACTGGGAGACTGGTATAGTCTTTGGGGTTCTCGTACCAGTATGGCTTCTGTAGAGCATGGAGCTTATGCCCGAAGTGGTAGGCCAGGATGTAAAGAACCAAGTGGCTGTTGGGGTAAATCTGGGTGAGCTGTGAGGAATGTTGTTGGGTTGGGGGTGGAGTCTTACCTGGGGTTCTGGGACTGGCATAACCTCTAGTAGAGCAGGGGAATTCTGTTGGCGTTCTGGACTGACATTATGGGCATGAGGGGAGGAGGTGCTTTAGGGTGAAATCTGAACAGACGCTGAGAAAATGTTGGTCTGTTGGTGAGGTCTTACCTGGGGTTTCTGGTACCAGTGGCTTCTAGTAGAGCTTCTTCTGTCAGGATTGTCTACAACAGATTTTTGGTTGTGAGCCTAGCCTTTAAAGGCTGAGCTATCTCTCCAGCTCAGAACAGATTTTTAAATGACATACTTTATTATAGTCCAGAAAAAAAAAAAAACTGAAATAAGAACTCAAAGTTCTTAGATTGAGGAGCACTCAGTGATTATATTTGAATGAGTCAAACTGCACTGAGAAGCACAAAGTTACACTTTTATCCCTTTACATGACACTTTGCCTTGCCCTAAATGCAGTGTCAATGAGGACTTTGATTGGATGCCTCTTTGTCTCTATACTGCTTGGAGTCCTTGGAGTCTTTGAGATTATGGATAATTTTCAAAATTAATTTTATATTTTTACTTATTCATGTTATATATATCCTGCTCCATGCCCCCTCCAGGTTACCCCCTTCCACAATACTTCCCTCATCCCCCATTTCTCTTCTGAGCTGGGGAGACGGCTGGGTATCCCCCACCTTGTCATTTCAAGTCTCTGCAAGACTAGGTGTATCCTCTCCTACTGAGGCCAGACAAGGGAACTCAGCTAATAGAACATATCTCATGTACAGGCAACAGCTTTCAGGATAGCACATGCTCCAGTTGTTCAGGACCCACATGAAGGCCAAGCTACACATCTATTACATATGAGTGGGGGTGCCTAGGCCCAGCCCATTTATGTTCTTTTGTTATTGGTTCAGACTCTTAGAGACCCAAGGGTCCAGGTTAGATGGCTCTGTTGGTCTTCCTGTGAAGTTGCTATCCCCTTAGGAGCCAATATTCTGCTTCCCATTCTTCTGTATGAGTCCCCAAGCTCTATACACTGCTTGGCTGTGGGTGTCTGATTCTGTTTGAGTCAGCTGCTAGGTGGAGCCTCTCAAAGACAACATGTTCCTGTCCTCAAACATGATGAAGTATCATTAATAGTGTTAAGGATTGGTGCTCACCCATCGAGTGGGTCTCAAGTTGGGCTGGTTATTGGTTGGCCATTCCCTCACAATCTGCTCCATCCCCCATGCTTGTATTCTTGTAGACAGGATAAATTTTGGGTTGAAAGATTTATGAGTAGGTTGGTTTCTCTATCGCTCTACTGAGGTTCCTGCCTGGCTACAGGAAGTGACGTCTTCAGGTAATATATCCCTAATGCAGTGAGTCAGAGCTAAGATCACACCCACTGATTCATGGGCACTTCCCTTAACCCAGGTCTCCATCTTATCCTGGAGATGGCCCCCACCTCCTCACCCCCATCAGCTGCAAATTTCCATTCATTTTCATGACCATCTAGTAATCTCTCCTGTCTTCCCCAACATCTGACCCTGAACACTACATTCCTTCTTTCAAATAGATGAAAGTGAAAGTATGGGCCAGAAGTGAATTGGCAGAAATAGAAGTGCCATCTTTCACTGTGTGTGTAGCAACCTAAAATGAATGTGCTATTCATTGTAGAATCCATAATGCATGTGTATATATTCTCATTTACATCAATTTCATAAAATTAGTTCTGATGGATATTCTTGGCTGTCAATACCTGGAATGAATTAAAATTTTTAAAAAGGGGGGCGGGGCATACATGTTAGAGATTTTTGCTTAATTTGAAGTAAGAAGATCCAGTATAATCTCTGAAGGAGGAAGATAAGCCTGTAATACAGATCCTTTGAGCTTGGATGAAGACATCTCTTTAATGCAAATCTTGAGGTGAGAAGACAAAGCATTAATCTGGCTCATACCTTCCACTAGAAGCCTATACAAGGACATGCGAGAAGGAAGCTTCGGCTTCTTGCCAGCTCACTGTCACCTTGCTAGAAAATTCATTCCTTCACTGGCATTAGACCAGATGAGACACCCAGCCTTGTGGATTGAGAAATTACTGTATTCTTGAACATTATATTCATAGTCACCCATTGTTGAATTAGCTAGAACACAGCCTACATGATCATTCTTTTTCTTTAATATATATATATAAAGATAGATAGATGATAGATAGATAGATAGATAGATAGATAGATAGATAGATTCATTATATAAATTCTGTTACTCTAGAGAATCCAGAGAAATACATGAGCTTAAGGTATTTATTCTTTATGTGCTACAAGAGTTTTCACAAAATGTGGCTGAAAGTGACTATGTTGATTACATTATATTTTCCTATGGACATAATTCTGGGAATTTTAGGTATACCTATTTTTCTGAATAAAGGTTCTCAACTGAGATTAGTTAGTAAAAAGCTAGAGGGTTAGAATACCAAAACTATAATAATGTGTGAATATTTTTATAATTTTAAAGCTGAACACTTACATATCTGATTTAATAAGCAAAAACAAAACTAAAACCATAGAATGCATTTCTAAAGTACAGGTTTCAGGATCTGACTCCCAATGACAGGATCAAAGTATCTTAATGTAGACCCCTGGTCTTGGAGGTTCCAAGCAAATTTCCTCTCCTCATCCATTGGTTTTACATTGGTTTTACCAGGTGACTTAGGAATTAAGTCACGGGTGTTTAAACTGCATGCTGTATTTTAGGTCCTTGTGTGTTAAAGGCAACAACTTTCAGAACACCTCAAGGTAACTTTGTTTCACTGGTATGGAGACGTGTAGGGTCTAGCTGATGGCTCAGAGGGTAAATCCCTTGCCACTTAACCATAAGGATTAGAGTTGGCATCTCCCAGAATCCCAGTATATGATATGACAAGTAGGCACTGTGATGTGCCTGTAATCTTTGGAGGCCTAGACAGGGGATCCATGGAGCAAGCTTGACTCACAATACACACCCACACCCACAGACACAGACACATACATTATTCAATGCACATGTGCCTACCCATTTATGTGTATATTATATACACATATATTCCTGGACACTACACATATATACTTGCCCCACCCCCAAAGTCTGCAAATTGGGACAGTCAATAGCTCATTAATGCTAAGAAAGGTCTCCATGTAACTTCTGAACCTCTTTCTCACAACAGCTTCTTAGTTCTTACTTAAAGCTGTGATGTTCTCCTCAGAGACTGCATCCTTTGTCATGGAGATATTAAATGTCTACAACAGGCTTAGGTTGGTTTCCAGTCTCTTCTACATGCTTCTTTCATGAGCTTTATGCCTCTGATTCTATCTCTTATGGTTGATGCTCATAGTTGTGTTCATAGTTGGCTGCTTCTTCTGTTTCACAGAGTATATAGGGATAAGTTTAGATCATTGTTGGTGAATTTTCTTCCTCAACAGGTAGAGTCATTAAAATCCTTTGTACCACTTCACTTTTCTTTGTTAATAGCTAATATTCAGTCATCTTTCTACTCTCACACAGTTAAGGACCTTCTTTTTATACCTACCCACTAAAATCACCATTATATTGAAAAAAACAAATTTAGGATTGACTATTTCAGTACACAGTTACATAAAAACGATAGGTTCTCTGAGAACATTTGAGTTTTGTGTTGTGACTCTTCTCTGCTGAACAATACACAAGCAGTCAATACAGAAGGTGATTCTAGTTTCTGACAGATTTGTTTACCTGGGCTGGGACTGCCTTCTGTTAGCATGCTATCCCTGCCTGATAAAGAATATGCATACTGGAGTCAGTAGATTCTGGTCATACCAACTTAGAAAATCTCATGATTTATGGCTGCGCTGCTTACATTAGAGACACTGCCCTGTGAGGAAGGATACAGGAAAAGATTCTCAACATCCATGTTTTCGTTGGAATTTCCTTCTATAGTTTGTATCTTGGAGAAAACAACAGCAACAAAAACTAGTATTTTGCTTCTCCTGAGAAGATACTATCATCCTTGACTAAATAATACAGGGAGACTGTGTTAGTTAGGATGTCTATTCCTGTGAAGGGGTACTATGAATACAACAACACTCTTTATAAGGAAAAAATATTTCATTGGGGCTGGCTTACAGTTTCAGAGGCTTAGTCCATTATCATCCCAGTGGGAAGCATGGTGATGTACAGGCAGATATGTATTGGAGAAAAAGCAAGAGTTCTAGATCTGAATTCGCAGGAAGCAAGAAAAGACATTGACACTGGACCTGTCTTGAATTTCTGAAACCACAAAGCCCAACCCCAATGACAAGCTTCTGCCAACTTGGCCACAACTCCAACGATGCCACTCCAATGAATCTATGGGGACAATTTTCATTCAGTCCACTACAGAGACAGGCATGCATTCTTGACCACATCAGAGTGAAGCTCCTATCATATATTCCAAGTCAGGCCACAAGATCAGATGGTGATTATCAAGTATTACAGACTCTATTGTAAGCAAAGTTCAATAGATATTTTTCAAAAAAAACAACCTGTATCTTTGTTTTCCATGTGCTCTCAATATGATTTATAGATACATTTTAAAAATTAAATGCTTGCTCACCACTTCTGCCTATCTTTGTGTGGAGTGGTTCTTTCAGGAGCTTCTTATACTGTTCTATAAGCCATTTCTTTTTATAATTTTAAGAGCTTTGAACATAATGAAGAACTGACAGCTCTGTAATTTGAAGTAGAAACATTTTTCCTAGTTTTCTCTAGTCATTCATTCAGAGATCAGTTTGTGCAAAGTGTTATTTTGCAATTTAATTTAAAATTGAAAATATGTATAACTTAATTAACCACTTTCTTCTTTTTTGAAGTCTGAGTTTAATTGTGAAGAGTATTGGAAAAATAATTTTGCTGAGTAGTTTTTGTCAATCTGTCAGAAACTAGAGTCACCTTGTGTATTGACTGCTTATATGTGTCAAATTGACATAAGTTAAAGTCATCAGAGAGAAAGAGTCTCAGTTGAGGAAATGTCACCATGAGAACTAGCTTTAAGGCATTTTTTCAATTAGTGATTAATAGAGGAGGGCCTAGTCCATTGTGGGTGGTGCCAAGCTTAGGCTACTGGTCTATAAGAAAGTGGGCTGAACAAGCTGTGTGAAACACCCCAGCAAAAAGCGGCCCTCCATGGGCTTTGCATCAGCTCCTGGCTCCTGGGTGAATACCAGTCCTGACTTACTTCAATAATAAACAACAATATGGAAGTGTAAGACAATTAAGCTCTTTTCTCTCACGAATTCGCTTTTTGGTCATTTCAACAGAAGTATTTCCTCCATTAGACTGGCTTTTCAGAATAGCTAAAGCATTGTCTTCATTGCTAATTGATCAAGGAAGACCCACTCCATTGTGAGTTGTACCATGCCTGAGTAGGTAGCGATCGGCTGTATAGAAATGGCAGCTGAACAGGCCAGGGGAACACAAACTAATAAGCAGCAATCCTTTTTGGTCTCTGCTTCAGTTCCTGCCTTGAGTGCTATCTAGCCTTTTCTTCTTTTGATGATGGATTATAAAGGGAATGATAAAATAAAACCTTTCTTGCCTCGTTAGTCTTGATCAGTAACTTAGTTAGGGCTTTATTACTGTGAAGAGGCACCATGATACCTCTTTAAAGAAAAAATAGTTAATTGTGACTGACTTGCAGTTTAGAGGTTTTGTTCATTATTATCATGGCAGGAAGCATGGCAGTGCACAGCCAGAATACATATAACACTGGACAAGGAGCCTAGAATTCTACATCTGGATCAGCAGACAGCAGGAAGAGAGAATGACATAGGGCCTAGAAACCTCAAAGACCATCCCTAGTTGTGGGGAGCCAACAGAAGGCGGCTATCATCCTTGCAGCCATCTTGAGCCATTTACCCTAACAACAGACTTGTTTACAATAGCCTACAAAAGCTGAGCACACTCTCTGATAACATTTTGATTAGATACCCAGGATTTTCCCTTGGGTGTGTGAGACTTAAAGGTATGATTTAGAGCCAAGACTTAAGGGCGTGACTTAAGGTGTGGTTTAGAGATAAGACCTAAGGGCGTGACTTAAGGGTGCGACTTAGAGGTGTGGCTTAGAAGTGAGACATATAAAAGGTGAGAGGCAGACAGAAGAAATCAGTAGGAATTAGGCACTCGGAAGAGAACAGAGAATTAGGCATTAGGCACTTGGCACTTGGAGGAAGAACTTTGAACTGAGAAAGAGACTAGCAACTGGAACTTGGAGGCACTAGGGACTAGGAACTAGGGACTAGGAACTAGGGACTAGGAACTCAAGACTTGGGACTTGGACTAGGAAGAGAGACTGAAGAAGAAATGGGATTGAATCACACTCTGACTGGTCTCCATTCTTCGCATCCGTCCTCACTCTCTCTCTTGCTGAACCCCAACCCACGGACCAGAGCAGTTTGGGGCAGTGCCAGCTCTAACACTTAGCCCCCAAGGTTTTTGGCAGTGCAGGTTCAAACATTGACAGAGCGGTCCCTGACATTTTGGCCCTCAAGCGTGGGGTAGCTCGGGCTGCAACACCTACTGACACATTTCTTCCACAAACACCCCTTCTACTCCAATAAGGTCACACTTAATAGTCACTCCCTGTGAATCCTGGAGGCCATTTACATCCGATGACCACAGTCTGTACTTGATCTTAGCATCAGAAAGCAAATTAGGACAGTATTCTTGGGGAAGCCTTCTTTATGCTTATAAAACAACTCATTCAATTTCCCTAGTCCTAATGTATTTTAGTTTTCAATTTTAATTTCTTGAAGTGGATATAATAAGTAATACAATTGCCAAAAATTATCTTGCTTTAAATTTCTATTTAGATACTTTATACTAATGATAGAAAATTTTATATTTTCCTTGTGAATTTGAGTTTACCCGTTTATTGTAAACTTTTCAACATATCTGTTTTCTACTTTCAGACATTATTTTGCTTAGTTGACAGTCAATAAGACTGTGTGTGTGTGTGTGTGTGTATGTTCACCTCCAAACAATTATTCACATTTTTCAGAGTATTTAGAATAAATTTTATTGATTCATTTTCTTAATATTAACTTTAAAGTTATGTATATAGCTTCAAATCAATAAAATAAAACAAAATATTGAAATTTGATAGTTTAACTTGAACAATTTTGATTGACTTTTCCACACAATCTATCCAAAACTTTATTGACCTCATTTTTGCCATTTAAACTTTACATATATCTTGTTAAAAACAATTCTTAGATAGGTAATTGTTGCTGCATTATGAATTTTTTTGTCTCCCAAAGCATTTACCTTTATTTCAGGTTATAAAAGTACTGATTTTTTTACATATTGATTATAACTTGTTAAATTACTCATCTTGTGGTTTCACTGATTATATTTAATTTCAAGATACTCTGCTATGTAATTCATTTAAAAATTCCCCCCTCTTCCTGTTAACTCCTTTGGCTCAGATTGCTGGGAGTTTTTTGTTTGTTTGTTTTCTGAAAGACTAGCTTATTCCTTCAATGCAGTATTAATGATGCTGTAGTTATTCTTACCTTTTTCACGGATTTACTAGCATAGAAAATGTGCATCCTTATTAATTAAGATTTGCCTTTATGTTCCTGAGATAAATCCCATTTAATCACAATGGATCTTTTAAAATGAATTTCTGATTTAGTTTGCTAATGGCTTACTTATAGCTTTGCATCAATATGTGTGAGTGGAATTAGGCTGTGATTAAAGCATTCATGTGTTTGTAATTGTTGCAATAATTGCCTGATTTGGGATCAATTTTATATTCCCATTGTGTATATTCATCTGAAAGTTTTTCTTGTTTAAAACCCTAAAATGGCTTAGTGATAGCATTTTTTCTTTTTAATTAACAAATCATAGCTTCATTGTATGTAAATTTTTCACAGTACAGTATTGTAAAAAACAGATATGCATGATAACATTGTTTAGAGTAAATAGTGTTTGCTTTCAGGAATAAAATAATAATGGGATGAAAATAAATATGAATGAATTTCTTCTAACTGAATGATGTAGGTCTTGTTTGCTCAAAATATTTCAAAAGTTGTGGCTTTTTGGTTAAGACCTGTTCTTTTGATGAAATCAAGACATGATGTTGATTCATCCCACTTGGATTAATTTGTTCACACAGTCTGCCTGATCTGAAACAAAAAGGTCAAGCCATCAGCAGGGAGTCGTCTTAAGGATTGTAAGCAAGGGGACAATGAAATCACTGAAGTAAATGCCTGGACTACTCCATGAATTGAAAGAAAAATTCAATGTGGTAACAAACTCCAGGTCTGCCTTCAAGAATAGAGGACAGCAACTTGGTGGTTAAAGCAAGCAGATTTTATATGACACTCAGTGTGGTGCAGTTTCTGAGCTGATAGAGGCTGTTTACATTAATAAGAAACTAGATACCCTTGCCTGAGGCAGTTAACCATTGGACCATTGGATAAGGGACGTAGTCATTTTCCTGATAACCAGAAATCTGCCTCAGGAATTTTGAGTTTAGGCTTTTGCTTGCCTAATAACAACCCTTCTGCCCTTCTGCTTACCTTGTCAGAGTCCAGTTTAGAACATTGTTACCAGCTCTGTCATGGAGGAGGGTACTGGTTTGGACTAAACAATTAATCACTGGAAGTATGAAAGGGGTATGGGATGACCTAACGACTCATTGCACATTCAGTGATGAAAATAGTTGACTTTCCACAAGAAAAGCATTAAATTCATTCAACTGATATATTCCTCATCTAACTATGCAATTATGGCATGGTTATGTTTCTCTGTCACTTAAAACAGTAAAGTCTTGATGAGTAAGTCATGGAAATAATATGGAAACCAAGTTTAAACTGGTCCCTTCTTGCAAAAAGTATGGACTTAGTTAGCCAATATACAGGATTTTGTCCCAGAGTGATGAAAATGTGTTTTCCTTGGGTTTCTGAGATATCATGCTTCATGCTTTGAAGGTTTGGAATAGTTTCTAGTGCAGAGTCTGAACGATGTTCTTCCACTCCTAGAGACTTTGGTTTGTCTGCTTACTACTGTATGCTTGACCCTAACCAGGATATTTATATCCTTATATTTATAAGGATATTTATATCCTTAGCCCCACATATACACACTAAGGCTCGTGGAACATCTCAGAAGAAGGGACATAGAGAAAGCAAGAGCTAGGAAACAGGCATAAGGATTATGAAATGCTATCTGTTGGGTATGAAACAGCCAATAAAACATAAATGTGCAGCGACTATGGTTGCCTCTGCTAGTCTGTACAAGATGAAAATTGCTGCTAGTCACTTACATGTGCAGGATGGGTGACTCCTGCAGTTCTTTCTTTCCTTACTGAACAACTACTTATGGATTGATTCAAGAAGGGGGGATCGTTGTCTTCAGTTGTATTCCCAGGGACAGTCATACTATGCTCCACTGGATATTTTCTAGCCCACAGTTACACAGATAATTCTACTTAAACTCATTGGGTCACAAAACAAAACAAAAAGACATGACAATAAAAAGAGTCTTTTTGGAAAAGAGGGCATTTGACAGGTATAAAGAGAATTGGTCTGAGAATAGTAAAAATGCATTGCATGCATGTATGAAAGTGTCAGAGGACAAATTTAAATAATTAGATACTTAAATGAAGTCAATTACAATATCAATGTAAAACCAATGAGGACACAGCAAATAGAAACTTGAAAATAAAATAAATATTATTAAATGGTATATTTTAATTCTAAAATATCTGTATAGACTAATATTTTGAGCATCAGTAGCTGTGACGCCTCTAGAAAGAAGCTTGCCTGGCAGAAACAGGTCATTAGGTACATATCTTTTAAATATGTAGTGTTTATATTTTACTTTTGTTCTTTAAGGAAACACAGTGCATACCACCCCTCATGTGCTATTTTATCCTCAGAGGGAATCATTAGATTTTTGAGTAAAGGGATAGACTGCTGATAAAACAAGAATTCACAAAGAACTGTTATTACATCGAAATTGGTATACCCACCCAAAAATTTTTGTTCTCAAAAGAATCTATTAAGTATCATTAAATTGATCAGGATGATTCAAATACAGTTTTATTGGGACATAGAAAAGGAGAACAATGTATTTTTTCAGGTAAAGCTTGAAATATAGTATGCACATATGAAATTCTCCAAAAGTAATAAATAAAAACATGGGGAGAAGCAAAGAAAATAAATGTGTGTCATCACTTCTACTTGCCCTCTTTCTTCTGATAAGTACTGATGACCACGGTCTATGGGAACATGGCTACTATAATTAGACTACTGAGTCTGATATTTGAAGCCATGTAGCAGTCCAGTGGCCACAAACAAACCGGGTTCACCTAAAAGAAGAGATGAAAATGTAAAAGAGGAGGGCCAACAGAAGCATGGAGCCAAGACAAAGTCTTCTGATCAAGGCTCAAAGTTTAATATTCAGCACTTCGTTTGTGTGTGTGTGTGTGTGTGTGTTTCCATATATATGGGAAAACCATGGATCCCATCCTTTGTTTCAGCTGGATTATGTCACAAGGCAAGCTCAAAGGGCAGTCTGTTCTTCTAGGTTCCTGTAGGAAATTATCTGTGCAGCCAGGGCAGATAATTCCACCTTGGTCCTATTGTGGCAAGGTCTAATGCAGTAAAAATAAGGTCTTTCTGACCTGCTCAAGGCTGGGGGAGGGCACAATACCACAGCTCAGTAGTGAGTTTGGGTTTCATATGGGTTTTCATGCTGCAAACATAAAATGACTTAAAAATTCAGGCAAGTGAGAAGATGAACACAGAGAACATCTCTGAACTCAGATGACAGAAAGGAAACAGCAGAGAGAATGTACCATGGCTATATGGTAGCAGAGGCAATTGCTTCTCTTCTATCTACTTCAAAGCCTGACATAGTGCTGGATTTGGAGGAGATAGTCATTAATTTTTATTAAATTGGTGTCAACCTGGAACAAAGGCAGTCCTGCATCTAAGATGAAGTATTACTACTTTTCAAAAAACTTCAAGATAAAGAATCTCACAAAAAATTCTTGAGGTTTCCCAATGTTTCGGAAAGCATGAAAGTGAGATCCTCAAATCTGAGATGCTAAATACATGTTGCTTAAGTCCTGGGAACTGATATCATAAGACAATGAATATTTAGCTCAGCAATGATCAAGTGCTTTTCAAGGAAGTTTCACTGTGTTAGAGACTAGTTAAGAGAAACCTCAGGAAATCTCTGAGGAAATCACATAAGGTGAAGTACATGCAGCACAATAGATGGGTTCATACTTTCTAAGTTATTTTCATGTCAAAAGCATAAAAGGAGACACTAAGCAGTTCATCACCTCTAGATGAGAAGGTCTTTGAAGGTCCACTAATAACTTGATAAAATATTTATCTCCAGCACCGTATCTCCCAGGGATCAGAGTTTCTCAATTCAATATTCACAGGAATGGCTTCATCTTATACTATTTTAACAGTGGATCAAAAGGCTTAGGAAATATTTTTCAAAACAAAAATTACCTAACAGATCACTGGCATATTCTGTATCTTTCACTACCTTTTAAATTGCATGTATATCTACAGTACTAGATTTGTCCATAGAGAGGAATGTCATTATCATGATGCTTTATTTGGGGTTTACTTTTATTGCTAAGATTGTGTTTACCCAAAATGATTTTAGTTTCAATAGACTCTATCATGTAATTGAATACTGTAAATAGCAGTATATTAAAGCAAGAATACCATTAGTGAATATTCTTCAAAACATGTTTATCAGCTACATATAGTAAGTTAAAACTGTAAGTATTCATTCACATTTGATAATTTAATTTCAGATATGTCTTCATAGAAAAATAAATATATTTTTTTGGTTTTTTGAGATAGGGTTTCTCTGTATAGCCCTGGCTATCCTGGAACTCACTCTGTAGACCAGGCTGGCCTCGAACTCAGAAATCCGCCTGCCTCTGCCTCCCAAGTGCTGGGATTAAAAGCGTGCACCACCACTGCCCAGCTGAAAAATAAAGTTCTTTATGATTATATTATATATTGTAAATAAGAGAGAATTATTATTTACTCTCTATTTTATTGAATCTAAAATATAAAGAGAAGTGTCCTACATAACAAACAAACTAAGTCTAATAATACTGTGGGTGAGAATCAAGCTGTAGACTCACTTTTCACAAAACACACATGAGGAATGGATGGTTTCTATGCTTGCATCATCAGCTCTAAACTAGGCTAAGGTATTTATAACACACTGTAAGAGGGAACTGAGCCATTTCTCTTAGTGTCACTAGTATAAAAAATAGCAGGAAACTAAAGTGTGCCACTCAGTTTCTGTTTTAATCAGTTCTTGATACTTTATAATAATACTCAGTTCAAAAAGCTCTAAAAATGTATTACCAACAGATAAAATATGTAAAGGATCCCAATAGAAGAGGTGACTCATAAATTAAAAAAGATACAGCATTATCTTATTTACAGGTTTATTGATATAAATCTGAATTGACTTCTATTTTCATCAGGCTTAGAGAAATGTTGGAATTCCCCTGGGAAATCTCCTCTGCTTTCCCCAAGGCTGAATATGTGGCTCTTATATAGATTAATAATCCTAGTATTCTATCTCAAAGAAATGTTTAATAGCCTGATGGATTATGGTACAGAGCAAATAACTTCTATGAAGCGTTATCTTTTACTTGTTTTCAGCACAGCAAAAATGGACCTCATATATTTGCAGTCTCCTATCCTCACTGAAGCTTCCATTACTCCCTGAGTTTATCAAGAAGAAGAATGATGTTTTGATTAAAAAAAGGAACATCATTGCTGCCATAGTCAGGGCTCACCAAGGGCAGATCTGCACATCTTTCTTTTACTTGCTTCCCCATAAATGTGACAGAAAGCAATGGTAAAATTCATCAGACTATGGCGATTGTGCAGTGGCTCTTATATGCCTTCAGTTCCTCGTGAAACACAGGTTTGCAACCAGTGCCATGGACAGATCTATTCATCTTTAGTTTTCTTCCTTGTAAAATTCTAAAAACATGTTGAAGGGCACGAGGTCTACCAACCTTACACTGCAAATTAATTTGCATGATTGTAAGCTTTAATTAGAGGGCAAATAAGAACTCTAATGCACTTCACCTTTGCTAGCTCACTATTCAGCCAGTCTTTCAATTGATTTACCCATTTCTACATCTTGCCTTTCAAAATGGGCCCTTCACAACATCAAGAGTGTTAAGCACAAAGCTCTCTCCATGTTTCTGCCGTGGTTGGCATTTTGTATAGTTGTAACCAAAATTCTAGAGAGAACAACTTAAAAAGATTGGCTCAGCTTCAGACTTATCAGTGCCTAGTCCTTGGCTCCACTGTTTCTGTATTGACAATGAAATCAGAACACTGTAGCACCAGGAGCATGAAAACAGTAAGCAGAGGATAAGAGTAGACCAAGGATCATATAGAATCCTTGAAGGCATGTTCCTATGATCTACTTCCTCCAGTCAGCCTTGGTGCTCACCACCTTTGGAAAGCAATGTCAGCAAGGAAAGAAGAGTGTGACACATGAACCCTTTGGGGACATGAAGCAGTCCTGTTCTGCTCACCTTCCCCCAAACTTCAACCAATGAAATGTTTCCTCCCTCTGTCATTCAACTTTCAGTCAACTTTCTTAAACTCCAAGATCGCCTTGATTTGGACAGATTTGTCTTTCTCTTTGACTCTAGGCTTCATATCCTACCCATGTTTCCTATCCAGGTCCATGATTTATTGAGGTTTCTTCAAAGCTGAAACTTGATGAGTTTCCAGTCAGCTTAATTCATGTTGTGGAAATTTCACATAAATCTATATGTTAAACTATTAAGATTTCCCCCTCCTTTTCTGTGATATTTTCCAGTATTATTCCTCTGAGATAATTTCTATCTTATTTATTTTTAGTTATTTTAAGTGTATAAAAGCTAATTTGACCATTTACAAGAGTACTACACAGTTACAGTAGTGGGGAATTTTTGAACACTAGAAACATTCTGAGTAACATTCCCTAATTGACATGAATTTTTTGTTTAATATTATATTAGCATAAAATATTGTAAGCATTGCTACATTTTTAATTTTTTATACATTACAAAACTAAAATTTACCAATTTGAAATTTACATACAACTTATTTAAAATAGTCTTCATACTTATCCAGAGTAATGCAACCTTTAACATAATCAAGTTCAGAACATTTTCTTATTTTTTAAAACAAGCTTACTGAGATACAATAGACCCATAACAATGTTATATATCCAGTGAATTTTATTTGGTGTTTTGGCATAATATATTCAGCCAATTAGCTTGCCTATTACCTCTCTGTAGTTATCATTTAGGCACACAATGAGAAAATATTTATCATATCATCCTTTAGGAAATTTCTATTATGTAGAAATTAATATTTTTCTAGATTATGCTATAAGCATCACTATACTTTAGGTCTCTAGAGCAGTGGTTCTCAACTTTCCTAATGCTGCAACCCTTTAATGCTGTGACAGACCCTCATGTTTTGCTGACCCCCCAACTATAAAATTATTTTGTTGCTACTTCATAACTTAATTTTGCTACTGCTGTAAAATGTAATGTAAACATCAGTTTTCTAATGGTATTTGGTGACCTCTAATAAAGGGTCCTTCGGCTTCCCCAAAAGGGCTTGGTTCTCCACACGTTGAGAACCACTGTTCTAGAGAGTAAACCTTTTAAGTTTAATCTTCAAACTCTAGTCACCTCCATTCTACATATTTCTGCTTCTATGGATGTGACTATTATATGCTCTCTCTCTCTCTCTCTCTCTCTCTCTCTGTCTCTCTCTCTCTCTCTCTGTCTCAGGAGGAGAGAGAAATACTTTTCTTTATTGTTATTTCATTTGTTAAACTGAATTTAGGCTCCACCCATGTTATCAAAAAGTTAGTTTTTCTTCTTGAATGTTGCATAGTGTTCCTGTATTTCTTGTTTTTGTTTTTCTTTTTAAATATCTATTCAACAGTCAAAGGACATTTATGTAATTTCTCTATCTTGGCTATTGTGAATACTGCAGCAATAAGTATGAGAGTTGACATATATCTTCAGTATCCTGTTTCCATATTAGTTAGCTCTATACCCAGTAATGAGAAAGCTGTATTATACAGTATTACTTTTTAATATTTTGAGCAACTTCAATAGCGTTTTCTATGTCAAGTATAGAAAATTATTTTAGCAAAACCTCCCTGAATTGCCTTTTCTTCATATTCTTGCCAATATCTTCTATCTTTTGTCATTTTTTAACTCATTATAAAGTTACATTCTTTTTGAAGGGCAACACAAATTCTACATTTTCTCTTACATACAAGCTCTGTTGTAGCTGAAAGTATGGGAGAATGAGCCTATGGCATCAGAGCAGCACATATGGCAGCTTGGCTAGGATGCAATGATGAAAACAGAAAACAAAACAGTTATAAATGAAAATCACCTGCCTGCGGTGACCCAAGTCCTAAAGATTCCATAAACCTTCTAAAAGCCCATATAATAGTCTAATTTCCCAAGTGAAGATCTCATGTGAACACATCTGTTTACAACATGTCCCGTAGGGTCAGTCTTCCAGTTCCAGACCTCCCTATGACAGTATGAGAGTGAAGCTGTATGTGCCTCCTGGGACAGTCCTACTGAATACCACTGAGCAACACTAGACTCTTTCAAGTCCAGAAAATTACACAGAAGCCAGGGAAAGTTTAAATAAACAATATCATAAGGTTGGATCAAACATATATTATTTTAAGCTTTGAGATAATTAGTTTTTCAGCAAGAGATAATCAGTGCTGACTGCTAGAAACTGAATCAAGAACTGAATGCAGTGTTTGTATTTACATCAGGGGAAGCAACAGGTGAATGAAAAGGTAGGTACTTTAGGGATAGGGAATAAGCAGAGATTAATACCCAAGGATAACAAACTTTTCCTAGCTTTTTCCCCATTAATTAATTTATTCACTTTATATCCTGATCACAGCCCCTATCCCCACTCCTACCATTCCACCCTTGTAAATCTTGCCCCCTTCCCCTCAGAGGAGGGGAATCCCCCTCTGGGTACCACTCTACTCTGGGACATCTACTCTCAGCAGGACTAAGCACATCCTTTCCCACTGAAGCCCAATCAGGCAGTCCACTTAGGTGATGGAGGTACAATGGCAGGCAGCAGAGACAAAGACAGCTCCCACTCCAATTGTGAGGGGACCTATTTCACAACCACGGTCTAGCTCATACATGCTCTCTGATTGGTGGTTTAGTTTCTGTGAGATCCCATAGTTCCAGGTTAGTTGACTGTAAACCTTCTTGTGGAGTCCTTGGCCCCTCTAGCTTGCTCAATTCTATGCCCCAGTCTTCCACGAGACTCCATGAGCACCTGGTATTTGTATGTGTGTCTTTAGATCTGATTCCACTCACTGCTGAATGAAGCCTCTCAGGAGACAGTTATGGTAGATTCCTGTCTACTAGCATAGCTAAATATCATTAATAGTGTTTGGCTTTGGTGCTTGCGCATGAAATGGGTCTCAAACTGGGGTAGTCATTGGTTGGCTGTTCTCTCAATTTTTGCCCCATCTTTATCTGTGTGAATCTTGTAGGCAGGACAAATTTTGGGTGGAACATTTTGTGAGTGGGTTGATGCCCCCCTCCCTCCACTTGAAATCCCACCTGGCTATAGGAGATGGCCATTTCAGTCTCAATATCATTCATTGGTAGGAATCCCAGCTAGAGTCACCCCCATAGAGTCCTTATAGCCTCCTTCTTCCCAGGCCTCCAGTAAGACCAAGACATGGCCCCATTGATTTCCATTCTCACTCACAGGCCTCTCCTTTCCTGCACTCTCTGCCCACACCTGATCTCCATCCTTCTTCAACTTCTCATCCCTTCTCCCGCCCAGTTTCCTCTCTTCAACTTCTCATCCCTTCTCCTGCCCAGTTTCCTCTCTCTGTCCATTTCTGATGAGTATTTTCCCCTTCTGAGTGAAATTTGTGCATCACCCTTGGGCCATCATAATTGTTAAGTTGATTTGGGTCTGTGGATTATAGCATGATTATATTGTAATTTATGGCTAATATACACTATTAGTATATACCATGTTTGCTGTTCTGTTCAGGATGATTTTTTTCAAGTCCCATCCATTTCAATGCAAATTTCTTAATGTCCTTGTTTTTAATATCAAAGTAGCATTCCATTGTGTAGATGTACCACATTTCTTTATCCATTCTTCAGCTGAGGGACCTGTAGGTTTTTCCCAGTTTTGAGCTATTAGGAATAAAGTTGCTATGAACAGTAATGAGAACATATTCTTGTTATACTTGAATGTTGTTGGATAGAGAAAAGAAAATCCTTTTGCCACAAAAAAATAATCAAAATACTTAAATGTACAGAAAAATAATATTTAAAACTTCAAAGGAAAAAAGCCAAGTAACATATGAAGGCAGACCTATAAGAATCACACCCTATTTCTCAACAGAGATTCTAAAAGCTAGAGGACCTTTGGAGTAAAAGGCTGGCAAAAGGTTTTCCAAGCAAATGGACCCAAGAATCAAGCCTTTATAGAAATTTTAATATCTAATAAAACATTTTTAAAAGATGCCCAGATTTAATGGTACATGCTTATAAATCCAAGCACTCAGAAGGCTGAGAAAAAAAAAAAAAAGATTGTGGTTTGCCTGGGCTACAAAAAGAGGCAATGTCTCAAAAATAAATGTAAAATGTCCACATTTGTAAATGCATCAGAAATGTGTTAATTTGTTAGTATCCCATTAAGTTTTACAGCCAAGATACTATGTTCACCCCAAGTGACAATTTTGCCATTCATTTCAATTTTCATGCTTCTTCTGTCTTTCATAGTAATAGTATGATACAGTATTTCCTAAGCCCATTCATAAAGTATGCAATCCCAGTTTGTGGCTCTTAAGACTTTTTTGGATGTATGTAGAGTGAATCAATTTTAAAACTTCATTTTGGAAATGTTGCAAAAATACATGGCAGTAGCAATATCCAACACCCTTTCTCCAGGATGTGAAAGGAGTAAAGATTTATTTCTTTTTGAGGTTTCTTCTATGTCACTATCACCTATTCTGAAAGGCTGTGATTATTTGGAGATTATAATTACTCATCTTGTACAATTCATGAGATCTGCCCATCTCTACACCATCAATAGTAAGAACCATTGCAATGGATATTAAATGCATTCTTTCCTATGTCTGGTGTCCTAAAAGCCAACTCTACAGTGAATCTATGGATTGTGGGAGTACTCACAGAAGGTCAAGGAGTTGTCAATTGTGCATTCAGGAGGCATGGCATGAGAGAGTACTGGCAGAGAAAAAGAAAATGTAACTACATTGTCTCTGCTGCAGACTAGATTGAGCCTACACAGACACATCATGCCAGAGGTAGTTCCATTTTAGGCAAGAGGAGTATCTCCATCATTTTGTATTTTTGGCTGAGGCTACAATAAAAAGTATAACTCCCTGTGAGGTGAACCATGTGGGCCACAATATTAGAAAATGTAGTCACCGCTTGCCAATCATTAGAACTAACACTCAGGAAATGGAGAATGCCCAACCCAACTCAGATAGTAAAAATGGAAAAGATACCAAAAGAATCCAAGAGTCTACACATTTCACAACCCCAGATCCCATTTTCCACATGTGAGATTTGTTCTTTCTGAGCAATTTTTCTCTATGATTCTTCTTAGTTATAATTTCTTGTATATCTTATGATTAATAGTGGGAAAAATTAAAGTACTGTATGCATGGTTGATCTTGAGACTATCACTGATATCTGACATTATCTCTTCTCACAAACACTTCTGTATCTCCCCCTTTAAATGCTGGTACTACTCTAAATAAGGGTATCTTCTTTACTGTGATGACTCAAGATAGGTTAAAGACACAGCTTTTATGCTCTTATATGACCATAGTTACTCTACTTGCCAAATTTCAGATAATACTGAACCTAGGAGTGTTATGCAGTGTACTCCTTAAATATCCATTATATACTCTTTTGTCCCTCTCTTACAGATCATGATCTTTCTGTGACAGTTAGAGTCACTTATATAAATGTCATTTTTCTCTGCTGTCAAATAAGAGAAAACCAAAAAACAAAAACAAATGATATCTAAGCTTAATTGTTTTATGTTGAATGGGAATGTTACAACGTACCTTTTCTGCAAGCCAGGATATCTATGGCTGTTCAGGTTAAGGTTGTGGTGCAATTTCTTCAAATGTGTTAGTAGAAGTAATGGCTACTATTCTATTCCTTTATTATGTTCAAACTACTGCAGTAGAATGGATAGATAAGGCACCACATAATGACTTCTGATTAAAGATGTTTACCATACTGAAGATTCCATAGCATAAAGGCTATTATAAAATGATACCCCAATTGAAACTTGAAGGGGAACTAGATTTCATTAAACACAATGCCTATCTCTGTAGTGCAGTGTGTATGAAACCAGGAGAGATGACATAGTTACAGAAATATTACAGATATACTTTCTTTCTTTGAAATTGGGTCCCTTGGTCTATGATAATATCATGTAGCACATCATGTTAGAATTAAGACATTCTAAAAAACTTTGGGTAGTTGTGTTACCCTAAAATCTTCAAGAAAGTTATATCAAATCTATAATAAAGTCAATTCAATCATGATGAAAACTGCTGCTAAATTGTGAATTCTAATTAGCATTGTATCTTGACAATGGTGTCTGTGACTAGAAGATGGAGTATTTAACAATAACAACAGCCATTTCTGCCTTAACAAACACAGTTAGAACATTCATAGCATTCATTTTATATCAAAGTAGTGACTCCATCACTGAATTATTACTCAAGCATAGAGCCAACTGATCACATATGCAACCTTGCATGTGCTAGTGAGTCATTCTATTCATTTGAATTTTGATGCATCTTTTATACTGAATGCTCTCAGGTAAACATTAATCTGTGATATAAATAACTTTACTTCCAATAGCTCTGACAATTAGTCAATGTCAAAAATATTCTACATGCCCTTAGACACTATATCTACAATCTGTTTTTCTGCCAATTTTTTTGAACCCAAGTTGCTCAGAAACTCAAACCCATCATGTCATCCAAACACATCTGTACATGGAAGATGATGTTTCTTTTGTTTCTCTTATAAATTAGGTGATAAAAATGTGCACAAGCTTAGTGCCTTACAGAATATATACACATTTCAGTCTTTTAAAACTTTAATCAGTTAATGGTCTTGTCAGGGTCTAAACACTCATCTGTGAAAGATGTTTCTGCTTAAACTGCTTGTCCCACAAGCGTGAAAATCTGAGTTTAAATCCCCGCAGTACATGTACTGTCATGCCTCTGCAATTTCTGTGCTCTTACAGCAAGACAGAAGTCAGTCGGGACAGGCAAAAGAAGAAAAACAGTTCCTGTAAAATACCAATGCGGAAACCATCCCTACATATTCCCCTCCCCCTCTCTCCAACTTCCACTCAATGTTGGTACTCTATTTTTATGAACTGAAACATAATTTAATCTATTTGTGGACAATCTCCTTAACGATAGATGGAAGGAAGTTAGCATACATTTTGAAATAAAGAGTATTAACCTGCTGTGGTCTCCCTGATTTTAGTTTTTAGGTATGCAATTTGTTAAGCATACCTAAATGCAGGAACAATATGTAAGTGACACAGTGTATGCATGTTTCTTTCTAAGTTCATAACATGGTCAGTAAAAAAAAATTCTCTAAACTTACTTCAAATGCTGGATCACCAGAATTTTAAAAATCAATTTAAATTGTCTGGCAGTTTAAATCACCTCTGGTTTTTAAATTTTGGGGACTATATGTCCCCTTCATAAAAAAAAAATCAGTTAAAAATTGGTCAGATAAAAATTATAGTCAAACTTATTCTTGAATTTTTATCCACATGTGTAATGGGTAATAACTAGAAAACTGTGCCCGGTCCGGCTTGTTCCCAGAGACCCGCCATTTTCCCACTGCTCCGGCTCTGGACTGCAACTCTGGCTATCTAGAAACACCAGCCTTGGCACCCATGAGAAGCCAGCGTGGTGACTGGCTCCGTCAATCCACCACGCTATCCACAATGCTCGGCTGAGCCCAGACCATTCCCACTATGCCCGCAGTACCTGGTAGAATGAAGACTCTTAATGCTTAAAGATTATCCAATAGATTTATATATTTGGAAATGCTCAAATAATAAGATGCCCACACAATTAGAATTGTTAGCCAAAATCTAATCTTTTGATAAGTTGCTGCTCTGCTCTATCTCTTCTCGCCTCCTCCTGTGTCCTCCCTTCCTCTCCTTCACTCCTCGAGACTCCTCATCCTGCCTACCTTTCATACAGCCCAATCACTGAGCCTTCTTGCAAATGTAGCGGGGAAAATATCCTGCTACACACATATACCCTTACAATCAATGCTGAGTGACGGAATTATGGAGGAAAGTGGCAAAGTTACTTAATTACAGAGGTACTGACTACTTTTTCCTGTTTTCAGTGTTTGGGATTACATGTGGCACTAGCTCCTCTACTCCACAGGACTGTTTCTCTTGTAGACATTTATATTCTTGATTATTAACTATAAAAACAAATATGTAACGTTTATTTTCATCTCTGGGATTATAGACTTCCTTTGAATTCAGTCTCCTTAGAAAGCTACAGGTTACTCAGAGCTGGGCAAATACCTACAGATGGTAGTGAAAGCTTCTGTACACAAACTATGTTTTGAGCACATGGTCTCTCCATGAAAGCAAACCCATTCAAGATAACACATCCCTATGTGTTTCATTTCCATTTGTAAAACTTCCCTGGTACTAGCCACTTAGAGCCTTTTATATCAGTTCACCATCTTTGTCTTTTCACTTTGCCAAAGATAAACACACCTGCTATCTCCTAAATTATCGTGCAAGAAACATAATAATTTTGTGGAGGACCAGAATTCTGTATTTCTGATAAGTTCTCATGGCTTTCAATTACTCAAGAGCTCCCAGAGCCCAGCAGTATGTAACTCCTGGTGTTAGAGTACCTCAATTCTATTTGTAGTGTTTATTTTTATTAAATTTAAGCTTTAAAGAAAACTTACACAGGCTAGTCTATATTATTAATATCATCATTTTTATACAACCTATATTGAATAGATCTTAATAAAAGCTATCAAACTGTAATTTATATTATGTTGGATGTTAGCCAATGATTGTATTATTTTGCCATACTAATTTATTATTCAATATATAACAGATATTCATAAAATGATTCTCATATGGCCATAGATAATTACTATTATTATAGCAACGTCCACTGCCATACAATAGTTGTTCTGAGACTCTTCTATTTCGTCAATATTTGGAATATTTAAATGTTATTTATATCTTTTGAGTGCTTGGGCTGCAAATAATGATGCTTAAAATCAGAAAATGAAAGATAATGTGGGATATTTTGAATTTCTAGAGTTGGTTCTAGAAAATAATATTTGGTGTTTGAGGATGCTTTATAGCTTAGTACTCCTAAACACTCTTGAGGATCCACAGTTCCAATCAAATTTCTGGAGTTAAGTATCCTTGATGAGATCCCAAAATATAGGTACATAAGATGAGTCTCTATGGCAGTGATGGGTCGAAATGTCTCATGTTTGAACTTTGCATTAATGGAAGAACAGAGTTATTCTACATATGCAAGCATAGTTCTCCAACATAACTTGTCTAGTAAAAAAGATAAAACCCCTTTATCATGGAAAAGAACACATCATAACTTAGTGTTGGATGTGAGATGTGCTGAAACACAGCTATATTTAGGAAGGTTTGTAGAACAGAGAAAGTCAGGAGAGTAAGCACTTAGCTGGGCCACATGTCAGACCTATGACTGTAGGCAATGTGAGAGATGAAGGTAGATTTGAGAAACAAAAGAAAAAAGAAAAAAAAAAAAACAAAAAAGGACTACAACGTGTCCATTCTGGATCTGTTTCCATCCTATACTACTTTCTAATTTCTTTCTAATATACTACAGGATTTGATAGATAACTACAGCCCCTCTGCTTGAAGTTTTGTTTAGTTTATCATTCATATCTCTTTAAGCCCAAACATGAGAAAATTCTCTGCTTCTTTTATCTGGAATAGAAATTGCCAACTTTCTGAAGGCTTTGTACATGTACCATCTCTCAAAGATTCGATTCTATGTTCAGACACTACTGATGGTGCTTTAAAAAAAGTAAATAAACTCTCTCAAGGTAAAGTGCTCAGGGTCTTTAGTATGAACAATTTGATGAAGATGGGTATTAGGAGATCAAACTTGTATGTCAAATAGTCAATGATATCAAAACATGCTAATTTCCATGAATAGATGACTTTTTGTCAGCTATAGTAGCCCATAAATAACAGAAATTGTTTCAAAAGCTACATGGCAATTTCAAATCAGTAAACACACTACTGCATGCCAGACATCATGTGAAAGAGTTGTACTTGAGGCAGTCACCTGATCTGCAGCGGCTAATATGTCAGTAACCTTCCATATAATATGTCAGTAGCTTCCACTGAAAAAGCTCAACACATATTTAACACCTCCTGGTTTGTGTATGTCCACCAGTCATAATCCTTATACTTCCTCAAGCCTGTCCAATTTCAGTTGTTTGCTCTATTCACGGAAACTGCATTTGGTAGAAAAGTTTATTTGCTCCGGGCTGTGGTGGCGCACGCCTTTAATCCCAGCACTTGGGAGGCAGAGGCAGGCGGATTTCTGAGTTCGAGGCCAGCCTGGTCTACAAAGTTCTAGGACAGCCAGGACTACACAGAGAAACCCTGTCTCGAAAAAAAAACAACAACAAAAAAGTTTATTTGCAGCTTAAGCAACAACATCATCTTTCTGTCCTGACTTTTTCCTTTGATATCATTGATTTAATTCAATCTACCATTTTGTCAGATATGTTTATCCTAGAACTATAGTTCATCGAGAACATCAACTGTCAAGTCCTACCTCTAATAATGCCACTAGAGAGCCTGGTTCTCTGTTATTAAGAAACAACTATACTAGTTGATACGATGAAGATGGGATAAATATCTTGCAAAAAGAAGGCAATTGGATGAAGAAGTATAAATTGTCACATTCTACCTCTAATAACAAAATTATAAAGCCTGGTGCTCTAGTCTTGAGAAACAATTATGTTATTTGGTATGATGTAGATGATGTCATGGATATTATTTTTTCTTGTAAAAGCAAGTAGCTGGGCAATTTGGGGTATTGAACTACAAATGGTAACTGGGTTATATCATATTCAAAGTCAAAAAGCTGTATAGTGAATGCCATGATTGTTAAAAAGGAATGAGCTTCTTCAAAAATATTTGCTTCATTATAACTAGAGTGCAAGGAGCTAAAAGCTTCAAAGAATTCTTTCCCTTTTCAGATATAGCAGTTTTCAGAGAGAGAAAGTAATGGAGGACTGACTCCCCCTTCCCAAGTAAAACTACATTGTTAATGCAATGTAGTCATGGCTTAGCATTCACCAGTGCTTACCTCAATACTTCTTAACGAAAAAAGTCCTCAGAGGTTTTACTAGGTTAGAGATGTGTGGCAAACCACAAATAAGGCCAGCTGAGGAGAATAATCACATATATTACGTGTGAGTAAATGATCATGAACTATACAGATAATTATTATATCATAATCCTGTAGGATGGGGATTGGCAACACTAATTGTATTGTAAAGAAAACATGAAGGAAGCTGATGGGGGATTATTTGCTCTACAGTGGGAAGTGATGCTTATTCCTGTTTATCGCTGGAACTTTTACTGCATGCATAGTACATAACTGCCAGGCAGTGTCTTACTTAAAGTCATAAGCAATATTATACAAGGATCTACTTTTCTTTTAGACTAGGAGAGGACTACAAGTCAAAGAAAATGTCAGGCTATCAATGCTGCTTTTTCAGGGTTGCTTTTGTTTGTTAGCCTATTCCATGACAAGCAGTTTATCTCAAATTATAATATAAAGGAGTTTAGTCTTAGCCAACCTCTCCGCAGCATACAGAAAATGTAAAACAACTCTTTCTTTAGAGTTTTGTGATTAAATTAACCCAGGAAGAATGAAACTTCCTTCAGTAGAATTTTTGTCCAATTGCTGTCTTGTGTTTAGTAGCCCCCTACCGTATGGCCTGCCCCTTGACAACTGATTGCACAGGAAGAAGCTGGATTTAAGAGTGCATATTTTGCTATAAAAGGGATATGAAAAACCCAAAATCCATATGGGCCAATGAGAGAACAAACACATTAAACCTGACATGTATGTTATTTAAATAGCTACTTCTAATATACAATTCAAGCAAAATAAGTAAAACTAAAAGTAAATTGTATTAAAAATAAACATTTAAGAAAAATTAAAGACACCATGAGAGTATTCAGGATGCAAATGGAAGGTGAACTTTCAGAAGAACTGAAACATGTAAATTAAGCATAATAAATCAAATATAAAAATCTGACAAAAAGTGTAAGTGTTGGAGGTACTCATCACAATTCTCTACAAAAATATTAAGAAAAAAATAATGTGTAATAAATATAACTAAAGATTAATGAGTAAAATGTAAAAAGAAACAATGATACTATCTCAAGGATTAATACCACAGACATACATATTATATGTAAGAAGATGCAATGACAATCCTCTAAGATTTAATGTCTCACATAGGAGTGCATATCATCATAACAGACAGCCAATGAACACATTGCAAAATACTTTGCCTTGCCAGCATTTGTCCTGCTCGAATCTGCACCGGGTCCTCTGTGTATATATTATGGCTTCCTGGCTTCCTGCTTATTGTTTTTGTAGAACTCTTGAGTGTGCAAACAAGTAGGTCTCTGATCCTTGTGCTTTCCCTTGGGCTCTTTTCCTTCTGTTTGTCTTGTCTGATGTGATAATTTTTGTTTTACTTTAAATATTTTATTTTTTACATTTTATTATATTCCTTATAACACTGCTTGTTTTTAAGAAAAAAAAAAGTATGAGAACCAGTTTGAATCGGAGAGGACTTGAGAAGAAACTGGAAGGAGAATAACATGGGGAAATTATAATCAAGATATAGTATGCAAGAAAAAATTTATTTTCAATTAATGAGAAAAACACTGTGCCTTAAATTGTTGTAAAAGCTTTACTTTTCTTATATTTTCTAGAATCTGAAAAAAATATAGCATGTGGATATATTTTAATTGACTGAAATAGTCATGATGCTTGTAACAGTGAAGTTGGATAACCATTAAAAACTAGAAACAGAAGTTAGAGTTGAATAAGAAACAGTCTCAATAGCCAGCTCCTCCCGAGCCTTACTCACTATTGCATTTCTCCCAAGGTCTTTCTTCTCCCATTTTTTTCCTCTGAATCTTTAATCACAAAATTATTTTAATCAGCATGAACATATAGCAATAGTATTAAGAATATCTCTTAAGTTTCCAATAAAATATGCACAGAATATATCTATGTATGTATGTATGTATGTATGTATGTATGTATATATATATCCATAGTAAATAGAGAACTAACCAAAGTGGATAATAAACACAATATTGGAATGTACACTAAAATTTATTTTGAATGGTCTGAATGGGAAATGTGACTTCATATATTTTTCTATTTTCATATATTTCATATAAAATTTTCATATATTTTTCTATTATAACTGCTAAAATGAAATTTCATATATATTTCATATATATTTTCATATATTTTTCTATTATAACTGCTAAAATGAAATTTTAAAGAAGTCACTGATGATAAGGAAATAAGTTATTTAGCAGATGTATTACTTTAAAAAAAATGGTTCAGAAAATGGCTATTTTAATTTCTTGGCTACAGCTACTTAAAAATCTTTGTTTGTTGTAACCTGTCAACCTGTTTTCTGGGTGTAGATTCCATTAGGAAGGCTTACATATGTCCATCAAATCATGGCATAGGAAATAAATGGCTAGAAGATAGAACATTATGAATAACACAAGCACTCATGATTCCAATTGTCCAAAACAATAACCTGCAGAAATGTTTTCCAAACCCCCATTTAAATAGCTGTATACACAGTCATAAAAAATAAAGACTTCCAAAAGAAAGAGAAACCGAAAAATACTCAGAAAGAATGGGTGATTTTCTGAGATGTGAGGAAAACTCAAGCACTGTTAAATATTAAGAAGGAATCCTCCTGAGGACCTAACACTTTACAATTTTGTATTAACAGAGGATCCTCCCCAGGACCTTTCAGTATGACAGCAGAGGAGCTTCCCGGGCTCTAAAACTACAGTTAGGGGCTTGCAAAGGAGTCTTTCCAGGCCCTAATGTTATAGAATCAAGCATTAAGGGATGTTTTCCTTCCCAGTACCCAGCTGTAGAGAGTTGGACATTAATTAGAATAGGAGCTCCTCTTCAGAACTAAAACTGTGGAATCAGGCAGTAGCAGAAGTAATCTTCCTAAATATCTAACATTGCAGAGTCAGTCATTAGCAGAGAATCTTCTCCACAGAACCCAACACTACATACAGACCAAGACATTAGCTGAGGAGCCTCCCAATCACTGAACACTATAGTACCAGGCCTTAGCAGAGGATTTTCTACTCAAAACCCAAGCTATAGAGTCAGGCATTAGCTGAGGAATTTGTTCTTAAGACCTAACACTACTGAGTAGCACCTTCGTGGAGAAGTTTCCTTGAGGGATCGTTTTTAATGGCATGGAATAACTTGGTTTCAGAAAATGAGGTGACGTTCTTTGTGCTACCTATTGCTGACCTTGTGAAAGTTTGACGCATATGTAGACATACTTTTTTTTTTGTTTTTGTTATTGTTGTCTAAACAGCAGTCTCCTTTATCCAGAGGGAATATGTTCTGGTCCCAGACAGTCTGTTTTCCTATGCATACTATGCATATTAGGCACCGTAAGAGATTATCCATAGCAACTGATGATATGCAAGAGCATATAATAATAGAGATTATTTTGAACTTAAAATCATTTCAAAAATTTTCCATTTATTATGTGAAGGTGATAGTTGACTTCCGCTAATTGAAAAATGAAAAATTAACCAAGATAAACAGAAGTACTAAATATGACCTAATAAAGAAGAGCAGGCAAATAAACAAAATCCCTTGGTCCCATGGTGCCTCTGTTATCCACTCTATGTTTTGACTTTTTAAAAATAACTTATTTATTTTAATATTTTTCTTTTCTTTTTTTTCTTTTTCTTCCTTCCATCCTTTCTTCTTCCTTTCTCTTATGAGAAAAAAAACTTGATTAAAGTCACAGGAGGGAGAGGGGAGGAAGCTAGAGAAGAAAAAAGGGGGAAGAAAAACAATAAAAAGGGACACACAGGGAAGAAGAAAAGATAAATTTATATCAGGTGATGCCTCACTTTTATAAAGGACTCCAACAAAAAGAGAATAAAAAGAATATCCATCGGGGGCATTAACAAATGAAACACCAATGCCACTAATACCAAGAATGCTAACACAGAGAAAAGGGAAAAAACACCAAGGAACAATGGACAAAAAGCATGAATGCTGGATTTACAAGGTAATTTTTGAAGAGCCCCTTACTTTTACTCATTTTTATTTGTACCAGGGGTTGGGGGAAATGTCCATATGTGTTGGGCTTTTGTCTTTTATTGCGTATTGTAATGATAAGTGTAGCCCCACAAAAACCTAGAGTCTGCATGTAGCACCTGAGACCCTGCTCTCAAGTAAAGACTGATTTGTGAATGAAGATACCAACACCCAATAGCTGGGCAGAAGAGAGATAGGTGGGATGTAGTTTACCCCTGGTTTGAGACCACAAGGAGCGGAGGAGAAAGGAAAGCTGCCATAGAAGAAGATGGACATGCAGAAGGGAGAAGAGCTGCCATGGCCTAAGGGCCAAGAGAATGTGGTTCAAATGGCTTTCCAATTGGGTTAAGAGTAGCCTAGATAGAACATAATAAATGTCAATGATAATTAGGGGTTATCAAAAGTCAATTCTAACAACTTGGAGGGTAGGCAACTGCCAAGCTACTGTGCTGCTTAAGACATATTAAAATATATAGGCTGTGTGTGTGTGTGTTTTTCATCCAGGAACATAAATGGTCTAAAACGAGTAGAATCTCCATGCTGGAATTTTTAAAATATTTCTTTTACAAGATATGGTGCCTTATACATATGGCTCTGTTTTCTAGCTGTGGGAGCACAAAAACCTGAGAGTTTTCACATCTTGTCTATATTCTTTAGGAATTGAGGTGACATATAGAGAAAACAAAAATAAAACGAAAGACCAAAAGAGAAAACAAAATAAAAACCAACCAACCAAACAAAAAATGTACTACATGAAAAACAGTCAAAATCTTTGGGGACCAAATGAAACTAATGACCAGTCTTGGCAAAGAATCTCTGTATAATTTCTGCAATTCTGTAACTTTTAAATTATATTGAAATAAAGTTCAAGTAAGAACTCTTGAAATTGAATAAACTTATTAAACTGATAAAGTTATTAAAAATAAAGTGTATTAGATGAGTAAGCATTTCGTCATTCAAGGTATTTTTAAAAAGATAACATGAGGATGTGATTTTCAAACCGTAATTATATTTACATTGGAAAGAATTCAGCCAAGTTTGAAATGATGATTGAAAATTGTGTTGTTAGCTGTAACGTTTTGGGGGTCACTTTTGCCTTTATCCTTTTGTTCTTACTCCAAAATTACCATAAATTAGAATGTCCTGATTTTCTGAGGCAATAAACATTTTCAATAATACCTAGGTCTTCTTTATGTTGCATCTCTCTTTGACTTAAGTATGCCCATCTGGGATGTCAGGTGAAGTCAGTAGAAAGATCTTCTCTACAGAGTAACAGCTACTATCCATCCACTTCTGGAAAATGTCTTTTTTGTACTAGAGAGAACAGAGATGTTTCAAATTAGGGTTAACAACGTCAAATAGAAACAGTTTCTCTGTCCTATTCCTACCTTGTGTTCACTACATGATTTGAAGTCAGTGACTAGTATTAGTTACTCTTTTGTTGTTATGAACTAAGGAACTAAGTAGAACTAAGGAAGGATTTGAAGACTTTATCCATCATGGCAGGTAGGACATGGCAACAGTAGAGTGAGGTGGCTGGTCATGTTGCATCCACAATCAAAAATCATCTCACTCTCTCCTTTATCTACAGTGTGGGTTTACCCATATTTCAAGTGAATCTCCCTGCTCAAACATCTCTGGAAACATCCTCATTGGCACACATGGAGTGGTGTGTCAGTGGTTCTTTAAATCCAGTCAAATTGATAATAAAATTGAGCCATCAAAGGATTATCGTCTCTTTAAGTTTCACTTCTGCCAGAAATTAACTGATCACACAAAAGCCTGCTTTATACAACTGCAGTGAGTTGGCAGCCTAATTGTGGTGCTGCAGTCAATAAACTGTACCTTGATTTATTTTTTTATGTCTCTCTAATTAACACAATATACCATGTACATTTATCTCAAGTGGTATAAATCAATTGAAAGCAAATATGAATACTAATTTTCAGAATAGATAAGATGAGCCATTTTACTAAGCAGAACCACCACAAATTTCCTTAGACTGCAAACTATTGTTAGACTTCCTTCTCATTAATACACAACTCCCAAGAAACTCTGAATGAACACATAAATATACACAGAAACAATCAAGCATTGAAGATTTCTGTATGTGAAGAACATATAGTAGCTATTATTTTTTTTGCAGTAACTGAGCATTGTCTGATCTGTGTCAGTACAGTATATTCTAGATTCTATTTTAACCTTCAGATTATGCAAAGGGTATATTGAATTTACTTTTCTTAATCATGTATTTGAATGGTGATGGTAAGGACCTGAATTATTTGACGTTTTCCAAATTACTGAAAAACAACCCTGTAATATAATACAGAGAAAAATTAGTGGTTTTGGTGCTGCTCTCTGCTTCTTTCTTACAGCTCCAGAATGTCCCAATTAGTTTCTTTTGGTTAGGTCACCGTGACCCAGGCTTTTCTGGTTTAGAGAAGCACATGAACTCCTGTGGTTTAGAAACTCTGGCAAGTGTTAGATCTCCCTATAAGCTGTATGAGCTGTTTGTCTGAAAAGTTCTCAAAGTAAATATATATATATATATATATATATATATATATATATATATATATATTTGATATGTATTATATATGATATGTATTATATAATACATATCAAATGCAATCCAGTTGCCCATTGGGACTAGATACTAGATGGTGTGACACCAATGTTAAAAGCTGAGACACCACATTATTTATAGACGACAGAATGACTCTATTTTGTGTCAAGTTGACATAAAACTACCAGCACAACACAAGTGGAGTTATCTGTAACACTGTTTTCTGGATCTCTCATGGTCATTACAAACATAAACATATGACTTCTATATATATATACTTGTATGAGATTTGTGCATGTACACAGCACACCCAGAGAGAGAGACAGAGACAGAGAGACAGAAAGAGAGACAGAGAGATAGAGACAGCCAGGCAGACAGCCAGACAGAACACATACACACATAATTACAGAAGTAGGAGAGGGACTGACTGGGGAAAAGAGGCTTGGTAGGAGTGGGAAGAGAATAAAACACAGTAATGTCAGATGAATATGGCCACAATTCAGTGTGTGTGTGTGTGTGTGTGTGTGTGTGTGTGTGTGCATGCATGTGTGTGTAATTGTCAGAATAAAATCATACTTTTAAACACATAGCTTAAATCATCTTTGTCTGTGAGTTGTTTCTATCTGGTGCTTGTGACTGTGCTGAAAGGCTGATTAATACATCATACAGAGACTTCCTTATAATTTCATAGATACTTTCCTGTTAGGAAGTATAACTACCAAATTCCCGATCTTATAGAGGCTGAAATAAAAGGCTTCTCTGCTAATATCTGCATATGCATGAATGGAACAAAAGAAAACAGACAGACAACGATGCATCTATCCCTTAATTTACTTATTTCTCTAGGCTATAGGTGTATTCTGTAATGTGAGAAATTTACTTTATCTGTTATGTTTTTCATAGAGATCAATTCTACTTAGAATGGCCCTTGAAACCTCTGCTTAATGTCTCATTTTCTGAGCTTTTACTCCATCTCCATATCTTTTCTGCTTTGACACTGAATTACTTCATTATTTCTACTTGGAAGATTTACTCTTTCTTTGCAAATTGGATTATGTGTAGGTCTGTCTGCACTTGTTTGTGAGACTGGTTACATATAGGGCAAACCTAAACTATTCTAAGTTAAAACATACACACAATGGCTTAGTGACCTAAGCATCAAATGATGCTCTCAATTTATATTTTAGTTAATAATTTTAATTAATTTGCAATGGTACTTTAAATGTCTAGTGAAAGTTATTGCCTTTGTCATAGAACTTGTGATTCTGCAGAGTAGAAATATGTAGAAGAAAGAAAGAAATTGATAAAACCAGAGAAACATGCACAAAAATGATTTAGTAAGGTAAAGAAAATACAAGTTGCTAAGTATTTAATGTTCCAAGTGTTCAGTAAAGTTTTAGCTAAAAATCTCAAAATTTTACTGTCATTTTAGTTTTCAGGAGCAATCATTTTCACAATCATCTTAATGGCTGAGAAGTTTTAAAACATCATTCATTAGTGGAAATTCATTAAAGCTAACTAAAATTTCAGCAAGAGTAAGCATTGTTCATGATGTAAAAACAGGACTATCCTTAGCCTGACCCCTAGTGTTAACAGCAAATAAGTGTGAATCTGAGAGTTTCTACTTTCAAGTTAAGAGATGTAGATAATAATCACCTTTCTTAATAAAATAATTTGCCCCTATTGAGTTAAACACTGCATACAGGAGCAGGGGCCCAGAGGATGTGCAGAGATCTGTCAATCACTTCGTTATGCAGATGGGTCATCTGAATCCATGTTTACAATTGTACAATCAGTCTGAATCAATTAATGAAGGCACACTTCAGGCATACTGATCTACTGGCTTAAGCAGGTTTTATAGTTATGGCAAGATCTTTCATCTTCTAACCACGTCATCGCCACCCTCTAAGCACAGCTATGACTGCATGACTTCCTTATGAGTTTGAGGGTTGGCAGAGAGATTTGAGTCATGCACACAAGGGTCCATAGGAGCTCTCTGTGCTTTGTTAATGCAGTCTGAGTTTAGAGATGCCTGATAGAAGCTATGTCTCCAATAATCTCCACTCATATACAAGATCTATTAATATAACTTCTTATAATACAAGCAACTCACACTTTAAATGGTCTTATAGCATAGTCTTTATGTTTTTCTTAAATGCATATTTTGGGAGTATTACCATCCAGTGGTTAGCTTTCATCCAGTTTCAGCTGTTTCATTCTCAGGAAGAACAAGTTGTAAGTTATTTGCTTTCTTCTTTCTTTCTCCCTTTCTCCCTTTCTCCCTTTCTCCCTTTCTCTCTCTCTCTCTCTCTCTCTCTCTCTCTCTCTCTCTCTCTCTCTCTCTCTCTCTCTCTCTTTCCTCCTCCTCTTCCTCTTCTTCTTCCTCCTCTTCCTCTTCCTCTTCCTCCTCCTCCTCCTCTTCCTCTTCTTCTTCCTCCTCTTCCTCTTCTTCTTCTTCCTCTTCCTCTTCTTCTTCCTCCTCCTCCTCCTCTTCCCTTTCTTCCTCCTCCTCTGCTGCTGCCACCACTGCTGCTGCCACCTCCATCTCTGCCTCTGCTCTACTGCTGCTTCCTCTGCTTCTGCTTCTGCTTCTTCTTTTGCTTTTGCTCTACTTCTGCTGCTGATTCTGTTTCTTCTGCTGCTTCTGCTGCTTCTGCATCCCCTTCTTTGAATTCTATGAATGAATTCATTCTATGAATCAATTCAAGGCAAGTATGCTATCATAGCCAACTTAGGTCTCATCCAATAAACACAATATTTTGATTCAAAATATTGCCGTGGTTAATTGAGTTTGAGCATTCTGAAAGTAAATAAAAGTAACTGGAAGGTGATATGCATGCTAAAGAAGAGAGAAGTCATCAACAATCTTACCTAACTGTAACCTCTGAAAACTAAAATAATGATAGACCTGGCAGCATAGGTGAAACAATGGGGCAAACATTACAAGAATAACAAACCTCCTCCACTGATTGGATTTACATCCCACTGCATAAAGTGGAACCGGTGCCTACAAATATTAACTTGGCGATGATTCTGTGGCTAGCTAGGAAATAAGTCCCTAGGGTAGAATCTAATGGTATTATTCTGTTGAATAGACGTAGTAATAAAGTGCCCCCGAAGTTCTGATTTTATATCCATAGATTCGTGTACTTCTCAGCCTTCATCACTATAGTAGATGAGAATTAATTAAGAGACTGCTCTAGACACAGAAAGTAAGAGACTACGGATTGATCAGCTCTAAATCCAAATCACACATTCTTTTATCTAAGGCTCATGGATCACTGAAGAAAAGAGTGGGGTGGAAATATTGTAGGAGCCAACTTCCTGTGGCAAATGAGGCCATGGAACATAAAAGAGAACCTACTACTATCACTTTCCAAACAAGCATAATTTCCAACATCAATTTATACATGTATCCCTATATCCACAAATAAATGTACTTCCCATCCCTCATCAAAGAGGCTTCTTTTTCTATAAAATAGAGACCCCCACAGACATTTACAACTGGTTAAAATGCAGAAGACAACTGACAAAGGTTTCTCAATCATAATTAATACACCTATAATACTACTCCTATACTGAAAGGATTATTTCAGAAGAAGGGACAGAAAGATTTTAAGAGCTAGAAGACTAGGATGTCTGTTATGAAATAGTGTCTTCTATATAACAGGGAATGGCAAGCAAGAAAATATTAACAATATGATTGCCTAAACAAGACCTGAACGATGACAATGCAAGTTGACATGAAAAGTAAAGTGGTGGACTCTGGTGACTGGCTGTCTGGTATAATCTTGAAGGGGGTAGGGGGACCCTTTTGCTTACACTTAGTTCCTAGTCATAAGATGAGAAGTCTTGTTCTGTTATCCCTTTTCCTTCATAGTGTAATAACTTTTCACAAGATCAAAACAGTGGAGCTACCCATTCATTGTTGAAATCTCCAATATTGTGAGGCAATATGAATCTTTATTTTGTGAGGCTGACCATCTCAAAGTGTTAAAACAATAGAATCCCTATGGGCACAGCTACAGTACATTATTTGATAGTGTTTGGGAAAGGAGGATTGAACCCAGGGTTTTGAGCACAATAAGCCATGCCTCTTCCACAATGTATAGAACCAGCTTACTTTTTAGTTTTATGAAGAGGGTTGGGGTGAGGATTCAACCCAGGGTTCTGAGCACTAACTATAAACCATGACTCTTCAGTTGAGTATAGCATAGCTTATTTTTAGTTCTCTTAACAATTTATAATATTCTTGTCAATCTACATGCTATAATATACAGGTCAGTTGTATGACAATATAAATATTCAATAGTAAAAACAAACTAGCAGATATAAATATAACATGCAGTGTATTATAAACTTTGAAGCTGTATAATTTTAAGAAAAAGTCTGGGACTGAACGTAATTTGTATTTTTAATTTTTATTACCTAAATCTATTCTTTATATCATAGTACTGCATAGCAAATTTCCTCCAACTTCCCCAGAAAATATTTTACACTTTCTCATGTTAATACTGTCTTCTAAATTAATGTCTAGAATTTGGAGTTAGCCATTATTCTTGAAAATTAAGTATATTTGAGCATCATTGTCAAATAGTCTTCAAGAGCCAATTTTTTTTAATCCTATGAGGAAAAGAATAATTAAAAATATCTCTAACTGCCTTCACAATGCTTTCTATTAAACTTTGTAGGAATAACATTTTTCTCATAAAAAATAACTTGGTTACTTTAGAATCCAGGCTGGTGTTTATTTTTTGGGCAAACATCCATGGTTGTTTACCAAGAAGATGTGCATTACAAATAAGCAGAGCAGGACATTTTGGAATAATTCCCACATAGGGTACACAAAAATGCTGTTCAAGCAACTCCTAATATTTCCCAAGAGATTTAGCTTTAAAGTAGAAAAAATAATCAAAAAATGCTGAGGCTCTAACAGAAGTTTATTACGGGTATTTTTGTCCTCTGCTTCCTGCAGCTTTAGTATATCTTAACTAATGCTTCATTTCCTATTATTAGCATCAAACTCTATAGAGAGACCACTGAAGCCCAGGTGGAAGGCTCCAAGTTCTGTGCCAATTGGGTTGTAATTTCTTAGTTACTTTCTCAGGTATACCACCCCCACCTCCTCCTCCTTCTAACCCAACTTAGGTCTACCTCTATTAGTTTAATTTTTAGAAATTAGAGGACTAAAAAAGTGAATCTGCATGAATTGTTAACTTGTGGTCATTTAATTCCCTTTCTCTGAAATGGTAACCCTTAGCATGGAGAGTATTCTGGCTAGCTTTTTGTCGACTAGGCAGAGATAGAGTCATTTGAAAGAGAAAACCTCAACTAAGAAAATGCCCCCACCTGACTGGTCTAATGGGCACTTTCTTGATTTATGATTGATGCAGGAAAGTGTGAGGCTACTGTGGCTGAGCAAGCCAAGAGGAGCAAGTCAGTAAGCAGCACTCCTCCCTCGCTTCTGCTTCAGACTCCTGCCTCAGTTCCTGCCTTTAGTTCCCACCCCAACTTTATTCAATGATAGACTGTGATGTGGAAGTATAACCAAAATAAACCCTTTCCTCTCCAAGTTGTTTTTGGCCATAGTGGTTTATCATAGCAATAGAAAATTAGTTAAGACAGAGACTCAGAAGTCTTAGGCAACAATGATTGTCAGTTAGTTAAAAATGTCCTCTTTGTTTAATCAGTTAAGAATTACCAGATGCTTTCTGACCTGAAAGAATCCAAGAACTGACTACACTGAACTATGGTAGAATAGGAGAGTGGTGGTAGAATTTGGAGAGAAAGGGAAGATATGAAGTTTGGGAGATGGAGGACGAGGGTGGACTTGTCATGCTTTTTGTGAAACTGGGAGCTTCCTTCTTCCTGGCTTCTTATAGTACTCTGGGAGTTCTAGCCTTGAAGGGTTTGAATTCCCTTACAGTAAACTCTGCTTTGACCTCACATACTGTTCTTCCTCAGTACTCATTTTCTCATGGTAGTCTCCGTAAAAATGACTCACCATCATCAAAGAGACATCTTGAACTCTTTGGCTATTTGGTTTCAGGTTGACCTCAGTTTGATTTGTAGTTACAGTGCCTGTTATTTCCAAATGTGGTAGAGGTGGTAATGAGTTTTATATATGTTTTTTAGAGAGTATCATTCAATGTCAGAGAAAATCTTGCTTCTTTCCTTTTGTTCTTCTATATTTTTTAGATTTAAGTTGTACTAAAGTCATAATCACTGAGAACTTTATCAGAAACACGATTATTTTATTGTCTAACAGAATTCTTAATTCAGAGAGTTCTAGTTAAGTTACTGTTGCTATGATAAAGACCATGACTAAAATCAACTACTGGGAAGAAAGGGTTAGGACAAAATATTGACATTTTTATATAGGAGTATTAATTTAGTTTAATGTCTTTGAGAAATACCTTCTATATCAGAAACTATTGAAATATCAGTTTTTAAGTATAGTTTAAAGCAGGGATAGCCACATGGCTTTTCTGAACATCTTGTCTGCTCTTTTTTGTTTGTTTTGTGTTGTTTTATGAAGGTATTAAGTTTCTCAGAGTGTTAGAATGCTGTGTGAAAAGGGGTAATTATAACAGGATGCAAAGTAAGGCACATACTGTTTCTGAGACTCAAATATTGACTGGCAGATGAAAATCAAGCAGGCTACAGGTGCAGAAAAATACAGGAAATAAGGACCAGAGATTTCAATGTAAAAGGAAGGGAAAGGAAATGAAGTACCATTTAAACCTGTTTACATTTATTTTAGTTTTTTTATTATCTCTGTGTGTACTTATGTGTATATATGCATGAGCATGTATGTGTGTATGTGTGGTGTGTGTCTGTGCATGTGTGTCTGTGTGCATGTGTGTGTGTAAGTGTGTATGTGCATGTGTGTGCACATGTGCATGTGTGAGTATGTGTAGGTGTGTGTATGTTCCTGAAAATGGAACTTGGGTCACTGGGTTTGGTGGTAAACACCCTTGCCTACTGAGCCACCCCACTGGACCAGCAATGACAGTTTTTAGAAAGTTAAAACAATAAACATATAAATAAATTTTAAAAACAAAATTTTGTTTTAGATTTAGCACAGTTTTAGGAATTTCAGAAGCAATATGGCCAAAGACAGACAAGATACCACTCTGACTCTGTGAAGATGGAGACCCACACATAGACATGGCAGTCAGGACCTGGGAGAGTTTACCAAGTGCCATGGTCAATGTTTTTTTTCCACAAAGCAAGCAAGCCATTAGAGGCACATGAATGAAATTTAGATCATTCTGTACAGAACTGTGATTTCAGAGTTTAAAACCTGCATTTAAGGGACACTTCTCATAATTCTGTTAATTCTGTTATCATCTGTTAAAGATGATATTAACATAGGGCTACAATCTCTAACTATAAACAAAAAGGCAGCATAACCCCAAGGTGTGGGCTGTATTGTCCATCCAATACAGACAGCATAAAGTACAGATGTTGCTACAGATGTGAGATGAGCTAAGGATAAGAACTAATATAGTACAGCTTAAGGAGTGAAAAGTGCTATTGACACCATTAAGATCATGAAAGTTTTTTATACAATTCTTTTGCCAGGAGATGAGGAATCTGATGGATCTTGTTTTATAAGAAGTGGCATTCAGAAACTATGGGGTAAGTTAGAATAATCATCTGCTCAAGTGAAGATGCAGGACAAATCTATAAATCTCCTCCCATCAATAAAGGGGAAAACACAACAAAAAATAGATATCTTCAATGCTATTTTGAGAAGGAATTTACAAACAAAAAATTTCCTTAGTCAAGAATATTAAATAACTTGTATTTTTCATATTTCCTCTTTATTATTTGGAAAACAGAACAGTTTCATTGTTCCAAAGGAAGACTGTGGTGTAAAATTATTAAAAATCTAAATTAGGAGTTTTATTATTCATCTTATTCCCTAAACTGCATCTTCACAAATAACATAGCATAACATAACGTAACATAGCATAACAACATTATTTTATGGAACTTCTCAATACTTCTTAGTAGTTTTCAAATACATATTTTACAGTTTCTCTTTTCATTACTGTAGTCTTCATATTCTTTCCTTAGAGCACATAAGAATAAATCCAGCAACATTCTCCAGGTAAATTTGATAACTCATGTCTGTTTTTTAGAAATACAGAATGCTCTGTTGTCATAGTTAATCACAATGAAGATGGAACAATAAGATCAAAATGAGTGTATTCATCACATAAAGAATGTATTGGGCAAAAAAAAAAATAATGTATTGGAACACTTTACTGAATCAGAATAGAATAAATTCAGAATATAAAAACTGCATTTTGTTGATATTTCTGTCCCTGTGACAGAGTGACTCAGAGGAAAACTCAATAACTATAATAAATGCAAAGTTGTTTTATAAAAATGAAGAAATACTATTTCAAAATGTTCTCTTTTTACAAATGAATCATTTTGTCATGAGAATAGAATAGTATCCTCTTTCATGTATCAGATTGTTGAATATAGCAACTATACTAAGAACAGTTCTGAAAATTCAAGTATAATTTTTATAAAGCCCAGAGATCACAAAAACACCCTAATATGTCTAAAATTGTATAAAGACAGGTGATGGGAGGCTGGAAGTTCAAAACTGTGTGGTACTGCTGCTCACTGCTGTCCTGTAGTGAGGGCTTTTGTTGAACATGTCAGAATTGCTTGAAAATTTACTGCAAGGTATGATGCAAGGCTAGAGATGCAGGAATTGGTTATGATCCCTGATTCTCAAAATCTTATGCCAAGAATTTGAGAATACTGAGACACTTGCTTTTCTCCCCAGTGTATGTTGCCATTTTTAAATGCATCATTGTTGCTGAATAAAGTATGTTACAAATTAATATCAACAATCTACTCTCTCAGGAAATCAGTATTAATCCATCTGAAGGAATACCCCAGTGGCTGACTGTATTCCACTAGGCTCATCTCCTAATCATGCATCACCTCACCACAGTGCCATACTGAGGAGTGAACCTTTATACACCGGAGGCCATATTGAAGCCATATTTAAACTAAAGTCGATTTCATGAAGTGTGAGTAGGAACTAAGTCACATTGAAATACAATGTGCATATGAAACTGACGATTTAAGGTTCTCTACCATGTGGGTAATCAGTGAGGTTAGGAAACTATCTTATGGAAAAGTCTGTACACAAAGGTGCTCTTTGATTAGGACCTGACCAATAAGCCAGATTCAAACATGGAAAGAAAATTTTGTGGGATGCAATTAAACAGATATTTAGAAGGGAGCATGTCACAGTAAGGGGGCTTGAGTGACTATAAAAATAACAATCTAAACTGTCACTTCAGATATGTAAATACCTATTTGCTGTATAACTTTTTTTAATTTAAAACATTGTTGTCAATCATTTAGACAGCAGAACATAATGACTAAGTGGCTAATGCCCTTATGGATGGAGATGGCACTTATACAAGTGGCTAAGAAATAGGTCTCTGGTGACTGCCTGATCTAGGTACTCAACTTGTCCCTGAGCTACTCAGCTCTGTAATAGGCAATGAATTTATTTCTCTAAATTCTGAGTCTCTCTGCTGTGAAATGCACCAATACTATGAGCAATACCTTCCTATGTGTTTCAGAGTAAAATATGACAAATATGGAAGGGTTTAGGCCTAATGCTTTGGCATCTGCCAGCTCCTTAAGTGGACTTCTGGCAGCATCTTCAGGTCAGTTGAGTGGCCATACTGACCTTTAGAAACAGTCTCCTCAGGAAGTGTTCCTTATGAATTACTGAGAGTACAGGCCCTTTCAGCTAAATTGAAAGCAGTGGTATTTGATGCAAGTGTTCTATGCCCATAGTTGCAGTGATGCTGGGCTTTAAGGGAACTGAGGAGTAAGGCTGTAGGTGGCATTAGGTTTCCGGAAGACAAATCAGAGCAAGAAGAAAAGAGCCAGGAAATGCACCAAGTTCTTTCATTGTTTCTGTTGTTTGATTTTGCATTTGAGTCTTCACCTGCAGTCGTACTGGGTTGATGTTTCCAAAAAAAAAGAATTCACTGAGCACTCCGGAAGTTAATGGCTGGGGTTCTGAGAGCCCTCCAAGTCTTCCTTCTTAATCAATCAATGTGGGGTAGTATGTGCAAAGACAGCGGCAAATTAAAATTTCCTTTCTCCGATGTCCACATGTGTAAGTTGAAGTTGTTGAAATTGTGTTTCTCTCAGGTAATTTTTACACTATAACTAAATAATGTGTTCAAATGTTAAATATAGAAAGAGAAGGTTAAGAGGAAAAAGAGATGAAAACCCTCATGCTCCCAGCATGAACTCTGACTAATTATACTCATGTATAATTAGTACAGACACTAGGTGGTATGTATGAAACAGTGGGCATCTTAACTTGGAAAAGTGTTTACTTTCTTTCTTTTAATTTCTTTAAGTTTTATTTATTTTTACACACACAGTTTCTCCACCTTCCTCCTCCCCAAGTTCCTCTCCCCTCCTGAGTTCTTCTTCCTTTTCTCCTCAGAAAATGACCAGCCTCAATGGATATCAACCAACCCAGGATATCAACCTGCAGTAACACTAGACACCTCCTCTTATTAAACAGGCAACAGAGTCAGAGTCAGCTTCTGTTTACATTGTTAGGTATGTCACAAGAAAATCAAGGTATGTAACTATAACATATGAAAAAAAAAAAGGCCTACCTCAGGCCCATGAAGGGTTGCTAGTTGGCAATTCAGTCATCATGAGTCCTTATGAGCGCCTGTTGATTGATTCTGTGGATTTTCTTATGTTGTGCTTGACTCCTCTGGCTCCCACAATCCTTTCTCTCATTTTTTTCTGCTGGATTTCCCAAGCTCAGCCTAATGTTTGGTTGTGGGTCTCTGGATCTGTTTCTGTCAGTTACTGGGTGAAGCCTCTCTGACAATTGAGCTAAATGGCAATCTGTGGGTATAGTAGAATATCATTAGGAATCATTTCATTGGGTTTTTTTTTCTTGCCTTTCATGTTTGGTTCTATATCGGATTTCTGGGCTATCCAGCAGTTTCTGGGCTCTTCAGGCAATGTCTGTGGTGGGGTTCCTGTCATGGCATGAGCCTCAAGCTGGAACAGTCATTGGTTGGCCACTCCCACTATTTCTGCATTGCCTTTACTCCTGTACATCTTATAAGCAGGATAAATTTGTGGCTGGATTGATGTCCCAGTTCCTACACTGGAAGAGTTGTTTTTTTATAGAATATGGCCAGTTCAGATCATGTATTACCATTACTAAAAATCTTAGTTAGGGTCACCTTCCTCGATTCCTGGGGTCCTGGGGATGATGTCCTACATATGACCCCATTTTATGTGTCTCTCCCAATACACTCTCTATTCTCTCAACACCTGTTCAGTTCTGTTCCCATTACCCTCTCCCCCACCTAGTCTCTTGCCCCCATCCAACCTTGATGTCTATTCAGTTTTCTCTTCTCAAGAAAATTCAAGTATCCCCCACTTGAGCCCTCCTTTGTTACTTAGCTTTTGTGGGTCTATGGTTCTGTAGCATGGATTTCCTTTACTTTACAGCTAATACCTACATATAAGCGAATACATACCATGTTTGCCATTCTGAATCTGGATGATTTCACTCAGGATGATGTTTTCCATTTGCTGACAAATTTCATGATACTACTGTTTTTAATAGCTGAGTTTCACTCCATTGTGAAAGTGTTCCACATTTTCTTTATTCATTCATCAGCTTCTTTTCCTTGAAGAGGAACTTCTAGGCTTCTTTTCAGTTTCTAGGTATGATCAATAAAGCTGCTATGAAGATAGCTGAGCAAATGTCCTTATGAGATTATGAAACATTCTTTGAAAATATCCCCAGGAGTGGTATGGCTGAGTCTTAAGGTAGATCTATTCCAAATTTTCTGAGAAACTGCCAAACTCATTTCCAAAGAGATGGTACAGGTATGGGTTCCTGTCAGCAATGAAGGATGGAGGAATGTCCACCTTGTTCCACATCCTCACCAGCTATCACTTGAGTTTTTTAATCTTAGCCACTCTGATTAATATTATAAAATATTAGTGTAAAATATTATATTGCTTGTTCCTCAACCTAGAACTGACCTTTTAAAATGCAACCAGAAAGAATTAAAAATAAAAAGAAAAGAAGACAGAACCTTCAATTTAAAAAAAATAAAATAAAATCTCAAAATTGAGTTAAGGAAATTGAAGTTTTCTTTAAATGCTTCTCGATCAATAAAGATTCCTCTTGCGAATTCTGCTTCTATCCGTAACCCATTTTTAATTAGATTATTTATTTTGTTGGTATCTTGTTTCTTGAGATTATTTTTATGTTTTGGGTATCAGCCCTCAGTCAGATGTGGGGTTGGTGAAGATCTTTTCCCATTTTGTAGGCTGCCAATTTGTTACTTTGATAGTGTTCTTTGCCTTATAGAAGCTCTTCAGTTTCATGAGGTCTCATTAATTGATGTTCTTGGTACCTGTGCTATTGGTGTTCTCTTTAGGAAGTTGTCTCCTGTGCCAATGTTTTCAATACTATGCTCACTTTCTCTTCTCTCGGGTTCAGTATGTCTGGTTATAGGTCTTTGATACATTTAGACTTAAATTTTGTGAAGGGGTATATATATAGACCCATTTGCATTCTTCTTCATGCTGAAATCCAGCAAGACCAGCAACATTTGTTGAAGATGCTTTTCCCCCACTGTATGTTTCTGACGTCTATGTCAAAAATCAGGTATCAATAGCTGCGTGAAATTCTTTCTGGGTATTTGATTGGGTTCCATTTATCAATCTGTCTATCTTTAAGTCTATGTTAATACAGATTTTATTGCTATTGCTCTGCAGTACAGTTTGAAATTGGGCATAGTTATATCTACATAAGCAGTTTTATTGTACAGGATTGTTTTAGTTATCCTGTGCTTTTTGTTTTCTTATATCAAGGTGAATGTTGTTCTTTCAAGTTCTGTAAATAATTGTGTTGAAATTTTGATGGAATGTGAATTGTATTTTGTGGAATTTGAGGAGTAATTGTACTAAAATTAACTCTTCATTGAAAATCTGGTAAAAATTCTGTGCTAAAATCATCTGTTCCTGGATTTTTTGGGGGAGGGGGAGGAGTTGAGAGACTTTTTATGACTGCTTCTATTTTCTTAGGGTTTATGGCTATATTCAAATTGTTTACCTGGTCTTGATTTAACTTCAGTAAGTGATATCTGTCAATAATATCATCTATTTTACTGAGATTTTTTCACTTTTGTAGAGTACAGGATTTTGAATAAAGATCTAATGATCCATAGGATTTCCTCAGTGTCTGGAAATTAAGTTATATGACCTTTTGTTTCTGATTTTGTTGATTTGGATATTCTTTTTCATTTTTAAAAATTAGTTTGGCTAAAGGTTTGTCTATCTTGTTGATTTTTTTTCTCAGAGAACCAACTTTTTGTTTAACTGATTCTTTGTATTGTTTTTGTTCTCTTTGTTTCTATTTCATTGATTTGAGCCCAAGTTCTATTATTTCCTGCCATCTAATTCTCTTGGGTATGCTTGCTTTACTTTATTTTGTTTTGATTTGTTTTTCTAGATCTTTCAGGTGGGTGTTCTTTTAAGTTGCTAATATGATATCCCATTAATTTTTTCACAAAGAAATTTAGTGCTGTGAACTTTCCTATAGCATTGCTTTTATTGTGTCCTATAAATTTCAGTGTGTTATACATTCATTTTATTTAATTCTAGAAAGCCTTTAATTTTTTTTATTTCTTCATTGGCCCAATGAGGTTCAAATTCCATGAGTGTGTAGGCTTTCTATTGCTTTTGAAATCTAGCTTTAATCCATGGTGGTTTGATATAGAGGGTTATTTCACTTTTCTTGTATCTTTGAGACTTGCTTTGTGACTAACTATATGGTCAGTTTTAGAGCGGTTCTATAAGGTGCTGAGAAGAAGGTTTATTCTTTTGTGTTTGGGTCAAATGTTTTACAGATATCGGTTAGGTCTATTTGGTCACAACATCTCTTAGTTCCATTATTTCTATGTTTAATTTCTGTCTGGATGACCTGTCAACTAGTAACTGTGGGTAAGTGTCTGCTACTATTTATTTGTAGTGTTCAGTGTCTGACTTAAGATTTAGGAATATTTCTTTAAATAATGTGGGAGTCCTGGCATATAGGATACAGTTTCTTTAATTTTTTTCTTTTTTCTCTTTTAGAATTGAGGTATCTGCTTGATGGATTTCTCCTTCAATAAGTTTGAAGTGTCCTTCCCATCTCTTTTGATTAATTTTGGTTGAAAGTACATTTTGTTAGATATTAGAATGCCCACACCAGCTTGCTTCTTTGTTCCAGAAAATTGTTTTTTAGCCCTTTGCTCTGAAATAATGTCTTCCTTTAATGCTGAGCTGTGTTTCTTGTATGATACATGCATTCTGTAAGTTTGTGCCTTTTAACTGGGGGTCTTAGTCCACTGCTGTTGTGAGATATTAATGAGCAATTACTATTAATTCCTGATATGCTGTTAGTGGTGATTGTGTTTATGGTGTGTGTGTGTGTGTGTGTGTGTGTGTGTGTGTGTGTTTTCCAAGGTTGGAACTCCAATTGCCAGTCCTGCACAGTTTTACTTTCTACCTGTCCCGGAAGTCTCACTCTTTCCAATTTTCCTTTTATGTTAAAAAAAAACCTCATACAATATATTCTGATCATAGTTTCCTATCTCCTGTTTTAACATTAGATTTCGTTTTCTCTTGACATGGAGTAAAAGGTAGAGTAAAGGTTGTATGGAAATCATTGGCACAACAAATTACTGTTCTTATATCTGTCAACATCCTCCCCCTGCCAGATTTCTTTTTAATGACAAATACAGGAAAATTCCAAGGGCTAGTGGACTCTGATCTTGGACTTTCATCTGATCTCGGACTAGCTGTTCTAGCACATGTAGTTTCTCCTGTTATAGACCACTGCTTGGTACAAACAATCAACCAGTTTAGTAGCAAGGCTTTTGGTGTTTGATCAGCAGTGAACGCCAGCCTGGACAGTCTAGAACTGTTTTTGATAGCACGTTTTAATTTTTTATCAGGAGCATCATATATTTTATAAATTTATCCAGAAATTGGAGAGATTGGTATTTTCCTCTGTGGTAACAGTTCCCCCCCACCCCCATAAGCTTAAAGCTATATCAGCCATGTATGGCCTTAATGTTCCTATTTGACACTCTGGCCTTATACATTCAAGCCATATGATATTTTGTTTTACTTAAGATGAAGTTCTTACTCCTTAAAATTAGATATCTACCTCTTGAATAGGCCAATGAGGGGGCAAGATTTTGGAGAGATTATAGTTACATCAACTCCAATGACTACCATTACTTCAATTTTAATATTATTTATAAATTTCTTCAGTTTTGACCTCTGATCACCTATAGAAATTTGTCAAAATATTTAATTTTTTACCATGTATGTGTTTTCTGTTTCATCTATAGAAGTTGCTCTCATCTTGATAACTGGGTTTTTAATGTCTAAGTTCAGGACATTGGTGTTTAATTGTTTGGTGGAAGAGTGTTTCTGCTGTTTGGCATTGTGGTCTCTGATAGGCCCCTCTTGGAATTTTTTGATAGGAGCTTACCATATTTTCTGTTGTTGATCTACATTCATTAATCCAGTGTTAGCTTTCCCACTTCTTTTGCATATACCAGAAGGCATAGACTCTTTCTTTGGATTTGTCTTATTTTCCTTTTAATTTCTTTTGAACTGATCTTGTTCAATACAATTAAGACATTTGTGAATTTGGATTTTCTCAAAACCTTTAGAGGTAGATTTTTCTTGTAAGGTCATCTCTGTGGATGAGATTCAGTATCAATAATATTCCTAATCCATTCATCAGTAGGAGCTGATTATGTCTTTTAAGGTCTGATCACGCCTTTGCCTTCAGTGCTGGTGTTTTTAAAAGCCAAAGACTCAATTAGTGCCTTCCTAACTAGTGGATCTGATATCTGTCTATAGCTGAAGCTAATCTTTATAAAAAGTCAGTAACTGTTTCTTTTGTACCTTATATGACTTAAGTAAATGGTTCAAGTCTTTTCCCTGTTTCTTCAATCTTCTCCCAGGATTATGCTACCGTGTGACATAATGCCAAAATTTCTTCATCATATATGTTTTGCATCTCTACCTCAGTATATTGACATTTACCAAGCAGAAACATTGATGCCCCTGGTTGTGTTTCTCTGTACTATTTCCCCAGCCTCTTCTTTCCACCATGAAAGCGATTATAGTTTTGGCCCATGTTCTAATATTGCTCTTGTCAGATCTTTCCATTTTGGAGAGATTATTCTATTTTCAATCACCCAAGAAATCAAAGCTGTGCCACCTGCTGTAGTTTAGCCATCAGGAAAACAGGCATAAAAATGAAGAGCTAGAAAAATTGCTCTGTTCTCAGGGATGGCTTGTATGCACCTTCACCTATAACTTTTCTAAGCTTGAATTTTATGCCAAATATTGAGTGCCATTTGTAAATATAGTTTCCAAATAACTACAGGGCATTTCTTTGTCTTCTCTGGCCCATTTTAGCTCCTGAATAAAGACACAGAGACTTGAAATTTTTATTTACAAGCTCTAAGCAGTAATAGATAGGCAGGTTCTGAGATATTCTAACCCGACTAAGCTGATAATACCCAGAAAAGGAACCTTTGCATGCATATGGTCTTATCCTGTCTTACTCTGCTCCGTGGCTACTCACTCATGGCAATTTCATAGCAAGTCTTCCTGTTCCCTCCATGTGGTTTCTCTATACCTTCTATTCATGATTCTTTGCAAGTCTCCCATTTCCTCAATTCTTCAGACCCTTAGCCTGTAATCAGTAGAACAACACAATCAACAACAGCCAAGGCAATATGGCACAACATCCTTCTATAGTAAGTCCTAGATATTCCAACACAGTTGAAGATCAAGAAAATGACATTAAATACAAACTTATGTAGATTGTAGAAGCCTTTAAAGAAGAAATAAATCCCTTAGAGAAACTAGAAAAATACAATAAAGAAAATAATTAAAACTATTCAAGACATGAAAATGGAAATAGAAATAATAAAGAAAACAAAAACTGAGGGAATCTTGGAGATGGAAATCCTAAGTAAGCAAACGGGAACCCACAGAATAAAGGAGCTAGAAGGCAATCTTAGGTGTAGAATACACCTTAGAAGAAATCGGTGCATTGATCAAAGAAAATGTTGCATCTAAAAAGTTTCTGACACTAAAACTGCAAAAAATCTGAGACACTATGAAAAGACCAAACCTATGTTTAATAGGAATAGAAGAAGATTCTCAGGTCAAAGGACCAGAAAATACTTTTAACAATATCATAGAAGAAAACTTCTTTAGCCTAAAGAAAAATATGTCCATAAATGAACAAAAAGCTAACAGAACACCAACTAAAAAGGGATTGAACTAAAAAGAAAGTTGCCACACCACATAATAATCAAAATACTAAATGTATAGAAGAAAGAATCAATATTAAAAGCTGCAAGGGGAAAAGGGGCCAAATAACATTTAAAGGCAGACCTATTAGGATTACTCTGGACTTCTCAACAGAGAACTCTAAAGTCAAAAAGGGACTTGACAGATGTCTCACAGTCTATAAAGGCTAGAAATGTCAGCACAGACTACTATACTCAACAAAATTTTCAATCAGCATAAAATGAGAAAACAAAATATTCCACAACAAAACCAAATTTAAATGATATCTATTCACAAATCCAGTCCTACAGAAGATACTAGAAGAGATTGTGAGGAATAGCCTTGAATGCTTTGGCACAGGAGACAACTTCCTGAGCAGACAGCAATATCTTAGGCATTTTGGTCAGCAATTAGTAAATGGGACATCATGAAACTGAAAAGTTTCTGTAAGGCAAAGAACACTTTTAGAAGGACAAAAGAGGAGTCTGTAAAATGGTAAAGGATCTTCATCAACACCACATCAAACACAGGGCTGGTATCCAAAATGTATAAAGAACTTTAGCCGTCAACAAACTAAAGAATCCAATTTTTAAAAATGGGGCATATATCTAAACAGCAAATTCTCAACAGAATAATCCTTAACACTTAAATGTTCAATATCTTTAACTGTGGGACTAGGGAGCCATGGACTCTGGAGGAGCTAGGCCTGGAGCAAGAGTGGGATGGAGGCATGTCCACACCCCAGAAATATTCTGAGATTGGCAGGAGTAGGATTGCTCATCTCTGCCCTGGCCCAGCATGCACTGGTGCATATATACCCTGTGCCTCCAACCTTTGCCTCAGCACAGGAGATCTTGTAGCCAATAGCCAGGTTAACTTTTCCCATATAAGGTCATGTCTAACAGCACCTGAAATTTTTCCTCATGCAAATGAGGCATCCCCAGCACCCTGAACATGGTCAATGATGTACACTGATTCTGATAGCTTATACTCACCCTCCCCACAAAGGCTTAAATAGCCTTTGTTCTCTACAAGAAATGGAACCAGTTCTCTGAAGCTGCTTCTGGGTGTGTGTTCTATACCTCCAAACTCACTGCCAACCAAGATCCTGCCTTTATCTACCTGTCCAGAGTAAGCTTCTCTCCCTCTAGTACAACCCTGTGAGCCAAGGGCCTGGCTATCCAGAATGGAGAAGCAGACACAACATGGCACTTAGCCACCAGAGAAATGCAAATCTCAAAATGACCCTGAGATCCCATCTTACACTTGTCAGAAAGACTAAGAGCAAAAACTCAAGCAACAGCTCATGATCACAAAGATGTGGCGCAAGGGAAAGACTGCTCCACTGCTGGTGGGAGTAAAAACTGTGTAAGTCCTTTGAAAATCAGAAAATCTCGGAAAATTGGAAATAGATCTACCTCAGGATTCGGCTACATCACTCCTAGGCATATAACTAAAGGACACTCCACTGTACCACAAGGACACTTCCTCAATTACGTTCATACTAGATTTATTGTTAATAGCCAGAAACTGAAAATAATATAAATGTTCCTCAACTGAAGAATGGATAAAGAAAATATAGTACACTTACACAGCTGAGTTTTACTCAGCTATAGAAACAATGGCATCATGAAATTTTTAGGCAAATGGATAGAAATTAAAAAGATCACCCAAGTGTAAGTGAGGTAACCAAGACCCAGAAAGACAAGCATGGTATGTACTCACTTATAAGTGGATATTAGCTTTAAAGTAAAGGATAATCACACTACAATTTGCAGACCCAAAGATGCTAAGTAACAAGGAAGGTTCACGTTGGGACAAGTGAATGTCACTGAGAAGGGGAAATAGAATATACATAGTGGATGGAGGAGGTACATGAAGCATTGGATGGGGAGGTGGGAAAAGAAAGGTAGGTTCAGGTGGTGGGAGAACTGAGGGAAAGAGTACTGGAGGGAGACAACTGGAATGGAGACAGGCATCTCTGGGATGAGCTAGAAACCTAGGGCAGTGGAAACTCTCGCAATCTAAGCTAAGACTCCTGGCACTGGGGGATATGGAGCCTGAACATGCCACCTGCTGTAACTGGGCAAGACTTCCAATGGAGGGACTGGGATACAAACCCAGCCACAAAACCTTCCATCTACAATTTGTCTTGACTACAAGACATGCAAGGGTAAAGAGGGAGAAGAAATTGAGGTAATAGCCAACCAATGACTGGTCCATGTTGAGACACATCCACTAGAGGGATCTTACCCCTAACACTGTTAATAATATTCTGCTATAGCTTCAGACAGGAACCTAGCACAAGAGTTATCAGAAAGGCTTCACCTGGCAACTGATGGAAACAGATGCAGAGTCCCACAGACAAATATTTGATAGAGCATAGAGAATCCCATGGAGGACGGGGAGAAAGTATTGTTGCAGCCAGAAGGGTCAAGGACAACACAAGAAAAGTCACAGAATGAACTCACCTGAGTCCAGAGGTGCCGACAGGGACTGAATCACCAGTGAAGGAAGGTTCATGGGATTGACCGAGGCTCTCAGTATACACATTGCACTTGTACAGATTGATCTTCATAAGATACACCTGGTAGTACTCTAACACCATATGCTAAGGCAGGTTGATGTCCATGGAAGGACGCCCTTTTTCTTAGGAGTAATGAAGTAGATTAGAGTGGAGATGAGAGAAAGACTGGAAGGAGAAGAGGGATGGGAAACTAGGGTTGAGATGTAAAGATAATTACTTAATTAGTTAATTAAAAAAGAAAGCACACATAATATGAAAGTCTTTGCCACTTTCTACCACTGTAGGAAAAAAGGACTAAATATAAATTCTTTAAAATATAAAAATAATTATTTCCTTATAAATCATAAGAAAATAAATGAAAAAAGTGAGCTTTGTGCTGAACTTAAAATTTTATTTTGTCTTTAAATCTGATTTCCTTTCTAACTGCTGAAAATAATTCTAAGCATTACTTCAACATCTAAAAATTCTGAAATATGTATTTTCAGAAAAAGTTTATCTTAATCAGTTGTTAAGAACATGTGACATTGCTATAGTCTCAGGTTCACAATTCCTTGGAAATTATTTTTAATGTTTACACTTACGAATTACTACTTTGAACGGGACAGAAGCTTTCATAAAGTTTTTATTACACCAAACAAACTGCTTTTCAGCAGTATATTATTTTAGCATTAACGCTATGCCTTCAGTTTTCTGTATTCTAATATCAGTAAAATTGGTAGGCAGAGTGAAGAGGTGAATATAAATTATGCATGCACAAACAAGAATTTATATCATTAACAGTTAGACACTACAGATGTCCTTCTGATAAACATTACTAGGATACACATGAGAGGAAAATGAGGAACATAGGATTATGTCGCTTCCAGTCTTACAAGTGAAAATAAGGGTTTAACTCGAGTGGAGTTTGCTTTCAGTGTCACAGCTCATGAACATCTAAGTGAAAATTCTATTTGATCATATCTAACAGGTAAATAATTGACATGTGAAAAAAGACAATTATTCTCACTCTGCTTCACTCAACAAACACACTTTTTTTTTTCTTTTGCATCTGCTTTGTCTCCAGCATTGTGCTCACGTGAAAAACTTGCAGCAAAGAAAGGGTTAGTTTCTGAACACCAACAGGGCCACCTTACAGAACCCATGGAGTAATTGTGACAAATTTAAAATTCTTGAATTATTTGTCGTTGATTTTGGCTTGCAAATTTGAAAATTGTAGTTATACTTATTTGTGTTATTCGATCAGTATCTTTGTGAAAAATGATCAAATCTGTTCGCAAACTCTTTAAAAATTTGCACCAATTTCTGAATTTTATGGTTTATTTTTCACAGAAACCCAATAAATGCCTGGCTTTGTGTTTTGAAAATAATCTTGATTTCCCTGACTCATGTGTCTAGAATAAGTGCACCCGCACATAACAGAATATATTAAATATTGTTAAATGAAATAACAATCAATAATTACTAAATAATTAACATTTAAAATAGTTTTCCTGGGATCATGGTAGAGCAATACTAAACAATTTCATTATGCAAATAGAAAACAAATTATGATTATCTCAGATAAGATGCAATTACTAGGAGCCTAGCTGGTATGAATGAAGGTTCTGATTGAATCTGATCGTTTGTAAAACATAATTTAACAAGTCTGCACCTGAATAGGGAAAAAAATTAAAGCAGTTTATTGAAAACGTATAATTCTGCAAGAGTTTACAGCTGTAGTAGTGCCCTGGCCAAGCAATACATAGTGTAAAAAAATATTGAAATACTTAACATTGCAGAAGGCGGTGTCATTTGACCCAGGGTTTCTTTCTGTCTTACTCTGAGCCATCTTTTCAGTTACCCACCTACTAGCTGGATTATACACATAGGCAGCTACCCTCCACCCTCCGTTATCAGCAGTGCTTCTGTATACATAGACCCCCCAACTTCTTCTTGGTGCAAGTGTGGCTTACCAACAGTTTGTATGAATTCAGCAAACCAGAAAGCACTACACACTGATTGCTGTACAACCTTCCAATCTCTTGTGGGAAAGCTTGTGGTCTCAAATCTTGTCTTTTAACACCTGTCCTAGCCAGACAGCTCCTCTTTCAGTGCCTCTCCTACGGGACCAGCTCCCCCCAAATCTGAGTGTTTCATCATCGGGCATCTTCCTGGGAGTGTCTCCATTGATGAATCTGTTCCTGTGTGATTGTCATCTGACTCTTTACTTTCCTTATGAGGGAAAAAAAAATACTCATTCAAGAATTAGAAGATGGTTTCTATATCCGCAGTGCTGAATACCTCAAAGTAAGAAAATCTTTGCATGTATTTGACATTATTTCTTTCTATCTGTAATATCCAATAAGTATTTTCTGATTTGTACTAGATTTGATTTTAAAATCGCAAGGAAAGCCCCTGAAGATTCTGAACATGTGAGAGCGAGGTTCATTTTCAGGTTTCAGCAGCATTTCCCTTGTGCTTACCAAATGCATGAGAAACAAGGAGGGAGGTAGAAATGAGGATGATTTAAGCCAAGGTTTAGGATGATAACTAAAATGATACAAGATAGCTGGTAAGTCAAGTCCCAGAGCCATGCTGTAGTTGGAGTATAGAAAATACAGGGAAAAAGCAACAAATATTTATTGAAATTTATTTTATCATTTTTTAAATGTGTAGGAAACATCTTTACATGATGGTTTTGGAACCTTAGCATCGTTGGCATGGAAAATTTACTGGCCCACATAGTGAGGGGGTTAATGAGACATTTTCATACAAGTGAAAATTTACTTTGAACAAATTCACTCCACATACGTTAGCCTTTTTTCACCCTCCCCTCGCCTACCACTTTCATGATCTCCTCCACTGTTTTTCTTATACTTTCATTTCATAAATAACCTAAGATACACAAATGAGAGAAAATGTGATATTTGTCTTTCTGAATATGAACTTTTTTCATTATATTATTTTACAATTTTTCCTCTTTTTAAAATTCTTTAACCCTTTTTTACAGTCTAGACTTTATCTCCTTCCCGAGCCACCCTCTGACTGTCTCACGTCCCACACCTCCAATCCATTCTCCACCCCAACCCCCTCCTCACCAGACTTCTTCACTCCCTGAGGACCCTAGTCTCTTGAGGGTGAGGTACATCTTCTCTGAGTCCAGACCAGTCAGTCCTCGGCTGTTTATGTGTCACCAGCTGGTGAATGGTGCCTGGTTGGTGGCTCAGTGTCAGAGCAATCTTGGGGGTCCAGGTTAGTTGAGACTCCCAAGGCCCAGCCTAAGAGAGGTACTGGACAAGAGCACAGACAAGAGTGGCTACTAAACAACTACAGTGTTGCGGTATATCTCCAACCCAAGTAAGTCCGGTCAAAGAAAACACAACTCGATAATTATGAATATAAGCTGCACGCCTAGATTGGGCAGATTCACCACTACACAACCCTATTCCCCAGCTATGAGAAACTTATAACCTGCAGGTTTTCCAAGCCACAAGCTTGTCCTTCTACCTCTTTCTCCTCCATTGTCTTCCTTTTTTGATGTCTTCCTCCCCAGTCATCTTCTCTCTCTTCCCACAAACCTTTATTTCTCCACCTCCTCACCTGTGTACTGATTCACTCCTCCTCTGCAGCCCTTCCCAGGAAAGGGAAATTAGCATCAAAATACAAGGCCAGGGCCAGGGCTATCCACACCACTGCTGTGTCCTCCATGATTCTGAACACTGAATAAAAATCCGCAGTCCATGGTGAGACTAAACTTTTTTTTTTCTTTCCACATAAATCTTAACATTTTTCTGTTTGTATCAACCACTTCTAAAACTACTCCCTAATCCAAATCTATCCCACTCTTTTTCTTTATTTATTGTTTACATACCACTTTAAATTTGAATTTGCTACCTAAAGTCCAAGAGGAATAATCATGTAGATATGGAGAAAAATGTAGCATAGAGAAGAGTGTACTCTGAGTGAACAAAGACAAAATAAGTGACTAATAGATGATGTAGATGAATTGGCTACTTTATTTCTAAGGCTGTTTTTCCATTTCAGATTTACTTTTTTTTTTCCAGTCAATTACAGAAGCAAAAGAATATTTGTCTACAGTGATACTGTAGAGTGAAAAATCATAAAAATCATTTTATAAAATGTATTTAGGCTTTTCTTTAGGCCTCACTTTAAAGGGCATGGAAAATTTTCTCTGAAGCAAGCTAAAAATGTAGACTGGCCAGTTTCAGGAACCAGCTAACCACAAAGGGAAAAGAGGAATGCAAGTCATCTAGGTGGTGCTGAGAAACTAGTGACCACGATGACAGGGCAGGGCCATGTCCGGAGCAACTGAGAAATAGTTGAGCAAGTGACAGGGCAAGGCCACAGTGACATGGCAAGACCACATTTTTGAGAAGAATGAGTATACAGAGTGTTTTCCACATAACCCTGACTCACTTAGGTTGGGTTCTTCTGGAATTTTCCGCTATTTTTATGTTATGTTTCCTTAGCAACCCCTCACCCCCTCCTCACTCCCCTAGCTTGTGGTTTTCCCCTTCTAAAAAGCCTCTCAGCCAGCCAGTCTTTGTCAATTCAGCTCCTGCATGGACAAACGAATTGACTGTTGGCTGGCCAACTCTCCCGAATAAAGCCTCTGCTGTTTGCATCCAGATTCGGTGTCTTGCGTGTTTTTGCGTGGCCGTGACTTCCTGAGACTTGAGTGAGGGTCTCCCCTGAGAGGGGGTCTTCAATACAAAAATTCCTCTGTCTTGCTCTATGTTCCTGGGTTTCTATTGTTTATCAACTTTAGAACAATTAGCCTATATTCCTTCACTTTAGATCATATTGAAATTATGAACTAAACAATTTTAATAAAGGTTAAGTTGTAACCAGTGGTGGCACATGCCTTTAACCCTAGTATTCTGAAGGCCGAGACAGGTAAATCCCTGAGTTCAAGGCCAGCCTATTTACAGAGTAAGTTCCAAGACAGCCAAAGCCATACAGGGAAACCTTATTTAGTCAGAGAAGATGCACCTAACCCTCAGGAGACTGGAGGCCCCAGGGAGTTTAGAGGTCTGGTCGGGTCTGGGGTGGGGGTAGACATCCTCATGGAGACAGGGGTTGGAGAGGAGGTATGGGATGTGGAACACTTGGAGGGTAGACTGAGAGGGAAATAAAATTTGGAGATATAAATGAATGAATGAATGAATGAATAAATAAATAAATAAATTTTTTAAAAATTTTAAAAAGGTTAAGTTGTTGAATGATTATCCATAAGCTGGGGATATATTTAAAATGATTAAATTTACTTAACCTTGCCAGTGAATCCGTGCTCAGTAAATCTAACTCTCTAACCTTTATTCACCCTTTTGCCATAACCATATTCATACAAAGCACACTTCAAATCTACTCAAGGAAGCCTTTGTATTCCTTTAACTTATAATAATCCTTCCATTATTAATAAGTTATATTGTACGTCACTTGACTTTAAATTATTTTATACTAACTACTAATTAGTTCTATATTGTTTGTTTATTTTGTTTTGGTTTTGAAACAGGGTTTCTCTGTGTAGACCTGAGTATCTGGAACTTGCTCTGCAGCCTTGGCTACTCTCAAACCCAGAGATCTGCCAACCCATGCCTCTTGAGTACTGAGATCAAAGGAGTGCATCACCACTGCCTAGCATAATTGGTTCTGCCTTTTAAAGCTCATTTCCTTAATAAGATTGTAAGATCTTAATTCAGTGGGGCTCACCAGAGTACAACTGAAGAGAATTTATCTGAGACACGACAACTGATAAATGAAGGCAATATGAATTCTCTTAGAAAAAAAAAATGCATTTAGTCTCACTGTTTAACCCTTCGATGCTCAGATCTCAAATCAACACATACAAGACATTCAGTAATTACGTTCTGATGATGTGACAAAGCATTTTGTAACATACACCCTACATATCATAAAAGAAGAATGATGACTATTTTGTGATTATATTTGACCATAATATATCAGCTGCATGTTTGAGCTCCTAGAACAAGACAACACGTATATAATTTTATGAATGCATAAAATGTAATTAAGGCTAAATGCATTCCCTAATCTTGAGATATAAAAACTGTTGGTTAGTTAAGATAGGATTTAGCAGTAGTTCTCAAATTTTAACCTGAATTAGAATCACTTAAAGAATATGGTAGTCAGCTTTCCATATCTAAGACAAAGTACCTGAGAGAAACAATTGAAAAGAAAAAAAGAGTAACATTAGCTCAAGGTTTCAGAGGGTTCAAGTGGAGGTCTGCTGACACTCTTGCTTTTGGCCTATAGGGAGGTAGGACATCATAGCAGGCATGTGTGTCATAGGTACCTGTTTATGACTTGGAAATCATCAAGGAAAGGAAGGTGTAGAAGGGCCAAGGCACAAAGCATACCCTTCAATGGCACATCTCCTCTACTAACTCTATCTCACATTTGTCCCATCTACTAAAATGGCCTCAACTAGGAACCAAGCCATCCACATGTAAATCTTCAGAGTTAATCCATGTGTAAAGTATCAGAAAGATTACTGAGAATCCAAATTTCTGATTCCAAAGCCCTGTAGAGGGCTCAGGAGTTTCCACTGATGACAGGCTCTGTGGTAACACTGATTTAGCTGTATTTTGGATAGTGAAGGAAATACCTTTTTAAGAAAAAGCCATCTACTGTGCCCATCACATGTTTACTGTGGTCATCAGTACAGGAGCATCCCAAGGAAGACTGTGGAGAAAAGCCAAATAATTCAAGGAGAAGAATTATGCATGATTAATTTATTTAAGGCCATATGTTCAAATAAGGAAGTGTAATTTTCTCAGAAGTACAAAATGACTTTTATTTCTAGTATTTTATTTCTTTAACTGACTTAGAAAGATTAAAATGGACAGAGGGTTTTCACTTCATCCAAATTGGTCTCAATGTCTTTATTCCAAATTTAGATCTTCCTACCCCCAATTACAAAAGAAGAATATTCCCTGTGACTTTACAAATAAGATCCATTTAGAAATATTATAGAAATTCTCTAAGCTTCTTAAGGTGAGACTTTCCAAACTAATTTATCTAAAAATAAAGAATGTAAGTATATTTAAAAACCCATCCATGTGGACCCTACACACACACACAGCACAATCATTCATGTGTCCTATGTTCAGTGGCTCTGCACTTATAATTTGATAACAGCCATGAATATTCTCTTAGTACCAAGAATACTGACCATGTTTGTGGGGAGCCGACAGAAGGCGGCTATCATCCTTGCAGCCATCTTGAGCCATATACCCTGACAAGAGACTTGTTTACAATAGCCTACAACAGCTGAACACACTCTGATAGCATCTGGTGTTAGCTACCCAGGATTTTCCCTTGGGTGTGTGTGACTTAAAGGTGTGATGTAGAGCCGAGACTTAAAGGTGTGACTTAAAAGTGTAATTTAGAGATAAGACTTAAAGGCATGACTTAAAGGCAAGGCTTAGAAGTGATACATATAAAAGGTGAGAGGCAGACAGAAGAAAAGAATTAGATACTTGTACTTGGAAGAGTACTTGAGACTCGAGACCAGAAGAAAGCAATTAGGCACTTGGAAGAGAAACTTCGAAAATAACTTGGAAATGGAGACTTGGAACTGGGAAAGAGACTAGCAACTTAGAGATGGAATTAGGAATTAGGACTTAAGACTTATTACAGCTGGAACCAAAATTAGGACCTGAGATTTGGTACTAGGAACTAGGGACTTGGAGAGAAGAAGAGAGACTGAAGAATAAACGGGATTGAATCACATTCTTTCTGGTCTCCATTCTTTGAATCCATCCTCACTCTCTCTCTTGCTGAACCCCAACTCACAGACTGGAGCAGCTTGGGGCAGTGCGGGCTCTAACAATTTAGCCCCCAAGGCTTTTGGCAGTGCGGGTTCCAATATTGATAGAGCAGTCAGCGACATTTTGGCTCCCAAGCGTGGGACAGAGCAGTTCTCAATATATGTTTACAATGTCTTTTCCTTGCTTGTTCTTGTAGTTGTTGAGTTGATTTTTTGTTTGTTTGTTTGCTTGTTCCTTTAGGTTTTTTTGTTTGTTTTTGAGTAGCAATAGCTAAGCATCTATAGGTTCCGTTCTATAACTATGTTTGTAGGCAGCATTACTGTAGTTAGACTCAATGTAAAAATGTCATGGCCTTTCAGACATCCACTGGAGAAAGCACATTATCAAACCTACTTACAGGTACAGTATGTGTAATGTCAAACCTACTCATAATTCTGCAACATTGTATTGTCAGCAGTAAGGTAGCAGAGCCCAGTTCTTTGCTGCTACCCAAAGTATCCTGAGGAGTTCACATTATAATTAAGAGCCTTGTTTTGGGCCAAATGTTGCTTCCAAGACCTGAAAAAGTACACTACCTGTGAACATCCCAATGTGGATGAAGGAAATTTCATAAGGCCCCAGGATTAGATGAAGAGTTATAAGCAAGTAATGAATGATAAGAGGGGGGATACTCAGTCACACAGGCAGATAAGCAATATTAAATGTTCTTGGTTGTATTTATATGCACATATATATGTATATATAACATATATACATGTACATATACACATATATACATGTATACATAATATATATATATATTATATGTAATAATAATAATTAAAGGAGACAGCATCATGAATCTGAGAGGGAGTGATAGAAGTATGGTAAGGCTTAAATGAGGGAGAGGGTAGAGTGAAAATGATGTGTAAAAACAAAGATGAATTTTTTTAAAATGTCAACAACTTAAGGCAATAAAATGTGAGAACAGAACTGAAAATTAAAATTTAAACATTTTTTTTACAAAATTGAACAAATGGATTATTATAAAATAAGTTCATTAGGATAATTTTGATGTTAAACACACCTTTATCTAAATTCTGACTAATTTGTGCAATACCAGGCCTAGATATCCTGCTTAGATCCATGTATTGTTAGGGTTACTATAGTGGTAGTAAAACACTATCAACAAAATCAACTTCGAAAAGAAAGAGTTTACTTGGCTTATATTTCCATATAGCTGTTATGAAGTCAGTACAGGAACTCAAAGAGGGCAGGAACCCGAATGCAGGAGCGAATAAAGACTCCATGGATGGTTACTGCTTACTGGCTTGCTTCCCCTGGTTTGTTTAACCTTCTTTCTTAGAGAATGCAGGAAAATCATTCCAGGTTGGCACCATCCACAATAGGCTGGGCTCTCCCTGATCAGTCACTAAGTTAATGCCTTACAGCCAGATTTTATGTAGGCATTTTCTCAGTTGAGATTCCCTCTTTTCAGATAATGCTAACGTATGTCAATGTGACATAACACCAGTCAGCACAAACCCCAAGGTTCTCTAGTTTTGTCTCTGTCAAATGAAGGTGGTGCTGCTTCTCAATGCACTTCAGGCCATATGCCTTCTGAAATTTCTTCTGCTTTTTGTCTCTGTCCCACCTGGCAATTGATAGTTTGCAATTTCATAATTGCATCTTTAGGAAATGTACATTATTGGATGAGCTTATTCTTAGTAGTAATACAGATTAATAGTGGTTATTACTCAATGCCTCACCCTCTCAAAAATCCACTCATTTTCTGTACTGGTCATTTTGTTTTTTTCTATACTGTATATATGGGTGTCCTGTCAGAACATGGTCAAAATAATATACATGGTGAACAATGCCTTGGGGAACTATGAGAGGTTTCAGGGGAAAAGGCAGAGTTTTTGGGGTTTTGTTTTTGTTTTTGTTTTTTAACTAAGGTGCATTTTGTTCCCTGGGTTGTTCTTGGATGTGATTTCATGCCTCTTGTATTTAAAACTTACAGTCTCCTTCTGGTCTGCGCCAGTGTACTAAGCAGACCTTGAGCATCAGTTCTGGAACCAAACCTCCAAAACCCAGAGAAGAGTGGATTCTCAGAAGCTCTAACATGTCAAGGATCATAGGTGAGGAGGCAGCAACACTTGCCCCAAACAGGGAGTAACTGGAACTCACAGGGACCCAGGAACTCACTCCTGGCCAATGGCACTGGTTCCTTCCACTCTATGCTCATGTGCTGAGATGACCTTGAGCTGCAGATCAGCACCCAATGCCCCAAAACACAGAGGAGGCTGGACTGCCAGGAACTCTAACATGCCCAGGAACAGAGAATCATAGGATCACAAGATAGCAGGAGATTGGTCACACCAGGATTTCAGGATCCCAGAGGAACCTGAATCCCAGGAGCTCTTATACCCAGGATCTCAGGATCATAGAATCACAGACACAGCTGGATTCTGAGATCTGACACAACCAAGATAACAGAAAAGACAGGCTTAGGTCAGAGACAGTGAGTGCAGATAGCACTAGAGATAACCAGATGGTGAAAGGCAAGTACAAGAACATAAGCAGCAACAACCATGATTACTTGGCATCATCAGAACCTAGTTCTATCATCAAAACAAGTCCTGGACACTACATCATACCGAAGAAGCAGGATTCACATGTAAAATCACTTCTCAAGATGATGATAGAGAACTTTAAGAAGAACATAAATAAATCCCTCAAAGAAATACAGGAGAACACAGGTAAACAGATAGAAGCCCTTAAAGAGGACACACAAAAATCCCTTAAAGAATTACAAGAAAACGTAACCAAACCGGTGAAGGAATTGAACAAACCATCCAGGACATAAAAATGGAAGAAGAAACAATAAAGAGGAGACCATGGAGACAACAAAAGGAACAACAAAAAAGAAAGAACAAAAGGAGACCATGGAGATAGAAAACCTAGGAAAGAAATCAGGGGTCATGGATTCAAGCATCACCAATAGAATACAAGAGATAGAAGAGAGAATCTCAGGTGCAAAAGATACCATAGAAAACATTGAAACAACTTTCAAGGAAAATGCAAAATGCAAAAAGCTCCTAATCCAAAACATCCAGGAAATCCAGGACACAATAATAAGAACAAACCTAAGAATAATACATATAGAAGAGAGTGAAGATTCCAACTTAAAGGGCCAGTAAATATCTTCAACAAAATTATAGAAGAAAACTTTTCTAACCTAAAGAAAAAGATGCCTATGAACATACAAGAAGACTACAGAACTCCAAATAAACTAGACCAGAAAAAATTCCTGCTGTCACATAATAATCCAAACACCAAATACACAAAACAAAGAAATAATATTAAAAGCAGTAACAGAAAAAGGTCAAGTAACTTATAAAGGCAGACCTATTAGAATTACACCAAACTTCTCACCAGAGACTATGAAAGCCAGAAGACCCTGGACAGATGTCATACAGAAACTAAGAGAACAAAAATGCCAGTCCAGACTACTATGCAACAAAACTCTCAGTAACTATAGGAGAAAAAAATCAAGACATTCCATGAATTCCATAAAACAAAATTTACACAATATAGTTCCACAAAATTTAGCCCTACAAAGAATAACAGAGGGAAAACTCCAACCCAAGCAGGGAAACTATACCCTAGAAAAAGGAAGAAACTAATTCTCTTACAACAAATCCAAAAGAAGATAGCCACACAAACATAATTCCACCTCTAATAACAAAAATAACATGAAGCAACAATCACTTTTCCTTAATATCTTTTAACATCTATGGATTCAATTTCCCAATAAAAAGACATAGACTAACAAACAGGATATATAAATAGGAAATGCATCTCAATGACAAAGACAGATACTACTTCAGAATAGAAGGCTGGAAACCAATTTTCCAAGCAAATGGTCAGAAGAAACAAGCAGGAGTAGCCATTCCAATATCGAATAAAATCTACTTATAATCTAAAGTTATCAAAAAAGATAAGGAAGGACACTTAACACTTATAAAAGGAAAAAAAAACAACCAAGATAAGAACTCTCAGTTCTAAACATCTATGTTCCAAATGTAAAGGCACCCACATTCATAAAGAAATTTTACTAAAGCTCAAAGCACACTTTGTTCCTCACACAATAATAGTGGGAGACTTCATAACCCAGCTATCAGCAAGAGACAGATCATGGGAACAGACACTAAAAAGAGACACAATGAAATTAACAAAAGTTATGAACCAAATGAATTTAACATGTATTTACAGAACATTTCATCTTTCAACAAAAGAATATACCTTCTTTTCAGCAGCCCATGGTACCTTTTCCAAAATTGGCCATATGATAGGTCAAAAAAACAGGCCTCAACAGATACAAGAAAATTGAAACAATCCCATGCATTCTCTTAGATCACCACAGACTAAGGCTGGTCTTCAATAATGACAAAAACAGTGGAAAGCCTACATACACATGAAAACTGAACAACACTCTATTCAATGATAATTTAGTCAAGGAAGAAATAAAGAAAGAAATTAAAGACTTTATAGAATATAATGAAAATGAAGATATATCCTACCAAAACTTATGAGACACAATGAAAGTGGTGCTAAGAGGAAAACTCATAGCTCTAAGTGCCTACAAAAAGAAACTGGAAGGGGCATACACTAACAGCTTGACAACACACCTGAAAGCTCTAGAACAAAAAGAAGCAAATACACCAAACAGGAGTAGACAGCAGGAAATAATCAAACTCAGGGTTGAAATCAACCAAGTAGAAACAAAAGGAACTATACAAAGTATCAACAAAACCAGGAGCTGGTTATTTGATAAATACAAGATAGATAAACCCTTAGCCAGACTAATCACAGGGCACAGAGACAGTATGCAAATTAAAGAATCAGAACTGAAAAGAGAGACATAACAACAGAAACTGAGGAAATTAAAAAAAAAAATTATCAGATCCTATTACAAAAGCCTATACACAAGAAAACTGACAAATCTGGATGAAAGGGACAATTTTCTAGACAGATACTAGGTACCAAAGTTAAATCAGAACCAGATAAAACACCTAAACAGTCCCATAACCACTAAAGAAATAGCAGCAGTCATTAAAAGTCTCCCCACCAAAAAAAGCCCAGGACCAGACGGATTAAGTGCAGAATTCTATCAGACCTTCAAAGAAAAACTAATACCAATTCTCTTTCAAATATTCCACAAAATAGAAACAGAAGAAATACTACCCAATTCATTCTATGAAACCAAAATTATGATCATATCTAAACCATACAAAGACCTAACAAAGAAACAGAACTTCAGACCAATCTCTCTTACGAATATCTATGCAAAAATACTCAATAAAATTTTTGCAAACGGAATCCAAGAACACATCAAAATAATCAACCAATATGATCAAGTAGGCTTTATCCCAGGAATGCAGGGATGTTTCAATATTCAGAAATCCATCAACATAATCCACTATATAAACAAATTCAAAGAAAAAAAACACAATATCATCTCACTGAATTTGAGAAAATTCAACACCCCTTTACCATAAAAGCCTTGGAAAGAATGAGGAAACCAAGGCCCATATCTAAACATAGTAAAGGAAATATACAGCAAACCAATAGCCAACATCAAACTAAATGGAGAGAAACTTGAAGCAATTCCATTAAAATCAGCGACTAGACAAGGCTGCTCACTCTCTCTTTACCTATTCAATATAGTATTTGAAGTTCTAGCCAGAGAAATTAGACAGCAAAAAAGATCAGTGGGATAGAAATTTGAAAGGAAGAAGTCAAAATTTCACTATTTGCAGAAGATATGATAGTATAGTACAACAAGAACATCAAGTCCCTGAAGAAAAAAATTGAAAAATGTCTCAGAATCTGGAAATGTCTCCCATTCTCATGGATTGGCAGGATTAATATAGTAAAAACGGCCATCTTGCAGAAAGCAATCTACCTATTCAATGCAATCCCCATCAATATTCTAACTCAATTCTTCACAGAGATAGAAAAAGCAAATCTCAAATCCATTTGGAAAAACAAAAAACCCAGGATAGCAAAAACTATTCTCAACAATAAAAGAACTTCTAGAGGAATCAACACCCCTAAACACAAGCTGTACTACAGAGCAACTGAATAGAAACTGCATAGTATTGGTACAGAGATAGTCAAGAAGTCTAATTGAATAGAGTTAAAGACCCAGAAATGAACCCACACACCTATGGTCACTTGATCTTAGACAAAGGAGCTAAAAACATTCAGTGGAAAACAGACAGCATTTTCAACGAATGGTGCTGGTTGAACTGGAGGTCAGATTGTAGAAGAATGCAAATCAATCCATTCTCATTTACTTGTACAAAACTCAAGACAAGGTGGATCAAGGACCTCCACATAAAACCAGATAAAATGAAACTAATAGAAGAGAAAGTGGGGAAGAGCCTAAAACACTTGGGCACAGGGGAAAACTTGCTTAACAGGACACCAATGGCTTATGCCCTAAGATCAAGAATTGACAAATGGGACCTCATAAAATTGCAACGCTTTTGTAAAGCAAAGGACACTGTCAATAGGACAAAACAGCCACCAACAAATTGGGAAAAGATATTTACCAATCCTACATCTAATAGAGGGCTAATATCCAAAATTTGCAAAGAACTTGAGAAATTAGACTCTAGACAATCAAATAACTCTATTAAAAATGGGGTACAGAGCTAAACAAAGAATTCTCAACTGAGGAAACTCAAATGGCCGAGAAGCACCTAAATAAATGTTCAACATCTTTAGTTATCAGGGAAATGTAAATCAAAACAACACCAGTCATTATGGCTAAGATCAAAAACTCGGGTGACAGCAGATGCTGACAAGGATGTAGACAAAGAGGAACACTCCATTGTCGGTGGGATTGAGAGCTGGTAAAACAACTCTGGAATTCAATCTTGTGGTTCCTCAGAAAATTGGACATAGTATGACCTGAAGATCCAGCTATACCACTCCTGGGCATATACCCAAAAGATGCTTCTACATATATCAAGGACACATGCTCTACTATGTCCATAGCAACCTTATTTATAATAACCAAAAGCTGGAAAGAACCCAGATGTTCTTCAACAGAGGAATGGGTACAGAAAATGTGGTACATTTACACAATGAAGTACTACTCAACTATTAAAAACAATAACTTCATGAAATTCTTAGGCAAATGGATGAAACTAGAAAATGTCATCTTGAGTGAGGTAACCCAATCACAAAAGAACACACATGGTATGTACTCACTGACAAGTGGATATTAGCCCAAAAGCTTATAATACACAAGATATAACTCACAGACCACATGAAGCTCAAGAAGAACAAAGACCAAAGTGTAGGTCCTTCAGTCCTTCTTAGAAGGAGTAACAAAAAACTCACAGGTGCAAATACAAAGACAATGTGTGGAGCAGAGACTAGAGAAGGGACCATCAGGAGATTGCCCTACCTGGGGTTCCATCCCAGGTGCAATGACCAAATGCAAACACTGTTGTGGATGTCAGAAAGTGCATGCTGACAGGAGTCTGATATAGCTGTCTCCAGAGAGGCTCTGCCAGAGCCTGACATATACAGAGGTGGATGCTCTAATCTTACCATTGAACTGATCACGTGGTCCCCAATGAAGGAGTTAGAGAGAAGACTGAAGACGTTTAAGGGGCTTGTGGCCTCTTGGGAAGAGCAACAATAGCAACCAACCATAGCTTTCAGGGTCTAAACAGCTAGCCTTGGAACACACATTGAGGGACCCAAGGCTCCAGCTGTATATGTAGTGGAGGATGGTCTTGTCAGGCATCAGAGGGAGAAGAGGACCTTGGTCCCATGATGGCTGGATGCCCCAATGTGAGGGAATTAGATGGTGTGGAGGTAGGAGTGGGTGGATGTGTGTGGGCACACCCTCATAGAAGCAGGAGAAGGGGAGATGGGATAAGGGGTATGGGGCAGGGATGGGGAAATGGCATAACATCTGAAATATAGGTAAGTAAATTATCCAAAAAAAAAAAAAAAACCAAAATAATGAAACTGACTATAGAAATGTAGCTTTTAAGACTTTTTGTCAGCAATTTAATATAACCCATATTACTGGGATTCCTTATAATTTTCAAGGACAAGGGACTATGGAAGGGGTCTATGAAACTTTAAAATAGTATCTCCATAAAATAAAAGGGGGGGATGTATATTCCAGTACACCACAAATTTATTTAAATTGTGTTGTTTTTATTTTTAAATTTTAAAAAAAAAATTTGGATGCCAAGGTACTTTCTGCTCAGTGTATATGGCACTCTACAACTAGGTACACTTATGCATAGGTGAAAGGGAAGGATGTTCACTTACTGGCATATGACATGATCCCAATCAGGTACTTAATATGGGGAAAAGGGCATGTTTGTGTTTTTTCTGCAGGATGCTGAAGGAGCATGGTGGCTGCCAGAGTGACAGGTGAGACATGCTGATGCTGTGACAAAGAATGATGCTGATTTGTGAGCTTGCTGAGTGCCCTGACAATGGTGACTGGGAAGCTGTATTGGACTGAACCACTTTTGCTTTCCTATATTCCAGATGGGACAAGCTGCCTTGCCTCAAGTTTTTACACCTTGTATGACAGAGAATCAGAAAGAGAAGCTATAATGACTCTTGTATTTTTCTTAAATGTGACCAGATATTCAAACTCAATCATGTATTAGTATAGAAATAATCCAATATTGGAAATAACAGTCTTCATTTGGAAGGCTGGATCTAGACATTTTGAGAGAAATATTTAGATGTTAGCTGCAGTTCTCTAAGATGTTATGTTAGCAAGAAGTAAATTTGGGACAAGATCTGGACTTCAAACAAGTGTTAGTGCATGTGTTAAGGCTCTTTTGATTGTCAAGATAAAATTATTTTTGTTTCTTCTGCATTATTTATTCTAAGTTGCACTGACTGTACACATTCTAATTGTTATTGTGTTGAAACCTGGGAGGTCTGTTATGGGGGGCGGGGGAGTCTATCAACCAGCTTTTGTCTTATTGCTCTGAGTATTATAGAACCTTTGTTTTCTGAAAAAAAAAAAAAAAGCTTACAAGCACTAGACGAAGTGAGTTAAGCTTTAAGCAAAAGCAAGAGAGTAGTAGGTTTGATTATTGCTGGTATAAAAGCTTTAATTACATTAATTGCTAGCACCACTGCTTCTGCAATTGCTTTGACACAAGAAGTTAAGACAACTACTTTTGTTAAATCATTTAACAAAAAAATGTTACTAATGTGTTGAATATACAAAAGAATTTAGATAGGCATTTGGAACAAGGGATTGATGTCTTTATCCTATCCAAATTATCAGAAGAAGGTTAAAAGTTTACGAGTAAGGCTCCATCTCGAGTGTCATGCCAAATACCAATAGAGTTGCGTTACTTCTAAAATTTCCAATGATAGTCATTATGATTGTGGAGTGGTGGGCTGTGAGAGGCAGCTGGGTACCTGGTCGAGCACAAGCCTCGAACCCCGGAGACCCTAAAGAGATGGTAGGTGTTCAGCCTTGCTCCTAGACCCTGGTTCCTTTCACTTAGCTTCATTCCCTCCCAAAGAAAGGTTTGTGGCCTTCAGTCAAGTAGCATGAGTAGAGGGCGTAACTACAGGCTGCAGAGCCTCAAGAGATCTCCTTATTCATGAGATACCTAAGGGCCAGAGGGTATAACCAATTAAGCATTCCTTCCCAGACCCTCCTCCCACTTGCAAAAGGTATTTAACCTCAGGCCCGCCCTGAGAACAAGGAGTACAGCTTCATCTACTTTCTGCCACAACAATAAACCTTTTAGAACCATAGACTACCTCTCATCTTTGGGGCCCGCCATGGAGAACCATGGAGGGTGGCTTCAACTACCAAGCCACTGCCTAATGTCCTGCTGGAGGACTTCTCTACATTCCAGCCATGGAGAGGCCACCAACCCAAGCAGAGCTAACAGAGCCAGCCATTATCCAGCCAAGCAAGTTGCTGTGACCAAGAGTCTCATTTCCCCATGGGTTTCATCCAGAGCTCATCTTCTCCCCCTCCACCCTTTTCTGCTTTGGGTAGCTCTACCCCGTGTGCCCTGCCCCATCTCAACTCTTCTGCAGACTCTCAGCAACACCTGGGAGCCCAAGGGTCTGAGACCAGTCAATCCCCGCCTGCCTTCTTGCCCTGCAGTCCCCAACTCAAGAGCTCCAGCCCATGTGGGACCTCAAACAAGAATTTTCCATGACCAGAGTGGAGCCCTATGGCTCCCCATAGCCTAGCTTCAGCCTGGCACCTTGTGGAGTGACCTCAGTCAAATTCCCATGCTTCTGGCCTCTGAGCCACACTCCAGCTGCCTTGGGCATCAGACACACAGGATCCACAATTCAGCCCAACAGAACCCACATCCAAGTGAGAGCAACAGCCCCACAATGATTAGGAAATCATTTAAAGACACTTGCACAGTATTTGGCATAATTCTAACACATCTCTGGATGTTTTAACTTTGCATAGTGAGATTATGAATTTAAAGAATGCTGCTCTGCTGAGCATTGATGCAGCAGATACTGCTGATAAAATTACCCATGGCCTGAGGTCAGTATTTCTATTTTGGCCAAGCTTCAAGTATGGCATATATAGCTTGATCACACTAGCCCTTTTTGTCCTGGGAATAATTTTATTCCTGCCCATTATGTGAAAGCTTGTCTTTATCAACATCAACATGTTGGCAGCCAAAGTACATGAATTGAAACTAAAAATCGATCCCCAGACAAAGTTATTAATGTAACAGGCTGGCAAGCCAAGGACAGGTAAGATTCTGCATAGAGCCTTACCAACCTAAGACAGAAATGCATTGCTTTTGATAACGTATATTCCACAATGAGTAAGGAAGGTATTTTTGTCAGAACAACCTAAGACAGGTTCAGTCTTGTTTATGAAATAAAAAAGTGGGAGATGTAGAGAGATTTTGGGGCTGCTTGGCAGGAATCTGACCTTGGCCCTTGGCCAAAGACAAGGAAATGGGTTTCAGGCAGGAATATGACATTACACAGGAACAAAGAAGTAATTTCAAGCAGGAATCTAAATCTTAGGCTAAAACAAAGAAGTAGGCTTCAGGCATGAAAATGACTTTGGGCTAGGACAGAGAAGTAGGCTCAGATATTTTTGTCATCCTGATAAGCCCTTAGAAATAGTGATCATGGGACTTTGTTTATGGCCTTGCTTGTTCTTTGATTATTTATTTGTTTATTGTCTTGCTTGTTCCTTAACTGTTGGCATCTATTGTATTGCTAATTCCGCAACCTAGAACTGACCATAATACTTGCATGTAATTAAAATAGTAAAAAAAATGGAAGAGGGAGGATGGGATAGGGGTTTTTAGGGAAAGGAAATGGGGAAAGGAATAACATCTGAAATGTAAATAAATAAAATATTCAATAAAAAAGAAAAAGTACATTCAATTTATAAGACCTGTTAATTCTTGTTGAATGTAAGTATGTTAATATAGAACCTGACCTGGTCAGCATATCCTGAATCTGGTTATGGCATTCTGACTATCTTTGCTGTTTTTCCAGATATAATCTATAGTACATGCCAGCCAATTATGCTATAATTTTTCTGTCCTGAGATGCAGGAAATTGCTGTTCTGTCAAGACTTAGTATGTGCTTACTGGCATTTATGTACATGTTTTGCTGATCATATTTTTCTGAATTCATTCAACCTTCCTTGGTTTGATTTTTTGTTTTATTATTTTATAAAAGAACAGTGAACCCGAATTAATGTCTATAACATCAGTCTCTAGTCTGCCTCATTCTCTCTGGTCCTCAGATCCCAATGCATATATCTTATCTATGCAGATAAGATCTGTATAGATTGGCCTGAAAAGTTGACAGTATAGTACACATGTCTGATCTCACATAGAGCAAGGCTGCTATAATGTGATTTGTCAAGCAACTTGCTTTTCCATTTATAGAGATAAGAGCTTATAGTGTAATTGTCAAATTTGTTCACTTCATTTCATGATTTAATTGGGTCTTATTTGTTTGCAATTTTTATATATAAGAGACATCCTAAGATGTTTTTTCACTTTTTTCCCTTAAAATAACTTGTTTTAAAAATAATGGCTTTCTCTCTTGTTTCCACCCGAAATTTAAGAGGTTTGCAAGAGTCTTCTGACTTTAGGTAAGTATGATATATTGATGACCCACATAACATGCCCCATCTTGTTCCTGTCTATAAGGTATATAGAGTTCCACAGAGAATTAGAGGGCAAGACTGAATCAACCAGGAGTCCCAGAGTCAACTTTCTTCCATCTACCCGAAAAAGATTGCCTTTAATGTCTTGGTTAATCTGCTCAGACTGTAGGAGTGACCAAGAATCCACTCACCAAGACCTGTTTTTCATGGGGAAGAAGTAACAGTTATTTTGCAGGAGGATCTTCTTCAGAATTCTTGACTCTACAGGACAAAGAGCTCCTATGAAGAAAATTCATTTGAAAGATAAAATTCCTGCCACAGTTCATTGGGAGATTGATCTCCTCAAGACTGAGTCACTTAAGCAGCCTTAGGATGCAAATGTGTGTGGCTGAACAGGCAGGAAGCACTTAACAGACTCTAGATTCTAGTTTTAATCATGAAAGTCTTAAGGATGATTTATAGAACACTCAAAAATCTGAGAGGAAAGGCATTATACACTGACCACAAATGTCAGTTTCAGTAACAGTTTCAGGTTCAAATCACATTAAGACCTTTTGGGAGTATTATCTGCATATAAGTTTATAGTCTGAATAAATATTTTTTCCAGGATTGTTTCTTTATACATGTAAATAAATAAGAAATAATGATTGTGCTGAAACAATTTATGAATCTCTTTCCCTGGTGTTACACATTGTTCTACAATACAATTTCAGTTAATATTTAATATTCTCTTTTATAAAAAAGAATAACTTAAATGTTGACAAATTTATATTCTAATTATCCATAGCTTTCCTAGTTTTTCAATTGTGCAGAAAGCTCTAGTACTATCTTCATAACATCTGCCCAAAAGACTGACATTTTCATTAGAAATTAGTTTTAAAAATGCAATTTTATGTGTGTTTCTGTGTCCAGATTATAAAAGAAAAGGTTTTTCTGAATTCACTGAATTCTTTCAATAAGAAAAATCACTTGAAATAGGTCCATGAATTAATATCAATGCACCTAAGTAGTTCAGTCTTATAGAGAATAAGGCTTACCTATAACTTAAAGTAAAAATATTAATGTATTTTCTGTGGGCAATCGTATTATTTTATATGCTTTGAAGTCAAGGCAAACAGACTTGTCTAAATTTATAGAGACATAAAATTTGCAGTAAAACACTACTGTATCTGAATTTGTTAGTGGTAGCATATGATATCATGTACAAGGGTCCATAGAGAGGTAGATTGAAATATAGCAGAACCAAATGAATGACATCTGTGGATTTTTCTAATTCAGCAAGTATCGCAAAAGGATCATGTTTGAAGTAGTTAATATTATCATATCCTGGGTATAAAAAACTCTAAAAAGCACCTTTTAGGGAAAAAAAAGCAATTACTCTGTGCTACCTGTTAACCTGTTAGCAGTCTAAAGTCAAAAAAGTCAGTTAAAAAAAGCCTGGGAAAATTATTGCTTATTTATCTTTTTGACATTCTCTGAGAACAACTGAAAGAAAAGCTTATAAAAAGGAATCAATTAACCTGTCTTAAAAAGTATACACATCTAATTAAAGCACAGTGAAAATAGAGTTGTCTTGCTATCAGTTGCTTGATGAAAGCAAGATAATTTTCATATGAGGAAGAAAACAGACAATGGAAAGTATTTTAGGATCTGTTGTTTTGCCTTTCCTGGTTCTTTTATGATATCTGGCATTTATTTTCATAATTAACCTATTTCCTGTTAAGTTATTCTCCCTCAGAATATAACCAAGTTGCCTCCAAGTAGACTGCTCACATACAGGGTGTGTGTGGGTCGTGGGGGTATATCTGCAGACAGAGACACCCAGAAGAATGTATATCATGATAACGTTTTACATGTTTAAAACTGTGAGAAACCATGGTCCTCCCTACCATAATAAGAGTTCAAGAGACTCAAGATAATGAAAAGGGAGCAACTTCTGTGACCTTGCAAAGTGATCAGCAGCAACTTAAAGGAAAAATGAAATGGCTGGATTGGTACAAAGCAGTGGTTTTTATATTCCTAATCAATTTTTCCTGCTGGAATTACTCATTGGCTAGTTTCTTCAGAGACATAATTTTCTCCACTCCTCTAGAATAGTAGCCTGGCTGAAGTCCCTTTCCTTCTGGAGCTAGAGATCCCAGCCCGCTTTCTAATTCATGGGCTTGGTTGTGGGGCAGGTTTTTTTGTATCTTTCAGCACTCTGATCAGCAGTGCAAACTGCTAACTATGCAGGACTGGGTCCTAGTACCTTCTGCTTAGCTGTGATTCACTGGTCAGATTAAAACAAACTTCATACTGAAATCAATCATAATTAATTTTTCCAACACTATCAAAAGCTACTGGGTAATTATCCCTGTAGACATTTAATTAATTTCCTAATCTAGAATTAAAATCTGTAACAGAGAAAAAATACTTTAGCTTAAACCTTCTCAAATAATTTTGCAGCCTTTAAGAAAACAAAGAAAACCAAAAGGAATATAATCAAATGTATACATTAATACAGAGTTGTTTTACTAAATTATTTTTGAGATTTATTTTATTTTTAATTATGTGTATGTATATGTGTATGGGTACCTATGGATGTAAGAAGAAATTATTTGATCCTCTGAATCTGTAATGGACATAAGTGCTGAAAAATGTACTCAGGTTTTCTGCAAGAGTGTTTTGATTGACCACTGGGCCATCTTTCCATATTGGTAATTATTTTTATATGAAAACAGCTTCCCTTATAATTCATTCTGAGTATAAATCATCTTTTGTAATATCACATGTCAAACTTTTTACACAGTTTAATCTTTTAAGAGAAATATCCAAACTGTACCTTGAATATTGGTGACTTACAAGTTAGATTACATTTCAATCATGCATGCACGCCTTAGTTTGCTTTCTACTGCTGTGGTAAACGGTATAACCAACCAAACTGTGGAGGAAAAGCTTTATTTTTTTTTTTCTTACACGTCCAGTTCAATCATAGTGCATCACTAAAGAATAACAAGGCTGGAACTCAAGAGGACTTTTGGCAGGGAATGAAGCAGAAGCTATGGAAGAATATTGTTTACTTGCGTAGCCTGCTCAGCCTGCTTTTTTATAGTAGTCAGGACCACCTGAGTATCATGGGTCATCACTCACAGGGAAATGGCCCTTCTCACATAAATCATTAATCAAGAAGACACCCTCACAGGGCTACCGTCAGGCAAATATGATGGGCATGTTTTCTCAACTGAGGTTTTATTTTTCCAAAAGACCCTAGTTTGTGTCAAGTTGGCAATAATAATTACTACTACTAATACTACTACTAATAATAATATAGTGATGAGGAGGAGGGAGAGGAGGAGGAAAAAGAGGATAACCAGTACAGTGAACACTTAACAATGAACCTAGGAAAGATAACTGTTCGTGTTTACTGCTCTGCCATCAGAAGACTATATAGTGTTTCAGACTTCCCAAAAGTCTTCATCTCTACAACCCACATTTCCCTTGTGATCTGAGTTCTTGCCCTAAATTTAATGTCTCATGTGATAAATTGGTATCCACTGAACTAGAAAAATACTCCCTCTCCTAAAATATGTACTAGACCATTCACTACTCTAACAGCCTAGTGTCAACACCCCAGTTGATTCACATTATTGACAATTGGATGGAAACTTTTCCTAGTTTTAACAATTTAAAAAAAAGTTTTAGTCATAATCTCAACTCTTACCTAGAGGGTAAAAAAGACTTAAGAGACAGATCCTCAGAATATAAAAATAAAACAATAACAGAAAAACTAGCAACATCAGTCAGCCACGCTCACAAAGACAGTATTAAACTTTGCTTCCCAACTAGATGCAACTGTAAAACCAACTAGATGCAAATAAGAAATGGTTGATTCATTTTTTAAAAAAATTGTATAAAAGCAAAAAGGAAAGGGGGCATTGGATAGGGGTTTTCTAGGGAGGGGAAATGGGGAAAGGGGATGGCATCTGAAATGTAAATAAAATATCCAATAAGAAAAAACAGAATAATATATTTGTGTAGCACTTATAAATATATTACTATTAAAAACATATGAAAAGTTAAAAAAAAGAAATGGTTGATTCTGCACACTGGACAACATGAAGTATAGAACTGTGGTATCTGAGAAATTAAATCAACAAATACCCATATAAGTAGCCATGAGGTTTTTCATGGTGGCTCCTTCAGAATTAGACTATATAGTTACCTTTGCTGGGCCCTGGCAACTGAATTGTTTGAGCAGAACATTGCAGAGAAGAAACCCCTGAAGAGAAATGTGCATAAGATGCCACATGAGCACTATTATGAGATAGTTTTCAGAGCTCATTCATGGCCCAAGGATGTTCAAGGTAAAATCTGCTCTAGTGTAGCTGCTACACTAGACAGTCTTGTAGCACAGAATCCAAGCTGATGGGAGCTCAGCAGGAAGATGAAACTATGCATAAGGTAAATCAAGGAGCTAAATACTGCACACAAAAATAATGTCAGCACTTAAAAAAAAAAAAAACATTATGAAGGCCAAATGGGAATGCTACAGACATGAAACTCAAAAAAACTATCCATCAACAAACTAAATAATTCAATTTTAAAGTGGGATATACCTCAACAGAAGAAACTCAAATGACAGAGAAACACTTAAAGAAATTTTCAACATCCTTAGTCATCAGGGAAATGCAAATCAAACTATTTTGAGATTCTATCTTATACCTGTCAGAAAGGCTAAGAGCAATAACACAAGTGGCGGCTTATGCTGTAATATGGAACAAGGAGAATATTCCCCCACTGCTAATGGGAGTGCAAACTTGTATAGCCATTATGGAAATCAGTACGGCAGGGCAGGTCCTCAGAAAATTGGGAATAAATTTACCTCAAAACCCAGCTATACCACTTTGGGGCATATACTCTCTGTCCTATATATCTCCAAATGCCGCTACATCCTACCACAAGGGCACATAGCATAGCAGTTTTATTCACAACAGCAAGAAACTACAAGCAACCTAAACGTTCCCCAACTAAGAATGGATGAAAAACAAAATCTCATACATTTACACAATGAAGTATTCTCTTGCAGATATTTGATCATTTTATGTGAACCCCAAGATTATATTATTTACAGAAAAATCTGTTCCTAGTTGTGGTGTGGCTTTGCTTTTATCGCATAAGTTTAATCCCTCTGGCTGGAATATAGACATGTTCTTAGTTCATGGCTTTAATCCTGAACAATGAAAACAAAGTTTGTAGAAGGAAGAACCCATGTTTGAAAATGATGTCTAATTGAGAGGCAGACACAGTGCTGACTTAGAGAAATATTTGACAGAATAGGATATGTCCAACTCTCACAAGAATGGGGGAGGGGGGTGGACTGCTACTTAAGAGAGCAAAGAGAAAAGGAAAGGAAGCAGATTAACCAGAACAGTTAGAGAGACAGGTTGCAGAGAGAGAGCAAGCTAGACACAGATGAAGACAGAACGAGTCAAAGAATGAAAAGGAGCCAGACGATCAGAACATATCGCCAACGTTATTATGAGTCCAAGCTAAGTTGAATCAACCAGCTAGAGGTCAAAAAGAACAAGGAATGGTGAGCTTATTCAGTAATACGTCTCAGAGGTTGAAAGCTTTCTAGACCTAGATAAGATTATATGGAGGCTAGGGCCTTCAATGAGTAGGCTAGGTTAGCAGACTGAGGCAGTAATCCTGGGAGATGACAATTACACTAGGCAAATAAAAGTTACTTTTACATTACTCAGCTGTTTAAAAATTGACATCATGAAATTTGCAGGCAAATGCATGGATCTAGAAATAGTCTTCCTGAATGAAGTAGACCTTAGAAAAATAAACATGATATATATATACTCACTTATAAGTGGATACTGGCTGTTAAGTAATGAATAATCATGGTATAATCCACAAAGCCAGGGAAGCTAAGCAATAAGGAGGCTTCTAAGGAGAGATTCATGGATTTCCCTGGGAAGTGGAAATAGAATAAATAATCATGGTTGGACTAAGAGCGGGTGAGGGTTGGACCAGGAGGGATCAGATGGAGGAGGAAGGGAAAGAGGGGGAAAGTACAAGAAAGACAGCAGAAACTGATGCTCACTTAATGAGTGATGTAGAAACCCAGTGCACTGGAAACTTCCTGGAATCTATGAGGGTGTCACTAGTGAGGACTCCTAGTAATGAACAATATTAAGCCTGATCTAGCACATGCTGGATCATAGTTCAGCCATAGAAGCAATAAAGTATCCTAAGACACACTACAGTATACGTCAGTGCAGCAAATATTAAGTATAAAATTATTAAGAAAATGGCTCCTTTGATTTGATTTTTGGGGATTATGTTATGAAAATTAGTATGCATACTTAATTAACGTTGATAGAATTTCACTGTAAATCTCTTTCATCATGGTGCTGTCTTTTCCTTGGTGTATCTGTAAATATTGATCCAATTTAATGTAACTATTAATTCCTTTACTCATTGAGTGAACTTCGATAGTTTTTCTTAAGTAATAAATTTATTTTTCTTTCATATATTTATATATCCTGACCACAGTTTCTTCTCCCTCCTCTCCTGCAAGTCCTTCTTCTCCTACCTCTGTTTTCCCCCAGATACAGCCCTGTTTTCTTTCAGGTCTCCCAGGAATACCAACCAAACCCAGCATAACAATTTACAATAGGACTAGACATACACCTTTCTATCGGGGCTGAAGAAGGCAATCAAGTAGGAAGACAAGAGTTCCAGAAGCATGCAAAAGTATCAAAGACAGCCTCCAACTCCCATTGTTAGGAGCATCACAAGAATACCACACTCATATATGCATTTTAAAAGCAACTGACCCACTGTGTCTAAGTTATATTTTATTTCTTTTATCTTTTTAAATGACCTAGCTTTTAGATGATCTAGCATTTGGATTTCTACACATTACTCTATTGCTCTCCTGTTCTCATTTTAATTCATCTTTGCTTTAAGTTTCCATCAGTGGTTTTCTTCTTGCTTTTTTGTTTCTTATGATGCAAATTAGTGACTTTAGCTCTTTCTTCTTTGCTGTGTTATAAATCTCCTTCAGAACATTACTTTCCCACTGCTTACACAAATTTGACATATTGTGTTTTCTTTTTTATTATCCTCAAGGTGTGCTTAAGTTTCTCTTGAATTTTTTTAAACCGATGTTATTGTGATATGCTTGACATACAAATGTTTGAGATATATATATGTATATATATACATACATATATATATATGTATATATATATATATCAGATGACTCTATTGTTTATCTTTAGTTCACTTCTGTTGATCTGAACCTACTTTGCATGTTCCTTTTTCTGTTTCTTTCTTTATGTCACATTTGTTTTATGGCCAGAATGATGTGTTGCAAAATATCTTAGACAAGATTGAGAAAAATGTTTATTCTGCTACTTTTTAGAGTTGCAGTGCATAGATGTCAATTTAATCCAGTTGATTGACAGTATTGCTCAAGTCGATGATAGCTTCAACTATATTTTTCTGCTATGTCTACCAATACTGAAAGTCCAGTTTTTAAATCTCCCGAGGGGGGGGGGCATGCAATTGTATGTTGCTCTCTGTTGTACTATTTTTCCTCATATAGTTCAATAGTCTGTTATCCCACCCATGTGAACTGGAATCTTCATTAGTGTGGAACATTACTCTGTAAGTTTTGTCTGTATTTTGAAGCCTTATATGTATAGCTTTAAAGTTAATGCCATTTAATTAGTATTATAACAGTAAGAGTCCTCTAAAATTTACATATTAAACTGTATGAGTCTTTATATTTAGACTTTGTCTCTTGTGAATAACATATAGCTGGCTCTGTTGTTATTGTTGTTGTTTATTGTTTGTTTATCTTTTTTTTAACAGTCTGTATTTTATCTGGTATACTTGTTTAGAAAGATAGCTCAGTCAGAAAAGACATGTAAGCATGAGGACCTGAGTTATAATCTACATAACCCATATGCAAAACTAAGCATGAGCCCATGTGTCTGTAACTCAGTTCTGGGATGTCAGAGATAAGCAGATTCCTGGAGCTCATTTTCCATCAAGCCTAGTCAACTCGTTAAACTCCTGCCTCAATGAGCAACTCTTTCAAACAAATAAGCAAGCAAACAAACAAAGAAAACAAATAAACAAACAAATAAAAAGAACAATAGAAAAAGCCACCAGACATTGGACTCTGGCTTGTGCAGGCGCCCATGTGAATATGCCCACACATATGATTCTCTCTCTCTCTCTCTCTCTCTCTCTCTCTCTCTCTCTCTCTCTCTCTCTCTCGTGCATGCACACACACACACAGTCATACACATATATTCAAAATTGTGTATAGATCATTATCATTAAAAGAATCTTAATAATGTGCCTAGTATTTATCCTGCTCATTATTGACTACATTTGATTATTTTTCACTTCCTTCTTTTGATAATACATTACTACATTTTTGCTCATCAATGTGACTGAATATCTGGCTACAAACAGTCAAAAGAGAGGGTAAAGCTAACTTTTACTATAATAGTGTGAGAGGTAACAGTCCTGAACAGGAAGGAAGGCATGGCAATAGGAATAGGTTGCTCAACACTTAGTTGTTGGCATGGTACCAATTCCTTTTCCCTTTCATTCAGTCTAGAACAGCCCCTATAAAAGTGCTACCCACCACCCACATGGATCTTACTTTCTCAATTAAATCTCCTGGACATTTCACAAAGACACACTCTAAGATGTATCTCAAATGTGATTCTTGCTATAGTCTAACTGACACCCGATTTTAATGATCTTATATGTCATCTCTGATTTTAGCTGAGCACTGAAAAATAATAGTTTTTCTTTAGTCTGCATTTTAGTTTCTCTTGTCTTTAAAATTACTGTGATTTCTGTAGGAATTGTAGAATGTCTTTATACTAATCTGTATTTACCTCAAATAGCACTAAGCCTCTTCTACTATTACTGAGGTACATTTAGTGCCTTGTCTGTTATTATGCTATTGTTACTTATCTCATCTATCCAATTACTATGATGATCAGTACGATTCTTTCAATTTTACATATATACCCATATATATGCATATATATTTATACATATTTGAGGTAACAGAAAGTGATACCTATTATGAGCATATATGATCAAACACCACTACAATGGCAAAGATAATGGAAGATTCTTTTATTGCAGGTATACTGTTATCTAAGATGTAGCCTCTTTGCACAAGGGAACCACACCTAAGTGCATTTTACTCTTCATGAACCTAGAAATGAGAGAAGTGATACATTTTGTAGTGGAGCTCCAACTTCTGAACTAATATCGTATTTACACTACTCAGCGCATCCTTTTCAGACTATATATAAAACCTACATGTAGGGAAGACTGTGGTACTGATTCCAAATTCCTTCTAGTACCATTCAAGGCAATTATATCCATTTGCCAGCTGCTACTGTAGGAAGGCCTGAGAGTTCTCAAGTGTATCTCTTTTTATGGCTGTCTTTTCATTAAAAGTAATGTATTATCCAAATCATGCCACCTTCCCCACCCCAGGGCCAAGCCACAAGTAACAACCAGTCCTTAAGGATTAAAGGCACCTGTAAGCATTATCTCCATTCAAAACGACCTTGAGGAATCATCTTTTCTGTAGCAAATCTGAACTCATTTCTACTTCTCTTTTGTAGACAGAAAAGGGTACAAGCAAAGACATTCTCTGAATCTTGTACGTAATGAATGTTTAAGGGAAAAAGAAAAATGTTTGCATATTGAATTTGGATTGCTAATCAGCTGTATTTAAGGTGAGGATGTTGTTATGCATTATGTATAAGAACCAATACAACCATAAAAATCCTTGAAATGTGGATAAGGGAGTTGGGATAAGACTGTTGAAACAGGAAGCAGACTCCATCTATATTTGGAGATTCAGAAATTGAGGAAAGAGTCAGGAACAAGAGAATGTGGGTGATCACTGGATTCTGGAAAGCTTAAGGGAATATATTTTACCCAGGGTTGTCCAGAGAGCAGCCTATACTAGAAGACACTTTGATTTCAGCTCAAGGAGGTACATGTTATGCTTAAAGTTGAAGAAACTATAATGTAAGAAATAAGAGTATGGAGATTTCAGTCACAGTGACTGTGGAAATGTGTTCTGTCAACTTTACCTTCCTTCTTTTCCTCAGGGATAATGAATGACCCTAAGAGTATTCCTTGATCAACAAATATGCAGCAAAACTGTCTTGAACTTGTTCACAAGAAACATGACCAACAACACAACAGATATTTGGGTGTTTTGTGCTTTTCTTCTTAAATTGCAGGCCACATATACCTAATTACTAATGAAGCTTCTAGGCAAACATTCAGCTCAAATGAACAAGACAGCAAGATTTCATTCAGAGTTGAAGCGTGAGGAGAATACATCACACTATGAGGGCCTACCCTCAAGACTGGCAAGTACACTCTGAATCAGGGGAAGCAGAGCTGAAACTATCAGAATGTACAGCATGCAAAATTTATGCTCTAACTTGCATTCCAGGGTGACTGTAGTAAGAAGGCTCTCTCCTCATGAATGGAATGAATGAATGCAACTGGAGTTAGGTAACTAACTATCCTGCAGCCTTTCCCCTCTTCCTTCCTTTGAAATAGAATCAAGAAACAGACTCTGAACAAAAAGCAAACCCACTAACACTTTGAAATTGGACTTCTCACACTTCAAAAAGTGAATAGTAAGTTTCTGTTATTTATAAATTAATCAAATCTAAGTAAAATATTTTGTTTTACCCACAAAAGAGGATTGTTTCCTATATCATTCTCTTAGCTGTGTTTTTCTGAAAGTATTTTGCACGGAAATTTCTGAAGATAATTTAGGAATCTGGTCCAGGATACTTGTGGAGAAAGAAAGTACAAACAAAACCCTAATTTGTGTGTGTGATGGAATCAAATCTGGTTTTTGTAGTAATCTTCTTGAAATCAAAATATTCCTTTTAGGAGGGTAGAGGGATGATACTCATGAAGCAATGGAATTAAATAACTCATGGGTCTTGTGAAGTTCCTGAAACTGACAAGATTCACAAAGCCCCATCTCTCCAAGTGTTTGGGAAGCAGAAATAGTTGCTGAGGCAAGGGAATCTCTGATCAGCCAAGTTGCCTGGAGAAGACTTACCCCAAGGCCAAACCACCTAAAACTGCTGCAGAGCTCCCCAGGGTTGCCATTTTCATGAGTGTTAGTTTGGACATTCTATGTTGTAGCTACCTTTGTGTCACCTGTGTAGGGAGCCTCCTGAACATTTCTGTAAGTAACGCCAGTAGACTCATTTGGTTCCTCGGGAGGTCTTTGGTAGAATGACTACTTTATTCTGTCATTGCTGTCAAATCTGGAGTGAAGAAATGTTTGCTTAAGTCTTTCTACCCTGAGATATCAGAAGTTCCCTCTTCTGTACCAACCCGGATAAACAAAGTCCGCCCCTGATTATAAGGATGCTGTAGAATATCCTTTGCACAAAACAAGAGCAAGCCTACTTTTTTTCTTGTGAGTACTTCAAAGCAAATAAAAATGTTATAGACAGAAATAGAAAAGAGTGTCAAACAATTTCTCTCTTTTCTAATTTAAAAACTAAACCAAAATAACAAGGCTCAAGTGACTGTTTGAATGTCACCGTGTAGCTAAAGGAAAAGAAGACGTATTCCAGATTACTACCTGTCAGCACAACCATTCATGTGCAGAGAAAGAGGGGAACAAAAGCTCCCATTAGTGCCACCAAGGCTCCATCTTAGGGGCTGAAAAAGGTAGGAAATGTATTAGGCACAAAATGTGTTCATTTGAGCATTTTTCTCAAGATACTGTGAAGCCTTTACCCATCAGTTAGTGTGTGGAGCACACTGACTCTATAGAATCCTAAGCAGAATCACCTAGATGCTAGACAGACCATGACTTCACTAATCAGCTAGAATTTGAATTGATCTCATGGTTTAAGTTACCCCTGGGCCTGGGATGTAATATTTTCTCAAGAAGTCCCAGGGATTGCTAATGCACACTAAACTCCACCCCCTGACCCCCCCCCCCCCCGCCACATGGGCCTTAATTACATTTCTCTGTATATGCTAGTGTGTGTGTGTGTGTGTGTGTGTGTGTGTGTGTGTGTGTGTGTGTGTGTGTATAGTGGTAGCTTGAATTAAAATGGCCACCATAGGTTGATAGGGAGTGGCACTATTGAGAAAGTATGTCTCTGGGGGTGGATTTTGAGAATTCAGATGCTCAAGGGAAACCCCTTGTCACTCTTACATCCTGCTGCCTGAGGATCCAGAAGTAGAATTCTCAGCTCCATCTTCAGCGCTATGTCTACCTGCAAGCCACCATGCTTTTTGCCATGATGACTATCTTAGGGCTTCCATTGCTGTAAAGAGACACCATAACCAAGGCAACTCTTCAAAAGGTCAACATTTAATTGGGGATGGCTTCCCGGTTCTGAGGTTCAGTCCATTATCATCATGGCAGGAAGCATGGCAGCATCCAGGAAGGCATGGCCCTGGAGGAGTTGAGATTTACACATCTAGTTCTGAAGGCAAACAGGAGATGACATCCAGGCAGCTAGGAGGAAGGTCTCTAAGCTTCCAAGTGACACACTTCCTCCAACAAGGCCAAACCTATTCCAACAAGGCCACCCCTCCTAATAATGCCACTGCCTGGGCCAAGAAAATTCAACCTACCACATTCCATTCCTCACCTACTTGTTCAAATGCATGAGACTGTGGGGGCCATACCTAAACATAGTATAATTCAAAATACATTTAGTCCAACTTCAAAAGTCCCCATAGACGACAACAATCTCAACAATGTTAAAAGTCCAAAGTTCAAAGTCTTTCCTGAGATTCATATAATCACTTAAATGTAATTCCTATAAAGTCAAAATCTAAAAGCAGATCAGGTACCTTAAACATCACAGGATATACATTAGCATTCTAAAACATCCGTGAGGAAATCCTAGAACAAACAAGACCAAAAACCAGCTGGGCAAACTTCAAACTCTGCATCTCCAGGTCTGATGTCAAAGTGCTTTTCAGATCTCCAAGTCCTTTCATCTTTGTTGACAGAAACCTGTTTTTTCCTCCTGTGCTAGTTCCATCCTGAGCAGCTTTCCTCAGCAATTATTCCATCCTTCTGACATTTCTAACATTTTGACATTTGGGGGCTCAAGGGGAACTTCAATTTCATAGTTTCTTGTTCCAGTGTCTAGGATCTGCACATAATCTCTGGGCTCCTCCAAAGGGCTTGGGTTACTTCTCCAGCTCTGTTCTTTGTTGCACTCTAAGCTCTGGTTGACTCCACTCCACTGTTTCTGTTGATGGTCATCATTACATGGTACTGGAACCTCCAACTTGATGGAGTATTCCACTGAAACTAGGCTTCATCAATAGCCTCTCATAGGCTGTCTTTATAGTGCAAGCTTCAACTTTTTTTCATGGTCTTTTTAGTCCCGGGCCATCAACTGCAAGTAGACTGAAACTTCACCAATGGCCTTTCCTGACCTCTCATAGTGCCAAGCCTCAGCTGATCTTCATGACCCCTTCATGCCTTCAAAACCTGTACCACTTGCATGATTCTTAGACATTATTAAGTCCAGCTGAAACACAAGGTACCACCTTTGCTATTTCTGGAACATAGTGTCTTCGTGCTCCCAGAAAACACTTTCTAGAAGATTTTACCTCAGTGATGCTTCTCTCTTCTTAATCACTGATAATTGCTTAGCTCTAGCTAGCCAGCATCAATTGTCCCAGTAGTGCCATCTATTCTTGATTCTAAAGCCAGGGCTACATGGCCAAAGATGCTGAGTTCTGCTGCTTGCTGAAGCTGGAACATGGTCCCCCTTGTAATACATTATCACCAGCTTTCTGTTTTCCTAGCCCTTCACTGCTTAAATGTGACTGTCTTAGAATTGTTCTATAGATTGACCTTGAACTTTGAGATCTGCATGGCTCTGTATCCTGAATGATGGAATTAAAGACATGTACTACCACTCCTGGACTTAAGCTTTCCTTCATCAAAAACTTGTTCTGTCTCAGGATGAGAACTCAGAGATCTGCTTGCCTTTGTCCCTTAGAATGAAAGATTGCACCACCATGTGTGGACCAAAGCTTTTCATAGCCACTATTTCTAAGATATGAATCAAAAGTCTGTGTCTTCTATTTCTGGATTATAGTTCATTCCAGATTAAAAGTCTAAATGAAAGCAATAATAGGGTAATAATGACATCTAGATATAACTATTTCTTGTTTAATGACAAATGGATAAACAATATACTTAGCTGGGAGGGAGCTTGCCCCCCAAACACTACTCCTTTAATATGTTTATCTCCTGTACACAGAAGTTTTCTCCATTGTACTTCCTGGTGCCCTTGAACCACACAGTTTTATAATTATTCTTTCTAAGCTTCCTATTCTTCATCAAATGTTCTTCATGAAATTAAACGACAGCATAGAGTCTAAGCTGCATTGATTTGAGACTTCATCAATGCAATTAATCTGAATCTCTTCACTCTAGCCTCAGGCAGACTCTTCATACAAGGGCAAAAAAGCTGCAACATTCTTCACCAAACATCATAAGTATGATCTCCAGCATTCAAATCATCCTCAACACCAATGTCTCCCATATTCCTACTAGGATGGACCGTTAAGTTCCACTTAAAGCATTCCATGGCTTTCCAAATCCAAAGTTCCCAAATCCATGTTCCTCCAAACAAAAACATGGACAGGCCTATCTCAGCAATACCCAAGTCCCTAGTACCAACTTCTGTCTTAGTTAGGATTTCCATTGTGACCTAATAGAAGGTTCAGATTGGCTTGGTTTCTTGAGCATTTGCAAATTCTCAACTGAGTTATGACCAGTGTGACAATTCCATTATAGATGCTGAATTTTGTTGTGTTCCTTTCAAAGAATTGTATAGAGGTATATTTCCCACTACATTAAACTTGATATTTTGAGAGGAGCTAATGTGAGAGGAGTAAGGAGAGGAAGAGGAAAAGGAAGAGGAGGAGCTAGGAGAGAGAGGACCAGGGGAGAGAGGGGAAAATGGGAACAGATGTACACGTGTCTCTAACAGTCTCAGGTAGTTGTACTATCTAGGTTAGGTATTGGGCAACACCTCTAATTGTGTGGGCTTCTTGTTTATTTGAGTACTACCAAACATATAAAGCCTTTGGATAATATTAAGCATTAGAGTCTCATTTCTACCTGGTACTAGCAGAGCCATCTCCCACGCTGGGGTCTCGTGGGTAGCAGGGCCTGTGTCTCTGGATGCCTGAGCCAGTGACCTGAGCTGAGCAGAGGCAAGAACACATTGCTCATGACTCAGACCCAGCTGAGTTGGGAACATGGCAGCTCTGCAACAACAAGCCAGATTAGGTGACTCAGTTTTAAATATCATCAGTAACAGTATTGGATTTTCTTTTTGTTGGCCGTTTGTTTTGTTTTTGAAGGCTGATATTTGAGCTGTGTTAATGACAATACAGAACTGTTGGGAATAATTTTTCCCTGTTATTAATGTAAATCTTATGTAATGTAAATCTTTAATAATTGTGTTGATTTATTTTTTGCTTAATTTTATTTTGCTCATATGATTGCTGTTTTATGTATGGATGATTGTGTACCACATTCATAACTGTTGACTTTGGACATCAGAGGAGGGCATCTATCCATCATCTATCTATCGTATCTCTTGGAACTGGAGTTATAGATGGTTGTGAGCCAACGTATAGGTGCTTAGAACCAAAACCTGAGTTCTCTGAAAGAACACCAATTGTTTTGAACTGCTTAGCTACCTCTCCAGCCTCCCTGTCAGGTACTTTTGTGTCTTTATAACTTTATTTGATTTCTGACCAATTAGAAGCCCACTGTACTCACTTCTGTGTAAGCCCTGAAAATGATCTAGGCTCTGCTTTCATTGCTTCTTTGCTCATATTCTCCTTGGACCAAAGCCAGCATGGAACTACAGACCTGATGTCAGCCCCTCTGGCTTTTTGTATTTGTTTCTCTGTCTCCGCCTCTTTCCTCCTCCCGTTTCTTCCCTGAATTGATCGTTCATACATCCTTCCCTGTGTTCTCTGAACTCTAATTTCTGCTGGAGAATTCTGTTCTCTGATTCTACTGCTCTTTTATGTGGCTAGAAATAGCCTCTAGAAAGAAAATGGGCTCAGGACAAATCATGGTGTTTATTTCCCTAGTTTTGCTAATCTCAGTATCACAGGCCTTTACTGCTGATGATATCTAGGAAATGCCCTGTACCTAGGAGGGTCATTTGGTTATCAACCTAGTGTCATATTCTTTTGAGCATTTTTTCTTTTCTTTTCTTTTCTTTTTCTTTTCTTTTTTTTTTTTTTTTTTTTTGTTTGTTTGGTTGGTTGGTTGGTTTTTGGTGTTTTTAGTTTTTTGCTTGTTTTAATTGTGTCACATTTTTTATTGGATATTTCATTTATTTACATATCCAGTGTCATCTCCTTTCCCCTTTTCCCCTTCCTATAAACCCCCTATCCAATCCCCCTACCTTCTTTTTGCCTTTATACCATTTTAATTGTATGCAAGTATTAAGGTCAGTTTGAGGTTGAGGAACTAGCAATACAATAGTTACAAATAGTCAAGGAACAAGCAAGACAATAAACACAAATAGTCAAAGAGCAAGCAAGGCCATAAACAAAGTTCTGTGAACCCTCCAGTGATCACTGTTTCTAAGGGCTTATCAGGATGACCAAAATATCTGAGCCTACTTCCCTGTCTTAGCCCAAAGTCATTTTCATGTCTGAAGCCTACTTCCTTGTTCTAGCCTAAGATTTAGATACCAGCCTGAAATTACTTTTTTTGTTCTAGCCTAACAATTAGATTCCTGCCCGAAATTACTTCTTTGTTCTAGCTTAAGATTTAGATTCCTGCCTAAAATGATTTGTTTGTTCTAGCCTAATGTCAGATTTCTGCCTGAAGCCCACCTACTTGTCCTTGGTGAATGTCAGATTCCTGCCAAGCAGCCCCTAAAGCTCTCTGCCTCTCTCCTTTTTTTATTTCTTTAACAAGACTGAGTCTGCCTTGGGTCTTTCCAACAAGAATGACTTCCTTACCCATTATGGAGTATGCATGATCAAAGGCAATGCACTTTTCTCTGTCTTAGGTTGGCAAGGCTCTGTGTAGAATCTTACCCTTCCTTGTTTGGCCAGGCTGTTAATTTAATAACACCGATTGGGGTTCCATTTTTAGTTTCAAACCATGTATTTTGGCTGCCAACATGTTGACATTGTTAAAGACAAGTTTCACAGGATACAAAGGAATAAAAGTACTCCCAGGACAAAAAGGGCTAGCATGATCAAGCTGTATATATAAAATTCTTGAAGCCTGACCAAAATAGAAATACTGACCTCAGTACTTGAAGCCCACTACTCTCTTGCTTCTGCTTAAAGTCTGACTCACTTCTTCCAGAACCTGCAAGTGATTTTTAGAATACCAAGATTCTATGATAGGGCAATAAAGCAAAGGCCGGTTGATAGACCTCCTTAACAGACATGCTGGGTATAAACACACTAACACAATGAGAAAGTCTACAATCAATGCAATTTACATTAAATACTGTATAAGAAACAAAAGTAATGTGTTTCTTCTACTCTAATACACCTCTTCTGTTTTTATTTTATGAAGATATTGTTTTAAAGTTGCATGGGCCCTTTTCATAGTCCTTTGTCCTTGATAATCCCAGTAATATGGGTACTATTGAATTGGTGAAAAAAGTCTCAAATGCTCGACCAAGATTGCCAGTTTCACTATTTTTTTAATTATTGGATAATTTATTTACCTACATTTCAAGTGTTATCTCCTGGTAGGATGGTGATCTGATAGGATGCATGGGATTATTCAATTTTCTTGTATCTGTTGAGGCCTGTTGTTTGACCAATTATATGGTCAATTTTGGAAAAGATACCATGAGTTGTTGAGAAGAAGGTATATTCTTTTGTTTTAAGTGAAATGTTCTATAGATATCTGTTAAATCCATTTGGTTCATAACATCTCTTAGTTTCACAGTGTCTCTGTTTAGTTTCTGTTTCCATGATCTCTTCATTGCTGAGATTGGGGTGTTGAAGTCCCCCGCTATTATTGTATGTGGTGCACTGTGTGCTTTGAGCTTTAGTAAAGTTTCTTTTATGAATGTGGGACATTTGGAGCATAGATGTTCAGAATTTAGAGTTATCGTGTTAGATTTTTTTCTTTGACGAGTATGAAGTGTCCTTCCTTATCTTTGAAAGTCGAATTTATTTGATATTAGTATGGCTACTTCAGCTTATTTCTTGGGACCATTTGCTTGGAAAACTGTTGGCCAGCCTTTTACTCTGAGGTAGTGTCTGTCTTTATCACTGAGGTGCGTTTCCTGTATGCAGAAAATGTTAGGCCCTGTTTATGTATCCAGTCTGTTAGTCTATGTCTTTTTATTGGGGAATTGAGTCCATTGATGTTAAAAGATATTAAGGAAAAGTGATTTTTGCTTCCTGTTATTTTTGTTATTAGAAGTAGAGTTATGTTTGTATGGCTATCTTCTTTTTGGTTTGTCGAAAAATTACTTCTTTGCCTTTTCTAGGATATAATTTCCCTGCTTGGGTTGGAGTTTTCCCTCTATTATCCTTTGTAGGGCTGAATTTATGGAACGATATTGTGTAAATTTGGTTTTCTCATGGAATTCATGAAATATCTTGATTTCTCCTTCTATGGCTACTGGGAGTTTTGATGCATAGTAGTTTGGGCTGGCATGTGTGTTCTCTTAGTTTCTGTATGACATCTGTCCAGGGTCTTCTGGCTTTTATAGTCTCTGGTGAGAAGTCTGGTATAATTCTGATAGGTCTGCCTTTATAAGTTACTTGACCTTTTTCAGTTACTGCTTTTAATATTATTATTTCTTTGTTTTGTGTATTTGGTGTTTGGATTATTATGTAACAGGAGGAACTTCTTTTCTGATCTAGTCTATTTGGAGTTCTGTAGTCTTCTTGTATGTTCATAGGCTTTTTTTTTCTTTAGGTTAGGAAAGTTTTCTTCTATAACTTTGTTGAAGAGATTTACTGGCCCTTTAACTTGGGAATCTTTGCTCTCTTCTATATGTATTATTCTTAGGTTTGTTCTTGTTATTGTGTCCTGGATTTCCTGGATGTTTTGGTTTAGGAGCTTTTGCATTTTGTATTTTGCATTTTCTTTGACAGTTGTTTCAATGTTTTCTATGGTATCTTCTGTACCTGAGATTCTCTTTCCTATCTCTTGTATTCTGTTGTTGATGCTTGCATCCATGACTTCTGATATCTTTCCTAGGTTTTTTATCTCCGTGGTCTCCCTTTGTGATTTCTTTGTTTCTACTTCCCTTTTTATGTCCTGGATGGTTTTGTTCAATTCCTTCACCTGTTTGGTTGTGTTTTCTTGCAATTCTTTAAGGGATTTTTGTGTTTCTTCTTTAAAAGCTTCTACTGGTTTACCTGTGTTCTCCTGTATTTCTTTGAGCAAGTTATTTATGTACTTCTTAAAGTCCTCTATCATCAACGTAAGAAGTGAATTTAAATCTGAATTCTGCTTTTTTGGTGTCATGGGGTATTCAGAACTTGCTATGGTGGGAGAACTAGGTTCTGAAGATGCCAATTAACCTTGGTTTCTGTTGTTTATGTTCTTGTGCTTGCCTTTCACTATCTAGTTATCTCTAGTGCTATGTTCATTCACTGTCTCTGATTGGAGCCTGTCTGTCCTATTATCCTGGTTATGTCAGAACCCCTCAGATGCCAGCTGTCTCTGTGATCCTGTGATCCTGAGGTCCTGTGTGTAAGAGCTCCTGGGATTCAGGCTGCTTCTGGGATCTTGAAATCCTGGTGTGACCAAGCTCCTGAGATCCTGTGATCCTATTATCCTATGTTCCTGGGTGTGTTAGAGTTCCTGGGAGTCCAGCCTCCTCTGGGCTTGGGAGGATTGGGTTCAGAGCTGGCGCTCTAGGACTGTTCAGAACGCTGGTGCTGACCAGATGGATCGGTCTTCCATCTTTTATTTGACATTAACACACAGTAAAAATGAAATTTACACTACAAAACATTAGTAACTTTCCATAAAAATTGAAAGAGCAATTTTAAGGACAAGTCTTGGCTAGGTCCAGATTCTTAGAGAACTGGTGTCTTGGAGTGGAGACAACAGGACCAAACTAGACTGACGCCATGACATGTTGCATGGTGTCAGTTTAGGAGACTGCCTAATTTTCTGTGGCCCAGAATTAGTCGAGTCTGAGCAAGTCAGTTACTGGAAAAACCATCATGAGCTGCCTCATCATGTGGGCCTGAGGTAAAATAAACTATCAGGAGGAGGCAGCAACAATTTCTAGGCTCCCAATGGAAAGTCCCTGAAGCCATACCAAGTCCCAGAGACACTCATATTCCTGGAAATAGAGACAATAAAAAATCAAGATAAAGGTCACCTGGTCCTGCCTGGAATTTCCTTAATCAGTTTTAAATTGAGCCTACAAACTCACTCCTCTTTCTCCAACCTGGTGAATGTTAAATCCTTGCATGCTGGCCTTATGCAGAATAAACAGTCTTTGCTTTTGCATAATATTTGAGTTGGGGTATTCTCTTCGGTGATTCTTGGACCCTTACAGCGAAAACAAATGACACAAAGTCAAATCATGAGTCCAAGCTAGTTGCCTATATTCTGCTGGAGATGGATCCCTAGACCACTATCTGTAGGTAGATAGCTCTTGGCTTTGTATTCCGCTTGTTACATCTTTTCAGGTTGCTCTTTCTCTGTATTCTACTTGAAACTGCTTTTCAGATATCTCCCTCTCTCTCTCTCTCTGTCTCTGTCTCTCTCTCTCTGTCTCTCTCTCTCTGCTCTAGATAGCTTTTCCTTGCTATTCTAAAAAAAACTCTCTGGTTGACACAGCTAGCTTTCTGCTTGATACAGTTCTCTCAGGTTGGGAAAGGTCTCTCTGCTAGTAAAAATTCTAAAAGCTCTCTGAATAGCTCATGAGTTTTCTAATCAAAATCAGAAAAGTTGCTATAAAAAAATCTTGGATCTTCTGACCAAGTTAGAAATCCTGTTAGAAAAATTCTAAAAGTAATTCGTGGGTTTTCTGATGAAAATCAGAAAACCAGAAAAAAAAAAATCTAAAAGAGCTATGTTTGCTCTTCAGACAGCGTTCTCTGTATAGCAACTAAAAACCTTTCTAAAAGAGCTCTACCGGCTGTCTAAGCCTTGGGAGTTCTGATCAAGTCAGAACCAAGTCGAAATCCTGTTTGAAAAAATTCTAAAAGAGCTTTGAAAAATTCTAAAAGACATATGTTCTCCCTCCATAGACTTTCAGACTAAGGTCACAGATCCTGTTAGAAAAAAAAAATTCTTGAAGAGATGTGTTTAATCTACAGACAGCTCAGTTCTTGCTAGGGAAAATTTCTATTAAAAAAGAAAAAACTGCTATCAATTGTTTTCTAGCTCATCTCATGCATACCAACGGACCAGTTTTTTATTTACAAATCAATTCCAGGTTTCCTCTTGACCATCCCACCAATCAACATTCCTTGACCTTAGCCCCTTGAATCTTAGAAAGAGACAGCAAGCATAAGCTCACTCAATAAGATATCTGAGTAGGACCCTGCTCCAGAATTATCATTCAGACCATGCCTAGGCCTAAATTGGCTCTGTCCCAGGCTGACCTTGAACTCAGAAATTTGCCTATATTTGTATCTTCCTGTCTTTGTATCTTTCTGACAAGCTGGCTCATAGTGCACCTGCCTCTGTTCCTTTAGATCTGTGACGCTCCTTATACAATTCATATTGCATCCTTATATTTTTGCATAGTTGAGAAATTGTATTTTCAAACTCATCTTTTTAGAGTTCTTTTCCATGGCCTTAAGGGATGTCCTAAAGGTCCTAACATTTACCATTTTGCTAAAGACATAGACATACCCTTGACTCCTGGATCTGAGCTGCTTCTAATTATCAGAGTCATTAACTTTAACAGGGACAGCATTCCTCAGAGGCTGGGGCCATTCCTGTGGCAGGAGCCATGTCATTCCACCCCCACCAAGGCTATGCAGAACCCAGCAGATCAATTTTAACTTTGTTCAGTTTTCAAGACTTTGAAGTCTTAATCCTTTTAGAGATAATGAACGAAAGCAAAACCTATCTGGTTATGTCCTCCTTATTAATATGACCTTGATGGTAAGAACACAGACATGCAGTATTTAATGCTATCTTTATTACTAATTAAGTGTTTGATTATAATTAATATCAATTAAATATTTTGTGTGTTTGCAAAACCTGTTTGATCTTAAGTATACTTTACTCTAAAAAAAAAAAAGTGAGCTACTTTTTAATCTCATTTATGCTTCCTCAAAATAGTATAGGTTAAAGTTCTATCTAAACTCACTTTAGATGCCCAATCAGTTACATGTGTTCTAATGGGGTAAGTAGAACATAATTGATAGTAAAATCTGATTATAGACTATATAAGAGAAACAGTAAAATTCTACTTAATCATAAGCCTTTCATATCTTATAGGATAAATATGTGAACATTTTTCACATATATAGAATAAAGTATTGATGGAAGACTAAACAAAACACAATTTCAGAGGGAAAAAAGTGATACTGATTAGTTACAAATCATAGAATAGAGCTGTGAGGAAAATCACTGTGGTAATGTTGACCAGCATCCACTTGAAACTTGTTCTAAAGAAAGTGGGCAGGCTGAGAGGATGCAGGTCTCTGGTGCAGCATGGCTCACCAAACCCTGAAATCATTAATAAGTCTTCTTATTCTGGCTGCACATTTAACAGACAGCGTTTAGAGAATCATTGAGTATTTCTTGAAGTCCACTTATAGAGGGGAATGTGTTCAAAGTAACTACATTTAGTTTGCTTAGTCAATAATATTGCCATTTTAAAAATGAATTGTATTTTTGAGTGATGCATTAATGTTTCATGAGCTCAGTTGGCAATGATCAGTCTCTCTTGTTCTAATATGCTTGGGGAACTCAGAAATTTTAAAGTGATGAGAGATTATCAGATAGAAAGAGAGAAAGTTTCAAACCAGGCAATCTCCAGACCTCTCTGTTTGTGAGAGCACACTCATTCTAACCACTATTTCATGCCTATAACTGGAGAAGCACAAAGAGTTATTTATATACCAAGTTCCTAGAGCTCATAATACTCTAGAAATATATGAGAGATGTGAATTGGAGATAATATATACTGAGGTTTCAGTTTTTATCATGATGTAACTTTAGTCATCAACTATCTTTCTTAGACTACTAAATGAATTCATTTTGCATTTCAAAATTTGCAAACTGGAATATTCTTTTGTTTTGAATAGATAGAACATTTTATTTTATTATTTAATTAACTCATTTTTTATTTATATCCCAAGTGTTGCTTCCCTTCCTACCCTGCCACCCAGAGTTCTTGAACCCTTCCTCAATTCCCCTTTGCCTCTAAGAGGGTGCTCCCTCTGTTTCCTCCTTCTCTGGGGCATCAAGTCTCTATAGGATTAGACATATCCTGTCCCACTAGAGCCAGACAAGGTGATCAGCCTCTGTTACATATGTGCCAGGGGCCTCAGAACAGCCCATGTATGCTTCTTGGTTGGTGGCTTAGTTTCTGGGAGCTCTGAGGGCTCTAGGTTAGTTGACACTGTTGTTCTTCTTATGGGGTTGCCATCTGCTTCAGTTCCTTCAACCCCTCCCCTAATTCTTACATAGGGGTCCCGACCTCTGTCCAATGTTTGGGTGTAAGTATCTGCATCTGTCTTAGTCAGCTGCTGGTAGAGCCTCTCAGAGGACAACCATGCAAGTTTCCTGTCTGCAAGCAAAACATAGCTTTAGTGATAGTGTCAGGATTTCATGTCTGGCTGTAGGATGGATGCCAAGTTGGGCTGTCACTGGTCAGCCATTCTTAATACATATGGAAACATAAATATCTCACATCAATGACTCAAAGGAGAGAAAGGATTGGACTGAAGACCCATAGTTCTATTATGTTAGATAAAATCCTTTGTATTGAATAAAATAGAGTAAAATGTCCTGAAAATATTTAAAAATAGTTTTCTTCCTTATTTGGTATGTGGTAGAGTTCCAACCATCCTATCACACTAGGAAGCAAAGTGATGGAAGGAAAAGATATACACGAAACATCTAATTTTTTTTCCTGTCACCTGAGAATAGAAATATAATAGGGGCTAACAGGATAATTACTGTTTTCATTTAAACCCCCTTCTTTCCCTCTCTCTTTATAAGAGCTTCTTTTGTTGGGGGGGGGATTCATATGCACATGGAAAGGTTGGGTCTGCTTATCATTTCTGCTTAGACAAGTGATAACATTTTCCAAACAATATTTCTCAGTACTCTGTCTAAGACATTTGATTCAAAGATGGTGTTGTTGAGTTAATCCTTCTATATAAATGAGTCCCTGGATTTTTAGGCATGAATATACTACTTTTACCCAGTTGATATGGAGTACAGATGTGGGATTTAGGATTGTCACATTAACTTTTATGAAAGACAATATAATGTACAGAAAAGCAACGAAGGAAAACCATAGAATCAAAGCCCAGGTAACACTAGGCTGAGGATCAAGCCAGGTTTAATGTTGGACCTGCCTTTACAAATCTTGGGTTACACAAGTCAGACACTTGAATATATTGTTTATGTTAGACAATGCTAACTTTTTGTTTATGATATAAAGTTCCAATGCTAAGGCAGAAATATGCTGTGTATTTGAATTATTTAGAAAGAAATAAAAAATTTAAATCTATGTGCTTTTTTAGAATTATTCTTTCACTGAAGAATGTTTTCAAAAAAGGTTTATAGAGTATGACAAACCTTCTAATATCAAAGGTGTTTATTTTCTGTGTCAACAAGTTGATAAAATCTTGGTACTAAAATTCAGCTTTCACCATTCAATATTATATTACTTTGAAGAGCACAGGCAGGAAATAACAAAATGTTCTTGACATAAATAAATCTCATAAAGCACAAAGGCAAAACAAAAATTTTAAACCCCCTTAATTTTACAGTAGTTTTTTAGTTGAAATTGTATCTCAATATCTAGCTCTACAATTAAAATTGAATTTTCAAAAATATACTCTTATAGTTGTATGATGTTAAGTTTTTTAAAATTTATCTATTTAAATGCCAACCACAGTTTTTTCTAAAACTATCTTGAGAATATTGACATTGCCTCATTTAATAATTTCTAGTTTAAATTTTTCTAAAAAAAAAATCACTTTACCAGTAAGACATTCATAGCCACTTTGTTGACACACCATTTCTTGTCTTTTGACTCAAGAGGTTTTCAGCAGATCTGAAGATCAATAATTCTCTTGTTTTTCAATTTCTGTTGTATAGATTCATTGTCTTTTGTACTGTGTTACCTACAAATATTTACATAGAACATCTAGTATTCACATATGAGAGAAAACATGATATTTGTCTGAGATTGATGTAATTTTTTTTGTATACTCATCTTCATTTGAATACATTTTCATGTAAAGGACATAACTTTATTTTCCTAATGGAAGAAAAATTCCCTTTTGCTTGCACACATGCATGCAGGTGTGCACACATACAAAATTACATTTTTAAACCATTCTTTGCTTATGGATGAGTAGGTTGAGTCTATAGCTTAGTTTACATAATGCTATAATAGATATTTATGTGCAAATATATCTGATCTATTGATTTTAATTATTTTGAGTAAATACGTCGGAATGGTATAGCTGAGTCACATGATAAACCTACTGTTATGTTTTTGAGGCATCTCCATTTTGAATTCCATGATTGCTGAAACATTATATACCATAAGGATTCCTTTTTGTATAAAACTGAGTTTTAAAAATTACTCAATTCTTAGAGTATGTTGGAAGAGGGTGAATTTTATCTTTCTATGCTGAGTATTGAGGACCTCCCTTAGACTCCTGAAACTGTCTGTGTGTCTTCTCTAGCTCTACAGGTCTGTTACTAGATTGAGGGACACCACTTAGTGCACAGAAAGTTTTGTTCCATTAAGAAAAGTCATGTTCTTTAGAGGAAAATGTGTGCAAATGGAGGTGAGCATACGAGGAAAATCAATCCAGTCTCAGACAGATATGTTTTCTCTTACATGTGAGTCCTAGACTTTGTATGTTGTATGCATACTTATGTAATATAGTACAGGAAAACAATGAATATACAACAAAATATAAAACAAGAGAAGTATTCGTCTTTGGAACTGATGAGAGCTTCTAGCATCAAGAGATAAGAAATGGTATGTGGACAGGGTGGGTATGATTCTCTTACTCACAAAGTTATTTTTACTATCTTTAATTTTCAATTAGAAGTGGTAAGGCAAACTACCTACATCTTTAAGTATTAAATTTCTGTTGTATATCATAGACCAAAATGGAATTCCTGTTTCTTTGGGCATTGTCTTGGAGATCAAGCTCTACAGTATCCATATTATTGCTTGGAGTTACAATTTGTGCCATATTTTATCCAGTTCTCATATTTACATGAGAAGCTGTTATTTTATTTGTTCTCCATTTTTTGAAATCTATCAAAGAAAACATAGTTATATCCTAAGATGCCATGTAAAATTTTAAATTATGAAATATGTATTTTATAATTTACTAAATTAATTGTGATACTAATTGAGAATTGTATTAAATATGAAAATTATAGGTGTGGTGGTTTGAATAAAAATAGCTCCTATAGGCCCATAGGGAGTGGCACTATTAGGATATAAGGCCTTGTTGGAGTAGGTGTGGCCCTGTTGGAGGAAGTGTCACTGGGAGCAGGCTTTGAGGTTTCAGATGTTCAAGCCAGGCCAGTGTCACTTTCCCTTCTTACTTTATGAAAAATGGAAGCAGAACTCTAAGCTCTTTCTCCAGCACCATGTCTTCCTGCACAGCACCATACTTGTCACCATGATGATAATGGAGGAAACCTCTGAACTGTAAGCCAGCACCAATTCAATGTTTTCCTTTATAAGAATTGCTCTGGTCATAGTGTCTGTTCACAGCATAGAAATAGATACTAATTAAGACAAAATTCAGTACTTAGGTATTGCTGTCATAGGCAGGGCCATGTAGACTTTGGTACAAACACAGTTGAACAATTTAAGTGAGGCTTAATGGGCCATACTCCCTTTTCTCCAGTTTGGAATGGTAATGAATATATTGGTATACAAGATAAGTTGGTAGACAATATAAGTTGCAAGTATGCTATCTGGTTTTTCATTTTGATTTTAAAGGGGATTACAGAGATTACATGTGTCCTAGAAGAAAGATACTTTACACTTTAAAAAAAAAAAAAAAGGAGACATAGACTATGAAGAATTTTAAAGTAGAACTAAATGAATTTTGCATTATGATATACCTACAATCTTATAGAGGCCAGGGACTGGAATATGGTGGTTTGAATAAAAATGGCCCCTATAGGCCCATAGGAGTGGCACAATTAGGAGGCTTGGCATTGATAGAATAGGTGTGGTCCAGGTAGAAGAAGTGTGTCACTGAGTGAGGGCTTTAGGATTTTATATGCTAAATCCAGACCCCTGTCTCACTCACTCTAACTGCTATCTGCTAATCCGGATACAGAACTCTCAGCTATCTATCCAGCACCATGATGGTCTGCATGCTTCCATGCTTCACACCATGATGATAATGAACTAAACTTCTGAACTATAAGCTAGCCCCTAATTAAATATTGCCTTTATAAGAGTTGCCATCCTCGTAGTGTCTCTTCACAGCAATAAAAACTCTAACTAAGACATCTGGATTTTGGTTACTACTCTTTCTATTTGTTTTCATCATGATATTAAAAAGCAGTTAGGATTCTTCATCAGAAAATTCTAGAAATTCATTTTTATGCGCTAAAAGAAACCATTTGTGAGAAAAGATGGCAGATGTTATGTATTTAGGGTCCCATGTTTAGGTCTCATATAATTGATATGCAGCTAACACATATTTCCAATGAAAGAAACAAAGGGAGGGATGAAAAAAACACATGTACCTATATTGTGAAGCAGAAACCATAATATTCATTAGTGAATATTATCATCCTGCAAGAGAAGTCAGTCCTCCTCTCTATCTCCAGCCAGTCCCGACAACCTCACCACTGAGTCAAGATATGAATACCTAGGAGGTACAAATCATTTAGCCCAATGGAAAAAGTGAAACTAGAAAATAAAGCAAAATAAATTAGGGAAATAACACAGTAGCCACGAATAATATAAAATACCTCAGTGTATTTCTATTCAAGCAAGTGAAAGAACTGTATGACAAGAACTTCACATCCCCAAAGAAAGAAATTGAAGAGGATATCAGAAGATGGAAATATCTCCCACGGATTGGTAGTTATAAAAGCATGAAAATGGCCATATTACAAAAAGAATTCACAGATTCAATGCAACTCCCACCAAAATTCCAACCTGATGTTTTACAGCCCTTGAAAAAGCAATTCTCAACTTCATATGGAAAAACAAAATAACCCAGGTTAGCTAAAGCAATCCTGTACAATAAAAGAAATTCTAGAATTATCATCATCCCTGATTTCAAGCTCTACTACAGAGCAATTGTAATAAAAACTGTAGAGAATTGGTATAAAAAGAGACAGATTGATCCATAGAATCAAATAAAAACCCAGAAATAAACCCATACACCTGTGGATACTTGATTCGACAAAGAAGCCAAAAGCATACAATGAAAAAAATAAAGCATCTTCAACAAATGATGTTAGTCTAAAGAAATCTGTATGTAACAGAACCCAAAGAGATCCATGTTTATCACCCTGCACAAAACTCAAGTCCAAGTGGATCAAAGAACTCATTGTAAAATTGGACACCAATCTAATAGGACTAAGACAGAAAGTAGGGAAATAGCCTTTAACTCATTGGCACAGGAGACAATTTCCTGAGCAGAACACCAATGGCTCAGGCTCTAAGATCAACAGTTGATCAATGAGACCTCATGAAACTGAAAAGCTTTTGTAAGGAAAAGGATACTGTCAACAGGAGAAAATAGCAGCCTGAAGGTTGAGGAAAGATCTTCACTAACCCTACATCAGAAAATGGCTAATGTCAAAAATATGTATTTAAATAAAAAAACTCAGCAAGTTAGACACTAACAAAGTAAATAATCAAAATTTTAAAATGGTGTGCAGAGTTAAAAGAGAATTCTTAAAAGGGGGATCTGGAATGGCCAAGAAATACTAAATGAAATGTTCAACATTTATAGTCATCAGGAAAATGCAAATCAAAACAACCCTGAGATTCTATCTTATACCTTTCAGAATGGCTAAGATCAAAAACTCAAGCAGCATCACATGCTGGCAAGGATATGGAGAATGCTGAACACTCCTCCATCACTGATCAGATAGCCATCTTGTACAACAAACATTCTAGAAATCAAACTGCTGGTTTCTTAGAAATTTGGAAATAGTTCTATAGAAGACCCAGTTATACCATTCCTGCTCCCATACTGAAAAGATTCTTCACCATACCACAGGGACACATGCCCCACTATGTCCATAGCAGCTTTATTTGTAATAGCCAGAAGCTAGAAACAACCCTCAATGGAAAAATGGATACAGAAAATATGATTCACTTACATAATGGAATACTATTCCGCTATTAAAAACAAGAACAGCATGAATTTTGCCAACAAGTGGATGGAACTAGAAAATATCATCCTGAGTGAGGTAATAAAAAAAAAGACCCAAAAAAGACATCCATGGTATGTTCTTCCATATAAGTGGATATTAACCATACAGTACAGGATACCCATGATACACTCCACAGACCCTAAGACACTAACCAGGAAGGATGGTCCAAGCAAGAATGGTTGAATCTCACTTAGAAGGGAGAGTGAAATAGTCATAGAAGGCAGATGGAGGGAGGGACCTGGATGGGAGAGAGGATGTGGAGGGTAATTGCAGAGTAAGAATCAGGTGTAGGGAAAGACAGGAGAGAAGGCCAGATGGCCAATCGAATAAATGGAAAGCTTTATCTGGCAGTAGTCAGGGTTAGAGGCAGGGTAGAAATCTCTAGGAGGTGCCAGAGAGCTGGGATAGGGGAGCTTCCCAGGTTTCAATGAGGGTGACCTTAGCTGAGATGCCTAACAGTTGGGACATGGAACCTAAAGAGGCCACTTCCTGTAGCCAGGCAAAAACCCCAGGTGGTGGATAAAAGTACCAAACTACTAGGAGAACTTTTGACCCAAAATTTGTCCTGTCTAAAAGAAATTCAGGGACAAAAATAAAGCAGAGACTATGGGAATGGCCAACCAATAGTCAGTCCTATTTGACACTCATCCCATGGGAAGCACGAATCCCTGACACTATAACTGATACTCCGTCACGCTTGCTGACGGGTGCCTTACATAACTGTCCTCTGAGAGGCTTTATCGAGCAGCTGACTGAAACAGATGCAGAGACACATAGTCAAACTGGACATAGCTTGGAACTGTTATGGAAGAGTTGGGGGAAGGATTCAGAGCTCAGAAGGGGATAGGAATTCCACAGAAAAACCAATAGAGTCAACTAACCTGGAATCTTGGGAGCCCTCAGAGACTGAAGCACCAACCAGAGAGCATGTACAGGCTGGATGGAGGTCCCCAGGCCATATTTAGCAGAGGTACAGCTTAGTTTTTTTCTGGGTCCCCCAACAACTGGAGGTGTGGCTATCCCTAAAGCTGTTGTCTGCTTGTAGAATCCATTCCCCTAACTGGGCTGCCTAGTCTGGCCTAAGTGAGAAAGGATGCACCTAACCCTTCAGAGATTTGATGTGCCAGAGTTGAGGGATACTCAGCAGCAACATCCTCTAAGAGAAGAAGGGGAGGTGAGTGGCAAACAGAGCCTAGGTAAGGGGAGGACTGGAAGGGGAGGCAGAAATACAGATGTAAAATGAATAAATAAATTAGTGGAAAAAAGATATTAAAGGAGTGAAGTTTTCTTATAGACATAGGATAGTAAAGAAGTAAATTGCATGATTATTGATATTTTGGTTTATGTTTTTAGAGACGATCCAAAGATTAGAATTTTTCTAGAGATATACATCTCAAATGTAAAATATGAACTGCTTAACGGGGGTTCCGTTAATTGAACTCAGGCCCTCTGCAAGAGTAGCACATGCTCTTAACCACTAAGCATCTTTCAAGTTCTAAGTCTGACAATGTAAACATAAGTCTATGCCTGCCACATAAAGATGCTCACTTCCTTAACCTTCATGTGAGTAAAACAGAACAGTCTCCCCAGGAGCAGCACACTGACTCCTTGACTCTATCTCTGAGGGAAAAGAGCAGATGGAGTTAGTATACTCATGGAAATGCTTTTCTTTGAAGTAACACAATAAGCAAGAGAAGCAGGTGTGTGTTTATTCCACAGCTTTGTCCTCTGAGTTTCCAGTCTGTAGTGAATTCTTTTTCTATCTACAGAATCTGGTGCAATGAACTTGATTTACAGGGGCCTTGCATTTCCTGTATTAAGTTATTAGAAGTTAGTTGAGGATGAGTGATTTCAGTGTCTTAGAATCAAAGCCTGTGGACTAAAAGCACTGGGACTTGTTTCAATTGTAGCTAGGCAACACAGAAGAGATGGCAGGATGAGCATGGGAAATGCATTATTGTTCTTTAACTACCAGCTATTTCCTTAACACCTGGAAGAGAATAGAGCAATCACACTTTCCCATAATGCAGCCCTTTGTAAATGTAATTCACAGGTGCACTATCTAAGTACTCTGGTGGTTTTGACAGTCCCATCCATCATAATACAGCCCTCACTATGTCACTGCCTCCGACTGATGGATACAAAATGACAGTCATTCAACCAGCCAAATAGAAGAAGCCAAAGAAAATATAATGTAAAAGCCTTTAGGCCCTTCGATATAAATTCTCAATGTGTAACATTTTCTCTCTCCTAACTTTTGTTATGTGTATATGTTGCAGCATGAATCTATATTGTACAGATTTCTACAACAAAGCATGCTTCCTTGATATATATAATGTAGGAATTTAAAATAGACTGTAGTGACATTAAAATAAATCTATGTTCTCTTCATTGTCTAAAGCTTAAGGTTAAAGGTTGCTTGTCACCTTCTTGCTTTCTTCTGATGATTTTGCTATTGAAGAGTATAGTTTAAAAGTTAAATAAGTTAAAAGTCAAGTATTGATGTTAAGTCCAAATTCAGCATTTATTCCAATCAAAATTTTTATTCAATATTGACTATAAATATGCTTAAAATATTTTGTAAATTCATAAAAACAATAAATAATATCTGTTGCGGCCCGAGCTGCCTCATGCTTGGGCGTCAAAATGTTGAGAGCCTCTCTAACCCACACTTGGGGGCCAAAATGTCTCAGACCACTCTATCAATGTTGGAACCTGAACTACCAAAAGCCTTGGGGACTAACTTGTTAGCCTGCACTACCCCAAGCAGCTCCGGTCCGTGGGTCGGGGTTCAGCAAGAGAGAGAGAGAGAGGACGGACTCGAAGAATGGAGACCAGACAGACTGTGATTCAATCCCATTTATTCTTCAGTCTCTCTTCCTAGTCCAAGTCCCAAGTTTTCAGTTCCTAGTCCCTAGTTCCTAGTCCCTAGTGTCTCCAAGTTCCAAGGTACTTCTTCCAGGTTACAAGTGTCTAATGCCTAATAACTAACTCCAAGTTGTACTCTCTAACCTAATTCCTAGTTCCAAGTTGTACTGTAAGTTGTACTGAACTCTTCTGTCTGCCTCTCTCCTTTTATATGTCTCACTTCTAAGCCACGCCTCTAAGTCACGCCTTTAATCATGCCCTTAGGTCATGTCTCTAATTCTGATCTCTAAGTCACACCCTTAAGTCACACACCTTTAAGTCTCACACACCCAAGGGAAAATCCTGTGTATCTAAAGCAAGATGTTATCAGAGTGTGCTCAGCTGTTGTAGGCTAATATAATCAAGTCTCTTTTCAGGGTATATGGCTCAAGATGGCTACAAGGATGATAGCCGCCTTCTGTCGGCTCCCCACAAATATGCACTTTCACAGCTGTATATCTGTAAGTAGAATAAAAATACTAATTAAGTAAATAGAAATCTGCGTTTCCTACTTCTTTATGATTGTTTATTTTTATGTGGATTATACTGTGTACATCAGCTGGTGAAGCAGTAAGTCTAATATTTTTGATTCAAATATAGTAACATGGAATATTACACAACTATGTAGAATTTCTACTACACACTTTCATTTAATTTGTCATTGAGAAAGACAGCCCAATCGCTTCTTGGCATTTTGGCTAAGATCAAGTGGAGAAAGACAGCTCAAGCAGCTAGACAGCCATGCTGCTAGATAGAAAGTAACAACACAGCTTTGGCCTCAAGTTCTTCTCCTCTCTACTCTTGAAACAAATCAACACCTCAATTGTAAAATATATTTTTGTGTTATTTGTAATTATTGTAAATTTTGATTTGTTAATTTTCATATGTAGTGATCTATTATTGACAAATAAAATGTAGTATTTAAAACAGCATGCTTTGATATGTGTATCATTATGAAATAAATTGGCCTATCTATCACTTCACATAAAACATTTTACTTGCAGAATGGAAATATAAAACTCTCATAGTATATTTAAAATGTTCAACACAGTGTCATTAACTAGCCTCATCATCATGGTTGCTTCTCATCAGATCTGCAGTGCACACTCATTCCTCATTCTGCATAATTGAAGCCTAGTATTCTTTTAAAAAAATTTTTGAAAGTATGCTTGAAAATTTTGGCCATATGTCTACATGTGTGCAGTGTCAACTTAAACACTGAGTCTACTTCAGTAGAGGTACTTCAAGAGGTACTTCAGTACCCTGAATCTTTGAGATTCTGAAGGACACCAGGAAAGAGTTGAGGCTTAGTCTACAGATACCAGCCGATATCTGTAAATGTCTGTCTCTCAGTAACGGCACTAGTTTTGGGTTCAGTAATAAGGCACAGTATTTGATTTCTCTTTCCCATTCAAGACAAGTATCCTTTCATCTTATTTATGAGCTATAGCCAGCTACTGCAATTACACTACTCATTTCCTTGCATCTTTTTAAGGCTTCTGCGTTTTCATGAACAATTGTGTTCATTGATGTTTCTGAAGTGGAGGATCAGCCCTGAGAATCTGATAATAGCACATGGGTGGAGTCTATCTAGTTGTCTTTTGCATTCAGTCCCAACCTGTTGTCTTCTCCATCTGCAGCTTTGTTGTCTCAGTGCAGAGTCCAGACAGATGCAAACTTCATCTACACCAGGATCTTTGCGGGTTTTCAGCTCATCCTCTTTAGTAATATAATAAAATACTATTTGTTCTCTTTCAAAATGTTTTTAGGAGGATCTCAGTTTTAATGTTTAATGATTTTATGAACTTATTTATGTATTTTAGATTTAATGTGCTCTACAGAACGTGTGAAGCAGCTTCAAAAGTCATCTGCACCACATTGTGATGTGGGAACAGTGATCAGTAATTTTCCTCCAGTCACACAGGAAGAAAGTGGCTTGTTTGAAGCTACTTACTGAAATGCCACTGAAATTCAGTGGCACACATCCCAGTGCCAAAGCCTGTGCTTGTTTCAGAAAACCTTCCAAGCCACAGAATTTTCAACCATAGCTCCATTCTTGGTGAGCAGGCTAACTCTACCTCAACTCATCCAACCAGAAAATGTGCCACCCATTGCATGGTTAAGCTTTCTTACTCCTGAACCAGAAAAGAGCATATGCTCAATGGATTACACGGGACTTGCACATCCATGCAATGCTGGAGGACCTGCTAGTAATTCTCAAGCTACTTTGTTCACTACAATGGCATCCTAGTCCTCTGACTGGTCCTATGTCCTCTCACTCACATGAGTCTATTAAAAAAATCAGGGAGCATGTTTTTCATCTTTCCATTACTGTAACAAATAGCTGAGATAATTAAACTATAAAGAGGAAAGATTTACTTATTTTGGCTTACAGCTCTGGAGGTTGCTGCCCATTATCAGTCAAACCGAATCAGGCTTCTGGTTAGTGAAAGCATCACAGCAAGAGTGTATGGTCAAATAAAATCCTTCAATTTTTTACTCAAACAAAAAGAAAGAAAAAGGTGAATGAGGTGTGTTACCACATTTCCATTCAAGGGTTACATCTCTATTGACTGGAAGCCTTCCTCATAGACTTCATTACTTAACGTTTTTACTACCTAAACATTTTGATGTAAAAAAAAGAAAGAAAGAAAGAGAGAAAGAGAGAGAGAGAGAGAGAGAGAGAGAGAGAGAGAGAGAGAGAGAGAAAGAGAAAAGTAAGCAAAGGCATTAAGGTGACAATTTGAGAAAGAGGTCACTCTGGGAGAAAAAAAGAGATAAAAATCAAAGAATATTGTAGTCATGTATGAAATGACATAACAATATATTAACACATCGGAGACTAGGTCTTGGAAGGCATTTAAAACTCGAACTGTCACAGAGACTTTTGTAGACATGAATGAAGCCTTGTGGTAATTAAGCATTCTTTGCTTTGACACTGAGCTGGGCTCAACACTCAAGTAAAGTATTTGCCTGTCATAATGGAAGCAAGAGGCACCACAAAGAACTGTCTTCACAGAGCCACTTATTGCTGCTTAACGTGACAAAAACATTCTCAAGTAAATCAGTAACCAAGTGAATTCTTGGCTGTGGTGCTACTTTGATATTGGAGGCATGAGTCAATATCAAAGAGATTGTGCAAAGATATGAATAATCTTTAAACAAAAGGGATGATTTGTTTATGACCTGGCAATAAATGTCCTTGTAGAGGATGAGGTAGGAAATAATAGATGTCTGTCTCTCAAAAGAAGTTAGCATTTAAATTTTAAGAATTGCTTTATTAACATAAATTAATTAATTTTGTTCTCCCTTCAAAGTAGGACTGAGGCATTCACACTTTGGTCTTCCTATTTCTTGACCTCATATGGTCTGTAAGTTGGATTATGGGTATTCTGAGCTTTTTTTTTTTCTAATATCCACTTATCAGCAAGTACATACTATGTGTGTTCTTTTGTGACTGTGTTACCTCACGCAGGATATTTTCTAGTTCCATCCATTTGCCTGTGAATTTCATGAAGTCATTGTTTTTAGGGAAGGACTGAAAGAGCTGGAGGAGTTTGCAACCCCAGAGGAAGAACAACAATATTAACCAACCAGACATCTCAGAGCTCCCAGGGACTAAACCACCAACCAAAGAGTACACATGGAGGGACCCATGGCTCCAGCTACACATGTAGCAGAGGATGGCCTTATCTGGCATCAATGGGAGGGGATGTTTCTGGTTCTGTGAAGGCTTGATGCCCCAGAGTAGGAAAGTGATAGGGCGGTATGGCTGGAATGGAGGGGTGGGGGGGAGCACGGTCATAGAGGCATGGGGAGGATTCAGAGGGGAAACTCGGAAGGGGGATAACATTTGAAATGTAAATAAACAAAACAACCAATAAAAACTTATATTAATTAAAATAACAAGTTTCCTTATGACATTTCATACATGTCTGCAATATCCTTTAGTCATTTTCATCTTCTTTTTCTCTCAAAATAGTCTTTTTCCTTTTCTCAAATTATAATCTTTTTACTTTCACATATGTGTGTGTCTGTCTGTGTGTGTGTGAGAGAGAGAGTGTGTGAGAGAGAGGGAGAGGGAGAGAAAGAGTTCAGAGAGAGAGAAAGAGAGAGAGAATACAGGATTAGTTCTCAGTCTGGCTTACTTTGTTTACTTTCATATACATGATACAACGCATTCTTTTTTATTCACTTCTTAGTTTTTGTGGATACACCAAGATAATCCTGAATTTTTTTTTCAAGTCACTGAACAACTGCTGTTTTCTATGCAGGCTTAGTATGAATATGTAGTATATTCTGGCCTTTATGAGTATGTCTTTCCAAACTGAAACATTTTGCAAATAAAATATAGCCAGTAGGGACAGGGGAAAGGAGTGGATAATATGTCACTTCCTGAAATGTGGAACAGTTTGGTGAGTGTGACCTGGACATATCAATTAGCTGTTCCTGTGCAACAAACTACCCCTTAACTATTGTTTCCTTAGCTAACAATATGTGAGACAGCAACCTAACCTGTTCACAATGGAGCAGTCCTATGTTTGCAGATGAGATCATTCATTCAAGTAACATCAGTAGATAGCTACATGCTTGCCAATTTAGACCGTAGAATTCATAGAGCTGGCTCTTTTGCTGAAACAAAGGTGTGACACTATAGCATATTTCTGAAAGCTTTGCAACATAGTTCCAAGTTCTCTCCATGGTCCCCAGAGCAGCAGGATCAATCTTCATTGCACATGCGTTTGTTTTTTTTTTTTTTTTTTTTTCAGTCCTCTGTTAAGTTCGTATTCATCTCTAGCTCAGAATAAATTACATATTTAGTTGACCTAATTTTATTCGGTTGCTGTGATAACATGTTTGTATGAAAAGTAATCTAGGTGAGAAAAGGGTTTCTTTGATTTATACATCCTGATCACAGTCCATCATTGAAAGAAGTCAGGGGCAGGAACTCAAACATGATCTTCAAGTAGAAACCAGAGAGGAGTACTGCTGAATATCCAAATATATAAGCCTATGGGGATCATTCTCATTTAAACCACTACTCTCTCCTATCACAAATGAATGCTACAAAGACTTACCCAATATTGTATGTACTTTGTTGTACTTCTTTATCACAGAGTTATGATAAAGGCAAACACAGGTTCAAAAGAATGCAGAAGTTCTCCAGAATTCCATTCTCTATGGGCAGGAGATGTTCTTTAAAGTTCGAGCTTAGTTTTGTTCCCTGGGAATGGCTCCTTAACCTCCTTCTATTGTACCCTAGAAGTCAATCCTACCCTGTTTCTTCCTCTACTTTTGACAGGGTCTAAAGTAAACCAGTTTGGCTATGAACTCATTATAGAACCTTTCTGACTCTTATTTCATAAGGAACAGAATTAGAGGCGTGTACCACTGTGCCCAGCTAGAAATAGTTTCTTAATTTATTACTCAGTTTGGGCTTGGCTCATCTAAATTGCCTCTACTTGCATGTCTATGTGCTGTTCTGCTTTGGGGGCCAAATAGTTGGGGGGTTAACTGAGTTGTCACTGGGTAATGTGACTGCCCCAAGGGAAACATTAAGGCTTAAAGCTTAAAAATTTCACCTCTTTAGATTCAACGGGGATGAAGGTTCCTCTTTTTTGCCAACTCATTTCCTGCAATCTCATGATTTTTCTTTTCCCACTTCTCTCTTTTGTTAGACAGCAGCCTCTATAGAAAGGATGGGTTGTTGTTGTTGTTGTTGTTGTTGTTGTTGTTGTTGTTACTTATTCAAAAGAATGTTAGAACTGTCTTGTTTAAAAATGTTTCATTCTACCCTCCTGATTTGCTATGGTTTGAAATGTAAGTTAAGTACCAGTTTGTGTGACAATTTTGAAGACATTTTTCCACTCTCCTCTATTTTCTCATGTGACTGTTGATAGCTGTAATCAGCTGCTTGATCCTTTGTTTGTAGTCTAGGTCTCCTATATGTGAAAATATAACATAAAAGGCTCCTATAAGCTCCTCTTCTTCAATATGCTACGCATGATGGAGGCTCAGCACCAAGCTACTTCTCATTACTGTAACTACCAACCTTTGCTAAATGCCCTGATAGATATGTAAAAATGAAAACATAGTATCAGAGTTTAATTTTTGTTTTGCATATTATATGCTTTTTTCTAAAATAAAACAACACTTTTATTAAAATACTTAATTACAGAAAAGCAACTTGGAAAACAAAACTCAGAGGCAAAAAAAATAAAAACAAAAAACCCCACCCAAACCTAATAACAAACAACCCAGGCTGTTTTAAAGATAAAGGGGGTACTGAATGGAACCAAAATCCTTATAAGTGCTAGATAGTTGGGGTGAGGGGAACAGGGGATTTCAAAACTGCTCAGAGTACTGGTGAATAGGTAGAAACCCTAGAAACCTCACAGATAATCACAGCCAACAATGGATAAGTGCCTATTCCTTTTGTGAGTCTGGGAGAACTCTCACCATGAATTACAGTAAGGGTGGAGTGTGGGAGTAAGGGGCATCCTCTACACTTCTTCTTATGCAGGAGGGTGAGGGGCAATCTCTATTTCTTCCTCTGACTCTCCAGAAGAGGAAGAATCAAGGTTATCCAGGTCAGGTATCAAGGCACGCCAAAGGGTATCAGGACTAGGACCAGAGTCGGAGCTTAAGTCACCTAATGGAGATGAGGAGCCCCGTTTTGGTGACTTAAGAAAAGAAGGGGAACCTGAAACACAGAAGGCATCCTCGTTGGAGGATGAGGAGGAAGAACTGGCACCTTCATTATACTGCCCAGGGAAAGGATAGAACCTACCAGGAGGAGAAGGGGAAGAAGCCCGCATACAGACTGGGCGCCTTGGAGGAGAGCCTCTGGTTGCTAGCAAGGATTTCCTTGGAACTGCATGCCTAAAGGTGGAAAGGCTTGCTTGTGGCTGGCTGCTAGGACCAGGTTCTAGCTCTTCCTCTCCCTCCAGCTCTGACTCTGATTCTGGCTCTGACTCTGACTCTGACTCTGGCTCTGGCTCTGGCTCTGGCTCGGGCTCGGGCTCGGGCTCGGGCTCGGGCTCTGGCTCTGGCTCTGGCTCTGGCTCTGGCTCTGGCTCTGGCTCTGGCTCTGGCTCTGGCTCTGGCTCTGGTTCTGGTTCTGGTTCTGATTCTGATTCCGGCTCCAGCTCTGGCTCGGGCTCGGGCTCCAGGTTCAGCTCCATCTTTATTTTATGGCTTCGTTGGTTGTCAGGGCCGAGCCTGGATGCAATGCGGCTGCTTCTGCGCTGTGTTTCACGGATGCCTCTATCAGAACTGGACCCCAGGGTATAGCTGTGAGGAGCAGGAACTCGTGGAGTGGCCCGAGGGCGTAAATTCCAGCGGATATTATGGGCTTCAGGGCGAACTTCGGGGCTGACCACAGATGCACTGCTATGACCACCAAATGTTAAGACTCGTGAGCAGAGAACCCTGCCTTTAGGGGTCACACTGCCTTTGGGGTCAGGACCGCTGTGACAACGTCCATCATCAGGAACCTGCAGTAGGGCCTGTTGACTGAGTTCCTGGCCAACAGGAGTGGAGTGGTCACGCCCATCACAGCTGGACTCAGGTGCACGGCTGTGAGGACCAGAAACATTCAGAACAGCTTGGCTCAGGGCCTTAGGGGCTGGAGTAGACAAATAGCGTGGCACGGTGCTGCTCCTGAGGGTAGGCCCTGGGGATTCTAGGATCCCCACTGAAAATTCAAAATGGTGGCTGCTGCTAGGCTGGGAGCTCAGAGAAGATGGTGGCCGAGGTGTACCGGGAAGCTGAAGCCCACCTGCACATTCGGTAGTTAGGTTTTGCTTAGGCTGCTTCCTCTTTCTACTGCTCTTTGTTTGAGCCTGGGGCCTGCTGCCATCTTTCCTGCCTTTCGGGGTTTGGCCTACCTCTCTCTGGCTTCTCCTTTTAAGCCTAATATGTCCAAGTTCAATGTTTGGGCCACTGCTACCCTCAGGGTCAAAATGCTGATTCCCAGGCACAGAAAATAGCCCCAGCTTTTCACCAGTCATGGAGATGGCGTCGGCTGCTGTCATTTCAGCTCTGAGGCCCCGAGCCCTGCTGGCCGCTGAGGTGCCACTGCGGCCTGGGAGAACCGAAGCAGCGGGAGCTTGACCTCTGACCGGACAGTGTCTCTACCTGCCTTCAGTGCCTTCTCTGGGGGTGACTTTGTGGCCATATCGGCTTAACGGTTTCTTACTGACTCAGAGAAATGGCTTTTCGGTGGCTTCTCGGCTGCTTCGCAGGATATATTATATGCTTTTTGTATCCCACTTATTCTTTAAACATGAAGCTATATCAAATTTAAGAGAAGTGCTTTTTAGGCCACAAACAGGGTACTGAAGAGCATGCCTCTGCTACAAGGATGTGTAGTTGATTACACATGAATTTATGAGGGGAGAGAGATGGAAAGAACAAGAGAGGGAAGGGAGGGTGAGGAAGAAGGAGGGAGAGAGAAGAGAAAAAAGAAGAAAGTAGCAGGGCTGACAAGATGCTTCAGTGTATAACGGCCCAGGCTTCCAAAACTGACAACCCTAGTTTAAGCCCCACCATCTGTACAATGGAAGGAGGCAGCCAACCCGCACAGGTGGTCCTCTGGCATCTACATGTGTGACGTCTACATTGTTCACTTGTGGCCTCTACATCATGAAGGTCCATGTACATGTACATGTACATATACACAAATAATTATAATAAATTATAATAAACATTTTAAATTTTCAAGAAAAAAGAAAGAAGGTGGAAAAAAGAAAGAAAATGATAATTTCATATTATACTGCATTGAGGAAAAAATTGATGATATGACAAGTACTTATCTCAAATTATGCAGTGACGAAAGTCTTCACTATTGCCAATTCAGGCTGATAGTGGAGGATTAAAGTGGCCAATCTGAGACTCAAAAGTTCTTTCTCTATTCAATTCTTTAACTCTTCTTTCCTTAACTAATTCACTGATAAAAAATGTTTCAAATGATGTAGTATCATTTTTATACAAATATGAATATAAAATATGAATAAATATTAGATCAGGGGCTGAATCTAATCTTTAACGGTACCACATTAGTGAATGAAGATATTCTTTCTCTTGAGCAGTTTGGAACGAGAGCAAACCCAGATTGGAATTCTTTACTTCTTTACCTCTTTCTGTATGTCTTCAATCAACCTGTCGTCTGTTGTCTATAGTCAGTCTATTGCTTGTGTGTCTGCTGTCTGTCTGCTATTCTCTGTTGTCTGTTGTCTTTGTTCTGCATTTATTGAACACAACAGAAAACATAATAGGGTTAAAAAATGTAGGATATGATTTTACAGAAATTTATAATGGAGTTTTACAAGTGAAAACATTACCTTATGATGCCAGTTGACCTGCAATAAACCTCAAAACTGCATACAGATTTTATCAACATGTATTCACATGATTTCAACATACACAAGCATACACCCTTACACGTTATCCCTGGGTCAGAGCATGGGAAAAGTACAAAGTTTAAGATTAGAATTTAGCATAAGTTGTAAAAGATGATTGCATAGAAAGTCTATGGCATAGTTATGGTTACATTATCTTCTGAAAGGCAAATTAAACAGGATGAATATAGTAGGGAAACAGACTGGGTATAGTTCTAAATAATCTCAAGGACTATTGTTAACTCAAATGGAAGATTTGGCAAAAGTTAGATTTCTGAAGGTAAAAAGCATGTTTATACAAAGCTGTTCTGACGTGGTCAAAAGAGATGAGTCAGCAGGTAAAGGTGCATGCTGTCAAACCTGATGACATGAGATCACTCCTTGGGACCCGCATAGTAGAGGGAGAGAATCTAGTTCTTATATGTTGCCCTTTGACCTCACATGTATGCTATGACATTCCTGGGTACATGCATATCCAAAGAGTTATAATAAATTAAATAAATGAATAAAATATATTTAAAAGAAAATTTAAAATATACCATTTATTCTGTTATGCTGGAGACTAGTGGGAACCTTCCCACGGACATTTGCTTGAGGAAGTGCAGCTTCCGACAGTTTTAGGAAGTGCAGTTTGCCACCTGTTCCTGATATCAGAACAGCAGAGTACCTGAATGAGAAGAACCACAGGACGTCCCTTCAGGTAGCTGACCTCGATATGAGAAAGACCACAGGATGTCCCCCCAGATGGCTGACTTCGATATGCTCTTTTTCCTCGTATCGTACTCCCTCCCCATTTGTTTGTTAGAACTGTATAAGTTGAGAGTTGCTTTCCATTAAAATCAGACCTTGACAAGTCTCCATTTGCTTGGTCTCTCTCCTTTCTCTCGCCCATGTTCCTTTTCAGGTGAGATCCCCCTCAATCTCCATGAATAACTAAGACCCGTGGGTCCAGTCACTGTTAATTGTCTATCCTGATTTTGTGCTATGTTTTCATTGGCTACTTTAAAATATGTGACAAGCTGTAATACTTCATTTGGTTAAGATAGAATAAAATAATATGCAAGTATTGTCTGTTTTCTGAGCATGCTTTCTGGCCTGATCTAGGAGTTAAAGCTCACTGAGTCACTCTTTAAGCTCAAAATTTTACTATGTTTCAAGGAAGACTGGCAGGTATATTGAAAGATTATCTATACAGAGTTGTAGTAAAAGACTAATTTCTATAAGTGCTAAAAAAGAGAATACAAATGCTCTGTATTTACATTGTAGTTTGCTACCAGTGTGTCTCAAATACTTGATGAAAATCCATAAATTTTATGAACTGTATGGTGATACTTAAAGGCAGATAGTGGCTGAGGCCCAAAGCCCCAATATGATGTTTTCTCTATTTTCTAGGCCAAACTTGAATATAACAAGAATATGGCATATCTGAGAAAAAAGAAGGTGTAAATATAAGAATTATTATAAAGAGAAACTGAAGCTTGAGTAAAACATGTGCTAAGTTAAAAAAAAAAAAAAGAGGCAGAATAAATAAGAGAGCCATGAAGTTAATATAAGGTTTTAGAGCAATGAGATATTTTAAATTTTGTCCAAATGCTATCCAGTGAGCCCCATCAGTAGAGCCCCATTTTCTGTGGTGACAACTCCATGCTAACTCTCTGTGGACTAACCCTCAATCAGGAATGTCACACATTTCAGATATACACTTATTGAGTAAGAGGTCACTATGTAACTGGTACAGGATCGGGTACTCAGAGAAAATACAAACTCAGATCTACTTTTGATCCTCGAGCCATAGAGAGCTGTAGAAACTTGTGGGAGTCTGATGTGTTCTGGATGTATTTAGAGTTCAGTAGGAAGCATATTTACATAGCAGGTGAAGACTAGACAAAGAGTCTAATACACCATCTGCCATGACATTAAAGCCTGTAAAAACCCATGGACTTTCTAGTGTCATTGGGACCGCGCCTGTGAGGAACCGTGGAGGAGGCCTTTAGTGAGCCCCTGCCATGCCTAACTTCCAGCCTGGAGGAACCCAGAGCATTCCCAGCCAACTACCCACAGCCTGGCGTGAGGAACCCTGCTTCTCCAGCCACAATTACCTACATAATTCAATGTCAGTGGTTTCAAAGATATTGTTGCTGACAAAATGCCAGGCCTTGTGTTTTCTGAGATGGCACAAGGGAGTAGTCCTATGTAAGACATTCCTCCCTTTTTACTTCTGTTTATCTCTTCTTGTCCTACTCTTCCTGTCCTGTAAAGAGTAAGCATGTAGCCTTACTGTGTAAGAAACAGCTAAATACAACTTAACAAACTCCACATGGATCAAGGACCTCAACATAATGTCAGATACCCTGAACAAGATAGAATAGAAAGTGTCAAATAGTCTGGAAATCATTGGCATAGGAAAAGACCTGAAATGGGCACTAATGCCGTGGGCACTAAAAACAACAATTAATAAATGGGACCTTATGAAATTGAAAAGTTTCCATATAGTAAAGGAGAACATCACTCAGACAAACCAGCTAGCTACAAAATGGAAAGAGATTTTCACCAATTATACATGCAATAGAGGGCTAATAATGAACATCTATAAAAAAAAAAAAAAACTAAAAACAAAACAAACAAACAAAAAACCCTGGACATCCAAAAAAAAAAAATTGAGTTCAGCAGCTATGATAGAATTCAGTGTGTTAAGTACTCAGAAAGATGGGAATCAGTCTACCTCAAGATCCAACTATACCATTCTTGAAAACACATAGACAAAAGATGTTTCATCCTAACACCAAGAAAGACAGTTACTCAACCATGTCCAGTATTATTCTACTAATAATATTTAGGAACTGGACACAACATAGATGTATCTTGGAAAATGGATAAAGAAAATTTAGTATATACCATGGGGTATTACTCAGCCTTTAAAAAATGATGAATTTCTCAGGTAAATATATAAAACTGGAAAATATCATCTGAAATAAGGTATCCAAGATCTAGGAAAAAATATAGTATGTATTTGCTTATATGTGGATATTGACTTTTTAATTAATGATAAGCAAACTACAATTCAAAAACAATGAAGGTTAAGCATAAAATAAGGAACTAGGCAGGGTACAAATAGATCTCATTAGGAATGGGAAATAGGATATATAGTTATAAATGGATGATGGTCTGGAATGAAAGAATCAAGTGGGAAAAAAGATGAAAGATGAAAACAAGGGAGGGAATATGGGGAGAGACAGGAAAATTAAGGGCCACCTGAGAGGGAGTATGAAAACCTAATACAGTAGAAGCTTATATATAGACAGATGATATAGTTATAGATGATATAGAGATAGAGGTAGAGGTAAATATAGATATAGATATAGATATATGATATATAGATGATATACAGATGATATATAGATGATATATAGATATATAGATATATAGATACATATATGACGGTGAAATAAATGAAATGACCAAATAATGGGGGAGACAAAGTATCAGTTGGACATCTCATCACCACATGAATCTTCCAGTATTAGAATTAGGTTATATCTAATTTAGTTATAGGCCAAAGAGGTTCATGGGATTCCCCAAACAATTAGGGCTATTGCCAAGACTATAGATTGCTCACTACAGACTGGGAGCAAGGCTCCATTGGTGAAGATAGCACTTACATGACTCATTACACACAGAGAGGTTGTGCTGGTGCCTGCATAGAGCCTTTACCCCTATGTAAAATGATCTTTGGTATAGGAAGGTACTCTGCACACTACCAAAAAGAAATGTAAACATAAGCCCAGTCACAAACCCTATAATAGTGTTCTGCCTGCAATATATGCTAAGGCAATGATTGCTCAAAAATTGTAGGAATAACCAACTTATATATAATTTGACTTAAGGTCATCTCTACAAGATGGAACCCATGCCTGAAACTGCTTGAGTGACCAAGAATCCTAGACTAGATAGCACAGCCATCTAGAGTAAAAACTAAATACTGCTATTCTAAAAGAAAAAAGATGGAGGAGAAGGAAGAGGAGGAGGAGGAGGAGGAGGAGGAGGAGGAGGAGGAGGAGGAGGAGGAGGAGGAGGAGGATAAGGAAGAGGAGGAAGAGGAGAAAGAGGATGAGGAAGAGGAGGAAGAACATAGCAATACAATGACTTCTAATAGCATTCTTCTAAATCCATAGATCAGTGCCTAGCTCAGCCATGATCACTGAAGATTCCTCATGCAGAAGACCCACAAGTGGACCATATATGAAGAGTGAGATTCCTTTGGACAGTACGTCCTAAATGGGATGACCTCATCATATCCCTTCCCTCAGGGATTGGCGAACTGTGAGGGAAATGGAGGTACAACGACTCCAAGAGCCAATGAGAATGGAAGACATTAAAGAAATGAGGCCTCCCAGACACCACAGGACTGATACATATAAACTATAAGAGACTGTGGCTGCATGCACAAAGCCTATGCAGATCAGAACAAGGTGGTATCCTAGCAATAAGAGGGGAAGTGAATGGGAGCCCTCATCCCTAAGCCAAAAGTTATCTCCAAGACAATCTATGTGCAAAGGAAAAAAAACTGTTTTCTCTAACTGGGTATACAAAACACACTCAGGGGAGGTCCTATGCCCAGCAGTACACAGTCATCACAAAATAGATCCTGCTATTTCTTAAGGTTTTATTACCCCCTTATTGGCCTTTTGTTAATATATTATGATTTCCAATTTTAAGTTCTTGGGTTTTGTATATGTCTCTGTGAGCATATGTTTCTGCCTTTCTCTCTCTCTCTCTCTCTCTCTCTCTCTCTCTCTCTCTCTCTCTCTGTCTCTGTCTCTCTCTCTCTGTCTCTCTCTCTCTCTATATATATATATATGTGTGTGTGTGTGTGTGTGTGAGATATATATGTGTGTGTGTGTGTGTCTGTGAGATATATATATGTGTGTGTGTGTGTCTGTGAGATATATATATGTGTGTGTGTGTCTGTGATATATATATATATATATATATATATATATATATATATATATATAAAATTTATTTTTCTTTCGTACACCCTGACAACAGGATTCCCCCACTCCTCCCAGTTCTCCCTGACATACAGTCTCATCCTCCCCTGCAGATCCACTGGTCTTCCTTTCCTTTCAGAAAAGAGCAAACCTACTAGAAATATGAAACAAGCCCAGCATAACAAACCGCATTAAGACTGGGTACAAATCCTTACATCAAGGCTGGATAAGGCAACCTAGAAAAGGGTCCTAAAGAGCAGATAAGAATCAGAAATTCCCCCACTCCCATTGTCAGAAGTTTCACAGAAATCCCAAGCTAAATAATTACCACATATATGCAGATGACCTGTCTCAGACCCATGCTGATTCAATGATCTGTGCTTCAGTCTCTGTGAGCTCCTGTGAGCCCTGCTAAGATCATTCTGTGGGTTGTGTTCTTCTGGTGTTTTTGAACCCTCTGCCTCCTAAATCTTCCCCACCACCCCTATCCCTTAGGGATGCCTGAGCTCTTACTAATGTTTTTGACTGTGGGTCTCTGCATCTGCTTCCATCAGCTGCCAGAGGAAACCTCTCTGATGACAATTTTGCTAAGTGCCAATGAGGATAGCAGAACGTCATTAGGAATCATTTCGTAGACTCCTTTATTTTCTAGTCATGTTTGCCTCTACTTTAGGTCTCTGAGCCATCCAGTCTCCAGTTTCTTGCCATCACCACAGTATCCATCATGAGCTACCTCTCATGGCTTAGTCCTCAAGCTGAATCAGTCATTTGTTGGCCACTCCTACATGTTGTGCGCACCATTGCCCCAGCACATCTTGAGAGCAAGCCAGCTTTAAGCCAAAAAATTTTTTGTGGCAAGGTTGGTGTTTGTTTTCTAAAAAGAGAGAAAGATGGCATAGAATTGGATGGGGGAGGAGGTTGAGGGTTCGTGGAGGAGATACGAGGGGGGATATGATTAGAACATATCATATAAAAATACTTTCAGGAAAGAAAGAAGGAAGGACAAACAGACATAATGAAGGAGGGAAGGAAGGAAGGAGGAAAGAAAGAATCAAAGAAAGAACAAATGTACAGACAAATGTACAAAGGGAAGGAAGGAAAGAAGAATGGAAAGAAGAAAGGAAGGAAGGAAGGAAGGAAGGAAGGAAGAAAACAAAGATGGCTAAGACACAGAACTATCTTTCTCTATTCTCTTTGTTTATTATGCATTTTCAACATCTCTTAGGTTTCTTCTTAGATCATCTTTATTTACATAGCACCACTCCCCTGACAATCATTATCCAGGGCCCGTATTTAAATTAGCCATAGTAATCTGCTTATGCTTAGGACTCAGGCTCCAACTAGCCTGCTTCTAGACCCAGAAACTCAGATCCTGATTTTACTATGCTTCAACACTAGGAGACCTCACAGGTATATCTAATTTAATATGTCCCAAATGCATGCACAGGTCAAACACATTTCTCTTTCTTTTTTAGAACTGGCCCTACTGTGCTAGCTAGTTTTATGTCAACTTGACACAAGATAGAGTCATCTGAGAGGGGAGAGCCTCAATTGAGAGAATGCGTCCATAAGGTTGGACAGAAAGCAATTCAGTAGGGCATTTTTTAGTGATTAATGTGGGATGAGCCAGCCTGTTGTGGTTGGTGCCATTACCAGATTGATGGCCTTAGGTGCTATAAGAAAAGAGAGCAATCCATGAGGAGCAAGTGAGTAAGCAGCATTCTTCCATGACCTCTGCATCAGCTCCTGACTCCAAATTCCTGCTGATTTCCCTCTATGATGGACTATTACCTGGTGTTTTCATCCCAGTGGTAGAAGCTCTAAGACAGCTATCAAGTTCCGGTTGCCTATGCCAAGAAAGTAAAAATTGCTCTCCCCTCCCCCTCTTACACTTCTCACCACTTCTTGCACATTCACTCTCACCACTCTTGACAAACTCTACCTCCAAGTACATCCTGGCTTCATTAGGTCCATTCCTTCTCCACTGACATGATCTTCAAATCCATTCTGCTCTGCCTTCCTCAGTCCTTCTACACAGGATAGTCTTTTGGAAACACCAGTCTCTAAGGTGTGAAAACACATTTAGGTAAATGTTCAGTGTCAAGGAGTATGCAAATATGCCATGTGTCATACCTATAATTTCAGATCCAATTTTTGCTTGACCTCCTTCAAGGAGGTTTGGGCTTCAGACCCATTGCTAGTTTACTTGGACTTACGTTCTCTGTTCCCCTTGAGTCTTCATATAAACTATTTCTTCTGTTTGAAATAGTCTTCTCTTCTCATCCTACTTTCTGGATATCATTTCCTACAAGGCTTCTTCCCATCCTTACTTCCAGGACAGACCAGGACTCTTTGTAAGTCTCTAGCACCTCGGCTCCCATTTTAAGAAAGCATTTGACAGAAAAGCCTTCTTACTATCCTTTCCATTTTGCTTAAGGGTTTAACTGTGTACCATTCTCAGAGCTGCTTGCCTCAGAACTGGTTCCCATAATTGGCTTTAAAATGTGTCTGATGTATCAAGGCACTTAATATGTGTTTCTGTCTGAGCATTGTGTCAAGTTCAGAAACCCAATTTTCTTTTCCAAGAATTTTAGAAAGATGATGTACGCTATCTTGCCTTTGCAGTCTCTTTCAGCAGTGTTCCTTACATCCTTATATGGGCAAGCGTTATAATGAGTTTTAAGACAGTGAAGCTTTCTCTCTATTCTATCATAGAATAGTTGTAAGAAATATTACCATATAGATGTGAATGAAATTGTTATTATGTGTTTGGGTTGGTTGTACTCTGCTTTACATTTGTATTTTACTGAAATAGCTATCCAAAACAGCCTTGAAGAGCAGATTTCAATGAAGATAAATGAACTGTAATACTTATCTCCATTGCTGGGTGGGGTCTAGTACTCATGCACAGTTTGGACATGCAGAACATTTTTATGTCTACATTTTTACCAAAGTATCTCTATCTCTTTATTTTTCATGAATTCTCTCTCCTCTCTCCTCTCTCCTCTCTCTCTCTCTCTCTCTCTCTCTCTCTCTCTCTCTCTCTCTCTCTCTCTCTCACTCTCTCTCTCTGTGAGTGTGACCATATGTATGCAACTTTCACATAACATTTTAAATTATTTTAGCATGGTAAGTATTTTACACAGTGTTTTAAATTTGTTGCTGCAAAACAGCCAAATGATTCTTTCCTCTTCAAATAAGTTGAAAGGTTAAAAGACTCATCAAAATATTCTTATAATTGTACACATTTCTAAATGAACACACCTCAACATGTACTGTGTTACAAAGCATTATTTAGGGTAAGTTCCTTCTTGAAACAGAATGATTACATACATTTTTGTCAAAACCCTTCATGCATGATTTTACTTGTTTAACTAATGGCTTCTGTTGGTACTAAAAAAGAAGGATTTTAAACTAGATTAAACAAGTCAAGAAAGACACCTGTAAGTAACCACTTGCCAGAACAACAAAGTAAAATTACAGTCATATTTACAGTTTATGTAATCATGAGATCATAACTACACAACAGACAAATGGCCCTGAAAAAAAATGAGAACAGCATTAATATAGTAAAAGTATTAAATATTGCTAACCTAAGTAACAGTATTGAATTTTTTATTGGTTATTTATACTTGACAATGAACAAATTTAAGGGAAAATATTCTTATTTTTTCTTTATTATTTAATCATATTTAACTTTTTTGTTGATTCTTTGTGAATTTCACATCATAAGCCCTAATCCCGCTCATATCCCTGTTCTTTTCAACCCACTCTTAACCCTTGCAACCTCCTGCCCCCAAAAGCGTATTGTGGAAGCTGTGGTGTGTCACAATATGTCACACAGTATACTCTCTTGTCCCCCATGTATCTTTACTTGTAGATGTTCATTGCAATGAGTCATTTGTCTGATTTGAGGCCACTAAATCCTTACCTGGACTCTTCTCAGACATCCTGTTGTTGCCCTGAGTCATGGAGATCCTGCAGCTTTTGACCTGTAGGACCAATTCTTTCACACATTCCACCAGTTCACAGATGGGGTAGATGTTGAGGTGTGTCAAATAAATGCCCTGGATATGAGCCTGAATGTTAGCAGAGTATGTCATCCCACCAGCTCTCTTGCATCAACACTACCAAGAACAGGATCACCAGTACTTCCCTATATATCCCACCCAATGGTACCACCTGCAATGGGCATGTCTTTGATACTGAGAGTGCCTCTACCATCAGGGTTAGCTCTACTGTGTTGTCAAGTTGAGGTACGGGGTCCATTCTCCTGAGTGAGGCAGTTGGTGAGGGGCAGGGCAAGCTCCCCAATTCTCATAACCCAGTCCCAGCTATCTTGCTTGCTGTGTAGAGTGAAAAATTATAAAGGCCATCTTATGAAATATGTGTAAATTTTTCGCCTTAGACCTTGGGCAGAAAAGCACTTGCCAGCAGGTTTGGGTCCATCTAATTAGTTACAGAGGAGGGGGAGTTACAGGACAAAGGCCTGTTAAGAACATCCCAGAAACTGACTGGCCAAGGGAGGAACTACACCCTGCCCCATGGTACCCATGGTACGGCCTACTAGTGTTCAAAAAAGGTAAAACAACCAATCCTGTGCACCCGCGCGAAAGTTCGCTTTTTCCCTACCCTGCCCATATATAAGCGCTATGCCCCTGAGCCACGAGGTCAGTCCCTCTATCCCCTGTGTGAGATATGCGGATATGGGCTGGCCCAGAGCTCTGATTTAATAAACCACCTCATGTGCTTTACAGCAAGACGGTCTCTCGTGTGTCCTTTGGGTGCGTGCTATCCTGTGACTTAAGTGGACCCCCTTTCTGGGGAGTCCCGGACCTTTCAGCTGCAGGGGGCATCTTTCCCTTGCCCATGCCACTACATATCAGATGAGTGACTGGGTAACTCCCACAACCCAGATCCAGCTCTACTGTGTTTCCTTTGTGAAATACAGGGCCCTGTCTTGGGTTCTGTAGCTGGTGAGGGGGGAGGCCAGCTCTCCCAAGTGAGGGGTTTGAGGCAATTCTGCTGAGCCCTCAGACATCAGCGTCACTCCAGGTGGCATTCCAGACCAGGGAACTCCCTCTGGCCTTTGTTAGTAGCAGACTCCCCATTACTGCAGGGCCATGGACCCAGACGTGACCCTCCACAGCAATACAGGCCATGACCTCACCATGACCTTAGATGGCATCTCTGGGTACTCATATCAGGCTGTTCCTCACTATCCTCAGGTCTCCAGTTCTGCCTTTCTTCACTATGTGTGCAACCTTCTGTTTCTTCCTCTCTCCTATTTCTCCACCACTTATTTGATTGCCTTAATGGTGCCTGGGGATACTGGGAGTCTAGAGTCATCTCAGGCTTGATCTCAGGAGAGCTATGCTTTGTCCAGACCTTATGACATCAGACAGGGGTTGTTTCAGACTTGTTCCCTGCATGGATCCAGAGGATGGGTGTCATCTTGGGTGTCTTCTGACCACCCACTGCTGCTTTGTGCCTGACTGATCAAGAAAATGTTTTTAAATGAATGGTTCTAGAAAACTGTTATTCAGTGAGTAAATATGTGTGGCAGAGAGTGGCATTCTAGAGGTATTTCACAAAGAAAGAAACCACAATGACTATAGCTCACCCTGATAGAAATTAAGCATGAATTAGATCCAAGTATATGACATAGTCAAGACCTATGATAACATCACAGTGTGACTTTATTAGTGACTGTTAGAAAGAGGTAGGTAGCATTCTAAATTTGGAAGAAATTCTGCCAGTGATAAATTATGAGCAAGAAACTTTCATTAGACAAAAATATTATGTGCCAGGAGGATTTTTAGTTTATTTATGTTGTACAGTGCTCTAACTCAAGAGTAGAGTATAAAAGACAATGCTAAAAATCCTTTTAGTATTCATCCAGACCTGTACAGTATTGTGAGCAGTTTATCTACTTGGTCTGGAACAACTTTATGTTTGTTTGATGAGTACAGTCAGCAATACATACAAAATCTCTCTTCTATCTGACTATTGTTTTTAAATTTTTTATCAGATACATATGTATAACTAGGGTATTCTACCACAGCTTGCAGTTACTGCTATACCTTCAGTATACATTTATGAACTTTCTAAAAAAAAAATACAGTATTCATTTTGAAAGGCTTTCTCCACCAAATGCTCCATTTTCATGCAAGGTCGGGCAATCTACCTTTCCTCCAACAGACATCTCCAGTGTTTTCTGGGTTAATCTTTTACATCATTATTTTGCTTTGTTTTGTTCCTTTTCTCTAGCAGGTTTTGCAGTAAGGCAGGCTGATATCTATATTTAAAACCAAATGGCTGGAGATGATAAACTAGGTGGTGATTTTTTTTCTGATCAATCTCTGAAACTTTAATTTCGGGGGCAGGTTATAAAGACACAGCAAAACGGGAAGTTTAGACAAGGGTCATTGCTTAGGGCTATCCCAATATTGAATCATCATCATTTAAGACCATCCTACTGTCATAACCTTATTGCCTGAAACCAACCAGCTAGTAATTGTCATAACTAGCTCCCAGGAAATGCCAGCCATTCTTTAAGTTCCTGGGAACTGAGACCTGAGAATGTCCTTTCTTAACCTTATACTGACCAGGCTTTCTAAAACAGCAGGTAATTTCCTGAAGTTCTCTTAGAACAGCAGGTAATTTCCTGGGTTTGGCTCCCAGCATCTGCTCCCTTTTAACAATTTTAAATGAGGCTGGGAGGTGAAGGCAGACATTAAGAAATCTCATTGGCAGATAAGTGGGCATTAACCAGAGGGAGAAAGTATTGATCTGATCTTCCCAATATCATTTGTAATGGTGTCTTTTGGGGGAGGAGAGGGTTATTTGTCTCATGGGCCACATAGGATTGAGGGTCCTAGTCGGCTGCTTTGAGACACAAGAAATCAACACCAACCTCTATGCAATCAGGTTTGCTTTTTGGGGGACTCAGAAGCGGTCAATTTGGGTCCTCCCGCTGTGGTACCTCATCCTGCACCCCTTGCAGGTGCCCCCATTGTGTTCGTGCCATGCCGAACCAACACGTAAGGATCTGAGTTCTATGCAGCTCCTAAAAAAGCTGTCATTGCAAGGCTCAGCCAAGACTCTATCAGCCAGATCAAGTCTATGATAATGCACTTGTAGAGGTTTAGATGCCAAGGAGTCAATTTGTTGTTTTATAAAGCCAGCGAGTCTGTTAAAGGCCCAAGGGCTGAAAGCTAAAAGGAGGACACCGACCACTGGACCCAGGATGGAAGGGAGAAGGGTGGTAAGACAAGGAGAGGCAGAGAACCAGTTTTTAAGCCACCCCTCTACTTGTCCTTGCTGTTTCTTTCACCATTCTAATCTCTCTCTGATCTTAGCCATACTATATCTAACTACCCTAGTATGGTCAGTATAAAACCAGCATTCCTCCTTGAGGGCAGCACAGAGCCCTCTATGCTGAAGGAAAAGCAGATGAGGACATTTTTCCAGATTAGTGACACCAATCTCTAGCTGTTCCATGTCCTTGTGAATGACCAGTCAAAGTTCTGAGTAGTGCAAGTCCCGAGGCCTGCATCGGGATCAGAACCTCCAACAGCAAATGCCACAGGTGGCTCATTTTTATCTGGAAAGGAAAAAAGAAGGGAATTTTCAGGGAAATCTCTCTTCCCTGGGTCTCAATTGTCATTCATTTTATCTACAATTGGGTCTGGCTTTGTGGAGGTATCTGTTTGTTTGTGGAGGTATCTGTTTGTTTTCATCAATCTTTCTGGCAGCTGGTGTAAGCCTTCTGCGGTATCAAACAAACATACCAATCCTTGGCCCCATATGAGAACTGGGTTTGGGCCATTGCATTTAAAGGTATGAAGGTCCTTCTACATAGCTGTGGTATAGTATTTATTAATCTCAAGATGCCAGAGGCAATCGGTAGCAAATTTGCTATGAGCCATGAGTCCAGATTTAGAAAAATGAGAACAACAAGGCATCATGGAGAATATTTTTAGGGGACCCTTTCTGAGAGCATAACTCCCTCTTCTTTTGTATTTTAAAAGTCAATTTTTTAGAGTTTCTTGCAAAACCAGGGCAGAAGCACCAGTAGCTGCTCCTCCCACACTCAGAGAGTTGTGAAAATATTATTTTAAAGTTCCATGATACCTGTTTCACAATACCTTGTCCTTGAGGATTATAAGAAATCCAGTAATATGTGTGTAGAGTGAAAGATTATAAACACCATTTCATAAAATATATACAGGTTTTTTCTTTACCCCTAGACCTTAGCAAAAGAATGCAGGTTCCAGAAAGTGGAACTGAATGTAAGATTTCAGGCCTTCACTGCCCCAGGATACATTCCAGGAAGAGTACATTATCCCTGAGTCAGAGGACACTTGCTAGGTTAACATTCTTCAAGCCTCAGGGAAGAAAACCCACCTGTGGGTGGGGAAGGCCCAAAGCAGGAAGACATATTCCTGACCACAAAGAAAGATGCAAGTCATCTGGGTGGTTCCAAGAACTAGCTAACTTTCCACTGTTCTTGGTTACCCCTCCCCCTCCCTTGAGGTCTTCCCAGTGTTACAGCCTGCTGATGTTCAAAATTTGTAAAGCAACCAATCATGTGTAACCACATGAAAATTCCTCCCTTTCCCCACCCCGTGCTATAAAAAGCCCCTCAGCTTGCTGGTCTTTGGTCAAATTCTGTTCCTGCATGGACAAGCAGTTTGACCGTTAGCTAGCCAACTCTGTCTAATAAACCTCTGCTGATTGCATCTAGGTACAGTGTCTTGCAATTTTTGGGTGGCCATGATTTCCCAAGACTTGAGTAAGGGTCTCCCGAGTTTGGGGGTCTTCATGGGTAACATTAAATTATCAACAAAACATCTCAAATGTCTGACTGCAGTAGCCAGTTCCATATTCTCTTAATCTGATATAGAATACTGAGCATAGAAAGACAATGTAGGCAATAACCAATTACACTTTTAGTTGCTTCTCCTGTTAAAGGCAGTTGCAACTAGAAGACCTTAAAAGGTGTCAAGTCACATGTACATGTTTTAATTTTCCAAAATCAGAAATGAGTAACATTCACTTGCCATAATTGATTTGGTATAAGTCCTCAAGGATTAACAGCATTATGAAAAAATTGAGGACACTGAGAACAAGTTTTTGCAATTTGATTTGCACTTTCTAGAAATACCAAATTATTGTCTCAAGCTGTTATTATTTTGATGATGTAAGGAATGAGATTGTATGGCCAATTGTTTCTGTAAGGCTTATAATCTGCCTAATATATAAATCTGCTGTGGCATTTCCCTGGGGTCCAGGAAATCCAGTATGAGCTCTTGAATGTCTTTTAAAGTTAAGGAAAAGTACATGTATCTTAAATTAAGTTGTATTTGTAAAATGTGAGAATTAGCAATGTCTAAAAAAGGAATAATTTTAAGCAATTATAAACCATGGGCTATATACTGGCTATGAGTATACAAATTGAAAGCTTGATTTTTCAGCATTTCAAACAGTGGCTACAGCACATAATTCAATTATTTGTGCCAAAGCAGGGGGGAACTTCATACTCTTCAAAGGAAAAATCTAACAAGACGAACTCTAAATTCTGAATATTTACGCTCCAAATGAAAGGGCACCCACATTCATAAAAGAAACCTTACGAAAGCTCAAAGCACATATTGCACCTCACGCAATTACAGTGAGAGACTACAACACCCCACTCTCAGAAATGGACAGATCATGGAAACAGAAATTAAACAGAGACACAGTAAAACTAAGAGAAGTTGTGAACCAAATAGATTTAACAAATATCTAAAGAAAATCCCATACAATATCAAAACAATATACCTTCTTCTCAGCGCCCCTTGTTACCTTCTCCAAAACTGACCATATAATTGGTCACAAAACAGGCCTCAAAAGATACAAGAAAATTAAAATAATCCATGCACTCTATCAGGTTATCACTAAGACTGGTCTTCAATAATGACAAAAACAATGGGAAGCCCACATACACGTGGAAACTGAACAACAATATACCCAATGATAATTTGGTCAGGGAAGAAATAAAGAAATAAATTAAAGACTTTTTAGAATTTAATGAAAATGAAGGCACATCATACTAAAATTTATGGAACACAATGAAACCAGTACTAAGAGGAAAACTCATAGCTCTAAGTGCCTACAAAAAGAAACTGAAGAGAGCACACACTAGCAACTTGACAGCACACGGGAAAGCTCTAGAACAAAAGGAAGCAAATACACCCAAGAGGAGTAGACGGCAGGAAATAATCAAACTCAGGGCCGAAATAAACCAAGTAGAAACAAAAAGAACTATACAAAGAATCAACAAAACCAGGAGCTGGTTCTTTGAGAAAATCAACAAGATAGATAAACCCTTAGCCAGAGTAACCAGAGGGTACAGAGACAGTATCCAAATTAATAAGATCAGAACTGAAAAGGGAGACATAACAGAAATCACAGAATTCAAAAAAAATCATCAGATCCTACTACAAAAGACTATACTCAACAAAACTGGAAAATCTGGATGAAATGGACAATTTTCTAGACAGATACCAGGTACCAAAGTCAAATCAAGATCATATAAACCACTCAAATAGTCCCATAATCCTAAAGAAATAGCAGCAGTCATTAAAAGTCTCCTAACCAAAAAACCCCAGGACAGGATGGGTTTAATGCAGAGTTCTATAAGACCTTCCAAGAAGATCTAATATCAATTCTCTTCAAACAATCAAACAAAATAGAAACAGAAGGAATAATACCCAATTCATTTTATGAAGCCACAATTATGCTCAACCTAAATCACACAAAGACCCAACAAAGAAAGACAAATTCAAACCAATCTCCCTCCCGTATGAATGTTGATGCAAAAATACTCAATAAAATTCTCGAAAACCCTTTGGGCTTCCCATAATTTCAGTTAACTCAGTCATTCTGGATTTCTGACGGGGTTGAAAACTTATAGTCTCATAGCCAATCCTGGCTATTTACTTTGAGAGAAAAGATTTGAGTGGATGGTTTTCAGCTGACATTCATTCTGAAGCCAAGAAAAAAGCCAGGTTCAGAACTAAGTGTTTTAGTTAGGAGAGATGACAGAGGTTCTGGTTAGTCAACAAAATGATGGACTAGGTATTAGGACTATCTTGTACCTCACTGGTACAAATTGGTATAATTATGCTGTAATAGTATTTTGAGAGAAAAGTTTTATTTTAACAGGAAGGGTGATATGTAGGAGGAGCTAAGGTGGGAGGGGAGGAGTACCGAGAGGAAGAGAAGGAGTAAGGAGAGGAGGAGAAGAAGGAGAGGAGAAGCTAGGTGATGAGAGAGAGAAAGAGAGAGAAAGAGGGGGGGGACATGGAGGCAGATGTTCACATGTCTCCACCAGTCAAAGATAGTTGATATATCTAGGTTGGGTATTGGGATACACTTCTGATTGAACATTACCAAACTTATAAAGCCTTTGATTAACATTTTAAAAAACTGTATAAAAGCAAAAAGGAAAAGGGGGCATGGGATAGGGGTTTTCTAGGGAGGGGATATGGGGAAAAGGGATGGCATCTGAAATGTAAATAAAATATTCAATAAAAAATAAATTTAAAAAAAAGAAGACTTATTATACAAATAGAAAAAAAAACTCTCAAACCAAATCCAAGAACACATCAAAACAATCATTCATCATGATCAAGTAGGTTTTATTTAAGGAATTCAGGGATGGTGCAGTATAAGGAAATCCAACAATGTAATCCACTATATAAGCAAACTTAAAAAAAAAAAAAAAAAAAAAAAAAACCCACCACATAATCATCTCACTAGATGCTGAGAAAGCATTTGACAAAATTCAACACACTTTCATGGAAAAAGTCCTAGAAAGATCAGGAATTCAAGGCCCATACCTAAGCATAGTAAATGCAATGTACAGCAAACCAGTAGCCAACATCAACCTAAATGGAGAGAAACTTGAAGCAATCTCACTAAGATCAGGGACTAGATAAGGCTCCCTTCTCTCTACCTACCTATTCAATATAGTACTTGAAGTCCTAGCCAGAGTAAGTAGACAATAAAAGAAGGCCAAAGGGATAAAACTTGGAAAGGAAGAAGTCAAAATATCACTATTTGCAAATGATATGATAGTATACTTAAGTGACCCCAAAATTTCCACCAGAGAACTCCTAAACCTGATAAACAACTTCAGCAAAGTTGCTGGATATAAAATTAACTCAAACAAATCAGTAGCCTTCCTCTACTCAAAGAATAATCAGGCAGAGAAAGAAATTAGTGAAATGACACCCTTCACAATAGTCATAAATAATATAAAATACCTTGGTGTGACTCTAACCAAGCAAGTGGAAGATCTGTATGACAAGAACTTCAAGTCCCTAAAGAAAGAAATGGAAAGAGATCTTAGAAGATGGAAAGATCTGTGCTCATGGATTGGCAGGATTAATATAGTAAAAATGGCCTTCTAGCCAAAAGCAATTTACAGATTCAATGCAATCCACATCAAAATTCCAAATCAATTCTTCATAGAGATAGAAAGAGAAATTCTCAAATTCATTTGGAATAACAAAAACCCAGGATAGCAAAAACTGTTCTCAACAATAAAAGAACTTCTGAAGGAATTACCATCTTTGACCTCAAGCTGTACTATAGAGCAGTAGTGAAAAAGTAGTACTGCATGGTATTGGTACAGAGACAGGCAGGAAGATCAATGGAATAGAATTGAAGACCCAGAAATGAACCCACACACCTATGGCCACTTAATCTTTGACAAAAGAGCTAAAATTTTTCAGTGGAAAAAAAGACAGCATTTTCAACAAATGGTACGGATTCAGCTGGAGGTCAGCATGTAGAAGAATGCACATCGGTCAATTCTTATCTCCTTGTACAAAGCTCAACTCCAAGTGGATCAAGGACCTCCACATAAAATCAGATACACTGAAACTAATAGAAGAGAATGTGGGAAAGAGCCTCGAACACATGGGCACAGGAGAAAAGTTCCTGAACAGGACACCAATGTCTTATGCCCTAAGATCAAGAATTGACCAATGGGACCTCATAAAATTGCAAAGCTTCTGTAAGGCAAAAGACAATGTCAATAGGAAAAAACAGCAACCAACAGATTGGGAAAAGACCTTTACCAATCCTACATCTGACAGAGGGCTCATACAAATATATACAAATAACTCAAGAAATTAGACACTTAGATAATCAAATAACCATATTAAAAATGGGGTACAAAGCTAAACAAAGATTTCTCAACTGGGGAAACTGGAATGGCTGAGAAGCACCTAAAGAAATGTTCAACATCTTTGGTCATCAGGGGAATACAAATCAAAACAACCCTGAGATTCGGCCTCACAGCAGTCAGAATGGCTAAGATCAAAAACTCAGATGATAGCAGATGCAGGTGAGGATGTGAAAAAAGGAGAAACACTCCTCCATAGTTGGGATTGCAAACTGGTATTAACACTCTGGAAATCAGTCTGGCAGTTTCTCGGAAAATTCGACATAGTATTACATGAGGACCCAGTTATGCTACTCCTGGGCATATACCCAAAAGATATTCCAACATATAACAAGGACACATGTTCCATTATGTTCATAGGAGCCATATTTACAATAGCTAGAAGCTGTAAAGAACCCAGATGTACTTCAGTAGAGGAATGGTTTCAGAAATTTTGGTACATTTACATAATAGATTACTACTCAGCTATTAAAAACAATGAATTCATAAAATTCTTAGGCAACTGGATGGAACTAGAAAATAACCCGAGTGAGATAGCCCAATCACAAAAGAACACAACATGGTATGCACTCACTGATAAGTGGATATTAGCCCCAAAGCTCAGAATACGAAAGATACAACTCACAGACAACATGAAGCTCAAGAAGAAGGAAGACCAAAGTATGGGTGATTTGGTCCTTCTTAAGAGTAACAAAATACTCATAGGAGCAAATACAGAGACAAAGTGTGGAGCAGAGACTGGAGGAGGGGCTAGAAACTGACCTACCTGGGGATCCATTCTATGTGCAGTCAACAAATGCAGACACTGCAGTGGATGCCAGGAAGTGCATGCTGACAGGAGCCTGATATATCTGTCTCCTGAGACACTTTGCCAGAATCTGACATATACAGAGGCAGATGCTCACAGCTAACCATTGAACTGATGGTGGATCTCCCAGTGAGGAGTTAAAGAGAAGACTGAAGGAGCTGAAAGGGCTTGAGGCTCCATGGGAAGAGAGACAATACCAACCAACCAGAGTTCCTGGAGTCTAAACAGCTAGCCTGGGAACATGCATGGAGGGACCCATGGCTCCAGCTATATATGCAGTGGAGGATGGCCTTGTGAGGCATTGGTGGGACAGGAGGTCCTTGGACCCGTGAAGGCAGGATACCCCAGTGTGGGGGAATTTGAGGGTGTGTAGGGGGGAGTAGATTAATGGATGGGAGCACAGCCTCATAGAAGCAGTGGGAGGGGGTGGGGAAAGGGGAAAGCATCTAAAATTATAAATAAGTAGAATTTCCAATAAAGAAAAATGCATAAAAAAAGAAGAATTGGAATTTTCCAAAGAAACCAATTTGAAAAAAAAAAAAAAAGATATCTGAGGACTAGAGAGATGGCTCAGTGGTTAAGAAGGGTGGCTTTTCTTCCAGAAGACCTGGGTTTGATTCTCAACACCCTCATGGTGGCCCCTATCAATGCTGAACAAGGCAAATCAGTAGAAGAAAAAAGATCCCCAAAGCAGGCAAAAGAAGCAAAGACAAACCCCACTCCTACTGTTAGGGAATTCACAAGAATACCAAGCTATATAACCATTAACATACATGCAGAAGACCTAGCTTAAACAAATATAGGCTCTGTGATCTGATCATCACTTCAATCTCTGTGAACTCTTATGAGCCCTGCTTAATTGATTCTGTGGGCCATGTTCTCATGGTGGCCTCTACCCCTGTGGCTCCTACAATCCTTCCCTGCCCTCTTCCATATGGTTCCCTAAGCTTTGCTTATGCTCTGACAGTCGGTCTCTGCATCTGTACACATCAATTGCTGGATGAAGCCTTTCTGATGATGACTGGGTCAGCCTCTCATCTAAGCAGTGTCAGATACAGGTTCACTCTCATGGTTTCACCTGCAAGTTGAACCAGTCATTGCTTGGCCACTTTCACAAGTTCTGTGCCACCATTACCCCAGCACATCTTGCAGGAAGGGCATATTGTAGGTCAAATGTTTTATGTCTGGGTTGAAGTTCCAGTCCCTCCACTGGAAGCCTTGCCTGGTTAACAGTTCAGACACTGTATCTCAATTATTAGGCATGTTCCCTAGATTACATTCCCACCAACAATAAAGGAGTATTCCCCTTGTTCTATATCCTTGCCACCATGAGTTGTCATGTGTGTTTTATCTTAGCCAATATCGTAGGTTTAGGATGGAATCTCAAACTAGTTTTGGTTTGCAATTCCATGATGTACCCAGGATGTTGAATATTTTTTAGGTGTTTCTCAGCAATTTGAGAATTGTCTGTTGAGAATTACATTTAGAAATGTACCTGATGTTTAATTGGGTTATTTGGTTTGTTGATGTCAAGTTTCTTCAGTTCATTGTATATTTTGGATATTAGCCCTCTGTCAGATGTGGAGCTGGTGAAAATAATTTTTTTCATTCTGTAACCTGCCATCTTTTTCCTATGGACAGTGTTGTTTGACTTACAGAAGCGTTTTAGTTTTATGAGGTTCCATTTATTAATTTATTAATTATTGATTTTAGTTAGTTTAGTTTATGTAATGCTTACTGGAGCCTCACTTTGGGTGCCAAACTGTAACAGCCCGCTCTGTTTTTCAGGTCAGGGTTTAGCAAGAGAGAGAGTGAGGGGGAAGAAGCAGAAGAGACACGAAGAATAGAGACAAGCCAGAGGATCTGTAGTCAAGTCTCCTTTACTGTCTCCCACAGACTATATTCACACCTCCTACTGACCACCACACACACACCACTACACCTACTACTACTACAACACACTCTTACAAGGAAATCCTGGATATTTATAAACACAAACAGGAGAATACAGGTGAAAACATTTTACCACGTGAACCATGCAGCTGGGGGTCACTAAACAGCAAAACAAGCTATGTGGAATAAACAAGATATTTATCAGAGTGTGATTCAGCTGTTGTAGGCTATTGAAAAACAAGTCTCTCATCAGGGTATATGGCTCCAGATGGCTGCAAAGTTGATAACTGCTTTCTAGCTGCTTTCTGATTAAAGTCGACTCCCAACAAGTTTAGTTCCTGCCCTATGAATAGCCTGTTTAGGAAGTTGTCTCCTATGCCAATACAAAGTTATTCCCAAATTTCTCTTCTATCAGGTTCAATGTATCTGGATTTATACTTAGGTCTTCGATCCACTTGGACTTAAGTTTTGTGCAGGGTGACAGATATGGATCTATTTGCATTTTTCTACTTGGTGACCTCTACTTAGATCAGCACCATTTATTGAAGACTCTTTGTATATTTTTGGATTCTTTATTAAAAATCAGGTTTTCACCAGTGTGTGGATTTACTTCTGGTCTTAGATTAGATTGTAGTGATCAACCTCTCTGTTTTCATGCTAATATCATGAAGTATTTATTACTTTGGCTCTATAGAGCAACTTGAAATCGGGGACAGTGATACCTCCAGTGATACCTCCTCATTTATTATACTAGACTGTTTTAGCTAATATGGAGATTTGTTTACTTTTTTCTATGCAGTTGAATATTGTTCATTTAAGGTCTGTAAAAAGTTGTATTAGAATTTTGATAGGGCTTGTGTTGAATCTGTAGATGGCTTTGTTAAATGGTTATTTTTACTATGTTAATCCTATTGATCCATGAGTATTATAGATCTGTTTTCTGATATCTTCTTCAATTTCTTTCTTTTTTTATTTTTATTTTATTTTTTTTTACTTTACTTTCTTTTCCATTTTCAGGTCTAGTATAGTTTTATTTGTTTCTTTCATTTATTTAGGTTGTTTGTTTTGTTTGTTTTTGTTTTTTGGCTTCTTTACAGAATTTATTTATTTCCTCTAATTTTTGTTTGTCTTTTCCTTAATTTCCTTAATGGAGTAATTCATTTCTTGTTTAAGGACCTCCACCATTTTCCTAGAGTTACTTTTCAGGTCTTTTTTTGTGTGTGTGTGTGTTTCAGCTCAGCGATATTACAGTATCCATGGCTTGGTGTAGTATGATACCTGGACCCTGATAGTGACATATTGTCCTACATGTTGCTGATTGTGTTCTTATTCGCTTGTCTAGGCATTTGCCTTTGGGATGAGTATAGATGTAGGTTCTGATCTCTGAGTTTATCTTTGCTGAATAGGTGTTTTATTACTTAGCTTCTGTTTTCTCTTTGATTTTCTGGTCTGTATGTCCTAGACTTTTGGTAGCCAGCATAGCCTCTGTTTTAAAAGGGAGTCCTCTATGTTTGGTTCTAGATTTCTGGTGCCTGGTATGGCCTTCCTTGGTTTGAGCAGTGAGGCTCTGCCAAAGTGGTGATCTGAGGCATGTTAACAAGGAGATGAGCTGTGATTAGGGATAATGCCATGACAGATGAGCAAGGGGATTGAAAGGATAGAAGAATTCCCAGGGAAAGTAGCCTATCTAGAATTCAGGTGGCTGGCATGGCCTCTGTCCAGTAAGTCTACTCTTTTGGTTGGTGTTGCCTGTACTTGAGCAGGAGATGTCTGCCAGAGTTGGCACCAGAGACACTTCATGGGGATGGTAGGTAGGGAGGAAAAGGGTAGCAGTGTGTGCAGTCTCTATGAACCAAATTGAGAGTAGGAGAGTTTCACAGGCAAATAGTGTACCTGTTCTTCTCACTCTAGACACTGGTTTTGAGATGGACTTAAGGGAGGGAATTCTGGGAAAGACAGCTAAAATTAAGGGGCATTTGAAGGATGGTATAGAAAACTAGTATGCTTAAAACTTCTAATAAATATGGCAATAATCCTAATAAAGACTCCATATAAAGAGAAGGATGGAGACCCAACTGAGCATCTCTTGTCGACAAACAAAGTATCCAGTAACAAGTGTGGGTTATATCCAATTGAGTTGTTTGCCAAAGGGGTTCCATAGAAATTCCCAAACAACCCAGATGGTTGCCCATAAATGGAAAGCAAGGTAACACTCACACAAGTCATTGAACACCGAGTTTTCCAAGCCTTCTTCCCCATCTTCTACAATCTTCAGTATCATAAGGTACTCTGCAGGCTAATACAAGAGAAACATAAACATCAACTCAACCACAAAACCATTGATCTACATAAGTTGGTGGAATAATCAACCAAGGTCTGATTTGACTTAAGGCCCAATTTACAAGATGGAACCCAGACCCAACCTATGTAGGTAACCAAGAACCATAAACTGAATATCCCAAAGACCTAGGGTAAAACCAAATACTACTGGTTAAAAGAAAAAAATAACAATAAAATAACTCTTTGTGATATTTTGCTATATACATAGATCAATACCTTATTCAGTCGATATCAGAGAAGATTCCTTTAACAACCCATAGGAACAAATACCGAGCTCCATAAGCTCTTATGCAAAGAGATTGAATCACAAAGCTTGGATCACAAAATTTCAAATGGGATGTCTCCATCAAGTCTTGTCCCTCAAAACTCAGGGAACCCCTTGGAAGAGGAGACAAAAAAAAGTGCAAAAGCTATAGAGGATGGAAGACAACAGGAAAACAAGCCCTCTAACTGATTAAAGCTCATATGAACTCACAGAGATTGAAGTAGCAAGCACAGGATTTAGAGAGGTCTTTACCAGGCCCTGGGTATGTATTTATAGTTTTAGTTTAGTAATTTTAGACAAGGGATGATTCTCTTGGGACCCTTTTTATTCTGTTGGTTTGCCTCATTCAACTTTGATATGATAGCTTATGTTTTATCATGTTATGTTTTATTTTGTTATGTTTTATTGTTATCACTTAGAAACTAGTTATTTTCTGGTGAGAAACAGAAAGAGAGTGGATCCAGATATGAGGGTAGATGGGGCAGAACTGGGAGGAGCAGTGCTAAGGAACTGTAAGGATATGTTATATGAAAAACAGAATATATTTTTTATTAAATTGGGAAAAACTATGAGATATAGGCAGACGATATTTTAAAAATTTAAAAGATGGGTTAAGAGAGATACATTTCTTCCATTGGCTAAGAGTACCTTTTTTGAAGTTTGGCTATAGCTACACTTCCTTTAAAAACAACCCAAACAGTATTATTGAAGCATCAACAAACCAGCTGCACTCCTTAACTAGAGTGATATGCTTTCAGTTTTTTTTTTTTAAATACTAGGATGTGAAGCAAGGAAAATCTGAATTTCTATCCATCAGATTCCCCAAAAGAAAGGAAGCAACATCTTCAAATGGGAGTTTCAAGAACAATTTTCTTTGCAAAGAAAATAATAAACAGAGATACTCTGGGCAACCACAAGGAACAGTGGCATCTTATATGTTAGCAGAAGTGCTCACAGAATGTCTCTCCTACAAGTGCTGGCAGCATTTGACTTACTTGCTTTCCAAAAGATGAACTATTGACCCAACAGTTAAAAAACAGAAAAGAAAAAATGTTCTTTGTATCCCTACCTTTTTCATGATCATTTCTCACTAGACCTCTTATTTCTATAGCCTTTGGTGACTATATCAAATCTGCTAGAGACCTAATCATTGTAGTTGCTAAATGTCTCTGAATTGAGAGTAACAGAAGTACAGCACACACAGCTAAGACACCTGGGTGTGCAGTGATTGTATCTCATGGCTAGATGACATGCCATATCCCTGTGAGTATTGGCTTTCCAATGATATATATACCTGGGTCACACTCCAAGCCTGGATCCATTGCATAGTTTGAACTCAACATAAAGTACATGATGTAAAAATAGAAGAAGGATGGAAACCTGTCAGAATGTGGATAATCTATTAAGGCTAACAACAGAATGAGATTATATCTCAGATATGAATGAAAAGGGTAGGAGAGCTGCCTCAGTGTTTAAGAGCACTTACTGCTATTTCACAAAAAAAAAAAAAAAAAAAAAAACAAAAACAAAAAAAAAAAAAAAACAAAAAAAAAACAACCAGGTTCTGTTGCTCCACCAGGAGGTTCACAACTGAGCCTCTAGTTCCAGAGGATTTGGGCCCTTCTCCTGGTCTCTTCAAGCATGAGGCATGCATTCAATTCACCCCATACACATAAAATAAAAATAATTGTAAAACAAAGAGAGATCAGAAAGCCCACTCTTGTGTATTTCTGATTGGACTTGTTAGAAACAGTTGACTCCAACGGCCTGTTTCTGGAACACTCCTTTCTTACCTTCTGTGATAGTTGGTTTTAAGTCAATTTGCCATAAATTAGCATCCTCTGAGTGGGATGAATCAACTAAAGAATTGTCCCAGTTGCCTTAACTGATTCAGGCAGACTCACTCTAGGTCTGGTAGGCATCCTCTTATAGTAACCCAGATAAGAAAGGAGGATGATTATTTGACTTTGTAACTATCTTAATATAAGCTTAATTAATATAGTACATGTGAGAACAAAATTTGAAAGCAGCATTGTAACAATAACAAAAATTCATGGTCAGCAAAGACCACCAACAATTTGTTAAATATAGTCATAATAAAAATATTAAGCCCCTGCAGGGGCAGGGTGACCCAAATGAAAAGGCATGTTAAGACTTGCCCAGACAAGCCCAAGTGAGTAATGGGCCATCTGGTGTTTACTTTTCTCTCCCCCTTTCTGAGAAGTCCAAGGTTTCATGGTCAAAAGTAACTAGTCATCTGCCAGCTCGCACGTAGCCACTTCTGCAAGTTGCTGATGTTTGAAATATCCAATCATATGTAAGCATGCCCAATTTTCCCACTCCCCCCAACCCCTACCCATAAATATCCCAAATTTCCTGGGTTCTGGGCCGGAACCTCTATCTCCTGCGTGAGATATGTTCCAGCCCGAGGGCCCTCATCATTAAACCTCCTCTGCAATTGCATCAAGAAGGTCTCTCGTGTGTCCTTGGGTTCGTGCAGTTCCGGACTTGGGTGAGGGTCCCCTTGCAGGGGGTCTTACATACACACACACACACACACACACACACACACACACACCCACCGTTTAGTTTTTAAGTCACCCCTGGGCCTTTTCTAAGCACAGTATCATGCTACTTATACCATTCACAGCTGGCTATGCATTAGATCAGTTGGCTGTTGTTCCCTCCTGGGTCTCAGCTGTACACTCTGATCTTGCTCTAGACAAGTCTTATTGAGGTTCACATTGTGCTGTACTTGTAAAAGTCTTGCTTGCCACTGTCATAGTTTATCTTAGGCCACCAATACTTCTTGCCTCTGCCAGCCTTCAGCAAACCTGTCATGAATCCTACTGTAGGAGATGCAGCAGAACAAAAGAGACCAATACAATAACGATGGCACAGCTTGAGCTTCCTGAGCCACTAATTGGAAGGGGATGGTAATGCAACCTGGAAACTGGCAGTGATGAAATGCAGAGGGCCATTCTCAAAAGAAGACACAGGAAATGGAAGACACCACTTCCCCCACCCCTGCAAACTGCTGAAAACATGGCTTACTTTTTCTTATCTCACAAAACAACAGTTCTTTCGACTTCATGTGGCACTTATTTGACAAACACTTACCTGCATTTCCCTGTGACCTGAGTTCATGCCTATTGCGTGGATGTGGTCATTATTCTATAGACAGTTGGACCCTGAGGTGGTTCTAGTTAAGTGTGTTATCTGCTTATCAAACATTGTAAAGCATGAAGAAACAGACCCATGGGCATGTCTGTTTCTGCTTAATTTTCTCTGAATGTTATATCACAGTATTTAAAATTTATTTCTAACATTCAGGGTAGTAGAGGGTGCCATAAACGTTTCTTTAGGAATTAGAGAGAACATTATAAAAAAAAGTGATATTATGATCCATCTGTTAGGCCCCCTATTAACCCCTTCCCCAAGTCATTCCCCTAGCTGACTCAACTCTACCATCCCCCATGATCGTTGCAGGAACCTCTGCCACAGCAGCCAGTGTCCACTCTCCCACATTAAACTGAAGAGGACTGTATTTTATTTCTATCTGTATCTGGAGGTCCTAACACAGTGCCAGCTTCATTGTTGAATAACAATGAATAAAAGCTAGCTGTCAGGTCACAGTATAAATAACAGCAGTGAAGATTTCCTGTTGTGTAATTCTTCTCTTGATGTTATTTTGATTTACTTAGTGAGAAAAATTATAAGCCGTATTTTAAATTAAAATTTTGACAATTTCATGAATATATAATGTGTTTTGATCATATTCATCTTCATTAACCTCCTTCTCCCCTCCACCTCCCACTGAACCCCTTCTTCCAAACTAACCTTCTTCCTATTGCCATGTCTTTTTTGGTGTATTTACGTGACTCAGTAATGTTATTTGAGGTTCCTTGCATGAGCATTGGAAGACTTCTTAAAAATATAAAGTCATGAATGGCAGCTATATATAAAACTACACAGAGAAGTTGAACAGATTTATGTATAATGATGACATTAAATCCCATACCTTATGCTCAACAGTGTGTGCAGGTGCTGGGGACAAGAAGAAATGAAAGCTTTTAAAATTTGTATTGATTTTTGAGAAACTATTTTAAATAAACACTGTAAAATCATTCAGAAAGAAAAAGGCAAGATCAATGCTTGAGATCAATACTAGCTATTATTTTGCTTTTAGTAATGACCGACATTGCCCTTTATAGTACTCTTCAGCTCACTGATTTTGTTAGGTAATTGTCTGACCCACTGAATCTTTCAAAAGGTCTTCAGAAGCATGAACCTGAATGTCTAGGAACTGAGAAAGAATAGACAAGAAGACAAATGCTTGTCTGGAAATGTCTTTTGAAGGACTCAGTTATGCACACGAATACATTCAAATAAAGAAATAAACATGAAATTTTTAATAACCAGACAATCCTCATTGCTCTCAATGAAAGTTAATTGTAGTTAAATTTGACATTCATTTGGCCAAGAGCCCAAGAGGAAATAGATGGTACCCCCAAGATAAAAGGAATAGTGACAGAGTCTCCTTGTCAGAAGGAAGAGATAAAGTTGGGAAAGGGTTATGAGTTCATTCAGGAGCAGGGAATCCCAGCACAGGGCTTGCAATTGGAAACCTGAAAGGGGAAGGATTACAAACCCAGACAGAAGCCAGACAGATTTGTGAATGTCAGACTTAAAGGAACAGAGTCCCCAAACATGCAGAATTTGAATGATGTGTATTTAAAACACATCATTCTATATTTTTTTCATAGTAAAATATAATTACATACCTGTGGTACCAAAGGATCATTATTCATTTTCATATCAGAACCCAGAAGAGCATTTTCTTTCCTAGATTTATATAATAAGTCTTTATTTAAATACAAAATTGAAATGATAAATTGTTTAATATAGGTAACTATCAAGGTTGGATTATTATTTCTTGCATTCTAGAGTTGCCTGGTTAGTTATTTGATAGATTTTTGTCTGTTTGGTTTTTGAAACAAAGTCTAGCTCTGGTTGTCCTGGAACTCACTATGTAGACCAAGCTTCAAACTCATAGAGAATTCCATGTGCCTCTATCTCTGAAGGGCTTGGATTAGGTGTCAATCACCATGCTTATCTATTTGCAAGTTTTTTAAATGTTTCTGTTGTTATTTCACAACAACATACCAAGAGGCCAAGCCTACTCCATCTTGGGACCTGCTTTCATCTTAAAAGAAAAAGAAAAAAAAAATCCTGAGATCTTGACCCACAGCTGAACTCAAGCTGCACCCAAGTATCAGGAAGGACCTTTGGCCAGAGTTACTCCCTAGGTACTTCCTAGCAAGAGTTTTTTAATGATTAGTCTGATTGTTTCAGATGTACTTTCAGAAACTTTGTGATTGTATATGGCCTTGCTTCAGAGCACCCACCTGTCAGCTCACAATAGTCATCCAATTCCTAGTGAGGCCAGACTGACATTGAATTTATAATTGTCCCACCTCAGCTTTTTGAATTCTTCTGTACTTAGTTCACAGCCATGTACTTTGCTGAAACTGCCATTTCTTACTGATGAAAATGTAGTCTGCTCTGTGGGCTGTCAGCCACCCCCATATGGGAGTTTAAAAGCAGAGGAAAGTATACAAATCTGAATGTAATATCTCATAAGATTAAGAATAAAATAATTTTTTAGAAAGAACTTTCCAAATACTACATAAGATCTGCAGCATGAGGAAAGTTACACACAAATATTTCTTTTCATTATTCCTCCTAAAGATTTAATTATCATGATGAAAATAAATATGTAATTTCCACACCCAAGACTGACCCTGCTAGAATCATTCGTGGGCTTAGGTATGTAATGTCATGGTAGTTTTTAGGTGATATGATGCCATTTTTCTGAGGGCCAGTTGCTTTCATGAGGACGTGGCACCATTTTGCAGAATGTCCTAGCAGGTCATTGAGAGACCACTATGATGATATGTCTCAGTTGAAAAACCGTGTGTAACAACATTCCATCCTTGGCAGGTGGCCTGATTATTACTTTTAAAACCTTGATTCTTTAGTCATTGCTTACAGTGCAGAAATGAAGCATAATTGTATGAGCTTTTAACCTGATCAGAATAAATAAAACTTTATTAAAAATGTCAAGTGTTGTATGCAACCTTTAGTTATCATGATTTTATTATTCTAGTTGGAATTTTCTTGCATCTAGAAGATAAAATTTTTCTCATTTATAGCCCAGAGTCTATAGCTTCTACCACAAACCACAATGTTAAGAAAGAAGTTGACATACGTTTACACAACACCTACAGGAAGAAAAATAATAACAGACATGCACATGTGTTTTATGTTTCAAAAGAAGAAGCTAGATAGGCAGAGAACTTAAAGAACTTGAACACTCCTCAAGTGTTAGGAGCCGCGTGAGCGTGATAGCATTCGCCGTTACAAGATGGCGCGGGCATCCTTTCCTCCCACTAGTAAACAATTAACTACACAGGTGCAAAAGGCAAAAAGCGCGCCAAAGTCACTGCCCATCCCGGGGCATATTATGGGTAATGAGTGAACAGCCAATCAGAAGTGAACACGCCACTCTAGGGTACATATAGCAGTGCCTTTTCTGGGCTTGGGGTCTTTCCGCTTCTGCTGATACAAGAATAAAGCCTCGCTGTGGTAACCACCCGAACACTGCCTCATGTGCCTCTTTCGCGGGCGAAGGGGACACGGAGGGGCTCAGAACACTCAAGGTTTTACAAAGGACCCTCCAAATGCCATTAGTGATACATTTACACAGTAACATTACTCAAACCTCCTTCTTGTTAGTAGAAGTAACCATAAATTCCTATGCTAAGCATCTTTGTTAATAATGGACAGGGCATAGGAGAGAATGGCTAGACATGTTTTCTGAGGCCTCTCATTCTGTTTACTCAGTTGTAAATTTCATGAAGCATATGAAAAGACTGTTTACTGGCCAGGACACTGACTATGCCCTGTAAAAGATACTAAGATGAATCTGAGACCAAACTAGGAAGATGCAAATTTTACACAGTAATAGTTCTATATAACGTGATAAAGTTAAGAAATGTCAAAGTGTGGTCAATGGCTATACACTTTGTCACAAATATTGTAGTGTTGCCTAGTGGTCCTCAAATACCCTGATTAATTTCTTTTAGCAATCTCCTGTCTTTGTAAACACCTCAAAATTCCTCTTACTCTTAGCTATGGATGTTTCTCATTCATCATACAAAATAGAAAACAAAACACTGTATATCCTGTCTTCTAATTGACTCTCTATGTCCCTGTATTCTCTTTCAGTGTCCCTGTACCTGCCTTGTTGAGCTCCTAACTTTGCTTAGACTTCACCCCTGGTCTGTTTAAGACCATGTTCTAATGTTATCCCATCTCTCTTGTAAAAGTTTTTTTTTTTTTTTCCAAATTGAGCATTTCCACTGACACACAAATATGTTTTAATACTTTCTATATTTTAAACAACCAAAACCCCCAAGCCCCACATCCATAACATTTTGTCTTCCTTTAGTTACTAATTCAGTGTTTTATTTATATTGGCAATAACCTGGGAAGTAATTTTTTTAACTTCTATTGCAATCTGAGAGTTCTCTTTCATGCTCCTTTCCTGCAGCATCAGAGACCTCCACTTCCCACCTTATTGTCATAGATTTTGTATTAAAAGCACTAGAGATTCCATTCTTAAAACCAATAGTTAATTCTTCTCCATATCTTATTAGTCTTGCTAACATTTATTCTGGTTCACTAAGTCCCTGGTGGAAACCTTTTCTTCTCTTTTTGCTATCACTTCCTGGCTTATCTCATGCTTCCTTGTCTTAAATTAATTTTTAAATTTTGAGTGGCTATTATACCTGTATGTGTGTGTAACTATTCTCACCTTATTCTTTTGATGCAGAAAAATTCAAAGTAATATAACTGATTGCTAATACATTTTTCTAGGACATGTTAAGTCATAAAAAGTAGAATTTAGCTAAGAAAGCACTGCTTCTAAAATGCTGTAATGATAAGTAGTATGCTAAACACCCTATTAGGGATGAGCAAAATTTATCATGTCATCATGTCAGGATGTAAACATTTGTTCACCAGGATTGACCAGCCATTAGGTCCATCCCCAAAGAACATGCCTTTATCAGGTAGCTCAAAGGAATAGCACAGAGTTACAGCCACCTGGGCTGCTATTAACAGCCTCTTTGCTCTTAACAGAAAAAGCGTAATTCTGCCAGGTGGTCAAGATGACTTCAGAGAACAACTATTTGGGAAACAAAACAAACAACAAAACCTCAACAACAACAAACCACTGAAAAACTTAAATTTCTGGCAGTATCTTCACTCTGAAAATTCCTCATTTATACAAGAGGTCAAACTGTCTGTGTTTAATTGCTCAAAGTATAACCTGAGGTTGAGACCTAAAGGATGACAGTGTATAAGGAGTGCACAAGCCTTAGGTGTATGAATATAAATCAGTAAAGCCTTCTGTTCCAGGATAGCTCCTCTTTGGGCATTCGACAGAGCCAGACAAGCACTATAAAGAGCGTTTCTGTTTATTAGTCTCTAAACCTGTAGAGTAATTCCTCACTGGAAAGACATACTTCTATTAAACTTTGACTTTAGATGTCATTTTGTATTAGCTCATGTAGGACTCTGGATGATGCATTTTCTTGCCTGAGGAGGTGAAAGAATAGTGCCCGGCTTCCAGCTGTGAAAGCATATTGCAGAGAATAACATCCTTCCCTTTCCTAGGGCTGATTTTTGGCAACCTCAGTTCTTGTTTCAGACTGTGCTTTATTTCAGGGGTAACAATGTGGGAACTAATTTTAACATCCAGACATATCAAAGAAGAACCAAGAAAGTTGGTGTTGGGGGAAGACAAATATTATGGAATAGCTACGTTTCCTCATATAAATTGCAGCAATCAGAACCACCTGGCTGCATTAAATGGTAACTGGTAATTGATTATCTCAGTTGGAAAAGAGGCTTTACTCTTGGGGAAACAGACAACAAGCTTTTAATAGTGAAATGATGATATTATAGAATTAATATGTCTTTACAGTGAGAAATCACTCCAGCTCTTAGAGAATAATAAAGGAAAAGTTCTTTAATAATAGTGCAAGTCTGATTCTAGCTAATGCACAAATGGGAACCAAGCCCTAAACAGAAATTCCTCTCAACTTATATGACTCCAAGTTATACTTTGAGCAGTTAATTTCTGTCTTCATGGAGACAGAAATTCCAATATTTGGTTGTTAACACAAATGAGGATATGTGGAATATCGCCATAGTTACTCTGAGACAGATCATGGCTACTTTTCTTAGGCAGCTATTAATCTTTCTAGATGGGAGAATCACTCTCTTCCCTGTAAGAGAACCCAGATTTTATGACAGAGAGGCCTTAATGGTTCTGATGATGGCCCTAATGGCCAGTGTGAGCCAGAGTCTTCTTCTGTAATGGGAATAGTGAAAAATCTTAGTGAAAAAATATTATCAGTAAACTTAAGATTTTTTAAAAACACTCTTTTCCCCTTTTATTGAAAAGAGTTTCTTTCTTATACAATATTTCCAGATTATAGCTTCCCCCTCCCTCTAGTCTTCACCTCCCCTCCCCTTCAGATCCATACCATTTCTAACTCTCCTTAGGAAAAAAACAAAACTACTTCTAGAGATAACAATGAAATATGACAAAATAAAATACAATGAAATGAAACAAATACTATATTAAAGTTGGGCATGGCAATACAACAGGTGGAAAAGGGTTCCAAAATTAGGGCACAAAAGTCAGAGACCCACTCACTCTCACAATCAAGAGTCCCATAAAACACTAACATAAGAGCTATAGTATATATGCACAGGACCTAGAGCAGACCAATGTAGGTCCTCTGCTTGCTGCTTAAATCACTGGGAACTCACATGTACCTTGCTTAGTTGTTTTAGAGGGCCTTGTTCTCCTGGTGTCTTCCATTCCTTCTGGTTCCTATACTGTTTCTACCACCTCTTTCCTGGGATTCACTCAGCTCTGAGGGCATGGATTTACTGTAGACATCTTATTTAGATTCTCTCTCCCTTCTAGAGGTCCCAGGTTCAAATCTAAGCACCCATATGGCAGTTCACAACCGTCTATAACTCCTCTTGCAAAGGATCCAACACTCACTCTCATGCAGGCATATAAACAAGCAAAACATTAATACACATAAAATGAAAATATGTAAATTATAGGCTTGCTCTAGACATGGTGTCTGGTTGTGGGTCTCTGCATCTGCTCCCATCTGTTACAGGAAGAAATCTCTCTGATGACAATTGGAAAAGCTGTTGCCTCCAGAAGCTAGAATAACTGAAATGCCTTTCAAGAGAAGAATGGATAATGAATATGTGGGATATTTACACAAGGGAATAGTACTCAGTTGTTAAAAAATCACAAAATTTGCAAGCAAATGTTTAGAACCAGAAGAAAATCATTCTGAGTAACATCAGTGCCTTATTCAGTTATCAAAGACTTTCTAGAATTTAATGAAAATGAAGGTAGAGCATATCTAAAATTATGGGACACAATGAAATCAGTGCAAAGAAGAAAATTCATAGCACTGAGTACCTTAATAAAGAAATTGGAGAGATCCTACTCTACCAACTTAACAGCATCTGAAAGCTTTAGAATAAAAAGAAACAAACACATTCAAAAGGGGGAGACAGCAAAAATAATCAAACTCAGAGGTGAAATCAACCAAATAGAAACAAAGAGAACTATACAAAGAAACAACAAAACTCTGGGATGGTTCTTTGAGAAAATCAACAAGTAGATAAACCCTTAAACAAACTCATTAAAGAGTATAGGGACGATATCCTAATTAACAAAAGCAAAAATGAAAACAGAGACATAAAAACAGAAACTGAGGAATGCCAAAAATTATCAGATTCTACTACAAAAGCCTATATAAAACAAAACTGGAAAGTCTAGATGAAATGGATAATTTTCTAGACAGATACCAGGTATCAAAGTTAAAACAGGACCAGATAAACTATCTAAACAGTCTTATAACCCCTAAGGAAACAGAAACAGTCATTAAAAAGTCATTAAATATATATATATATATATATATATATATATATATATATATGGCTGGGGCCAGATGGTTTTAGTGCAGAATTCTATCAGAGCTTCAAGATAATATGAGTTAATACCAATATTTTTCAAACTATTCCACCAAATACAAACAGAAGGAACATTATGTAGTTCATTCTATGAAGCCACAGCTACAGCTACTCTGATACCTAAGCCACACAAAGACCCAATAAAGAAAGAAAATGTCAAATCAATCTCCTTATGAATATCTATGCAAAAATACTCAATAAAATTCTCACAAACCAAATCCAAGAACACATCAAAAACCATCATTCACCAAAATCAAGTAGGTTTTATCCCAGGGACAAAGGAATGGTACAATATAGGGAAATTCGTCAAGTTAATCATATATATATATATATATATATATATATATATATATATATATATAACCTTAGAGAAAAAAATCACATGATCATCTTATTAGATACTGAAAAAGCCTTCCAAAAATATGGCACAGGGGAAAGTTTCCTGAAAAGAGCACCAAAGCCTCAGAGTCTAAAATCAACAACTGACATATGGTACCTTGTGTAACTGAGGTAAAGGACACTGTCAATAGGACAAAATGGCAACCTACCAATTGGGAAAAGATCTTTATCAACCCTATATCTGATAGAGGGCTAATATCCAAAATACACAAAGAATTCAAGAAGTTAGACTCCAGTAATCCAAATAACCCTATTAAAAATGGGGTACAGAGCAAAACAAAGAATTATCAACTGAAGAATTTTGAATGGTTGAGAAGCGCTTAAAGAAATGTTTAATGTCCTTAGTTATCATAAAAATGCAAATCAAAACAATCCTGAGATTCTACATTACACCAATCAAAATGGCTAAGCTAAAAAACTCAGGCGACAGCAGATGCTGGCGAGGATGTGGACAAAGAGAGACACAACCCCATTGCTGGTGGGATTGTAAACTGGTACATCCACTTTTCAAATCAATCTGGCAGCTCCTCAGAAAACTGAAAATAGCTCTACCTGAAGACTCAGCAATACTACTCCTGGGCATATACCCAAAAGATGCTCCAACTTATAACAACCAGATGTGCTCCACTATATTCATAACAGTAACAGCCTTATTTATAATAGAAATTGGAAACAACCCAGATGTCCTTCAACGGAAGAATGGATACAGTTAATGTGGTACATTTACACAATGTAATACTACACAGCTATTAAAAATGATGAGTTCTCAAAGATTGTAGGCAAATGGATGGAACTAGAAAATATCATCCTGTGAGGTAACCCAGACCCAAAATGATATGCAATATATGTACTCACTAATAAGTAGATATTAGCCCCAAAGATAAGAATACTCACAATACAACTCACAAACCGTATGAAACTTAACAACAAAAAAGGTCAAAATCTGAATGTTTCAAACCCACTTGGAAGGGGAAACAAAATAATCACTGGAGGTAGAGGGAGGGAAAGACCAGGGTAGGAGAGGGAAGGAGGAGGGGGAAAGAGGGGAGGCAGGATCCGGTATGGGAAGAGACAGGAGATAAGTCCAGAGGGCCAGAAGAATGAATAGAAGTATGTAGCAGTGGGCTGGGGGTGGGGGGGACTTGGGAAACCACTAGAAAGTTCCAGGACCCAATGGGAATGACAGAAACCAAAATATACAACAGCAGGGAGATAGAACCTGTAGAGACCACCTCCTGTAGATAGACATAGCCCCCAGTGGAGGGATGGGGCCACCCATGTATCTAAAAATCTTTTAACCCAGAATTCTCCCTGTCTAAAGGAAATGTAGAGACAAAAAAGGGAGCAGAGGCTGAAGGGAAGGCCTTCCAGAGACCGTTCCACCATGAGATCCATTCCATCAGCAGACACCAAAGCCCCATATGATACTATTGCTGGTGCCAAGATGTGCTTGTAGACAGGAGCCTGGTATGACAGTTCTCTGAAAGGCTCTGCCAGCACCTGACTAAGACAGATGCAGATACAATGAACCACTGGACTGACCCTGGGGACCCCAGTGAAAAAGTTAAGGGAAGGGCTGAAGGAGCTATAGGGGATTGCAACCCCATAGGAAGAACAATAGTATCAATTAACCAGACCCCTCAGAACTCCCAGAGACTAAACTGACAACCAAAGAGTATACATGAGTCATTGCTCCATGTCTCCTGCTACATATGTAGCAGAAAAATGCCTCATCTTGAATCAGTGGGAGGGGAGGTACTTGGTCCTGTGGAGGCTTGATGCACCACAGAAGGGGGATGCTAGAGGGGTGAGGCAGGAGTGGGTGGGTTGGTGGGTGGGGGAGCACCCTCTTAGAGGCAAAAGTGAGGGTGATGGAGTCAGTGGGTCATAGAGGGAAAACCAGGAAGGCAGACAACATTTGAAATGTAAACATATAAAATGATTAATCAATACAAATAATAAAGAAAAAAAGAAAGTGGAGATAGCTCCTAAGTGGTCCATGTACAGCCTCAGATTTTTTTTAAAAAAAGTAAGAATACAGAGAGAGAGAGAGAGGGAGAGAGAGAGAGAGGGAGAGAGAGAGAGAGAGAGAGAGAGAGAGAGAGAGAGAGAGAGAGAGAGAGAGAGAGAGAGAGAGAGAATACCTACCTGTTTGGTATCTGATTTTGTCTCCCATTAATTTTATACTTAAATATTCTTTTCAATTTTTAATAATAACTCTTACAGTAAAACATGGATTTTATTATTTTTAAAGGAATTTGATGTATGTTAGTATGGCTAAAAATAGAAAACTGTGTATTTTAAAATAAACTATACGACAAATAACTACAAATCAAATTTAGGAGAGTACATTGTGTGACAGTTACTCATGGTGCAGCTATTAGAGTTGATAACAGTTATACAATTTATAAAGAATGATAACAATTACTGTCATCATAGTATATGAATTTTAAATTAAGGAAAATATTTAGTTCTATTGTGCAGTCATTTGTAGAAGAATTCATGCCGTGGACTGGTTTACTCTTATTTAGAAAATCAGTGCACTACATTAAAAGTATAAATGATTTATTTTTCTAGTGCTTGTCCATCACATTTTACAAATGAATCTAGCACATATGGAAGGACTTAGAGGAAACAAAGATTCAGTGCCTGTTCATAAAGTGCTGATGGGCACCACATGAAGTTCTCTCACACTGGCATCTTCAATGGATACCTCTGGTTAGTCCCAGGAAGAAAACTTTATTTTTTATTAATTTATTTACCATCTGTATTTCTTTATTTTTAGTATTCCAATACAAAGTTTCTTTGTGTAGTCCTGACTGTCCTAGAACTTGCTTTGTAGTCAGGTTAGCCTTGAATTCAGAGATCGCCCCCCTGCCACCTTCAGTACTGGAATTTAAGGATTATACCTCCACTGCCCAGCTACGGGAAGGTTTTATATTCAGGTGAGACATTGCTTTTAGAGTTAAGTTACTAAAGAAAGACACAACTGTTCTGATTTTCTGAAAGCTTTGTATTTTATAAGTTTCTCTGTGTTACTACTTACTCCATTTTCTGAGGTCAAGGAGATATTTACCGTGTGAGAGTAGAATGAGAATATCATGAATGATGACATGAGGACATGTGTGGTCATTTTAGGCTGGAGGATGGAGAAAAGCATATACTGTGAGTCTATGTCATGTGTGTGCATGGGAGTCTTTTGTCATTGCAATTAAATTAAGTTTGGGGAGTTTTTGAAATATGTGAGTCCTGTATTTGTTTTTGTTGCGATTCAAAATAAACAAACAAAACAAAAAACCACTTATGGCAAATTGCTACAGACTACTCAGAAAATAAATATGCCACAAATTAGGAAATCAATAGTAGCAGTTGGTTGATTGTGAGTTGAAGAAAAAAAAAAAAAAAGGCATTCCTAATGGCAATTCTCCCTCTCTAGCTGTTTTGGCTGCAGAGGAGCAATTTCGTTTGATTTTAAAGTTGCTACTTAGGAACCCTTCGCTCTGAATCACATTTACTGTACACAAGTGTCACAGTTTGTGGTAATTTGTTATAGTAGGCTACAGGATAGGTAAAACACCAAATGTAAGTGATATAAAAATATGTTCCCTACCCCCAGTGAAAATTCATTCTCCAAAATCAAGAAAACTAAGAGAAGTTTCATTAATGATAGTGCGAGTCTGTCCCTGGCTGATGCCCAAAGAAGAGCCACCTTGCATGGGAGATTTTGTTAGTTTATATGGATCCTTGTCTAGATTACACTTAGAGTAAATTAAACAGAAAGGAGACTGCAAGCCTGGCCATATAGGCATATGGAAGATTTATACAGAAATGATATTGTAAGAATTAGTTCTTAACTACAACCAATCATTTGTTTGTTTTACCCAGGGTTATAACCCAGGGTCATCTTGCCTACTTGGCAGAGCTATGCTTTCCTGAAAAGAATACAGGGGACTTAATGGACGAGCAGGAATTAATGATGGTTGGTAGCCCTGCACTAGTGCTTTAAGCTGCCCCTTAGAGTCACCAACATGACATAGAGGTCAGCCTAATGGCTCATTCAGGGGTTTCCTCCTTATGTTATGGGACTAGAGCCTGACTGGAGATAAAAGTTCTATGAACAGCCAGAAGAACATTTTCTTCTCAGCAACCCTAAGCTTTAAATATGGTATGAAATTTTCATTTCTACTATTTCTACCAACTTTTGATAATATTAATTATCTCCACTCATATTGGAGTCAGTACTCCTTTAGCTAAATTCTGTTTGTGTAACTTAATATTTCCTAAGCAAGTTGGCTAGTGAATCCTATAGTATCAAGTTATTACTTCAAGTAATACTATTTGACTCACTAATTTTAGTATACACTAGTGGAATTTGCCCTGACAATTTTCTCTCTGGTTCCCAGTAGTGATGTTTTGGTTAACTCATGGTTGAAAAAACAACTAAGAACATATGAGAATTCTGGCATAGGACAGAAGTAGTTATATTCAACAGTTAGTCTCAGGACTATATTGCATAAACTCACAGTATTCTCTCTTAAACAACATCTAGAAGTTTATTTCCATATCTGGATGGCATCCAATTGCACTGGAGTACTGAGCACTACAAAGGTGCTTAATGGTCTCAAGAGATGTGTCACCCTTCAGTGAGTGTGTTTGTTTGCATGCTCATATTAAGCCCCCACAGCACATGTGGGTTCAGGACTAAACCACAGCCTTAAATAGACACGTTCAGCACAACACAGTTTCTCAACAAATTTTATAGCCTCATTCCCAATTCCAGCTGTCAGTTTACAGCTTTCCAGGTTGAAATCTTAAATCTAAAACATGCCACACATTTACAGTTGGTAACTGCCCTAATCTTTTTTTGTAAATTTCTGCCTGTGGTTTTAAAAACATAGTAACTTGCTGGCAAGTGACAATGCTTCTCTATGCCAGCCCAACTTTACTTCTGCAGCTAACAAATCAGTCTTCAATTATTCATGCACATCACCAAGGTCTAGGCTTTGATTGACAGCCATTGATTTTAAGGACCTGCAATTCTTTTGTACTGCAGCAAAACTTGTCACCTGATTCTTTCTACTCTTTTCAAATGTAAAATTAAAACTTGAAGCATTAAAAAAAAAAAAGAAAGAAAAAGTTCCACCTTCTTTTAGAATCTCTGTGAGAGGTGAGCACAGATTAAAATGCATTCAGTCCTTGTTGCCATGGCCTGTTCTGCAGGACAGCTGCTTCCTCAAATTAACAGCTTCAAACTTTTCTATTAAATGCAGAGTGTGTTCTTTTCTGCATCTGTTTTATACTTGCAGAATATTTTTTTTTTTACCCAGAAACATAGCACCTCTGGCAAGTGATCACATCCAAAGACCATCTAGATCTGTGTGATCTAGCTGGAATCCTAGGAGACAGAGGCAAGCAGATCTCTGAGTTCAAGGTCAACCTGGTATAGAGCAAGTTTCAGGTAAAGAAAAACTTAGATCCAGGACTGGTGGTACACTCCTTTAATCCTAGCTCTCAGAAGTCAAAGGCAGGCAGATCTGGGTTCATTCAGTTAGTCAGCTCAGTGCAATTCAAAGTTAAAGAGTTCAGAATCAGAACAGTTGAATGAAAGCACTGGAATTGAGTTCAGGTCAGTTTTGATCAGCCAGTTGAGTTCTGATTATGCAGTTCAGCTAAGTAGGAAGTTGAGGTATTGGCAGTTCGGTGGGTGGCAGTACAGATTGTGGAGTTTAGAGGCAGTTTGGACTGGGACAGTTTGACAGAGATAGGTTCCAAGGAAATAAAGGAGCCAGAAAATTAGCACAAATTGCCAGTTAGTTTAAAGCCAAACAGTAATTCAGTCAGAAGCCAAGAGAAACTGAGGACCCTTTTAATCATATTTTGTCTCCACTTAGAAAGTAGGCCATAAACCATTTCCTACTCATCTTAAGTGTAAGATACTTTTTTTTCCACAACTGATCTGCCTGTCCAGGTTGCTCTGAGGCTACAAGCTGCAGTCTCCCATTTAATACCTCATAGTAAAACAGCACTAGGAGGCTAAGCAAAGTAACCTTTGTTCAACCTCAGCAGAAATTGTGTGGCTCTAAGCTAAAGTCTCCAAAAGAAAAAGTGAAGGAGGCCTGTTCTCAGCATCTGTGCTTTTAGACAATTTTCACAGGACTTTCAGAGTCATTTCACATGGTAAAAAGTTCATTATAGGTTTGTATATAAATTGTATATATAAAAGGTCATAAATTAAATAAGAGGTTTATAATAGAAAATGTCTACATGCACATCCATTAGGAGTAATTATCTGGCTAAGCATTCATTATTTCTTACTACCTTGCAGGTTCATGGAGAGTTAAAAAAAAAATAACTAAGTAATCTGTAAAGTTTTGTGCAGATAAATCCAGTCAATATTTTATCTACTGACCTCACTCCTGTTGTACATATCTTTAGCTCCTTCTTTATTACACCAAGTCCTTCTAATAGCTACTACTACAAACTATCAAAACTATTTACAATGACTTAATAATGCAAGTTAATAGTCAGATAGTCAAACTCATTGTCATATTGGATTCTAATTTAGTTAATTACAGTGAAGTGTCTTCAAGGTTATTCAAATAGTAAACAGCTAAAAATAAACAATGTTTGACAATTCAGTTCTGTTATTATAGCACAACTTCAAAAGCATCAGAAGTCCACAGAATATGGCATTTAAAATCATTTAATTGTTAACAGTTCTTTTGATGGCATCTCATGTCTGCTCCTGACAGCATCCCCATCCCACTTGAAGTCAAGAGCTGAGCATTAATACCTCCATGTGGAGTTACTTCAGTTGTAGCAAGCTAATGACTGGGCAAGAAATGCCCTAATGTCATCTGAGACATAATATCTAAAAAGGACAAACAGAGGCAGGATAGTCAATTGTTAAGCTCTACCAATACAGGGTAAACTTCTCCTTTATAATTCCTGTTTCACTTAAAGTCTAAAGATGTTCTGGGTCAGAAGACTGAATACAGATTCTTTGACATTATAAAGACTATTAGAGACTGTCCAGGAAGTCAGATGTCTTTGTCAATTGTTTAAGTTTTAGAAGATGTGTCTTTGTGCTTCTTGCATATTCAGGTAATATTTAATTGCTTCTTAAGTCTCTAAAGGGGTTGAAGACTACTGATAGCCGTTTTTGATGTGAAAGTTGTTCCTCAAGGTTCTGAAGAAGGTAGGAGTCAAATTTGTGAGTAGATGTGATGATAGTAGAGCCAAAAGCTGAGCATTTATTCTGTATCACAAGGGCTAAAGGAATGAAAGTTTGCATCCTTATAAAATGGCAGCTATTTAGATCTGAGAGAATTCAATGAGAATTCAGTATATATCTAAATAAGAGTAAAAACCCATTATTTAAGATATAAAAGTATAATAAAGAGGTAGGAATGAATCATTCAAATTAATAAGTCAATTTACCTTTTCTATTTTGCCTGTTTTCTTTCTCACCTGTTTAGTGATCTTAATTTTAAATTACCACTTTATAATAGAGCAAACACACCTAAAATATTGGTAGCATCATTCCATGGGCTGGAACCCCTGGCTGAATAAAAACTAAGAGAATTGACTGAATACCAACAATCATCTCTCCTTCCTCACTGTGAAAACAATGTGATCAACTACCTCTATTTTTGCTCCCATCCTTCCCCATCATTATGATTCATACCCTCAAATTGTATACACAGCTATTCTTTTGCTTCCTTCACATTCTTTTTCCAGGTATTTGTTAGAGAAAGTAACCAATGAAGAAAATTTGTGTTACAGAATATTTGAATCTGTTTCTAGTTATATCGTGGCGCAGCCCCTAGCATATAACTTTAATCCCTTTGGTTGAAATACAGACATGTTCTTAGTATTCACTTTTAATCCAAAACTATGAAGGTAAATTTAGTTTGTAGAAGAAAGTACCCGTGTTTAAAAGTGATGTCTAATTGAGTGGCAGACAAAGCAATGAATCAGAGATAGATTTGACAGAATAAGGAATTCAGATGACCATAATGCTGAGGGAAATGCAGACACTGGTGGCCCAGCTCATGTAGTTTCAGAAGGAAACAAAGACTATCAGGATCTGTGCTTAAAGCCATTAATCATATTCTGACAGAGAACTTGGCTTCTTTCTGTCGATGTTCTAAGAACTCAATAAAGCTGAATGGAAAAGCAATGAAATAATTTGTTTGGCAGAGGAAATCTCAAGACATGGTAGCATTCAGTCAGAAGAATCAGGAGTCTTCAGTGGCTCTTATCTAAGTTAAAAGAGATAATAAATAACAACAAACAAAGACAGAAACGATGTTCAATGTAGTGAAGAATGAAACATGAAAAATTTAAAATTGTAGGCAAGAAGGCTGTCAAAATAGCTTTTGTTTAAAAAAAAAATAGCTGCCACAGGCCACAGGTGTCAGAAAACCAGGTAGATCAGATGCCCAAGTACCTTTCCCAATCTCTAGCTTCCAAAAGACTCAATCCTCAATTGTCTTTCCCCACATCACTATGTTCCAGCTCCTAAATTTTGCAGATTAACTCTGCCCAACCACTGGCCATACCTACTAGAAGACCAGGTATGTTGCCTACACACAAACCTCCTCCAGGCTCTCAGTTCCCACCCCCCAGACTATATACTCAATCCCCCATTCCTTCTTTATTATCATTCCCCATTTCTAACATGGGCAGAGACTCATGTTGAACCAGAATTTGCACCAGCTACCAGTAATCTAGGTAGGATACACACCCTCAAGCCTCCTCTACTGTCTTACTGCAACCCCAACAGTATCCCCAATACCATCTCCTTTCCCAGCCCCAACTCAGACAAAAATCTCCTTCTACACCAATAGCCATACTAGCCACTATAACTCCAACTCCCAATTTCGATATAGACTTTCTGCTAGATCATATGTCACACATGCAGCCAAAACTCCCAGGACACACAGAGCAGAAGATCAAAAAGAAAATAAACCAAGGAAAAAGAGAGACATCTAACAAAAACAAACTCAGAAATCATTACCTAGACCTATAATCAACCCAAACCCAGATGCCTAGACACCAGCATAAGAACACATTCAGTAACAGTCAGGGAAATATGTTAATGCCAGAGCCCAGATGTTACACTACAGCAAGCTCTTAATATTTCAATACAGCTGAAACACACAAGACCATAAAATATGAGTGCAGCCATGAGTATAAAAGGAATAATCTCAAACAAGCAAAATCAAAAAAGAAACACAAGCACACCATAACAACCATCAGCACCACCATGACTACCATGACCAACAAACAAACAATTACAATGATTGGTCATTGTTATAGCTCAATATCAGTGATCTCAATGCTACCCCCCAAAAGAGACAGACAAATAGAATGGGTAGGAAAACAGGATTCATCCAACTGCTGCATCCAAGAAATACATCTCAACATCAAGTATAGATATTAACACATGGTAATAGATTGAAAAAGGATAGCCTAAGCAAATAGAACTAAGAAGCAAACTGTGTAGCTATCTCATAAAATAGACTGTGAATACAAACCAATCAGAAGAGATGGGGAAGAACACTACATACTCATCAGACAAAAAAGTCCACCAAGATGACATTTCAATTATTAACATCTATGCCACAAACACAGAAATGTCCAATTTGCCAAAGAAACATTACTATAGAAAAATCACATGTAGATATTGACCCTCACATATTGATAGTGGGAGATTCCAATAACCAACTCTCACCAATAGATAACACAAAGAAATTCTGGAGCTAACAGATGGTATAAACAAAATGGACCTAACAGATATGTACAGAAAATTATTTCACCAAGCACAATAGAAAAAACTTTCTTCTCAGCTCTCAGTATCTTAAAATAACAGCACACCTGAACTCACTGGAACAACAAGAAACAAGCATACCCAAGAGGAATAGACAGCAGGAAACAATCAAATTGAAATAAAGCCCATGCCCAACACTGCCCAGATAGCTGGAGTAGTTTCTCTCTCTCCCCCTATCTCTCTCTCCTCTCTCTCTCTCTCTCTCTCTCTCTCTCTCTCTCTCTCTCTCTCTCTTTTTCTCTCTCTCTCTCACTTTTGCTCTCGTATACACACACACATGCGCGCACACACCACACACACACACGTCAGTAAAATGATTCCTAATGATATTTTGCTATATTAATATACTATCAATAGCCCAAAAGTCATGAGAGGGGCTTCATATGGAAGCTTAACAGAATTGGTAAAGCATTGGATCTAGAGGAGAGAAAAAGTAGAAGGAAAGGGGTGAGTGCAGGGGCATTTCATACTCCTGTGTGCTCAGAATTGTAGGGCAGTTTTCTGCCTTAGGCTTCATAATTTGCTATTATTAAAATTGTCAGTGTCTTACATTATGTCCAAAGTTTTATGAGATCAGAGATAGCTTGTATAGTGTTAGTTCAACTGCTATGTGCATAAGCTCTAAATTAAAATCTGCTTATCAATTTGCAATGCACTAGATGTGATATAAAAACAGCCAACGTGCTTTAACAGATATTATATCATATAGAAGAATTGAGAGTTAAGTAAACTAAGGCTGTTTACAGTAATTCCACAGAGATAGGGAATCTGAGACTGGTCCTTATCTGGTCATGATTAGCATATGGTACAAGGTGGCTATTGCACCTCAGCCAGTTTTTTTTTTCTATCTTGTTCTATGCAGTTGTTCTTTCGTTTTCATTCTGTATTTTTATATAAAGACAAAAGGTCTAGAACTCTTGTTCTCATCCAACAGGAGCTTTGAGGGCATTCTATGATGCCCAGTTACATAATAAAATCAAATGTAACCCTACTATAATACCTTCACATTCAAGAACATGTTGCTTCAGCATGTTTAATGGACAACTTCTCATAAAATCAACAATAAACTTTGTGCAAAGAGAAATTATTTGGGCTATTTTATAAGATTCTTTGTTTTTTAAAAACGGATACTACTACGGAAAACTAATGTAGCATGTAGCAATGAGTCTTTGTATTATCAGAGTTCTGTTTTATAAGTGTATTTTAAGGTTCTCTGATCCTCTTTGATGAGCTAGCTAAAACTTTATTTATTATCTTTTAATTGGAAGTAAAGTTTTATTTTGTTACACAAAAATAGCCAAAGCCATGAATTGCTATTTTGTTAGGAAAAAAAAAAGTGACAGACATGATGTTAAATCTGATTTTATCTCATGAGCCTTTGCAAATGCAACCTAAATTCCTTATCTTTCTAATTTTCCTTCTAATTAAGTTTCCCAGCCATGAGATTATGTGCATTAAGTTTACTAATTAACTTCACAGCAAGAGAATCCATAATCTTAATGATTTTTGCTGGTGTTCTGTTTGTTCTACACACTGCTGTTCTAGAATGACCTTATGTTCAATTTCCTCCATCAAGAGTTCCACCTCTATATTTGAATTTCCTTTAAAAATGCACAGCCGCACATCTCCCAGGAAGCCATTTGAGCTTTTCCTGGGAGGCAGCCAGCTGCTTTCATTAACATTAGCATCCATGCCCTACCCTCAGCAGCTCAAGGTTTTCAGTTGGTGGCTAAACTCTCTCTTACTAAAATCATTACAGGTTTACTGAGAAAAATAATGCCACCTGTGTAGAAGAGGAAGAGGAAGAGGAAGAGGAAGAGGAAGAGGAAGAGGAAGAGGAAGAGGAAGAAGAAGAAGAAGAAGAAGAAGAAGAAGAAGAAGAAGAAGAAGAAGAAGAAGAAGAAGAAGAAGAAGAAGAAGAAGAAGAAGAAGAAGAAGAAGAAGAAGAAGAAGAAGAAAGAAAGAAGTTAAGAGACCAGGCAGCTTTAGAGGTTATCATCTCAGCAGGCTCCTAAGAAGTCAAATTATGGGGACAGCACCTCAAGTGTCTCTCAACGTTCAGTTAGTTGAACATGATAATGTGCTCCTGGCATACTCTATCCCCCACCAACATAATGGCAAATACATGACAGTGTGAGAAGAGCAGAAGACCTTCAAAGTCACAAGCCACAAGTCAGAGGCCACAAGTGTGCTTTGCTGTGGCTAAAATGACTCTGGAAAGCAAATGTGGACCACTCAGTTTAGACAGCAAATGTTGATACTGAATGATGAAGAAGTAAATCAACTGGACAGGGAGATTCCACACGGAAGTATCGGGAATCGCATTATTCAAAACATAACATCATTTTTTTATGTTTCTAAATTGGTGACTCAGGAAAATGTGTATGTTATTCAAAGAATTGCTCTCTTATTTATGGAGAGAGTGGACAACCTTGTCTTATTCCTGACTTAATTGCCTTACCTCGAGTTTCTGTCCATGTAAGTTGATCTTGGTTACAGGCTTTCTGTAACTGTCTTTATTATGTGTTATCTACAGAGAAAAGTATTTACCTCCTTTAGATTTTTCAATTTGGTGGAGTACAAGTTTTTAAAACATGTCTTAGAATTCTCTGGATTTCCTCAGTGTCTGTTTTTCTGTCCCTCTTTTCATTTCTGATTTTGTTAAATGGATGTCGTCTCTCTGCCTTTTAGTTAATTTGGATAAGAGTTTGTTTATCTTGTTGATTTTCTCAAAGAACTGACTTTCTTCAGTCTTTGTATTGTTTTGGTTTTTTTTTTTTGTTTCCATCTTATTGATTGGAGCCCTTGAGTTTGATTATTTCTTGCAATCAACTCCTCTTGGCTGTGATTTCTTCTTTTTGTTCTAGGGATTTCAGGAGTGCTGTTATGCTGCTAATATGAGAGCTCTCCAATATGTTCACGCAAGCACTTAGTATTATGAACTTGCCACTTAAAACCACAGTCATTGTGTTCCATAAATTTTAGTGTGTTTTGTATCCATTATATTCAAATGTAGAAAGTCATTAATTACTTTCTGAACTGACCCATTTTTTTATTCAAAAGAGATTTATTCATTTTCCAGAAGTTTATAAGATTTCTGTTGTTTCTTCATAGATCTTGTAAGGAAAGAGGAATACAATAGTTATAGAGAAATTGTGGTATGTTGGAACAATATTTATTTTATATCCTTGTCTATGATCAATTTTGGTGAAAGTTCCATGAAATGCTAAGAAGAAAGTATATTCTTGGCTCTGAGCAGCCTGCTATCCCAGAGAGAGCTCCATTCTCCTGACATCCCTCCTCTATCTTCATCATTAGGCTTCAGATCCTGAGTCATGCATGTAAGCTTCCCTTCCCCACCCATCTTCTCTGCTCTTCGAGCCCTCTGTACCAAGCCAAGCTACCCTGAGCAGCCTGCTAGCCCAGGGGGACATTCATTCTCCTGCCACCTCTCCTCCCACTTTCATCAGATCTAAGATTCTGAACCATACAGGTAAGCTTCCCTTCCCCCATCCATCTTCTCTGCTCTCTGAGCCCTCTGGGTCAAGCCAAGCTGCCCTGAGCAGTCTGCTATCTCAGGGGGACCTCCATTCTCCTGGCACTGTTCTACCCACCTTCACCAGAACAGAGGGTACTGAACCATACAGACCTGGATATGCATCAGAGGACTGCTACACTAAGACTATCCAGTTTCAACCTCCTCCCAATACTTACTACAACAAGAACATCCAGAGACCAAAACCATCTGAATGGCTAAAGGACTTTGAAAGAACATGATCAACAAAAGCCAGGGCAACATGACACTTCCAAAGCACCCGGATAGTCTATGTAACACCAGTATAGGAGGAAATATTTTAAAAAGCACCATCCTGAGTTAGCACCTGTGGGACCATGAAAGAATACTTAATTGGCTACATCCTCTGGCCTTTAGGTATCTCATTGATATGGAAATTTCTCAAGGCTGAGGCCTGTAGTCATGCCCTCTACCTGTGGAGGGGCTGGTAGGAGCGTTGCCCTATGTGACTGAACAGTACAGATCAAATGGAGGTCTTAGACCATTTGTCAGGAGTCCGGAATCTGGCGGCATGGTGAGATATGTGCCATCCCTCACAGGCAATGGACACCTGTTGTGTCTCTGGCTATCTCTAAGCCAGTGCTCTAATGGAAACCAAATCATCCTTTCACAGTCCCGCAAGCACCAGCTACTCTCTGGCCCCAGCAACCTTGCTGCCTCCATGGTTAGCCCCATGTAGCAACCCCCCATCCCGTGGTTCTCTTGTTGAGGATTCTGCACACATTCCCAGCCCCAGTAAAATCAAAACTCTAGAGGCCTACAATTTATCAGTCAGATTTATATTAGTAAATTCTCAATTTACAAAATGTCCACACAATGAACTCAAAACTCAATTAAAATAAGCAAGCTACAAAGCTAGATGGGGCAAACACACCCCACTTAATATTTAATTATCTAATTAAGAAATCCCCAATACTTATGGCTTCCAGAACCAGAACTGTGTGGTTCTGGCTCCTCTTCCTCTCCTATAGGTTCTATCTAATTTCTTCCTCTCCTTCCCTTTTTCTCTCCTCTCTGTCTCTCTGCCCTTTTCTCTAAAATTTTCAGCCTGCCTTCCTTTTCCACTGTCCAATCACAGGATTTTACCTTATCTTATACCTGCCCTCACCTGCATATAGACAACATTCTACACACCAGCATATCAAATATGATACCAGCAAGCCCTGGATAGCCTAACACAACTGAAACACAAGGAAATGACTTTAAATCCAATCGTATAATGATGATAGAGGACTTTAAAAAGGAAATGAATAAATCCCTTAAAGAAATACAGGAAAATACAATCAATCAGATAGAGGTCTTTAAAGAGGAAACAAATTCTTTAATGACATACAGAAAAATACAATTAAACAGGAGAAGGAAATAATTAAAACTGCGCAAGACCTGAAAGTGGTAATAGAAGCAATAAGGAAAACACAAACTGAGGTAATTCTAGAGAGGGATTAGTAAAAACTGCTAAGAAGTGGAAGCATATAGAGCGAGTCATTTGAAAAAAGAGAAAAGATTGACTAATAAAAGCAAATATGAAGAAAATTAAAAGAAATGTAAAGTGGGTAATAACATATAAAACTTTGGTTGGTTTGGGACAAGTTCTCACTCTACATAAGGCTAGCTTTGAACTGACAAAGATCTGCCTGTCTTTATCTCCCTATTACTGAGATTAATAGTATGCACCGCCAGGAGTATCAAAAGCATAAATCTTGGATGTAAGACTCAGTCAACAATAGGGAAATTATGCCTGGTATTGAAAACATATTCAACTACCAGGCCTAATGAAGATATGGCTCTTGGAAGAGGACCCTCAACCATCACTTCACTAAATCAGCACAATCCCTAAATGGTTGTCTTTATACTCACAGATTTATGTAGTAGTCCTCATTTCTCATGAAGAAACTTTACTTTGAACAGACAAAGAGCATTATAAAAAAAACCACAACCAATCAAAATTGATAGTTGTGGAGGCCTGTTCTAATGAATGTATTTTCTTCTTTTTTCTCTGCCACAGTTTATTTTTAATTCACATTGTTTATTATTTAATTCATACATCCCAGTCACATCCCCCTCTCTTCTCCTCCCAGCTCTGCCCTTACAAATCCCTCTTCCCATTACCTCCTTCCATTCTTCTCTGATAGGGAGAGCCTCCCTTGGGTAAGACCCCACCTTGGGACATCTACTCCCAGCAGGTCCTAAGCACCTCCTCTCCCATTGAAACTCAATAAGGCAGTCCAGAGAAGGGAGGGGATCCAATGGCAGGCAACAGAATGAGAGACAGTGTCTGCTCCAAGTTTTAGGGAACACATATGAAAACTAACTGCACATCTGTGACAAATGTGGGGGGGGGCACTTAGGTACAGCCCCTGCATACTCTTTTGTTGATATTTAATCTCTGTGAAGCCCCATGGGTTCAGGTTAGTTCTCTCTGTAGGTCTTTGTGTGGAGTCCTTGACCCCTCTGGAACACTCAATTCTATCCCCTACTCTTCCACAAGATTTCCTAAGCTCTGCTTAATGTTTGCCTGTGGGTCTCTGCACCTGTTTCTGTCCACTGCTGGGGGAAGCCTCCTGGGAGACACTTATGCTCTGTATCTATCCGCAAGCATAGCTGTGTATCATTAATAGTGTTGGGGAGTTGGCTCTCTTCTCATGGGATGGTCTCATGTTGGGCCAGTCATTGGCCAGTTCTTCCCTCAGTGTCTGCTCCATTCTTGTAGCTGTGGCTCTTGTAGACAGGACAAATTTTCAGTTGAAAGTTTTGTGGGTGGGTTGATGCCTCCTCTGTCTACTTGAAGTCCTGCTTGGCTACACTAAGTGGTCATTTCTCTATCTCAAGCTGGTGGAGTCTCAGCTGGGTCACCTCTATAGATTCCCTGTAGCCTACCCTGTCCCAAGGTCTCCAGTTAGTTCCAAAGATGTCCCCACCAATTTTCATTCTCACTTCCAGCCCACTCCTACCTCCTTTTGCCCCCACAGCTGGTCACTATCCTCATACCCATCCTCACCACAGCTACCACCCAGTTACTTCTCTCCATCCACCTCTGATGACTATTTTGTTTCCTCCTCTGAGAATCACACATCCTACCTTGGGCCCTCCTTATTACCCAGCTTCTTTGGGTCTGTAAATTGTAGCATGGCTATCCTGCACTTTATGGCTAATGTCCAATTATAAGTAAATACATACCACATGTTTATTTCATAGTCTGTGTTACCACACTCAGGATGATATTCTCACATTCTATCCATTTGCCTGAAAAATTCATGATGCCTTTGTTTTTAGTAGATGAATAATATTCCATTGTACAGATGTACCACATTTCCTTTATCCATTCTCTAGTTGAGGGACATTTAAGTTGTTTCTAATTTCTGGCTATTACAAATAAAGCTACCATGAACATAGTAGAACAAGTGTCCCTGAGGTATAGTGAGCATCATATGCCCAGGAGTGGTATAACTGGGTCTTGAGATAGAACTAATTCAAGTTTTCTGTAAAACCATCAAATTGATTTTCAAAGTGGTTGTGCAAGTTTGTACTCCCAACAACTATGGAGGGATGTTCTGTGTCTGTGTATTTGTGAATAGCAACAATTAGTGTGGAAAAGGCATGAATCTCAAAGAATGTAAGGAGGTATATGTAGGAGGTTTAGAGAGAAGGAAGGAAAGGGGAATTGTATACCTATATTAAAATCTCAAAAAATGGAATAAATAATTAAAAATAAAATAATGTCAAAATATTAGTAATAATTAAGAAAAACAAGTGTGAAAAATTACAAAGAAGAAGCACCTGAGCATTTCCTTTTGGGTACTTTAAAGTCAGAATGTGTCAGATAGATGTGGTTGTGGTCACAGATGAACTTGAGGACTCCGGTTTTACAGGAAGTATGTTTGTTCTAAGCCTATTGTGTTGCATGTCTAAGTGAACTATCTTCACTTTACTAATCTCTTTCTCTGTGTACCTCAAACTTCCTCTTGCTATTATTAACTTTTCAGGCAGATTCTCAACCTTTATCAGACTATTGGGTTTGTAGACCCTGAGATTGCTGAGGCATATCTAGCTAGGGCACATCTCCCAGATGTGTGGAGAATGGGAAAAGCAAGCAAAACACAGAACATGTGGACATATTGGTCTGTCTTTGTACTTTATGACACATCAAACTTTAAACACTGATGGAGGGATGTGGCTGTGGATGTTTAGTAGCTTCCTGGAGTTGGAGAGTTCTTAGATTCTACAGCAGTAAAACTTCCTTGTGGATGGATGCAAAGTTCATCCATCCATCTATTATATTCAGGCTCAGTGATATCAGTCTCCAAAATTATGATCACATAGTAAAGACTACATTTCCATCCTCCTGTAAATTTCTCTGTATGAGCAGAGCCATTTGCCATCTGTTCATTTTGGTTTGATAGTATTTGGCCTCTATTCATCACGGTTGCCTCCTAGAGTCTTTTAATTTTCGTGTGAGGCTATTTAAATTCAGGTACCCTGACTTGTGATAGGCCCTTCGGACACTGGCTTTTGTCTTAAGACTATGCCTAGCTCCATGCATCTAAACCATGAGATATAATAAAACAAAATTCCTCTCCACTGGTAACTCATCTCAACAGAGGAATTACTAATTCATTAAACCCTGACACTAGATTTAAGGCTTTTAAGAATTGTGGAATTACACTGTGATTAGGATAATTAGGCATGTTCCATAAGAAGAGCCTAGTTTACCTCTAAAATGTCTGTTCTTTATATCTGGGAGCTGCACAGATGAAGCTGTGTAAAGCTTCCTCCTTTTCACTGAGTCGCTCTTCTGTTTCACAATTTTCAACTGCCCCATCACACGTATGTGGAATTCTGACAGCCTTCTTCTTTCTCTAGCTTTAGAATAGAGTCTATTCTTACTTATCCTGACTTTCTGTGCATATGAAGGCAGCATCTAATCTGAAACCTTTTGTGCTTTTAAATGAAAATGCTCCTGCAAAGGCTTATATGTACTTGGACCACCTGAGTTTAGAGAATTTTGGGGGAAAGATTAGGAGGTGTGACCTTGAGGGAAGACACTGTCGCTTGGGCCAGACTTTAAGACTCATGCCATTTTGCTCTCTCTGTCTCTCTCTCTCTCTCTCTCTCTCTCTCTCTGTCTTTCTCCTTCTGTCTCTCTGTCTCTGTCTCTGTCTCTGTCTCTGTCTCTGTCTCTCCCTCTCCCTCTCCCTCTCCCTCTCCCTCTCCCTCTCTCTCTCTCTCTCTCTCTCTCTCTCTCTCTCTCTCTCTCTCTCTCTGTGTGTGTGTGTGTGTGTGTCTGTCTGTCTGTCTGTCTGTCTTGCTTTCAGATCAAGGTGTGAATTCTCAGGCATTCCTACCACTATTCCTCTAATTCTCTGAAATCATAAGCCCAATTAAACACTATCCTTAAGAGCTGCCAAGTCAGGTGTTTTATAGCAATAAAAAAATAACTAAAGCACAAACCTACTCAAATGTATTCCACAGTTTTAATTTTTATGGAAATTTAAGAGTATTTTTCAAAATTCTTAATTGTGTTATTCATTAAGTGAATTGATTATGCTATTAACAAACAAGCTGGATTTTTTTTTTCTTCAATGGTTAAGGAATTCAGCTACATATGCTATCAATTCATTGCCATTCTCAAATGTCTATTTCATACTTACATATAAAGTTTAAAGTCAATATCTAGCTTCCAATGCTGCCAGAATTTTTATAATTTCAAAAATGCTGCTTCTATAAATGCCTCTAAATTGATTCCTTGAGATGTTATGCTTGAAGTACTAGGAACCAGAGCACCACAAATATCTCATTCCAAAATTTCACTTGATGGTTACCCATGTAATAACCATCCATTAAAAAAGGCAAAAGGCAGTTTTACACTAATTGTCAAGATTATGTGCTTAACTTAAACTGAGACATAAAAGGCAGAATTATTCAAGTTCTAGCATTCAGAAATAAAAACAAACCTATGTTTACAAAGGGCAGATCAAAACCATCAAACAGAAATTGACATCTTAGTTTCCTCTATTCACAATTTTAAAGGTTTGAAATTGGAATGCCATATACAACCCCAAAACTAAGCAAACTGAAAACTGGTAGAAAAATAAACAACTGAGTCTAGATCAACTGCTCACCAAGCCATGTTCGTAGAAGGAATTTAAAGTAAGTACTAGGAATAATACACACACACACACACACACACACACACACACAACCTTAGTTCGTTGACTTTATTGAATCCTCAAGTAAGTTATACAAATGGAGAATTTCACAAGAAAAAAAAATGAAATTTCACAGGCAATTGTGACCTGACAAAATGGAATAGTAGAAACTGAATATATAGATATTATTTACACTTCAGATATCATCCCCTTTTCCCATTTCCCCTTTCTAGAATCACCTATTTCATCTCCCTTCCTCCTTTTTGCTTTTATACCATTTGAATTACATGCAAGTATTCAGGTCAGTTCTAGGTTGAGGGACTAACAATACAATAGATATAAATAGTCAAGAAACAAGCAAGACAATAAACACGAATAGTCAAAGAACAAGCAAGGCAATAAACAAAAGTCTGTGAACACTCCCATGATCACTTTCAATGGACTTTTATTATTAAGAAGAACTTCCAAGGTAAGGTAGTTGGTTATATATAGGTACTTGACAAGCATTTGCAGGGTCTTTATGGGAATTTATTCTCAGAACCACAAATTCATATATGTGGATTGATGCATGCACATGAGATATCAGGTGCTATTGAAGGTATCTTAAAATTGCTTTTGTCTTAATAAATCAAAGTACTAATAAAGCAGATTACCTTAGAAAAGGTCTGTAAACATCATACCTTGCAGAAAGAAAGCCAGTACACACTGAAAAGTCAGATTTGATAATATATGAGATTTGTCGGCTGAATCTCAGTGGGTGGCCTCCTTTCACACAGTCTGTCTCCCTTCTTTGCATAGGATAAAGAAAATACTGCTTGCCTTAGACGGCCACTGCAGTCATGGAACAAAACATATAAAATAATGTATGTATCCAGAGTAGGCAATCAGGTAATATCAGCCATGGTTCCGATCATTTTGTTTAGAAGAAATTGAATTGAAATCAATGAATTATGTAGGACCAATCACTGTGAAAATCTTTACATTATCTGCTTTCTTTTTATGTATAAAATTGCCTGTGTATAAATATACATATGAAAGTGCTTAGAGAATTTAAAACATTGAAAACACCCAGGGATCACAAAAATAAAAATGCCTTATACCTCTCAAAATGTTAAATAGTAAAGAAAATTGGCTTATAAGTTTGCTTAGTATCAAATGCCCGAGAATAATGTTAGGTTAGCTCTTTTGGAAAATAAAAGTATGAGTTGAATTTTTAGTATGGTTCTTGGTAGCTTGCATATGCCAGATGAAAAATGCTTATCTTTATGGCTGCATGTGTTACTTGGAAGTAAAATAATCCCACATCATGTAATTTCCAAGGAAGCAACAATAACTTAATTGTACCCCTGTTGATCTTAAATTAATGCATGAAAAATAGCCTTGGAGACTTCAAAAGATGCTCGAGTACTCCTAGTGAGAGCAGTAGGAAGCCAGAGAATCTGGCAGCAGCAGTCTATCAAAAAGCTATTTACATGTTGAAGGACAGGATTTAATTAATAGTACTACAGCTGTGAAGTCAATATGCAGATTTTAGTTCCAAGCACAAGGGACCATTATATCTGTTTAATGTGTCACTTAGTTCAGTGATTTTCCCTTTTATGTTAATGCATGGTAATAAGCATACGTCCCTGAGTATTGACTGAGTCTTGTTGACTGCTGTTCCTTCTACTACTAATGAACAATGATAATAGCTACCACTTATTGTATATTTAAAATATCCCATGTCCTTTAATAATCACATTTTATACATTGTTATATTTATTTTTTTTAGCAACCTAACTAGATTGAGGCTATCATTATCTTTATTTTTACATAAAAGAAAACCAAGGCTTTAACGAAGTGCGTAATTTGCCATGGATTGTACTTTTTGTGAAGTAGTCCATTGTCCCTCTTTACCTTCCCCTTCAGAAGCTTTTCCATAGGAAGAGTGTCTCTGTTACTTTTAAGTATACTAAAAAGATTTAAGCACACAAACAAGACTGAGTCTTGTCATCACTTTTCAGTTCTATCTTACTACAGCATGGAAATGTGAAGTTGGACACATGACTTTGAAGGAATGGTAAGGGATAGTTCTATTACATGTGTTGTGGCACAATGTTCCTTTAAAGACAGAACAGTAACATTTTGTCACCCATCATTGAATATCATGTTTGTCATCAACACCTACGTACCACATGGAGAAATATATAAGCTAGCCTCCTCTAGCCCCATGTTTCCAAATCCTCTTACTTTGTTGTTGTTTTCGCTATATTAGAAACTTCTAAGCATATCCTAAAATTTTCATTTTAACGTATTCACTATTTATGTATTATCACATTAGGCTGATTTTATACATTACTTACTCTAAACATATTTATATCTGTTAAAATATTGAATTATATTAACTGACACCCATGTTTCTGGCTGCAGTTCAGGTTATGTCTATAGATTTCCGTGGTGCATCCTAAGCACCTGTGAAAAGTTCTACTTATTATAAAAAAGAAAAAAGAGAAGAAGAAAAAAGGAGAATGGACTACTGAGCCATAAAGTTAACCAACTACCTTACCTTGGAAGTTCTTCTTAATAATAAAAGTCCATTGAAGTGATCATGGGAGTGTTCACAGACTTTTGTTTATTGCCTTGCTTGTTCTTTGACTATTCGTGTTTATTGTCTTGCTTGTTTCTTGACTATTTATATCTATTGTATTGTTAGTCCCTCAACCTAGAACTGACCTGAATACTTGCATGTAATTCAAATGGTATAAAAGCAAAAAGGAGGAAGGGAGATGAAATAGGTGATTCTAGAAAGGGGAAATGGGAAAAGGGGATGACATCTGAAGTGTAAATAAATAAATAAAAGTCCATTGAAACGAGAGTTACTTAGGGATATGACCTGGTTCACTTAAAGCCTAAAATATCATAAGTAATTACTTCTCCAAATGCTCAGTTAGAAAATATCTTTTATAAGACTTCAAAGAATATCTGCTTTCTCTAGAGACTACATGTTTTAGCTGATATGCTATGTTGCATTATAAACCAGTTATGAAAGATTCTATGAGATATGTTAGAAGCTGAAGAAGATTGTAAACTGTAGACTACTGCATTTTAAACATTGGGATGGACACTAGAAATATAGAAGTATATAGAACTTATCCTTCAGCCTACAGTGTGCTTGTTGGAAACATGAATTAACTCACTTCTGTCAGCTGCAGAGAGTGATAGAGAATCAATCCCTTCTGAATACATCTGATCAAATATAGAATTTATCATACTCATATATCAAATTGTAACTAAAGATTTAAACAGCATAGTGGATTGCATGTATAATTTTAGCATTTAGGAGGCTGAGACAGGATGATTACTGGCCTTTGTCAGCACCCTACACATTAGTTCTGTGTTTATGTAATCATAGAGAAGCAAGGAAATGTGTCTGTGACAAAAGGGAGAATATCTCAGGATACTAATTGCAGCAAAACAAAAACAAGACTAAGACATCTATTCCATAGGACATACCTCATCTATTTGAACTGATGTGCTATGTCAAACATGTTAAATGGGAGGTTGAAAAATATTTGAGGCCAAAAGACTCAACACGAGCAGAAAACATAAGAAAAATCTCAGTGTTGATAATGATGGCATTTATAAAATCTGTAGCTATTATATAATATATACAAAACAGAAGATGTTTATACAGTTATTGAAACACTAGCACAACAGTGGAGAGAAATGTATGTATAAAGATAGTGAGTTTGTGTTGGAAATACAATGCCAAGTTTTCACAGTAGTGATGTAAGGTGTAAGACAGAGGCTGGGATTGTCTATAAAGCAACTAAAGGAAACGACACAGAAACCATCTTTGGAAATTATAGGAGAAAGGCTCAGAGGACTTTTATGCCTTAACTGACCCAAATGTCATTTGCTGAACAACATGAAAAGCCAAGTTTTCATGAGATGTCTTAAGAACTGGTGCCACATACCTAGGAAATAGTCAAATGTTGAAAATCAAACTCCCAGGTGAATAAATGGAAGCCACCAGCCAAGGTAGCAAATGTCATATATAATAAAGTAAACTTCAGACCAATCAGCCAGAATATAGAAGACTGCTATAGACTAGCTAAAGAATAGCAACCCAGATGAATATGTATAAATTATAATATATATACACATCTTATACATCTTAAAACACAAAAATAAAGGTCTTTAATATCTCACTCTTACATCTAGATAGAGTTTCCAAATTAAATTAGCAAATAAACTTCAGAGTTAAATTAAATCATGAATCAAATAGAATTAACAGATATCTACAGAAAATTCCAACCAACTGATAGGAAAAAGGACATTCTTATCGGTGGCTCAAAGAACTTTATCCAAAACAGACTACAAGAAAACAAGACTTACATTGAAGTAATTTTCAGCATTCTATCAAACTAGAGCAGTTTAAGCTGGAAGCCAATAACTAATCTCAGAAAATACACAACTATTTGGATCCCAACCAACTTACTTTGAAGTGAAGAGTGAGTCAGTGAAGAAATTAAAACTTTCATAGACTCAAATGATAATGAAAGTACAATAGATCAGTTCTAGAGCACAGACCAGTCAATAATAAATGTGAAGTTTATAGCTGTAAACACTCACACTGAAAACTCAGAGAGACTTGGGAAACAGCTCAGTTGATAAAGTACTCTCTGGACAAGTGTGGGGGCTTCATTGGATCCTTGGAAACTATAAAAGTGCTCGATGGGTGTCCCACTCATTTATAATTCCTGCTTTCTTGAAAGTCAAAAGCAAAAATTCCCTGGAAAAAGCTGGCTAGCTAGGCTACCCACATCAGTGAGGAATTGGTTCAACTGAGACTTTGCCACAGTGAATAAAGTGGAAACTGATTGAGGAAGAGGCTCAGCATCCAACCTTGTGTCTCTACACATACATGCACATGCCTCACAAATATAAAAGCAAAAAAAAGAAATGAAAGAAGCCTCAAATAAACAACCTATGTCCCAGGAACATAAAAAGTCAAACGCAAATGCAGCAGATGGCAAGAATTATGAAGATCATGGAAAAAATGAATGAACTAGAGACTGAAAACAAAATATATATAATACATTAATATTATAGTTATATATTATTATAGTTTATATATATTATATTATAGTTATATATATTATGTTATAGAAATATAAATATTAGTAGAAAATTATATATTATATATAATATAATAATTATATATTTAATCAAATAGTTGGTTATTTGAAAAGATGAACAAGATTGTCCAACCTCTAGCCACATTAGCTAATGAAAAGAGCGAGATGGCCCAAATTAATATAATCAGAGCTAGAAAGTTGTTAAAAACAGATTATAATTAAATCCAGACAATTGTTGGCCATATTTTGAAGACATTATTCTAATATGTTTGAAAACTTAGATGAAGTAAATAAATCCTAAGTGCATAAGACCTACCCAAAAGAAAAAAATATCTCCATACACGTTTTACAAGTAATTAGATAGAAGCAGTAACTTGAAGTCTACCTACAAAGAAAAACTCAGGACCAAATGGAATCTAACAAACTTTCTAGGGAGACCTAATAACTAACACTTGTTACACTGTTCCACCAAATTAAAAAAAAAAAACACAAACACTACCAAACTCAGTCTACAAAGCTTTTATAAAATTACTACTCAAAATGGTTAAAGAAACACACACACACACACACACACACACACACACAGAAGGAAAGAAAGAAATTAATTTTAAAAAGAGGTCAAATTACAAATAATCTTGTTGAACAAAAAAAAAAAAAAAAAAAAAACCCTCAGTAGGACTATTTTCAAACTCAATTCAAGAACATATTAGGACAAATAGAACCAAGTTGGTTTCATTCTAGAGATGCAATGTTGGTTCAACATATGCACACCCATAAATATAATACACTAATAAGAACAGGGGAAGAAATCTCACAAGCATCTCAAAAGCAGAATAGGTATTTGATAGAGTTCAACACACCTTCACAATAAAGGTACTGAAGAAACTAAGAACAGATGGAGTATGTCTCAACATAGTAAATGCTATATATGGGAAATTTAAGGCCAACATTTGTCTAAGAAGAAAAAGACTGAGAACATTGCTTCTAAAATCTAGAATGAAACATAGCTGCACATTCTCTGTTCTTAATCTAGATAATACTCTACATTTTAACAAAAGCAGTAGGTGAAAGATATAGAGTGGTATAAAAGGTATAAAAAAAATAGAGCCAGGCAGTACAGAATCATGTTTTCTGCAAAGAGAAACAACATGATTCTGTGCTTAAAAGATTACAAAGACTCCACTAGAAAATTTATGGCTGTGATAAAGGCTTTCCATAAATTTCAGGATACAAAATCAGTGTATAAAAATCAGAAGCTTTTATGCACATCAATAATGAACCTGCAGAATTATGAAATAGATCTTATAAAATCTAAAATCATGTAGTAATAAAGCTAGCCAAACAGATTAAAGACCCTTTTTAAAGAAAACTTTAAGACACTGAAAAGGTAAATTGAAGAAGACATTCGATGATGAGAAGATCTTCCATGCTCCTGGATTGGCAGAATAAGAATTGGAAAGATGACGATACTTCCAAAAGTAATGTACAGATTCAATAAAAATCCCATGAAATTTTAAATGACATCTTTCTTAAAACTAGAAAAAAATCCTAAAACTCTTTTGGGAACACAAAAGACCCCAGGTAGCCAGAATAATTCTAAGGAGAAAGAACACAACTACTAGGTATCACATTTCTTGACCCCACACTATCCTATGGAGTCATAAAGACAGAATCAGCATGGAACTGGCACTGAAACAAGCATGCAGACAAATGGGGTATAATAGCAGACCCAGATGTAAACCTGTACAGCTTTAGTCACCTAAATTTTGACTGAGGCATCAGAAACACTCACTGGGGGGGCGGGGCATAGGAACCAATCATTTAAACAATTGGTTCTGGCGAGACTGGATTCCCATCTACAGAAGAATGATATCAGATGTGTATTTCTCAGCCTGAACAAAAATCAGTTCAACTTAGATCAATGACCTTAATTCAAAATTATGACTCTGAACCTGGTAAAAACACTTCAGAAGGTAAAAATAGGCCAAAAAAAAAAATCCAAGCAGAACCCCAGTATCACAAGAATTTACCAACTAGATGACATGAAATTAAAAACCTTCCTTAGAGCAAAAGAAACTATTAACAGAAGTGAACTACAGAATGAGAAAAAGACCTTCTCTGGCTATACTTCAGACAAAGAGTTAATATAGGAAGAACTGCAGAAACTCTCAAACTGCTAAGCAGTAAGTGAACTAATGAGCTGAAGGCATTTCTCAAAGGAAGACACAGAAATTCCCAATAAATTTGGAAAAGTGTTGAATATCTCAAAAAATGCAAATTAAAATGACTTTGAAAATTGGCATGTCCTAGTGAAAATGACTAACTCCAAGAAAACAAATCAGGAACGCTTATGAGAATGTGGGGAAAGAGCACCACCTGTGGGGAAGCTCTCCTTTAACCCCCAGCTCTCTTGCAGGCAAACACAGGTAGATCTTTGTGAATTCTGGTCCATTATGATCTGTGTAGGGAGGTCTGGGCCACCCAGAGCTACACCGTGCAACACTGAACCAGTAAACAAACAAATAAAGATCATGGCAGAAAAAGAACTGTTGTCGCAGTACAAATCACTGTAGCAATTTTAGAGATTCTTTGAAAACCAGGCAAGTCACTTATGATACCAAACTGCCTATTCCAGAGGTTCTTGCACATTCCTCTTTACCACTATTCGTTTTACAATATGGAGAAATTAAGCAGCCTAGATATTTATCAATAGGTAAATGGATAAGGAAAGTATAGGGTATGCCCAACAGAATTTTAGGTATCAGTCATAAAAAATGAAACTGAAAAAATCTCTTGAAACTCATGGAACTGGGAAACATTCCAGTAAGTGAGCTGACCTAGGCTCAGAAAACAGATTTGGCATGTTCCTCCCCACCCACATCCCTTAGCATCCACTTATTAAATGTGTGTATCTAGGTGGGAGTAAATGTTGGCAGAGGCAAAGAATCTAGAGAGAGGCCCACGAGACAGGGAAATAGGCTTGGAGGTAGGGTAGTGGGGAAAACAACAGAACACAAAATATATTAAAGTGGAGGTGGAGACACTTGTAAAATAATAGATCTGGGAAAGAGATAGCACAGGAAGATGAGGGAAACAGAAATGGAGACTCAGGCCAAATGAGGTATGTTTGGAAAATGTCACAATAAGACTTACTTGGTAAAGTAATAATTGATTTTAAAAAAAGACAAATTTGTACCAGTCAGGAAGCTCCCCTGTGTGGTAACTCCATCACAAGTCCAAATGGAAACTCTTATGACTCTCAGAGAATTTGAGAGCTTCTTAAAACAAGCAGTTCACTCATAGACTAGAGTCACAAATGTGAAATAGAAAACAAATTTGTGACCTGTTACTTATTTAATCGTTTGCTTAAGTGCTTTACAATAACAACATATGCCACATACAAGAAAAGAATTTAAGTCACAGGAACCTGCATGGCTGTCCTCTGAGAGGGTCTACCAGCAGCTGACTGAGACAGATACAGATACTTTCAATCAATCATTGTACTGAGCTTAGGCACCCCTATGGAAGAGTTAGGAGAAGGACTGACAGAGCTGAGGGGGATTGTAACACAATAGGAAGAGCAACACTATCAACTAACCCAGACCCCTCAGAACTCCCAGGGTCTCAGCCACCAATCAAAGAACACACAGACTGGTCCATGGCGCCTCCCCACCCCCTACATGTTTAACATAGAACTGCCATGTCTGGCCTCAGTGGAATGTGCTTGGTCTTGTGGAGGCTTGACTCCTCAAGAAGGGGGATAATAAAGGTGGAAGTAGGTGGGTAGGTAAGGGAGCACCCTCTTAGAGGTGAAGGAGAGGAGGGATGGGGTGAGGGGCTCATGGAGAGGGAACAGGGAAGGGGGACAACATTTGAAATGTAAATAAGTAAAAATAATTAATATAGAAAATAAGAACCAAAAAAAATCCAACACAACATTTTTTTCTGTGGGAAGGGGGACGACATTTGAAATGTAAATAAGTAAAAATAATTAATATAAAAAAATGAGAACCAAAAAAAAAAAAAAAAAAAAAACCTAACACAACATTTTCTTCTGTTTAGACAGCAATCCAAACAGACTTCTGTAGGACTGATGTGCTCTCGCAACACGTGCAAAGATCCTGACATGTGTGCTGCCTGGGCACAGCCTTCTAGTTAGACATCAGGAATGGGACTTGCTGCACTAGGAGGTCCACTTGGTTATAAACATTCCATTTCAATTTGTGTATCCATCCTTTATAACAGAGTGAACTGCTGTTCAGTGTGATTCTAACATGCTATACATAGACTTGGATTCAGGTTTCTTGTCAGTCCCCTGTCCTGTTTTAATGACAAGTTTGTTACTTTTCACTTGACTGTTTGCAACTGTACTTGGTGACATTACTCATTTAAAAACATGGATGACGACATGTTGAAAGCTAAGTTCCAGTTCAACATAAGAATTAGTAGATGAGACAACAGCATTGAAGTTTTCTTATGTAGATGTACTTTATGTGTGTGAAAGTGTGTGTGGGTTGTTTATATGTGTGTGCATATGTATTCTCATGGCAAGAATCTTATCTCAGGCCTCATGCTTGCATGGCGAGCACTTCACCTCCTGAACCATATCTTTAGCCACTGATATGTTATTACATATAAAATACTTCTATCATTTATTTGCTATTTTAGTCATTTTGTTGATTACATTATCTTGATTGTTGATTTTTATGTAAATAACAATGTATAATCACAATAATTGGTATGCATACTTTCTATGTAAACCGACAATGTGATAAACACAGACACAGAATGATGAAATTACTAAAGAGATATTGTCTCTCTGTAGATGAAAATGAGCACTGGAGATGATTGAAAGGGAAGAGGACAATATACAAGAAGGAGGAAGAGTGGAGATGGACGTCAGATATAGGAAATAGAACCATTTATAATATAAATAAGAGTAAGTCTTTGGTCCTGTGCCCTGCACAGCCTCTGGGGACTTGAACCTGAATGAGTACAGGAAATGACAGAAAGATACATAGAAAAGTTAAGGCTGGGTGATCTGGGCTCTCTGCTAGAGGAATCTCAACACCCCAGATGGTCAGCCTAGTTTTTGTTGTTGTTGTTGTTGTTGTTGTTGTTGTTGTTGTTGTTGTTGTTGTTTTGGTTTGTTTATTTGTTTATTTGTTTCTATATATAGAATTGAAAAAAGTGGTAGAGGGTATTTCACCCAGAAAAACAATGAGAAGGGTTTATGATATATAGCTGGATTGAAGACATGGATTTAGCTAATTGCAGTGGGAGCAGTCTCTGCAGGGAAGCAGCCTTCGGGCTTTAAATATCCAAAAGGACAAAGATATGATGAAAACTTTCTGCACATATTATCAATACTCATTCTCAGTCCCCAAAGGAAGGCTTTGCCATGGCACTGACCCTTACCTCATGTTGGGAGGGAGCTGTGCCTACATGGGTCTGAGGCTCCGAGGTCTTTGACACAGCTGCGCTCTTGTCAACAGCATACATTTCACTCAGAAAATCACTTAATCAATGCTTCCTCAATTTCCTACACTTCAGGGTGGCAAGAATCAAGGGACACTGGAGCTTTCAATCTTTCAAATCTGTTGTTTTCTAACAATTTCAGCACCTGCCAACAACATTTTATTTGTTTTTAGAGCATTTTGCCAACCTGAACAATATGTTTTCCTGAATTCTGGCTGAACTTGTTACTGTTTTCAGAGACTTCTCATTTTGTAACAAATAATATTATAAGCCCCCACCCCCAGAACTACCCATCATATTAAAATGACTATTATAGTAAATTCTCAGATTTACTATAATAAAAATAGTAAATTATATAAATTTACTATTATATAAATTAAAGTATTGAAAGTACTTCCTTGTTCTGATAGAAGGCCAGTTCTAGAGAGATGTGTGTTTAAGGAAGTAGAGATGATTTCTATTTGTTTATAGAAACAAAACCCTGTACTTTTGTGAATCATGTAGTGAAAACACTAATTAAAACAGTCATTGACCTGGGCATAATGGCATAAGCTTATAATCACAGTCCTTGAGAAGGCGAGGAGGAGGACTCTAAGTTCAAGGTCAACTGAGACTACATAATGAGATCCAGGGTAGGATTGGCACTTGAAATACCAACAGCAAAAAAGGATGTTAATAATGACTGTATTAAAAAATGTTGTGCTTGCTAATTTGTTTACCTTTTCTGTTTTAAAATATTTCATTTGCAAAGACTATACATGCTCAAGGTATATAAAGTGATTACATATTATATGCATAAATTGTGTAATTATTACAATCAGATTAATCTCCACATCATCACTTCCCAGACCCCCAAATCATTTATCTTACATCTAAAGTATGACGTTCTCATGAACACCTCCTTGTTTCTCTACTTCAAGCCTGTAGCAAGCGGTTATGAAACACGGTCACATAGTTCTTTATAAAGAACCTGAATCTAGTTAACCCAGTCACTTTTAGATTCAGATGATACAACTCCAAGAGACTGAACATATTGGACTGCTCAGTGACCAAGAATGTAAATTCCCTTGGAAGCAAATACTCACCGTGTGATATAATTAGGTTATCCGTTAATTTTACTTCACCAAAAAATCAGTAAATTCTTGATTTCCTTCCATTTTTATTATATAGCCAACAAAAATCATATCTTTTTTTGTCAATACAAATAAATGATGTTCAAGAAAAGTGAAATTTGAAAGCTGCGCTTATTTTGTCAAATTTATTTCCCTAAATAATTTTATACTCTGCCCAATAACAAAGTTATGCATGGCAGGTGGTATTCTATAAATAGTTGCAGCAATTTTAAGTCTCATTGGAACGTGATAGCCAAAAAATTTGATTTATATCTACTCCTTATTTTTTATCCATGTAAAATTTTTTAAAAGTTTAGTTGCAGAATTTTTTACATCTAATTGCATGTTTCTCATTTTCTCCAAGCTTGAAGGACCATTAACTGGACTATACAATACTTTAGACATTAAAATATACATAGCTAAGCTGAAAGAATTAACAGCAGACTAAGTACCACATTCTCAGGCAAGAGCAGAATTAAACTAGGAATCAATACCTAGAAAATCAACAAATTTGGAGGGATTAACCATACTTCTAAATAACATATGGCTCAAAAAGTGAACCTGAAAAAACTTTTGCCATTGTTAGGCTGGGTAAATGTCTCACGAGTGAAACTACTTGGATACCCAGATCTATGTAAAATCCAGAAACAGTAGTACAAGATTCAGAATGTCCATTAGAGAATGTGGGAAGCAGAGACAGGAGAATTGCAAGAGAAACTTGTAGGACAGCTAGCCAGGCTCATGGGATGAAGAAGAGGTCTCTTCTCAAAACAAGGTGGAAAACAAAAGAACAACACCCCAAGCTTGCTCTTTGAACTTCACCCGTGCACCATGGTGTACTTGTGCCTGCACTCACACACATGAGCAAGCAAACAAACATCTGCCCACATTTACACACAAATGCACACACACACACATACCACAACCCAAAATAAATTAATGCAATTATAAGAAAGAAAACAAGACAGTATCAATGAAAGCAAAGGGTGGAACATTGAAAAGTTCTGTACAGCTCATTAGTTTTATTAGATAAATTCTGTAATTATCTCAAAGGAGCAAAGAAAGAGTCCATAAACGGTAAATATCAGAAAAAGTAGACACCATTGTTTACTGTTCAGACATTGTAAAGACAAGGGAGTACTCAGCACAAAACTGTGTTCACAAACTGACCCGATTTCTTCAGATATATAATCAATTTCTTGAAAAATATAGTATGCTTTTAAAAAAATTCTCACCCAAATCTGCTAGAAGTAACTAGTTTCCCAATAGTCTACCATCCTAACTGAATAAATATTTTAAAATCTAAACCATGATTAACCAGATCCAGAGAGATGTGAACTTGTGGAATCTTTTAATCTTCTTCTCCTCCTCTTCTTCCTCCTCTTCTTCCTCCTCATCCTCCTCCTCCTCTTCATCCTCCTCCTGCTCCTCCTCCTCCTCCTCCTCCTCCTCCTCCTCCTCCTCCTCTTCATCCTCCTCCTGCTCCTCCTCCTCCTCCTCCTCCTCTTCCTCCTCCTCCTCCTCCTCCTCCTCCTCCTCCTCCTTCTCCTCCTCCTCCTTCTTCTCCTCCTCCTCCTTCTGGCTTTTTTTTTTTTTGCTTTGTTTGCTCCATTTTTTAACTTTGGATTGGCTCCTTGTGAATTTCACATAATGGACCCAAATTCTGTTCATCCATCTACTGCTACCCCCATCCTGTTTTCCACCCTTGAAACCTTCCCCTCCAACAGAGAAAAAAGAAATATCATTGAGGAAGCTGTAGCATGTGCCAGTGTGTCCTACAATGTATCTTTTTGTCCACATTTTTTGTTAATGTTCACTGCAATGAGCCATTGGTCTGGTAGGAGACCTTTGGCTTCTGCTACTCTATCTGTACTAGAACCTCATTGAGAATCCTCTCAGGTATCTTCTTGCTCTGTGTGATGGAGATCCTTTAGTTTTGGATGTGTAGGATTGACCCCTTCATGAACTCCAGTAGTGGGGTAGATGTTGAGGTAGACCAATGTAAAGCCCTGGATCTGGACCTAAGAGATATCTGAGTTGATCAGCCTGCCAGCTCTTCCACCCATATCAACAGGGCCAGTTCTTTTGTGCTGCTCAATCAAGATGCAGGATCCCCTCTCCAGAGTGCTGCAGCAGACAAGAGGCTGGGCTGGCTCTCCCCTGTTCAGACTCTCAATGCTAGCCTACCTGCAACCCCCACAAAGAGGTCCAGCTCTATCTGGCTTCCCAGGAAAGGTGCACAGTCCTCTGTCCCAAGTATTGCAGCCAAAGAGGGGCAGGGATAGATTTTCTACTCTCATAACCCAGGACATCTCTCCTGCCTGCTATAAGAGGCAAAGGGACAAGAGTTGGTCCAAAATTAAAGGGGCACCATGTCATCACATAAGTGACAGACATGTGGAGAGACCAGGTTTCCCATGTCCACCTTCTCAGGCCCTGCTTGCCCATGCATGCCATTGCCACCTAGGTCAGCTCCACTCTGCTGCCCAGATGAGGAGCTGTTCCAGATGGTGAGGGTCACAATGATTTTTCCCGCTGCCATGATCCTAGGGCCAGGTCTCCCATCTGCCACATGTCTCAAGGGGCCAGAGGAGAGGTGGGATCTCTTTCTCTCATTCATGCCCTGCACAGTAGCAGAGCCAGCTATCCCATGCTCATATCCTTGGTGCTAGCTCACCTGCCACTCTGAAATGTGCAGAATCACTCTCCTGAGCAGCTTGCTATGGCTGGGGTCAGCTCTCCTTCTCATACCCCCCAGGGCCAGATCTCACATGAATCCTGGGTGAGGGATGGGGCCAGTTTTGTGAAGCCTTTCAAACATCAACATGTCTCTGGGTGGCACCCCAGACCAGGGATGCCTGCCTGACTTTTGGTGGTAACAGACACCTGCTGCTACAAGGCTACAGACTCAGATATGGCCCCCAGTGGCTGCACAGGCTAGGACCCCACCATTGTCCTTGGTGGCTTCACCAGCTACTCACATGAGGCTACTTATTGTTCCCGCACGTGTCTCCAGTTCTGCCTCTCTTCATTGTGCTCACATTCCTCTCTTTCTCTTTCCTTTCCATTTCTCTACTGCTCCTCTTAGTGGCACTCAGGGTCTCTGAGTGTCTGAGATCTTATTTGGAGTGCTCTCAGGAGATCCATTGCACTGGGTAGGTGTTATCTTGGGGGTATCTGTACAGTTCTCTCAGGAGATCCATTGTACCGGGTAGGGGTTATCTAGGGTATGGTCTGCTTCCAACCCTGAGGTCTGTACAGTGCTGGGCTGGTGGCCATTTCAGTCTAGTTCCCTGTCTGGGCCACATGGGGCTAACTAGTGGTTGATTGTCTCAGGCTTGCTTTTGTCAGGGAGTGTAGGGCTACTAATAATTCAGATGTTCACAGGTCAGAACACTGAGTGTACAGACAGCCTGTCTCCTCTCTGCCACTTAACTGACACACACTTAACAAAGCAGCCATACCTGCAATGCATCTAGAGGCAGTTGTAGAGTCTTCTTCTCATTCAAGAACGAAGACATTCATCCACACTGTATCTTACAAGAGAAACACATTCTATGAGGCTATAACATAATCCAAAGAATTTATAGGAGAAGAAAATGACTAATATAATTTACAAATAAGATAGGAAACTGTAATCTAATAGCAAGTTACTTCAGCCATATGTACAAAAATATATATACTACGATCGAGCAGAATTTTTCTAGATATTCATAGTTAGTTCAATATTCACAAAGACAGCTAACCTACCTTGTTACAACATGAATTAAACTGTGTGAGGAGAATTCTGAGGGCTTGTGAGACAACTCCAAGAAAACAAGACAATGGTCTTGTGTAAAAGTAACTTTTAGTCTCTAGATATATTCGTTGTCTTGGAGGTCATCTGAGTAAGCTCACTCTTTCTGCCTCTTTCTGAACTCTGGTTGACTGGTTCAACTCAACTGTTCTGACTCAAACTACTCTCCAAGCTGACTGATTCAAACTGGTTTCTCTCAGCTTCTTACTGAATTACTCTGCTTGGCCTCAAACTAACTCAAACAATTTGATCTAATCTTCTGGTTCCTTCTTATTCTCTGACTTCAACTGCCTCTGCTGACATGCACTGAATTGCACAAACTCACAAACTCAGTTCTACTGTACTCCTGACACTACAGTGCACTCATTCCTCTGAGCTCATTACAATGTCTCCCAACTGACTCCACTCCCGACTTACTGATGAGTTGACTGACCAACTAACTCACTCTTTCTCCCTGCACTGCTTTTTTTTGAAGTTTTTGAGTTTATTTGTTCTCTCAAAAATCTGCACATCACAGCAGAACATCAAGTCACCACAGATCTAGTCCTTTTGCTTTTTGCCAGCACCAACATTGGCCTTTGCAGTTCATCCAACCTTCTTCATTCTGTTCTTGCATTCCTTTTGCTGTTTTCAAGAGGTTTTTTTTTTTTTTTTTTTTTTTTTTTTTTCTTCTCATAAAGGTCATGTCTTGCAAGTCTGTGGTTAGGCTCATTCTTCTTTGCGTAATTTAAAGAATCATAGGTCATGCCAAAGCCAGTTGTCTTGCCACCACTGAAGTGTATTCTGAATCCAAATACAAAGATGACATCTGGTGTGGTTTTGTACATTTTGGCCAGCTTTTCACAAATTTCTGTCTTTGGTACTGTTGCCTTACTGGGATGAAGGACAACAATGACCATCTGTTTCCTCTGAAGCAAAAGGTTTGTCATGAACTTCCAGGTCCGGATGGTTACCATATCATTCATGATGGCTACAGTGCCAGAGCTGTAGAGGAGGAAAAGAGCCCTTCACTGCTCTTAAATAGCTTCTTTCCTATGCTGTTCTCCTGAGTGTTGGGCATATCCTATCTCTGACTCATTCTGTCAAGTCTTTCACTGATTCATCACCTTGTCTGCCCCTCAATTAGATGTCATTTTCAAACATGGCTACTTCCTTCTATAAACTAATTTTTACCTTAAAGACTTCTGTATTCCAGCCAGAGGGATTAAAGGTGTATGGCATATCTCCATTTCATCCAGATTACACAGACCTAGGATTTGGATGTGATCCCTTGGCAGAGCAGCTTCTACAGTCCTGTGACTGGTGTTCCTCCCAGAGGTTTGCTCTTGGAATGTGACTTTGTCCTCCTCTTAGTTGTGGGAGAAGTGGGTTTGCATCATACTTTCCATCATCTTACTATTATTCAGAGGATATTTCTACCATTGTTTCCCTTGCAGCTTTATACAGCTTAAACTCATGTGAACATTCCTTGCCCTTATGACTGTATACACTTTAAAGACATGTGAACTTTGATCATGTGACATTGTCTAACCCTAAAAATATAAATTGTCTGATGTTTGAATATAGTTGTATGATGGCTTGTATATGCTTGGATCAGGGAGTGGTATTGTTTGGAGGTGTGGTGTGTTGAAATAGGTGTGGCCTTGTTAGAAGTAGGTGTGCCACTGTCACATGGGCTTTAATACCCTAGTCCTAGCTGCCTGGAAGTCAGTATTCTCCTAGCAACCTCAAGATGAAGATGTGGAACTCTCAGCTACTCATGGTCCATGCCTGCTTGGATGCTGCCATGCTCCCACCTCGATAATGGACTGAAGCTCTGAACCTGTAAGCCAGCTCCAATTAAGTGTTGTTAAAAGAATTACCTTGGTCATGGTATGTTCACAGCAGTAGAACCCTAACCAAATCAGTTGGCTATTGTATAAGACTTTAGTCTGTCTCATTTTTAGATTTCAATGTCCCATCTTCATGTCACCAACTAGAGTAGTAATTCATTTTTTTTAATTTTATTTAATCTTTTTTTTTTTTACACTCCAGATTTTATCCCCTTCCTGGTACACCCTCTGACTGTTCCAGATCCCATACTTCCTCCTCCTGCCTCTACAAAGATGTCCACACATCCCCACACACCCCACTTTACCAGATCTCTCCAATCCCTGGAGGATTTCCCTCCGGTCTCTTGAGGGTTGGGTGCATCTTCTCTGACTGAACCCAGACACAGAAATCCTTTGCTAAATATGTATTGGGTTCCTCATATCAGCTGGTTTATGCTGCTTGGTTGGTGAGCCAGTGTCTGAGAGATCTCAGGGGTCCAGGTTAATTAAGACTGCTTGTCCTCCTACAGGGTCACCCTCCTCCTCAGCTTCTTACAACTTTTCCCTAATTCAACCACGGGGTCAGCAGCTTCTGCCTATTGGTTGGGTGTAAATGTCTGCATCTGACTTTTTCATGTGCTTGTTGGGTCTTTTGGAGGGCAGTCATGATAGGCTTCTTTATGTGAGCACTCCATAGCCTCAGTAATAGTGTCAGTCCTTAGAGCCTCCCCTTGAGCTGGATCCCACTATGGGCCTGTCACTGGAGCTCCTTTTCCTCAGCCTCTTAAGAACCTCAACATAAAACTAGATACATTCAATCTGATGGAAGAGAAAGTATGAAAGAACCTTGAACTCATTGGAACAAGTAGAAATTTCCTAAACAGAACTCCAGTGACTCACTCTCTAAGATCAAGAATTGATAAATGGGACCTAGTGAAACTACAAAGCTTTTGTTAGGTAAAGGATATAGACAATGGGACAAATCAAAAACCTACAGATTAGAAAAAATCTTCACTCACACCACACCTGATAGACAGCTAATATCCAAAATATATAAAGAACTCAAGAAGCTAGCCACCAAAATAGCAAACAACCCTATCAAAAAATAGGGTATAGAACTAAACAGAGAATTCACAACAGAAGAATCTTGAATGGCTGAGAAACACTTGAAGAAATGTTCAAAATCCTTAGTGATCAGGGAAATGCAAATCCAAATGACCCTGAGACTCTATCTTACACAAATCAGAGGCTAAGATCAAAACCTCAGGTGACAGCACATGTTGTTGAGGATGTGGAGAAAGAAGAACACTTCTCCATTGCAAACTGGTACAACCACTCTGGAAATCAATCTGGAGATTCCTCAGAAAATTGAAAGTAGATTTACCTGAAGATCCAGCTATACTACTTGTGGGCATATATCCAAAAGATGCCCTACCATGCCACAGGGGCATGTGTTCCACTATGTTCATAGGAGTCTTGTTTATGATAAGCAGAAGCTGGAAACAACCTAGATGTCCTTCAACAGAAGAATGGATACAGAAAATGTGGTTTGTTTATGCAGTAGAATACTACTCAGCTATTAAAAATAGAGACATCCTGAACTTTGTAGGCAAATAAATGAAACTAGAAAATATCATCCTGAGTGAGGTAACTCAGACCAGAAAGGATATGCATGGTATCAGAAAGGATATGTACTCACTAATAAGTGGATATTAGCTAAAAAATACAGAATACCTAGGATACAGTCTACAGAACTCAAAATGGATAACAAGCTGAAGGGCCCAAGTAAGGATGCCTCAATCCCACTTGGGAGGGAGAAAAAAATTACAGGAGGGGGGAGGAAGGAAGAGACATGGTGGTAAAGGGGACAGGAAGGGGAATAGGGGACCTTGATCAGGTATTGGGTGAGGGAAAATGACTGAAGCCCTGATGACCAGCAGAAACCATGGAAACAGCCAACCTCTGGAGGTAGGAGGTGGGAGGACTCTCCAGAATGTATCAGAGACTTGGGAGGTGAGAAACTCTCAGGGCTCAAAGAGAAGGGCCTTAGATGAAATTTCCTACTTGTAGAGCCCACCTTCAGCAGAAAGTGAGGGCATCAAGTGAGGGATGGGATTGCCATCCCACAGTCAAACACTCTGACCCATAATTGTTTCTGTCTGAAAGAACTGTAGGGACAAAAATAGAGTGGTAATACTATGTAAGCAAATTAAACTTTAAAAAATTCACATGAGCTTATCAGATGAGGCAAAGATGAATTTAATATGTCTGAGCAGAAATGTATATCACCATCTTTAAGCCATATAGAAGAAAATTTCCTCAATGTGATACGGAACAAATGTCTTGCTAGCTTTCTTAATCTGAGCTTGGATTTTTTTTTTCAAAGGTTACAGATACATGTGTTAATAGATTTATTTTAGATCATTGTACATGATGTTTATGTAGGCCAATTAACCCTTATTTAAAATACTTGGCACCAGGGAGCTTTGATTTTAGATTTATTTTGAGTTTGGGTTTAGATTTCAATTTGGATTTAGATGCATATGTACATCACAAGTTATGTTAAAGAAAGAATTCAAGTCTAAACAAAGAAACCTCATTTTTTGCATATAACTTATATGAAACAAAAGAAAGGGATTTCACACAGTGCTCTTAGCATCCCTGCATGTTGACTGAAGCTACTATGTGAAGCTAAATATAGAAATTCCCAAGTAGTGCTGATCTTCAAAATTCTATAATTTGGAAAACTTTAGATTTTGGATTTTTAGATTATGGATGCACAATCTACAGCAATCTGTGATGTGCCATTTGTGCTGCCTAATGCTCAATTAGTTTGTAAAATATGATTCTGCTATTTTGAATTTCATGGAACACGCTTATTATGACTCTCAATGGCTTTATAATGTACAATGGATTTGTCCTCTAATTTAATAATATGTTTCTAGAAATAAAAATTCTCTAGAGATCTCAAATAAAAACTCCTGAAATTCAGAACTTGAGCTCTTGTGCGTTATAATTAATTTATCCTACTTTATCTAACATCCACCATTCTCCATATACAAATGAAAAGATGCAACTTTTCAGTGTCAGAAACTGCTGTAAGTAATTGACCCAGAAAAGAAATATTTAATATAATTATGATGTGAAAAACTTGACTTTTCCTAAAATCACCACGTTTCTTCTTGGATTTTCAAGTTGGTTATCATTTATAATTCATTTGAAATTTAGTAAAATATACTCTTTGCTTCCCATCACACACAGTTTAACTAACATGGAACATGCATGAGTATTATAGGATTACAAAGAATCTTTAACAAACAATATTTAACTTCCCAACTTAAAAAAAAGTCAATGTCATGAGAAAGGAAAGCCAGGCATAGCCAGCAGGACAAGATGAGGTTGGAGGGAGGCAGAAGTGATGCTCACCGTGGGATGAACCAAAGTTTTCCCTCTCCAGCTAAAGATGTTCTTGCCAGTCTCTTACCTACTGCCTCTCATTGCAGTTGGGTTCTCATAACCCAGCTCAGCTGACTACAATAAACTTTAGAGAGCTAAGACTCATTTCTATTTCCCTAATTTAGATAATTGGCAAAGAGTAGAGTTACTTCTCTGTATTGTGTGGTTTAGTTTTCTTTTCCCGTGAATTAGAATAGTGTATTAGAATCATGAATGGCAAACTAACAGCTTATTACTTTATACATGGTGTCAAGTGTAGCAATAATTTTAGCTATACTGCTTTGTGCTCTCGGTGGGTTGTGTGCTTCCAGCCACCCACCCAAGAGCACTTCAGATTTTCAAATGGAAGATATACACACACATACACAGAGAGAGAGTGGGGGGAAGGAGGAAGAGGGAGGGAGGGAGAGAAGGAGGGAGGGAGGGAGGGAGGGAGGGAGGGAGGGAGGGAGAGAGAGAGAGAGAGAGAGAGAGAGAGAGAGAGAGAGAGAGAGAGTTAATTTTAAAATGCCTTGGCTAGTTCAAAGGCGAGGTACTCCTAAACCTTCCTCTTCTTCCACAGGCCCAATCAGGAAAGTGGCCAGTGGCCACCTACCCAAATTCTCATGTGATTGGTTGGCTTTCTCTTCTGCAGCTCCTATGTCCAATCCTTCTCTCCCAAGACATAACAATTCTCTGTCTCCCTTTTCCCAGTTCCATGCCTGATCAAATATAAACATCCTGCCCTGTCTCTCTTTGCCCAACCATTAGCTGCTTGCATCTTTACTGATCAATCAAAAACCAACTGGAGACAAAGACCTTCAGCATTCGAACATGCAGACTCCCAATTAAATCAAAGCATTAGAACCAATCCCCAACACCAAGCGCTAGAATAATCTACATTATCTTCTTTTACCAAGTCTTTTGAACAAGGTCAAATGCCCTTATTCCATACTCTCACTGTACAATGTGTAACTTTGCATAACATGACATTTTTGCAGAACATGACATTTATTACCCATGACTGTTAGATACAAGTCTATTTCTTTTCATTACCATATACACCCAAATGATAGGTCCAGAGCCCAGCAAAGTTCCTAGTAAAAAATAGTTTTTTTGTGTGTGAATAAATAAAATTAAAAGGAAATAATAGAAAGAAAAAGGAAGACAGGGAGGGAGATAAAAGGAAGGAAGTTATAAAATTTTGTGAAAACTGTTTCTGTTGATGGATGAATGATATTCATTCATCCATCAACATGGAATGTTGTAAATGATGCCTTTTTATTGTGTATGTTATCATATTGATATAGTCAATAAAGAATTTTAAGCAAGTACAACATGTTCTGGAATTCAATGCCAACAACACCAAAGTACAGAGTCTGGGATCAAGAACAAATGGATACCCTAAGAAATGTTATAAAGACAAAAATCAAAGACAGTATGTTAAAACTAGGTAGCTAGCTTTTAGAGGGTAAAAGCATAAAGACTTGAAAACAGCACTAACAACGAGAAGCCATGGATTTTAGTGTCATCCATCATATTGGGACTAGCAATATATTGACATAATAAAAATCGAAACTCACCAGCATGTAAAAAGTGTTATATGTTACTAGTTACATCCTATGGCAGACACAGAGTACAATGAGAGAATGAGGAATGATGCTAGAATGTTGTAAAGAAACCCATGCAGCAACTACCACATGCAGTAAAACCCACTGAAAGTGCATTGCAGTGACAGCCTAGACTATCTGAGAGGCTTGAGGGCTGGCAAGTTCCAATTAGGGAAAGCCATGGCATCTGGTCATGTTTAACTAGATACACTCACACTATCTTAAGATTTCCTTCATGCATGGGATGAAAATGGCAAATATGGCAAATTCTAATCTCCACAGTGGTCATAAAACTATACTAACCTCTTTTTCTAAATCATTCTGGTTCTGTATCAAGGATGGTATCTATTTTCCATTTTTAAGTTGGATAAAGTATATGACTGCCTGAACAAGGGGAAATTACAGACCTGTTGTTGAAGAAATTCTAACACACATCAACTTTTCTTTGGTTTCTCTTGGGTTTGGAAGTTGCCTTTAAGTTGCATTCACAATGTCATGAATCCCAAGACACATGACAGGACTTATTGCACAAGTTAGTTGTCAACAGCATTCAAGGACTTAGCCACCAGCCTGTGTCAATCGGCAGACATTCCAGTACTGGTTTCCAGGCTCTGACCCTCGCTGCTGGGACCCCACACACTAAGGAGCAAAGGTGAGCTATCATCGTTGTGCTGTGATTGGATTTTTGACAGCATGATTTGTGAGCATAATGAATATTTGCTTATGCTACTAAATTTTACAACCATAGTAATTGGATCAGCTACTGAGGTTGCATATTCAATGTCATGTCATGGGCTCATAAAAACATGTGTTTGTTCTTATTTTTGTATGCTACCTTAGGTAATTTCCTCCCAATTTTCCAAGAATATTCTGAGGACTATGATTTTAAGTATAAAATATATGTTGCAGCCACATGAAAAAAACAGATATGTGATTAAGTTACTCATATAATAAATTCTGGGATGTCATGATTCAAGTAGTATTATATGTTCTCTGAACAATAACATAAGCATTTCATAAAAGATCTAATTATGTGGAGATAACTATTTCAAATAATTTCTCAATACATTATTTCTTGTTTCTTGAAAATAGTGACAATTTTATATGACTAACCCCACTATTTAAACTTCCCATTAATTAGACTTCTGGGCTCTAACATTAAAATACACAAACAATGTATTTCATTATTTAATATCATTAAGCAGCTAAGAAATTCACAGTAACACACAGTTGATAATGTCAGGCAACCAATTTCATGTTCAATGATTATTAAGTAGAACTCTGTGTATAAAGTTTGGATTCTAATAGTGTGTACTGTCCTGAGAATGCCTGACACATAAATTTTGTCAGTAGAATGGCATAGATCAAGCTGTAGCTCTAATGAAAGGAACCAAGGCTTATTTGTTCTGAGCACAACAAGAACCCCAGAGGTGAAAATGAAATTTGAAATATTTCACTGAGTATGTGTAGCAGGCATTTGGTTTCAGTACATTTTAAATGAAAAAATATGTCATTAATTCAACAAACTTTATCTACCTTGATTATTCTTGCTGAGGTGTGGAGAAAATAGATCCTCCCAGAAAAATATGACAGGACCCATACTCGCTCATTTCATGAGCATCTCTAAAGCTTCTGTTGTCACCAGCTCTTGCTCTATTTGTTGAAGAACACAGAGGTAACAAAGCATGAGGATGATATATATCTGTCTGTCTATCATCTATTTACCTATCTATCATCTACCTTCTCTCTCTCTCTCTCTCTCTCTCTCTCTATATATATATATATATATATATATATCCATCTATCTATTCATCCATCCATTTATCTATCCATATATATATATGGATAATATATATATATATATATATATAATCATCAACCTCCATTCATCTGCCATTCACCATTTTATGATTGCTGCAAAATACATGTAAAGTAGATGGAAGTAATTAATCATAAATACTTGATGATATTTTTCAATATCATCAATGATAAATAATATGACACCAGTTAAAAGAGCTATTTTTCTTTAGCCATTTGTGTGGAATCTAGATTCTAGGACTCATAAAGAGATAATGACATTGGGTACTGATGGGGAAGAGGTATTACTGCTAAATGTCTAGGGCCTCCCTTTGGGCTCCTGTTCATACAATAAAGTGCAATGTTTTATTTCCTGAAAATGAAATTCAACATGGAGCTATAAGTATTCATCTCACTATCCCCAACCTTTTGTTGAACTTAACCCAGTCAAATTGTTCTTTAAAAAAAGGCAGAGACAGGCGGATTTCTGAGTTCGAGGCCAGCCTGGTCTACAGAGTGAGCTCCAGGACAGCCAGGACACAGAGAAACCCTGTCTCGAAAAACCAAAAAAAAAAAAAAAGAAAGAAAGAAACTATGGGATGCAGACAAGTCAGAGGACATATTCAAGTCATATAATAGATTGGATGCTGGGGTATAATGTCCAAACAGTCCTTATATGGTGGATGATGGCTTTATGATACACACAGTGCTTTCCTTTTGATACAACAACAAAAAATTACAGGATTACATTGGAATTAAACATTTATTTATATTGTTCACCTAGCGTAGGAGTTTGATATAGATCTTGGAAATATTTCTGCCAGCTGGCTCTAATAAAGAAGATAATTTGAAGTTATTTAATTAATTAATTACATGTCAACAATGAATAATTATTGATCTCTCCTGTAAATGTTCCAACATTAGGTGTTATGCTTTAAATATTTGACCTATGTATTAAAGTTTTCTAGAGAAACAAAAGCAGTGGGATGAATATATATTTATGTATATTAGATGGATTATGTATAATATATTTATTAACTTGGCTTACATGGTACAGTCTGAGTAGCCCAACAATGGCTATCCTCCTACTGTAGAAGCAGAGAACCTGACATCTGCTAAGCCCATTGAGCTGGAGACATCTGTAGTCCAGGTCTAGTGTTGAAGACATGGAGAATGTCTAGAGAGCCACTAATCTTCAAGCCATATAATCTAGGCAGACATTCACATGCATGCTCACAGTCTTGTCGTATGAGTGATTCTAGATCTTGTCAAGTACATAATCAGTAATAACCCTCATAGTTTCCAGGAAGTTCTTCTATATTAGGCTTTGTGGAAACTTCAGGAAACAGGTTGTCTCTGGAGAAAGAGACTCAGTGGGGTCATGTTCTCAAAGATCACGCTCTTCTTCCTGTTTTCCATGAGAAAACTTTCTCCTCTTTCAAATTCTCCTGCTACCATGATGCCATGCCCAAGAGCTAGAGGCCATGGACAGTGAACTGAAAGATCCCAAACTGGGAGCTGGATAAACACTTCACCCTGGAAGCTGTTTACTCGGGTACTGTGGACCTAGGAGTGCAAAAATAGTTAAAACAATAAGTATTTCCAATAAGCACATTGTTGTCATAAAATAGTGAATATAATAAGTTTATGAACTCCAATACAATTTTATAACATTAAAATATGTGTGTGAACATGCACGTGCACTCACACATTTTCCCTCAATGCTTGTCTGTACACTATATTCAAGTAATGTCCACAGAGGCTAGAAGACAACAGATCAACTGGAATTGGAGTTACAGATGATTGTAATCTGTTACATGTGTGCTGGGAATCAAACCCGATTCCCACTGGAAGAGTATCCAATGCCTTTCACGCTGAACCATCCCTCCAGCCCCAAATTTTATAGTTTAATAAATGCCACAGAAAAGATAAAATTCTATTCCCTTCAAACAACAACAGCAACAAAAGGTCTGGATTACCAAAAATATTCTAACTTGGAAAATCTCTCATTTCTGGGTTCTTTCTTTTGAACTAAAAATTAAATTAAGTGGTTCAAACTTACAGATAAACATTTTTTTAAAAAAGAAGTTTATGTATGTTTTATGCTGACAATTACCCCCAAAATGTAAAATGTTTATGCCAGCCTCATAAGTTAAGTCATGCTAAATGTAGCTCTAAAACATACTTTTTTCTGAAATCTCACTTAGAGTTAGGAGTTAGCCTAGAAATGCCACTGTTTTATTCACTATATTCTTATTTCCCCCAGGAAAAAAATAGTGTCAAGATTCTATCACATAAACTAAAGACAAGTGACTGAAAATTTCCAGAAGATTTTCTTTTCAGTATTTGAGATACTATTGTGATCTATTGAAAACCACAAAAGAGGAATACATAAGAGTTAACACTTAAGGCGATCTGCTTTCTGCAACATATTTGCCCAAGAAGACTATTAGGAGTCAATTAAAGTGAAATTGATAGTTTCTAATTTTCAGAATAATCTTAACTCGTGTGAGAATTTGTAATTTATGGATAATACATATCTTGCTAATTGTTCCAAATATTTGTATACATTAAAGGATAGGAAAAGAACATTTTAATAGTTTATCAGGAGATACTAAACTGATAAAATGCTAGTTAGGGTTCTCACATTGGCACTCACAATGAAGAGTATTGTAAGCATTTTTATTAATTTACTCTCTCATCCCAACCACAGTCGACCTCCACCCCCACCTCTGTCATTCCAGCTCATTCCCCACCACATCTTCCCACCCTACCCACTTCTCCTCTGTTTTCCTTCAGAAAAGGTCGGGCCTCCCAGAGATATCAACCAAACATGGCGTGTCAAGTTGCAGTAAGATTAGGCACCTCCCCTCATAGTAAGTGTGGACAAGGTAACCCATTAAGAGGACAAGAGTCCCAAAAGCAGGTAAAAACATCAGAAATAACTCACACACACTCTGTTAGGAGTCTCAAAACACCAAGCTACACAACTCCAACACATATGCAGAGAGGGTTTACATTAGACCCATGCTGGCTTCCTGATTGTCGATTCAGTCTCAGTGAGTCCCTATGAGTCCAGGTTTATTGATTCTGTGGATTTTCCTGTGGTGTCCTTGACCACTATGACTCCTACAATCCTTCCTCCCCCTCTTCCTAAAGATGCCCTGAACTTTGGCTAAAGTTGGTTGTGGGTTTCAGTATCTGTTTCTTTCAGTTGCTGCATGAAGCCTCTCTGATAACAGTTGGTTAGGCACAAATCGATGAGAATAATAGAGAATCATTAGGCATTATTTCATTGACATTTTTTTCTAGTTTGGTATGATCTTAAGTTGTGGTCCATTTGGCCTCTGCTTCTGGTCCTTCAGGCAGTGTCTCCATCTGGTGGCATGGGTCTCAAGCTGGACCCATCATTGGTTAGCCACTCCCACAATTCGGTGCCACCTTTACCCTAACATGTCAAATTATAGGTCAAAGGTTTTGTAGCTGGATTTGTTTCTAATTTGCTCCATTGGAAACCTTGCCTGGTTATAAGAGATGGCTGGTCCAGGCTCTGTATCACTTATTACTAGGAGTCTTAGTAAGATTACCCTAATAAATTCTTGGAAGTTTCCATTGCACTATGTTGTGGATTTGGTTTGATGCTTGCATTATGTTATTTGAGTTTCCAAAATTTCACAAGAATCCCGTATGTGAGATGCTGAGGGCCCCTGCCCCCAGTTGGCTCTTATTGCTAAATACAGTTGCCAATGGCTAGGCAGGGAGACAAGGCAGGACTTTAGGATTCATGGGCAAGGGGACCAATGAAGAACGAGAATCGCCATTGTTGGGAGAACAAGAAGATTCAGGCTTGATATCTGCAAAAGGGAAAGCATACAATCATGTAAGAGCTAGAGAAGAGCAGCCCCAGTAGCCCACCCCCCCCCAATTGAATCTAGGGAAACAAAGATGAAATATAGATTTTGGTTAAGTAATAATTCTGGGGTATCAGAAGGGAGGCATTAGTGACAGGAAAATTTGGGAGTGACCATTGAGCAGATTGAACATATTAAATATAAGTCTCTCAGTCTCTCTCTCTCTCTCTCTCTCTCTCTCTCTCTCTCTCTCTCTCTCTCTCTCTCGTGTGTGTGTGTGTGTGTGTGTGTGTGTGTGTGTGTGTGTGTGTGTGCATGCACTTGCATGTGTGAGAGTTCCATTCAAAAATCCAGAGCATCATGACGGGAAGCAAGAAATGTATATACCACCTCTGGGGAGATTAGAGAGGGGTACTCGACTACAGCAACACACTAGATTTCTAAGTTGCTCTGAAATTACACCCCAATTCCAGTTCTTCCTTCCAGTACTCATTCCCTTCATCCTCTCGCCTACCTGTTTTCGCTGTTCCCATCCTCACATACTCACGGCCCATCAGCATATCTATTTTATTTCCTCTTGCTAAGGAAAACCATGAGTCCACACTTGGGCACTCCTAGCTTCTTAACCTTGCTGGGTCTATGAATTTTAGCATGATTATTCTTTACTTTACAGTTAGTATCTGCGTATAAGAGAGTATAAACCATATTGGTTTTTGGTGTCTAAGGTGAATCACCGAGGATGCTTTTTTTTTTTCTAACTCCAATAATCTGCCTTCAAATTTCATGGTGTCATTGTTTTTAACTGCTAAGTAATTCTTCATACATAAACATACCACATTTTCTTCATTCATTCTTCAGTTGAGGAATACCTGGGTTGCTTCCAGTTTCTAGCTATTATGAATAAGACTGCTGTGAACATAATAGAGCACATGTCCTTGTAGTATGGCAGAGCATCTTTTGGGTATACATCCACTAAGTGTAGCTGGGTCTTGAGGTAGACTGATTTTCAAATTTCTGAGAAACCCCCATATTGATTTCCAAAGTGGCTGTACAAGTTCTCACTCCCACCAACAACTGAAGTGGAAGTTTCTAGATATGTCAGGTGATACAGACTCACCTGGTGTTTTGCTGATACAGACTCACTTTGTGTTTTGCTGAGGCAAAATCCCTGAGGGGACACTTGATGTTTGGAGAAAGTATAAATAGGACTCAATGGACAGTAATGATGTGCTTGCATAGCTGGCTTTGTAAAGTTTTGTTGGTCTCTTGTCTTTGCTGATCTTCGCTTCCTTAAGAGAGGAACAGCAGAGAACTTCTCCTGGCGTCATGGCTGATTCTGGTCATTTCCATTGACTCAGGCCAATTCGGTGGAAGCCTGGCTGTCTCTACTGAATCATGGCAATGTTGCTGATTCATGTTTGGTATCCTGACACTACTGAACTTGACTACTGGCATCCTGACTAACAGAGATTGGAATCACGTCAAAGAACTACTTCTAACAGGTCCACCTCCCCCTGTCCTACTTACCATCTTTTCTCCCCTACCTTTGTACAGTGGGCAAGAAGGGGGTTCAAAGAATTGAAGAACCCTTATTAAAAGTAGGTTTTAAAAATATATAATCTTATAAACAATGGAAGAAGCTGCTCCTTGCTCCACATCCCACCAGCATGAACTATTACTAGGGTTTTTGATCTTAGCCATTCTGACAGGTATAAGATTGGATTCTCAGAGTCGTTTTGATTTGCACTTCCCTGGTGGCTAAGGATGTTGAACATTTCTTTTAATTGCTTTTCAGCCATTTGAGATTCCTCTGTTGAAAATTCTGTTTAGACCTGTACCCCATTTTAAAATAGGATTACTTCATTTGTTAATGTCTAGTTTCTTCAGTTCTTTATATATTTTGGAAATTAGCCTTCTGTCAGATGTAGAGTTGGTTAAAATTGTTTTTTTCCATTTTGGAGACTGACATTATGTCCAATTGATGGTGTCTTTTGCCTTACAAAAGCTTTTCAGTTTTATGAAGTGCTATTTCTTAATTGTTAATCATAGTGCCTGTGATATTGGTGTTCTTTTCAGGAAGTTGTCTCCAATGCCAATCTGTTGAAAACTATTTCCTACTTTTTCGTCTATTAGGTTAAGTGTATCTGGCTTTATGCTGAGGTCTTTGATCCAGTTGCATTTTGTGTAGGGTGATAGATATGGATCTATTTGCATTCTTCTACATGTGAAGATCTAGTGAGTCTAGCACCATTGTTGAAGATGCTTTCTTTTTTCCATTGTATATTTCTGGCTTCTTTTTAAAAAAAAAATCTTGTGTTCAAAGGTGTGTGAAATTATTTCTGGGTCTTCTATTCAATTCCATTTATCAACCTGTCTGTTTTTATGCCAATACCATGTGGGGTTTTTTGTTTTGTTTTTGTTTGATTGGTTGTTTGTTTGAGGGTTGATGTTGCTTTTGTTTGTTTGCTATGACTCTGTAGTGGAGGTTACAATCAGGGATGATGACACCTCCAGAAGGTCTACATTATTGTATAAGATTATTTGAGCTAGTATGGATTTTTTGTTTCCCCCCCAAAAGAGTTGAGTATTTTCTTTAAAGATCAGTGAAGAATTGTGTTGGAATTTTGATGGGGAATTGCATTGAATCTGTAGATTGCTTTTGCTAAGATTTCCATTTTTGCTATATTAAGCCTACTGATCCTTACATATGGAAAAATCTTTCCATCTTTTGATAGCTTCTTTAATTTCTTTCACAAAGACTTGAACTTCTTATCATACAAATCTTTTACTTGCTGGGTTAGAGCTACCTCAACATATTTTATGTTATTTGTGGCTATTATGAAGGGCGCTATTTCCCTGATTTCTTTCTCAGTCCATTTGCCACTTGTATATAGGAAGGTTACTATTTTTTTTTAAGTTAATCTTGTATCCAGATACTTCACAGAAGATGTTTATTAGCTAGAGGAGTTACCTGGAACAATTTCTGAGGTCATATATGTAAACTATCATACCATTTTCAAACAACTGTATTTTGATTTCTTCCTTTCAAAATTCCAGCTCCTTGATCTCCTTCAGTAATCTTATTGCTGTAGCTAGAATTTAAAGTGCTACATTGAATAAGCATGAAGAGGGTGGGCAGCTTTGTTATGTTCCTGATTTTGGTGAAATTGCTTTGACTTTCACTGCATTTAGTTTAATATTTGCTATAGGCTTGATATAAATTTCCTCTATTACTATTAACCATGTTCCTTGTATTCCTGATGTCTCCAAGACTTTTATTATAAAGGGTTGTTGAATTTTATCAAAGGCTTTTTCAGCACCTAATAAAATGATCATGTGTATTTGTTCTTTCAGGTTTTTTTATTGTGAATTACAATGATTTTCATATATTGAAACATCTCTGCATCTCTGAGATGAAACCTACTTGATCATGATAGATGATGTTTTTGATGTATTCTTGAATTTGTTGTGTTCTTGAAGTTAGAGAAATGTCTTAGGTCCCAGAAATACGTTGCATTAACAACTTAGACAAATGGAAGTTCATACTGTGTAGATCACCCTGAGCACACAGAGAAACTGGAATGTTTATATAACACACAAGAAGTACAAAGCAATAATGAAATATTTCATTTTCTGCTAATAAAAGTTCCAAAAGATAAAGTATGAAATTGTCAAGTAATTAAAATAGATTTGATAATAATAAAAGGAATGTTGGCTTTTAAATTTAAATATCCTTTTTAGTGGAGGCGAGTCTGAATAAAATGATCGATACAGAGACACATGAGCATACTACATTAGTAGTAAAAAGAGCTTTCTAAAATAGTCTAAGAGGAAAAACATACGGGGGAAAAAGACTTGGGGCTAACATAAAATTTCCTTTTAATAATGTAAGAGTCAGAAGATGATGGAACAGTTCTGCAAAAGTTGGTGATAACTGTTACATAGACAGAATTTAGAATCACCTAGGAGTAGAACTCTAGGCATGCTATAAGGGGTTAGTGTTATTTTGTTAAGTGATGTGGATAGACTTGTCTCTATTGTGGGTGGCACTGTTCCTTGGATAGGGGATCCTGAACTATATAAATGGAGAAGGAGAACTGAGCATCAGGAAGCATCCATTGCTATCTGTTCCTGACTGTGGATGTGATGTCACCAGCTGCTTCTGGGATATGATGTCACCAGCTACTTTAAACTTCTGTTACTTTGAATGTTTTGTCATGATGGACTTGTGATATTGACTTATAATGCAAAGTAAACGAATTCTTCCTTAAGTGGCTTTTGCCAGGATATTTCATCACAACAATAGGAAAAAATTAAGTTACTTTAAAATCCAGCATTAACTAAATATTAATTATATAGTGTATAGAGAAATTGATATATCAGATAAGCAAGGAACTTGAAAAATCATAAATGTTTTCCTCTGTCAGTTGCCTAGTGATACAGAAATACGAGGGAAGAAGTCAAGAAAGATGAAGATACAAACTCTACCAAGTAGGATCTGGAAGCCAAGTAACAGTGATATAAGATTCTTTGCTGGGATTTCTTTATCAAATGAATATCACCAAGAACAGAAACCACATAGTCAGCATGCTGGTGTTTCTCATTTGAGCCTCTTCACTTTTCTAGCTAAAACCTACTCCCTAAGGGAGAAAACTGAAACTTCCTCTTCTTCCAAAAATCAATATAGTACTTTTGTGAAACATTATCTATGTATCCTTGGTCATGTAACAAACTCCGAACCTCAATTTCTTTGTTATATGTGTATGACAGTAATATTTTCTTAATAGATATTCATTAGGAATGAATATAAGGCTATAAAACACGCAAATGACAGTCAATAAAGGTAACACTCAGCAATCATACTTCAGGAAGTCCACACTGGCTTTTGCTGAGTCCGTACCTCCTATGCTGCTCTATAATCCATAAAATGTCTGTGTTGACATTATTGTCATTTCCAGATGTAATAATCACCCATCTAAGACCAGGTAAACCAGCACTTCATTGAACACTACTGGCATCTTAAAAATTCTTGTCAAAAAGAATCATTGTTTTTGAAAATGCATTGATAAAGTAGTTCCATGCAAAATCTATACTATAAAAGTATTAGCATTTGACACATACAAATATAGGCCTCACTACAAAATAGATGTTTTAGCAATGGAGCTTAAATGAAAGGGAAGATAAGTGTTTCCAGCATACCATGTCTCCTAATAATACACTTTTTAAAATGTCAATATCATGAGTAAGAGTCCTTACCCTTTGCCTAAAGAAAATGGCTTTCATGCCAGTAATGAAGAATCACTTGTGCCGTGGCAAGTGAATCGTAGTGATCAATAACAATACTCAGCACTTAGGTAGCAATTTTCATCTTCAAAGCAATTTACTGGCATTAAGCAAATCCACAATGTTGTCAGTTTCCAATGAGGAAATCCATGAGATGTAAAAAGTTGCAGCTTGCTTGTCCTTCGAGATTCCAGGATACAGGTTGTGGAAGCAGGCATTTTCCACAAAGTATGTGCTACCAGGGCACTTGATGCAGTTAAAAGAATTAAACTGATGGTAGATATTTTAATTTACAAAAACAATAGATATGATATTGTCAAAATGTGAAAACAGAAATACCAAGAAGGACAACTATATAAATTTCACTAAATCTATATATTCGTCACCTGTCAATTAAAAAAGAAGCTTAGACAGATAGTGGTGATGCACACCTTTAATCCCAGCACTTGAGAGACAGAGGCAGGCCTATTTCTGAGTTCGGGGCCAGCCAGGTCTACAGAGTGAGTTCCAGAGTTCCAGAACAGCCAGAGCTATACAGAGAAAGAAAGAAAGAAAGAAAGAAAGAAAGAAAGAAAGAAAGAAAGAAAGAAAGGAAGGAAGGAAGGAAGGAAGGAAGGAAGGAAGGAAGGAAGGAAGGAAGGAAGGAAAAGAAGAGGCTTATGGCTGGGTATGGTGGCACAGGACTTTAATCCCAGTGCTCAGGAGGCAGAGGCTTGCAGATCCTTGTGAATTCAAGTCTAGCCTGGCCTACATAAGGAGTTTCACGACAGGTAGGACTACACAACAGAGAAGTCTTGTCCCATGAAAAAAATCTTTTGTTGCATGTGTATGACATATGTAAATGCTCTGTGTGAGCATGCATGTGAATGTGTACATGTACATCTGTATGGCAGCAGGCACATCCCACAGCTCAGGTATTGAGAGCAGAGGACAATGGCTACCAATTCTTGCCTTCTGCCTTGTTAGACATAGGTTCTCTAGCTGTCCTTCACTGCCTTCACTAGATAGCTGATCTGCAAGCTCTGGTGTGTGTCCTATAGAAGCACTAGAGTTACAGATATGTGCTACTACCCTGGCTTTTATGTGGGTTCTCGTGATTCAAATTGAGGTCTTTATGCTAGTGTGACAAGAAGTTTTCCCACTGAGTAATTTTTGTGGTTGCCACTGGGAGGCTTAATAATCCACTCTTATTACACTCTGTTTTAATCAACACTAACACTTCCCTATTGCTCAGTGTCATTGGCAATAATAGATATGTGCTTTTGTCTATTTTAAAAATAAATGACTTGCTTTTGTCAATATTTTTATGTTCCAGTAAAAATAAAATAAACTGCTCCGACAATTTTAATGTACCATGAAACACAGCGATTCTTTTTTATTTTGTATAATTTATTATGGAGGATAACTTATAATTAAATAATTAATTTTACACATTCCAATATCACCCCCTCTTCTCCTATTCCCCCCTCACAGCTCCTCCCCTACTCATTCTCCCCTTCTCCTTTGAGAAGGGGGAGCCCCAGTATCACCTCCACATATACTGGCACATCAGTCACTAAAGGACTAGGCACATCCTCTCTCACTGAGGCCAGACAAGGCAGTTCTGATAGGGGAATGAGAGCCACAGGCAGGCAACACATTTATGGACAACACCTGCTCCAGTTGATGGAACAGCATGAAGATCAAGCTGCACTTCTGCTATCTATGTGCAGAGGGTTTAGGTCCAGTCCATGCTCACTCTGGTTGATCATTCAGTCTCTGAGCCCCCAGAGGTCCAGGTTAGTTGACTGTGTTGCTCTTCCTGTGGAGTCCCTATCTTTCTCAGGTCCTTCAATCCTTCCCTCAACTCTACCACAAGACTTTCCAGCTCCATCAAATATTTGGCCATGGATCTCTGTGTTTCAGTCAGCTACTGGGTGGAGCCTCTCAGAGGATACTTATGCTAGGATACTGTCTGTAAGCATGACAGAGTATCATTAATAGTGTCAGGGGTTGATTCTTGCCTATAGAAAGGGTCTCAGTTTGGCCAATCATTGGTTAGCCGTTCCCTCCTTCTATGCTCTATCTTTGTCCTTGTCCATCTTGTAAGCAGGACACACTTTAGGTCAAAGGTTTTGTGGGTAGGTTGCTGTCCTTATCCCTCCACTGGGAGTTCTGTCTGGCTCCAGGAAGTGGCTACTTCAAGATCCATATCCCCAGCTACTAAGAGTTTCAGCTCGAGTCACTGCTGTAGCCACTCTAGGGCTTCGCCCATCCCAGGTCACTGGCACATCCTAGAGATGCTCACTACCACACATGCACCCACCAAGAGAGAATTTAGTTCTCTTTCCCCTAGTCTCCCTACATCTGATTTCCCCACCCACTTCTGCTCTCCAACCTCTCCCCCAGCCCATTCTCTCTGTCCATCTGCCTCTAATATCTATTTTAATGAGTAGTCCGTGGTGGTTACTGCAACTATAAAGCTTTTTTAAAAAGAGTTCTCTAAGTGTTCTTAATAGTGTAACATTGTTAAATGAAAAAGGTATGATCATTATCTTCTATTCTGTGAATAGTATTTTCATTTACTTGATAGAATTTTGATGCACAGGGTACATCAATTTCAGTCATATAGTTACTTTTATTTTGCTATTGTTAATGTTTTGTGTGATGTAGTAAAACCGTTCGTTAGATAAAGGTTACAGAAGTTTATAACTATGCTTTCTTATGAGACTGCATTGCCTCTGATAATGTTTTTAATGGACACTTAATGCGTTTTCTATACACAAAATAGTGTCAACTACAAATTGAAATATTTTCCTCTCCTTCAATATAAAAACCTTTCATTTATGCTGTTAAATTATGCTGCTAAAAATGTCTACCAAATTATAAATAGATGTAGCTACATGGCTATCTTTTGTTGCTCCTGATTTAGGTGAAAATTTCTTTCCAAATGGGTTTTTCCTAGGTACCATTTATCAGGTTAAGTAAATTCTGGTGTAATCTTAACTGAGTATGCACATTGAACTGTGTTTGTGTGGCTCTATGTTAAACTACTTTTCTTTAAGCAATAAAGAAGAATTTTACTGTGTTCTGTGTAATACGTATATAAAAAAAAACAGGAAAGTAACGAGAAACAGTATTCTTGTTCCAAATAAAGCAATCCCAAAGACAGGGCATACTGAATGAGTTTTGAACATGATGTGTATTGGGGAAAAAAGGCTCTTGTCTTATTAAAACTACACTTTTTCTGCATACGGTATTTAAAGCTAACTGAATATTGGATAACTAAAAGAAACTCTCTTCTTGATATAGCACAGAGAGTAACACAGAGGCATGCACATGTATGGTGTTTTTTTGTAATATTTATGTGAAAGTACTTTTATTTCAGCTATTAGGAGGAATTTTGCTGTGTTCTGTGTAATGTGTATATGAAAATACAGAAATTTATTGAGGAACAGTATTCCTGTATCAAAATAAAGAACTTCCAAAGACAGAAAAAAAATCTATTAAATTTTTCAATCATTTCTTGAATTTATTTTGATAGTTTCTATGTGTCTAGTTATTCATGTATTTCCTCTATGATGTTTAGTCTGTATCTGTACAGTGGAGTTACGATTTGTGCTGTTATTGGCACAAATTATAAATGTACATATTAAATACTTATTAATATACATGGACTTCCCTTTCTGCAGTTGTCTTTTAAATTCATAAAGAGATGACAAAATAATGAGCATTAGCATCAATTCATACATTCGTTCACCGGTGCACTTTTGTCTATGGCATTCTTTCAACTTCCTTTGCTTAGGGTTGCTGTACAGTGACCTTCCCTGTTCGCTGGAAGGACTTCTGTTAGCACCTCTTTATAACAAGTTTGCTAGCAGCGAACACTTGATGCCTTATTGTATTGGGAATGTCCCAATATCATCTTCAAGCTTGAAGGACATTTTTGTTGCACATAAAACACTTATTTCACAGCTTTTATTCTTTTCTTAGAGTTCTGAACATGCCATTCCACTGTCATCTGGTTTTCATGAGAGAAATACGCTTCAAATTCTGCAGAGGGTTCTTTACATGCAGTAGGTTGCTTTTCATTTTCTACAGTCTAAGTTCGTTCTTTGCCCTTAGTTTCTGATAATTATGATACACGATGTCTTTACATTTATCCTATGAGGGGTTCATTTAACTTTTTAGATGTTTGTGTTATTATGGGTTCTTTTTCTTAAATTAAATGTAGAAAGTTTTCAGCTATCATTTCTTAAATTGCCCTTCAAGTCTTTCTCTATTTTCTTCTTCTGGGACATTCATTATACATATGTTGATGTACTTAATGTTGCCCTACATTTTCTTTTTGTATTCTCATTCTGAAGTATACAAACTCACCTGTTTCCACATTCTCTGATTCTTCAGTTTGACAGTTTAAACATTCTTTAAAGCTCTTCAAACCAGTTAAGTACTCTCCAACTCTGAACTTTTACCCTTGGTTTTCCAGTGAGATTTTCACTGCTTTAATTTTCAACTGTAGATTTTTCATTTGTTTACATTTTGTAATTTTGATATCACTATTACATTCCATTTAGTAACACATAGTTTTGCAAAACTCATGATATCCTCATTCTTAATAGCTGAGTATTATTCTGTTGTGTAAATAAACCACATTTTCTGTATCCATTCTGTCATTGTGGGATATCTGGGTTGTTTCCAGCTTCTGGCTATCATGAATAAGGCTGCTAAGAACACATGGAGCATGTGCCCCTGTGGCATGGTGGGGCACCTTTTGGGTATATGCCCAAGAGTGGTATAGCTGGGTCTTCAGGTAGATCTATTTCTAGTTTTCTGAGGAACCTCCAGATTGATTTCCAGAATGGCTGTACTGGTTTGCAATCTCACCAGCAATGGAGAAGTATTTGTTTTTGCTTTTTAAATGATCTATTTGAACTAAATTCTGTAAAAATATGCATATGTTATGATACAACAGTTACATATTCATGCTAAAATTATATACGAGAATGTTAGCTTATAAAATATAATAAAATATTTTGAATCACAGTATACAAACCTTAATAAAAATTAACATTTTCAACTATGTTGATATTGGTAACACTATTGATTAGCGTATATTAGGAACTGTATGATACCACAAACCACTCATCACTCCAGTTCAAGGGCATCATATTTTGTCATCTGACTTCCGTGAGCACAAGGTGTGCATATGATGAACACACATACAGGCAAAACATTCATACACATAAATATAATTTTAAAATATTGTGCAATCTTTTAAATAATGAGTATGAAGGTATACATCATTATTGTGTACAGTATTTCTAATCGTGGTTCTGCTGCATGGGCTAGTTCTATATTTTTAACATTTATTAATTTATGTGGTGTGCATGTGTCTGTACACCCACATGTGTGTGGAGGTCAGAGGATAACTAGTGGGAACCTGTTTTGTTCTTCTACTATGTAAACACCTGGGGCTCACACTCTGGTCATCAGCATTGGCAACAAGTGTCTTTACCTGTTGAGTCAACATTCCAGTTCACATTGGCTCTTTAATACTGAATATTTTCAATCCTAAAATATTGCCATGAGTCTTTTTGCATTTTCATAAAGCTTCTCATCCTGTTTCATACATATTACTATAGTTCTAATTTAATCCTCATTTTGCAGGCTGTTGAGATATATAATCTCATTTCACCTATTAATTGAAACTATCTGAGATTAGGAAGATTAGTAGTGTGTGTGTGTGTGTGTGTGTGTGTGTGTGTGTGTGTGCGTGTGTGTGTGTGTTCAATGTTAACATAAGACTTTAGTGAGGAAAAACTTAAACACCCACGTGGACTGAACAAAAGAACTTGGATTCTATCACACACATGATTTCTTCCCCTGCTGGCCATGCACTAGTGTGTTCTCTAGAGAAAGCCATGAAGACCGTGAATTGCTGGACTTGAGGCTGATCAAATAATGTTTTTCATAACTCCATTCAATTATATACCTTTGACATAAACTAAAAATCCATTTATTAATAACATACTCTATATAGAATACAAGAATCAGGGCAGTGAGGCCCCTGCCTACGCAAGCACGATAAACACATAGCCAGCTCTCTAAAATCCTGGGGGTCACATTTTATGGGTCACATTAACCAGGACCTAACTACCTAACCATAAAGAGTAACCCCTATTATAAATCCCAAGTCACATATGCATTGCTTCCTCATCTCTGTCATGTTAGTACAAGCCACATATTAATTATGTCCCCTACTTCACAGAGCAGGGCTTCCCCTCCATCACTGCCATGATTTGTCAGAGAGCACTGAACCCTCTTACATCAGACCCAGCCATGTGTGCTGCCTGATTGCCTGCCTGCCAGCATTAATGGAACGCCTACCTGAAAAAAGCTTTTCCTCAGCACCTTGGGCTCCAGCTCCCATTCTCTTCTCCCTCCTTAATTGACCCGAATAAACATAAGTGTAAACTAAGGAAGCACTGTTAGCAACCCAGAGCTGTGAAGAGAACCAGGTGCTTAGGGGAAAAGGAAGTCAGTGTTCAGAACCACTGTGAGTGATGGCTAAAGAAGTCTAGACCATCAGAGACAGAACATTTTCTTCCCACTATTTTTTAGGGTGTATTTGTCACTTCTCTTACATTTGAAATTTTGTTTTTAAGTGCAAAATTAAATCTCATAGGGACCTTTTGGTTATATATGGATATACATAGAGTGGCCAAAACTGTTAAGTCAAAGACATGGGCCACATAACCAAACCAAGTTCAAAGTTTTCTTAATCAAGTCTGGTGAGGTAGTTTTCTCATTTTTGTGATTTTCTTTTCCTTTGTAATTGTGCTGTATAACATGGTCCCTCAGGGTGGGGTTCTAGTGATGCCCGGTGTTTGAGGAGCCTGTGATTTGATGATGGGGAATTTTGGGTTCTAGTCACAAACTCTAATTCTGCTAGCTGGCTGCCCAGGACTAAAGTGAGTATTAAATAAAATGTTATTATTCACAGGTGTATGAAACAAAGGTGCATATATTAACATCAAAAAGCTGTGACCCAACCCTTACAAAAGGGAACCCTCTGTTTCCATTGAGCATTAAGCAATGCTCAACATGCTTAGTCATCAGGGAAATGCAAATCAAAACAACCCTGAGATTCCGCCTCACACCTCACACTCAGAATGGCTAAGATCAAAAACTCAGGTGATAGCAGATGCTGGCGAGGATGTGGAGAAAGAGGAACACTCCTCCATTGTTGGTGGGGTTGCAAGCTGGTACAACCACTCTGGAAATCAGTCCGGTGGTTCCTCAGAAAATTGGACATAGCATTACCTGAGGACCCAGCTATACCACTCCTGGGCATATACTCAGAAGATGTTCCAACATATAACAAGGACATATGCTCCACTATGTTCATAGCACCCTTATTTATAATATCCAGAAGCTGAAAAGAACCCAGATGTCATTCAACAGAGTTATGGATACAAAAAGTGTGGTACATTTACACAATGGAGTACTACTCAGCTATTAAAAACAATGAATTCATGAAATTCTTAGGCAAATGGGTGGAACTAGAAAATATCATCCTGAGTGAGGTAACCCAATCACAAAAGAACACACATGGTATTTACTCACTAAGTGGATATTAGCCCAAAAGATTGAAATAGCCAAGATTCAACTCACAGGCCACATAAACCTCATGAAGAAGGAAGATCAAGTGTGGATGCCTAGGTCTTACTTAGAAGGAGAAACAAAATACTCAAGGGAGCAAATATGGAGACAAAGTGTGGGACCGAAACTGAAAGAGGAGCCGTCTGGAGACCATTCCACCTGGGTATCCATCCCATGTGCAGTCACCAAAGGTAGACGATGATGTGGATGTCAGGAAGAGCATGCTCATAGGAGCCTGATATAGCTGTCTCCTTAGAGGTCCCCCAGAGTCTGACATATCCAGAGGCAGATATTCACAGCTAACCACTGATCTGATCAAGGGTTCCTAATGGAGAAGTTAGAGAAAAGACTGAAGGAGCTGAAAGGGTTGGTGGCCCCATGAGGAGAGCAACAATACCAACCAACCAGAGCTCCCCAAGGTCTAAACCACCAGCCTGGGAGCACATAGGGAGGGACCCATGACTCCATCTGTATATTGTTGGGCATAGGTGGAAGAGGAGATCCTTGGTCCCATGAAGGCTGAACACCGAGTGGGGGTGGGAATTCGAGGGTGGGGAGGTGGGAGTTGCGAGGGTAGGTGGGAGTTGTGAGGGGGCACATCCTCATAGAAGCAGGAATAGAGGGGGTGGGGTAGGGGTTTCCTGGGTGGTGGGGGGATGGGGTAAGGGGATAAAATCTGAAATGTAAATATAATATCCAATAAAAACAAAAAAAGAAATGGTTCAGGAGCCTGCAAAGAAGCATTTCAGTGACCACACAGAACAGAAATGATGATGGATGACGGCAGCAGACTGATCATGAGAATAAAGGAGAAAATTTACACTTGTCTCAGAAATTTTACATTATGTATCTTCTGCTTTGACCCATCACTTCTACGAAAATCCTGTTGTCAGGTTTAAAAAACGATTGTTTATTTACATTTTATGTGTATAAATGTTTTATTTTTATTGTATATTTTTGTTATTTACATTTCAAATGTTATCCCCTTTCTCGATAACCCCTGAATCCTCCTATCCTTACTCCCCTCCCCTGCTTCTCTGAGGGTGTTCACCCACCCACCCACCCATTCCCGCCTTCCCGACTCTAACCAAGCAAGTGAAAGTTCTGTATGACAAGAACTTCAAGTCTCTGAAGAAAGAAATTGAAGAAGATCTCAGGAGGTGGAACGATTTCCCATGCTCATGGATTGGCAGAATTAATATAATAAAAATGACTATTTTACCAAAAGCAATCTACAGATTCAGTGCAATCGCAATCAAAATTTCAACTCAATTCTTCATAGAGTTTGAAAGAGCAGTTCTCAAATTCATTTGGTATAAATGTTTTTACTTGCATGTGTTTTTTGTGTACCACATGTGTGCCCATGGAAACAGAGGAGTGCATTGGATTCCCTAAAACTGGAGTTAAGGACAATCATGAACTACATGGGGTTTCTGGGAACCAAACTCAGGTGATTTAATGAATGAGCCCTCTCTTCAGCCTTCTATCAAAGGAACTTTTTTAAAGTTCCTTAGAGGGTATAATAAGTCTGGTATATAAGTCTAATTGAATAAAATGTATAAATGTCAATACAAACTGTCAATCATACAGAGAATATCAATATTTCTTTCTGAAGAAATTTAACAAACATATCAACTTTACAGCAAATATTTTACTATACAGTTTGTAAAATATTTTGAAGTAAATTTAAGTTATTAATATTTCCTCATCTTGCCAAGCCTACAGAAACCTCTGTCTTAAACTATGTAATGAGGACTAATTTAGGACCTACCAGACACTTCAAACCTGAAACGCCAGCACAGTCTCCATGAGGTTAGAGTCCCTCTTAAATCCACCTAAATAAGAATAGATAATAACTTTGGGATGATGCATGCCATGTGTTGCTCTGAGACAAAAACAAGTGGATACAATGCAGTTTTTCCCAGTTGTGTCTACAGATTTTTTTCAAGTGAAAAAGAGGAATTAAACATAAAGTATAAGGAGATTCTACTTTTGAAACCCAATAGCAAATGGCAAAGCAAAACATAATGGGGAACATATGATCAGTAGAAATGTACAAGGTACTGAAAACAAGAAATTAAAATCTGTAGTACATTAATTAATAAGTTTACTTTCAACAGTAAATATATGTTGTGTATCAATTCCACATCAATTTGTATTCAAAGTGTTAGAGGTACAGGAGTTAGAAAAACAAGACTTTGATCTCATAAATCATACACTGAAAATTACAGAGAGTAAGCATATCAAACCTGTGTCCTGCACATGTTAATAATTTATTGTCTGAATTAACTTAATTTGAACATATGTGTTTATAAGTTAAAAGTTTTTGAGTTGAGGAGAAAGGGGAGAGAGAAAGAGAGAGAGAGAGAGAGAGAGAGAGAGAGAGAGAGAGAGAGAGAGAGAAATGAATGAATATAAATCTAAGAACAACAGTTGACTTTCTACCCCTGAAGTGCTTATGGAGAAACAATTTGTATTCTTCTGTTCAGGGAAAATTGCTTATATTTATATTTATCATACTTAAAAAAATTATGGCTGTCAAATGGATAATTCTTCATTGAGGTTGCATTAAATTCTGTCTAATTCAAACTAGCCAATCCTGCTTACTGGGTAATAATTGCTGAAACCCCATACTTGAACAAACTGAAATTTGAATTTTCTTATCTCTTCATGGTTTATCAATCAAGTCCTCATTGATTCTGCCTCTTGCACTTCATGAATCAATCCACTTCTTTTTGCATCAATTATCTTAGAAAAATAAGTTGGATTTCACATCTTGACTATTCTAAAGCTTCCAAACTAGTTTTCCCAGACTCATACTTTCTTTGCTTGTTTCCCAACAGAACGACAAAATAAACTTTTAATATTTTCTTTCATTGTAATGTCTGTTCAAATCTCTTAAATTATTCATGTATTTTAATATAAAGTAGAACATATCTAACATTATTTAAATACTCAAACTTTTGGTGGCATGTTCTCCTTTCTGGGTACATGCACACACCTTGTTCACTTCCTCCAATGGTTTTCCCACATCCACTCTGCTGTTATACAATCCTCCGGTGCGAGAAGCAAAATTAATATATTTCAGAATGTTTTGCAATCTTTCTCTTTTAAATTTGGGTATGTTATTCATTTTACATTTAGAATCTAGGAAGTCACAAGATAATATCTCTCCGAACTAACAAGCAAAAAGCAAGACAATCTGTGAACCTAGCTGAGATCCCAGCTGGAAGGAGAAAATAGAGACTAAAGTGGACACGTCCTGAAGCCAGGCAGGACTTCCAGAGGAGGTGGGGGGGGGCATCAATCCACCCAGAGAACCTTCGCCCAAAATTTGTCTTACCTACAAGATGTGCAGGGATAAAAATGGAGCAGATAAAAATGGGTGTCTTAGTCTCTGTTCCCTGTCATTGGATCTCCTTCTCCCTACCTGGACTGCCTGGCTGGACCTCAGTGGGAGACGATGTGCCTAGTCTTACTGGGACAAGATGTGCCATAGTTGGGTGGTATCCTCGGGATCCTCCCCTGAAGAGAAGGGGAGAGGGTAAAGTTGAGAGGGGTTTGTAAGGATAGGACTGAGAGGAGAACGTAAAGGGGGCTGTGATCAGGATGTAAAGTTAATAAAAAATAAGTCATTGGAGGAAAAAAGAAAATCTATAAAAGCATAGATTTTTCTCAAACTCTTTTAAGAGCTAAGCCTGAAAAGTAGTCAAGGAAAATGAATCCAAACAGAGACAATTCATTCAAGGGGAAACTGCACACAAACTGTTTCATGGTCACATGAACATAGAAATAAATGGCTACAAGAAACAAATAAAAAGAAAGCAACCAAAATGCCAATTAATTCTTTTAAAACCAGGAATGAGTTAGGGTGAGAGCGTAGAATGATTGGTTTATACACACAAAGAATTTTGCACTGACTTGCAAACTTTTCCTCATAGACCTTCACTGACAGGTTATGAAAACTACTATTGTGAGCTGGAAAAAAGCACGTTCTTGGAATTTTAGGAATATAAATAATGACCAGTTATCTTTGATTAATTTCTTGCCCTCCCCCTTACTCCCCTCTCCCCCACCCCTTGTCTATGGCACCATGGCAAAGAATGGTCCTAGTAAGGATCTATGGCTGAAAGGAAGGAACATTTCTCCCTCTCCGGAGGAGGGCGAAGGGTTTTCTTACTCACCTTCCTACACAGTTACAAAGTACATCTGAACCCCCCGTAAGAGGGGCAAGAAATGCAACCAAAGGGTTAAGCAGTCTGTGGAAATAAAAGGGAGTTGGTACCAGCTAAGCCCCTGAAGACCAGGGTCGAGGGCTTCACTAGGTCTGTGGCTTAACCAAGTGACTGAAACTTCCAATTACAGCACCACCATAATTAAAGTACTGGTGTGTAAGTGACAGGTGAGTAGTTAGTTCCACAGAAGATCTGAGAACATGTGAACACCCAGCCCAGCAGAAGTGCCAGGTGAGAGATGTGTGCTGAACACTAAACAAAGAGAAATACGTTTATGAAGATAGCAGTAGCCCATCATGGAAGAGCATCAGGTTTGTGTGTACCAAAGATAGCAGTAGCAACACAAGTGAAACACAGATTGTCACAGGGTCATTGTTACCCAGATCCTCAAACACATGATTTAGAAGAAATGCTTCAATTCAGGTTCAAGTTTTATTTATCTTGGTCTCCAGATTCTTCCTGCACTGTGTCTGATAATTGATATAAAATGCATATGATACTCAGAAAACCAAGGAAAGTTACTTGTTACTAAAAAGAAGACATCAAAGAAAACCCAACTCAAAAATACATTAGAAATTATAATTAATATATATCCATATGTATAAGCCTACTAGTTTATAAGCTAACTAGAAAATATAATTTTCAAGAAGTTTCAGTTGAGGTATTAAATAACTTTTTTAAAGTTTTATTTGAGGTATTGAATAATGCTCCTCTTAGAAGTTTCAGAACAAAAATCACAATGTCAGGCACAGGACAGCTTTCTGTGAGTTAGCAACTAGAGTAACCCCAACGGTTCCCAAACCAATTCAAAGGATAACTGTTGACCCTGGCTGCTCACTAGAAATAGATGGTAGGTCCCTATTTCTGAGAGCACCGTATGTTTTGAAAACAGGACATCAAAAAATCAAGCAGGAGCTGAGCTAGAAGCTTCTTCCTTCCTGCTAGCATTCAGTCTCTGCTGCTGGAAGGTCCTCTGCAGGTGTTTTGAGAAGAAGGGTCATCATCTTCTTCACCCATCTGTGAGCCTGGAAGGCAGAATGTGCCTACTGATACCATAGAGCATGGCAAATGCTTTCTGAGTTGAATTTTTGTAAAAGCCTTATAAATGGAGATGTCATGGGCTTTAAGGGAGAAGCTGTTGTTGGTCTTGTAGTGAAATTGCCTTATTTTATTGTTGTATTTTGTTTGTTTTTTTGAGACAGGGTTTCTCTGTGTAGCCCTGGCTGTCCTGAACCTCACTTTGTAGACCAGGCTGGCTTGGAACTCAAAGCAATCCGCCTACCTGATGGTGCATAACTTCTAAAGTTGTATGCTTATACTCACAGATCACTGTTGCACTCAGCCTTGACCAAAGAAGCTTTTGTCTACAGTGGGTGATGGCTAATGCAAATACTCTCAACTGACCAAAATGCTGAGAATAAGTGAGTGTACTCAGCCCTAAAGTGGACATCTCTATCATTCGATCAAGGCTCAAGGGACACCACAGGAAGAAGGACAGAACAATTATTAGCACTGGGAGACATAGAGGAACGCTAAGGAATGTTGTCTCCTAGCTTACATGGTCTTTGTCATTATGAATAAACAATAGCTGTGGCTACCCGAACAAAACCTACATACACAGAAATTGCACCAAAGTAGGAACTGTCTGAGGAGGTGTAGGATCTTAACTCTGGTTCATTGCAAGAGAAGCAGCCAATCTTAACCCCTGAAACATCTCTCCAGGAACCATCCCCTACTTAGTTCTTTAAACTAGTTACAAAACAAACAAAATAAATAACTTTCTGCTTGGTAATAAGATGATGAAAACAAACAGACCCAGAAACACATTAGAAATTATTAATTATTTCTATAAAATTGTTTAAAATAAATATGAGGATATGAAAAAAAAAAGACCTATTTGTTCTGGCTCATGAAGAGCCAGAGGGTTTATAGGTGGAAATGTTGGAATCAAAGTGAAGAAGTTACTGTATGTTCTCTCAGTGATCTCTGTTTATCATGCCATAATAAATATTCTGGGTTTGCGTGCTAAATTTTCTGGCTGTTGCTTGAGACAAAGCAAATATTTTAAAGTGTATATTTGTGTTGTGTATCTGTGTGCATTCTGTTTGTTTCTAACATGCAGCTTAGCCCACATGAAGTGCTTCACAAATACATTTAGAAGCACTGACTGAAAAAAATTATATTTCTTCTTTTCTATTATACTTTCTTGATTTGGTATAGGCTCAAATAGATGTATTGTTATAAGAACTTAGCCTCAAAACATATGGAAAGGCAAACTGCTTTAAATGTTTTATTGATATGGAATACAAAAAAGGGAAAGTGTGTGCATTACAGAATTGTGAGAATATAGGATCACATAATATATATGTAGTGACTTTAATTAGACAATGGTATTGTTTTCTTTAATTCAGGGGTTTTCAGCATCCAGATTTGACAGTGATCCTTCTGAACCAATGGCGTGAATATGTAGCAATGTGAAGGACCTACTCTAGGCACTTGAAACATACAAACAAACAGAAAGATTTGACTGGTGGTTACCTGAATGCATAGGTGGCTTTATTAATCCTGATTTTCGACTAAAAAATTTATCTATAAAGGCAAAGAAGTATTCTCAGTTTAAGCAATCCAGTGAGATGTCTGAGAAATTGATGAAGCGCAGAAATGCATTATTCCCTTGGACCACTGGTTCTAAATGGCTCTGCTACTTCCTCTAATGGTAATTGTAACCTAGCAACATAAGAAGACCAGGGAGCTGGTGGGAATTGCAGAATTTTGAACTCTGCCTCAGATCTATTGAAGGACAATTTACATTTTAACATGATGCCAGGTGATTTATGGATCTATTAGTATTCATAAACTGTTATCCCAGCAGTCCCCCTCACTTGCATTTTGTGCTAACTATGTGCCAATTAATAATGCATCCCATGACTCACCCTCTGTATCTATAAAAGCCAAGCTGACCTGACTTCATCACAGGTTTTTGCTTGCTGGTAACTGGAATTATAATTTTCTTCAATTTTATATCATCATTACACAGATTCTCAGGGACTCAGATAATATTCATGGATATTCTTCAAATACTTTAAATCAGGATGAAACCTGCACTTTCCATGCACTAAGGTCAAGGACTCTAGACTTATGAGTCTCCTTATGATTGAGCACTTGCTTCTAACATCTTCTTATTATCTATATACAAATATGATCAAGCACTACAAATAAGTTGACAGATTCACCAAGTAAGGTGAATGCTTACTTTACTGGGTCAAAGCAGACAGAAAACGAATGTTGTTGAACAAATATTTCAAATACACAGGAATCATTACTTTCCTTTTAGAAAACCCATGAATGAGATAACTGGCACAGCCGGTTCCTGAGGGAATGGTAAGAGTCAAAAAGCCTGCACGGGTATTTGACAAAGCATCAGCAAAGCTGAGCTACATGATGCAATCATTGACCCGAGTCCCTTTACTTTCAGTTTGAGTCTGAGTGTTACACTCTTGGGGGGGTACTAGCATAATGATTCACCCATGTCTTTTCTGAGAAAATTGCTTCTGTATTCCCCTGAGAAAGTCCTGAAAGTACTACCCCTGCTTTCAAGGAAGCAACCTCAGTTGACCCTACATGGAAGTCTTCTCATGTACCTTGGAGATTATTATCTGTCCCTAAAGAAGTTCATGAAATAAACTAATTGCAATAGTAGGAACTCAGAGGAAGCTAACAAAGTTCTATGGGATAAGATAGCACATCAGAACATAGGAACTGTTTCACAGTATCTTTAGAATTTCTTAAAAATAGAACCTATAAGATAGAAGGCCATATATACTAACCACCAATAAGAAGTCAGCAGTAAAAGCTAGAATGACTGGGTTAATACAACATCATGTATAGGTGGTGTAAGAATGATGTAAAAGAACGTAAGAAGAATAAGGTATTAGGACTTTTAATTCTTGAAACGATGGCTTTACATAAGGTTGCTGTAATGTTATTTAATGTAGAAACAAAAGAATTCTCTCATTAAACAAATTATTATAATATTATAAATACAAATATTACAAAATTAAATGACAGTTACAATGATTCTTAAGCCTGAGAAAGTTCTCAGGCTTAGGCTTATTTTCAAGTAATATGAAGTTAATAACATACTGCTTAAATCATGGGGATCTGCCTGGACTGACTCAGATACTGCCTATTTTCTATCTAAAGCATCTTGAAACCACAAAGCACTGAGAACAGGCTGACATATTATGCTTTCTTAAGCTTAAATGATTTGTAAAATATTAAGAATAGGAATTTGGGCTGACAATAATAAAATCTATTCTATCTGTACTTAGCCTGCAACCTTGGGCATACTAGAAACATGCCCAGGACAAAATTATATAACCCATATCTCCTGAGAAATTATGTATGTTTTTGAATCTGTATAAATAAAAACATACTTTCTTATTGCTAGTGAATCCGAGTTGTAAAGTCTCCTCATCTTGGTGTCTGACTCAGTCTTTCCCTCACCTGATCCTTACATCCTCCCTGGAGCCTGTCCACTTCTGGGGCTGGACCCTGGCAGATAGCAATACACTTATGTATATACTTGTAATATAGAAATATGTGCTTTATATCTATCTTTGTATTTAATGTGTATCAACTTAGCTTACTGTAGTAACTGTGTTACACTGCTAAAACAAATGTAATTCCTGCTCAGAAATACAACAGGCAAAAAAAGTATAACTGTAGTTGCATGGAGCCTCACCCCAGTACTGCTTCAAGTGAGTTTCCTGATCTCAGACATGAGTACTAAGAGACAATTGACTCTGGCTTTGGAATCAGTACATGTGCTCTGTCATCTTGTTCCAGTGATGTCCACTCAAATGGGAAAAATACATATTCTGTCATATGGATTGGTTTCTAAGCTTACCTAAAATAATTGTTTGTGAAATCTATAATTTATATGTTAAAGATTTCAGAGATTTATGTGAGCTGATTTCAACCTTAGCTCTTACTGGGCATTTCTTATAACAGAGTTTATACTATCAGAAAAAGCTACTGCCTTTGATACTTTATGCTACCACAAAAAGCTAAATTATGTGAGACTAATTTGTCTGCAAATAAAATACTACAGAGAACTTCAGTGTTTAAACACATTTTTTTCATCTAGGCCAGTGCTTGAATCTCCCATATAATAAAAAACACTTGGGCTTAGTAAATACTCAAATCCACAAAACCAAACAAATAATATGACAGTGGTGATCACAACGAAAGAAGGGAGGATAACAATTTGTAAGAAGGGAGGAAAGTGGATAAGTAGAAATCTAGAATCAAAGAAGTTAGTGCGAAAGACAAGTGCAAGTGACTTCCCGTTGAACTTGAGGGATGTGGTACTTGGATATTTCTGAAGGGAGTTGGGTTGTGAGGAAGCAGAAGGTCCAGGCTAAAGAAATGACGGCAGAGGCTAGGGGTGGCTTGCATGGAGAAAAGACTGTAAAGTCAAGAGTAGAAATACACCATGGAAACCTGAAGCCAAGTCCAGGAGACATTTGCCAGAAAAGACAACATGTGTAAGCTACACTGAGGTACACACACAGGTGCTGAGGATCTTGCATCAGAATCCCGAGAACCACAATAAAAGTAAGCAAAGTTGGGTAAGGTTTCCACATACCCTCAGAGGCTCATCGTGATATGATAGGTCCCATGCATAGAAAACACCAAAGACAAGGTTGAAATTGACAGGAGAAGGGTGTGGCAGATTACAACCTCTGACCAGAGAGTGAACCTAGGTCACAAAAGTCTTTCTAATCATTTGTGAAGACTGATACAAAGAGAAGGAGATAACATGCTCTTCCTACGACTAAGAAATACTGACTGGGACCATAGTATCTATCATTCTATGTCTAGCCACAGAATAATTGACTCTATTTTTGAAAAATAAAATTATCTGTTGCCTCCAAGAAATACACATCACTAGCAAAGACACAAAAGATTCAGTGTTAATGATGGGAATAAACAAGCAAGCAAGCAAACACTGAAATTACCTGACATGTATATCAGCATATCTGGTATAGTAGACTACAAACCTAATGAAATTACCTGACATGTATATCAGCATATCTGGTATAGTAGACTACAAACCTAATGAAATTACCTGACATGTATATTAGCATATCTGATATAGTAGACTACAAACCTAATGAAATTACCTGACATGTATATTAGCATATCTGGTATAGTAGACTACAAACCTAATGTAATTACCTGACATGTATATTAGCATATCTGGTATAGTAGACTACAAACCTAATTAACCAGAAGAGATAACTAGGACCACTGTATATTAACAAAGGGATCATTTAATCTAGAAGACAAAACATTATAAGTAAATATTTGTGCCTTGAATGTTTCATTAAAATAAAAACACTCAAATACATGATATTTGTTCTATTATAAGAGACATACAAGTCTTGAGTGCAAAAAAAAAAAAAAACCAACAAAACATAAACTCATTTCTTATAGTTTATCACAAACAAGTGGGATGAAACTAGAAATCAAGAGCAAGGAAAGATACTGGGGGTTGATTCCTAGAGTCAAATGAAAGTAATGGTATGTCCTACTGGAGACTCTAGGGTGTCGCTTAGGCAGTTCTGAAGAAACAAACTGACAGCACTAGGTGGTGGAAATCTCTCCCATGTTCATGGATTGACAGAATAGATATTGTGAAGATTTTTTTTTATTATGAATAGTTGTCTATAGATACAAAAAGATGAAATCAAAATTTCAATTATGCTCCTAGTAGAATTAGAAAAAAAATCAATCTTAAAATTAATGCAGAAACACAAAAGATCACAAAAGATCAGCCGATCATAAACATGAAATAAAAGTGCCTGAATTCAAATTATACTACAGTGCCATAGTGACAGAAGCTGTATAACACTGGCACACACACACACAAATATTTAAATGGATGAAATGAAATAGAAATTAGAGAAATCCATACAGACACATACATAATTATTTGTGAAAGAAGTTGAAAATGCATACTGGAGAAAGAGAGTCTCTTCCACAAATATTACTGGTAAAGTTAGATGTCATCATTCAAAATATGGAAAGTAGATTCATCTTGGCCATTCTGAATAAAGCTTAATTAAAAATGTATCCAAGACCTTAGTGTAAGAATTGAAATCTTTAAACTGCTATAGAAAAACATTTCAAAATATATACATAAGTAAGAACTCCCCCCCAAAAAATATTTCTGAAGCCACATAAAATAATTTCAAAGACTGAAAATGGAAATTTAAAATATGTGTGTAGCATAGAAACATATCAGCAAAATGAAGAGCTAGCCTACAGAATGGGAAAACAAGTTGAACTGGTTCCTAGCTGTGCTTAAGACAGAGACATTCTATCCAAAATACATAAAGAATACAAAAATTAAAACAAAACAAAAATATTCAATCAATAAAGAGCCTAATGAACCACAAAAAGAGTTCTCATAAAAAGGAAGGAAGGAAAGAAGAAAGGAAGGAAGGAAATACTTAAAGAAGGAAAGAAGGGAAAGGACAGTAGAGGAAAAACACAAGTAGCAATATCATCAGCATTTAGGAAATACAAGTTAAAAATACCTAGAAATTCAAAATTACTCCTGTCAGAGTAGCTAACATCAATAAAACAAATTATATTGGTTCTCTGTCAGATGTAAGATTGGTGAAAAACTTCTCCAATTCTGGAGGCTGCTGTTTTGTCCTATTGATAGTGTCCTTGGCCTTACAAAAGCTTTTCAGTTTCAAGATGTCTCATTTGTTAATTGTCGACCTTAGTGCCTGTGCTATTGGTATTCTCTCCAGGAATTTGTCTCCTGTGTAAATGTGTTCAAGGCAGTCCCCCACTTTGTCTTCTGTGTGAGGGAAGGGGAACATGGATGGGGATCAGGTGTGGGGAGGGGGTGCAGTAGAGGGCTAAGAGTGGGAATGGAAATTGGTCATGGGCATCTCTGGGACTAGCTGGAAACCTGGAATAGGAGAGGCTCTGAGAACTCTATGGGGGTAACTCTAGCTGAGATTCACCAATAGAGGAGTGGATATGGAGACTGAAGAGGTCACTTCCAGTAACAAGGTAGGACTTTCAGTGGAGGAAGCAGTACAGCAACCCACCCACAAACCTTTAAAAAAAAAACTTGTCCTGCCTACAGGATACACAGGCATAAAGATAGGACAGAGACTGAGGGAACAGCCAACTAATGACTGCCCCATCTTGAGACTCATTCCATGGGAGACAGCCAACTCCTGACCATTATCAATGATACTCTGCTATGATTGCAGACAGGAGCCTAGAAAAACTGTCTCCTGAGACACTTCACCCAGCAGCAGATGGAAACAGGTATAGAGACTCACAGCCAAACATCAGATGGAGGTCAGGGATTTTGTGGAAGAGTGAAGGATAGAATTGAACAAGCCAGGGGAATAAAGGACACCACAAAAAAACCTACAGAGTCAGCTAACCTGGGACCATGGAGGCTCGTGGAGACTGAACCACTAGCCAAAGTGTATGCAGAGGATGTACCTAGGTCCCCCACACATTTGTCACAGAGTGTAGTTGGTCTTCATGTGTGTCCCTTAAAACTTGGAGTAGTTTTACTCCAAGTAAAACTGTGACTCTGCTGCCTGCCATTGGATATTCTTCCCCCTTACTGCCTTATTGGGCTTCAGTGAGAGAGGAGGATTTAGTTCTGATGAGATTGGGTGCCCCAGGATGGGGAGGTACTCAAGCTTGCCTCTCCCTTCTCTGAGGAGAAGGAGAAGGGCTACCAGAGAGAGGGATTTATAAGTGTCTGACTAGGAGGAGAGAAGAAAGGGGGACTGTGATCAGAATGTAAAATGAATAAATACTACATAAACAAATAAACAAATAATAAAAACAAATACTGGTGAGCACAGAAGGGAAGGAAATCTTATTTACTTCTGAAGGGAATATAAAATGATGTAGCCACTATGAAGATCCATACCAAAACCACAGAGATATTGCACATCCATGTTCCTTGTGGCACTATTCACTAGCCTTACCATCCATAAATAGATGAACCAACAAAGAAAATATGGTAAACACACAAAAGAAAACTGTACTTATCTGTAAAAATGAAATCATAATATTTTCAGAAAATTATATCAAAATAGAAATTATTATATTAACCATGTAACAGACTCAAAAAGACAAACACTATATTGTATCTCATATGCAGATCCCAAATTTTTCTATTTATTAGTATATAACTGTAGTACAAATTTTAATCCCAATATAGGGTTTCTACCCCCTCTATGAATGAAGTTTACAGTATAATAGATTTCTATTTAGAATTTTATGCATATTTTATCCTGTGGAAATTTAATTTTTGTTAAATGTGTTAAAAGTATATACCAAAATATATGGTCTATTCAAAAAATTTTGCAAACAAAACAGGACACCTGTCTACAAGTAAACGAAATTAAGTCCACATTACTCATTCTGAACAAAACAGTTCAAAATCGATCAAATATAATAATTTGAAACCTCAAACAAGACCCTGCAAGAGGAAAACATTTTGTGATGTAAACATAGAAAAAAAAAAAAAACTTTTCTTTGTAGAATCTTCAGCCTATTTCTAGGATTTTTGAGCTTGTCTGTGCCTTATTTCATCTGCTATTGCTTGTTCCACCGCATCCAGAGAGCATATCCTTTAAGTGCTTGAATCAGAAACCTTCTGTGGGAAAGGTATTCTGGCATAGCGTAGCAGCAAAAGACAACTGTTGTTTCAGGGAATTTCCTGAAGGTCAAAATTTACAACCATAGCTTTTGAGGGGTTTGTATTTGTTTGTTTGTTGTTATTTGTTGATGATGTTGTTGTTTTTAGAATAAATTCTATATTGCCAGCTATTTTCTGGGAACCCAGAGATGGAACTGGATTGAGAGCCCATTAACCTGGTCATTTTTAAATGAAATCTTGCTTCAAATTTGACTTTAAACTGTCGCTGGTGGGATTAAAATTTTGTGGAGGTCCCAGAAAGATTCAGATCACCTACCCAAATTCTAAATCCAGACAATCACTCTGGAATTCTGAGAAATTTGTAGGAAGCATGTGTCTTAAGACATTTCAATGCTTTGAGGCTGCCTTCAGTTTGCAGACTATTGGGGTGAACTTCCATTCTGAGAAAAGCAGAAAACTTCTATGGAGGACTCCTGGCCTATAGAATCCCAGGCAGCCACTCCCAATAGCCAGTCAAAGGAGAGCTTTACCTTGGATCTACTGACACCATGTAACACCAGAGGTTATAAAGCATCCCAGAGAGCCAGCCAGGGCACCAATAGCAACTCTCTAAGTTCTTTGGAATTCTATTCTTTCCCTATTCCTTAACTGATGGACCAGACTCCATTTGTTTATATATGGGAACTCAGGTTAAGAACTCTTGATTCTTATTGGAAAGATAGAATAATAGAGTGATACATGCACTGTGGAGAGGAGCAGAACTGGAAATGTGTCAAGAGTGAAGACTAGATTGATGTGAATGGCCCATGCTTCCACTCGAGGCCATGGTGATGTCTGGATCTATGCTGCTGCTGAGAGTCACGTCTGGCACTGAGATCCTACTGCAGCCAGAATCTGTATTGATGTTTGTGGTCTATATTGCAGACTGAATCTATGTTGATGTTTATGTGTCATGCAACTGCTAGTGGCCATACTGATACAAATGTCCTAAAATGACACCTGGGTTCATGGTCATGTTTAGGTCCATCCTGGCACCCAGCATTATGTCTGGGTCTAAGGTCCTCTGCAGGCAGGGTTTATGTTAATGTTCATGGCTCACGTTACTACCAAAGGCCATGTGGCTGTCCATGGTTTGGTCTATAGACTAGAACCATGTTGCTGTCCATGAACTTATACTGCCACTGAATGCATACTGATGTGAGTAGCCTGAGCTGCCACCTGAGGCCATGATGATATGTAGCCTCTGCTGTCACCCAGGGCCATGACTGAAACCATAGTTCCAACCAAGATGGGTCTATGTTGATATCTGTGGCCCATGACAGCACTGGGTTGCCTCCATGGGCCTTGTTTGAGTACAAGGTACTACTATAGCTAAGGACCATGTTTATGGTCTGTGCTGTTAACAAAAACAAATGTGAATATGCTGGGAATAAAGACATATTTAATCATGGCCAGCACTAGTTTTAAAGCAGATATTGTCTTCAGTTGTCCTCTTAAAGTGCATTTTAAACTAATTTAATAACATATGTTCACATTATTAAGAATAATAATTCTTTACTTAAAGTCAATTTAGGTTAGATGTTAACCACATCTATGAAATATGTGCACAGGAAAACTGCAGTTAGTATTTATTTAAATGACTGACTATTAAAACTAAGCCAAATTGGCATATCAAACAAACTTGCTTCTCTAGAAATACTTTCTGATTATAAAGAAAAGAGTAACTTTAAAATAGACCATAACATGCTCTTTATTTTTTTTTAAATTGGATATTTTATTTATTTACATTTCAAATGTCATTCCCTTTCCTGGTTCCTCCCACCCACACCCCTATCACACCACCCCTCCCCCTGCTTCTGTGAGAATGTTCCCCCACCAACACACCCACTCCAGTCTCCCAGTCATGGCATTCCCCTACTCTGGGGCATTGAGCCTTCACAGGACCAAGGGTCTCTCCTCCTATTAATGCCAGACAAGACCATCCTCTGCTACTTATGCAACTGGAGCCATGGGTCATTCCATATGTACTTTTTGGTTTGTAGTTTATTCCCTGGGAGCTCTGGGGGGGGGGGGGGCGGTTTGGATGGTTGAAGTTGTTCTTTCTATAGGAGTTGCAAACTCCTTCAGCTCCTTCAGTCCTTTTCTAAGCCCTCCATTGGGGACCCCGTGCTCAGTCCATTGGTTGGCTGAGAACATCTGCCTCTGCATTTGTCAGGCTCTGGTAGAGCCTCTCGGGAGACAGCCATATCAGGCTCCCTTCAGCAAGCACTTCTTGGAATCTACAATAGTGTCGGGGTTTGCTGTCTGTATATGGTATGGATCCCCAGGTGTGGCAGTCTCTGGATGACCTTTCCTTCAGTCTCTGCTCCACACTTTGTCTCTATACTTCCTCCTATGAGTATTTTGTTTCCCCTTCTAAGAAGGACTGAAGCATCTACACTTTGGTCTTTCTTCTTCTTAGGCTTCACATGGTCTGTGAATTGTATCTTGGGTATTCCAAGCTTTTGGGCTAATATCCACTTATCAGTGAGTACATACCATGTGTGTTCTTTTGTGATTGGGTTACCTCACTCTGAATATTTTTTACTTCCATCCATTTGCCTAAGAATTTCATGAAGTCATTGTTTTTAATAGCTGAGTAGTAATTCATTGTGTAAATGTACCACATTTTCTGTATCCATTTCTCTCTTGAAGGATATCTGGGTTCTTTCCAGCTTCTGATTACTATAATTAAGGCTTCTATGAAAATAGTGGAGCATTTGTCTTTGTTATATGTTGGAGCATCTTTTGGATATATGCCCAGGAGTGGTATAGCTGGGTCCTCAGGTATTACTATATCCAATTTTCTGAGGAACTGCCAGAGTGATTTCCATAGTAACTGGCAATTCCACCAACAATGGAGGAGTGTTCTTCTTTTTCTACATCCTTACCAGCATCTACTGTCACCCGAGTTTAGATCTTAGCCATTCAATCCTACATCTGATAAAGGGCTAATATCCAATATATACAAATAACTCAAGAAGTTAGACTCCAGAGAATCAAATAACCCTATTAAAAATGATGTACAGTGATAAACAAAGAATTCTCAACTGAAGAATATAGAATGGCCAAAAAGTACCTAAAGAAATGTTAAACATCCATAGTCATCAGGGAATACCAAATCTAAACAAGCCTAAGATTCTACCTCACACCAGTCAGACATGCTCTTTATAATCAGTCAAGTTACACATAAAAACTCAGTATGCCCAGGTAGAATGCAGTGAAAAACATTTCTATTATATCTCTACTAAGAATGAATAAACTCAAATTAGTCCAAAAAAAAAAAACCCAAGCAAAACTCAATTGAAGGGGATTGTATAAAATAAATGGCCTTTATTCTTTGAAAATACCAAAGTCATGAAAAAAAGTGAGATTTCTTATTCTCCCGTGTGATTTGATGAGTTCCTGTCTCTAGCTCTGACAAGAAGCAGTACTGTGATTGTGGAGGTGGATTGTAAGGAATCCTAATCTTCAGGACAATTGTTGAGATTTCTATTTGGAAATAGAATGATTGACAGTTACAATTTAAGTTTTTGAGTTTTTGAAGGCAGGGATTTCCTTTACCAAAGCCACTTCTAGAATTTGCTATGAATCACTTACATCTCCATTGTATTCCCCGTGGTACAAATGCTACTCATTGATGGCATCACTATGTTTTACTTCCTTTCTTTTTCTAGCAGCCAGTATATACTCCATCATTAAGTATTAAACTTTTAAATAAAGTTTAGAATTTTACTTAGCCAAACCCCAAAGTTCGGTCAATAAAAATATCCATATGCTTGCACGTACTAAAGAAGAGGCATTTACCCCATTAAAAAAACAAAGAAAGAAAGAAAGAAAGAAAGAAAGAAAGAAAGAAAGAAAGAAAACACCTTACTTCCAGCATGCCAAAGATTCATTTACAGATTTGGTCTGGCTCCAAAAAGAAAGGAGAGCTACAAACAAATTTTTATCATCTACTCATATTGTTTTAGAGCAGTAATTCTCAACCTGTGGGTCATGACTCTTCTGTGGGTTGCATATTAGATATCCTGTATATCAGATATTTACATTACAATTTAAAACATTAGAAAAATATGGAGTAGAAAAAATAATTTTATGGGTGGGCATCACTACACATGAGAAACTATAAGAACTGCAGGGACAAAAGTGGAGAAGAGCCTGAGGAAAAGGAGGTCCAGTGACCAGCCAAAATTGGAATCCAGCTCAAGGGGAGGCTCCAAGGTCTGACACTATTACTGATGCTATGGTGTACTTACAGACAGGAGCCTATTATGGCTGCCCTTTGAGAGGCCCAACAAGCAGCTGAAAGAGTCAGATACAGATACTTACACACAACCAATGGGCAGAAGCAGGGATCCCTGTTGTTGAATTAGGGAAAAGCTGGAAGAAGCTGAGGAGGAGAGTGACCCCATAGGAATACCAGAAGTCTCAACTAACTTGAACCCCCAAAATCTCTCAGACATTGAGAAACCAACCTAGCAGTATACACCAGCTAATATGAAGCCCCCAGCACATATACAGCAGAGAATTGCCTTGTGTGGCTTTAGTGAAAGAAGATACACTTAACACTCGAGAGACTGAAGGCTCCAGGGAGTGGGAAGGTCTGGTGGGGTGAGGGTGGAGGGATGGAAATGTGTTTTGGAGATGAGGGAGGAGGTATAAGATGAGGAACAGTCAGAGGGTGGACCTGGAGGAAAATAAAGATTGAACTGTAACAAAAAGATCAAAGAATGATGATGATGATGATGGTGGTGGTGGTGGTGGTGGTGGTGGTGGTGGTGGTGGTGGTAGTGGTGGTGGTGGTAGTGGTGGTGGTGGTAGTGGTGGTGATGGTGCTAAAGATAAATAAGAAGAAAAAAGTGTTACAGCAATTAGAAGGGTTAAAAACCATTGCTATAGAGAATGTTGACAAATCATGACAAATACCATTGAAGTAGTGTTACTTCTAAAATTTACAATGATTGTCATTATAATTAGAGAAAAGTTTAAAGACACCTGTAGGGTATTTGGCATAATTCTAACACCTCTCTGGATGTTTTAACTTTGCATAGTGAGATTATGAATTTAAAGAAAGTTGCTCTGTTGAGCTTTGAAGCTGCAGGTAATGCTGATAAAATTAACGATGGCTTGAGGTAGTATTTCCATCTTGGTCAAACCTCTGGAATGGCATATATAGCATGATCATGCTAGCCCTTCTTGTCCTGGGCATACTTTTATTCCTGCCCATCATGTTAAAGCTTGTCTCTAACTACATCAGCAGGTTAGCAGCCAAAGTACATGACTTAAAACTGAAAATTGACCCCCAGACAGTGTTATTAATTTAACAGGCTGGCAAACCAAGGACAGGTAAGATTCTGCATAGAGCCTTACCAACCTAAGACATAAATGCATTGCTTTTGATAATGCATATTCCAAAACAGGTAAGGAAGGCATTCTTGTCAGAACAACCTAAGACAGGCTCAGTCTGGTTTATGCAATAAAAAGGGGGAGATGTGAAGAGCTTTTGAGGCTGCCTGGCAGGAATCTGACATTGGTCAAGGACAAGGAAATGGACTGCAGGCAGGAATCTGACTTTACCCTGGAACAAAGAAGTAATTTCAGGCAGAAATCTAAATCCTAGGCTAGAACAAAAAGATATTTTAGCCAGGAATCTAAATCTTAAGCTAGAACAAAGAAGTAGGCTTCAGGCATGAAAATGACTTTGGGCTAGGACAGGAAAGTAGGCTCAGATATTTTGGTCATCCTGATAAGCCCTTAGAAATGGTGATCTCAAGAGTGATCACAGGACTCGGTTTATTGTGTTCTTTGACTATCTGGGTTTATTGTCTTGCTTGTTCCTTGAGTATTTGCATCTATTGTATTGCTAGTTCCTCAACCTGTCCTTAATACTGAAACTGTCCTTAATACTTGAATGTAATTTAAACAGTATAAAAGCAAAAAAAAAAAAAAAAGGAGGAGGGATTGATAGGGCATTAATGATGGGGATGGGAAAAGGGAATAACATCTGAAATGTAAATAAATAAAATATCAAATTAAAATTTAAAAAATTATGTTGAAGTCAACAAAAAAGCAAAATTATGTAAAGTATATAGAAACTGACTACACAACAGGTAAACTGAATTATAAAAAAATTCAAGTATTAGTAATTTATAGGGTCATCAATAAAACACACAAAAAATTTTTCATAAAGACTTATGTGATAAGTAGCTGTAGAAACACTAAAATTCTAAATTGTACTGTAAGTCACAGAATCTATGTATTTTCAAGAGTAGTAAAGGCCTGGTATAAAGATGAATTAAGAGAACAATCGCTGTATGAAATGCATTGCCAAACTGACCAGAACCTTGCTGATCTTGTGATGCCTTCTTCCTACAAGTTCAGAACACTTCATCCATAGCATAGTCTTCCACCTTATCCCACTGCTCAGAGTTTTATAATTTCAGATTCTGAAATGTCAGTTCATCCTTAAATATTTTTCTGCCAGCCTTAGGGAAAATGTGTAAGCCTTAGGAACAAGACATAATCGACTCTAATTAGGAGGTTCTATAGCATAATTCTTGACAATCTTAGTGAAATCGGTGTCTCATAGAAGGCATTATGAAACATATGCTAATTTTTTTAAACACTGTATTTGTTAGCTGATCTGTACCTTTCACCATCCCAAGGGGAATCTCGACAGAAGTGCAAATGTTAAGTAGAAGCTTTTATGCAAAGACCTTTCTGTCATATTTAATCTTGAAGAGCAGTGAATGCATCTTTAATCTGACCATCACATAGATAAATGGTCACGGCTGTTAAACCGTGGCAAATTACAAATTCTTCTAGAGCCTGAATCATCCAGAAAAATGTCAAGATGGACTTAGCTGTGGAAAGAAATACTTCAGTTTCAAAGGAGTTCAAGTGCTCTTAAGAAAAAATAATTTAAATATGAGAATTTTAATAATGGGTTTGCTCTGATTCAAAATTCTTCAGGCAGGAAAATGAACTTGGATGTTATGGGTAACCGTATGAAGTATGGAAGCAGCCTTGCTTGAGGGAGCCATGAGAATGTGTTGAAGTCCTTGGGATAAAGTTAGAGGTGAACTGAAGATGAACAATAGTATTCTTGTAGCTCAATTTTCTGATCAACAGAATTAGTTTTAATGATTTCCCATCACAAGTATTCACTTTAATTAAACAATTCTCTAATAGAATATAATTATTAATTCCTAATTAGACTGAATATGCCACAGTAGGAACATTTGAAAATGCAGCGACTTTTTTTCTGTATTGAAATTAAAGCAGGGCCTTAGGCAAGCTAGTCAGGTACTCCACCTCTGAGCTACAGTCCCTTGACATTCTTTTGTTGTTATTTTTAGTTTGACATGGGATACACTTAATTTGGTCAGCCTGACCTTCAACTTTCTGTTCATCTCATGTTTGCCTCCAGTGTGCAGTTTTTATAGGGATGAGCCACCATACTCAACTGCTATGAAAATATTTATAAATCACAAATGTAGCACATGTCTTTAAGTATATCATAGCCCTAATAGAGCATCGGTTTCTAGTTAGCCATATATTATTCTCTGAGAATGATAGATTAATTGGAAATTTATGTGCATTAATGCAAAGCTGATAAATTTGATTATTTTAATGTCATCTTTATTATATGTGCATAGACACAGGCATATAAAATTCTACTCACTAGTACTTTCAATATTGCCAGTATTATACCTTATGCTTAGCTTGATGTATGTGATGGTTAATATTGGCAACTTGATAGGACCTAGAATCACCTAGGAGACAAGCCTCTGGGAATGCCTATTAGGAGTTATCTAACCTAGATTCTAGATTCGATTAGCGAAAGTTGGAAGACCTCCCCCCTCCATATGGAGGGTGGTAAAAGATGAGCAGAATTCCCTTCTCTCTTTCTCCTGGCTGAAGATGAAATATGACTTGCTACTTGAAGATGCTGCTGTCATGTCTGTCCTCATCATCATGGACCACGCCTTCAAACCATAAGCCAAAATAAAAACTTAATTCTTTGTTTCTTTTGACAGCAATAAAACAAGTAACTAATACAGTATAATATCTTAAGTTTACAGCTTAAATTATTAAAAGTACAGCTTTTAAGATGGTATTATTTTTGATTACCTAAGGAATTATACATGAAAAATTATTTAAAGCAATAATATTTCTTGTACCACAACTTAAGCTAGGTGGATTTTTATTTGTTCTTCTAGTAAAGGGGAGAACATGTCTTGGCCTTATTTTATCACTATTGACATCTGCTTCAGGTTTCTATCTTTTTTTTCTCATCTCAGTGTACCCTATAAGTATAGCCAAACTCATACAGACTTGTAGTGCTTTAATCTTTCTCATCTTCCTTAGTAACTACAATGGTAGTTATTATGGTAACTAGAAAAATCAAGCTGTATTTATTTCCAGTCACAGTTTGTCTTCAGTATAGAAGTTTATGATACTTCCTTAAAAGGTCTGGGTAGAAAACACAGCAACTTTCAAAGCAGGTCTAACAATGGCTCAAGGCGGGATAATAATTAAAGTCCATAGATGAAAGTGGTACGATGCGTCACAGATGTGAATGAGTAGGATTTTTTAAAGAGTGACTATCCCACAAATATATGAAAGGGGAACACTTTGCTTTTTCACTTGCTCAGATGTGAAGTCAAGATGGAGGAGGGAAAACAGAGCTTAAAAGTTGTTATCAGTCAAATGTTCAAATAAGAAATCATATCCACTTACCTATGGAAACGGTGACATCTCTTATCTTGTGTTTTGATGGTACCACAATGTCTTTCCAATATTATATACTAGAAAAGAAGAAATGAAAAAAGAGAAGGGGCCTTCCAGTCTGGGCCAGAGCACTGAGCAGATCTTGGGTGGCAGCTCTGTCCCCAACCTCCAAGAACCCAGAGGAAGCAGGGGTCTGAGGCGCTCTAACTTGGACAGTGTCTTAGAAACTAGTTCTCAGATCTGAGGCCTAGATCAGACCTCTGCCAGGTCTGCTGTTGTGTGGACCCAGGATTCCACCTGAGACATACTGGAAGGTCTACTCAATCCAGATCCACAGAGGAACAAATGAACTCAGAGCTTCAGACAACATATCCTGAGATATTCTAGAGGAGACACTGCACCCAAAACAGCAGACACCTAGCTGGACTACTACCTTGGAGGCACCATATCCTGAGGCATCCTAGAGGTACCACTGTAATCAGTGCAGCTGGAAAAGATCACAGAGACATCTGGACCCCTAGGAGATCAGACACAAGCTAGATAACTAGAAAGACAGGCTTCAGTCAGAGACAGCAAGTACAGGCAGCACTAGAGTTAACCAGATGGCAAAAGGCAAGAGCAAGAATGTAAGCAACAGAAACCAAAGTTACATGGCATCATCAGAACCCAGCTCCCCCATTAGAGCAAGCCCTGAGCACCCCATCACACCAGAAAAGCAGGAATCAGAATTAAAATCACTTCTCATGATGATGATAGAGGGCTTTAAGAAAGACATAAATAACACTCTCAAAGAACTTAAGGAGAGCACTGGTAGACAGATAGAAACCCTTAAAGAGGAAACACAAAAATCCCTTAAGGAATTTCAAGAAAATGCAACCAAACGGGAAAAGGAATTAAACAGAACCATGCAGGATCTAAAAATGGAAGTAGAAACAATAAAGAAATCACAAAGGGACAATACCCTGGAGATAGAAAACCTAAAAAAAAGATCAGGAGTCATAGACACAAGTATCACCAACAGAATACAAGAGATGGAAGAGAGAATCTCATGTGCAGAAGATACCATGGAAAACATTGACACAACTGTCAAAGAAAATGCAAAATACAAAAAGCTACTAACCCAAAATATACAAGAAATCCAAGACACAATGAGAAGGCCAAACATAAGGATAATAGGTATAGATGAGGGGGAAGACTCCCAACTAAAAGGACCAGTAAATATCCTCAACAAAATTATAGAGGAAAACTTCCCTAACCTAAAGAAAGAGATGTCCATAAATATACAAGAAGCTTACAGAACTCCAAATAGTTTAGACCAGAAAAGAAATACTTCCCGCCATATAATAGTCAAAACATCAAATGTACAAAACAAAGAAAAAATACTAAAAGCAGTAAGGGAAAAAGGCAAAGTAACATATAAAGGCAGACCTATAAGAATTACACCAGACTTCTCACCAGAGACCATAAAAGCCAGAAGATCCTGGACCGATATCATACAGACCCTAAGAGAACACAAATGCCAGCCCAGACTACAATACCCACCAAAACTCTCAATCATTATTGATGGAGAAACCAAAATATTCCATGACAAATCCAAATTTACACAGTATCTCAACACAAATCCAGCACTTCAAAGAATAATTGGTGGAAAACTCCAACACAAGGAGGGAAACTACAACCTAGAAAAAGCAAGAAAGTAATCTTCCAAAAACCCCAAAAGAAGATAGTTACACAAACATATCTCCACAGATGTTAGCCCAAAAGCTTGGATTAGCAAAGACTCAACCCACAGACCACATGAAGCTCATGAAGAAGGACGACCAAGAGGGGATGCCTTAATTCTACTTAGAACGAGAAATAAAAATGCTCAAGGGAGCAAATAGGGAAACAAAACATGGAACAGAAACTGAAGGAGGGGCCATCAGGAGACCTTTCCACCTGGGTATTCACCCCATGTACAGCCACCTAATCTAAACACTGTTGTGGATGGCTGGAAGTGCATAATGTGAGGAACATGATATAGCTGTCTTCTTAGAGGTCAGCCAAAGACTAAAACACTCAGAGGACAATGTCCACAATTAACCACTGATATGATCAGGGGTTTCCCAATGGAGAACTTAGTGAGAGGACTGAAGGAGCAGAAAGGATTATTGACCCCAGGTGGAAAGCAACAATACCAAACAACCAGAGCCCCCCAGGGTCTAAACCACCAGCCTGGGAACACATAGGGAGGGACCCAAGACTCCAGAGGTATATGTAGGGGAGGATGGCCTTGTCGGACATAGGTGGGAGAGGAATTTCTTGGTCCCATAAAAAAAAAAATGAATGAAAAATGAATGAATGAACACACAGTGGGGGGGGGATGTGAGGGCGGGGAGCGGATAGTGAGGGGGGTAGGTGTGGTCACTGCCTCATAGAAGCATGAGGAGGGGGATGGGATAGGTTTCTGGGTGGTGGGAGGAAGTAGGCTAAGGGGATAAAATCTGAAACGTAAATACTACAACCAATTTTAACAAGTGGGGGGAAAAAAGTCTTCAGAACCAACATCTTAAAAAAACATGTCAGCCCCCTGGGGGTGGGAAACTTTTTTTTTTCTTGATAACCAAAAAATAAGGTAAATATAATACCCAATTTTTAAAAAGATGAAAAAAAAAGGAGAAAAGGAGAAAAAAAGAGAAAAAAAGAAAGACAAAAAAGAAAAATAGGAGATTTAATAACACAAAGGGAAGGATTTAGAAATTTAGGAGACAATTTATGTTAATGGAAACAGCATCATAGAAACTGGAAAATCACACCCTCATAGAAGCACAAGGAGGGGGGATGGGATAAGGGGTTCCTGGGTGATGGGGGGAGTGGGATAAGGGGATAAAATCTGAAATGTAAATATTACAACCAATTTTTAAAAGGGGGGAAAAAAGAAAAGGTGTTAGAACCAACATCTTTTAAAAAAATGTCAGCCCTCTAAGAAAAAAAAATTTTTTTTCTTGATACTAAAACTTGTTCTGAGAATTGTATATTGCAGAATACACAGCCTTGGTGTATCTACTCATCAAGCATACTGAGCAGACCTGCCCAAACCTCTGATGTCCTGGAATTCCATCTGGATTCAGTGAAGACACAGCATCAGAGGCTTATCAACTTACTCTCCCCCCCACCCCTCTTCTAAAATCTCAACGCCCTTAATCAGCTTGAAGAAGTTAAAGAAGAGTCAGCGCCCCTATTCCCTGAGCTTGGGGACTAATGTGGTTAATAACGGTCTGTCTTTCTAGGGACAAATAGTGGTTTTGTTGGAACAGGGGGGATTAGCTAGGACTTACTGCATAGCCATAACCTATTGGTAGAAATCTGTATAATTATTATCAAGATGAAGTTATAATTTCTTAATTGGTACAAAATTTACTTTGATCTCAAATTTAAGGTTTTCATTGGTACGAGCCTCTTATTAATATAAAAATGAGATGAATATTGATACGCTCATGGGCATTGTGCCTGTATAACACATTTAGGAATACAAGGCCTAGACCCAGCCCTTTTTTAACTTTTTTAACTGATTTGGGACAGTTAACCTATGAGTTAAGTGACTATAGCAAATTCATATTTTTTAGTTTATTTTTAGGGTATTTTCCATATTTTACTTAGAAATAGCTGAGAGGAGTTAACAGAAAACAGTCCAGGTTACCTTACATGGATAGTTGGTTTTCAAAACATCAGAAGTCCATAGAACTGATGCTACCAATATTTATATATTAATGTTCATATTGATTAGAGACCTGTCTGCTCCTGACAGCTTCCTGTCGTGGATTCTAAGAAGAAATTGAGCATCCTTGGAGTTACTCCAGTTGTGTGGTAACAGCCACTAGACAAGAATTGCCTCTCTCCATCTACAGACAAATTACTGTCCAGAAAAGGACAGACATACAGAATAGTCGACTGATTATATCTGCCTAGACAGAGTAATCAGTCCTTAATAATCCTGCATCACTAAGTTCTGTCAGATGATTCTGGGCCAGAAGGCTGAAGATTTGATGCTCCAACGTTCGGTAGTATAGGGGCTTTTCAGGTGTTCAGAGGTCTCTATAAATTGGCTAAGTTTTAGAAGCTATGCTTTGTGCTTCCCACAATTATAGTTAACTCAGTCATTCTGGATTTCTGACGGGGTTGAAAACTTATAGCTATTTACCGTAAGAGAAAAGATTTGAGTGGATGGTCGTCAGCTGACATTCATCCTAAAGCCAGGTTCAGAACTAAATGTTTTAGTTAGGATAGATGACAGAGGTGCTGGTTAGTCAACAAAATGATGGACTGGGTATTAGGACTATCTTGTACCTCACTGGTACAAATTGGCATAATTATGCTCTAATTGTATTTTGAGAGAAAAGTTTCATTTTAACAGGAAGGGTGATGTGTAGGAGGAGCTAAGGTAGGAGGAGTACTGAGAGGAAGAAAAGGAGTAAGAAGAGGAGGAGAAGAAGGATAGGAGAAGCTAGGTGATGAAAGAGAGAAAGAGGGGGTAGACAGGGAGGCAGATATTCATGTATCTCCACCAGTCAAAGATAGTTGTTATATCTAGGTCGGTCAGTGGGTTACACCTCTGATTGAACAATTCCAAACTTATAACGCTTATGATTAACATTATTTAAAAAAATGTATAAATGCAAAAAGGAAAAGGGGGCATGGGATAGGGGTTTCCTAAGGGGGGGGGGAATGGGGAAAGGGGATGGCATCTGAAGTGTAAATAAAATATCTAATAAAAAAAAGAAAAAAGAGAAGGGGATATTGAAAGAAGGATAAAAGAGAGGAAGGAAGGAAAGGGGGAAGAACGAAAGACATTGTCATATTCATAAGGTCACCACGTAGATGCTTTAACAACATTTCAGGACAGTTGACAATTTAGCCTCTCCACCTATGAGAAATTTTAGATTTGTGGCAGCAGAGCAGGAAGAGACAGGTTTTCAGGAAAGCCTGCACTAAATCATCCTAGACAGAGGTGTATTTGCTCTATTTTTAATGAGCTGCAGGGACAGATCTCTGAAGTCATCCAATATTCTGAATAGAAAAAAAATCTTTTCTAGAGCTAAATGATCTCTCACATTGGACCCCAATCCTTGTCTGCATCTGGCTGTTTGATATAGAGAAATAATTCTCTAATTATTCTTTCATATACTCTTTCTATTAAGACTTGAAAACTTTTTCAGCAAAAAAAAAATATTTTTCCAAAGCTCTTAAAACACCATGAGTACTTTGAACACGCTATAATGGTTCTCTCAGCTCTCTAGAATTTATTTATTTTCATCTCTATTCTTCTAATCTGTAACTACATTTTGCTGGTCAACTGTTGGTCATTATAATTGAATACTTTACAAAGAGGAGAGATTTCTTTTGATTTATAGTTTCACAAGTTTGTAGACATAAGGAGGTAGTCCATTTCTTTTAAGCTTCTAGTGGTATTCAAGATGACAATTCCAGAGAGTCTACAGCAGAGAAAAACCTCCTTATGAGCTAGGGTAATAAAGAGGAAAATGAGTCCAATAACCCACAGTTTCCATTTAAGAATATATACTTTGTGTGAGTTTTTTTTTTGTTGTTGTTGTTACTGTTGTTGCTGGTGTTGCTTTGTTTGTTTTGTTTTAGTAAGGGAAGGCTTATGATGAAATATCTAGGGAAAAAACATCAAGGAAGAATTTATTTTGCCTTGCAATTACAGAGTACAGTACATCGTTGTGCAAAGGTCATATTAATGCAGCTGGTCATAATCCATCTTCAGTCAGGAAGTAGATAGATACGAACCATAGTGCTCATGACACTGTCCTGTCTCCTGTTTCTCACTCTAGGATTCCAGCTGACGAAATGATGCTGCCCCTATTTAAAGCGTGTTCTCCTACCTGAATTAACTTAATCTAGGTAATCACTCACAGACAGGCCTATAGGCTTGCCCAATCTAATTAATCTCTCACAGAAATACACAGAGGCTTTTCTATTAGGTGACTTGAGATCCTTTCAAATTGTCCATTGATACTAACCAGTGTACCACCATAATCCAATAGGCCCAAGATGAAAATTTTCCATCACCTCCCAGTAGGGCCAGCTAGAGGATGAACATTTAACACACGATCCTGTGTCAGGGAGAGGGTAGCATTTAGCATCTGTGTTGGTTTGAATGAGAATGTCTTTCATCATTTCAGGTATTAGAACACATGGCACCCAGTCGATGGCGCTGTTCGGGGAGGTTTAGGAGATGTTACCTCGCTGTACGAAGTACATTACTGAGAAAGGGCTTTATGGATTCATAGCTCTCCATTTTTCTAGTCCAAGCTCTCCTTTGCTTGTGACAGAAGATCTGATCTCTCAGCCTTCTGTTGCTATGACTTCCTTGACATCAACTATAGCAAACACACTTCTGTAAATTGCCTTGGCTAGTATCTTTTAACATAACAACAGAAAAAAAGGGACCTAAACTATAGCGCATAATTATTTTCTAGTAGGGCTCTAAACATGCTGGGATAATAATCTCTATTTCTTAATATTTTTTCTGTATAGGCATCCCTAATTGAATGAGTTGGCCACACAGAGTAACTGAAATATATGCTCTTGAAACGCTGCATTAGTGGTCTTTAAACTAAGTGCTAATACATATTCATTACTTCACTTGTTTTCTTCCCACTATAACAACGTGTGGCCCTCTTGTGTACATTTTTCCTGCTGAGTACCTAAAATTACGACCTTTCTTCTCACTGTCTGACTGATTAAACTATTTCTAGGTATAAGCCTTGCAATATAAGATTGTCCTACCCTACAAGATTGAAAATACCGTACAAGAACTCCAGGTTTTGCATACTAAAGGCAGTTAACATTGGAATGTGCAATCATGCCAGTATATTTTCTCATTTTCAAATTGTAAATTATCTATAGCATAGTTTGTCAATTCAATTATTTTTAAAACTACAATTCAGTGTCATTAAGCGTGACTAACTTTTCACGTGCAAACATCACTGTCATACATTTTCTGTTTTTTTTTTATTGGATATTTCCTTTTCTTTATTTACATTTCAAATGTTATCTCCTCTCCGGCTGGCATTTGAAATGTAAATAAAGAAGAGAAAATATCCAATTTTATTTCCCCTCCAGAAACCTCATATTCCATCCTTTCCACACCCACCCCGCCTCTATAAGGGTGCTCCCCCACCCACCCACTCCCTCATTCCTGCCCTGGCATTCCTTTACACTGGGGCATCGAACCCTCACTGGACCAAGGGCCACTCCTCCAACTGATGTCATACATTTTCAAAGTATCTTCCTCAACCCTCACTCAAACTTCTTGGCAATAAATAAGTGCTAGAGCCACTGTCACCAAGTCCAGGCCACACTGCTGCTGCTAGCCCATCGCCCCCATCATGCATTAGCGATCTCAAAAGATTCAAAGTCCAAGATGACAACCCTCAAGGACCAGCTGATTGTGAATCTTCTTAAGAAAGAACAGGTCCCCAGGAACAAGATAACAGTTGTTGGGGTTGGTGCTGTTGGCATGGCTTGTGCCGTCGGCATCCAATAAAAGACTTAGCAGATGAGCTTGCCCTGGTTGATGTCATGGAAGACAAGCTAAGAGGAAAGATGATGAATCTCCACCATGGCAGCCTTTTCTTTAAAACACCAAAAATTGTCTCCAGCAAAGACTATTGTATAACTGCAAACTCCAAACTGGTCATTATCAGAGCAGGGTGGGGGTGGGGTATCAACAAAACAGAGAGAGCCGGCTCAGTTTGCCCAACGAAACGTGAACATCTTCAAGTTCATCATTCCCAACACTGTGAAGTACAGTCCACACTGCAAGCTGCTTATTGTCTCAAATCCGGTGGATATCTTGACCTTGGAGCTATGTAGCTTGGAAAAATCAATGGCTTTCCTAAAAGCCGAGGTATTGGAAGTGGTTGCAGTCTGGATTCAGCTCGGTTCAGTTACCTAATGGAAGAAATGCTTGGAGTTTATCCACTGAGCTGTCATGGGTGTGTTCTGGCAGAGCATAACGGCTCCAGTGTGCGGGTGTGGAGTGGTGAGAACATTGTCTGCATCTCCCGAAGTCTCTGAACCCAGAACTGGGCACTGATGTAGAGATAAGGAGCAGTGGGAGGCTGTTCACAAGCAGGTGCTTGACAGTGCATATGAGGCGATCCAGCTGAAAGGTTACACGTCCTGGGCCATTGGCCTCTCTGTGGCAGACTTGGCCGAGAACATAATGAACAACCTTAGGCAGATGCATCCCATTTCCACCGTGATTAAGGGTCTCTATGGAATCAGTGATGATCTCTTCCTCCGTGTCCCACATAGCCTGGGATAAAATGGAATCTCGGATGTTGTGAAGATGACACTGACTCCAGAGGAAAAGGCCCGCCTGAAGAAGTATGCAGATACCCTCTGGGGAATCCAGAAGGAGCTTTAGTTCTAGTCTTCCCAGTGTCTTAGTCCCTCACTGTCCAGGCTGCAACAGGGTTTCTATGGTGACCACATACTTCTCATCTGAGCTGTGGTTAGTACAGTAGTGTTGAGGTGGTCTGGAGAAAAAAAAATCTCAGTCCCTACAGCTCTACCCTGCTGCCAAGTGGTACTTGTGTAGTGGTAACCTGGTTAGTGTGACAGTTCCACTGTCTCCAAGACACACTGCCAACTGTGTGCAGGCTTAGATTATCCTGTGAGCCTGCTGCATTGCTGTGCTGCACACCTTCACCAAACATGCCTAGGCCAACGAGTTCCCAGTTAGTCATAGCCTGGCTCCAGTGTGTAAGTCCATTATGCATATCTTGTGCATAAATGATCTACAGGATATTTATATTTTATGTATTATATGGATCTATAGTGTACATTGCAATATCAAGTGAGATGTAAGATCTGCATATAGATGATGGAACCAACCATCCAAGTATCATTCCAATGAAAACACCAAATAAACCTTGAACAGTGGATAAATAAATAAATACTATTTATTCCCTATCTTCATGTGTTGATAATGACAATTCTTTCATTTTCTGGTTTTGGTGAGTGTAGAAATAGCATATAGATGAAATTGGGCAGTATTTGTCCTTTCTGTTGATTGGCCTCATTATCCGGAATATATTCATGGTTTCTTTTCCTTTGGATAGAGCTTTTGACCCCGGTATCACCAAAGATGCAATAAATAAGTAATAAAACTAAATAAATGAGCTTGAGGCTTCTTAGAGTTGCTTATCTAGCAACTCTGAGAAGATTCTGAACCAATATTTAGAAGGCTGTGCATGATGTGCAAAAAAGCAAGTCTATGTCTTGAATTTTTGGGATCAAAGACTAAATCCATATAGGCTGAGTATTCCAAGATCTCTCACTCTGTATAATATTGGCTGTAAGTATATATTTGATACCATCTGCTGCAGAAAGAAGATTCTCTGATAATCCCCGAACAAGGCACTGATTATAGCAGAAGGTCATTAGGAGTCATTTTATTGCTATGGGGTTTTTTTGTTTGGTTTTTCTTTGGACCAGTAGTATTTGCTTTTATCCTAGGTGCCTGGGCTATCTAGTCTCGAGTTCTTGGTCACCCAAGAAGTGTCAGGTGTGGGTTCCTTCTCATGGAATGAAGCCTAAGTCAAAGCAGGTATTACTCTCACAAACTTTATGGCACCACTGATTGCCCTAGCGGGTATTGCAGGTAGGGCATATTGTAGATCAAATAGTTTGTGACTGGATCTGTGTTTATGTTTCTCTTTTGGTAGTGTGGAGAGTACCTTCCTGTACCAAAGACAGCAGAATGTAGAGGTGAAGGTTCTATGTTGGCACCAGTTCCAGTTATTTAAATTCAGTTAGTGCATAGATGTTTGTCTTCAGCAGTAAGGCATTCCTGTCAGTGTTTGGAGAGTAACCTACAGTTTTGTCAATAGCCTGCGTATTTTGTGGAGTTCCACACTATCTCTTTGGTCAACAACTTAATCGGAGGTGACCCAATCCTGGTACTAAAACCATTCATTTGGTGGCAAGAGATATCCAGTTGGGATTCCGTCTCCCCTTTTATTTGTCAATTCATTTAGATTATATTCATATATGTATATTATCGAAAGCTTCTACCATATTAGGTTTTCACACTATCCCTCAAATAACCTTCAGTTTTAGCTGTGTCTCCTCATATTTCCTCCTTTGACCCCTCTTCTCTCTCCACTTGATCCTTCCATTCTACCTCTGCATCCATAAGTACCAATTTTATTTCCCTTTTCTGGGAAGTCTCTCTCCCCTACTTCTTTACTCTAAACCTAACCTCTGTGGTTCTATGGGTTGGAGCTTGGCTACCATTCACTTAACAGCTAATATCAACATATAAATGCATACATTTCATATTTCTCTTTCTGAGTCTGATGACTCTTAAGTCATATTCTGATGTCTCACTCAGGATTATTTTTTTCTATCTGTATCTATTTACCTGTGAATTTTATGATTTCATTCCTTTTAACAGGCTAGTAATACTCACTTGTGCAAACACACCACATTTTGTTTATCCATTCTTCCATTAATGGACGTCTAAGCTGTTTCAAATTTCTGACCATCACAAATAGAGCAACAATGAACATAGTTGAGCAAGCGTCTTTGTGGAAGAATGAAGTTTCCTTTGGGTACATGCCCAATAGCAGTATCACTAGATCTTAAGATAAATCAGTTTCCATCTTCCTGATAAACTGCCACAGTGATTTCCATAGTGGCTGTACCATTTTGCACTCTCACCAGCAATGAAAGGGTGTTCCCTTTACCCCACATCCTCGCCAGCATTAGCCGTCATCCAGCACATCTTTTCATGATGCCAATATTATGCACAGCTCTCTCTCTGTGGTTCATATGCACAAATAATGTATTTCTTTGCATAGATTGTAATCTACAGAAAACACAAAATGTGAAGAAAAGCTCTTTTTTGATATGATTTTTTTTCTTTTCATGACATTATCATCACCTTAAGGCTCAGAATACTGAATATGAGATCTCTGAGAGGTATGAATAATGAATCAGAAGGATCTGTCCTAGTTAAATTTAACTTTCAACTAGGCACAGCCTAGAGACACCTGAGAATGAAATCTCAATTGAGGGACTGCCAAAATCAGATTTGCCTGAGATCATGTGTTTGAGTGATTGTCTTGATTGTTAATTGATATAGAAGAGCCTGAGGCATTGAGAGTGGCATCAAGCCCTGGGAGAGTTGTCCTGTGCCCCATAAGAAATCTAGCTAATAGGGCTGGATACATGAATCAATGGTTAATAGTATTGTCTGATCTTCCCGAGGACTAGAGTTCAAATGCCAGCACCAACATGGTAGCTTACAACCTTCTATAATTCCAATTACAGAGAATCCAACACCCTCACATGGACATACATTCAGGGAAAACACCAATGCACATAAACTAAAAATAAATGAATCATTTTAAAAAATAAATCTAGCTAAACATGAGGCTGGAGTTAGACAGCATATGGCATTTGTCCATAGTTTTTGTCTCATGTTCCTGCTGAATTCTGGCCTCAGCTTTCCTCAGTAATAAGCTGTGCTCCAAAAATGTTAAGTCAAATAACCCCCCTTTTCTCCTAAATTGATTTCGGTCATAATATCAACTATATCAACAGGAAACTACAACAAGACTACTTATACAAAGTTTTATCAGGAAAGTTCCAGTTCTACCAGTATAGCCTTCAGAGAAACTTTGCAAGCCAGTACAACACTATGCCTCCTTTTGAATTTATTGTGGTACCAGAAATATTTATTCTGTAGAAACATATCACTGTAGGGCTTTCCTCTTCTTATTCTTCGTCTTCGTATTCTTCTTTCTTCTTCGTCTTCTTCTTCTTCTTCTTCGTCTTTTTTTTTTTTTTTTTTTTTTTGGTTTTTCGAGACAGGGATTCTCTGTGTAGCCCTGGCTGTCCTGGAGCTCACTCTGTAGACCAGGCTGGCCTCGAACTCAGAAATCTGCCCACCTCTGCCTCCCAAGTGCTGGGATTAAAGGCATGTGCCACCACCGCCCGGTGGCCTTTTACTTCTTAAGTCCGGGAGCATCTTCAGGGTCAAAAGCTACTCCTGTAAATATAAAGAATATCTTTGTCATGCCAAAATATTTTTTTGTATTTTTCTCCCACAAATCACGAATCCTTGCAGGCTAGTTGTATTCTGTGTAAATTTTTTTCATGCAAAATTCATACTAATTTTATCTCACCCTGTTAGTATTCTGCATGATATAAAGTGACTTAGATAAAAAAAATCTGTACACTTTTATCTCTCAGTAAAATATTAAAATCAGAGGCTGTGAGGATTCCTTGCTCTGATTCACGGTCCAACCATATTAGACCATTTTCATATGCCAAAGTATGAAACCAATGTCGAAAATCCCAGTCCTCACTGCTGGGAAGTGTGGAGAGTAATTTTAGAAATGTCTTGTTTTAATATGTTAATAATTTATACTCTTAGGAAAAGGAATTATTCAAATGGTAACCCAGAGATTATAGCTCAATTTCATGGCTTTCACTCTTTTGAGCAATATAATCCTTTCTAATTATGAAGTTCATATAGTAATTTTGAAAATTTGAGGAGACAATCCCCATATGCAATGTGCACAGATTTTTAATAAGCAGTTATTTTTGATGATTTATGCATCTAGGTAACCAACACTTCTGTGAAGATGTTGAACATTCTTATTACCCTGAAATATTCTGTCAATTATACAATATAAACTTTAAGTTTGGCTCTTTCTTAATACTATCTAAAAGGAGGGTTCCTCTTTCCCAACCATAACAGGAATACAATCTTAGTGATCATAGCGGCCATTGAAGATAGCTCTGAGCTCTGAGATCACCCTGATCAACATGATGACTTCTTCCTCTCAACACTTATTTCCTAAGTTGGATGTGTGTCTTAATTAAGGTTTTACCACTGTGAAGAGACATCATGACCACAGCAACTCTTACAAAGAAAACCATTTAAGTGGGGCTGGCTTGGGGTTTCAGAGGTTTAGTCCATTGTGGCAGGAAGCATGGCAGCATGCAAGCAGACACAGTGCTATGGACAGAGCTGAGAGATGGCTTCTGGATTGGTAAGCAGCAGGAAATGAACTGATTTGAGATTCAGTCCTACCTACAGTGACCCACTTCCTCCATCAAGGCTACAGTTCCTAATAGTGTTGCTCCTTATGGATCTATAGGGGTCATTTTTATTCAAACCATCACAATGTGTTAAACAAAACTCACTGAAGTTTAAAATGGGAGGAGAGATTTTTCTCATGACTTAGTCTACGTATGACCCATGTTTACTGGGATGGTACTGATCAGGCCGTTCCCTGAGAGTAAGTTTGTATAAAGGACTCATGATGCAGAGAAAGAACAGTGTGGGGAAATCCTGAGGATCTAGATCAAAACTGAGAAAAGGAGGGAAAAAAATCAACAGATCACAGGAACCTCATCTAGAACAAGATGCTTCTAGGATCGTTCCTATCAAATGAACTGAGTTACTTCTGCTTGTGTAGCATGCTGTCCTATCTAGGTAGACAAAATAGGTTGCCTAAAGATGCCCAAGTTGCAATCTCCATATTCTATGAATATATTAAATGTAAAAATTAATTAAGGGTATTTATTGATGACATGGCGATATTAGAAGAATTTCTGGTTGTGGCTAAGTCTTTTAAAGTAAAGAGTGGAAGTGAAAACTCAATAAGAAACCCTCAACCAACTGCCACTGGCTTGGAAATCAGAGGCAGTGGTCAGAAGCTAAAGAATGTACACTACTTTCTTAAAAGGGCGACAAAGTAGAGCATGAGTCTAGACCCAGTTCTATGAACACCTATAAACAAGTCCAGTTACATCTAATTTGGACTTTTATTCTCCAATAGTATAAAGAATTCATCTGTTTAAGTCACAGACTAATTTTGGGGAACTTTTTTTCCAGAGGCAATAGAAGTCAGAAGTGAGCTTAGTTGCTGTTACTGCTGTTTATTTGTTGCATATTTGGTTGTATGAAACAAAATCTTATATTTAGATCAGGCTGGTTTGAAACTCACAATCCTACTTTCTGAGCACTGGCATTACATGTGTATGACATCCTACCCCCAATACAAGTAGCTTAAAGGGTAATTGAAATATTTTTCAATATCTAAATAATTATTATTAAATTTAAAAGATTAAAAACTAACATTTAGCATTTAAATTAACATTTAACATTTTTAAAACAAAAGACAAGATATTCTAATTGAGATTCCTTTAGTTTGATAAATTACTGAATTTTATCTTTCTTCTTAAGGTATATCAATAAATATATACACTGCATGTTTGTGTGAATAGTTTGAAAAATATTTACTTTTATAACTGTTTTAGTGTTCTTATTCCACTTATCTTCTTTTCTTTATCCTAATGATATTTTTATTCCAATGGCTTTCTCATGTGAAAGATGCAATTAAGAAGATCATTTAATACAAGATAGAGAAGAATCTTCATTAATGTGGAATATCAATGAAAGAGAAAACCTATGTTTCTAGGGTAACACTTGTTCTTTGGATATGCAGTGCCATCCAAAAGGCTTGTGTATTAAAGGCTGACATCTCATCTAGTAGATCTGGTTTTGCAAAATTGTGGAAACTAAGAAGAAACTAGCTACAAAGGTATATCCTGGGAAGCATAGCTTTGAGACTCTTTATCCTCTCTTTGTCTCTTCCCACCCCTCTCCCCCTATCCACTTTCCTTTGCCTCTGAGTAATTAGATATTACCACATGCTCATTGCATCATGATGTTCTGCCTCACCATAAGCCTAAGAATTAATGAAGTCAACAGCTCTGGGATAAAGTATCTAAATCCTAAATTTAGAAATAAATCCTTACACACTTAGGTTGTTTATATCCAGTATTCTCTTCATTGTGATGAACTGTTCTGTATTACACAACTAGACAAGAGAGTCATGACTATCATGGGCCAGTGGTGGAATTCAAAGGCTTGGCCAGGAGGCTCTTCCTGGGCATCGTAGAGCAGGTACAACATCTAGATTCTTTTGTTTCTTTTTTTTTTCCGGCATGGAAAAGAGGTGGGGATTTCTTAACGTTCATTGCTTTAATATCGTTACACACAAGTGACATACTTCAGACACTAGGAGTGTGTCACATTGCCAACAGTGAGGAGAGAATGGTGAACCAGCACGCTGAAGCTAATAAAAGCTCAAATGGTGTCTATCAGTACAAGCAGCATGTCCCTTTCTACTCGATCTCAATTTCAAACATTCTCAATACAAACATTTATTTGTAATTAAAAATCATCTATAAGTTATAGTTCATGCATTGAAATTTCCTGGTAAATTTATATTAAGCTCTTAATTGGTTAAAGTTTTATTACTTAGCTCACTACCTGAGCATACAAAGTCAAAAAGAACATAGACACTTCTTTTCAAAAGTTCATGTGACAAACTATGCTGATAACACCCTAATTTTTTCTAATTAGATTTGTGAGATGGCATGGTTTATAAGACATTATATTAAGCTTAACACCTGGTTTCCCCCCACTGTCATTATTAAGAAAAACAGTTATTGAATGAAGTATGGGGAACTAACTGCACAGACATTTAGCTATCCCACATAGGGAAAGGGTAGTATTGACACAGAATAGAAAACTATCATCATGTACCTTAAACTTCTGGCCACAGTGTCCTAAAGACAATTGACCTACATATAAATACTCTCATTTTCTGCCTTTGCAGAAAGTCTGATCCTCTGTGAGCTGATACAATAACACATAATATGAGAGAAGTGGGAATAAAATCTGTATTATAATTAATTGCAGAGAAGTGTTTAATTTTTCTCTTGGTGAGTTGTGAGGCATCTATTTATCATAATGAGTTACAATTATTTACTCGGTGTGTTCCTTTGTTTAAATGTACCAATACTTGAACAAGCAGAGATTATTTTCTCCATTAATTATCTTACAAAAGATACTCAAATCATTTTCATTTGACATTTTGTACTTTTCATAATGTGGTTTTATGCTGACAATAGAGAGAACGAATGTGATTAAGCTATTCTTGTAATGATGTTTTGTAAACTTGCTGCTAGAACTTTGTGCTTTATTTTCAAATAATTGTTAGTAATATATTGTGTTCAGATAAGGTTTTTTTAAAAAAAAAAAAAAAAGCATCAGTCAAATTGCCTGATGAAAAGGAAAGAGTGAGAATGAGGTTGCTTGATAAGAGCATTTGCTACACCGACATGAGTCCCTGAATTAGATGCCTCAGCACTCAGATAAAATGCCCGGTTAAGTCACATGCACTCCTTTAGAGCTGGGGAGGATGCAGGGGACAGAGATGGAAGGATCTCTGAGGTTTATGAGCTGCTGTCCTAGATTCACTAAGAGACCCCAATAAATAAAGCAATAAAGTAGAGAGTGTTAGAGAAAGGGACCCAAAGGCCTCCTTTAGGCTTTTCATGTATATGTATAGGAGACATACACACACACACACACACACGCACACGCACACATACACACACACATACACACACATACACACATACACACACATACACACACATACACACATACACACACATACACACACACATACACACACATACACACACACACACACACATACACACACACACACACACACACACATACACACATACACACACATACACACACATACACACATACACACACATACACACACATACACACACATACACACACACACACATTATGCACACAAGTACTAGACACAACAAATTTTTTTTTAAAGGCCAGAATAAGGTTACAATCAGTTATTAACTAATCCTATGTATATGGTTTCACAAATAGTCTCCCTAGTTCAAAGCCACACTTGTGATTGAAGAAATGTAGCAAATATCAGCATAATTACTGGACCTACAGGCCGTTCAGGACAAACCAAAGACTTTCTTACAGAAATATTCTATTGTATCACATTCTATAGTATTTTTCTTGTGATAAAGTCAAGTAAGTACTCATAGAAACTCAGACTAGTGTGATACTGGAGGTTTACATCCTAGGCCTGTTTGAGCTCCTCCACTGTTCTAAGGGTTCTGCACTTCAAGTCAGAATATCTGGTGACTTGAGGGGTTGAATGGATGGAGATCCTTTGTGTACTTTCGCCATAGAAAGGGAACCATCTGCAGATAGAACACCATGTCTGCTCCCTCAGCTTCTCACCTTCCACAGGGTGACTAACTATTGTTTCATGTTGAATCTATATAAGTCAGTAGAAACCTGTTTCTAGAGCCCCTACTCAGCAACAGAGATGGCTGTATATAGTTGAGCTCTGATCCCTGAGGCTAGAATCCTGTAGCTCTTGAGTAAGTGCCCTCTGGCTTTGCTTCACACCTCTCAGTGCTTTCAGGAACTGATGATTTCAGAGTGCCTCCTGCTCTGATAAGGGGGAGAAGGAGCTCTGAATCCCAGATTCACTTTGAATATGGTGTTTCAGATGAGCTAGATAGCTTTTTACTAATTTTTATTTCTTTTGCAAATATGTACGAGATAAAGTCACATATATTATGCAAAAAATATAATGGATTATATATTTAAACGTAGAGTTGTAAAACTACAAACCTTTTAGCAAGATTTATAGAAAAAAAATGGAATTAATGATAAGCTTAAGTCATCCCCCACAGACACACCCCTAGACTCACCTGCTCTCTGTCCTGTGCAGATGGGAGGAGGCATCGCCCAGATCTACCTAAAGGTCTTTAGTGCGCAGAAGTATTTGTGTTCACAAGGACTAGAGTGCATGGAGGCCTAGACCGACATGGCAGAGAATACTTTGGGGTGTCTGTCTAGTGGAGCCAGTGTGTCCCAGGACTCCAACCATCTTGGGCACCTTTCACTTCAAGCATAGCAACCTGAGCTTGCTCACCTCAGCCAAAGTCTGTCCAAATTTCTGGGACAATTTGGCAATCAGAGCAGGCTGTCCTGCCTGTGGGCACTGAAATCAGGTAAGATCAACAGTAGACAAGAGTCTGTGTTGGCAACTGGTGCAGGCTGCCCTACCTATGGGCATTGAAATCAGATAATATCAACAGTAGACAAGAGTCTTGGGAGTGAGAAAGCCATGGAGCAGAGTCAGGCTAGAGCCTACACAAACACACACACTTTGGTGCCTAGGGAGGGCCTTCCCTTCCCAGGATGATCTCCCATGCACTCTAATAAGCTCTCCAACTTTACAAAAAGTGTCTCTTTAGGGGTAAGCAGGCTGGCCTCTGTAGTCCCTTCTTGGGCCCCAGCCATCTCAGCCTTAAGGGAGACCCAGCTTGTCACATGTGTTCAGTCCACACTCAGGAAGAAAGATAGCAGGTGTCTGCTAGCAGGAAGGTTTGGCTCAGTTCAGTCTACAGGACAGGATGAGTTAGGGTTCCCAGGACAGAATTCTAGAACTGAGGTTCTGTGAAAGTTTCAGGATCTGAAAGCCTTGGCCAGCAACATCCTGACACCTAGTGGAGGTCAGTGGCACCTGTAGCAAGAAAGAAAGTCCCAAAGCTGTAACCCTTGTCCTGGAGTGTAGGGACAGTCTGGTAGTTAAAAAGCAAAAACACTCAACCCTTCTCAGTAGTATAATAAATATGTGCACCAGTCTCAAATAATATTTATTTTTAACAGATATGGCCAGGTAAATATGAGTGCTGTAATTTTTTTAATTATTTAAATTAAAATTAATTTAAAATTATTTAAATTAAAATTAATTAAATTACGTAAAAATATTGTTTTTGAAAAGGAAACCTCAATACTACTCAAAGAACTATAGGTAACTGTGGAAAGTTGAACGTAGAAGTGGTTTTCTTCCTCAGGAAAGAGCATACCAATTGGTTCAGCAGTGCCAAACTCAGTCCTAAAAACATAAGTAAAAGTAACATTATATGGGCTGAAAGGTTCTATTTAAGAATATATATTTATATGCATACAGTAACCATTAGTGAAATACCATGGAGGGCTATCTAAGAGATTTTTGAAAGGAGGAAAGGGAAAAGAGAAATATTGTAATTATAGTATAATCTTGAAATTAAAATAAAATGAAAAAACAGTATGATTGTGCAAAGTGTTCCTTGCTGAGGCTTGTTGTCACATGCACATGGTAAATGACCACTCACAAAGTTCTAACCACCCCAAACCATTCCTAGGAAGATTGGAAACAGACTGGGACCTTCCTTCATGCTGTTAGTACAGATGTTCAGGTACACGATGATGGCCACTGCTAGCCTTGCAAACACTACATAGCCAAGGAATGATGGGATAACATTAGGACCACATGCTTCCTGAAGGACTCCTGGTCCCTGGCCAGACCCTGCTTTCTACAAACAGTTGTTACAATGTGTGACTGAAAAAAAAAATACATCAAAAGCATCATGACCAATGATGCATGACCACTCTCCTGTTGGGTATTGAGATGCAGCCCTTACGGAGCCTAGATTGCCAGAGTCCCATCTCATCCAGTCACTGGAGGACTTTAACATCTAATAAGCATCCAAATATGAGAGTAACTGTCCTTCTTCATTAATTGTGGATCTGAAGAGCTTCACTGTGGATTTCAGTAGTTCTGTTTTTCATGTGCAAGAGTGACTACTATATCTGTAAGTTGGCTTCTTCCTGACACATTATTGCCACACATGAGGGCAATTCAGCATTGGGAACACCTAGGACTAACCTTTCCCACTAATGCCCTGGCATAATTAGAGCTCACCTGTACATGCACAAGAACTACACCAGAACTGGGAATGGTTTTCTGTGTCCTTCTCTTCTCAGGAAGGAAGAAGAAAGATCCAGCGGCCTACACAGAGGCAAGGTTGCAGCGAGCACTTTAGCAGATTGGTTTCTGGAGGTTAGAACAAGTGATGCTGCCTGGAAGCTGTTGGCTGCTTTGAGGGCAGAGCTTTGTAAGGCCCAGGGGGGTCACAATCCCTACTCATCAGATGCAGTTTTGAAACTCTGTTTCCTGGTATACTTGGACTGCTCAGTCTTGGTATGACTTCTATATGAGTGAATTTCTCGCCTTGTGGGCCTGGGTCTTCCCAAAAAATCTACTTTTGAGGTAATGAGCAGTTACCTCCCTTCCGTGTCCTGTGTCTGATAGGTCAGAAATGTGTCTGATCACAGGTCTGGGAATGCTTGCCTACGCATCAGAGCTTGAATGTGGATTAATTCCTGAGACATATCATCTGCCACCCACACTTCTGTTCTGACTTTTTAAATTTAGATTGCTTTTACCCTTGAAAATAAGAATGTCTTTCTTGGTATGTATGTTAGTACCTCTGTAAACAAGCAGCAAATAATTTTTAGGTCTCATTTGATTTAGATTCCAAACACTTCAGACTCACCTTCTCTCCCTAATCATAGATCCATAAGTCCGATAGCAACATCTTCATTAATTTAACACATAATAACTACTCTTATGACTTTTGCCGGGCAGTGGTGGCGCACGCCCTTAATCCCAGCACTTGGGAGGCAGAGGCAGGTGGATTTCTGAGTTTGAGGCCAGCCTGGTCTACTGAATGAGTTCCAAAACAGCCAAGGCTATACAGAGAAACCCTGTCTCAAAAAACTAAATAAATAAATAAATAAATAAATAAATAACTTTTGTGTATAAATACCACACAAATACCTAGATGTCATAATATAAAGTAGAAATTCTAACAATATATCAATTATGATTTATCTAATACATTTATAAAACAATATCCATAAATGTGCAATTGAGAATAAAAACCAGAGGAGACACTGGATAGAAGACGACCGCATGTAGACGTGGGTGCCACATTTTAGTGATTATTCTTAGATGATGGAAACATACTGACATAGACACATTCATTTTTAAAGGCCCAAATAAAAATGGGTTTATTAGGCAGAAAAGAAAGGAGAGAGAATAGTTTGAAGAAAGGCCTGGAGCACAATGCATTGAAGGACCTTAAAAGTAGGAATCAGTATAAATGCAGAAAGAGTCTGCAGTGCATGCTAGAAGCAGCTGAAGAGCAGAAAAACAAGCTAGAAGCAATGCTTAGATCGCATTCAGGACAGTGCAATGAGTCATAGGAATTACACAGAAAACATAAACCCAGACCTGGTTATGGAAAACAGGAAAAGAAAAGTGGGAATTCCTTGATACAACCAAAGAGGGAGAAGGAAATACTGGGCAAGTATAGCATATGGTTTCTACTACCAGGCTTTAAGCTCTAGGTAGACTGCACTACTAGCCCCCGCCCAGGTTCCCTTAGATCCATGGGTGAAAGATACACACACACACACACACACACACACACACACACACACACACACACACTAGCTCATTTCTAACCTGCCTTATGGCTCAGTGGTTGGGTTCTTCTAAGCCTCCCACAGCTAGTATGCCTTTCTCTTTATTCCTTCACTCTAAATCACACTCAACACTCTAAATCTGCCCTCAAGTTAGTTGTTTGGTTACCTATTCCTTGCTCAGCATCCTAAATCTGCCTTCAGCTTAGTTGCATTTTTAATCTCCCACCTGCTACCCGAGGCCGAGTCTGGGGAGCAGCCATATATGTCACTCCACTCGAGAGATCAACCATGGCTAGTGACTCTCTCTCCCTCTCTCAGAAGCATGGTAAATCTTTCCTCCTCCTGTGTTGCCTCACCTGTCTGCAGAAATCTCTTCTGCCCATCCATCGGATACTAGCATCTTTATTGATCAAGCAAGGACCAATTGGGAAACAAGACCTTTAGCATTCACACACAGATTCCCAAAGCATCAGAACTACCCCCTACAGGAAAGTAGTAACAAAATTAAAAGATCAGGAAGCAGGAGGATAAATCAATCTAATAAAATGCCATGCAGCAATTAGGTAACAGGAAACTGAAACATGACCACAGAATTGAACAATAAGGGTCACTCTAAGACATTCTTCCAAAGTTTCTGCCCTGTGTACCTCAAATCTTTAAGAACCCGTGTTTACACTGACTCTCAGTTACCTCTGATACTTCGTTCCTACATGCTGCTGAGCTCTTTGGTTTTTCTAACACAATGGTACTTTCTGTTGGGCAAACACTATGCCTAACTTAGTGCTTCATTAGAAAGCAGTTGATTTTTTCATCTCCTTTTTCTCCATCTGGGAACATGTACAATTCAAGTCTCAAATACGTTCAAGGAAAAAAAGCCAGCATGAGAAAGGGACAAGACTGGAAACACATTTTCCCAGGTCTGCTGACGAGACCTGAGTGACTTGTTCTGAGCCACACCATGTTCAGTTTCCCAGCAAACATACTGTAAAGACGCTGCTGGCCAGTAAGGGTTCCTGTCACTTAAATATTCATATCTCATAAGGACCCATGCTAACTTACCTGGGCAGGTTTACCTGATATGACCAATTGAAGAGTTAAATCAGGCTTGCGTTGGAGGGGCCACAGCAAGACGAAAGCTGTGACAGTTTTCTTCAGAGCTATCTGACTTTTTATACCCTTATCAGAAACAGAATAGTGTGACAATTGCCAGAATCGATACACTTGTAGTTGCCAGGATAGAATGATGTATAAACAGGGTACAAAAGATTAATGTCTAATGTCCACTAACATTCACTGCTTGGTCAAGCTTTCACACTCTTCCTTAACTTCTAAGAGGACATATGGAGAAACACAAAGCAGCCTAAGTTTTACCCTGAGGGAGCGACTCAGTTTCTTAGAAGCTGAAAGGGACACAGTATCCCAGGAACCATAGAAGACTTCAACTGAAAGAGCCTATGATGCGTGTCACTAGAGGTGGCCAAGCCAACTCCACGGGTCCCTGCAGTAACTCGTCTTCTGTTTATTTATGTTCTCTCCCTGAGATCTATTTGTTTAGACCGATCGCTGTATCTGTGGAGGGGTTATACATGTCCTCTGTATGTCTGGATATCAGAGGCCAACTCATCCTGAGAATTGATTTTGTTTCTTTGTTATTAAACTTGAGAGTCACAAGCTATGCCCCAAGTCAGGCTCAACTACTTGTCCTCAATAAGAAAATTAAATCAGTCAAATTAAAAGTGGAAAGTAGAAGAGGCAATTTATTCAGTGTGGTGGCATAAGAAGAGAGACAAAGCGATCCAGTCTCCATCATTCTCCAAGCCAGAAATTCCTCAGGAAATTATCATTTCTTTGGAGTTCATTTTCTTTTAATAATCTGATAGTCAGATTGAGAGACACAAGTATCTATCTTTTATTTGTTTGTTTGTTTGCTTGTTTGTTGTTTTGAGGTTTTGTCTTGTTTTGTTGAGACGGAGTTTTTCTGTGTAGCCCAGGTTGTCCTAGAACTCACTCTGTAACCCAGACTGACCTCAAACTCTGGGATTAAAGATATGTATCCCTGTGACTGGCTCAAAAGTGTCTATTTAGAATAACTTCATTTCTGTAAGGCCTATGAAACTTTTACCATGTGGAGTATGGGGGATTGAATTCAAATCAACAGGCTTGTGGCAAGTAACTTTACCCTCTGAGCCATCTTGATGGTCCTAGAAAGTTTCTTTGAGTCATATGGTTTTGCCTGTTCAAAACATTGTTTTCTTTTTATCTTCAAAATCTTTGAGTAAAAAACAATGTTCAGCATATAAAGGTAGATAATATGATTTTCTCAACAATTAACATAAGAAATTATTATTAAAACAATTGAAATGGTGGCATCAGCTAAAGGTATGTGACTCATTTTTTCAAGTCAAGCTCAGGTATTACAACAATCTGGTTATTACATTATGTCATTGTTTTATGGGTGCTTAAGGACCTGAACTATGAAGTGTCAATCACTGCTGGATTTCACTAATGGCCTGTATTTTTACATTCACATACAGGATTATTTTTGACCAGTGAGACATGTTCAATAAAGACAATAAAGGAAAGGAACACACAGAGGGCCACAGTAATAAAGTGTCAGAGAAAGGGTATGGAAGGGAAGGGCAGAGACGAGACTCTTTCCGGGTCAAATATTATGATAGACCCTTTTTCTTTCTTTCTTTCTTTCTTTCTTTCTTTCTTTCTTTCTTTCTTTCTTTTTTTCTATTTTTCTTTTGTTTTTGATTTCTGTTTGTTTGTTTGTATTTTTAGCACAGTGAAGTAAGCATCAAGCACCAATTATAAAGATGTAAAAACAACAAAGAGACATGCCTCTGGGATGTGGCAAAGTCTCTGGTCTTCCCACACATTCATGCTTCCTTTACATCTTAGAGAACAGCTATATGGAGAAACACAACATAGTCTGAACACTTCGCTGCCCGAGGGAGTGCCCTAATAGTAGACTTGGAGACTTAAGTTCCTTGTGTAATAGGCCTGGCAGAAGTAACTATATTCTACAGACACATTGTGTCTCTCAGTCTGATTATCAGACTATTAAAACAATCAACTCCAAATTGATAGGAATGTCCCTATGACTTTAATACTGGAAGAAATAAAAAGTAACAGTGACAGCCAGAGGGGGACCTTGTCTCCCTGAAAGAGATTTCATACAGTTCTAATAGTATATCAGACAATATTACAAGGTAAGACTCACATCCTAATACTGATGGGGTAACAGTAGGTAGTACCACATCTTGATCAATACTGCTTAAATGTGAATTTCCTTAGCCTTCTATTCAAACTTTTACTCTCTCTTCGGGATGCCAAAACTGGGCTCAGGGGGAACTCACTAGATCCCTTTATTCTTCATCTCAATGTGAATATAATGAATGGATCTCCCTTTATGGTTTCTACTTGCAATTTGGCTCTTTTAAATAGACTATTGAGAATATGTGGCTAGACCTGACTTTGGACACAGGTTGAATGATTGCCATGTTTGATAACACCCTGTCTGTCTCTTAGTTCAGATAATAAGGAAAGTATGTGCTGGTATATTCTTCTTTCTTATCCACAGAATTTTGTCCTTGAGAGCAGAGTTTTCATGGGAGATATGAGCAAATATCTGTTCATCTCTGATAGGGTACTGATAATAGATCAAAGAAACAATTATACTGACTAAACCAATGGATGTATTGGTTTTACTTACAGGAGCATTAGAGAGAGGTTACTTATGAGAGAAAGGTTAACTCAATGGTAGTTGTATCACTGAAAAGCCAAGTGTAACATGAATAATGATCATGGAAGCTATATCACTAGAGTCCCCTCTCCAACTTATAGGCACCTCCACCAGACAATCCTCTTTCAGGCTTTTATATCATTGATTTGCTGGTTAGAGTTTTGTCTATGTGTTACAAACCCAAGTCATCTTGGAAGACAGATCCTCAGTTGAGGAATTGCCTCCATCTTATTGGCCTGTGGGCAAATCTGTATGACATTTTCATGATTAATGTGAATGGGTCCAGCCTACTGTGGAAAGTATCATCCATAGAAAACTGAGTGTAGGTTGCATAAAAAAAGTAGGCTGAGCAAGCCATTGGGGAAGCAAGTCAGTAAGCAAATGATCTCCATGGCTTCTGATTTGGTTCCTGGCTCCAGGTTCCTGCTTTGAGTTCTTTCTCTGACTCCCTTTCAGGATGGGTTGTAACTTGTAACTTCTATCCCAGTTAATTTTGCTCAGTGTTTTATCATAACAAGAGAAAGCAAACAAAAACACTTGGGACTTCAAATCCATCAAGAAAACAATTGGTTGTCTTTAAAACAGAGATGTCACTATTGTAGTGGGCATATCTTGCCTTGTATTGTAACATACAAGGTGACAACTGCTTCAGCTTCTTAAAGACTTTTGTTTCTCCGACATGAAGCACATCTAGTACTTTTTCCCACTGTGACCATGAGCCAGCAGAGAGGAGGTGTGGTGGTTTGAATAGAAAAGGGTTCCATAGATTCATAGAATGCTTAGTCATCAGAGAGTGGCACTACTTGAGGGATTAAGGGGAGTGATCTTGTTTGAGTGGGTGTGGCATTGTTGGAGGCTCAGAGTTTTCCTCTCTTTCCGTTGTTGCCTTGGGATCTGGATGGAGAATTCTCAGCTACCTCTCCAGCATCATGTCTGCCTGTGTGCCACTATATTTTCCCAACATGACAATGAGCTAAAAATCTGAATGTAAGAAAGTTCCAATTAAATACTGTCTTTGGTAAGAGTTGCTATGGTCATGCGTTTCTTTACAGCAACCCAGTATGGGTAAGACAATGTATTTGTCTTTCCAATGTGCTTGTTTGCATAGCTTTTGTATTGATTATACTAGTCACTCTCTCTTTCTCTCTCTTTGCCCATCTTTCTGCAGTCAACATTTTTGGCTTCTGACTGAACCTACATTTTCCAGGGACAAGTCCCTTGATAAGATATACAATTCTAAGTATTCAGCTCTAAAAATACATATACATGAGCAATGATAAATGTACTCAGTGGGTTATATGTTACTAAAGAAGCCACTAAATTGAGATGGTTTGACAGAACATGGGAGTAATTGAAGGAGATAGGGTAAAAATAACATTAAGTTCAATGTTCATGAACAAAATTCTTTAAAAGGGCATTTAAAAGTTCTTCATGAACATCTGCCTCCATGTCCCCACCCCCTCTTTCTCTCTCTTTCTCTCTCTCATCACCTAGCTTCTCCTCTCCTTCTTCTCCTCCTCTCCTTACTCCTTCTCTTCCTCTCAGTATTCCTCCTACCTTAGCTCCTCCTACACATCACCCTTCCTGTTAAAATAAAACTTTTCTCTCAAAATACAATTAGAGCATAATTATGCCAATTTGTACCAGTGAGGTACAAGATAGTCCTAATACCCAGTCCATCCTTTTTTTGACTAACCAGAACCTCTGTCATCTCTCCTAACTAAAACACTTAGTTCTCAACCTGGCTTTTTTCTTGGCTTTAGAATGAATGTTAGCTGAAAATCATCCACTCAAGTCTTTACTCTCAAGGTAAATAGCCAGGATTGGCTATGAGACTATAAGTTTTCACGTGTCTCCACCAGTCAAAGATAGTTGATACATCTAGGTTGGGAATTGGGTTACACTTCTGATTGAGCATTACCAAACTTATAAAGTCTTTGATTAACATTTTTAAAAATTTGTATAAAAGCAAAAAGGAAAAGGGGGCATGGGATAGGGGTTTTCTAGGGAGGGGAAATGGGGAAAGGTAATGACATCTGAAATGTAAATAAAATATCCAATAAAAAAATAATAAAAAAAGTTCTCCATGATGGAAATTATAATATGAATATAGAGGACTGGATGAAGACCTATGCGGGGCCTGTAGATGTTATGTCAGTGTCTATAAGTTCATACAGACATTGATCATTATTGATTTAGAAGGCCTTGGTTTTTGGTGTCCTTCATCTCCTCTGGCTCTTACACTCTTTCTGTTTTCTCTTCTTTGGTGTTCCCTGAGCCTTGGAGGAGGGATCTGAAGGAGATACCCCATTTAAAGCTGTGCATCCAAGGAAACCCTCTCTACATAATGTCTGGGTGTGAGTATTTGTATTTGTTCCAATCTGCTGAAGGAAAGAGCTCCTTTAATGATGGCTATGATTATAGCAAAATGTTATTAGGCATAATTTTATTGCAGCATTTTTTTGTTTTGTATATTTGTTTGATTGGTTGGTTGGCTGTTTTTAAAGAACAATAATATTTGGTTTTATTCTAGGTTCCTAGGCTATCTAGTCTCTGGTTTTTGGACATGCAAGCAATGTCAGACATGGGTTCCAACTTGCAAAATGGACTTTCAGTCAAGTCAGATCTTAGTTGGCTACTCTCATAAGCTTTATCCCACCATTGCCCTAGCATAGTTTGCAGGCAGGACACTATTGTAGGTCAAAGGATTTGTGGATGAATTGGTATTTGCATTTCTGTTTTGGAAGCATGCAGAGTATATTGCTGTACCAATGACACTGGGATAGTAGCAGTAGCAGTAGCAGTAGCAGTGTATTCCCCCTAGAGTCTATGACCTATCTAGTCATAAGGTTTTAGCCCTAATAATAGTACCAGGTATGGGTTTAATCCTGCTGATTGTGTCATAAATCCAGTAAGTAAATGGTTGGTTATTCTCATTATATATGTGCAACTATTGCATCAGTGGGCATGTCTTGCCAGATCATTTGTTATTGTAGCTGTTAGGATTTTAAGCTGCATAAAATTAATGACTACTTTTCTCATCTGGTAGCCCCTTCCAGCACTATAAAGCTGGCCAGGATGGATGAAGCTTCTATGTGAGTACCAACTTAGTTTCTCCATATTCTAGGACTCAAGTATGTGGTATCTTCAGCAATAGAACTTACTGTCAATTTGTGGATAGTAGCTAACAACATTGGTATGTGATTTTGCGGGGGTCTATTGGACCTCATTAGCCAACAAGCTGTACTGATAAGGAAGGGTTCAATAGAGAGCTCTTTGCGTGTCAGAGATTGTTAAGCTCAGAAGCAATTCTTTAAGCCTTTTTTTTTGTGATGTTTGTCAGTGGTCAAAATGAAAAAAGACTGGGAGTAAGCATGTCATGATAAAGCTTTTGTTGTTTTGATTTTTTTCCTTTTATAGACTCTAATGAAGATTCATGGATGTATAATAGAAATATAATGAGAAATACCAAAAACAGAAGAGAAGGTAGGAAATTTAAGGAGATAAGGAAGAGAAGGAAGAAGAAAGAGGGAGGGAGAGAGGAAGAGAAAAGTGGATTCTTCGTGTTGTCTGTCATGATCGGCTGCAGGCAGCACTGTGGGGCAGCTGGCTGGTGCTGACAGAAACCCTCTGTAATGCACTGAAGCTTTTAATTATTCTGCCATGTAAAATGTATTCCCAGTGAGAAATGCTGTCTCTCAGACATGACTCACTGTTTATCATCTTTATCTCATAAAAAAGTACTGAGATGCTTCTTTAAGCACATGATGACACTATGCAAATAATACCAGTCACTATGATATGAAAGGTAGAATATTAGATATTAGTTAATACTTGCACATATTTCAGAAGCCTCTTTCATTTTTTAAATCAGTGATCATAATGCAAATATCTCCTAGTAGAAGAATATTTGAGGCCATGATAATAAAACAGGCAAAGACCATAAATTATTGGTCTCATAATGTCAAGCTATATACACAGCAGTAGGAGCAGACATTTACATAACAACCAAAAACAAAGAAAAGAGTAAAATGTATTTTATGTATGTGAACATGTTCATCCAGGTGTGTGTATACGTGTGCATGCATTCATTGGTATAAGATATCCCTAGGTCAATGTGAGTGATGTACCTCAGAAACTAAATAATTTTTTTGAGACAGGTACTGTGATGGCTGTTCTTGGTTGTCAACTTGATTACAACTGGAATTAACTAAAATACATAAGTGGAGGGCACAGCAGTGAAGTGTATTTACTTAACTTGAAATAGGAATATCCAATTCTAATATTGATTTTGAAGTGGGAAGACACATTCCATTAATCTGGGCCATACCTTCTGCTGGAAGCTCATGTAAGAACATAGAAGAAGGAAGCTTTTACACTCTGCCTCTTGCCCTTTCTCTTGCTAACAAGTCCATCTTTCATTGACTATTATTTAGAGATTACTTCTTTTGTAGTCTAGCATATACTGAAGACCAGCTGAGACATGCAGCATCATGCTGAAAAACAACTGGATTCTTGGACTTGCATTCATAACCAGCCATTTCTGGATTAGCTGGACTGCAGCCTATAAATCATTCTAAAAATGTCATATACATTATTCTACAGAACTTTAATACAGGTACTCTAAGTAGGATTTAGGCTCACTGATTATGCTGGTTAGTTGCCAGTGCTCCCCAGCAATGAGATTTCAATTCCATGACACCATATCTGAATTTTTACCTTAGTTCTGGGCCCTCATGATTTCTCAGCAAATACTTTATTGAAGGGGCTATTCCCCATTCCCCACTTCCTTGATTCCAAAGTAAGTGCTAAAATAATAACTTTAAAATCAGCCAGTTTAAAATTTTCAGACAAAAAAGAGAAAATATGAAAAAAGTGCCCAGTATTTTTCAAGAGATAGAAACATCACATTTGAATACAACAACAGAAACAGTTCTAGAGGAAGTGCTTAAACAAAATGGTGTATACTAGATAAAGATGGAAAATAAATGGGTTTTGCTCTTTCTTACAGTGTATAAGAAACTGAAAACTGCTTGCAAAGCAATGACACCATTTTGCATCCACCCAACAATGTAGGAAAACTCCATTTACCCTGTAATTTAGATCTCTTAGAGTTGTAAAATGTCATAGTTCTTGTAGGTGTGAAGTGTATTTAACATGTTAATATTTTATCTATAACATCAATTTAATTATAATGCAAGATAAAACAGAAAAGCTTTCTCTATAATCCCACAGATTCAATGTTGGAAGCATCTTTTACATTTTCGGGCACCATCAATTAGCACCACACTAAGTCCTCATAGCTTCCTTTAGTATATTAATGATTACTTTTTTGCAATTAGGTGTTCATTTCACATTATCATTAGTTTAAGAATAGCTAGTTGCAACAAGTTATTTGGACTCAATCATATACTGGTCTAGAAATCAATCCAATATTGGAATTAACAGTCTTCATATGAAGGACGGATCTGGACATTTTCAGAGACATATTTGGAAGTTAGCTGCAGTTCTCTATGATGTTATGATAGCAAGAGACAAAGTTGGAACAAGATCTGGATTTCACACAAGGATTAGTGCATGTTTTAAGGCTTTTTAATTGTCAAGCTAAAAGTGGTTTTGTCTTTTCTACAGCATTTATTGTAAGTTGCATTGGCTGTATAATTTCCAATTGTGTTAGTGTATTGAAACCTGGCATGTCTGTTACGGGAGACTATCAACCAGCTTTTGTCTTACTGCTCTGAATATTAGAAAACCTTGATTCTCTGAAAAAAACTTGAAAGTGCTGGAAAAAGTGAGTTAGGCTTTAAGCAGAAGCAAGAGGGTAGCAAGCTGGATTATTGCTGGTGTAACAGCTTTAATTTCATTAACTGCTAGCACCACTGCTTCTGCAATAGCTTTGACAAAAGGAGTTAAGACAGATACTTTTGTTAACCATCTAGTAAAACAATGTTACTAATGTATTGAGTATACAAAAGGATTTATATAGGTATCTGGAACAATGGATAATGCTCTATATCCTATTCAAATTATGCTAAGGAGGTTGAGGGTTCAGGAGTTAGGAGCCATTTCAAGTGTCATGACAAATACCATTGGAGTAGTGTTACTTCTAAAATTTACAATGATTGTCATTATAATTAGAAAAAAGTTTAAAGACACCTGTAGGGTATTTGGCATAATTCTAACACCTCTCTGTATGTTTTAACTTTGCATAGTGAGATTATGAATTTAAAGAATGCTACTCTGTTGAGCTTCAATGCTGCAGATGATGCTGATAAAATTATCCATGGCCTGAGGTCAGTACTTCCATTTTGGCCAAACCTCTGGAATTGCATATGTACCTTGATTATGCTAGCCCTTCTTGTTTTGGAAATACTTTTATTCCTGCCCATCATGTTAAACCTTGTCTCTAACTATATCAATAGGTTGGCAGCCAAAGTACATGACTTGAAACTAAAAGCTGACCCCCAGACAGAGTTATTAATTTAACAGGCTGGCAAGCCAAAGATGGGTAAGATTCTTCACAAAGCCTTACCAACCTAACACAGAAGTGCATTGCTTTTGATAATGCATAATCCGCAACAGGTAAGGAAGGTATTCTTGTCAGAGCAACCTAAGACAGGCTCAATCTGGTTTATGCAATAAAAAGGGGTAGATGTGAAGAGCTTTTGGGGCTGCCTAACAGGAATTTGATATTGGCCAAGAACCAGGAACTGGGCTGCTTGGAAGGAATTTGACATAGGCCAAGGGTAAGAAAATGGACTGCAGGCAGGAATTTGACTTTAGGCTGGAACAAAGTAATTTCAGGCAGGAATCTAAATCTTAGGCTAGAACAAAGAAGTAGGCTTCAGGCATGAAAATGACTTTGGGCTAGGACAGGGAAGTAGGCTCAGACATTTTGGTCATTCTGATAATTCCTTAGAAATAGTGATCACAGGAGTGATCATGGGACTCTGTTTATTGTTGTGCATGTTCTTTGACTATCTGGGTTTATTTTCTTGCTTGTTCCTTGACTATCTGCATATATTGTATTGCTAGTTCCTCAACCTAGAACTGAAATTAATACTTGCATGTAATTTAAATAGTATAAAAGCAAAAAAGGAGGAGTCAGGGTGGGATAGGGAATTAATGAGGGGGGAATAGGATAACATCTGAAATGTAAATAAAATATCGAATTAAAAATTAAAAAAAAAAGAATGTCTAGTTGCCACTCCTTCCATGTGCCAAGTTACATCAGGACAAATGTTCTACTCCAGGCATATTGTCCAAACTAATGTTTCTTTACAGCTACAATTCCATGTTGTAGTAGAAAACATAGGGGGCTGGTTTGTGAAAGGCTTGTATTATCTCATATCTTGGTACACACAAAGGTACTACACACTATCCTCCATTTTAGCCTTTATCTGCATCTCCTGCCATATATTGAGGATATATTGAGTATATTTCCTCTTCTCTAGGTCTTGACTTGGCCACACAGCTTACTTTCATTTAGATATAATTTTTAGTTGTGATAGAAGTCAAGACTTGATATGGTCCAGCACACCAGCATGTACCCTCATGTTCTCACAGTTATTATGAGAAGGATTTGCTATTTAACCTGACAGTCTCGAGGCCAAGACAAATGATATAGAAATAACACAATATAATGATTATGACTATGGTCTGATCTGATCTATATAAGGTACAGACCTTGTCTTGATCATCTAACTCAGATAGAAAAAAATGCTTCTCTCTCTCCCAGATGTCATTAATTTTCTGCTTATCCTCTTCTAGGGCTGCTCATTATGAGTTTTTCCTTGTCTGCTTTGACATGATTACTGGTGGTGTTATTGTGCAAGTCTTCTTTGGGTAACCATGCCATATACAGGAGACATTATCTCAACAGATGTTCTGTTCCTCTTGCTTTTACAATCTTTATGACTCTTCTTCCATAGTATTCCCTGAGCCTCAAGTGTTGGGGTTGTATTGTATAGGTCGTAAGTGAGTATGGAGATCCCACAGTCAGTTGTTCTCTGCATTTTGACCAGTTGCAGGTTTTGGGGGATTTTTTTTCAATTTTATTTTGATTTGGTTTGTTTTGATTTGGTTTGGTGCTTGTTTTAAGTTGGTTATTGTTTGTTTTCTTTTGTTTTATCTTAAAGAGATGTGGGGTTTTTTTGTTATTTTGTTTTGCTTGATGGTACACAGCCTGATTGATATATTCTACACTCGTGTATAGCAAATAATGAGTTAACTATTAAAAACTGACTAGACATTCAGAAGAAGGGATATATGTAAGTTTGAAAGCTATGATGTGCTCCTTCTCTCCATATGCCTTGTGTGTGTGGAAGGGTGTACAAGACACAGAGAAAAGGGGGAGTGGAATTATGGAATGATCTTGCATACCATTTTATAGAGTATATATTTCAGTGAGAAATTTATACTTCAAAGAATGATATGACAGAAACATTTTGTTTAAATGGAATCACAGGAATACCAAAAATAGAGAGTGCACAAATAAGTTATTTTTCCTCCAACACTTCAGGCAAAGGATTTTCCAGCTATTTCTGTCACAGCACTTTGAAAAACTACAGTGACTTGTTAATATATATATATATATATAACATTTATAATTAATACACTGGTGTTGGCTAGATGTTTTTCTCAGTTAATTCAAATCTACAAATCTAATGACTGTTCAGACTTTGATAATAGAGATAACAATTACTGTCATCAGTATACATCATTATTTTAAAAATTCCCTAGTCTCTGGCACCTTCTACACCACACACACACACACACACACACACACACACACACACACAGAGTAGAAAGCATTCAGGAATCTGTAAGACAGGACACTGGAAAAAGGAAAACCATACATGGTAAGTCACAAAGCTACTTCCAGCAACTAGAATCAAAGCAGTACCAACAACTTGAGTATCCAAACAGAACAGAAACTCAAGGAAAATGAAGCAAAGCTATCCATATATTGTGGAAGATAGCCAGGTATCAGCTCAGGTTCAGCCCAGTCTCTAAGCTTTTTGATATGAATGATATCTAATCTGGATTAGAAATTGTGTATGCATGTAAAATCAGAATATATCTTTCTCTTTTCAAAGGAGAATAAGGGATACCTTGTTCTGGAGCAATTTTGAGTATGATCCTGGAACACAGGTTTAGGTTACACCAAACTCCATGTTTCAATGTGAAAGCACTTTCATGAAGTTTTTAATGTTTTACAGAACAGAGTCATAAATCAAGCTGTTTAAAATATATTGTGTGCATCATCAGAGTAGATATGGCAAGATGGAGTGGTGCTAAGATGCTCTCTGATGCCATTCGTATCTTTTGACTTGCGAAAAGCCAATAATCTGCTAAATTACTAGATTTAGAAAAAGTTTTTATCTATTAACCACAAAAATGGTAGTTCATTATATGGACAAGGAATAGCTATTCTGGAGTGCTAATACAAGTCGAAGTAAAACTAGTAATTAGTCTCTTAGAATTGGGAGATAATACTTGGAGAAAGGACAATACTGAAAACATGTAAAATAAGCAAAGTTTCGGAGGCAAGAAATGAGAACAGCATCAGCATACAGGGTGATTCCTGCAGGGAAAATATATTCCAGTCATGGGGATTGAAGGCAGAGAATCTCCACGAGTATACAATGATAAAACCCAGAGTACACATATGGTGATGACTAGCAATGTAGTGTCACTAACACCTACAAAAGCATTATTACCACTATCACACTCCAAAATAAAATAAATTCAGAGTACTGTTTCATTCTAATAACAGTTCACATTCACATGGAAAACAGAATCCTTGTGTAAACTGTGTATTTTAAGTGTTATTTTCTTCCTTAAGTTATACTTGATTAATAATTAGATTGTGATTATATCTTAATGTAAATATGCACTATACATTATAGATGCTATATGTGTATATATCATAGTGAGGATAAATGTGGACCAATTGATGTGGTTCACTCTCACTTGTCTTGATAATTAGTTAACCACAGATAGATAAATAATTAGATAGATAGATTGATATATACATACATACATACATACATACATACATACATACATGCATACAGCATAGGTATGGTATTATGCTTTGTCAGATTAGTACTTCATCCATATACAAAAGAAAGAGTTATCTCTTGGAATTCATGGGGTAGCAAAGCATAATATCAAACTTCACAGCTCCTCAAATTCCTTCTGTGAAACATAGTAGTCATTACATAAAATATAAGGCAATATTTTCCCATAGTTTAGACTATACCTAGACATTTAGGTTATGCAGTAATATATAAATGCTCTATAAATAATTCTCTTAGTATAAGGTTTAAATAATAGTGATAAGAAAAACATTCCATTAATGTTCATTACAAATATCCACAATCAGGTCCCCCTTCCCTGAGCTATGGCACATAGAAGAACAGAGCTAGTTCCTCTGTCTTTAAGCAATTATTTTTATTATTTAATAGCTCTAGTTGGAATTTGTTTCTGAATGTTTCTGAATCACAGCTGGTGGAATCTGTGGATTCCTGACCTTCACCTCCCAAGAAACAACTGTCGAGCTTCATTCAGCACTCTGTGTGTTTGCATCACATAAAGGTCAGAGAAAGGTGGGAGCAAACTAATAATTGGAGCTTTCAAACAGAAGAAAAAAAGACTGCTTAGATTATTAATTCAAGTGATAATGCTATGTCATTAGGAAAACATGTCTTTCATTTCAAGGATCTTGACCTTCAATACTTTCTTAATTATGAATTCCCTTAAGCTTTTAGAAATGACATTATTCTCTATAACTCTGTGTGTGTGTGTGTGTGTGTGTGTGTGTGTGTGTGTGTGTGTGTGTGTGTGTGTGTGTGTGTACTGGCAGCCATTCCACCGTAGTTATGATTCTGGCAATCATGGAAAGGAGGACAGAAAATTAGACCTTTGAACAAAAGCAAAACATTTCTGTCTAGGGAAGAGATGGCATAATGCTATGCAGAGGAGTGACGTTTCTACTTGGAGAAAGAATAGTTTAGATTACAGAAGAAATGGAGACTCACAGAGGTTAACACTTGCCTGTAGTTATAAATAAGAGGGATGTTGCTTAAAAAATTGAACTTATTCCAGGGCCCACACTTCTTATTTTCTCCATTTTCTTCACCATAGCCACCTTTCTCTAAGATTCAGATTGCTACAGGTTTCTCTTCTGAGTGTGGTGCCTCACTGCTCTTGTTGGACAGGCCTTTTAGTCATAAGTTGCAGGTGGTAAAGGCTTGGAACCCAGGGTGGCACCACTTTAGAGATAGTGGTACTTGTAAAAGGTAAGGTTTACTGGAAATTCTGGTGGTCTTTGAGGATGTATCTTCTGAAAGACTTGCACAAAACCAGTTTTATCCTCCTTCCTTTTCTCTCTGGATTCTGAGGTCAGCCCAGTGTTCTGCCATGATGTTTGTCTTTATAAATGATCTCCTGTATTCAATTAAATAACAGAAAGTTGACTGACATTGTCACTCAAATTTTTTTCTAATCCATTTTCTCAGTTTGCTCCATGTTATAATGTCATGCTTTGATAATTCTCCCAATGTATCTCCATGAAATTAAAAAAAAAAAAAAAAAAAAACAGAACTCCTAATACATTTTAAGTTACATTTTAAGTTAGCTACTTACATGTTTAGTGGTTCATGAAAAACTTTATGGAGTTAGGGTCACACACAGGGCACAGGGTTGGGGATACAAAGGTGATATTTAGTGAGGGTACATTGTCAACAAGCCAGCACTTTCCAGTTGAGAACCGAAACTAGGCCAGAAGAACTTATGGAACAGGAAGCAAAACAATCTCTTAGTGATCACTTGAGGTGATAATGAGTGTAACAATTCTCTTTTCCACCCCTGGACCCATGGATCCTGGCTATGGGAGAAACTGTACCAAATATTGGATACTGATTCAAAGTATGTACTGCCTTCTAGAGAGCCCTACCCCAACCTTCCAAGCTGCTACCATCTAGTTGATGCCTTAACTGTGTGTTCAAAAAGCCATTCCATCTTCCTATCAGGCCAGCTACCTCAGGATAGTAAGGAACATGTTATGACCAGTGGATTTCATGTTTGTTGATCCACGCTTGAACTTCTCTGGCTGTGAAATAGGTTCTTTCCTTGGTCAGAAGTAATACGGTATCAAATTTGATAAGGCATTCTGTAAACCCATTGATAGTGGTTTTAGTAGAAATATTACATGCAAAAAAGTCATATCTATAACCAGAAGTATCTATTTCAGTAAGGACAAATTGTTGTCCTTTCCATGGAAGAAATAGTCCAATGTAGTCAACCTGTCACCAAATTACCACTTATTACCACAGAGAATGATGCTGTTTCTGGTCCTCAAAGATGGTCTCTGATGTTGGCAGATCTGGCACTCAGCAGCAGTCAAGTCAGTCTTGAGTAGATGTCCATGTGGTTGAGTCCATGCATAACTCCATTTCTACCACCACGCCCACTTTCTTAACATGATCATTGGGCAATGACAGGAATAGCTGGGGGAAAGGTTGACTATTCATAGAATGGATCAGACTATTTACTTGATTATTGAACTCCAACTCAGTTAAAGTCACTTTTTGATGAGGATTTACATGGGCACAAGTATCTTCACATCCTTCACCCATTTGGAGAACTCTATCCACATACTTCTTCCCTAGATGTCTTTCTCCCCAATATTTTAATCACGCTCTTTCCAGGCCCCTACCCATCTGGCCAATCAATTGGCTATAGCACAAGAATCAATGAACTATAACACATCTGGTCATTTCTCCTTCCAAACAAAGCATATATGATCATGTGGTACTGTTCAAGTTTCTACCTAATATGAACATTTTTCTTCATTTATGTCTTTCAGGATTGTCTCAGAAAGAGGTCGGAATGCAACACCTATTCACTTCTGTGTGGTGCTTGCAGAACCATCAACAGACCAGGCCCTAGTATTCTATTCCTCAGTCAACTGATCACAGAGAATACCCCATGAGGTTATTGATGCAATCTTGGAAGCAGATGACATTGTAATGGGAAGAAGAAACCATAACTCAACTCCCTCATGCAACTTGCTTGTGCCTTCAGGACTTGTTCAGGCCCAGTTGCTTATATACCACTTCCATTTGATAATATGTTGCTGCTCAGCATGTACTGTCCTACTTTATGGCTTAGTGGGTCAGATAACACCCAGTTCCTAATTGGCAGCTAAGGTTTTGTGGTAGCTTGGTGATTGCTTAGTTTCCACTAAGGCCCAATAGTAGGTCATGAACTCTTTTAAAGGGAGAAAAGTTGTGTACAGGTGAAGGGAGTGCCTTGCTCCAGAGTCTCAAAGGTCTCTTATGTGAGTCACCCATAGAGGTCTGACAAAGACTCCAAACAGAATCTCTATCTGCCATAATACCACAAGTCTGCTGGATAATATGATCCAAGTGATAGAGCAGCTTGCTTAGCAACCTGGACCTTTTCAAGAACCTTTTTCTGTTTGCAGCCCCACAGAAAGCTAGTAGCTTTCCAAGCAAATTGCTATATAGGCTGAAGTAACAAACCCAAGTGAGGGATGTGTCATCTCCAGAATCCAAATAGGCCCACTAAGCATTGTGCTTCCTTCTTAATGGTGGGAGGGGCCAGGTGCAATAACTTATTCTTCATCTTAGAAGTAATAGCTCTTCATGCCCCTTCCCACTGGGCTCCTAAGAATTTCACTGAAGTAGAAGGTCCTTGAATCTTGGTTGATTGTATTTCCCATCCTCTGATGTGCTTATGAGTGATCGATGAGTTCAAAATGGTGGCTACCGCTTCCTCATCTCAATATGGTGTACCCATGTGATATTTTGTAGAAGAGACAAGTGAAATCCCTTCTAACTATATTATGACACAGGGTAGAAGAGTTGCTATCTCCTTGAAAAAAGACTATAAAAGTATACTGCTGGCCTTGACAACTGAAAGCAAATGGCTTCTGGTGGTCTCTATGGACAGTAAAGAGAAAGAAACATTTGCTAGATCAACAACTACATACCATGTATCAGGATATGTGTAATTTGCTCAAGTAAGGACACCACATCTAGTATGGAAGCTTCACTAACAGCCACTACCTGATTAAGTTTTCCATCATCAACTGTTAATTCTCCAAGATCCATCTGTCTTCTGCACTGGCCAGAAAGGAAAGTTAAAGAAAGATGTTGTGGAAACCAGCATCCTTGCATTTTTCAAGTCTCTGATGAAGGCACTAAATTCCACAGTTCTTCCAGAGATACAATACTGTTTTGGCAGAAGCAACTCTAAAGGCTTTTATTTTAGCCTTTTCAACCATGATAGCCCTCACTCCTAAGATCAATGAACCAATGTGAGAATTCTGCCAACTTCTAAATTTATTTATCTCGAGTATACATTCTGAAACTGGGGAAATAAACACAGAAATGAGCCCCTCCCCCTCTCTCCCTCCCTATTTCAACCATCATCCAGCTTCAACCATCATCCATCACGCCAATAAAGCCATGTTAGAAACCCAAGGACTTTCTTGTGTCATTGGGGCCATGCTGTGAAACTCAGGGCAGACCTGAGCTAAATAGGGAGGGAGAGGAGAGGTTGGGGAAGAATGCTTAATTGGCTCAGCCCTCTGGCCTTCAGGCATTTTATTAGTATGTAAATCTCTCTAGGACCTGAGGCCTGTAGTCAGGCCCCCTACCTGTGCTCTTTGGGCGGGGCTGCATTGCCCTAAATGTGACTAAACAGTGCAGGTCAATGGAGTTCAATGCCATGTGTTAGGAGCCTGGATTCTGGGAGCACAGCAGAATAGATGCCTATTCCTTACAGGCAATGGACACTTGTTGAGTCTCCGGGCTTTCCAGCCAGCGCTTCTACCAAAACCAAAACCCCTTTCAGGGCCCTACATCTCAAGTCTGAAAATTGATTCCCAGGCCAAGATTGCCTTCTGCCATGATCCAATGTAGCCCTTCTTTCATTTGTTTGGGAATTTTTCTGCTTACATACTTTAAACAAGAATTCAGGCCAGGCAGTGGTGGCACATGCCTTTAATCCCAGCACTTGGGAAGCAGAGGCAGGCAGATTTCAGAGTTCAAGGCCAGCCTGGTCTACAGAGTGAGTTCCAGGACAGCCAGAGATACACAGAGAAACCCTGTCTCAAAAAAAACAAAACAAAACAAAACAAAAGAAAAAAAACAAAAAAAAAAATTCAGTACATACTTCATGCCTAGAAACATCTTGATTAATTAGCCAGTACCAAAGGTTCATTTGAGTCATGTCATAATAAAATTCACTTTGCCTATGATGATTGTTAAAGGATGGGCCATTTTGGACATTGTTTTTTGACCATTACAATAACTATGATCAGCTTGCCTTTTTAAGGAAAGGCCCTTAGTCTTTTCAAAACCTACTTTAATAAGGGCTCTCAAATGCAGTAGGGGAGAAAAATGGCTAATAGGACAAGGGGCACATGGACTTGTATAGAAGTCATTCCTTATTGATTCCAAACTTTGTTGTTCACAGAGCAATCCACTAGCAAAACACCAAACATGAAAGAGCAGCAGTGGCTCAATCCAGAAGAAACTATGAGACTCCACCAATGGGCATGAGTCCACCAAAGTGGGAAGAAACAGGCGTTAACACCAGAAGTTATTTGGTGGGTTTCTCTCTACAGAGTGATGATAAGCGAAGACCAGCATCAGTGAAACCCAACAAGGATCAGGAATTTGAACCAATGTCAGAGCATCGACCATTGTCTATTAGGTTGAACTTATACCCTTTCCAAACATCACATGTCCTCTCAAGCAACCTTTCTAGAAAATCTGTAGTAGGAATGGCAGGGCTGCCTCTTTATAAATGCTGAAAGCTATGCAGCTGCAGAAGCATCTCCTGAAAGAGCAAGGATTGCTAGTGCAAATAATGCCAACCAATCAGGAACTGCTGTTTAGAATAGATACTTTCTTGGGACCAATGGGGGTGTGGGTAGGGGATATTAAAGGAACTTGAAGCGGTGCTCAGATGAGCCTGCTGCAGTATTTCTCCAGCTGTTCCTGGAGTCTGTTCAGTTGACTCTATGCCAACTCACCCCCAACCCCCAAAAGCAGGTAGGGTCAGGAGAGCTATCCAGAACACAGACAACACAAAACATCACTGCTGCTCTGAGAAAAAAATACATTTTGTTCTCAGCAAAATATTCTCTCATAAGACAGCTTCCAGAAAAACATCACATGACACAACTGAGTCTCCAATGAAACCAGAAATTCCCACTTCAATAAACTCACCATAATTTAATTTTATGTTTCTTTCACCATTATTCCATACCCTTAAAATACATTTCCTCACATTCTTCTGCTTGAATGAATTACCAAACTCATTAAGCTCTCTGGTAGTGTAACATACCTCCTCATGATCTACATTTTCTATCTCCCCTCTAGGAGTCTGCTTGGCCTTAAATCTGGTCCAGAGGCAACTATTGATGGGCCCTGAGGAACATCAGTATTGTCTTCCCTGGTGTTTATTTCACAGAAAGTAATTGCTGGATTAGCAGACAAGAAAAGGATTAATTCCCTCAGTCAAAGGTGAAAAAAGCAATATTTTAAGAGTTAAGGTGAAATAAACCCTTGAGAATCTGAGGGTTCAAATTTCTAAGCATTAGTAAGGTCCTTCCACAAATCCTCACCCCAAGTTGTAGGATCTCATTCTTCACAAATTAATGCTCTTACTTTACCTGCCAACCCCCCTCTGAGACTGGTACTTGAATTTTCCCTTGTAATTCAGTCAAACTTATAATAAGGGCTTTGGTTTTATTTTCTACAACTTGATATCTGTGACTGATAGAATATTCTCATCCAGGGCATACTTTAACACCTATAGACTGTTTATGCACATCTGGAGCCTGTCAATTTTGTTAGTTCTTCATTGTTTTTCTCTGTATTCTGAGATGATAGAAGTTGGTTAATTTTAATCACAGAGTTCATCTTTTTTCCTTATCCATTTACCCAGAGATGCTAAGAGCAACTAACCAGTAACACCTTTTTATTACCCGCAAACTGTCCAAAGCTTCATATACAGGGGTCATCAAATATATTGCCACTCAAAATAGGTGAATCGGGATGATAAAGTACATTTATCTCCTTAAGTTTTTAATATACTTCACACCATGGACTTTCAATACTCTTTGAGCTCCCCAGAGAGGTATTGGCTTAAGACCCTTCAGTAGCTATAGGGGTTGGTGAATTTAAAAGCTTATTCCAGATGTGTAAGGGATTCATTCTTATAGTTCTGTTGTTCTGAAACCAATTCTGATATCAAAATTTGTATTAGTCAGAGTTCCAGAGTAACAGAAATTATAAAATTAACTTCAATAGGTGTGTGTGTGTGTGTGTGTGTGTGTGTGAGAGAGAGAGAGAGAGGGGGGGGGGGGAGGGAGAGAGAGAGAGAGAGAGGGGGAGGGAGAGAGAGAGGGAGGGAGGGAGGGAGGGAGAGAGAGAGAGAGAGAGAGAGAGAGAGAGAGAGAGAGAGAGAGAGAGAGAGAGACTGGGGCTGGAGAGATGGCTCAGCCGTTAAAAGCTAGGCTCACAACCAAAAATATAAGAGAAAGACTGAAGGGACTCTGACCATCTCAAGAGTGATGAGCATGGCTGCCCTTGTCCCCAGTTTCTGACTTGCAGAAAACCTGTTAGATTATATTCCTAAAGCTAGCCTGTAAAGTCTATTCTGTTATTTGACCAATTGCTTCTCCTGAGGCTGACTATCAAGGTCTAGCTATCAAGACATTAAAGTTCAGTAATCAATATTCCCCTTTAAGTCACCTAATTAGCATGCTCAATTAAAATTCAACACCTCATCCTTACACATGGCTTTCTGTTTTACCTTTATAAACCATCATTTTATAAATCTCCATTTTTCTATGTGAGATGTCTGTCTTCTATCTAGCTATCCCAACACTCTCCTTTGTCCCACTCTAGGACAAATACCCTCATTCTGTCTCCCTTGTTCTCTTTCTCTTATCCCTAATCCTCTATCTCCTGTTATTTGTTTCTTATCTTTTCCCTCTGTCCCTCTAGGGCAAATACAGCTACTTTGTGCTGAAAACTTGGTCTGGGGGGGGGGGGAGGTCATGAGCCAATACTTTTCCTTTTAGATAAGCTATAAGTTGACATGGACAGACATACACATACACAGAGAGAGAGAGAGAGAGAGAGAGAGAGAGAGAGAGAGAGAGAGAGAGAGAGAGAGAGAGAGAGAGAGAGGTAATAAAAATATAGAGAAATATAGATGGAGATAGAGAAAGATATATAAATTATTATTGAATTGACTGTTGATATATTTGATATATTGATATAATTGATTATTGAAATGACTTAGAGGCTGCAGTTCAACTAATCCAACAATGGCTGGCTAAGAATGAAAAGTACAAGAATACAGTAGTTGCATAAGGCTGGCTGTGCCACCTAGTCTTCAGTATATGCTGGAATTCCAAAGAAGTAGACTTAAATACCAGTGAAGTAATATATGCACTTGCACAAGGCAAGAGCAAGCAGGTAAAATGCAAAAGTTTATTTCTTCTGCGTCCATTGCTCTCAACTTGTGGGTTACATCTTTTTTGCTGGGTTGAATGACTCTTTCACAGGGTTTGTCTAAGACTGTCAAAAAACACAGATATTTACATTGCAGTTCATCACAGTAATAAAATTACAGTTATTAAGTAGCAACAAAAATGCCTTGTGGTTTCCACAACAAGAGGAAATATATTAAAAGATCACAGCATTAGGAAGATTGATAACCACTATTCTATGTTCTTATGTAAACTTCCAGATGACCCATGTTAAAGGTATGTCTTCCTGTCTCAGGACCTGGATCAAAGGTACGTGACTTCCTACCTCAAAAGTCCAGACTAGAAGTAGACTCAGTATGTTGAAAACACTGATTTCACTGAGACCAGATGAGGAACATTAAAACCACATGGAAACTTCACCATGTCTTTTTATACTGTAACATTATTTTGCATTATATCATAAGTGACATTTGAAGGTACATAACATCAATCTTCAAAAATATATAAAGACTTTTAAATATTAAATTTAAAGATTTGTTTGCTGATTCAGCTCCCCAGCACCATTAAGGAATTTTTTGAGACAGGGTTGCAATGTGTGGTCCTGATCAGGTTACACTTGCAATGCAATTGTAGCACTGGCTGTCGTCAAACCTACAGCCTGTTTCGATCTCCCAGAGGCTGGGATTACAGGCGTATACAACTGCATATGGCTTTAATATTTTTAAATGTGTATTTGTGTTTAAGAAAGCAATCACAAATGCATAAAACCACTACAAGAAATACATTCTGTTGCTGTGTAACTCCACATTAAGCCTTTATCCACTTTCTCTTTCCTGAGGAATCCATTGCTGTCCTTCATTTTCTGTACTGGCCCCTATAGTTCTTCATATATACTGCTTGAAAGAAAGACATAGATCTGTTATATCCCCTGATTATATTTGTGTCGCCTTGGAAACTGAGTGTGTCTTTCAGAAAACTGACTTTCTGGTCTCCAGTTCATTAAATACTGCAGCCCTGCCCCATAATACCATTGCCAAGTGGCTGTCTAAAACGCAGGTGACTTCTCTCTGTTAGGATAATGATTACCCTTCCAGGTATTTTGAATAGCTAAGCTGCTATTACAATTAATTATAGAGAACTCTTAACTAGCACAGCCAAAGAACATGGTATTCTAGCTAATGGTTCGATTGAAAGAAAGAGAAATTAAAAGATTTAGTGCCCCTGAAACTCAGTGTGGAACTGGGCCAGGTGATTTGGTTTTATTAGGGTGTTTCTCCTAATCTAGACCATTACCTTGAACAATCAGCTACCTTAATGGAAAGGGGATAATTTTCAAATACTGGCAATGCGAGTGTGGATCTCCCCCAATCATTCCTTCTTCCACTTCACAGCTTTTCTTCAGATAAAGGATGTGCAATGAAGTTGTTACCAGTCACCACTATCTACCACTTCACCATTGAGACCATCTGGTGATGGGTGGGGGGGGGGGACTATGAGGCAGTCTAGAAGGGAGGGCTGAGATTGAGATGTAAAGCAATTACTAAATAAATAACAGAGAAAATAGGAATCACCGCCACTGTTTCTACCGAAAACTGAAGAATGACCCTCTTATGTTCCCACTAACGTGATGTAGGGCATTATCTCCACATGCATTTGTCAAGCTATTGTAAAATGCAATGGTTTTAGTCATTAGATTCAGTGTTAACATGGACAGGATGGATGGAAGCTAGTTCAATAGGCAAAGTGCCTGCTGCACAAAGGTACTGTCCTGATCTCAGATTCTGAGCATCTGCATAAAAGCTAGGCTCAGTGGTGCATGCTTGTTATCCCGCCACTGTGGATGGAAGCACAGACGTGATGACTCCTAGTAGCTTGCTGGCCAGCGAGTACAACAGAAAGATCAAGCTCCAGAGACCTTGACTCAAAAACTAATCTGCAAAGTGGTAGAGGAAGATACCTAAAGTCAACCTCGGGCCTCCACGTGTGAACATACAGTTCAGTACAGCTGCACACACATAGTATGCACGGATACAACGCACACATACACACACATTTATTCACACATACACACACACTCACGCACATGTACATCCACACACGCACCCAGGAGCACACAGGGTAATGACAGTAACCAAAATGTCCCAATCTAAGGGGTATTTTGTTCAATGCTCACATGTTTGTTCAACATACATAAATTCCTGGCTTAAACTCCTTGCATGCATTCAAAGATACATGTATGTGGGCTTGTAAGAATATAAACCAAGTATAGCCCTCTTCCAGGCTTGAACAAGGAGCCATGCAAGTTCCCCACATGCCTGCTTCTCCTCAGTATTGAACTACTTCCTTTTTCCTGCCTTTCAACAGGAACCCTACCTGCACCGAGTTTTTTCCTCTGCCCAGGAGATCTCTCATCACTGAGTAATGTTCACTATTTCTCACGTTTCACCTCAGTCAAGGCTGCAGCTATCTTTGCAGTCAAACAACATATCTTTTCATCCTAAAGTAACAGCATATTCCCTTGCCTCCCACTTCCTTTTTTTATAACTGTACCAATTTATTTTAATATCCCCCAAACTCCTTTTCAGTGACACAGAAAAGCAGCATATTGTTTATGAGCTCAAAAGAAAGGGTGAGGAACAAAGAAAGAAAAGTAAAATATAGAATGCAAAAAGAAAAAGAACAAAAGAGGTGGAGCGAAACTACGTATTTTTAGAGCTACCAGAAAATACACAACCATTGTGCAAAGGCCACATCTCAACAGTGTCTAAACAATTAAAAATCCACCAGCTAACCCCATCTCTCATTACATACATCTCTAATTGCACTGACTTCTTTTTTCCCTCCTGAATCTAGTAAATGGAAACGGGAGTGATTTGCTGTCTTGACGATTCCCTCTGTGTTTGCCTAAGTCTGTTTCTCAATGGTACTATGGCCATACGAAGGACTGTGGTCCTTTTCCTAAAGCTTCAAGCCTTCTCACTTTGTGTTGATGTACAGCATCTTGGTGGTATATCTTGCTTCTCGTGTTAGTCTAATTGGCAATTTCATGACTGTAACCCACTGCATAACAGTAGCAAGCAGGGATGACGGCTTACCATGTGCCAGCACGCTTCTAAGAACAGTCTCATTTTTGTTTCATTGAGGTCCTCTGTCAGACTTCTAAGTCCATATTGTTATAGTTAAGAAAACAGAGGTTCAGAGGGTTCCAGTAAATTTTCAGAAGGCATCATTAGGATTAAAATGTTTCCTTCAGATCATCAATCCACAAGGCTATTGCTTTTGAGCACACTTTCATTTAGTTTTTCAGAGTTCTACATACCCTAGGCTAGCCTTATATTGCTCTATAGCTGATGATAGGATTGAAATCCTGATCCACAAACACTTACCAGGGTGCCCAACTTCTTTACCACACTTTTTGGTAACTCTTCAGTAGGCCACAGTCTTTATTGAATTTTCTTTAAGATTACATCTTCTCTGTATGTCAACTTGAATAAAGGGCTCCATTTAAGAGTCAATGTGCTTGGCCATTTGTGCTCTTCGGGGATTGAAATAATGGATCCCTCAGATCATGGGGAACTTTCCTTTTGTAGCGTTTTCTCCTTGTCCTTACCTCTGAGCTTTGCAGTTTAAGAAAAGATGCAGAAGCAGCACATGAGACACAGGAAACTCATTAGCAAAAGTTTGTACAGATCTTCTCCCAACCCCTGAGAAGATCTGAGATTGGGTTCTCCCTCCACCCTAACTGTGCTCTCCCCAAAGGAGTAAGGAGAGTTTCCAGAGAGTGGGGTTCATGCACAGACAAACTGGACAGGTAAAGGAAACAGAAGCAGTACATGACTATAATAAACTATTTTATTCACAAAATACAGTAAGAAGGATTTTCACCAAATCTCTCTATTTTTGAGGCCTCTCATGAAAATAAAGTAAATTTCATGTTATGGGCTCTGTAGAGTTGCTTGCTTTTATAAGAACCAGTCCCCCTTTTTTAATCCAGCAACTAAAATGATTCTAATGCCAACTATCAGGGTGTGAAAAAAATAAATTGTTCTACTTTGATGAGATGACTGAGAATCTAAATGGTGTAGAAACTGTAAATGCTGAACAAAGACATTTAAGGCACTTGCTGTACTTCACTGCACAATTATAAATCCTTCTTGCAATTTCTCAGACATTCAGGCTGCTAGAGCTAATTAACTCTTCTGGCAGTGGGAAGATGTGGCCATGTGATTCACAGTTGCTGAATGGCTATGGGGTATTTAATTTCAACAATAGATGAATTAAAGGGCAGCAGTTAGCAAGAGCATTGGCTGATAGAGCATGCCTACCTAAGTGGCTCTCAGTCAGCTTCATCACCACCTTCCCAGAGATTTATGTGGCTATGATTTTTTAGTATCAAAACAATTTCCGTTGCACAGAGCAGTAAGAAAGCCATGCCTTCATTCTACACTGGAACACCTAACGTGGTAACTCCCATAAAATGTCACTCATGCCTGGGGATAACTGGCTCATAGTACAGAGTATACATCTTCACATCCTCTGTGCCATACCATAAGAAGACAGCAAGACCCATGGGTCAGCAAAGGGTGCAGAGATAAACCACTCCAAAGATGTTCTCAAAGAACACTGTCTGCTTTATTGCATCTAAGCAACCACTTAGATAGTGGAAGCCTATAGACTGTGATTGGTTAGCATGTTGCCTCGGATTGGATAGTGAGTGTTTATACCATCAGAATCTCGATGCAGAAGGAGGATATTAAAAGAGGTGTGAAGAGTGCAGACTCAACCACAGGCCACTCAACTCATGCTACTTCATAATGCAATATCTGGCTTCAGGAGCACGGTGAGCATGTTTCTTATTTAGAAGTGCAGTATGCCAGGTATACTGGCTACCAGATCATGTCTGCATTTTCTCCTACATCCCTAAACTTATGTAAGTGAAGGAAATGAATGCTGTCCATGAGTATTTCAAAATTTTGAGGGACGTACTTAGGTTGTACTAAGTACTTATGTCATTAATGATCAGCCCTGTGGTCCTGCCTCACTCCCTAGACCGAGAAAATACAATTCACTTTGAGCATTTCTTGAATTCACTAACAAGACAGCTTTCAGCCAAGGCCCACTATGCTTCACATTTCATGTTCATTGCCACCACATATTTTATGTATGTGGAGAGGAATCTTCATTTTCTTGTGCTAGAGTATTTCTATAGGTTGTCTTACTTAGTCCTTGTTCATTATGAAGTAAGCTCCTGAAAATCATGAGTCCCTGCTAATTGCTCACAGTTCAACTATATCATCATCCTGCCCCATGACACTGCCTTTGCTAATTATGAACTACGTGAGCTTCTCACAGAGCTTCCATGGTTTTCTTTGTATCTTTTTTTTTTTTTTTTACATCATGGGGAGTTATAGACACTTATAGCTGCTTTCTCATCTGAAGTGAATGCTGCCTAGTTCAGCTATTCCTGGTGGACTTTGAAGGATCAAATTTCTGAAAAGTTGGAAGTTCTAACTGCTTCCTGATCTCCAGCCCCAATCACCAGTTGAAGTAGAAAATATTAGAATTTTGTGGCAGCTGTAACATATTATCATAAACTGGGGGGCCTAAAACAACCACAACTGATTATTTTAAGACCAGAAATCCAAAATGAAATGCAAAACTGTAAATGAATGACTCCCTAGATGAAAAGCTACAGATGATCAATGGCTGCCAAGAACAGTCTTCTTCAGGAATGACCATGATACGTTACCCAATCTCGATAACTGTTTAGCTCTAAACATACATACTTTTAAGCAACAAAAAAATGAACTCAGTAGATGGTGTGTGCTGGAAAAGGGGGTTCTAAAAAACAAAATAAAATAAATCGCTTTTAAAAAACAAAATATTAACAGGGCCATATGTCCTCCTAGGTCCTCATGAACAGGAATGAATTTTTCTAGCTGCCTTCTACTGCTCTGGCTTCCAGTACCTTCGTGTTTTGTTTTATTGTTTAAGAACTTGTTTCATCCCATTCATTTCTGTTACCTTCAACTAAATGATCTCACATTCTGTAATGTTGGGTCCCACATTTCTTTTTCTCTTCTCAGGATACCAGTATTTAGATTTAGAGTCCATTCTGTCTGAGCAAGGCTTTATTCCACCTGAATACACATAAATCTATTTCTAAAGAAAGATACATCCTAAAGGTCAGAGAAGGCATTAAAATTTGGGTCGATACTATTGACAGACATAGGACCCCTTAATTTACCTGTGGAAATTACCTGCTACTTGTCAGTTTTTCAGCATTATATTTTGTTTAACTTTTTGTTAATTTTATTCAAATGAAGCAATTAGTACCATGCCTGTGAAGCCCGCTTGCTGTGACTCTAATACACTCTGAAGCACATAGGATTTTCATACTTTAAAGAGTATATTGACTTTTTTGGATGCTGGTTTGTTTTCTAATGAGAAAGTGCATGAAGATGTGGATTTATGTAGGTAGGAAGAAAGGGGAAGAGCTGTGAGGAGCTGGGAGAGATGAGACCAAAATCAGAATTCATTGTATTTTTAAAAATTATATTTTCTATTTAAAAATATGTGACTTTTTTAATGGAATATCCTAAACCTGTTTAGAGAATTTAAGATTATTTTAAATTATTCAATTAGACAGTGAAGTAAATTCAAACAGACATCACATAATTATTACCAAGTTCAAATACGCATTATTGCTCTTTTTTGTTTGCTTCAAACAACTTTATTATTATTATTATTATCATCATTGTCATCATTATCATCATCATTATCATCATCATCATCATCATCATCACCACCACCACCATCGTCATCATCATTTTACAGTCCAGTTGTTAAAAATCTTTGAAAAGTAAAAAGTATTTATCTTAGTCAGTTTGGTTTGGTGTATACAACACAATGACCAAAACAAAGCCACTTGGGGAGGAAAATTTATTTCAGCTTACAACTCTCAGGTCACTATCATTGAGCAAAATCAGAGCAAAAACTCATGCCGAAACCTGGGAGCAAGAACTGAGCAGAGGCCATGGGGGAGTCCTTAAGAAGTTGCTTCTCATGGTCTGCTTAACCTGCTTTCTTAAAACACCCAGGACCACCAGCCAGCACTGGCACTGTATGCAATGAATGCTTGCAGTTATCAAGAAAATGAAGCATAGGCTTTACCACAGGCTAATTTTGTAGGAACATTTCCTCAACTGACTTTCCCTCTTTCAAATGTCAACCTAACATAAAATAATACAGCATTGTAGACAAAGCTTGTGTATAAAATAACTTTAAATTTTATCTTAAAAATCACTTCCTTGAAGGTGTAAACTATTGAATAAGTTAATTCCCAAAGTCCTATTAGTATTTTCTGTATGTGCATATGTGCCAACACACGTGTTGAAATGTATTTAAGTTAGACACAGGATTTAGGATTTAGAGTTATCAATAAGGTAACAGATTAGAAAGACTTCATTCATTCATTGCCTTCTCATCAACCGTACCAAGACATTTGCAAAACTCTTCTGGTTTTTTGGTTTTGGGTTTTTTTCTAGGAATTACTTTCATGTATTCTGTTTATAACAGCAATTGGACCAACACTGATTTTTTTGTTTTGTTTTTGTTTGTTTGTTTGTTTGTTTTTCGAGACAGGGTTTCTCTGTGTAGCCCTGGCTGTCCTGGAACTCACTCTGTAGACCAGGCTGGCCTCGAACTCAGAAATCCGCCTGCCTCTGCCTCCCAAGTGCTGGGATTAAAGGCGTGTGCCACCACCACCTGGCAACACTGATTTTTTAAAAGCCTGTCCTCTCCTACTTTCTTGCTGTATTAACTTGGTTCTACAGAGGCTTTAGGTAGTTCGTTTATATGTATTTTCCAGTTGGCAGCTCAAACTATTATAGTGTCTATATTGTCATCCACAAACAACAGTAAATTACCTTCATTATTAACTCCAGACTATAAACTACTGTGGTATGGGAATAATGTATGGTATGTATTGTTAATGTCAGTAGAAAAAGTCAATAAAGTGAGATTGCTCAGTATTTCAAAAGAACAGAGGTATGATAGATAAGAAGAACTTGAAATATGTTAATGTAGAAACATTCAGAAATACCTCACACAGAGAAGCAGTTGCTTCTGGAGTTGTACAAGAAATATGATGCTCTCTAATTGTATTGATGTCATGTAGCCTCAATTCGTGAATCTATCAGGGGAAGAACAGTTGGACTAGCCATTCTCTGTGTTTTGGTTGGTGACACTCTCTACAATAGCATTTATATAGCCACTTATTTAATTACTTGACCAAGAATTTTACCCCAGATTTTATACTTGGCTGGGTGAGTTCAGGAGCTTTGATTGGAAACTTCTAGACACATGAGAATGAAACCATTAAAAAGAATTTTAAACCACGCGACCAACAAAATAATAAGATATCAAATAATACTTTTTATTTGCAAAAATGAAACAATAGTAAAAAAAAAAGAGTTAAATTATAGTCACCAACAGGCAGAACCTTATCCAGAAATGTTCAATACATGGCACATCTGCTGACATATGCAAGGGTTGTACTTTCAGGCAAATCTCACCTAATTACCTGCACATTCTGACCTGGTGAGGTGCTTTCTGCAGGCTATTCTCATTACAGGACATTGGCCTGTACCTGCAAACTAAGCTTAGTGTGTGGGAAAAGACCTTCTCTCCCTTCTCCCTTCTCTGTATCAAACAATCTCTCTGAGGTTAGATGAGAAAATTAAGCCATTCTAACCCTACTGTGGGGGAAACATCCTTTCTTAATAATCACAGAGCCAATCATTTCACTTCTGGGTGATCTCTGTGATCTCATCTCTCTCTCTCTCTCTCTCTCTCTCTCTCTCTCTCTCTCTCTCTCTCTCTCTCTTTCTGGATGATTCTTGTTTCTAAGATTCTATATCTTCAGTTAGCTATGTTACAAGCTATTTCAAATGCATATTTAAAAGTCAGCTATTATCCACTTATAAATGAATACATAACATTGATGTTCTTTTGGGACTGGGTTACCTCACTCAGGATGATATTCTCAAATTCTATTCATTTGCCTGCAAAATTCATGATGTCTTTACTTTTAATAGCTGAATGGTATTCCATTAAGTTATTTCACATTTTCTTTATCCGTTCTTCAGTTTGGGGTTTCTAGTTTCTGGCTATTATGAATAAAGCAGCTATGAACATAGTTGAGCTTGAGGGATGTTGGAGTGCCTTTTGGGTATGTGTCCAGGAGTAGTATAGCTGGGTCTTGAAGTAGAGCTACTTCAAGTTTTCTGAGAAACCATCAAATTTATTTCCAAAGTGGTTGTACAAGTTTGCACTCCCACCAGCAATGCGGAAGTGTTCCCCTTGCTCCACATCCGTGTCAACATGTACAATCTCTTGAGATTTTGATCTTAGATATTCTGATGAATGTGGGATGGAACCTCAGAATTGTTTTGATTTGCCTTCCCCAATAACTAAGGACTTGGAACATGTAAATGAAACATTTCCTAAAGCCTCATAAGCAGTTCTCTGTGAAAAGTATAGACCAAAATGAAAGAGCTCTGTTCTTGATTTCTAAACATGTCAGCAAACACAAAAGGTAAAGCTGGATCATATTTGCTTTCTTATATCTTTTTTCTTCTATTTTTTTAAGTTTTGCAATTGAAAAATATTTATTGGATATTTTATTTACTTACATTTCAGATGTCATCCCCGTTCCCTATTTCCCCTCCTTAAAAACCCCTTATCCCAACCCTCCTCCTATTTTTTGCTTTTATACCGTTTTAATAACATGCAAGTATTAAGGTCAGTTCTAGATTGAGGGTATAGCAATACAATAAATGCAAATAGTCAAGGAACAAGCAAGACAATAAACAAATAGTCAAAGAACAAGCAAGGCATTAAAAACAATTACGTGAACACTCCCATGATCACTGTTTCTAACGGCTTATCAGGATGACCAAAGTATCTAAGCCTATTTCCCTGTCCTAGCCCAAGGTCATTTTCATGTCTGAAGCCTACTTCCTTGTTCTAGCCTAAAATTTAGATTCCTGTCTGAAATTACTTCTTTATTCTATTCTAATATTTAGATTCCTGCCTGAAATCACATCTTTGTTCTAGCCTAAGATTTAGATTCCTACATGAATGCCTAATGCCAGATTCCTGCCTAAAGCCCACTTACTTATCTTTAGCCAATGTCATACTCCTGCCAAGCAGCCTATTCCTTGTCCTTGACCCATGTCAGATTCTTGCCAAACATCATCAAAAGCTCTCTGCCTCGCCCCTTTTTTAATTACATAAACAAGACTGAACCTATTTTATGTCATTCTGACAAGAATACCTTCTTACCCTTCATGGAGTATGTATTATCAAAAGCAATGCACTTCTATCTTAGGTTGGTAAGGCTCTGTGCAGAATCTTACCTGTCCTTGGCTTGCCAGCTTGTTAATTTAATAGCTCTGTCTGGGGGTCCAATTTTAGGTTCAAGCCATGTACTCTGGCTGCCAACCTGCTGAAATAGTTAGAGACAAGCTTTAACATGATGGGCAGGAATAAAAGTATTCCCAGGACAAAAAGGACTAGCATGATCAAGCTATATAAGCCATTCTTGAAGTTTGACCAAAATAGAAATACTGACCTCAAGCCATAGGTAATTTTATCAGCAGTATCTGCCTCATCAACACTCAGCAGAGCAGCACTCTTAAAATTCATAATCTCACTATGCAAAGTTAAAACATCCAGGGAAGTGTTAGAATTATGCCAAATACACTGCAAGCACCTTTAAACTTTTTCCTAATTAGAATGACTACTACTATAAATTTTAGAATTAACATGAATCCAATGGTATTTGGCATGACACTGGAGATGGCTTCTTACTCTTAAACTCTGAACCTCCTTCCAATAATTTGAATAGGATAAAGATCATCAATCTGTTGTTCCAAATGCCTATCTACATCCTCTTGTATTTTCAACACATTAGTAACATTTGTTTGCTAAATAATTTTAAAAAATAGCTGTCTTAACTTCTTGTGTCAAAGCAATTGCAGAAGCAGTGGTGCTAGTGATTAATGTAATTAAAGCTGTTATATCAGCAATAATAAAGCCCACTACCCTCTGGTTTCTGCTTAAAGCCTGACTTACTTCTTCCAGTACTTGCAAGATTTTTTTCAGAAAACCAAGTTTATGTGATACTTAGGGTAATAAAACAACAGCTGGTTGATTGACCTCCATAACAGACATGCCAGGTGTCAACACACCAACACAATTAGAAAGTGTCCAATCAATGCAACTTACATTAAATACTATAAAAGAAAAAAAGTAATTTTAACTAAACAATTAAAAGAGTCTTAACATTGGTTGAAATCCAGATCCTGTCACAATGTTATCTCTTGCTAATATAACATCATAGAGAACTGCAGCTAACTTCCAAATATGTCTCTGAAAATGTCCAGTTCAAGCCTTCCAAATTAAGACTGTTATTTCCAATATTAGATTGATTTCTAGACCAGTACATGATTGAGTCTGAATAACTGGTTATATTTAAGAAATATACAAGAGTCATTATAACTTCTCCTTTTGATTCTCTGTTCTATAAGGTCTAAAAACTTGAGGCAGGGCAGCTTGTCTCATCTGGAGTATAGGTAAGCAAAGGTGGGTCAGGAACATATGTCCAATACAGCTGCCCAGTCACCATTGTCTGGGCACTCAGCAAGCTCACATGTCAGCATAATTCTTTGCCCCAGCATCAGCATGTCTCACCAATCATTCTAGAAGCCATCATGCTCCTTCAGCATCCTGCAGAAAAAAGAGAAAAAAACAAACATGCCCTCTTCCCCATATTAAGTACCTGATTGGGATCATGCAATATGCCAGTAAGTGGATCCTTCCCTTTCACCTATGCATAAGCATGCCTAGTTGTAGAGTGCCATATACATTCAGCAGAAAGTACCTTGGCATCCAAATTCTTTAAAATTTTTAAAATAAAAGAACATGATTTAAATAAATTTGTGGTGTGCCAGGATATACCTCCCCCCTTTTTATTTTATGGAGATATAAAAGTTTCATGGACCCCTTCCACGTCCTTGTCCTTGAAAATTATAAGAAATCCCAGTAATATGGGTTATATTAAATTGCTGACAAAAAGTATCAAATGCTACATTTCTATAGTCAGTTTCATTATCTTGGGGGGTTTTTTGGATAATTTATTTATCTATATTTCAGATGTTATCCCCTTTCCCCATCCCCACCCCATACCCCTCATCCCATCTCCCCTTCTCCTGCTTCTATGAGGGTGTGCCCACACACATCCACCCACTCCCACATCCACAACATCTAATCCACCCACATCCAGCCTTGGCTTCCAAATTCCAAAGGGGCATCCAGCCTTCATGGGACCAAGGACCTCCTCTCCCACTGATGTCCAACAAGGCCATCCTCCACTACATATACAACTGGAGCCTTGGGTCCCTCAGTGTGTGTTCTCAGGCTAGCTGTTTAGACCCTGAGAGCTATGGTTGGTTGGTATTGTCACACTCCCCAAGGGGCCACAAACCCCTTCAACTCCTTCACTCTTCTCTCTAACTCCTCCATTGGGGACCACATGATCAGTTCAATGGTTAGCTGTGAGCATCTACCTCTGTACATGTCAGGCTCTGTCAGAACCTCTCAGGAGACAGCTATATCAGGCTCCTGTCACCATGCACTTTCTGACATCCACAAGAGTGTTTGCATTTGGTCATTGCAAACACTAGGATGGATCCCCACGTAGGGCAGTCTCCTGATGGTCCCTTCTCTATTCTCTGCTCCACATGTTGACTTCATATTTGCTACTGTGAGTATTTTGTTACTCCTTCTAAGAAGGACCAAAGTGCCCACACTTTGGTCTTTCTTCTTCCTGAGTTTCATGTAGTCTGTGAGTTATATCTTGTGTATTGTAAGCTTTTGGGCTAATATCCACTTGTCAGAGAGTACATACCATGTGTGTTCTTTTGTGATTAGCTTACCTCACACAGGATGATATTTTCTAGTTCTATCCATTTGCCTAAGAATTTCATGAAGTCTTTGTTTTTAATAGCTGAGTAGTAATCCATTGTGCAAATGTACCACATTTTCTGTATCCATTCCTCTGTTGAAAGGCATCTAGGTTCTTTTCAGCTTCTGGTTATTATAAATAAGGTTGCTATGGACATAGTAGAGCATGTGTCCTTGATGTATGTAAAAACATCTTTTAGATATATGCCCAGGAGTGATATAGCCAGGTCCTCAGATAATACTATGTCCAGTTTTCTGAGGAACCACCAGACTGAATTCCAGAGTAGTTTTACCAGCTCACAATTCCACCATCACTGGAGTGTTCCTCTTTGTGCACATCCTTGCCAGCATCTGCTGTCACCTGAATTTTTTGATCTTAGTCATTCTAACTGGGGTTGTTTTGATTTACATTTCCCTGATGACTAAAGATGTTGAACATTTCTTAAGGTGCTTCTCAGCCATTTGAGTTTCTCAGTTGAGAAATCTTTGTTGAGCTCTGTACCCATTTTAAATAGAGTTATTTGATTGTCTAGAGTCTAATTTCTTGAGGTTTTTTTTGTAAATTTTGGATATTAGCCCTCTATTAGATGTACGATTGGTAAATAAGTTTTCCCAGTTTGTTGGTGGCTGTTTTGTCCTATTGACCGTGTTCTTTGCCTTACAAAAGCTTTGTAATTTTATGAGGACCCATTTGTCAATTCTTGATCTTAGAGCATAAGACATTGGTGTTCTGTTCAGGAAGTTTTCCCCTGTACCTATGTGTTCCAGGCTCTTCCCCACTTTCTTTTCTACTATTTTATTGAATCTGGTTTTATGTAGAGATCCTTGATCCACTTGGACTTGAGTTTTGTACAAGTAAATAAAAATGGATCAATTTGCATTCTTCTACAATCTGACCTACAGTTCAACTATTACCATTTGTTGAAAATGCTGACTTTTTTCCACCAAATGCTTTAGCTCCTTTGTCAAAGATCAAGTCACCATAGGTGTGTGGGTTTATTTCTTGATCTATTCTATTGATCTTTCTGCCTATCTCTGTACCAATACCACACAGTTTTCACCACTATTGCTCTATGGTACAGCTTGAGGTCAGGGATGGTGATTCCCCCAGAAGTTCTTTTATTGCTAAGAATAGTTTTTGCTATCCTGGGTTTTTTGTTATTCCAAATGAATTTGAGATTTGCTCTTTCTATCTATGTGAAGAATTGAGTTGGAATATTGATGGGGATTGCATTGAATCTGTAGATTGCTTTTGGCAAGATGGCCATTTTTACTATATTAATCCTGCCAATCCATGAGCATGGGATATCTTTCTATCTTCTGAGATCTTTTTTTTTTTTTGATTTCTTTCTTCAGGCAATTGAAGTTCTTGTTATATAGATCTGTCATTTGCTTGGTTAGATTCACACATGGGTATTTTATATATTATATATATTATTTGTGACTATTGTCAAGGGTGTCATTTCACTAATTTCTTTCTTAGCCTGTTTATGTTTTTGAGTAGAGGAATGCTACTGATTTGTTTGAGTGAAGTTTATATCCAGCCACTTTGCTAAAGTTGTTTACTAGGTTTAGGAGTTCTCTGGTGGAAGTTTTGGGGTCACTTAAGTATACTATCATATCATCTGCAAATAGTGATATTTTGACTTCTTCCAGTACTATATTGAATAGGTAGGGAAAGAGTGGGCAGCCTTATCTAATCCCTGATTTTAGTGGGATTACTTTATGTTTTTCTCTATTTAGTTTGATGTTGGTTACTGGTTTCCTTTACATTGCTTTTACTATGTTTAGGTGTGGGCCTTAGATTCCTGATCTTTCTAAGACTTTTATCTAAGACTTTTATCATGAAGAGCTGTTGAATTTTGCCAAATGCTTTCTCAGCATCTAGTCAGATGATCTTGTGGGTTGTGTGTGTGTGTGTGTGAGAGAGAGAGAGAGAGAAAGAGAGAGAGAGAGAGAGAGAGAGAGAGAGAGAGAGAGAGAGAGAGAGAGAGAGAGAGAGAGAGAGAGAGAGAGAGAGAGTTTTTTATATAGTGGATAACACTGATGGTTTTCCTTATATGGAACCATACCTGCATTTCTGAGATATAAAGCCTACTTGACCATGATGGATGATTGTTTTGATGTGTTCTTGGATCCAGTTTACAAGAATTTTCTTGCATATTTTTGCATCAATATTATAAGAGAGATTTGTCTGAAGTTCTCTTTCTAAGGTTGGGTCTTTCTGTGGTTTAGGTATGAGTGTAATTGTGGCTTCATAGAATAAATTGGGTAGTGTTCCTTCTGTTTCTATTTTGTGGAATAGTTTGAAGAGAATTTGTATTAGGTCTTCTTTGAAGGTCTGATAGAACTCTAAAACCATCTGGTCCTGGGATTTTTTTTGGTGGGGAGACTTTTAATGACTGTTCCTATTTCTTTAGGGGTTATAGAACTGTTTAGATAGTTTATCTGGTCTTGATTTAACTTTGGTACCTGGTATCTGTCTAGAAAATTGTTCATTTCATTCACATTTTCCAGTTTTGTTGAGTATAGGCTTTTGTAGTAGGATCTGATGATTTTTTGAATTTCCTCAGTTTCTGATGTCATGTCTCCATTTTCAGTTCTGATTTTTTAAATTTGGGTACTGTTTCTGTGCACTCTGTTTAGTCTAGCTAAGGGTTTATCTATCTTGTTGATTTTCTCAAAGAACCAGCTCCTGGTTTTGTTGATTCTTTGTATAGTTCTTTTTGTTTCTACTTGGTTGATTTCAGCCCCGAGTTTGATTATTTCCTATCTCCTACTCTTTATGGGTGTATTTACTTCTTTTTGTTCTAGAGCTTTCAGGTGTGCTGTCAAGCTGCTAGTGTATGCTCTCTCCAGTTTCTTTTTGTAGGCACTTAAAGCTATGAGTTTTTCTCTTAGCATTGCTTTCATTGTGTCCCACAAGTTTTGATATGATGTGCCTTCATTTTCATTACATTCTAAAAGTCTTCAATTTCTTTATTTATTTCTTCCTGGACCATATTATCACTGAGTAGAGCGTTGTTCAGTTTCCATGTATATGTGGGGTTTCCATTATCATTATTAAAACCAGCATTAGTCCACTGTGATCTGATAAGATGTGTGAGATTATTTCAATTTTTATGTATCTGTTGAGATCTATTTTGTGACCAATTATATGGTCAATTTTGGAGAAGGTACCATGAGGTGCTGAGAAAAATGTATATTCTTTTTTTTTTGGGGGGGGGGATGTTATATTCTATAGATATCTGCTAAATCCATTTGGTTTATAACTTCTCTTAGTTTCACTGTGTCTCGGTTTAGCTTCATTTTCCATGATCTGTCCATTGCTGAGAGTAGAGTTTTGAAGTCCCCCACTGTTATTGCATGAGGTACAATGTGTGCTTTGAGCTTTAGTGAAATTTCTTTTATGAATGTGAGTGCCCTTGCATTTGGAGCATCGATGTTCAGAATTGTGATTTCATCTTGGTTGATTTTTTCCTTTGATGAGTATGAAATGTCCTTCCTTACCTTTTTTGATAACTTTTGGTTGAAAGTCGATTTTATTTAATATTAGAATGGCTATTCCAGATTGTTTCTTGGGACCATTTGCTTGGAAAATTATTTTCCAGCCTTTTATTCTGAGGTAGTTTCTGTCCTTGTCACTGAGGTGAGTTTTCTGTATGCAGCAAAATGTTAGGTCCTGTTTATTTTATTCAGTCCAATAGTCTGTGTCTTTTTATTGAGAAATTGAGTCCATTTATATTAACAGATATTAAGGAAAAGTAACTGTTGCTTCCTGTTATTTCTGTTATTAGAGGTAGAGTTATGTGTGTATGGCTGTCTTCTTTTTGGTTTGTTGGAAGATTACTTTCTTGCTTTTTCTAGGATATAATTTCCTTCCTTGTGTTGGAGTTTTCTTTCTATTAGCCTTTGTATGGGTTGATTTGTGGAAAGGTATTGGGTAAATTTGGTTTTGTCATGGAATATCTTGGTTTCTCCATCTGCGGTAATGAGAGTTTTGCTGAGTATACTAGCATGTGGGACCGTGAAAGGATAACTTGGTTCCTGGTTGGGAACAGGCCTTGAAACCCAGACCCTGTCAGGTGTTTCGGCAATGCCCCCAGATTCCAGGCTCCTGACACATGGCAAAGATCTCCATTGACCCATGCCTTTCAGTCATGTAGGGCAATGCCCTGATCAGCCCCTCCACAGGTAGAGGACATGACTACAGGTCTCAGGGTCTCAAGAGATTTCCATATTAATAAGATACCTAAAGGCCAGTGGGCATAGACAATTAAGTATTCTTTCCCAGACCCTTCTCCTTACAAATGGTATTTAACCAAAAGCCTGCCCTGGGAGTTTGGGGGTACAGCAAGATTCATCTATCACCCACCATGAAAATAAAGCCTGTAAAAACCATGGACTTCCTCGTGTCTTTGGGGCCCACTGTGGGGAACCGTGGAGAAGGTCTTTACTATTGAGCTGGCATCTAATCTCTCGTGGAGGACTTCTCTGCATTTCAGACACAGGGACCTCTGATTCAACCAAGCTAGCCAATCCGGCCAAGAGAGTACAGTAACAAAGAGTCTCTCCCCAGCGCTGCCGGGGCCTCTTTCTCTCTCCCACTCATGACGTCTTCATTCTGCCACGCCCCCCCCATGCAACATCTGGGAGCCCTAGAATGGAGACAACCAGCCTCTGGGTCCACTTAAAGGCCCTGCCCCCCTCGGGACTTCAGACTGAGTGAGAACCTCACAGCACCCACCAAGTGCCATGGGAGGAATGAACTCAGTCAAAAATTCAGTGCTTCTGCTTCTGTTCTGAGGCATGCCTCCCAGAGCCACTGGGGTGAAAGATACTCAGGACCCACAACACAGCCCAACAGGATCCCACACCTGCAACCATGTGCAAGTTAATCATCCCCACAGTAGCCTAGGCTGGCATTTTTATTCTTTTAGGGTTTGTATGACATTTGTATGGCATTAATAATCTCTGGTGAAAAGTCTGGTGTAATTCTGATAGGTCTACCTTTATATGTTAAATGACCTTTTTCCCTTACTGTTTTTAACTTTCTTTCTATGTTTTGTGCAGTTGGTGTTTTGATTATTATGTGACTGGAGGAATTTCTTTTCTGATCTAGTCTATTTGGAGTTCTGTAGGCTCTTATATGTTCATAGGTATCTCTTTCTTTAGGTTAGGAAAGTTTTCTTCTATAATTTTGTTGAAGATATTTACTGGCCTTTTAAGTTGAGAATCTTTGCTCTCTTCTATACCTATTATCCTTAGGTTTGGTCTTCTCATTGTATCCTGGATTTCCTGGATGTTTCGGGTTAGGCGCTTTTTGCATTTGGCATTTTCTTTGACAGTTGTGTCAATATTTTCTATGGTATCTTCTGCACATCAGATTCTCCTATCTCTTGTATTCTGTTGGTGATGTTTGCATCTATGACTCCTGATCTCTTTCCTAGGTTTTCTATCTCCAGGGTAGTCTCTGTTTGTGATTTCTTTATTGTCTCTACTTCCATTTTTATGTCCTTTATGGTTTTGTTCAATTCCTTCACCTGTTTGGTTGTGTTTTCTTATTATTCTTTAAGGGATTCTTGTGTTTCCTCTTTAAGGGCTTCTACCTGTTTACCTGTGTTCATCTTGACTTCTTTGAGGGAGTTATTTATGTCCTTCTTAAAGTCCTCTATTGTCATCACGAGAAGTGATTTTAAATCTGATTCTTGCTTTTCAGGTGTGATGGGGTATTCAGGACTTGCTATGGTGGGAGAACTAGGCTCTGATGATACCAAGTAACCTTTGTTGCTGTTGCTTATGTTTTTGTGCTTGCCTTTCACCATCTGGTTAGCTCTAGCGCTACTTTAACTCACTATCTCTGACTGGAGCCTGTCTGTCCTGTTAATTTGGTTGTGTCAGAACTCCTCAGAGTCCAACTGTCTCTGTGATCCTGTGATCCTGAGATCCTAAGTGTAAGAGCTCCTGGAAGTCAGGCTGCTTCTGCAATCCTGAAATCCTGGTGTGACCAAGCTTCTGAGATCCTTTGATCTTATTATCCTATGTTCCTGGGTGTGTTAGATCTCCTGGGAGTCCAGCCTCCTCTGCGTGTTTTGGGATTGAATGCAGAGCTTGCATCCTAGGGCTGCTCCGGCCACTGGAGCATACCAGAAGGATCCAGAGCCACTGGCAGTGAGGGAGTTCCTGGGTTCCTACAGGTCCCAATTAATCTCTGTTTTGGGGGTGGGGGTGTCGTAGCCTCCTCACCTATGATCCTGGGCACGTTAGAGCTCCTGAGAGTTCAGCCTCTTCTGCTGGGTTTTGTGGGATTGGGTGCAGAGCTGGCACCCTAAAACTACTCAGGGCACCTATGCAGACAAGAAGGATCCTGAGCCACTGGCTGTGAGCTCTTATATCTTTTCTTGATGCCAGAAAGTCACTGAGACTAAAACACACCTACCACTTTTAGCTTTTAAAGAAAAGCCAAAATCATTTTGAAAACACTTAAACTTCCATTGTTGGAAATAGTAAGTAATTGATGCTAGATGCTGGCTATAGGTTCTTGATGAATTTGATCATTAAGTAAACATTAAAATGGGATATTATAATAGGTAAATGCTTACTTTTGTAACATTTTAAACCTAGCCATGATTTATTTGCTATACAATTTTGGTCACAATGCTGTTTAAATTTGTTTTGTATATGAGTGTATGCATGCTGGTTCATGCATGTTCAGATGCATGTATGCTGGTGCACATGCACATTGCACATATGTACACATCAGTGGAAGCCCGGGACAAACTCATGTGCTATTATCAAGAACTGTTCACTCTGTTGTTTGAAAAAAAATGTCTCCCATGGGCCTGGCTGATAAATCATAGGGATCTGCCTGTCTCTGTCTCCCAGTGCTAGGATATAAGTGTCCCATAATGCCTTGCATACATTGGATCTTCAGATCCTCCTCAAGTCTGTGTGTGTGTGTATGTGTGTGTGTGTGTGTGTGTGTGTGTATAACAAGCACTTTGCTTACTGAGCTGTCTCCCCAGCCTGCTTTGATTCTTTTGTATGAAAAAGCTATAATGATGATATATATATATATATATATATATATATATATATATATATATATTCAAAGAAACTACTGCCTTTCTTTGGCCTTTGTCTGACTATGTGTTAACAAGTAGGAGCCTGCTTCCCAGACCAATGGAAGAAAAGAAGAACAGTCGTCCCAGTGCTAAAAGGAATACATTTTTAAGAGTTTTTTCCCTGTCTTTAATAGTATAGAGGAAAATCAGAAGGATAAGTAGTCAGAGACCCAAGGAGCAGTAAACTGAGGACTGCCTAGCACAAATCTTAGTTTTAAAGCAAGTCTCTTAGAAGACCATGGTTAGAAAGGCTGAAGTGACCTAACTAACTTTTTAAATAACTGTGCCCCTTTTACCTTTGAATTATTATTATTTTGGTAAATAATTCTTTATAAACTAGTCAGCAAGCATCTCAAGGTCACAAACAGGTTTTCATTAATCTCTGACTTCTCACTTATAACTATTCATGACAGAATTATGACATGGAGAGTAAACATCTATCACATAAATGAGAGAATCAATAGATTACCGAATGAATAATTGAATGCAAGTACAGAAGAATTATGTGGATAGAGTTAAAGATGCATATTGGGCCAATTCTAGCCACATCTAAAGTCTGACTGGAAAAGTGGGGTCTCTAAATTTATGCTAGGAGATGTAATTATGATCTGAAAATACTCTATTCCAGAAGTTTACTTTTCAATTGTTGTGTTAAATAATTTCTTAATAACTTGCATACAATTAAATAGCCAGAGGGGTTTGTTAAATACATCTTTGCCCAGAAGTTAAATAATAGTAATCCTACATCTGACGTATAATAAACATGGTGACGGTATTGTGAGTGGCAAATGTCAGAGTAGTTAATGCATCATAAACATCATAAACATGGAGTACTGACTGATGCCTGTAGAGCTCAGACATTCTCACCAACACAAGCTGCACAGAGTAGTAACATTTTATTTAACACTTTAGAAATACTGTGTTTTCTTCGTCTACGTGTTTTCCAGATTATCACAATTTAGGTTTTAAAAATTAAAAAGAAAATTCTCTTTAAACAATTAGCTGATTTGTTTTCTCAGTAAATTTAGATGAAAATGATTATCTCATATTTTTGAAAATTTTAATTTTTCACTGACCAAAAGTGGTATGGTAGAGAATCTACTAATTTATCTTTAATACCACATGTCAAGAATTAAATTAGACATCAGGCCTTATATACATTAGCAGTGTCTTCAGCAGGTGGCAATGATACAACACCATTCATTCTGTGTGTTCTTCTACCTTGTTCTTGAGTCTCCAGGCAGATGTAGAATCTATTCTACTTACCACTTGACCTGAGGCAGGTCTATGGTTGCTGAGGTGTGTGTTAGGGCTGTGATACAGAGCAATAGGAAGTGGAGTAAGCCTTCTTTGCTCTTGGCAACTGCCACTGCTCCAGAGGTGGTAGGACCTGGAAGAATGAAGCCAGTGAATGAGAAGGACTAAAGTCTCATGCAATAGCCAAATTTATTCAGAGCCTCAGACAATTTATACTTTGGGAGTACAGAAAGGTCATATAAGCAAAATTCACATGAGTTCAAGCTGTATGCAATCACAAAGACAAGTCATAAGTGTCAAAAACATGTTTGTGCATGGAGGCACACAAAGGATCAGTGGGAAAGCTTTAAAGGGGGCTTGTAAACTGGGATGGTACTTGTGAGTTGGGACTGAGGAAGCCTAGGGGCTAGCACTGATCTTAACAATAGGCAGCATAGTCATATGTTAATGGAGAATCACAAGTTTCCTTCTCAGAGATAAGAATGACTTCCTTTTTAGCCTTAGAAGCTTTCCTGGAGCCCTCAGGGAAGGGTGGCTTTTGTCTAAATGCCAGACCTTAGGGCAAAGAACAGGGAAAGGAATTTCTTGTGGATCAGACTCAATCAATATTTATTAAATTAATACAATAAAATATGTAAGTTAAATAAAATGAAATGAAGTTAAATAAAATGAAATTTGAACCCAGTTCAAAGCACATAATCAGTGACGCTTCAGAGGTGGGTTGAGGCAGCATTCCTGAAGCAGGGGCCACTGCTAAGATAGAGACTCCCAAGGACCAGATAACATGCCAAGAATGGGCACCTGACTATTGAGCTGCTGTTGCATATATGTGGGTCATGTTCTTCTAGGTGGACTGCCTTGTCTGCCCTCAGTGGGAGAGGATGTGTCTAGCCTCACAGAGAGATTTGCTAGGGTCAGGGGATACACAGGGGGACCTCCATTGGCTCAGAGAAGAAGGAGGGGGCATGGGGAAAGGATGGTCGGAGGGGGTAACTAGGAGGGGGCGGTGAATGGGATGTAAAATGAATGAGTAATAATAGTAATAATAATGATGATGAGGAGGAGGAGGAGGAGGAGAAGGAGGAGGAAGAGAGAAAGGAGGAGGAAGAGGATAGAAAAAAGGATTGAGCTAAGCTTCAGAAGAAAAATTCTTTACTTCAACTTGATTATGCATGGAGTTCAGACAAATAAAAATGCAAGTTACCAGAAGTATGACTGTCAGTTTCAACAAAAACTGTGTTGCTAACTTAATGGTTTTACTGACAACAAAGTAGTATGTTCTATTATTTTTCATTAGTTAGAAATTTGATTATAGTTAAAAGATTTATACTACCCAAAGTACTGTGGAGATTCAATTCAATCTCAATCAAAACATGTTCTATATTCTAATGGGAGATATAAATAAATTCATTTTCTGTGAGAATAAAATCAAACAGATAAGATTATGTCAAATAATACAACAAAGAGACAAACCGAATAATAAAGAAAAATATTTGCAAACTATTAATCTGACAAAGCATTAAGTGACACAACAAGGAAAGATTTAAAAATGGGAAAAGTGATTTGAGTAGATACTTATTAGTAGACATTATACAAACAGTCACCAAATAGCTGGGGAAATGCTCTAAGGCATTAATCTTCAGGGCAATGCCAATCAAGGCCACAGTGTGTTATCATCTCAGACTGACTATAGAAAAAAGACAACCTTTAACAAATGCTTGTGAAAATTGAGCAACAGGCAATGCCTACCCTCCACTGGAGAAACTGTGACTTAGTAAAGTCCCAGCAATTCTACTGCTGTCTATGTATCCAAAAGAAATGAAACTAATATACCAATGTAAAAGCCACATCCCCATGTTTATTGCAGGACTATTCATGGTAGCATGATTTGGAATTAATGTATTTGTCTGACAGATGAATGGCTAAAGTATTTTTTGCAATGAAACATTATTAAGCCACCAAAAAAAAATAATAATAATAAAGTTGCTATTTGTGGCAGTGTGAATACAGTAACAGGATATGATGATAAACACAGAAAGAAAATGCCACACCAGTCATCACTTACATGTGGAAGCTGAGTACATTGATTCCACAGCAGTCGAGAGGAGAAGAGTGGTCATTAGAGGTTAGCAATGGTAGCCAGGACGAAGGACACAGGAGATCTTAATAATGAATGTTGAAATGCAATTAGACACTATAAATAACTTGTAGTGTGCCACAGTACTGTGACTAAAATCCACAGCAACTTCTAATATATTTTTACAAAGAACTAGAAGAGGTGGATGTTAACTTGACATTTTCTAGCAGAAATATGATATTTACTAGGGTGATGTGATAGTTAGAGCTGTCAACTTGATAAAAATCTATGATTACCTGGGAAAGCGAGCCTCTGAACATACTTGTGGAGGATTGCATTGATTATGGTGTGGGACAACCCAGACTAATTGTGGGTGGGACTAGAGCTGTGGAGAAAGTGAGCTGGGCAGTAACACACACACACACACACACACACACACTGCACACGCACGCTCACGTGCACACACACGCGCGCGTACACTTTCAAGTTCCTGCTGTCTAAACTTCCTGCTACAATATATGTTGTACTGGAAGCTAAAAGCTAAAATAAATCCCTTATTCCTTAAGATACATTGGCCAGGGTATTTTATCACAGGAATGGGAAGAAAACAAAGATAAACAGAAATGCTTATCACCATGCTTTTATCTCTACAAGTCTACATTGTTGAATTATGAATCTGCATCTCACAAATATGTACAATTAGTACATTTCCAACAGAGCTCAAACTTATAGAAGTGGATAGAATAAGAATTTCTAGACTTCGAGGAAAATAGACAGAGGGAAGACATTGACCAATGGGTAAAAAGCTATTATTCAGTAAGAAAAGTTCTTTTGTAATGCTTGATATAATGATGATAGTTAATAAAAATAGATTTGCATTTTTAAAATATCTAGGAAAGGATTTTGATATCCCCGTAGAATAATGATAAATGTTCAAAATGGTGTAAATGTTAGTAATTTTGACTAAATCATCTTACTGTGTATGTGTGTCAAAGCATCACTTAACAAATTTCTATGAGTATCTATCACTTAACCAAACCATTTGGAGAGCTTTGCTATGACCACATCCCTCAAGCTCTTCCTGCCATGGCTCCTCTAATATGATACACTGTACCTTCAAACTATAAGACAAAATATGTCCTTTTTTTTAAAAGTTGCTTTTGTAGGTTAGTTTTTCACAGCAAGAAGAAATGTTAGAAAAGTATAGGACCCTTGGGAGGGTGTGGCCTCACACTCAACAAATGGAAGTTGGGATGTCTTCCTCCCGGTTGACAGTGGTGGCCTTTGCTTTGATCTTCTTCCAGCAGCTGTGTGCAGTAGACTCTTTCAAGAGGAGCTCACTCATATTACTGCTATCCCTAAGTTTATACCATCGGACAGTCTTTATTTTACAAGTTCTTAATAATATCTATGCATTAAACTAGACAAATTTCTAGTATCTGTATTTTATTTTTAAACAAAAAGCTGTAGACTGCTTTTTATTTTTTAATCAGTCAACTTACTGGTTTGCAATGCCAAATATCTTAAAAGTACACAATTTTTGTTTTCCATTCACAAATAGATTCTAGAACACATATATTATATGTGAGTAAATAAAATATAACTTTGAACTAATTGTACAAATTTGACTGAAATGTACTTTATCAAGAATGTGCTAATGTTGATATATGGGCAGCCTTATCCCACTTTCTAATTTTGTAAACTAACTTTCTTACTTGACAGCTATGTCCTTTGTGACATGAACTTGCCCTTCATTCCTATACTGCCTAGCAGAGGTAAATAGTTGAGAAAGAAAGCACAATACAACAAAGCTTATAAACATAACTGTCCTAGCAGGAGTGAACATATTCCAGGCAGTGTCACGTTTAGTTTTAAATACACACTTGTTCCGGCTAGACTCTGGGACTAGCAGCCCCTTGCCTGCCATCTAGTCAGCCCCCATGGCTACCTAATGCTTTCCAAAGATCTGGCTGTGCTCTGAGAACAGCCTCCACCCATTCCTCCTCATCCAGCTCTGGTTGACTTTGCTAAACCACCCAACAACAGTCTCTCTTGAGAACTACTGGAGCTACAGAGTTCTAACAACTGACCTCCATTGGTGATTGAGTCCACCAACCACCAAAGACAACCCCGCCCCGGCCCCCCAGGCTGCACTGCCCACGTGAATCGTCGCAGATGGAAAGCACTAAACAATATTATAAAATCAGCCAGATGACACAACCACTGGGCTCAGAATATATTGTCCTAAACTCATCAGCTATTCTATATTAAAATTCATCCTGTGGCAGAAGCTGGCACTGGTTCGAATAGCCCCCAGGCCTACATGGCGTCCATTCTAATCCTCTCCATAACCTGGCCCCAAAGCTTTTTTTATTTCTCATCTTCTCCTCTTCCTTCTGGGACCCGGAAAACCTGCCTCTATATCTTCACCCAACTATTAGCTTCTGCCGTCTTTATTGACCCAGTCAAACAATTAGGGCACCAGATTTTAATTATCAGTTCATCCCCTCTATAAGGGAGGGACTCTTGTGACTTTCCATTTGTATATCAGACTATTAAGACAGTGGTATGAGTTTTTCAAGAATTATGCTTGGAGAAAGATAAAACTGAAGCTTACTATCAGAAGGAGTGAGAATCTGTCTCAGGAATTTCACACAGCTCTGATAGTTTGTTAAACCACCTTTCAGAAGAGACTGGAGCTGAGGCAACAGAGATGGACAGGAGTATACCTTCACCATTACTGTTTAGCTGTGCATATCTCTTGCCTTTTATTTAACTTTGACCACTTGTAGGGACCCACGTGTTGCCACATTGACTAAATCTCCTTTTTCTTTTCTTTCTTTCTTTCTTTTTTTTTTTTTTTTGTTTGTTTGGGTGTTGTTGTTGTTGTTGTTGTTGTTGTTGTTGTTTTCTGGTTTGGGGGCGGGGTTTATCCTGTTGAGGAGTTTGGTTTTTAGGATGGTAGAGCCTAAGCCCGGACCACAGCCAGTAAAAAGGACATATTTTGCCTGTCTTGCAATAAGTTGACTCCAAGTGAGAAGGAAAAGTCAAGTCACCCCATGCGGGTTTCAGGACCCTCTTTACCGAGCTGCTTTCGGCTTCCGTTGGGTAGAGCTGAGAAGTTAGCTTTTGGACTTTGCATAAGACTCCTGAGAAAGTGTGACCCTTGGAATGTTCTCCACGATGCTGCACAGCAGCTTTTGACTTTTAGTTTTGGAAACTCCTTTGAGCTGCTTAGATTCTGTCTGAATCTTTTTGGCAATAGGTATTCATTGGCTGGTTTTGTCTTTCAGAGTTTTTCTTAGCTAGGTCCATCATTTTGAACTTTTGGGGCTGTTCTCTTGTCTGTAGTATTAGACCTCGTCCATTAGAAAACTCTTGAGGAATTTGGAATTCTGTTGATCTATTTGGGTACCTGTCATATGACAGGAAAGGCTGAAATGTATTTTACTTTTAGAGATTTGTTGATACTTTGTGGTTCTGTTACAACATATGAAATAGATTAAAAAGTGCGTTTTGGTTAGCCATTAAAAAGTGTTAAGCAGGCACTACTTTGGTGTCTCCGAAGGAGACTTCTAACAAACTGGTCTTTTGAAAACTTATGATGGTTTCTATAGAATCAAAGGGCTAAACCAACTCAATTCCAGTAGTACCTGAAAATAAATGAGCAGTACACTTATGATTGGTTCATTTTTACAGTGCTATAAATTATTGTTCAAATGTCTAACTTAAAATGTAAATGTTTTGGCATGAATTTTAGACTACATTAAAATACAGAAATCATTGCCTCTGCTACCTATTCCTCTGACAAAACCAGTTACCTAAATTTCAGAAATTCAACAGTAATTCATCAAAAACTAAACTTAAAAAATGTCATACAGAACTTTACAACAGACAGGAATGATTAAATGTTATCTTGGGTTTCCTTCTTGGTGAAATGATTTGGGTCACACACTCTCCAATATCATGGAAACTGAGAATGAAGAAAATTTTATTAAAATTATTTACAAGAGATAGGTAATTTTTTTCTAAAACAAGTGTTTTATAGATAAAACATCTAATATACTTTGCTAAATGAATAGATTTTTTTAATTTAACATAATATTCATTAAAGACATTGGATGAATTCTATTTTACTTTTAAAATTGGATTTTAATTTTAAAATTGGATGTTTTGTTATGGCAAAAAATTTTGTATTGGTTGTATGGATTTGAATAAGATATTTTTCAAAACCAAATAACTCCAAGTAAGTTATTTATATTCTAGAAATAAATAAAACTGTATTCATTTTTAGTAGAAATGCATATGAAACCATTTTAAAGTGATTTTAGCACATTGAATATCCTATATATCTGTAAAAAGAAAAATGTAAAGTTATGTGTCTGAACTTTGCATTATATAAAAGTTTACTGTATTAGACATGTAAGTTGGACACATGCAAAGTAACCAGTGAGTTCTATTATATACAATGTATATTATATCTGCTATATTTATTCAGCCAATGAAATTCTTTTACCATTTAATCATTTAATCAATACCTTTCAAATGAAAAAAATCTATCATATGGACTATCTGGGTGTTTAAAAATATTGCTTACCTCCATTTTCCCTAAAACATATTATATATACATATATATATATATATATATATATATATATATATATATATATTACTTGAATAATCCAAAATAGGATTTTTGCTAGTAGTAACTTTTTAGGGAGTCTAATGAGTTGGTGTTTGTCAGTGCTACAGACCTATGATTTTACTGAGTCATAAGGTCTAAAGTTTATTTTAAAGTAGAAGCTGAGTTAATTACAAAGGATTTCTCTGTAGTTATTCTGTGTAGTGATGGTAATGACTACCATCACTGCTTTATACATTAAACATATTTATATTTACATTCTTTTGTATTGTATAAGCTAAGATATAAAGCTAAGAAAGTGCTTTAGCAGGGAGGTATGAAAATTTTAGTTGTGATAACCTTTTCCATGCAGATGTTGATATGTTCCTAGTTATATCATGATTATTTTCTTTACATAATAGTAATTAGAGAGGCCTAACTGTGCATCAACACTGAATTAAAACGTATTGGACATTGGTCTCCTACATCAGGTTTGATTTCAAAGCCACTCATTCTATACTTCTTAATTGCTTAAATTGCTCATAGAGTCTGCAGTAACTTCTCTACATCTGTCACTTATGTAAGTCCCCTACTCCCACTTCAACTTGAGACTGGCCAGAACAATTGGGACATACCCTGGCAACATGGGTCAGTTGAGATCAAACTACTAGATAATTTTTTAGTGCTATTTCCAGAAAATATTTTTGGGAGACAGTGGAATTATCTCAGAGCCAAGATATTCTAAGGAAAGATCTGAAAACCTTCCTTTCTCTATCAGACAGTTTAAAATGGTCTCTAAGAACTTGGACTTGACATACATATATATATATATATATATATATATATATATATATATATATATATATTATAACCAAAGTGACTATGAAAGAAAGAGTATATCTTGACTTTCAACTTAGAGGGAGTTGTCCATATCAACAAGAAGGGCATGGCTTGGGATCAGAAAGATGAGAGATCACAACTTCAACTGAAAATTAAAAGCACAGAGAATGAACTGGAAGTACAGTGCTCCTCCAGCAATGTTCCACACCCTAAATGTTCTATAACCGCCATACGCAGCCACCATCTAGAACTAAGTGTTTAAATGTGTGAGTCCATGAAGGATACTTCTCATTAAAACCACGACAGAGCAGAGTTTGAAAGTCTGGAATCAGCTATAGAAACTTGTCTCCTAGAAAAAGATTTCACACAGTTCTGCAACTTGTTGTTGTCTAAGCAGTGTGATGCTGGCACAGTTGGCTTCCCTTTGGATGCCTCCACTTTTGATGGGTGGTAATGGAGTGGTGGGTAGTTGGAAGAACACAGACGCATGTTGTGAAAAGACCAACTGGCTTACTTAATTTTACAACCATCCACTCAGGATAACTCATGCAATTAAGTGAAGATTACATTTGAGAGCATACTCTAAATACAACACTCTTAAGCTGTATAAAAATCATAGTATTTGATGTGGGTGACCCCCGGATATATCTAATTGCTTAGTTTTCCCATATTCTTAAGAATTTCTGGAAAATGTACTTTAATTTATTTTAACACACATTTGAAAAACATATCATCATATGTTATATTAGTTATTTTTCTGTTCTTGTGACAAAACACTATGGCCAAGGAAGCTTACAAAATAAAGAGTTTACTTTGGCTTACTGTTTCCGAGAATGAAGAATCCATAATAGTAGAAAGAACATGCAATCATACTGCAGGCCTAGTGGCATGAACAGGAAGCTAAGCACTCATACTTAGACCCACAAGCATGAAGCAGAGAACAAAGCTTTTTATTCTCAAACCCCACACCAGTGGCATATGTCCTCCAGTAAGGCAGTACCATCTGAACTTCTACAAATATCATCTCACCAATTGGAGATCAGAAGCCTGAAACTATAGATGACATTTCTCAATCAAACTATCACTTATAAATTATGTATAAAAACCATGGGATTCAGACAAATTTTCTCCCTAACCTAATAATAGATTTTCTGGAGACTTGTTTAGGTTATGTAACTATATATACATGACTCGATGACTCATTGAGAATGTCACTTTAGAGGGGGTTGTAGAGATGATCCAGTGGTTGAGGTCATGCAATACTCTTGCAGAAAATCTGAGGTCAGCTTCCAGAGTCCACACTGAGCAGCTCACAAGCAACTGTAACTTCAACAGGAGATCCAACTGTATCTTTTCTAGGCCTCTACAAGTACCTGCACATACGTACACATACCTACACACAGATGCACATACATACATATAATCAAAAGTAAAATGAATCCAGAAAAAGCAAACAGCAATCTTACATCTTAAATAATAATTCCAGGGTATGAATTACTACATTATACCAACATTATTTCACAAGTTTTGCTTTTGATTTGACAGATTTGAACATTCTTCATGAACTACTAAATTGTATAAGGGAGTCTTAGTGAAGAAAACTTATAAAGATGGAAAAATATAGATATGCAGAGAAAGATAAATCTGTTGCAGAAAACATCAGGTAGGCATGCAATAGAATTCACATGAGTTATAAATGCAAAGATTAAAATTATGTAGGTTTGTGGAAAAACATAGACTTAGCATGTATAAGGCCATAGTGTCAAATACACACACACTCTCTCTCTTTCTCCCCCCACCAACTGTCCAAGTTGTTTTGAAATGTTTTAATGTTTACAAATTACTCATATAGGGGGGCTGGAGAGATATGTTAGCAGTTAAAAGCACTTCTCTTCCAGAGGGTTCAATCTGCATCATCCATGTGGTAGCTCATACAAATTACTCACACAGAAAACATCATCTGCCACTAAATTATTTGCACTTGACCTAAAAGGTAAATAATTAGAGGGATATTTAAATTTGTGTTAAAGGTAATGGTAGCTTTATAATAGAACTAAATGAATCACAAGAATAGTTGCCTGCAGTTAGGGTTGGAATAAACAGAAATACTCCTTTTTTTTTCCCACATCCTTGCCAGCATCTGTTGTCACCTTCATTTTTGATCTTAGCCATTCTGATTGGAGTAAGGTGGAATCTCAGGATTGTTTTGATTTACATTTCCCTGATCATTAGTGACTCTGAACATTTCTTTATGTGCTTCTCAGCCATTCAAGATTCCTCTTTTGTGAATTCTCTGTTTAGTTCTATACCCCATTTTTTAATTGGCTACTCTCTAAGGGTCCCAACAAGCAGCTGAAAGAGTCAGATGCAGATACTTACACCCAACCAATGAACAGAAGCTGGGGAGCCTCTGTGGTGGAATTGGGGGAAAGACAGATGAAGTTGTGAAGAAAGGTGGCCCCATAGGAAGACCAGCAGTCTCAACTAACCTGGACCCCCAAGATCTCTCAGACACTGAGACACCAACCAGAGAGCATACACTAGTTGATATAAGGCTCCTGACATATATACAGCAGAGGACGGCCTGGTCTGGCCCCAGTGAGAGAAGAGGCATCTAACCCTAAAGAGACTTGAGGCCCCAGGGAGTGGGGAAGTCTGGTGGGAAGGGGGTCTTGGGGTGGGGACATCCTCTTGGAGACTGGGGTTAGGGGTGGGAGCAGGTATGGGATAAGAAACGGAGGGCAGACCAGGTGGTGGATAACAAGTGGACTGTAAAAAAAAATTAAAGAATAATAAAACAAAATAAGCCATATATTCATAATGTGGAAAAAATAAAAATGTATGCCTGATCTGGAAAAAAATCAATAAAATGTGTTGGTATAGTGAGAGCACTGTTTGAAGGAGAGATGTCCCTCATATATGCAGGTATTTGAACACTTACTTCCTCATTTGCTGTCACTATTTGGGGAGGTTATCGAAACTTTAAGAAGTGTGGCCTTACTGAAAAAAAAAAGTGTGTCACTGGGTGGCAAACTTTGAAGGTTTATACCCTTGGCTTGTTTCCAGTTCACTCTCCTGTGTGATAAAACGTGATCACCCAGCACCCTGCTCTGGCTGTCTGCTACCATGCCTAGAAACATGCTGGAAACACTTTTATGGAGTCACCTTCTGGAACAATAAACCCAAATTCTTCCTTCTCTAGGTTCCTTTGGCTATGGTATTTTATCACAGCAACTAAAAAGAAATTGATACAAATATTGGAACCAAAATATGGGGGGGTGGCATATAAAACCTCAATATGTCTTTTGGGAGGGATTGTGGGGAGACTTTGGAACTCGGGACTAGAAATGCCACTAGATGTTGCAAACAAGAGCTTAATTTGCCATTCTAGTAGGAGCCCAGAAAACAGCATTGGTAGGAATGTGGATGGTGGAAGCTCAGACTATGAAATTTCAGAAGGAAGCAATGGATTGCTTAGCAACTAGACTAGAGAATATTCTATTGTATTCTTGCAGCAAGAATGAAAATTACTAGACTGATTTCTCTAAAGGGGGGAATTTTAAGACACATAACATTGAGAAGGTGAAGGGCTTGTTACTAAACACTCTTATGCAGGCTTACAATAAAAATGGTAAGTGGGACAGGAAGAAATACAAAATGTACAGTTTGGAGAGAAAAGGAGCACTGGGAAGTTTAATGATTCAGACCAGGCATTTGCTCAAAGAGACTAAGGAGATTTTAAGGAGATTGGTGTCATAAAAGAGAGAACTGTACTCTGTACAGGAATAGTATAGACCCTTGAAGGGAAGACTCTACCCAATTAAGCTTCCACGTTTTGATAGGGGAAATCCTAAGGGGGTGTTTTTCTCTTAGAAACAATCACTTAAACAGACAAAAGCTAATTAGGTTGAAAAGCCTGGGGTTTGCTCTGAGCTGACAATGAAAGCGGCAGAGCTGTCCAGAAGCCGCCCACGTTAGAGACAGGCATGAAAGATGCAAGAGTGAGAAAAGTCTGGATTCTTCCTTTTTGATTTCAGGCAGGTGCTAAGGCCAGCCAACAAGAAATAGTTCTAGTGTCACTTGGCAAAGAACAAAGGTCCCAAGAGGCCACTGTGTGAAGCTGGGAATGTAAAGTCTGGTAGTGAGTGAGATCCTAAGATGCTGAAGATAAGAAGCCATGAATCGACTAAGGAAAGCCGAGTTCAAGGAGTGGAACCAGTTCAAAAGAAAGGGCGTGTTGCGGGTCACGAAACCGGAGGGGCAGACCCATGCAATCCCTATGAAACAAAGTCCCAAACACTGAACATGGAGCAAGAGGATTTGGCATTGATTCCGGTGTGTTTCAGTCTTGCTTTGGTCCAGAATTTCCTCACTACGATCCACTTCTCTTCTAGTAAGGAAATGAATACTCTGTGGCTTTGTAAATTATATGTCGGAAGTCTGTCTCCTTTTTTGTTTTGTGTTGTGTTGTGTTGCATTGTTTCCTTAACTTCACAGGGGGTTAAGAAACTGCCTTGAGGCTCAGAAGAAACTTTAGAATATTGTACAATATTGAGACTGTGAAAAATTTTGACGTGGAACTAAATGCATTTTGCATGCTGAGAAGGCCATGGTGTGAAACATAGTGGTTTGAATAAACAATATCCATCCCCTGTAGGCTCATATATTTGAAATGTTGGTGTCCAGTTGCTGATGTCATTTGGGAAGGTTATAAAACCTTCAAAAAGTATCGCCTTGCTTGAGGAAACATTTCACTGCAGATGGACTTTGAAGGTCTGTAGCTTTACCCCAATTACATCTTACTCCCTGCTTCCTTGTGACAAAATGTGATCAAAAGCTTTGTGTCCAGACGTCCTCCAGCCTGATCATTATGGAAGCCACTCCAGACCTCCTCGAATCCCTAGCTCTTTCTTCCACAAGTTTTTTTTTTTTTTTTCATGGTACTTTATCACAACCACAAAAAGTAACACAGTAGGAGATACATGAAAATTTGACCCTTAAAACACAGAGTAGAAAAGGAAAGCGGGGGTTGGGGGGAGAGAACAGTAACATACCAATTAAAGAAGCATTAGGGGCAATTTGGTGATTTACTGGGAAAATACTGTTGATAGGTTTATGTAGTGTTTTTCAATGTTGGCAGTAATTTTTGTGAATTCCGGGGGGGGGGGGGGGGGGGGGAAGTTTCTTCCTCACTAAGAACATGTTCTCAGAACTTAAAACAGTTTCTTTGTTGACTGTGACTCATTTTTGGTGGCAGTGGTTGCTTTATGCAAATTTATGAGGAAGCAGCAACAATAAAATTTGTGTGGTAACATCTGCCTGAAAGTATTCTGAGCACTTGTCACTTGACTTGCTGCGAGAAAACGCATTACATCTCCTGGCTAGGGTAGGGGTTTGAGGACTGTGGTACAGATGGTAGAGCTTGGAAGACTTTGCGAGTGTGTGTGTGTGTGTGTGTGTGTGTGTGTGTGTGTGTGTGTGTACTAGATCATATCCCACCTTATCATACAATCTTCCTAGATCTCTATTGATCCTACAAGTTAACTGATTTTTTAATATTCATTCCCCAATGTTTCTCTGCAGTACTCACCTTTCACTTAACAAATTAAGTTGTGTTATTGCCTGTGGGGTTTTGGTGGTGGTGGTGGTTGTGGTGATTTTGTTGATAGTGATGGTAGTGCTGATGGTGATGGGTGGTGGTGATGGTGGTGATGTTGTTGATGGTAGTGGTTGTGGTGGTGCTGGTGGTGGTAGTGGTGCTGATGTTGTTCATGGTGATGGTGGTGGTGGTGGTAGTGGTGATGTGACATTAAATGCTTCTGAACACATTCAAAGCAGGAATTGTCTTTCATTTTCTCTTTCATCCACCCTGAGATGCATTGTTTTTTTATAACATCCCAGAAAACAGAACATGCAATTTACAATCAATGACTATTCAAAATTATTAAGAATGAATTATCGGATTTTCCTGTTGAGAATATTTAGTTTGCTTCTGTCAGAAACTGCCAATCTGAATCTGTTTTGTAAATTAAATATGTAGTACATCTTTAGGACACAAAAATAATTGAGGTCAAACTTTCAAGTGTTTCAGGTTGTCATGGTTACCCTCTCTCACCATGTGTGAGATGGAGATGCGACTTCTCTTTACCTTCTCTGCTTATCTCATGTTTACCTCCTCACCTAGTTTCTTATACTTATCTCAGCATCTTATTTATCAATCTCTCTCATATTGAGAATTCTTTTCCTTAGTTCTAAATAAAATAATAACCCATGTTACTAAGAATTATGTCATACCAGTAATGATATGTTATGCTGGAATGTGTAATGCCCCCTGTAGGCACATGTGATAGAATATTTGGTCCCCAGTTGCTGGTGGTGTTTTAGAAGGTTATATAACTATTGAGTGGTGGAGCCTTGTTGGAAGAAGTATGTTACTATATGTAGTCTTTAAGAGTTTGTAGATGACCAATTTCCTGTTCTCATTCTGCTTCCAAACTGTGGATATGATGTGATTAGCTGGCCTCATGCTCCTGATTGCCATACCTTCTTTGCCAATACAAACTATATCTCACCTGTAGTGGGAAGCCAAAATAAGTTTTTTTCTCCCTTAAGTGGCTTTTGATACAGTATCTTATCACAGCAGGAGGAAATGAAATTAATACAATATATTCCTTAGAATTACCCAAATGATTGACCCAATGTTGTATATATTCTTAAAATACATGACATAAATTAAATTATATCCTACCTATTTTTCTTCTTATTCCCAAATTTACCTCTGTGTCAAATTAATTTGATTTTACAATTTTCATTATTTAGATTTTAAATAATGAACTAAAGTTACTATAAAATATCACGGAGTATTTTTCATTTCTCACTGTCAAACATATATTTGATTTCTTTGCTTTTTAGATCAAAATATAACACTTATCTTCAAGTCTGAGTGTAATTATTTTCACAAGGGGAGTGTGTTGAGAATAACTTAGAAAATGAGGTAATGTATTCACCTACCTCTAGAGTCAATATAATGTTGATTGAATGTCTATTTTGGTTTAAGTAACAGATTCACATATTCTGTGTATATCAGGATATTCTGTATCAATCTATATGCTTGCTGTGGCTTTGCTGCTGCTGCTTCCCTCACCCTTTCCCCTTCCCTTTCTCCCTCTCCTTCTGTCCCCTTTTACCCTTCCCCTGGCCCCCTCCTTCTTCTCCTCCTCCTTTTTCTTGTCAGAATAGGAATACATTCAAGTTGATCTTCTCAGACTGTTGTGAGCACTAAATGACACTGTAATGCTCAGCCATTGGGGTGTCTATGGACTATCTCACCACAGCTTTATGAAATTATTCCTACTTTCAAACACCACTCCCTCAGTGCTGTAGGCCAGATTTGAAGTGTGAATGCTAAGTAAAGCTTAGGTTCTCTTAGCAAGGATTCCAAATAAGATCTGTCTAAGATCAGTGCCCCAATGTTCCTTCAGGTACCACCTGCCAGCGGGAAGTAACTGAAATGTGCTTTTCTATTTTAAAAGCTTTTGACATTCCACATGGATTCTAAGGATGTGTATTTTCCGTCAAATGTGAGCATAAGAGGAGGTGTTAAGAGTAACATGGAGTCATTTATCTAGGAGGGACATCAGGGATGTTAGAAATGTGGCTGTAGTTTAAAGTGAGAACATACGGGTGTGATTTAAATGTGAATTTAGCAAGTAAAAAAAAAACGAGCAAGCTATGAAGGGAAATGTGAACTAAAACTTATTTTTCATGAGTTTTTATAAAGTGGCTGATCAGAAGTCGTTTCGTTTTGACATCTCTATGATATGTCAATTTGGGCTATCATCACATTTATCTGTTTAAAATGCCTGTCTATATTTTCAGTCACAACAAAAGCTTAGCAGACCCTTTTCAGTAAGTGGTGCTTTTTGTACATGATTAAATAGTTCCTTAGGATCTTCTAGCAACATTAGAAAAGAATTTTTGCCTAGAAATTTCTGGTCTTGTCAGTCATATCTTATGTTTTTGAGTAATAATGAAGCTAATTAGTATCACCTCTTAGATTGGGTTTCCACCAGGAAACATGATAGGCAATTGCCAAGTTGTCTGATTTCATGAACGTTGGCTTCAGTATACAATCTAAGAAATGCCCATTATTTTATAATAATAAATGATGCTATCTTCTTGTAGATAAAAATCACACATTTGAAGAACTACTGGTTCTGAATTTACAGTCTTTTCTTATAAAATGATTTAATAATCTCAAATATGCTAACACAGATTTACAGATACTTGGGCATCTTGTATCAAAATTATTATTGATGACCAAATAAGGTTATGTTAGTGTATTAATGAAACACTGTGAAATCACGAATTCATCACTCCAGTCATTTACTTAATCACTACTTAGCACATTTTGGTTGAGCATCACGATGTCTGCCTTCTTGTGGTAAACTGCAATCCTTCATCACAGCAGTCAACCAGAAAACATTTGACCACAAATACTTTGCAAAGCTAAAGCAGGAAGAGCCAAGTGGTACCCGTCACTTACTACACCTGCTCAGCACTGTTAGATGCTATAGCATAGAATGCTACACAAGGGAAACCCAAGGATTTTTCCCCCACCTCAAAGCATCTCCTGTGGGAAAACTGGCCAGCAAAGAACCAGAGAGCATCGAAAAAGCTAGAGAACTCAGGTCATTTTGTTCTAATGGACCTGGACTGAGGTGGTGCTCTGGAAATCCTGGGACCAATCTAATGTTTCTGGCAGATTTTTATTTTAAGAAATTCCATTTTTATTGAATATGTACCCGAGACTTTTTAAATTTACATATATAGTTTTTTCTTTTAAATTTTACATCCTGATTGCAGTTTCCTTCTTCTCCTCCCACTCGCTTCTTCTGCCTCCACTCTCTTGCCCTCCTCGTCCACTCTTCTGTTTTTCTTCAGAAAATGGCAGGCCTCCCGTGGGTACCAACCACCCATGAAATATTAGATTGCAGTAAGATTAGTGCCATCTATTTCAGTTAAGGGGAGACTAGGCAACCCAGTATGAGGAAATGACCCCAAAGCAGGCAACAGAGTCAGAGAAAGGCTTATATCCCAGTTTGGAGTCCCACACAAAGACCAAACTACACAACTGTAACATAGGGACAGAGACCCTAGGTCAGTCTCATGCATGATCTCTGGTTATCAATTCAGTCTCTGTGAGCCCCTATGGTCCCAAATTGGTTGGTTCTATGTTGAGTTTTCTTGTCTCCTTGACTCCTCTGCCTCCAACAATCCTTTCTCACCATCTTCTCCAGGATTCTCCAAACTCCATCTAATGTTTGGCTGTGGGTCTCTGCTTCTGTTTCCATCAGTTGCTGGGTAAATCCTCCCTGATGAAAACTATGATATGCTCCTGTCTGCAAGTATTGCAGAATTTCATGAACAGTGTCAAGGGTGGGCTCGCTCTCATGGTATCTCAAGCTGGACCAGTCACTGGTTGGCCACTACCTTAATTTCTGCTCAGTCGTTACCCATGAACATCTTGTAGGCAAGACAAATTGTAGGTCAAATGTTTTGTGGCTGAGTTGGTGTTCCAATCCCTCCATTGGAAGTCTTACACAATTATAGGAGATAACCAGTTTTGGTTCCATATCCTGCATTGCTAGAACTCTTAGCTAAGGTCACCCTCATAGATTCCTGGGAGTTTTGATTGTCCTAGGTTTCTAGCTCATCTTAGAGATGTTCTCCATTCCAGTTGTCTCTCCGATTACTCCCTCCCTCCTTCTCAACCTGATTTCTCCTGGTTCTATTCCCACACACTTCCTATTCAGCCCCCCTCCCCCTGCCTCCATATCCACCCACGATGTCTATCTCCCCTTCTCAGTGAGATTCCCCACTTTGATCATCCCTTGTTACTTAGCTTCTTTGGGTCTGTAGCATGGTTATCTTTTACTTTATGGGTAGTATCCACTTATAAGTGATTACATACCATGTTTGTGTTTCTGTGTCTGGGTTACCTCATGCAGGTCTTTACTAGTTCCATCCATTTGCCTGAGTAATAAAACTCTACTGCGTAAATGTACCACGTTTTCTTTATCTATTCTACAGTTGAGCAACATCTAATTGTTTCTATGAATATAATTAAGCATTGTGGTATGATGGAGCATACAACAATAGAAACATGAAGCATCTTCAACAAATGGTTCTGTTCTAACTGGACAAATGTCTACATGTAGAATGCAAATAGATCTATATCAATCACCCTGTACAAAAAGGTTGATTTGATTCTTTTGAGTATAGGCCGAGGAGTGGTATTGCTGGGTCTTGAGGTAGATCTATTCCAATTTTTCTGAAAAGGCACCAAATAGATTGTCAAAGTGGTTGTACAAGTTTGCACTCCCACTAGCAATGGAGTAGTGTTCCTCTTACCCCACGACTTCACCAGCATCAGCTGTCAGTTGAGGTTTTGATCTTAGCCACTCTGACAGGATGAGATGGAATCTCAGAGTCATTTTGATTTACATTCTCTGATGAGTAAGAACGTTAAATATTAAGTGCTTCTCAGCCATTAGAGATTCCTCAGTTGAGAATTCCATTTATTAATTGTTGATCTTCGTGCCTGAGCTATTGGTGCTCTGTTCAGGAAGTTGTCTCCTGTGCCAATGTACCCATGGCTATTCCCCACTTTTTATCAGGTTTAGTGTATTTTGTTTTATTTGGTCTTTGATCCAATTGGACTTAATTTTTGTGCAGGGTAATAGATATGGATCTATTTTCATTTTTCTACAGGCAGACATCCATCCAGTTAGAACAGAACCATTTGTTGAAGATGCTTCTTTTTTCTATTGTATAGTTTTGGCTTCTTTGCCAAAAATCAAGTGTCCATATGTGTGCACATTTATTTCTGGGCCTTTATTTTTGGTTCCATTCAACCTGTCTGAGTTTAATGAAAATCACATGTGGTTTTTATTACCATTGCTCTGTAGTACAGCCAGAAACCAGGATGATAATACCTCAGAAGTTCTTCTATTGTATACGATTGTTTTATCTATTCTGTTTTTCATCTTTTTCCATAGGAAATTGAGTATTGTTCTTTCAAGGCCTGTAAAGAATTGTACTGGAATTTTGATGGGAACCACATTGACTCTGTAGATTGCTTTTGGTAAGATGTGTTTTCTTGATGATAATCATTCTGATTGGGTTGAGCTGGAACCCCATTTTCAGTTTTGATTCGCATTTTCCTAGTGAAGAAGGATGCTGAACATTTTCATGGTTATTTTATTCTAACTTTTTATAAGATTTTTTTCTCAAGGTTTTATAACCTTGATAACCTTTGGGTTGATAGGATTATTTTTAATCCCCTATATCTATTTCCTTGTTTTCTGCTATATATGCTCCTGAAAGAACTGTGCTGTGTTCATGTTTTTATAATAAAATATTTAAAAACAAAAACCCCCATCTCTGTTGTATATCTGTAGGGAGCTGTGGATGGAAGCATTTTTTTTATTGCAACCTCAGCAGGAGACCTCAGCTTTATATCAGTGCAGTATTTGGCCTTCAACCCATTCCCTGAAGTTTCCCAAGCGTAGGTAACTTTTTCTTTTACTTCCTAAGTAGACATGGCAACTATTGTATGTTTATTTTCGACTAAGCTTTGTTCTTGCATTCTCCATGGTACAATTCCAGAATCAAATCTGAGAAATATAATCGAGCTTTGAGGCAGGTGAATTTCAAGAAAAACTTTGTTGTTTGGTCCCTGATCTTTTCCATGCCATTATAATTAACTGTATTTTAAATACATTAATTATATTATTTTTTATTTTTATTTCTTTTGCAATGCTTTATTTGTCTTCTTGCTATTGTATTCTTTACACCTAGAATATGCTTACTTTCTTTACTCCTTGAAGCTTGCACCTGACACACCCAAACAAACTAAATGAGCAAATGGTGCACAGATGAGTCCTCTATCTCTTCCTTGGAATCAAGATGGAGTGACAAACTCACAACCACCACATTCTTCTTTTAATGCTATTGTTCATGGGGGTAAGAGAGCCAGAAACTGAAAAAATCCATCATGTATAACTTCAGGAACATGTAACATTGCTCCATAGGGTGTTCCTGGCAGATTATTCATAAGAGAAGCTACAGTGAAGCTCCCTAGCATCAAGAAACTGGTCTCATTAATGACATGGTAGAGGTAAGGCATATAGAGGTAAGCCACATAAACAGTTATACTAAGGAAAAAAATAATGTGTCACAGAATTGAAGTTCTCACACACAATCCCCAAAGTTTCACTAAAAACAGAACCTTAACTTTCATCTTGTCAAATACAAATCTCAAATTAGAGTGACTTTGAAAGTGGCTAGACTCATGGGATTCTGTGTTAACTTCTTCCACTCATTTTTCATGATATGGTTACAACCACAGGTTCTTTTTCAATAATCTTGGCCTTGCTACTTATAAAAATTTAATAGTGGATGAAATACAAATGGACTAAAGTCTGCATTTGTTATTGTAAATCCATGCTACTATTTACCCCAATTTTTTAGTAAACTTAATCTAATTACTGACCAAGACTGCCTCACATTACAATTTTCCCCTCACAGCTCTTTCTGATAAATCAAAGATAGGATTGATTTCTGCATAGTCTTCCTTCACTGTTTTTTTTTAATCTTTTTGTTTGTATCTTCCACTAAGATATTTACTCATATTTAGTCATATAGTACAGAATCTTCTAAGGATCTCATGTTAATTTCTTCAACATATTCACTAGAAAGTATCTCATTATATCTCTGGAATACAATTTGAAAGAGATTCACAGAGTCTACTCTCAGTGTTTGATTTTAGAATATCGAGAGTATAAGGCTAGAGGTGAACTGAGTGATAGCAGAGAAAAAAACTTTTCAAGACACTGCTCTGTGAAGCAGTCTTCTCACATACCCATCTTGTTTGCAGAGTGATAGAAATGGATTTGCAAAGGACACTAAATCCATAAAATGAGAAAGACAGTGGGTTACATAAAAATGGTGGAGTACTTACAGGAAGATGTAAAGACTTAGAAAGAAAGTGCAATCCCATGGGATGCTAGAAAATTCATGCAAGAACATTCAAATATTCCATCACTCTGTCCTGACTGCAACTTCTTCTATGGCCCTGATATAGAACTCATTCATGCCAAAACACCAACTCACTGAAACACAAAGATAAGATGTGTCACTCGTTTTCAATAATTTCCAACATCTTTACTACATTAAACATGTCATTCATTACTCACCTGGTTAACAGATAACCATAATGTGACAATAGCAGATATATAATATCTTAATTGTTTTGTTTAAATTTTTCACTTTGAGTTTTTAAAATGCTGTCCATTGTGAAATTTTGAAATTAGAAATGAAGTTATTGTGAAATTGACATGTGAAAATATTTCAAAGATACCACAGTGATCTTCACTTTGCTTAAAATGTAGCAAGAAGCTAAGTGTGCTCTGACTGGGAGATCACCCCTGCCTTTTATACATCTCTACTCAAAAAATATGGGAAGCAGGGGACTAGGAGGACCACTTTGGGGAGGTGACAGCTCCTTTTCTGAGCAACCATGAAGTGCAGCCCATCAAGTCACTCATGAGGAGCTCACTCTTAGCCACTCCTGGAGGCCAGGCCTTCTGTCTTCTGACTAACCCCTGAAGGAAATCTTATACTATATAATTTTTAGTTAAAGTTTCTATTTTAAGATAGTTTAAAATCACATAGAGTTGTAAAAAGCAACATGGCTAGATCCCAGGCACACTTACTCTTTAGCTAATTTTTCTGGGTACCAAAATGTTAAAAACCAAAATATAATATCACAACCAGGAACTATAATGCTGATAAAGTCAAGACATGAAGTGTTTCCATCACCATCAATAAGCTGGAGCATTGTCATTATGAAGCAATGTTAACTTTCTGTCCCTACTACCTATATAAATCCTGTTAACCACTCATGTATTTTCATATCAATCATTTCCCCAAAGATGTATCATTTTTGACAAGGATGTCAAAATAATTCAATGAGGAGAAAACTGTTTTGCTTTGTTTTGTTTCTGTTTTAAAATATAGATTTATATTGCCCCTAGAGGTGTTAGAGGTGTGGCTGCTGTGTCATGTGTGTGTCAACAGGTAGAAGAGAGGATAGAGGCTATCTCTACACTCAAAATTCTGACCCATGGATATCTGAATGATTGGCAGCCTACCACTCCTTGAAAACCTGGACCTAAGACAACCAGTAGCCATGTACCAGGGATCCCAGACAGGAAGCTAGCCTGAGATAACCACCAGTCCAGCATCGCAGAGGCTTCCAAGGTAGGGACTAAGCTGGAGACTAGAAGAACACCACCTGGGACTGGAAACCATGGGCAGGAGTGAGCCTGAGACAGATGACTCTTGCATGGTGCCATTCAGGTAGACTCAAACAAAGAGTAAGCTACTGAGACAACCAGCAGACCAGCACCATGAGGTTCAGACTGGGATCTAGCTTGAGATGACCACCAGTCGGGAGCCTCCCAGACCTGAGGTACAGCAGACCATGCCTGAAATGAGCCCTATTTGATGACATAATGCATAAGCAGAGCATAGCACTCCAGAGATCATTACCAAGATGACCCCAGGTACTCAGAGACCCTGGATTTCAGAAAGAGAAGCAAGTAAGTGGTGAGGAAATGGAGGAGAAAGAAAAACAGAAGGATGTGAACACAATGAAGAGAGGTTGAACTGGAGACTCAAAGGTACTTAGGAACGGTCTGATGTGAATAGACAGTGATGCCACCTAGGACCATGGTGGGGTCCTAGCCTGTGCTTACACCAGGGGCAATGTCTGGGTCCATGGCCCTGCAGCAGTAAGAACTGTTACTACCAAAGGCTCAGCAGATGTCACTGGAATGGGCTGCTGCCTGAGGGCATGTTGATAACTAAGAGCTGTGTAAAACTGGACTTCCCCCTTCTCATCTGGGCATCTGGGGAGTGCTGGCCCTATGGACATGAGAACAGAAGAGTTGATCCTGTTCCTAGCTAGCTGCAGTATTCAGGAAAGCAGTGTGGGAGGTGCATATTGCCCAAAAAAGATAATAGAACTGACCTTAATTGCAGGTGTTGCTGATGAGCTAGCCCAAGGATGAGTGTGGAAAAGCTCACCCCGTCATTGTCTTCCATACAACGTTGTGGCCACAGGAGAGATGTCCCACACAACCCTTGCCTTTCCACCTATATCAGGCTGGAGAGCTGTCCCTGGGGTCATGAGGAAAATTTGCCTTGCCCCCTAACCTGCTGCAACACTTGGGAGCGCAGGCCCTGCCTCTAACCTTGGCAGTACAGTAGAGCTGGCTCTGGACATGTGGGGCTTGGGTGAGCTGGTCCTGATGGCATGAGCTTAGGAGATCCAGCTCTACTTCTTGTCTGCTGTGTGATGGTGAGATGAGGGTCATCCTTCACTCATCCTTCACTACCTATGGCAGGTAGGAGAGCTGGAACCAGAGTCATGAAAATGGGAGAACTGGCCATGTCCCCCACTAGCTACAACACTTGGGAGAGAGGGTTCTGATCTCACCTGAGCAAGAAGATTGAGCTGGCCCTGTTGCTAGGCTTTCTAGTGAGCTGGCCCCCAAGGGCATGAGAGTGGCAGAGTTAGCTCTTACCCTTGTAGCTTAGACATCTCTTGGTCCAGGGCTTTGAATTGGCCCACCCCAACATTTATTCCATGAACTGCTAGATTGCGAGAAGAAACCAGTCTTACAGAACCAAAATTACAGAATTGCCATGACTCAGGGCAACACAGAATATTGTGAAGAGTCTCAGTGAGGTATTAGTAGTGTACCAGACCAATGACTCATTACTGTGCCCTTCCCCCAGGCCTGAGCAGGCCTGCAAAGTCATTTACCACAATAGACCAAGCAACAGTAGGACCTAGGAGAGGCATTGCATTACCAGCCTTGACGCCTTGGAGCCTGCTACTTGAGCTAAGAAGAATGGACTGCCTGCTGAGCTAGCCTTGACACTTTCCAGACTGCTATATTTCCTTGCCCAGCCCCTGGGCTGAAGCGAGAAGAGACTCTGGGGGGTGGGGCTTCCCCTTTATATGTGAAGGCAAATTATTAAACTTGGAGCCTTGATCAGAGAACTTTGTCTTGGCTTCATCTCTTCCTGCCCGTTTCCCTATTCTCAGCCTCTCTTGCAGGTGAACCCGGTTCAACACTGTTGCTGCTGGCTGCAACAATTACAATGAACATGTGCAAGCAAAAAGGTCTGGACAAAAGGGTGTACTGTAGGACACACTGGGAAATACTATAGCTTCTCCAAGAGAGTTTTTTCTCCATTGAGGGGGAAAATTGCAAAGGTGGAGGGTAAGTACAAGGAGAGGGGGAAGTGCTTGGAATTGGGGTGCATAATGTGAAATTCACACAAAAACAACAAAAAGTTTTTCTTAAACAAATACAAGTAACCCTATGTGGACTGAAAAGCTGATGTTTAGAAATATGTATGTATGGACATATGCATATACATATATGCATGCAATAGCAATTAGTGAGAAAAGAGGCAATGAATCTGAAGGAGAACAGAGTTGCATACATGATAGGGTTTGAAGGAAGGAAAAGAAAGGGGATGTAATTATCATCTCACAAAGTATATTGACTTCAGGGATAACTAAATGATGGAAAACAGAACAACAAAATGTACATTTATGTACTTCTATCCATGATGTACCTTCTACATCTTGTAAACCATTCCAGTTTGGTTTTGACTGTGGATACTTCACTACTGTAGTTCAGTATTGAAAGGTTGTCTTTATTCCATGTAACGGCTTTGTTAAAATCACTTGAATATGTCAAGTATATCTATCCCAGAGTTCTTCCTTACTTCCACTGATACATGTGTCTATGCAATGTATCCTCTGACAACACAACATATTCAAAGCTATTACTCTATATAATAAATGTCATATGTGTGTGTGTCTGTATAAAATGAATATATTGATTCATTTATATATTTAATATATACATAATGAATCAATAAGTCAGAGAGGTTTATATAAGTCAAAAGGCAATTTAAATGCCAAACTGAGAACTTTTTCTCTTTAAAAATGGTTTACTTCACCCAGGAAGTCTAGACTATCATTGGAGAGATATATGAAGATGTATCAGAAAGAAAAGTGATTTTTTTTCCTTTTGTTTGTTTTGTTTTTTATATCTTCTCTGAGAGATACACAATTTGAACTTGATAAAGCCCAAGGGAACAAATTGAACCCAATGACAGAGATATACACATGAAAGCCTTAAAGACTCAATCTTTATGCCATCTGGCATTCAAAAGTCATATAAAAGATGTTAATATACATTCTCCACAGGGGTGCTGGGATCTCGATGTAAAGTGAATAAATAAATCAATTAATGAAAGAAACACATTCTCTTGCTTGAACAATATTTCCCCCACCCCACCCAATTCCTTCAGTTCCACCAGCTTCTGTTCCCACAACTGGGGTAATGAATTTAGTAAGTGAGTCTTTTCCCTCCTGCCTAGTTTGCCCCAGTCCTCCTTGTATGAAACAGTCATCACTGGGGCTTTCCTTACTTATGGAAGCTAAAGCACTGTATTTCTACTTCTAATTTCATTCTGTCTTAGTTACGTTGGAATTTACAGTCAGACCACTCACACAGTATCCTCAAAGGGCTGAGTAAGAAGGAGAACAGAGTACATGATGCACGTCTAAATAGTTAGAGAGTCAATGGTAATTTAATCATGATTCTCAAAATGATTTGCACATCCACAATATAATACCAAAGTCCCTCTTGAGTATACTTAAAATGTCCTTTTCTAATTTCTTTGTCTAGATATCTTCTTAGGAGTACAACCACACTGACCCATAATCTTTAAGAATCAATTACACCAGGAGGAAATCCATAAAGGTATTCCATATATCCTAAACAAGGAAATACATAATTAAAGAAAGAAATAGAGACACTAGTCACACATTTCTCTGGTTTTATTCAAACAGAAGCAAACCATAACATAGGAAGTCTCTGGGAAATAAGTGTGCTAGACAGTCAAGGTTGGGAACAGTGATAAGGAAGTAGGGTAGAAACCTTCACAAATAAAAAGATCACAATATTGATGAATCCTGTCACCTCAAGCTATTCTGGTAGTTCATGATAATCTACTCTCATGAGCTTGAAGATTAGCTCATATGGAAAGACTAGCTTCATTTGGTACTTAGTTTTGTTTAATCAGCAGTAAATTCAAGAAACAAACTTGTTTAACAAAAAGTGACAGTTCCAGTTTGGGTTTGTTGTAACACCAAGCAAATAAAATAAATATTCAGCAAAATAAAATACTGTAGATATTACAGTTAAAAGTTAGAGTTACAGTTAGAGTTACAGTTAAATGTTAGAGTTACAGTTAAATGTTAGATATTACAGTTAAATGTTTGTTTGAATAGGAGCTCATGGAAAGAAGCCATGTCTGCAAAGGCAGATTGAACAATTAAAACTCACATGAAAGATTGAAATGTAATAAGTCCAGAGTTTAACTATGAACTATCTCAAGTGATCTTTAGCCTTCTGAAGAGCCATGGCTGATCCCCACTGTGTATGACCCAGCATCCTGTGATGAGCTGGACCCAACATCCCGATAAATAGATACAAATATTTAGACTGCATTATCTTAACAAAACTTTATTGTCCACTAATCAAAGGACTAAGAATGGGATCAAATAGCACCCGAGGCCTATTGATGAGCTTTCTGTATCTTGATGTAATGCACGTATATGATGTGCCCACTAATGTATTGTAAAGGTGTTTTGATTTACAACTTTTATTTGTTGTTTTACTAAAGGAAGTTTATGAGATTGTTACCTTAATGGAACATGAAATTTAGGGTAACCTAAACATCTGTCCACAGGTCATGGTCACTTATATTTGGGTCCAGAGTAAACTACTTCTTATCCATTTTGAAGTGAAATGTATAAAACATACACAGCATCACTTTTGAATATGTCATTGAGCTGTGGTCACACAACTGCTACCACCTACCCACACCCCCCCCCACACACACACAAACACACCTGAAGAGAAAATTGCATCCCCCACAAACACACCTGAAGAGAAAATTGCATCTATGAAAGTACAGCCAGCATCTGCCTACCAGGTCTAAAAGCCAACAGAACACTGGACTGTAGAAACCCATCATCAATGACTGATCTACTTCTGGAAGACTTGTGAGAGTGAACCTCTCATCTGTTTCTAGTTTTGAAATACTAATTTTCCTCCTTTTTTATTTTATTGAAAATAGCTTTTTTAACATAATATATCGTGATTATGCTTTGCCTTTCCTCCCAGTTTCTTCACACATTCTGCTCCATCCAGATCCACTCCCGTCTGTGTCTCATTAGAAAAAAAAATGGACTTCTAATGGACAATAACAAAATATAGTAACATAAAACAAAGAAAACAATAAACCAAAGTAGAAAAAAATAAACAGAAGTAAAGTAGCCCATGAAAAGGCACCTGAGAGCCACTCATTTGCACACTCAAGAATCCCATTAAAGCACTAAACTGGAAGCTATAATATATACACAAAGAATACTGGAGGGTTAAATATATATATATAAGTATATATATATATATACTTTTAAATCATATATATTTATAAAAATATTATTTGTAAAGATACATATATACATATAAATAAATTCATATAAATATATATATTTGTATGTATGTGTATATATATGCATATATATGTATGTGTACATATAATAAAAATAAGATTTAAAAAGCTCTAGCATGACATTATGAGACTAGAAACCTCCAAAGATGCTGTTCATTTTCTTTTATGTTAGCCCTTAAGAGTGGCTTGTTTCCCACAGTGAGACACCTTTAGAGAAAACTAATTTTTAATTTACAAGTATCAACCAGAGATGGATCTGCATTAGAAATGAGGCCATGCATCTACTTCATTCAGCTCCAGGATTCCATGTAGTACAGACTGGAAAAGGCCATGTGGATGGTGGCTCATGTCTTTGTGAGCTCACATGTAAGTCTACCTTGTTGATTTAGAGGCCTTTGTATCTCTGGATTTGCTCCATCCTCACTGGCTCTCACACTATTTTCATATCCTCTTCTGCAGGGTTCCCTGATCTTTGAGGGGAAGAATTTGATGGAGATATCACATTTGTGGCTGACTGTTCCAAGATGTCTACGCAATGGCTGGCTGTGGGTCTCTGTATTTGTTCTCATATGCTTCAGGAGGGAGCTTCTCTGAGAAGGCCTGTGCAAGGCGCTGATTATGCATATAGCAGAATATCATCAGAAGGTTTTTTTTTTCTTAAGTTCAGCAGTACTTGGTCTTACCATAGGTCTCTGGACATTCTAGCCTAAGGTTTTTAATAACTCAAGCAGTGTTGGGTGTGGATTTTATCTCATGGAGTGAACCTTACATCAAATCAGAAATTGGTTGGTTACTCTACAAGTGTTACACTACTGTTACCCTAGCATATCTTGCAGGCAGAGCATCATTGTAGGTCAGAGAGTTTATAGTTGGATTTGTCTCAATGCTTCTCCTTTGGTGGCTTCCAGAGTACATTTTTGTACCAAAGAGGCTAGGCAATAGGGATGGAGTAAGTACCAGCTCAACTTCCCCATGTTGTATACGTGTTGTCTTCAGCAACAAGGCCTTGTTGTCTGTTTGTGGAGTGTAAGCTGGGTTGTTTGGAGGTTGTGAGGGTGAAGATATGAAGTTTGCCTACCTGTTTTACTGGTCTACTTGCTTCTATGGCAGGCTGGGCTGGCAGATTCCCCAAAAACGCATGCTGGATTCAGGGGCTGAGATAACAGGATGAGTAGAAAGGAAGGTTGGAGGAGAATGTCTGGATGATACACTGGAGATGGAGGCAGAGAGGATGGAGAGACCACAACACATAGAATACGTAGTTCATGATTACAGATATGCATTATTTTATGCAGGAAAAGTTGATTATATGTAAAATCCAATACAAGGTTGGCTTGTCGTTATATTGTTCTCTTAAAAGCAGGTTAAAGGAACAGGGTGAATACACAATAGGCTAGCAGTCTTAGGTATCTTAGTTAGTTATGAGGTCCAGCAAAACTTCCAGTCTTTTTGAGTGTAAAAGGTTTTTCCATAATATTATGTTGTCATGCTTGTTAATATATAATTAGCTCCAATAACTCTTTGCAACTGTATCAGCTCTCTGCCCTGCCTTCCATATCCTTGAACTTGTGGCCTCTTTAACAATTCTGTGGCCATTCTGTACCATACACAACCATGCATTTGCGTGTGAAATGTAATTTGTTATCTATGAGCTAACACCAGTAATTAACACTGAAATAAAAGAACTTGTGGATGCCAGCAGTCACACTTTTAAGAAAAACAGTGGTTGGGTGGTAAATTGGGTGGCACCAAAATTGATTTAGCTTGTCAATTTATTGCTATTCGGGTAACTGTGACATCATTGTGAAATGGCACAAAGCAGACCATCTATGCCTTAACCATGAGTAATATGCTAAGTTCTCTACTGAAAAAAAAAAAAAACACTAGAAAGAATAATACATGAAGCAAAAGGATAAAACCTTCAGATACTGTGATAATAATATAGAGACAAAAGGCCAAAAAAAAAAAAAAAATGCTTTAACAATCTGACCTTGACAGTTAGTCATGTGACTAAATGACATATGATGTCTTCTACAAATGACTAGAGCCTCATTCCAAATGACTCATGCGAGAAACCTCACTATAACCGGTCAGTCTCAGGCAGTACAAATGGCACTGCAAAATGTACTGTTTAACATGAAGTGAGATGCACATATTCCTGTGTGAGGGATAAAACTAAGTACTTCTTAAGTATTGTCAAAATACACCCAGTCTACTCTTTGGCATATGTCTAAAAGTTTGTCTGTTGTTTCTGTTTGTCCTTTAGTATATAACTATAATTAAAGCCTGTCTCAATTCCATCCTAGTAATAACATTTAACTTTTAGCGAATTGATCCTGATTTGATAAATGAGGACTTTAAATTCCCAAGATCAAAATTATCAGCTTCTTACCACCTTTCAAAGGATCATATTTCAAGATATAAGAGTTGACGAAAAAATCTAGGTAGATTCATTGCCTCCCCCTCACCCAAAATAAAAGAGTGACTAGCTCCTCAGATTTCCATCTTGGAGGAAAGATGAGCATATAAGGCTTTTACGGAAAGACAGTGGGGCTTCAGTCTAAGTGGGGTGGGTGAAAGGTCTTAGGTGAATTGTTTAGGAGAGATTGTTGTATAGATGAGTTGTTTGAGATGGATTGATGCAGTTGAAAAGTTTATATGAATGGTTATTCATGCCATGGGCACACAGGTTACAACATGCCAGGAACTTTGATGAGTTCAGGCTCCTCAGGAGTACATTCCTCTCCTTTAGTTCTCTTGAGTAGAGAGACAGTTTTAGCACAAGCAGCTCAATCATCCTGACTCTGACAATCCAGCTGGTGGCAGGGAAGAGATAGGGACTGGCAGTCCTTTGATGTTCTAAGACTGGCAATCTCACTTGAGAAATGCAGGCACATAGGGAGTCTGTCAGGAAGCTACAGACTCAATGGCAGGCTCTAGGTAGGATGGCTGTCAGCCTGTCAGCCTCTGTTAAGACTAAGGAGAGAAGAGACTTGCTTCTGCTGGTTCTGTGGCCTGCGTAGCAGTCTGGGCTGGAATTGTAATATTGGTCCTTACAAAATCTTGGTAGCCCTTATCTGTAGCCAATGATTTGGAGGATGGGAAAGGTGTATGGACTATGAAGGGTGAATTCAAAGGAGCAGTTGTTATAACTATACATGCAAACCAGCCAAATTTTAGAACAATGATAATAATTTTATGTCTTTCAAAGGATGTACAGCAGCTAATATGTTCATTCTCTGATGTCTCTTTAAATGGTAGAATTTTGGCAGTCAGTTTGACAGTTCCACAGCTAAACATACACTCCTGCATACACTGGCCATCTTGACCATAGGTATCCACTCAAAGGAGCAGACAAAATGCACATCAATATTTATAGCAGATTTATATAAAGTTTCCATAAATTGGATAAAATCCAATCAAGACACACTTTAGTAAATAAATATAGAACCAATATTTGAAGCATTTGCTGAAAAGCAGTGACTTCCCACCTGACCTGTAGGATAACTAGAAGCAGGATGCAAGCCTGGAGTCTGGGGCTACATTTTGTATGAATCATTTTGTATGTATCATTTTGAGTAAGTCACCTGTGTGAATAAGAGTTTCCAGAAAGAAGCTGCACTTTGCACTGAACCTTCTATAAGGCTGATTAGCTGATAGAAACTTCAAGGATGAGGAGGCATCACAAAGCCCCAGCCCTAGCTGAGGACCTACTGGCAACTGACTACTACTAGGAAAGCCAGAGTGCTTTTTCTTCGAGGATGTATCCCTGATAGATGAGCCATGCTCCAATAGAAAGCTGAACATCCACAACTAGATGGACAGCATAAACTGGACTTGGTGTTTTTCTATCTTTTATATTTCTTTTTTATGTTTAGAAAGGAGAAAGAAGGCACAAAGTTTAGTGAGTAAGAAAGATGATGGATCAAGAAGGAATTGGGGATATACAATCAAAATACATTGTACAAAATTTTCAAATACTTGATTTTTATACTTACTAAAAGATCTTCCATCACTGTGGAGATACTGAAATATTGCTGGTCCAAAGCCTACAATTATCTTAGATGTCTTTAGGCCCTTATAGAATCATTCCTTACCTAACTCTAGGTAAAACTCAACATCTTATGGCTAACAGATAAAACTTTGGGGAATGTATTAATCACCAACCAAAAAGCTAAGGCTGTCGTCTTTAGCAGAGATTTCTTCAGCTTTGCTGAAACCACCTACTTATTGCCTACATAAATATATTTGAAAAGATCCTTGATTTATGACTATCTTTGTTATGTTAACTATAAAAAACTTCATGAAACTGTTACTATTTGGAAGCTAGAAATCGAGATAACCTGAATCTGTGTCACTAAGCCATTGTATCTGGCTTCATTATAAACTATCTCTTATCCCCTGAGTTGAGAGCTGTGGAATTTGGCATGGATAACTGCTTTCCTCTACAAATAAGCAAATTAACTAAGCTGTTTTGAACAATCAGTGAGAATCAATCTAGTTCATCCCTCTTCAAGGCTTAAGACACAAAAATCAGAATAAGGTACTATGTCACTCTCACCTTTTACAATCTCCTATTCTAGATCTCCAAAGCAGACTGCCAGCTTCTAGTCATTGCTCTAAGCTTTCATTCATCTAAATTCCAAGAATATCAGGACCTTGTAGCAAGATTGTCCCAGCAAAAAAAATCATCTACAAAAAACCTGGTGTTCTATGTTATTCTCTAAAAAAAAAAGAAGAACTTCTTCAAACCATCTCAGAGAACAAGAGCTGACGTAGGATCAAGTCGAACTCATTCTTCCACGTCTCGTTCATTTGGCATTCCTCTTTCCCACTAACTCCAGTTCCCTTGAAAGCTAAAGCACAGGTCAGTATTTTAAAGAGGAAGTCCCTCGCCTACCGTGTGCCCATGTTTATTAAACTCTTCTCTGTTCTCATCATTTGTCTATTTAATTGACCTGTTGGGATGAGTGGCTGAGCTAATTTTATTAGGGTTCCCAGAGTCTGAGGTTTTGACATGAAACTCCAGAAACAAATAATAAGTCATGGCACATTTAGACAATGGAATTGTCATCATCCCTGAAAAGAAACAAGCCATGAAGAGACATACGGGAATTTAAGTGTATATTTATAAGTCACAAATATTATGTCCTATATATGTCCAATTATATGACATCCAAGGAATGTCAAAAACATTGGAGCACTGAGAGCACTGGTTGCCAGATTTTAGACTGGGAAGATGATCAGTTGGTGAAGCATAAAGAATTGGGGGCTGTTTGGGGTGATAAGAATTTCTACTTTGCCTCTAGATAGAGAAATAGGTAGGCTTACCGCAAATATTAACCTCTCCCTCAGTTCCTCCAAATCCAATCCCCCAGTCTCATCTCCTGCTCTACAGCAGAACACCTGTGTGATCTCCCTCTCTCCCTGATCCTATCTCTAGCAGATCCCATATATCTACTCCTAAAAGCCCTCTCCTGACTTGTTGCTTTATCTGGGTCCACAAATCCAACAGAACCCACAGGGCACTCTGGCCAGGGAAGCAGATAGGCTGACTGCAGATCTTCACTTCTCCTTCTGCTCCTCCAAATCCAACACCCCTGTCTCATTTCCAGATCTGCAGCAGAGCATCTGCTGCAGTCTCCTTCTCCCCCCACCCACATCTCCAGTGAATCATGAAGATCTCCTCAAAACTTCCTTCCCTTCACCCATTGCTTTCCCCGGACCTCAACTTCAGCACGCACTCTATGGTAATCCCCAGGTGACTCTGACCAGTGAAGCAAGTAGGGCAATTGCAGATTTTTACCTCTCCCTCTATTCCTCCGTCGCCAGTCTACTAGTCTCATATGCTGTTCTGTAGAAAACCTTTAGCTCTGGTGCTTCTCACTCTCTGCCTCTGTTTCCAGGGGGGAAAAGACAGATCCTAGTGAAACACTATAATTTCCTCCTATCTATAAACCCCACAACACCCCCCACAAGGCCATCTCCATTCCACAGTGTCAGCTCCCAATACCCTGAAACACCTTTTATCTGGAATTCCAATGGCCACCCCTATCAGAACCCCAGAAGAATTTACTACCAGGCAAGGTACAGTCATGCATTCTCTTAGGAAGCAGAGGGGGGAGAAATGAAAACCAAAGAACAAAACACCTACCAAACAAAGACCAGATAGCAGCACCTAGAATTACAATATTCCCAAGCCAAAGGCCTAGACCCCAGCAGAAAAACACAATCAATAGCAGCCAGAATAAGATGTCTCCACTAGAGCCAAGTAACACTAAAACAACAATTTCTGCATATCACAAAATAGCTGAAGGACAAAAAAAAATTACAATAGCCTTTATCAAAATGATAGAGATTACTAAAAAAGAAATGAACAACTTAAATAAATCTCTGAAAACACAAACAAATAAGGGAAGGGAAAAGAAAAAAATTAAAGAACTGAAAGTTGAATTACATTCAATAAAGAAAACCCAAACTAAGGGAAATCTAGAAATGAAAAATTTAGGAACTCAAACATAAACCATAAATGTAAGCCTCACTAACCCAATACAAGTGATGGAAGAGAGGATCGCATGCATTGAAGACACCATAGAAACATGGATACCTCAATCAATGAAAATGTTAAATATAAATAAATTCTGCTCATCCCCCCCCAAGAAAAACCCACCCAGGATATCTAAGAAAAATGTGAATAAAGGAAGAAGAAGAAACTCAAGACAAAAACACACTTGCTATTTTTAACAAAATCCTAGAAAATTTCTCTAATCCAAAGAAGGAAATGCCTATCAAGTTACAAGAAGCATACAGAACACCAAACAGGATGGACCAGAAACAAAAGTCTCCTTGACATACAATAATCAAAACACTAAACATACCAAATAAAGAATATTTAAAACTGCAAGGGAAAAAGACCAAGCTATATATAAAGGTAGACCTATTACAATTAACCCTAATTTCTCAATGGAGATTTTAAAAGCCAGAAGAGTCTGAGCAGATGTGCTACAGACACCAAGAGGCCATGAGTGCCAGGCCAGATGAGTATAGACAACAAAACTTTCAATCACAATAGATGAAAAAGTAAGGTATTCCATAATAAAACCAAACTTAAGCAATATCTGTCTACAAATCCACCGCTGCAGAAAGTGCTGGAATGAAAATGCCAACCTAAAGATGTTTACTACACTCAAGAAAACATGTAAAATAAATAATCAAATTAATAGAGTGAAAGCAAACACACACACAACAACAACAACATAAAATAAAACACCAATCACTAGTCACTGATATCTCACAACATCAATGGTCACAGTTTCTCAGTAAAGTGAAAAAGACTAACAAAATGGATGCACAAACAGGATTGATCCTTCTGTTGTACCAATGAAACACAACACAACATCAAGGATAGAAATCAGATCAGGGTAAAAGGATGAAAATAATATTTTCTAAGCAAGTGAACCTAAGAAGCAGGCTGGTGTAGCCACATCCAAAACAGACTCCAAACCAAAACTAATCAGAAGAGACTGGGAAGGACACTACATACTTATCAAAAGAAAAATCCACCAAGAAGACACGTCAGTTATTAACACTTATGCTTCAAAAACAAGGGCACCCAAGTTTATAAAAGTAACACTACATCTTAAATCACATATTGACCCCATACATACACACTGATAGTGGGAGACTTGAGTGCTCCACTCTCACAAATAGATTGGTCATTTGGACAAAACCTAAACAGAGAAATGTTGGAGCTAACTGGCATTATAAACCAAATATACCCAACAGATACATACAGAATGTTTAATCCAAACACACACAAAAAAATATACTTTCTTCTCAGCACTTCATGGAACTTTTTCCAAAATTGGCCATATATTTGAACACAAAGAAAGTCTCAATAGATACAAGAAAATTGAAATTACACCCTATATCCTATCTGACCACCATGTATAAGAGCTGAATATCAGCAATAGAAACAATAGAAACTCACAAACTTCTGGAAACTAAATGATTATCTATTGAATTAAAAATGGGTCAAGACAGAAATTCAGAAAAAAAGTTAAAGATTTTCTAAAATTTAAAGTAAATACACACCATATCCAAGCTTATATGACACAATGAAAATAGTTCTAGGAGGGAAGTTCATAGCACTATGTGACCATATAAAAACCTTGGAGGGATCTCATACTAGCAACTTGACAGCACACCTGAGATCTCTAGAACAAAAAGAAGAAATCACACTCAAAAGGAGTGAACTGCAAGAAATAATCAGTACTCAGGACTGAAGTCAATAAAATAGAAACAAAAATCAATGAAGCAAAGAGTTATTTCCTTTTACAAAAATCAATAAACATACAGCCCCTGATTCAAAATAACTAAAAAGCAGAGAGAGAATATCCAAATTAACAAATCTGAAATGAGAAAAGGAACATAACAACAGACATCAGAGAACATACTTTAAAATCCTGTACTCTACCAAATTAGAAAATCTAAAAGAAATGGATAATCTTCTTGGTACATACCACTAAATTAAATTATTATAAATTATAACCAGATAAGCAATTTAAAAGACATTTAACACCTAAGGAAATAAGAGCAATTATTAAGAGTCTACCAACAAAAACAAACAAACAAACAAACAGGGCCAGGAGGTCTTAGCACAGAATTTTACCAGACTTTCAAAGAAGAATTAATGCCGATAGTCCTCAAATTATGCCACAAAATAGAAACAGAAAGAACATTACCTAATTCAATTTCTGAGGCCATAGTTACCATGATACCCAAACCAGATAAAAAAACCTAAGAAAGATTACATACCAATGGGGTCATTTCTTACCCCAATAAGCCTGTATAAAAAAACCACACAACCCAGTTATTATATTTATAAGCTATATGCCTAGATTTGGCAGATCTATCACTATATTAACTTACTCCCCAGCTATAAGACCCCTTGCTACTTGTGTCTTTTCCAGGCTATATGGTTCTGCTCCACCCTTCCTTACACCTCCTACTCCTCCATTCTCTGGGACCTTCCGTACCACCTTTTCCTTCCCCTGCCCAATCACCTGCTCTAGCCTTTATTTGACCAGTCAAATTAGGAAGAAAGTTCAGTGAGATCACCTGAGAATTTGATTTACTCCTAGTGGGGGAAGTGTCTCTTGAGGAAGCAGAATTAACATCAAAATACAAACAGCACCAGGGCAACTCACAACACACCAATTTCCCTTATGTACATAGATGCAAAATTTCTCAAAACAATGCTTGCTTATCAGGTGTAAGCCACACAAACCAGAGTGCCCTTGGAACACTCCTACTTCTTCAGTTAGTTCCCAAAGACCCAATCCACTGCCACCCCTTCCTTTTCCACCTTTGCCACTACTTCAGTGTTCCCACCCCCACCTTATGCAGACATGCCCCGATCAGGGGCAGGCCATATCAGCCAGTAAAACAGGTAGACAAACTAAGGCAGAGACATGCTGCTGTACTAAAGTTCATGCCGGCTGCCAAAAAGCCAGTTACTAACTTGGGTGGAGACTCATTGTTGGACCAGAGACCATACTGTCCATCAGAACTCAGAATAGAACTCCTGCTCTCAGACCCCCTTTATTTTCTTAGTACCTCAACACATATAATTCCCCAAAAAAACAAAAACAAAAAACAAAAAACCAACCAAACAACAACAACAACAAAAAAGTTATCACTGAGTCCTAGATCCCAAATTAGGGTGAGACCCACTGTCTTAGCCCAGGCTAGCCTCCAGAAGTCTAGCCACAAAATGGGCAGATACTCCTGCTGGACCAGAGGCAATGCTGGCTTCCAGAATTTTAGGCCGTGAAGAACAGAAGACCAAATATGAAACAGAAACCAGGAAGAAAATACCCATCTAACAAAGACAACCACAGAAATTGGTACCTAGACCAAAAATCACCCCAGACCCAGTTGCCAAAGGGAGAAATGTGGAGAGCTTTTGGGGCTGCTTGGCATGAATCTCATATGGGCCAAGGACAAGGAAATGGGCTTCAGGCAGAAATATGACATTAGTCTAGAACAAAGAAGCAATTTCAGGCAGGAATCTAAATCTTAGGCTAGAAAAAAGATATAATTCCAGGCAGGAATCTAAATATTAGGCTAGAACAAAGAAGTAATTTCAGACAGGAATCTAAATCTTAGGCTAGAACAAGGAAGTAGGCTTCAGACTTTGGGCTAGGACAGGATAGTAGGCTCAGATATTTTGGTCATACTGATAAGCCCTTAGAAACAGTGATCATGGGAGTGTTGAGACTTTGTTTATTGCCTGGCTTGTTCTTTGACTATTTGTGTTTATTGTCTTGCTTGTTTTTGCATCTATTTTTTGACTATTTGCATCTATTGTATTACTAGTTGCTCAACCTAGAACTGACCTTAATGCTTGCATGTAATTCAAATTGTATAAAAGCAAAAAGGAGGAGTGGGGATGACATAGGGGTTTCTGGGAGGGGGGATGGGTAAAGGGGATGACATCTGAAATGTAAATAAATAGAATATCCAATTTAAAAAAAGAACTCAATCAACAAAAGCCAGGGTAATATGTCACCACTGGAGTCCAGCAATCCTGTTACTGCAAGCACTGATATTTCTAACACAGCTGAAGAAAAAAAAAAAAGCCTTTACACCCAATATTATGAAGATGAATATCCTTAAAGAGGCAATAAATCTCTAAGAAAGCCAACAGAAAACATACAATTGAAGAAAACGAATAAAAAAATTTAATACCTAAAAATAGAAATACTGGCAATAAAAAAAGTAATAAATAAAGCGTGAAGAAATTCTGGAAATGGAAAATCTAGGTAAGTAAACAGGAATTATAGGAAAGCATCACCAATAGAATACAAGAGATAGAAGAATGTTGAATGGTAGGTATTGCAAACATGGTAGAAGAAATTGACACATTAAACAAAGAAAATGGTAAATCCAAAAGATTCCTGAAACAAAACATGCAGAAAATCTGGGATACTATGAAAAGGCTAAACTGAAAAATAATAGAAATAAATGAAGCAGAAAAATCTCAGCTCAAAGGGCCAGAAATTTTTTTAACAATATCATAAGTGAAAGTTTTCTTAACCAAAATAAGGAGATGCCTATAAAGGTATAAGAAACATAAAGAATATTTAATAGATTGGACCAGCAAAGGAAGTCCTATCAGCATATCATAATCAAAACACTAAATGTACAGAAGGAAGAAAGAATATACATCACTGAAAGGGAAAAAGACCAAGTAACATATAAAATTAAGTTTATTAGAATTAATTTCAATTTCTCAGTGAAGACTCTAAAATCCAGAAGAGCCTGGACATGTTTACATCAAAGTCTAAGAGACCACAGATACCAGCAGAGACTACCTAGCAAAAATTTTAGTCATCATAGAAGAAAGCAGCATATTCCAGGGTAAGGTCAAATTTAAACATCTATCACAAATCCAATACTACAAAAATTACTAGAAAGAAAATTCCAACCCAAGGAGGTTAACTACACCCATGAAAACATATGAAGTAATCTCACATCAGCAACACAAAACAAGAGAAACACACAAGGGCATGTGCACATGCACACACACACACACACACACACACACACACACCAAGAACAACAACATTCTTCTGCTACACTCAAGAAATGCACCTCAGCATCAAAGATAGATATTATCTCAGAGTAAAGAGTTTGAAAAAGATTTTCCAATTACATAAACCTGAGATGCAAGCTAGTGGATCCACTAATATCTAACAAAAAAGACTTCAAACTAAAATTAACCAAAAGAGTCTGGGAAGCACACTTCACACTCATCAAAAATAACTCACCAAGATGACACAGTTCTTAACATCTATACCCCAATCGCAAGGGCACAAGTTATTGTAAATAATGTAAAATGCAAATGTAAGATAAAAATATTTAAACTTAAAGCACATATCAACCCTCACACATTGATAGTAGAAAACGTTAATACCAAACTATCAGCAACAGACAGATCATCCAGGCAAAAACTAAACTGATACTGGAGCTAGTATACATTATGAACCACCTTGACTTAAGAGGTATCTATAAGCGAACGAGTGGTGGCGCAGCAGCTTAGGTGGCTGCCTGCAGAGGGCTAGCCTGCGTCCTCTGTTCTCTCTCTCTCTCCCGGTTCGAATCCCACTTTCCCCGTGTGACTCTGCCCGAGTCTCATGGGAAAAAAAAAATATCTATAGATCATTTCACTCAAACATAAAAGAATATGCCTTCTTCTCAGCACCTCACAGAACACAGACCATTCTTCAGAATTCACCACACGCACAGTCACAGAGGAAGTCTCAATTAGATACAAGAAAATTGACATAGCTCCTGCATCCCATCAGACCACCATGAACTAAAGCTGTATTTCAACAGCAGAAATAACAGAAAACTTGCGGACACATAAAAACTGAACAACTCTCCATTGAATGAAAAACCGATCAGAAGAGAAATAAAGGAATTATTAAAGACATCCTAGAACTCAGTAAAACTAAATGTATAAAATACCCAAATTTATGTGAGATAATGAAAGCAGTATTAAGAGGAACATTTATAGCACTAAGTGAGAAATCTCAAACTAGCAACATAACAGCATACCTGAAAGCTCTAGAAGGAAAAGAAGCAAAAAGACCCAAGAAGAGTATATGGCAGGAAATAATCAAGCTGAGGGCTGATATTAATAAAATAGAAACAAAGAAAATAATAAAAAGAGTCAATGAAAGAAAGATCTGGTTCTTTGAGAAAAATCAACAAGATAGACAAACCTGTAGCCACACTAACTAAAAGGCAGAGAGAAAATATTCAAATTAACAAAATAAGAAATAAAAAGTGGAATATAACAACAGACACTGAGGAAATCCAAAGAATTATTGGTAAAACCTGTACTAAACAAAATTGAAAAAAAAATCTCTTTGATAGATACCACTTATCAAAGTTAAACCAAGATCAGATAAAAATGTATATAGATTTGTAAGCCCAGTCATTAAAATTTTCCCAGCAACCACAACAAAAGCCTAAGACCCAATAACTTTAGCACAGAACTATGACAGACTTCTACTTTTTATGTCACAGTAACAGAGCTTTCCAGACCCCATGTGTTAGGAGCCGCGGTGAGCGTGACAACATTTGCCATTACAAGATGGCGCGGGCATCCTGTGCTCCCACAAGTAAACAACTAACTGCGCAGGTGCAAAAGGCAAAGTCACTGCCCATCCCGGGGAGTAATATGGGATAATGAGTGAACAGCCAATCAGAAGTGAACACACCACTCTAGGGTACATATAGCAGTGCCTTTCCTGGGCTTGGTGTCTTTCCGATTCTGCTGATACAAGAATAAAGCCTCGCTGTAGTAACCACCCGAACACTGCCTCATGTGTCTCTTTCACGGGCAAAGGGGACTCGAGGGGGCCCGGAATACCCATGTGCCCAATTTAGTTACTCACAATGAAATTGTAGTAACTTAATACTACTTATAATAATCTGTAAGCATTTTCCAACTACCTACAGAAAGGGCAAAGGTGAAGAAAAATTAGCACACCAAAGGATAAAATTTTGAACAAAAGTACTTAGTTGAAATCACTAAAGGAATACAAGAAGACTCATTGTGTTATTTTAAGAAGAAAACAGCTGGGAGTAAACTCCATAGTAATGCTTAAAAGTTATACAGAGCGAAAGGCATGCATGTACAAACATACACACAGTGCACTTACTCTGAATTAGGCACTTTCCTGAGCATTTTACATAACTGGCTTATTTTATCTTAATAATGTTATTTGCTAGACAGCATTGTTATCTACTTTTTTCAGATAAGGAAATGGAAGAGAAGCATGCATAGCTGCTCTCCCAAGGTCATTTGACTGGTAAGTAATGGAAGCAGAGTTTGTCTACCAGTATTATAGTAGTACTTAGAACAGCTTTTGCTAAAGCACATGGGATCTTCACTTGGAGCTACAAAACAACTAAAAGTAGGATGAAAGTTTGGCATCTTTTCCTTCATTTTACATCCATCATCTTTATGATGGGTGTCATGATTGGTATCCTACATAGACATTGTTGTCATCCAAGGAGATTCCACTTACAAACCAGTAAAACTTAAACCATCTCTTTTCCCTTCAAGCTAAACCTTGAAGGAAAAGGGGCATTGGCCTAAACCTGTAGGCACTTTGTGTTCTAGAAACAGCAAGCCCAAACAGGACAGACAATACCACAAATGGAAAAGTATATATATATCTGTGTTGATAAAGGTGCACCTTAGAGGAGTCATCATCCCTTGGGGATCAGATAGATCACCTCAGTGGGTAAGGACTTGTACGGTCCATCTCACAGACCAGAACTGGAGCAATAGTCATCCAGCTCACAGCTTGACCATAAAGTGTAGCCAAACAAGCCTCCCATGCTGTCTCCCAGGATGTCTTTCCATTTCCATCCAAAGCCTATCTCAATACCAAAAGAATGAAAGACCCATCCAAAAGATGCTGAACCCTTCTGTCTGTTGTTCTTCACACTGTGCTGCAATGAATCTTCTTTCTCTGCTTCTCACCATTGTCTCTTCTGTTAGTACAGTGAACCAGTGGGAAAGACCAGTCTGCTTTGGATTACCAGAGTTAGGACTTTACCCAAAGGTTTGGTTTCATAGAAATCTCTTTACCTGAACTGGGAGAATGAACTGCGTTTACTGGATTCCCTTATTATTCTTCCGAGGTAGACACATGAAATAAAAAGTCTCCTTTCTCTCTCCTTCACTAATCCTTGTTGCTTTGCCAGACATATAGGAGACAGGTAGCCAAGTCTTTCTTGGTTGGGGAAGGAGGGGGTTAAAATTCTCACAACAAAAGATGATACACTCATTAAATGTTCCCTTAAGGGAAAAATTTCGATATTAGCTGAGCACCTGATATGTCCATTCCACCAAGCAAGACATTTTATGACTCAGGGTGACACTGTTACTTTGTGAAGTTCAGCCATTATAAGACTGCAATGCCCATCAATGGCAGAATCCAAAGATTTTAATTAGAAATGGCTGCCAAAAAGAAGACAGCTTCCTGACTTAGACCCAATGTATAATGACAGGCTAGAGGACAGAGGGAACAAGAAAGCATGTATTATGAGTTATCTAGCCAAAGGTAGTAATATTCTCCAATGCAAACAAGAAAGGTTTTATATCTGACAACCGACCAGGTTTGAAGCAGAACTGGTATGAAAATGTAAAACATTAGTTTTCTGCTTTAAAACCACATAACTAATGAAAGAAGCGGCCTAGGGCACTGCAGATCTCAAGAGTTATTGCTTGTGGAATGGAAGGCATAAAGGTGTTAATTAACTCTAGACTTACATTCAGCCTAGAAACTCAATAACTATGAAGTTATTGAAAAGTCCTCACATCCTGCACCACAGAGCATGCTCACAGGAATCTGAGGATAAAGGGACTTGAGGAATTTGGACATCTGTTACACAGCTTGATGTGGGCTTTGAGGAAATCTTGTGCCTACATGCAAAGCAAGAAAGTTAATGACTCTTAAAAATAGAATCTCATCAGTGGCAGATGGACAACTGTTAGGTAATCACTGACCTAACAGAAGATGTGTTCTACACTGCCTGTGTTGTGTGTTTATGTGACACACCAGTATCCTAATCTACCATGCCAGGACTCAGGCTAAAGCCACACAATTTAAGTGGTTGGCGAGCAACAACTATCCAAAGCCATAATAATAAAAAAAAAAAAATCAGTTCTTTGTTTGATGGCACACATGACTAAAAAGGATTAGGTTTGTAGAGATGTACTTTAAATGATTTTTTTTCATTTCTTTTCAGGTTTATTCTTTAGTCTTAAGACCTCAAATAAATAAGAGACTGTAAAAGCCATTAACATGTCATATTACACTCATGCCTTTATATTTAACATATTTTCTTTATTGGTTTATACCATATACTACCCTTGCTTATCACTTATAGTTAATTACGTACCTTGTGAGATCTAGTCATAAAAGACATGGAAAACACTGTAAAGCAAGGTAGATTTCACCCTAGCATGTATTAGCAAACAATTCTCATTTTACTGTCTTTGTTGCTTCCTGGAAGTTTGTATTTTTGTCTACTGTATGACATGAAATCAAATACTATTTTTTTACAAAGTATAGCCCTAGTACGCACAGAAATTAAAAGGCCAAATGTTAAAGGAGCTGTGCACAATCCAAAACTCCTTGTGATAAACATTGACATGACTTTGAATTTGAAAATCTGACCCCCTTTGAAATGTTTCTCTATGTAAGAGTAGTGACCTCAGTATCACAGAGCTAATCTGGAAACAGTAGCATCCCTGCACCACTGTTTTACACAATGCCTTTTCAGGTAATGGTAATATTCATGCCATGAGTTTTTTAAAGTAAAGCTAAAACAAACTTTTGCCAAAATGTTTGAAGGGGATAATGGTGGCTGGAGAGGCAGCCCAGTAGGTAAGAGTACTATCTGCTCTTCCAGAAGACCCAGTTTTGACTTTCAACATCTGCATGGCAGCTCACAACCATCTGTAACTGTAGTTCAAAGGAATCCAATGTCTTCTAGCCTCCTTGGGCACTAGGCATGAGTATGCTATGCAAATATGTGTGAAGGCAAAACACCCATACACAAAAAAACCTAGATTAAATTAAAAGTTGCTTCAAAAAAAAAAAAAAAAAGACATTTGAGGATCTGAATCTCAAGAGAGCAGGAATAGAAAATTTTGGCTTCAAGGCCACAAAAGATGAAAGGAACAGAGAGAGATGAAGAGCAATGCCTGAGCAACATGCTTTGTGGGCAAGCAGATTCTATCTTTAAACTGCTTACCTGAGGCAAATAAAAAAAGAGGGGAGCTGTATCCATAGCTTCGGGATCTTCCAGATTCTGCTGGTGGCATTTCCCTGAGGGACAGTAGCTTCTCTGTACTTCCTGTGCCAATCAGATTTTCAAAGCACCCCACGTCTACAGAGCTAGGGAAGCTTCAAATGCAACACAGGCATCTTAAGAACAGAGTGCTTCAAAGCATTCTAGGGACTAGAGCACTTCTGTTTGACTCACCTCAATCCATAGCAAGGATGGTTGCTGTAACAATGATAAAACCACATATGTCATCACCAAGGTCTTTCTGGTGATGCAGTCTGGGATCTGGACCATAGAGACTCAAGGTGCTTAGGTAGGGTTTCTATTGTTCTGCCAAAACATCAGGTCTAGTAAGAAATTTGTATTCCACCTTCCACCCACAAATTAGCCAAAATGCTGGCTACAATCATGACAAAAAGCAACTCAGGGTAGAAATGGCTTATTTCTTCTTACATCATCCAGAGAAGTCAGAGCAGCAACTCAAGACACAAATCTGGAGGCAGGAAGTGATTGATGTACAGGCCATGGAGGAGTGTTGCTTACTGTCTGGTTCCCAATGTCTTTCTCTGCCTGTTTTTTATAATACCCAGGATCATTATTTCAGGCATGGGATTGCCCACAGTGATCTGGACCAACCCATAGCAATCATTAATTTAAAAAAAAAATTATGCATTCTTCTCTACAGACAAAGCTTATGGAGGTATTTTCTCAATTAAGATGCCCTCTTCCCAGATATTTCTAGGTTTGTATCAAGTTGACAAAAACAAACAAACAAACAAACAAACAAACAAACAAAAAAAACCCAGCACATTAGTCATCATTGCATTCAATGACTTAGTGCCCCGTTGGCAAGTTCACTGGTTAAGTGCAGTATGTTGACTTTTTGGGATCAGTACTTCACTTTGGGGTAAAATGGCAGATTAGAGACCTCATCACTAAAGGAAAGAAAATAGTAAAGATAAAACACAGTAAGCTCTTACCATTCGAGGGACAGGAGGCTCTGCAGGAAAGCAAGAGTGACGAGAAAGCTGCAAGCCTCTCTCCATCAGCGCATTGAGGATCTGAATGACCAGCAAAAACTAAGGCAGAAGGGCAGGAGTCTGTAGGAACTACCAGAAAAAAACTTACCAGTTCCTTGCACGCACACACACACACATACACACACAAACACACACACACACACACTGGCACCAAACACATCAGGAGGCTGCAGAGACCAATGGCTCCCACTTGCCCTTTCACCACACAATACCAAGTGAAGCCTGCTAGAGTCCAAGTCTCTGAGAACTTTCCCTGTGCCAGAAATTCTCTCCATAAGTACTCTGTTCATTTTGTATTTTTGCTACTTAATCTCTACTGTTGTATATATGTCTCGTGGAGGTTGGTTTTGTGTGTAAGCCTTAGAGTTGTCATGTATGTTTCCTCACCTACTGTACCACAAGGTATCCTCTCCTACTTTTCCTCAGTCTCCTATTCATCCCCTATTGTTCCCATGTCCTTTCCTCTTTCCCTAATCCATATTCTTTCTTCCTTCTAATTTGTTGTTGTTGTTTGTTGTTGTTGTTTATTATAAGCTCTACCTGTCCTGGATTTCACTACATAGAGCAGGCTGGCCTCAAATGCACCAAGACCTGCCTGGCTTGCCTCCCAAGTGCTGCGATTAAAGATATGCACCACTGTGTCTGGCTTTCTTCTTTTACTTCTTAAATCTAACATTCTATACCTTTAACAATCTCTAATCTACAGGCCCTGACTGTATTGCAAACTTCCTGTTCCAATAGATGTACCCACCTTAATCTTTTTTCTTTCTCCAAGTTTATCTATACTTATCACACTATTTTTTCCTCCCAATCCTAATATTATCCTAATTTAATCCTGACTAAAATCCAAATACATTCTGCACTATCCATATCTGTTTGTCATCCCGTAGTTAGTGGAGGCAAAGGGGTACCTGTTGGTTGTCAATTGCCTAGTACAGCCTTCACACAGTGCTAATTCAGTATCTGAGGTTGTTCTCTCTGTTGATAGCATAGTTGAGGAATAATGTAGTGTAAGTGTACTCTCTGGAGTTCCTTGTCCAAGGAACTATTTTCTATGAATTTCAATTCTACCACTATAAATTCCCACTTGAATGTTCTAATATTTCTAATGAAAGACTATAGGTGATATGAGAGAAGGACCAAAGTATATTGTATATATGTAACAAATGTTCAAAGAACAAACAAAAATGTTTAAAGAGAATAAAATACTTTAATTATATTTGGAAGTGCTAGGGTCTAAACCTAGATAACTACACATAGCAGGCATATACATACATACATACATACATACATACATACATACATACATGCATGCATGCATACATACATATATACATACATGCATGCATACATACATGCATACATACATGCATACATACATATATACATACATGCATGCATACATACATGCATACATACATATAAACATACACACATATATACATACATACATATATACATACATGCATGCATACATACATGCATACATACATATAAACATACACATATATATACATACGTACATATATACATACATGCATGCATACATACATATAAACATACACATATATATACATACATACATACATGCATACATACATATATACATACATACATATATACATACATATATACATACATGCATACATACATATAAACATACACATATATATACATACATACATGCATACATGCATACATACATACATACATATATACATACATACATACTGTACCACTGAACCATTATCCCCTCTTTTTATTTACATTTTTAGACATAGTTTAGCTAGAATAACAGATTGGATAACAAGCACAAGACACTTGGAAATTAATCTGAAGAAGTGCTTTGAGTTGGAGAATGGGACCCTCAGGACTAAAAAGGAAGACTTAAACTGTATACTATAGAAAATTAGCCAATGGCAAGGCATCAGATTAAATCATCTTAAGAAATAATTTTTAAATATTATGAAACAAACTATTTCCTAATGCTTATAACATAATAATAAACTACAAAAGTAAACTGAAAGAGGTTTACATCAACATTCAACGTTGTATTTGTCAGGAGTTGGTAGGTGTCATAAAGCAAGACACAATCTGAGAGCAAGACATACCTATAATCCTAGCACTCAGGAGCCTAGGACAGGAAGAGTGCCAAAAGTTAAAGCCAAGCCTGGGTGACATAGTGAGACTCTTTTGGAGGAGAAAGAGGGAGTGAGCTAGGAAGGGAGGATAAAGAAAGGAAGGAAACAAGGGAGGGAGGGAGAGATGAAGGAAGGAAGGAAGGAAGGAAGGAAGGAAGGAAGGGAGGGAGGGAGGGAGGGAGGGAGGGAGGGAGGGAGGGAGGGTGAGTCCCAAAATTCTCTTAAAAGTAAATCAAGACTAAGCGTTCTCTACAGTTACAAAGATCTGCATGTTCAAGCTCTGTTCTTCTTACCTATTATTTCTGCTACTTTTTTTGAGTCCCGACTTTTTGGTGACCTCCTTCTTGTAACTATACTATGTAATCGCTGGCATTTCTGCCTGTCCCTGCACAGGCACGACAGTAAACACAAATATGGTCAGCAATCATCAGGCATGTCACTGTACAAAATCAGGCAAAGGGACCCAAGGAACCACTGCCAGCCTGTCCTGTCTGCTCAGTCAGTGCACACTGAGGTGTGCTGGGGATGTTGGGACCTGTAGGCAGCACACTACCCTGACAGCACGGCTACAGTCATTTGTCTGACTCCATACAGTCCATCTTGTGCTCAATGTGAACCTTGGTGCTGATGTTACTCACCTGAGTCAACAGGGTTGCAGCCAAGATCAGGGATGGCAATCTCACATATCACTGATAGCAATCTCACATATCACTGAGGGCACAAATACTTTATAGAGATGGGCACGTGGTTGAAAATCTCTTTTTACAACCAGGAGGTCATACTTTCAATTTATTTCACAACCAATAATATTTTTCAGTAATATTTCAACACCACTTCAGATTATATATATATAATTATATATATTATAATATATATATAATTATATTATATAATTATAATATATAATATATAATATTATTATATTATATATTATAATATATAATATATATATATAATTATATATATATATAATCTGAAGTGGTGTATATATATATATCTGTATATATATATATATATAATCTGTATATATATATTTCTCCAGGAAATGTCATTTACCCAGTCATTTTGAATTGTAAGTCAAAACCTATGCAGCATTGATAATTTAATATGGATAGAAGGAAAACATCTGAGAATCCTATGGGTTATTAAACACCAAATTGTTCTTTGGATGAAAATTAAAGGAAATCCTTGTGCCAAGTTCCTTGGCTTGCTGTGGAGCCAGGAGTATAGAGTGCTGCTATGGTGCTTCAGGCCTGAGAGTCTGTGATAGGGTCATAAAATCAATACGCTGAGTTGAGAAAAATTGCATCTCAGCAGTCTGTGAAGACGACGAAACCCAAAACATTCTAGATAAGCATTTATTGTCCACCTAAGATGTAATGTTGCCAAGCTAAGAGATTTTATTGATTGCAAAGATGACAACATTGCAACAAAGTTGGGGAAAGTTTAAACGCAGAGAGCACTTAATGCAGCGTTTAATGTGCAAAGATGGAAAAGGCTTTCCCATAGAAGAGATGACATCAAATCCCAAACATAACTCTAATGTTGTCCTGGCCTAACAAGAAAAATACAGTTTGGAAAAGACTTGAAGATAATGCTAAATTCATACTATTACAGGAAAATATTATATAAACAAGGTAGCAAGATGCCACATTGGAACCTTCCACACTGTTTTCTAAATGACACATGGCATTCTAAAACATTTTTTATATTCATAACTAAAGTACTGAAGCAGTTTTCCAGTTATATGTGACATTGCTGGGAACCTGCTTTGACTCCTTATCAGCGTTGCTATCCTGTGGCCAATGAGTCAACCCTTGCTTTTATTCTACAACAGAGTCTGAGCTGCCTTTGAGATATGATTTGGGTGTTTGATCCTGAATTTTTCCCTTTGATCTCAGAATTTCAAGAAGTAAAACTTTATCTGTGACATATACTCAAACCCCACAGCTCCAAGTTCTCTATGTAAATTTCAATAATGGATTATATTCCTTGTCTTCTTGCTGCTGTTATGAGATGCCCAAGGCTGGATACTTTATAAAGAAACCATTTTTTAACCACATGTCTAGAGATGTGATGCCGGGGGCCTGACATCATGATAACATTTCTAGATGAGTCCTGAGACATCACAAAATCACATGGCAGGAAGCGGGCCTCCCACATTGGTGTCTGTCAGAGTAATTTCTCACCCTTTTGAATAAATCTTTCAAGATGTAATCATAAGGCTCTATGTAATGATATTACTTAAACAAAGGTCCCAGCAGTAAATACTATAGTGGAATTGATATTTCAAAATGAGGTTAACATTTCAATAACTTACACCTTGGGAGAGCTCTCTCTCTCTCTCTCTCTCTCTCTCTCTCTCTCTCTCTCTCTCTCTCTCCTCCCTCCTCCCTCCCTCTCTCTGTCTCTCTCTCTATCTGTTTCTCTCTCTCTCTCACTCTCTCTCTCTCTCTCTCTCTCTCTCTCTCTCACACACACACACACACACACACACACACACACACACACGAGTTGGGGACTCCTGTTAATGTGATGTCTCTGCCCACTTGGAAAACATTAGAATAATAGCAACTCAATTCTAAGGGAATGCTCAGTTCACCTCTCTGAGAAAAAAAGGGTAGAAGAGGATTGAAAGGGCAGCTCCCCTCATTGTTTAGCCATTGTGAAATCAGAAGTCAAGATGATGCCTAGCCTTAAGAGTAATGGTTCTAATTTCCATACCCAGATGTTGCAGGTTAGCGCTGCTAAACCAATAATTGTGGGGTGTGTGTGTGTGTGTGTGTGTGCGTGCGTGCATGTGTCCATTTACTCAATAAATGGAAAGAAAAGTAGCCCTGTGAGGCCTAGTGGCCACCTATCAAGTGTTCCCCAGCTCCCTATGAAATATTTCTGTCATTACACCATATTTTCTCCTCATGCTATAAATTACAAGGGAACAGGATGCATGGCATATGTTCTGATCTGTTGAGTAATTTCTTACAAAGAACAGGTCCCATTCTTTCTCAAAATTGTGAAGTAATTCTTACAATTCTCAAAAAGAAAACAATGCTTACAGTCAAAACTGCACCGCACTTTCTTTTCTTTTTTCTTTTTTAACCTTTCCATTTGTTTACATCTTAAATGATATCCCGCTTCCTGGTTACCCCCTCCATCAACCTCTCACCCCGCATCTGCTCTGCCCCCTCCCCTTTGCCTGTGTGAGAGTGCTCCCCCACCCACCCACACTCTCCTACCACTTTCTAATACACTATCTTATAAGAAGATTCCACAAATAACAGGGAGAAGTTATATTCTCTGATGCCACTTCTCTAGAAACATTGACCTGGACACTTCATCATTCTCACCCTGATTTAATATAACTTCGCTTTCTCTGTCTGTAGAACATCCCACTTTCTCATTTTCCAAGGGTCCCTATGCTGTGAAAGATGAATCGTATATCTTAATCTCTCTGTTTCTGGTCATTGTTAACAGCCGCTCCCTCTGCAGAATCATTTTAGCTCCTATTTCCAGGTTTGACCCCAATCTCTCAGTTAGTTCAAATTCCTTCCCCACCCCTAAAAATGAATATTTCCAAATTAGCATTCTAGTAATAACAGGTAGTGTATTCCTGGCCTGGGGCATGTGTCTATGGACTTTCATCTACAGTATTCAGTACAAATAACTATTAGGAAAAAAAATCATCCAGAAGAGAAAGAACAAGTCACAGTTTAGAAAAGGACAGAATCTAAATAAACTCTATTGCTTTTCTAACACTATACTTTCGTGTTCTTCTAATGCCTATAGAGCAAAATACAGACATAGCTGTAGCTGAATCCGCTGCAGACTGCAAGCTGGGTATTTCCAGTATTTAGATTCCAGTGGGAGGAAAGGTCTTGTTACATGTTCATTTGCTTGCAAGCACAGTTCATTTCCTTAAAACTGTTGAACTCATGAGACTTTGTATCTCAAAGCCTGCAAGGAACCATAAGCTAGCTAATAGAGTATTCCATAACACTGTAACTACAGGGGCCTCAAGTCACTAAACCTGCCCTTCTATATTTGCTAACTGCACATCATAGATTGAGATCGATAAGTATCTCCTGCCAGTGCTTTTTCTCTGATTCAACTGAATTTGACACAGCCACCGGTCACACGGTGAATGGAAATGATTAGTAATGTCAAGGCCTTAGCCTTACTTTAACAGTTGGTTGGCTTAACTTGGTCAAGATTGAGATAAAGAGCCAAATATAAACATTTTATGTTTCTACTTAGGAATACTAAGGATGACATTATGCTTGTGATGATGAAAAACACTGTCTCAAAAGAAATACCATAGAAGAAGATACCCAGCATTGATTCCTGCCCCCCCCCATGCACACATACAGGTAGGAACATACCACACGCGCACGCACACACACACACACACACACACACACACACACTAAGTCAATTTAGTGTTGGTCAGATATACATGTGTTTAGGGATGATGGAATTAAATAACATATCATTGTCCTTATCCCTGGAGAAAATTGGATCTCCCTTTGCTAGTATCCATTAACTGTCTTTGGCTTTGTGAGATTTCCCCCATCTACATTGGCAAGATTTTATAATACAGACATTATATCGAAGCAGGAATCCCAGTCCTCTGGCTCCTAAAACCTTTCCAGCCCTTTTTACACAGCTTTTAATGATCTTTAGGTGTTGGGGTTATGTTAAACAAGTGTCAGTTGGCAATGGATCCCCTATGGTCATATATTTTCTAGATTTTGACCAACTGTGAGCTCTGTAATTGTCTCTATCTATTGAAAAAAGGAAGCTTTTTTTTTTTTTTTTTTTTTTTTTTGATGAAAGGTGAGAGCTACTCTTCTGTGGATGTAAGTGTGTGATTTAGAATACAGGTCAGGAAATATACTTCAGTCAGTTCTCCTCACAGGTCCATGACTTTTCCAGTTGGCTAGGTTTCCAGAACCAGGCGTGAATTTCTTCCTATTAAGTGAGTCGTAAGTACAATTAGACAGCTATTGGTTACCTCTAAGATGAAAGTGTCACTGTTGAACCACTTGGGCTATCTTGGGTTTTCCTGATCACCTACTGGGAGTGTCTGTGAAGCCTGAATGTACCTACCTGGTGATGCTTTACTACTTTAATCTGCTACAGAGTTTATTTAGCATTACATTCACTTAGCATTAATTACATACAGGGAGAGTGAGCCAAGAAGGATATCCAGGTTTACATTCTTAAACCACAGCATCTTTAGCCTTGTGGAATAGCAGTGCTTGACCGCAGCTATTAAGCTTCACTTCCTCTTATTTTGAGTGGGGTAATAGCTAATAATTAACTTTCCCCATTGATTATTCCATATGTTCACATTAAGCACTACCCGCATAGCTCCGGGAGTCTTTAACTTCAGTTCCTAAATAGTTTTTCTTTGCCTCATCAGTCTCTTCGGCCATTTTCAGTATTTAAATATTTATTCCAACTATGGAGTGTTTCCATGACAGATAAGAACACAATACTCATGTTAGTACATAACATGTACCTTGCTAGCATGCCAAGAGCCCCCAAGTTTCCACAGTGATCTTTTCAATCAGGGTTGGACATTGTCTAATAAAGTCTGTTGGCTTTATTACATGTCTTTCTTGAGGCAAGCATTATCAAAGCTATAGCGATCTCATTAATTGGGCTTAAGGTCTCCAGCTCCACTGCTGTAATAGTATTAGGGCTCAAACAATACTTGTTATTAAGTAATACTAAGAACTGTGTATAATGGTAGAGTCTATTACATTAACTATTATACATTATGTATTACATGCTGTACAATATATGTTATCTTATATGTTATTATATGTATAAAAATACATACTGAAGCCAAAGTAAGATGTCCAAAATTTTTTTAGTGATGTAGTCAAGGCAGAGAGTCCATGCCCCTGTAAATAATCTCTCACACGTCCTCATGTAGCAACTGTAGTTCAGCTCATTGATCACAAAGAAGAGAAGGACAAGGAGAAGGAGGAGAAGGAGCAGGGGAGGAGGAGAGAGAGTATGAGAGGGAAGAAGAAGAATATATTTGGAAGTCTAAGAAGAAATGATTCAGACGAGGAAGTAGACCAGCAAGAATGAAACTGGGAAACGAGAAAGTAATGAGGGTTGAATATTATCAAATACTTTTAGTATATGTATAAAATTGTCACAGTGAAACCCCTGAGCATACATAATTAATATTTTGAAAAATTATAACTAAAAAAAGACTTTCTTCAAAAAATTATTTCATGTGTCATATGCTGTTATTAGGAAAAATTTTGACATACATTGTAAATAGTACGCTTTTTATAATTTTAGATCTTAAACTTTGGGGAAATATTTTTCACTATGAAAAATATTTTTCATATTTTTATAATTATTTTTAAAAGTGAAATTAAAATAACCTTATAAAAATACGTCAAAATACCCAGAGTCGTGAGTTGTTCTTGCAGTTAGACAGTGGTCACGCGACTTTGGGATCCTTTGAAAATACAGCCATTCTTTGCCTGACCCCTAGTGTTCACAGCAAGTAAGTGTAGGGCTGAAGGAAGGAATGAGAGATTCCCAATTCAGCTTCCACTTTAGTTTTCAAAGTCAGGAAGCACCCACTGATCTCATGGGCCACATTCCATTCTCCCCTCACTGTAATTTCCCCCATGTAAAGTGATGTTCACATGTGTTGAACGACAAGCCTTTCTTTTCAGATGCTTCCACAACCATTCCCTGGGCTGCATTTACCCTCATCGCCAAGAAAACCACGCACACCCACTATGACCACATGACGGAGTGAATAAAGACTGTTTGTTTGTTTTTTTCCTACTCTGGGGCTGTAAAAGCAGATTGATTTTGGTTTTTCAAGAGAGTTTCTTTTTATAGCCCTGGCTGTCCTAGAGCTAGCTCTTGTCGACCAGGCTGACCTCGAACCCAGAGATCCTCTGTCTCTGGAGAGCTGGGATTAAAGTCGCTCCCCACCATGTCCTGGCTTTGGTCAGCCAGACCATAACATAACAAAACACTCAATATGATACGCTTTAAACGAAGAAAGGTTTATTTCTGGCTTGCAGTTTTAGCAATTTAAGTCAGTTACCACCATTCTTTGGGAATGTATGATGAGGCAGCACACCATGGCAGGAGGGGAATGGCAAAACTACTGGCAACTGAGGAAAAACAGGAAGTGGTGAGGGTCCTAATAGTCCCCTCAGATCCCATCGCTGGTGTCACGCTTCCTTCCGTTAAGTTTTCTGCTAATACCATTCTTCATCATCAGGCCAACCCTCCATTACTTGAGCTTTTGAGAACACTCCTGACTCAAACGAAAGCAAAGTTACTCGAGCAAAGTGCAAGACTGGGGCAGACACAGAATTCCATGGCTTCCACCAAATCCTAGAGTTCACTTTTCCACTTCCCTTAAAGGGAACCGAAGCAGTCACTGAGTGGTTGCTGGCTTCCAGCACAGGTGCACGGCTTCCCTTTCCAAGTCACGGCTGCTCGTGATTTCTTAGTGCGCATCTCACCATTTTCTCTATGGATAATCCTTTGTCGTCGGAAGCCCTCTGAGGGTTTGAATGGAACAGCATACCAGGTGAAATTAGCAAATGTTGGGTTTCATTTACCTCCAGAGCTATAAATAAATAAATAAATAAATAAATAAATAAATAAATAAATAAGAAAAGACTCCATTGCTTTTGCCTGCTTGTTTATACAGGAATTCCTGTTGGTTTGCCCAGTGAGACAAGCAGCATCTATTCATTTGAGTCCTTTGCTTCTTCCCTCACCCGACTACCCACAATGGCATGACAACAAATTCCTCTTCCTGCTAAATGTTTATTTTTGTTAATTTTATCTAACAATCTCAGCTGATACAGGAATTTTACCCTTTCACTTCATCCCAAAATTTAATTCTTTGACTGTTATTACTCCAAACACTAGATACTAAACTCAGTCAGATCAATGTTTGCTTAGTTTTACATCTTCAAATAACCTAACTTGTATTTCTAAACTAGTAAGAGCGCCTGTGATTTCTCTAAGTCTACACCAGGGAATTGCCCTTCTGATAATCTAAGATACTTTAGGTCAGCCATAACCTTCCAGAGTGATTATTTATTTAATTAGGTATCTAAATATCTAATTAGTCTTAATCCGCTCACTGAAAATACTGGTCAAGCAAGGAGGTATTTGTTGTTAAGCTTTGTTCTCTTGTGCTTTTGTCTAATTGAATTTATTATTAAACTCTGTTTTGCATTATAGCTTCTTGGTATTCCTCTTAGAGTTGCATGCCAGATGAGACACTATTGTTGAAGATACTACACTCCTTGATTGCAAGATACACAGAAAACTAACTGGAATTTAGTGGGAAGCTTCATTCCTGTTGGCTAACTTTCTTTTTTTTAATTAATTGGATATTTTATTTACATTTCAGATGTTATCCCCTTTACACATTCCTCCCCCCACCCAGAAACCTCCTATCCCATCCCCTCTCCTCCTGCTTCTGTGAGGATGTACCCCTACCCACCCAACCACTCCCACCTCCCCACCCTCAAATTCCCCCAAACTGAGGCATCCAGCCTTCATAGGACCAAGGATCTCCTCTCCCACCTAGGCCCAACAAGGCCATCCTCCTCTACATACACAGCCGGAGCCATGCCCTCCCTATGTGCTCCCACACTGGTGGTTTAGACCCTGGGAGCTCTGGTTGGGTGGTATTGTTGCTCTCCCTATGGGGCCACAAATCCTTTTAGCTCCTTCAGTCTTCTCTCTAACTCCTCCATTGGGAACTCCAGGATCAGTTCAATGGTTAGTTGTGAGCATCCACCTCTGAATATGTCAGGCTCTGGCAGACCTCTAAGGAGACAGCTATATCAGGCTCCTGTCAGCATGTACTTGCTGGCATCCACATCAGCGTCTACCTTTGGTGACTGCACATGGGATGGATACCCAAGTGGAACAGTCTCGAGACTACTCCTCCTTCAGTTTCTGTCCCACACTTTGTCTCCATATTTGCTCTCATGGGTATTTTGTTACTTCTTCTAAGAAGGACCAAAGCACCCACACTTTGGTCTTCTTCATGAGATGCAAGTGGTCTGTGAGTTGTATCTTGGGTATTGTGAGTTTTGGGGCTAATATTCAATTATCAGTGAGTGCATACCATATGTGTTCTTTTGTGATTGGGTTACCTCACTCAGGATGATATTTTTACACAAACATAATTCCACCTCTAATAACAAAAATAACAGGAAGCAACAATTCCTTAATATCCTTAATATCTCTTTACATCAATGGACTCAATTTCCCAATAAAAAGACATAGACTAACAGACTGAAAACGTAAACAGGACCCAGAATTTTGCTGCATACAGGAAATGCACCTCAGCGACAAAGACAGCCTTTTACTACCTTAGAGTAAAAGGCTGGAAAACAATTTCCCAAACAAATGGTCTCAAGAAAGAAGCTGGAGTAGCCATTCTGAAATCTAATAAAATCTACTTTCAACCAAAAGCTATCAAAAAAGATAAGAAAGGACAATTCATACATGTCAAAGGAAAAAATCTACCAAGATAAACTCTCAATTCTGAACATCTATGCTCCAAATGCAAGGGCACTCACATTCATAAAAGAAACTTCATTAAAGTTCAAAGCACACTTTGCACCTCACACAATAATAGTGGGGGATTTCAACACCCCACTCTCAGCAGTGGACAAATCATGGAAACAGAAATAAATGGAGACATAGTGAAATTAGCAGAAGTTATGAACCAAATGGATTTAACAGACATCTATAGAACATTTCATCCTAAAACAAGAGAATATACCTTTTTCTCAGCACCTCATGGTGCCTTCTCCAAAATAGACCATATAATTGGTCACAAAACAGGCCTCAACAGATTAATAAAAGATTGAAATAATCCCTTGCATCCTATCAGATCACCACAGACTAGGCTGGTCTTCAATAATAACAAAAACAATGGAAAGCCCACATACACGTGGAAACTGAACAAAGCTCTACTCAATGATGACTTGATCAAGGAAGAAAGAAAAGAAAGAAAGAAAGAAAGAAAGAAAGAAAGAAAGAAAGAAAGAAAGAAAGAAAGAAATTAAAGACTTTTAGAATTTAATGAAAATGAAGGTTCGTCATACCAAAACTTATGGGACACAACAAAAGCAGTGCTAAGAGGAAAACTCATAACTCTAAGTGCCTACAAAAAAAAAAAGAAACTGGAGAGAGCATACACTAGCAGCTTGACAGCACACCTGAAAGCTCTAGAACAAAAAGAAGCAAATACACCCAAGGAGTAGACAGCAGGAAATAATCAGACTCAGGTTTGAAATCAACCAAGTAAAAACAAATAGAACTATACAAAATATCAACAAAACCAGGAGCTGGTTCTTTGAGAAAATAAACAAGATAGATAAACCCTTAGATAGACTAAGGAGAGGGCACAGAGACAGTATCCAAATTAATAAAAATCAAAAATGAAAAGGGAGATATAACAATGGAAATAAAGGAAATACAAAAAAAAATCATCAGATCCTACTACAAAAGCCTATCCTCAACCAAATTGGAAAATCTGGATGAAATAGACAATTTTCCAAACAGATACTAGGTGCTAAACTCAAATCAGGATCAGATAAACAATCTAAACAGCCCCATAACCCATAAAGAAATAGCAGCAGTCATTAAAAAATCAGAACTGCCTAGACAGAGTAATCAGCCCTTAATAATTCTGCAGCACTAAGGTCTGTCAGATGATCCTGGGCCAGAAGGCAGAAGAACAGATGCTCCAACGTTTTGAAGTAGAGCGAGTATCCAGGTGGTCAGAGGTCTCTATAAATTGGCTAAGTTTTAGAAACTATGATTTGTGCTTCCCACAATTATAGTTAACTCAGTCATTCTGGATTTCTGATGGGGTTGAAAACATATAGCTATTGACCTTAAGGGAAAAGATTTGAGTGGATGGTCGTCAGCTGACATTCATCCTAAAGCCAGGTTCAGAACTACATGTTTTAGTTAGAATAGATGACAGAGGAGCTGGTTAGTTAACAAAAGGATGGACTGGGTATTAGGACTATCCTGTACCTCACTGGTACAAATTGGCATAATTATGCTCTAATTGTATTTTGAGAGAAAAGTTTCATTTTAACAGGAAGGGTGATGTGTAGGAGGAGCTAAGGTGGGAGGAGTACTGAGAGGAAGAAAAGGAGTAAGAAGAGGAGAAGAAGAAGGAGAGGAGAAGCTAGGTGATGAAAGAGAGAAAGAGGGGGGAGACAGGGAGGCAGATATTCATGTATCTCCACCAGTCAAAGATAGTCGTTATATCTAGGTTGGTCAGTGGGTTACACCTCTGATTGAACAATTCTAAACTTATAAAGCCTATGATTAACATTATTTTAAAAAAATGTATAAATGCAAAAAGGGAAAGGGGTCATGGGATAGGGGTTTCCTAAGGGGGGTGGGGGGGAATGGGGATAGGGGATGCCATCTGAAGTGTAAATAAAATATCTAATAAAAAAATCAGAACTGAAAAGGGAGACATAACAACAGAAAGTGAGGAAATTAAGGTAATCATCAGATCCTACTACAAAAGCCTATACTCAACAAAACTGGAAAATCTGGATGAAATGGGCAATCTTCTAGACAGATAGCAGGTACCAAAGTTAAATCAGGAGCAGATAAACCATCTAAACAGTCCCGTAACCCCTGTTGGATAACTTTTGTTATGCCCAGGTCTCGGGGTCTCCAAGAGATCTCAAAGAATTGCCATATCCGATGTATGAAACAAAAGAGCCTTTAATTCAAACCCAGGTTTGGATAGCAAATTGCATGGAACAAAGTTGCAATGCTGCGTCTAGAGGTTTAGGGAATTCATACAAGCAGGTTCTGGGGCTTCAGGCTTACATGGTGGATAAGGAAAGCTATTATTTCACACGTTTGGGTGGCAGACAGGATCAGCAGCCAGGTTCTTGAGATTGGAGAGGGTGTTCTTTTGGCTTTTATGGTGTTATCGGGGTTAACTGTTTTTACAAACTGGTCACAGATGTCTAGGAACACTTAATTGGCTTGATTTCTCTCTAAGGATGTGTGGGTTTTTTTTCTTCTCCCAAGACCATAAGCCACCTACCTATATTGGGGACTGTCTAGCCATCCATCAGAGACAGACATGGACATGAGAGAGACATAGAGGCTGGAAAGTTGTTAAGGAGTGCTATTGGGATGAGGATTTTTGGGCCCACAGCACTGGCTCTGTCATTTTGGGAGAGTCAAGCTGTTTTGAGAGATAAAATAGTTTTAGTAAAACTCATCAGAAACCTTGTAGAAATACGTACTTTAAGTTTGCTAACTTATGTCTGATTGTATTTTTTTAGACCATTGGTTGTAGTAGATTCAAGTACCTCTGTCTTTGTGGCAATAACCGAAAGCTCCTCGTTCTTAGTCTGGGAGATTCCTGAGTCCAGCCCACTCTCCAAACCCATCATTCAGATCCCACATCAACTCAATTAGCTTCTGCAGGAGTGTTCTAGAAAAACTCTCACCATTTGCTGGCAGATTATCTCTGCTAATGGCATTTGTCAGATCACCTATCAATACAGATATTGATTCTGACTGGAGTTGTAGTTGTCTGATTTCAAGAGAGTAAGAGAATTTGGAACTAGTCATTTGTCAAAGTACAAGATGGTGAAAGAGCATCATAATGTAGATATGGGAGCTAATTAAAATATTTATCTATGGCTACCCAGAAGCAATAGGATAATGTGGTTAAGTGCTTGGGTCACTGCTGATGTGAAGAAAATCATAAATTAAAAGACCCTAGAGCATCCAAACCAAAAGAGAAAGAAGAATACCAGCCTTTATTATCCTGTAGCCCTGTGTTCTGAACACAGTAATGTGATTCTTAACCGAACAGGACTGTCCTAGAGTAATAGAGGCAAGCAACCTGATAAGGCCAAGTTTGTTTGTATGGAGGGTGGGGGAGAAGGAGACTAAAGCTTGGAAATAGAAACCTCTTTAGCCACCACCATGGAACACTGTTCCCTTGAAGGAAGAAAAAACTGGCTACTCTTCAGCAAGAATTGTACATTGTGTTTGGAGTCTTCCCTACACCTGTTTAAATAACTTACCTACTGCATAGCCCCTAGAAACTTCACTTAACAATTTAAAAAATTCTTAATATCTGCAAAATTTACAAATATCTTTGTTAAACAGACAAAGCTAGCTTTATTGAATGCTGAAATCCCTAGAGCACATTCTACAATTTTAAGTGTTGGGCCCTCTCTTATAGAGAGTTATCTGAACTAGTAAACATCACGTAACATTTATAATGCTTTCTCCGCCTCACAAATGCTCTTAAGCCACAAGCTGAGACATAGAAAGAAAATGTGCGCTACCTACCATTCTAAGTGAAAGTTCATAAAACGTGTGCCTTGTTTCCCAGAGGCTCCATGCTCTGCTTTTAGACATTATAGTACTTCTCTACTGATCTTGCTCAACGTTTAGGGCATTTTGAAAAGTTAAGAACAAATACTTTCCCCATGGATATGCAGTTTAGATGAGGCTGGGTGGGAATACCATCGGCTAAAGGACCCAAGGAAAGACTGTGGAAATCACTTGAAGTCTTACTGATTGTATAGAATCCTGACTGTGAAGACTCAAGCCAGGACCATGATGACAAAAGTCTGTTGTCTCTGCACCTGCTCAAGTCTTCATACTCACACAGAGATAAGTATGCGTGAAACATAATTTAAAAATAAAAATAAATATATTAAAATATCAACTCAGGTAGAACTATTTCCGATTTTTTGAGAAACTGCCAGATTGATTTCCAGAGTGGTTGTACAAGTTTGCAGCCCCACCAGCAATGGAGGGGTGTTTGTCTTTCTCCACATCCTCTCCAGCACGTACTGTCACTTGAGTTTTTGATCTTAGCCATTCTGACTGATGCAAGGTGGAATCTCAGGGTCATTCTGATTTATATTTCCCTGATGACTAAGGATGTTAGGCATTTCTTTAAGTGCTTCTAGACCATTTAAAATTCCTCTGTGGAGAATGCTCTGTTTAGCTCTGTACCCTGGCACATTTGTAGCAGACAAGTAGCTCAGTCTTCCTGGCTGCCCTCAGTAGGAAAGGATGCACCCAATCTGGCAGAAACTTGATGTGTCTTGGAGGGGATAGAATTCAGTGAAAGAGAGAGAACAGCATCTGGAATTTAAGCAAATAAATACGTAAGTTTTAAAATAAAATATCAAGTCAAATGAAAATAAATATTAGAATATCATAAACAATACATTATCATGTACTTGGAAAGAATAATGTCAGCTCAAGCCAATCACATCTGGGCCTAAGGTGTGTTACATAGCTTTGCCTGTCTACTGCTCAACAGAGGAAGGGAGATGATGCACGTGTGATTCAGTAATAGCTCTCTGTGTTGCAGATTAAGGGAGAGGTCAATTTTTCTCCACTTTTCCATGGGCTAAATATCAACAGACTGAAATCAAATATTATTTAACATAAAACTTAACTGTTGAATTAGTGCAAAATCCCCAGAATAGAAAGAAATTAATTGTCTTATTCTTATACAGAATACAGAAAGATAGAAACATGCATTGATACATGTATAGGTAGACAGAAGCAGAAAAAAACTGAGTCATATCACGTCTATTCTCAGACTAGAATTTGGAAGAAGAATGACTTTCTGAGGCTGAGGATCCATAATCATTTGTTCAAAGATTTTACCACTCATTCAATGCATTTGCTTCCAACGCTTGGAGATTATGGCAGAGGAAAGTTTATTATTAGTCTCTGAGTAATCAATCAATATTATCTACTTGAACATAAAAGTGTTTTATTACTAGTAATGAAATTACAAATGACTCTGTAATATAATGACTACAGAGGAAGTTTGTGTATTTATTATGTGATTTTTTTGTGCAGAACAATGGCAACCAACATGTCATCATGTTCTGATATATGGTTAAAACTTCACTAAACATATTTGCATATTTGCAATTTGCTAGTTTGACAGTTAAATTTTAAATTATTTTAAAATTATTCTTTGAGGAAAATCCTAACTTTATTCATTATTTCACCTAAAAGCAATGATAACTTATGTGCAATTTACCCAAAAAAACAATTCTAATGGAAGAACTTAGGACCTCACAGTAAAGGCGGGACTTGTAAGAAAATAGAAAGACACCTTCTAGGTCGACCAACAGCAAAGTGGTACTGTGCACACAGGACATTCATCACACTTAGCAGTTTTCAGCCTCTGGTCGACAAGTAGTGCCACTTAATGCCTGGTGAGTAATGGGTATATATATGCGGCAGTGATAAAGATAGATAGTCACCATGGTTTCCATGAAAAGTAAGGGAAACTGGTCATTCTTTCAATTTCCTCCCTCATCTCAAACCGAGCAAATATACTATCTGTGCTTTCTAAGCTAACTTCATTAAGATATAACTTATATTCAATAAAATGTACCTATTTTATTACTGGAATTCAAAGACCGTTAAAAACCATGGTCACACGGGCTGGTATCTTTGCCTTTTATTGCCGTGATAGATATTGTGACAAAAGATAGCTTGTTTATTTCATTTTACAACTTACATTAAGAGACGTCAGAGCAGAAGCTCAAGACAGGAATCTGGAGGCAGGAGCTGAAGCAGAGACCCCAGAGAAAAATGGCTTACCGCTCGCTCTTCATGACTTGTTCAACCTGCTCTTTTCTAAAACTCAGGACTATCTGCCCAGGAGTGGTACTACCCACAGTGAACTGGGACAGCCCACTTCAGTTGCTAATCAAGAAAATTTCCCAAAAACTTGCCTATAGGCCAATCTGATTAAATATTTTCTGTTGAGGTTCTCTCCCCTGAGATGACACTAGCCTGTGTTGATTTGACAAAAACAAGCCAAAACAAAAACAACAACAAAACCACCATCCAGTGAGATAGTTCAATGAGTCAATCTCTTTTTTAATTTTTTTATTAGATATTTTATGTATTTACATTTCAAATGTTGTCCCCTTTCCTGGTTTCTGCAAGCTTGACTGCAACTCAGAAATCATCCACAACCTCCCTAGAACAGTGCCACCTGCTTGGGTCCAAGCATTTTTATTGGATATTTTATTTATTTACATTTCAAATGTATCCCCTTTTCCTGTTTCTCCTCCCATCCCCTCCCCATGCTCCTATGAGGGTGCTCTCTCACCCTCCCACCCACTCACCCACTCCCTCCCGCCTCCACGCCCTGGTATTCCCCTACACTAGGTCACTGAGCTTTCACAGGACCAAGGGCCTCTTCTCCCATTGATGCCCGACAAGGCCATCCTCTGCTACATATGCGGCTGGAGCCATGGATCACTCCATGTGTACTCCTTGGTTGGTGGTTTAGAAGAAGCTCGACTCCCAGGTGCTCTAACATGCCCAGGATCATAGGTGAGGAAGCCACAATACCTACCCCAACACCCCAAAACACCCCAACACCCCAACACCCCAACACCCCAACACAGAGAGTAACTGGGACCAGTGGGATCCAGGGATGTAGGAACCCCTGCCCGGCCAGTGTCACGGGTTCCTTCCTGTCTGAGCAGGTGCCCTGAGAAGACCTTGGGCACTAGCTCTGCACCCAGTCCCATAACATCCAAGTATTTAAACACATGAATCTGTAAGTGGCATTTCATATTCGAATCATAACAAATTCCTTGAAGACATATTAAGTACAATGCCAGTGGAACTGTGAAAACCTCTGAGTTTTCTAAATCACTTAGGAATTCGTCTGATTTAAACTTCAAGTTTTAGAATTCCTATGGCATATAAAATTCAAAGTAGTTTTATATTAACTTTATGCAATGTAAAAGAGGATGTCCTAGATAAGGGAGTATGGGATCTCAGACCCTAATGGGTTATCGGTGAGAGAGGTTCAGAGGACAGGCACCCGCCCCTTTAGAAGTGAAGTATAATACTAGCAGTCTGCGGATAAACATGCCCCATTATCAAAGCAAATGGACTCAAACAGCACTCAGAGTAGATGGTTATTTGAATGGGAAAATAACCATTCAGCCTTATTTCAATCATTTACTTTTTCTTTTAGACGTCAGTTAACTCATATAATGCTATGTAATCTAACTCGATTGCCAAATATCCTTAAGAAAATATTATAGGAAAGAAAAATAATCTATTGTCTGATGGTTTAACTTAATTAGTGACATCATAAGTAGGAAAACGCCCTGGGTGAAACACTGATTTTTTTTTTCTCATATTTCTCCCCCGATGCTAACTTCATCATCCAATACCTTGTGTGGTAAAGGTAAAACTTTTCAAATATACACGTCAAACACTTGGGATGGTTCAGGGACTAGTGCTCTATTTGGTCACCTCACCAGTATTGATATTAGTACATGATTTAATAAGATGGGAAATATTACACATTTTAAGAATAATGTATTCCTTATCACTATAAAAAATCATTTATTTTGCTTTTATCTTAATGATCTATTTAAACATTAATTAAAATAAAACTTGTTACCATCTTTATCTCTGAGTCTTTTCCATGATGAAAGCAGACAGATTTCTTACACAACCCAGGCCCACCTTGCCAGAGACAGCACCATGTGCAAATACACTGGACCCTCCCAGGCCAATCATTAATCAAGAACATGTCCAGAGACAGGCCAACAGGCCAATCTGATGGAGCCAATTTCTCAATAGAGCCTTCCTCTTACCAGCTTAGGTCTCGAGTTTATGCCAAATTGATTTAAAAAAAAAAAAAATCAACCAGCACAACATCCTCAATAAGAAGACAACAAGTGCAGAATTTTGACTTATAAAGAAAAGAAATTCAGAGGTTGTAAAGCTAAATCTGAAAGGCCCATTGATTTCAATTGAAAACCATCCCGAGACGGCAAGTGAATGCAATGCTAAAGGCATTATTCCATCTTCCACACTTGTTTCCCATTTAGATGCTTGTAAAACATCACATCTAAATGTCAGAATGTCAGTCTCTGAAGGTGTGATGCCCATTCTTGACGAAGGCATCAGGGATAACTATACAACAGGTGAGCGACAAGCTATTTCTGTAGACATATTTCTGTGACAGTTAAACATTTCAGTTACCAGCTGAGCAGCTCAATGTTTGCGAGAGAGCAATTTCTTCCACTGTACACAAAATACCACATAGAAACAAGGGATGCTGCATGAGAACAGATACGGAGAAGGTCAGAAGTTCATAGCATCACATGCACTACTGCCTCCTATATTCAAATGAGTTCTTATAGAAGTGCTAAAAGCACACTGTCATCTACAGCAGTTACCACCAGCCTGATAGCATTAAGATGTTTAAATATTTCTTAACAAAAAAAAATCAGTCACAGTCTTTCTTGAAGTAATTTCCGCACTTCCAAATTTATTTCTATGTATCTATTGGCTAGTACAATGTGTTAATGCTGCCAGCTTATTTTATATAAAACAATGCACAAAACATGTTCCATGCTTCTAAATGCAAGTAATTAGGCACAAACAAGACTAACATTTATATAATATATAAGCATCTACCTGGGTATACAACAAAATCTTAAATGTTCTTTTAAAAACCTCTTTGGGAAAAAAAAAGAATGAGAAAGCAAAAGATAGGTTTTTAAATCATAAAATTAAAGATATCAATTTTACCTTATCATTATATGCATTAATGTAAATTAACTAACCTTACAAGCCAATAAGAATTAGGTTAAATAATAGATTTATTGTAATGCTTTAGCTGTATTTTCTTCATAAGAGTTGCATGCAAAGATCCCTAAATGTAAGAAGAATGAAAGAAAAAGAATGAAAAAGTATATTTCATCAAGATAGTACTCAAATGGATATAACATCAAAATAACAGTAAAATGAAAACTAGAGTAGCTCTGGCCGTATTAAACAAAAAACACACAAAAATGTTTCCTTCTTGTAGTGGTATCCATCATAAAAATATTAAATCTATGACAGATGAATAAAATAAAAATTAAACCCTTACACTGGGAAAAATGTGTTTAGAAATAATATCCAGAAGACACAAAAATGTTTACTACTCCACAGTAAACAAATATCAGTTTGGAAAAGACAAAAGCATTTTAATAGACATTTCTCCAAAAGGAAAAAATAAAAATAAAAAAAATATACAAACATCACACTCCAAATGATGCTTAGCAGTTGTTACTACGGATGTATAAATGAAAACTATCAAAAGTCATATAACGGGAATCATGAATATAAAAAAGACAGAAAATATTTTTATTTTTTCCAGAAAAAATGCTGCCTTGGGTATATGAACAAAAGCATTGAAAACAGATTCAAATAAAATTGTCCAAGTGCTAGCAGCTCAAAATAACTAAAAGAGGAAAACAACTAAGTACCTATCAACTGATGAATGGGATAAACAAACCGTGATACACTTATATGGTAAAACATTACTCACCAATAAAAGGGCATAAAATATAGATTCATGCTGCAACATGGATGCACCTTGAAAGGCTATGAAACAAACTAAACACAGAACTGTCCATTCTATTAATAGTTATTATCTCATGTTCTTGGGTAGTCTATATCTGATACAATGTATTTGGTTTGAGTCACTCCTGAGAAGAAATAAATTAATTACAGGTATATAAGACCATGCTCGGCATGCAAGAGACAGAAGGAGGAGGGTCTACACAAGTTCAAGACCAACTTGGTCTACACAATAAGTCTCAGGGTCAGGTAAGACCCTTATGTAAGCAGTAAACAATGCCTTCAAAGAAAGAATCCCAGCAATAAAAAGATGAAACCCTAGCAGACAGGAAAATATAATATGTAGCAAATTTTTAACAATTCTAACATATGCCTTATGGAATGATGTATGTCAAGAACAATTTGCTGTTGTCATACACTTACTAGATTCTAGGAAGACTGCTCCTTTTTTAGGAGTACATATCACTCTTACAGAGGACCTGAGATTACTTCCCGGCACCCACATCTCTAGCTTACAACTGCCTATAACTGAAACACTAGAGAAATCTGTGATGGTCTAAATGACAAATGTCCCTCGTTGGCTTCCATATTTAAATACTTGGTTCACAGTGAAATTGTTTGGAGAGGTTTAGGAGGTGTCATCTTGCTGGAAGAAGTATGTTATTGGGAACAGGCTTTGAGAATAAAAGAAGCCTCATACCACTTCTCTTTCTCTCTCCCTCTCCCCCTCCCCCTCCTCCTCCCAACCCCCCCCCCCTTCTCTTTATTCAGTGCTGCTGTTACTGCTGCTGCTGCTGCTGCTATCTGCTGTCTCTACCATGATTTCCCTCTGAAACCATAAGCCAAAGTAAGCTCCCCATACAAATTGCCATAGTCATAGAAATTTATCATAGAAGCAAAATAACTAATGTAGTGTCCAAGCCAGCTGGACAATCAAGTGGGACCCTTAGACCCTGTGGAGAGGACTGAGATGCAGGAGAAAATAAAAAGGTACAGCAAGTCAAGAAGTCTGATCAAGCTGACAAAGATTTTATTGTTCACACAGGTTATATACTCTGAAAACAGGATATTGGGGAGGGGTAGGAAAGGAAAGAGGGCTTTGCAGGTGGAGGAAGCTAGCTGCAGCTGTGGGGTCTAACTGAGTTATACCTGTTGTTCTCACAAAGTCTTTCCATCACCAGGGCTTCTAAAAACATCTATCTAGCAGGATGTTGGCTAAATCTAGAGATCAGGAGGAAGGGTTACTAAGGTGGGTTGCTATGAGGCCTTGTTTGAAGTTCTGAGAACTGACAAGTGAATCATGGAAGGTAAGCAGAAAGAAGAATAGAAGATAGGAAAGCCAAGGGTGAGTGTTTGCCAAGAGTAAGGCCTTGCCATGACTTCCCACAATGTAGGATCTGATATCCTCTTATAAATTCTGGAGCCATTTGGATTCACATGCACACACACACACACACACACACACACACACACACACTTAAAAGTAACAAAAATAAATCTTCTTGAGGGGGAGACCATTGATTAGGGAAGATAGCATGATTGGTAAGATGTTGCCAGGAAAACATGAGGACCTGAGATGGTGCCCAGAAAAAAAAAAAAAAAAAAAAGCCACAAGCCAGGGACATAAGCATCTCTTCATTATCCTAATCCACAGTAAGCAAATAGAGTCATGTCTCTACACTTTGTATTCCTCCTTCCCACTTGTAAACTACTTTTCTTTCTCCTTTCTCTAAACTTTTCCAACTTAATATCATAAAATTTGCTATATCTTTGCCCTCCCTTGAGACCCCTAGGTAATTTCTTTAATTTCTGCATGACTATGGTTTATTGATGACGCTGATTCTGCTCTATGATTAAGACTTTCTTCTAAAAACTTATGGAAATATCTGCTTGAAGGAGAGCCATGCAGCACTCTTAGGCTGTCACTTTTTTTTTTTTTTCATTTCTCACTTTGTGTTATTTTCCATCTCTGTAGCTGAACCTTTTCTCACAGAAGAACTCACAAACATTTACTTACTGGGTTCCAAAGACCAAAATGACAGCCTCTGCTCAGATTACCATCTGAACTCCCAGGTATTTGAGAAGATAGCTTCCTGAGTCATGGAGAAAAGCCATGACAAAATACCTGACAAAAGCAACTTAAGGAAGGAAATGGCTTACAGTTTAGAAGGATACAGTCCAGCATAATGGGGAAGGCAAGGCATCAGTGGCAGGAGGCATCTGATCACATTGTCAGGAACCAGAGGCAAATACTTCTGCTTACCATTCTGGTTTCAGTGCAGACCAAGACCCCACCCTGTGCAGTGGTGCCACCCATGCTTAAATAGTTCTCCCACCCCAATTAACCTCATCTAGAAAAAGTTTCTTATGTATATACTAGAAGCTTGTTGCCATGGTAACTCCAAATGTCATCAATTGGCAATCAAGATTAATAATCACATATGGTCTAATTTAGTAATAAATATTTGGAAACTCTGAGGCACTACTGTGACTAATTCTACTTCCCTTACTTAAAAAAGGATCAAAGATTTTTCTGTTCTACATACTTAAGTCCACAAAAATATCACTATCTGGGCTTGCTTGTATTCATTCTCCTTGAGTAAAACATGTCACCTGCCACATTCTCAAGTGATTTTTTTTAAACAAGTCAACAAATTTGAGTTTCAAGGTCTACCTTTCTCCACAGTCTATGAACCCCTCAGCTTCACTTTCTCTTCCATTTCCCCACCACGGGTACAATTCATCCATTGTAGTGATGCTCACAGCAGGTGCTTGCTGCCCTGGGTCTGTGTGTCTGGGATGGGCACTTAAGTATCTTACTTTTCTTTCGTCTTCCCCAGGCCAACATGGCTAGGGTCGGGGACCAGCAGGTATATTTTTAAATGTTTTAACAGCTGAATTATACTTTCTACTTGTCAATGAAATATTTTTAAAAAACAAAAACTACTTTTCCCTAGAACAAAGATCTTCTAATATTAATTTTCTCTTCTTTGAAGTTTAATTGCTTCTGAAAAAATGCTGCATAGGAAAATGTAAGAAAGTATGTATTTTGAACTTCATTTAGAAAAGTTAGAGAATATGAGCCCATTTACTTTTCACCCCTTTTCCAACTTTAATGTCTTTGTCCACCATCTTTCTTTCAAATATTCTCTAGCCTGTGGGCTCCCCTGCCCTTTGAACCCTACCCATATACTGAGTAAATATTTCCTTAAAGAAAGTACTAGAATTCAGTCACCATGAACTCTTTTCCAACATAATATAAAGTATATAGAAGTGATGAATGCGTGCTGAATAAACTGTGAAAATTCTATCTGATATCAAGAAAATAAGTTCTATAGGTATACTTATAACAGAATACCTACCCTCCAAAAAAAAAAAATGCTATGTTCAGACAAATAAATAAATAAATAAAACCTCCAAGTGTTGGGTTGTTATGATCCCCTCCCTATGAACCAGACTTTTCTGTGCTATAATTGCTGTGGTATGAGGTGGAGATTTCTGGGTTTTTTGGAACCTCAGTTATCTCATGTGATGTTTTTCTGAAAGCTGTCTTGTGAGAGGGCATGTGACGTTTTTCTGGGAGCAATCTTGTGAGATGTTTTGCTGAAACAGACTCTTGAGAGGATGTTTTGCTGAGGCAAATGCTTGAGAGGACACATGATGTTTGGAAAGAATATAAGTAGAATCACTCAGACAGTGAAAGGACACTTGCATTATTATGCCTTGCAATGCTTTGCTGGTCTTCCCTGGTCTTCGCTGGTCTTCGCTCACCATGTAACATGTATGGGGATTTTGCTGATGTTCGATTCTTAGAGAAAAATGCACCAAATTACTTCCCATAGTATTCCAGCTAATTCTTGCCACTTCTGCTGGCTCATGCTGGATCGAGCCACTGCTACTGATTTGTATTTGACATTTGCTATTGAACTGGACTGCTGATATCCTCATAGTGAAGATTGGAATCTCCACGAAGGGAAAAAAAAAAAAAACAAAAACAAACAAAAATACTACTTCTACTCAACTACACAGCTCCCTTTGTCCTATTAACCATCTTTCTCCCCTACCTTTGATCCATGGGCTAGAAGGGATGTGGAAGCATTAGAGAATGCTTAATAAAGTAGGTTTGGAAAATGTAAACCTACACTGGTCTTTAAAAGGCTGATGCTGAGTCTACTCTATCCTATACAGTGTATACTGACATTATGAACTATTTAAAACACGGAGCCTGCCCTTCCTCCTGCTGCTCTGTAGAAACATGATACAAACAGCCTCCACCACACCCATGCTACTGTGATGATCCAATGTGACAAACCTTCACTACCCTGATGGGATGAGCCTTCTGGAACCGTGAGCCTAAAGAAATCCTTCCTCTGCTTTTGTCAGTTACTCTGTCACAGTGATGATTGGTGGCTCATTGTATGTGTTGACTTGAATGGTCAGTGCACATTTAAAACTCCTAATGGGGGCTAGAGAGGCGGCTCAGAGGGTTAAATGGCTTACTATTCTTGCAAAAAATCAAAGTTCAGTTATGAACACCCAGGCAAATAACAATCACACTGACAACTGCCAGGAACTCAGACTCCAAGGAATCAAACTCCCTCTTGTGGCATCTTTGAACACCCGCATCTGCATACACATGGTATACAATCACACAGAGAAAGGGGGGAGGATAAAAGGGGAGTACATGCATACACACCCACACGCAAATATATTTTTTTTAAGTTCTGAGACTCAAGCAGTTGTTAAGTCAAACACAAGGGTGGGCAGTAAATGGCGTTCAAGCAGACTGAAAATAACTGGGCTCTGGTCTGTAACATTTTAACTCTATTATTGGTCATTTGACCTTGCAGAATTTTAAAACAGATTGGAAAGTCCTGTTCTGAGACTTTCAGTTTACAACGGAAATGCTTTCAGCTCACAGGTTAGATCTCTAGGGGATCCAAGTGGGAACATGTGGCTGGCTCTGCTGAAAGCCTTTGAGCTGTGTCAGCTGAGGTTGGAAGGTAAAGAAGCATAAGGAAGGACAGAGAGCAAGAGGTGTGCAGATGCACGTTTACCACAGCAGACTCTTGTAGCACCTAACCCACTTCTGCCAAGGCTTCACCTTACCATCCCAATGTAACTCCAAGACTTATACCTAATCATAGAATTTTCAGCTTTACTGAATTGGAGGGTTATGCCTCCCACAGAGTCCAGCCATAACATGTACCAGGTTACGTTTCTTACATTTTAAGCAATATTTGTGAGAAATATCAGGCTTTGTTTAGAAGTTGTTCTGATGAACACTGTATGGGAGTAAGTCCAACTATTGTTTTCTGCTCACCTCTAATCAGCATCTGTTCTGGAAACAGCCGGTGAGAAACACAAGTGCCTATACAGATTATTTTTTTACTTGTTTTTTTTTTATTTTTTTTTTATATTTTATTTACATTTCAAATGCCATCCCCTTTCCCCATTTTCCCTCCCTAGAAAACTCCTATCCTTTTCCTTTTTGCTTTTATACAATTTTTAAATGTTAATCAAAGGCTTTATACGTTTGGTAATGCTCGATCAGAAGTGTAACCCAATACCCAACCTAGATATATAAACTATCTTTGACTGGTGGAGACACGTGAACATCTGCCTCCATGCCCCCCCCTTTTTCTCTCTCTTTTTATCTCTCATCACCTAGCTTCACCCTTCCTATTAAAATAAAACTTTTCTCTCAAAATGCAATTAGAGTATAATTATTCCTAACTGTAACACTGAGGTGCAAGATAGTCCTAATACCCAGTCCATCATTTTGTTGACTAACCAGAACCTCTGTCATCTCTCCGAACTAAAACACTTAGTTTTGAACCTGGCTTTTTTCTTGGCTTTAGAATGAATGTCAGCTGAAAACCATCCACTCAGATCTTTTCTCTCAAAGTAAATAGCCAGGATTGGCTATGAGACTGTAGGTCTTCAACCCTGTGCCTATACGGATTCTAAACTCATCGGGAAACAAAATGAAAAGGAAAATGTATCAAGGCTAAAAAGTTAGTAGGACTTTCAAGATATTATTTTATTATAGAAATGGGATAAAACTATGGGAATTGGGTATTCTATCAAACACTTTTATTAGAACAAGGTAATAAAACACTAATTCCTAAAGTAAGAGTGAGCAGGAAATTATTCCCATCACAACCTTTTTGTACATCTCACCTGCCATTTTGTCATAATTATGGGTCGAACATAGAACTGAATGTAAAATGAAATTTGTATCTCAACAGAACAGATCTAATCTGAGCAAAGCTCGTCAGTGGTTTCCTGGGCTGGGACCCGGTGGTGGGAGATAAGTGAGGGGAGTCAACATTGCTAACCCCACCTCATGATTCACACATCTGACAAAACCCTCTGCTTTCATCATTTAAAATCAGTGCATTTTATTGAGTGTAAGTTATGCTTCCCCACCCACAAAATCAGCAAAAGAAAAAAATGCACATTTCTGAAAACATATTTATTATTTAAAATAAGTTATATCTCTCTGGTACTTTTGAAAATCATGCATGATAATTCCAGGGCATACTTGAGCTCGTATTCACTGTTTTCATAGCTTAATCTTTCTCTACCATGTTCCATTACTGACCTCTACTGAGCATTGAGTAGATTTTACAAGAAAATGTACAAGCCTTAACAATTTCCTTCCTCTTGATTACTGTTTCTGCACACATATATGTTTATTAAACTGGGACACCCAAACAGTTAGTTTCCTTGAGAATGAGTGGAAGTGGCACATGCAGGATGTGGGCAAACCAGTGTCTATGCCCACTGGTTCTGTGGTCCCAGACATCTTTGCTTTGGAGGACAGTCTATGGAGACAATACTGCCACCTCTTGTAAGAGACTTGAAATTCTTATTAGACTCATAAATTCATTTTCTGTCTCAGATATATTGGATAGTCTTCTCTTGCTGTTATAGCAATTTCATAGCTTCAAACAATATGAATTTATAACCCTGCATTTCTGGTCATTGGTGGCCTTAAGGAGTGAAAATACACATGTTGGTAAAACTGCATTAATCTGTGAAAGCTTCTGAATGTCTTACCTGTGGGTCCTTCCTGCACTACCGAACCATATCCTTCCAGGTGTGTTTCCATGTTCTCATTTCCTCCCTATCTGACACTCCTGTCTCAATTAATGAAGATCTATTCTATGACTGTTGGGTCACATGCATAATCCATGATAATCTTCCAATTTCAACATCTTTTGCAGAGTTAATGAAAGCTGCAGAATCCCTTCTGATAGGTCAGAGATTACATGCACCAGCTGTGGGGGAAAGGACATGTGCAGAACTGGAAGGCCAATCCACTTATCAGAGTATTCAAAAATAATAGACAAAAAAATAAAGAGAGGGAGGGACCTGGGTGGAAGAGGGGACAGGGAGGGAAAAGGGGCAACATGATCAAGTATTAGGAGAGGAAAATAGGATTGAAACCCCGACGGCCAGCAGAAAGAATGGAAATAGGCAACCTTAGGAGGTAGGAGGTGCGGGAACCCTCTAGAATGTACCAGAGACCTGGGAGGTGAGAGACTCTCGGGAATCAAATGGAGAGACTTTAGATGAAATGCCCTATAGTGAGGAGAGGAAACTTATAAACTCCACCTCCAGTAGAAAAAAAAAAAAAACACATTAATTGGAGAGATGGGGTTGCCATCCCAAAGTCAAAAACTCTGACTCAGAATTGTCCCTATCTAAAAGAACTGCAGGGACAAAAAATGGGAAAAAGAATGAGGGAAAGGAGGTGCAGGGTCAGGCCCAAATTGGGATCCAGCTCAAGGGGAGGGTCCAAAGCATGACACTATTATTGATGCTATGTTGTGCTCACAGACGGGAGCCTAGCATGGCTGTCCTCCAAGCAGCTGAAAGAGTCAGATGTAAATACTTATACCCAACCAATGGACAAAAGCCAGGGACCCTTGTGGTTGAATTAGGGAAAAGCTGGAAGAAGCTGAGAAGGAGGACGACCCCATAGGAAGACCAGCAGTCTCAAATAACCTGGACCCTTGAGATCTCTCAGATACTGAGCCACCAACCAGGCAGCATATACCAGCTGATATGAGCCCTCCCAACCCTGACACATAAACAACAGAGGACTACCTAGTCTGGCCACATCGAGAGAAGATGCACCTAACCCTCGAGAGACTTGAGGCCCCAGGAAGTGGGAAGGTCTGGTGGGGTGGTGATGGAGGGGTTGGGACATCCTCTTGAAGATGAAGGAGGAGGTATGAGATGAGGAACAGTTAGAGGGCAGACCAGGATGGGGATAACAACTGGACTGTACAAAAAGATTTAATAATTAATAATAATAAAGTCAACAACAAAAAAGACAAACACCACCAATGAAAAATCATCAATGGACTTGAATATACATTATCCCAATTAAGATATATAAGTGGTCAATAACACACAGAAAGATGTGTTGTACCATCAGTCAGTCAACTGCGCTAGAGTAGAATATATTGGTTTGGGTTTCTTTCACTTGTTTGTTTGTTTTCCAATACTCCATTGTGTGTTGTTTTAGGCACATCTGTATGTGTTTTCTAAAGATGCCACTGTGTACTGTTGAAGTTACAGATTCTTTTATTTTTTTTTAAGACAGTGTAGCCATGGCTGTTCTGGAACTCATTCTTTAGACCAGTCCAGCCTCAAACTCAGAGATCCACCTGCCTCTTCCTTCTGGGAGCCTGTATTAAAGGAGTGCATCTGGCTATGTTACAGATTCTTATGGCTTCTCTCTTATTCCCTTCTTGTTCAATTCGTATCATGGTGCAGTGTTACAATGATGTATTCTGTTCTGCTTTCTTACCATCTTTCTTACATTACTTGTTTGTGTTGTTAATCAATACAATAACATTCTTGCTATAGTAAAAGTCCTTCACTATGTTTTACTCAAATCCCTTTAACTAGCAACACACATGATGCTGTTCTAATGCAGGGAACTTCTGAATTTACAAATAAAGCAATTCCCTTCATAGTAAATGGTATTTAGATTGCCCTGCAATAGAAGTATGTTCTATTTTGCAAATAGTCCACCGTGTGTGTTTTGGGGTGTGTGTGTGTGTGTGTGTGTGTGTGTGTGTGTGTGTGTGTGTGTGTTTTCCAAAGATGACTTGGTGTAGTGATACAATAATGTCAGGTTCTCTGTTTTCTTATTAATTTATCATCACATATCTTACATACATCTCTGTGAAGTGCATTGGTATAACAAAGTTCTTGCTGCTATCAACGTGCTACCATTTCCTCTGTATTCTAAACAAACTGGGTTTACCTTGGAATTTATGCCCTGCTATTCTCATGCAGCCATTTTGGAGTTGAAGAAAGAAAGCCATCCACTACTTTGTAATGGAACTTAGTTTCATTGTAGTAAAACTACATCAGTTTTTGCAAATACACCTGATCACCATGTTTTAGTCATTTGTATTTATGTTTTGTAAAGATATTACGGTGTATTCCTACATTACAGCCATTTTTTTTCAAGATAAGGTTGCTTTGGGTAGCCCAGGCTGTTCTGGAACTCACTCTGTAGACCAGGCTGGCCTTGAACTCAAAGATCTGCCTGCCTCTGCCTCCTGAGTGCTGGGATTTAAAAAATGCATCAGACTCTGCTCCAAACTGAGACTCTATTACAGATTCTTTTTTTTGCTATTACAGATTCTTATGGTCTGTTCTTTTATTCCTTTCCTGATCAGTATCCTTGTTCGGTGTTATAATAATTTAATAATCACTTTTGTTACAGTTCATCTCTGTGATGTCAGTTGATGCAAGACAGTTCTTCCTTCTGCAAAACCACTTCCATTTTCTTACCAAATTCACTTTACCCAGGAGCATTACACACTATAGTTCTGATGCAGATAAATTCTGGGTTGTGCTAATAAACAGGTCCACTTCCTTGCATTTGTGTTGCAGACAGATCTGCCCCAGGCTTGGGGGCCAAAATGTTGCGGTCCGCTCTATCAATGTTGGAACCCGAACTGCCAAAAGCTTTGAGGGCTAAATTGTTCTGGCTCATACTGCCCCAAGCTGCTCCAGTCCGCAGGTCAGGGTTCAGCAAGAGAGAGAGTGAGGATGGATTCGAAGAATGGAGACCAGACAGAGTGTGATTCAATTCTGTTTATTCTTCAGTCTCTCTTCTTCTCTCCAAGTCCCTAATTCCTAATACCAAGTCTCAGGTCCTGGGTTTCAGCACTAAGTCTCAAGTCCCAATCCTAGTTCCAGCTATAACAAGTCTCAAGTCCTTCTCTTTAGTTCTAAGTTGCTCGTCTCTTTCCCAATTCCAAGTTCCTTGTTTCTTTCTCAGTTCCAAGTTACCTTCCTCTGAGTCTCAAGTCTCAAGTACTTTTTCCAAGTTCTAAGTTTCGAGTCTCAAGTACTCTCTTCTCGCCTTTTATATATCTCACTTCTAAGTCACGCCTTTAAGTCTTTTCTCTAAATCACACCTTTAAGTCACACCTGTAAGTCTCACACACCCAAGGGAAAATCCTGGGTATCTAAAACAAGATGTTATCAGAGTGTGCTCAGCTGTTGAAGGCTCTTGTAAACAAGTCTCTTGGCTCAAGATGGCTGCAAGGATGACAGCTGCCTTCTGTCGGCTCCCCACACATTTGGATTTAGATATCACTACAGTAGAAGAAAATTGTCATTTGCAAATAGGTCACTGTGTGATGTTTTAGTCACTTGTGGTTACGTTTTCTAAAGATGACACTGTGTACTGCTTCAGTGTCCTGGTGCTATGATACAGCACCTGATCCCTGTTTTCCTATAAATCTTTCACTGTAAATGTAAAACTCACTTTTATTTCTTCAGGGGAAGGGATGAGATGAGAGACATACCCAAGCTTTACTAATACATAGCTTGAGTTGAGCTCAGAGCATTTCTAACTATCTCTAGGTCTAGGCTTCTAGCTTCTATACAATCTAATCTTCTGCAAGTCTGGACCTTAAAGGCTTCACCTTCCAGTGATTGTCTGCTAACCCAGGCCTAGAATGTTTCAAGCCTCTGAGACTTACTGCTTAATAAACTCACTCTTTATTGCTTTTTCTGAGCTCTGGCTAATTCAACTCATCTGTTCTGGCTCAAACTCTTCTCTAAGCTGACTGATTTAAATCAGCTTCTCTTGGCTTCTCACTGAATTGTTCTGCTTGGAAAAATTGCCACTGAATTCCATGTACTGAACTACACTGGCTGCACAGAACTGAATGGAACTGAGTGAAAATGCAAGAATTCAACTGAGCTCAACTTCGTTCAACTGAACTGCACCAAACTGCACTGAAGAGAACCTAACTGAAATTCCCTGAATTGCATGAACTCTAACGAACCAGACTCCCTAAACTACCCTCCAGTCTTGATTCACTCTGTGCTGCTATTAAATAGCGTCTCTTTCCTGTCTCTTCTCATGAGGACTGGGTGTATCCTATCTCTGACTCATTGTGTCAAATCTTTCTCTGATTCATCACTTTGTCTGCTCCTCAATTAGACATCACTTTCAAACATGGCTGCTTCCTTCTACAAACTAACATTACCTTCATTTAGGAGTATTATAAATGTGCTAAGGGCATGAATGTATTCTAGCCAGAGGTATTAAAGGTGTCTCAATCCAGATGGGTTACACAGACCTAGAAAATCTTAGACTGTGATCCCTTGCCGGAGCTGCCATGTTGCTAGATTAAAATTTCTCTATATATCATTCCTCTTACATTTACATCTCTGTAGTACTCACTGGCATGACAAAAAATTTGGTTTTGTAAACCCAATATTGTCTTCACTGTGTTCTTACCAAACCCAATCGGATTGTACTCAAGGTTGTTTTGATGCAGACAACCTCATTTTTCTGGGTGGTAAACAGGTCTATTTTCTTGCAAACAAGATTTAAACATTACTACAGTAGAAGAGCATTGCTGTTTGCAAAGATGCTACTGTGTGTGTTTTAGTCACTTGAGCATGAGTTTTTCCAAAGATAACACTGTGTGCTGTTTCAGTGCCCTGGTACACCAATACAATATTCTTATGTGCTTTGTTTTGTTATGATTCAATGACAATGTCTGTTCAGGTACATTGGTGTAACTAAGTTCTTACTGCTGCAAAGTACTACTGTTTCCTCTATATTCTTAACAATCAGATTTTACCTTGGAACATATACCCTGTTGTTCTAATGCAGCAACTTCAGAGCTGTAGGGGGAAAGTTTTAAACCTCACTGTACACAGGATTTGATTTTCCCTGCTGTAGAAGTACATTGGTTTTTGCAAATAGGCCTCTGTGTGGTGTTTTAGCCATGTGTGCTTATGTTTTCTAAAATTACCAACACGTGCTGCTAAAATTAGTGATTCTTATCTGTCCGTCTGTCTGTCTGTGTATATCCAGGGTTTCTCTGTATAGTCCTGCCTTTTCTCCAACTCACTCTATAGTCCAGCCTGCCCTCCAACTCAAAAATCTGCCTGTCTCTGCCTCTCAACTGCTGGTATTTTAAAAAATGCATGCAAAAAAAATAAAATAAAATAAATAAGTAAATAAATAAATGCAGCTATATTACAGATTCTTATGTTCTGCTCTTATATTCCTTTCTTGTTCAGTTAGTGCCCTGGTGCAGTGATACTCAGTCTTACGTCCTCTGCTTTCTTGGCAATCAATCACCACTTCTCTTACAGTTCATCTCTGTGATGCCAACTGGCATAAGAGAGTTCCTTTGTGAAACTACAATCATCTTAACTGTGTTCTTAATGAAACTACTTTTCCTAGGAACCTATGGGCTTCAGTTCTGATGCAGACAACTTCAGGGGCAGATGCTCAAACTGGTTCTTTGTATTGTAAAGTGGATTTAAATGTCACTACAGTAAAAGTACATTTGTTTCTACAAATATGCCACTGTGTGTCTTTTAGTCACTTGTGTATTAGTCACTTGTGTATAAGGTTAGAGTCACTTGTGTATAAGGTTAGAGGCTAGGGTTAAAGTTAGGATATTAGCATTAGGGCCTCAAATAGTATAAATATCTTGGGAAATCTCTAACCAAGCAAGTGAAAGACCTGTATGATAAAAATCTTCATATTGTTGTCATATTATTGAAGAAGATATCAGAAGATGGAAAGATTCCCCATGTTTATGAATTGGTAGGATTAATATAGTAAACATGGCTATCACACAAAAGCAATCTACAGATTAAATCCAACCTCTCTCAAAATCTCAACACAATTCTTCATAGTTATTGAAAGAATAATTTTCATCTTCATATGGAAACACATATACACAAAAGAAACAGGATAGTTGAGACAACCCTAAATAATCAAAGAACTCTGGAGGTATTAATTTCAAGTTATACTACAAAGCTATAGTAATAAAAATAGCATGCGATTGGAACAAAATTGACACATGATCAATGAAATTAAATCAAAGACTCAGACATAAATCCACATACCTATGGACACCTGATTTTTTTTTTTTGAAAGAAGCCAGAGAACAGCATCTTCATCAAACGGTACTGGTCAAACTGGTTGGATCCCTGTAGAAGAATCCAAGTACATGAATATTTATTACCCTTCATGAAACTCAATCCCAAATGGATCAAAGACTTCAACATAAAACCAATGTATTTGTATCTGAACCTGAAGAGAAAGAAAGTGGGAGTAGCTTTGAATTAATTGGCATAGGACAAGACTTTCTGAACAGAGAGTCATTAGCACAAGCTCTAAGATCAACAATTAATAAAGGGGACCTCATGAAACTTAGATGCTACAACATGGCAAAGGATACCACTATTCAGACAAAGAAATAACCAATCAAGTGAAATTTCTTATTTTCTTCTTCTATTGTGATTGAAATTTTTTCTGGATATAGTAGTTTGGGTGGTCATCTATGGCTTTATTTTTTTTATAGTTTGTAGCACATCTGTCCAGTCCTTTCTGGCTTTTATAGTCTCCACAGAGAAGTAAAGAGTAATTTTAATACTTTACTCTAATACCTTATGTGACTCTATTCTAATGCCTTTATGTGTTAGTTGTTTGTTTGTTATTTTCTTTACAGCTTTAGATATTACTTCATTGTTTTGAAAATTCATTGTTTTGATCACTATATATCAAGACGACTATATTTTCTGGTCCAATCTATCTGAGGTTCTGTAGGCTTCTTCTAGCTCCTTCTTTAGGTTAGGGAAATTTTTTTCTATGTCTTGTTGAAAATATTTTCTATGTCTTTGATATGTTTTTTCTTTACACTATTCCAATTATTCTTATATTTGGTCTTTTCATACTGTCTCACATTTCCTGGATGTTTTGTGTCAGAATGTTTTTAGATTTAATACTTTCTTTGGCTGAGGTATCCATTCCTTCTATCTTGTCTTCAATGTCTGAAATTCTTTCTTCCACCACTTGTAGCCTGTTAGTGGAGCTTTTCTTTCTGGTTCCTTTTTAAGTTCTAGAGTTCCAAATTTTTCATTTTCACATTTCCCTCAGTTTGGTTTTTCTTTAATAATTCTATTTCCACTTTCGGGTCTTGAATGGTTTTCTTCATTTTCTTCCACTGTTTATGTTTTCATAGGTTTCTTTAAAGAATATATTCATTTCCTCTTTACCTTAATCATATTTATAAAGGCTGCATTATGGTCTTTTCTTGTGCTTTCAGCTATGTTGGAATATTCGGGGCCTGCCACAGTAGGGTTGCTAGTCTCTAACAGAGATAGATTGTCTTGGCTGTTATTGGTCATGTTTTTGTGCTGGTGTCTACACATCTAGACTTGGGAAGATTGTAATACTAGGTTGGGTGGGTTTATTTCGTGGTTTATTTATTCCTTTGTTCCTGTTATATCTCTAGTTCTTAGACGAGTATGGTGGCTGAGTGTTGCCTCATTGGAAATTCTTTTGAGGTCCTGACTGGTTTGCTCACTGGGTTCTATGTACGAGGTGTTTCTAGGTATTGAAAGTTGACATGTAAGTGGGGAGGGAATTCACAAGAGGGAGGAAAGCAGAGTGTTCCACTAGTGTCTGCTTAGTCCCCTAGGAGTGGAGGCAGAGTGAGTAGAAGCCACAGCACAAAGTCTGCTACAGAGATGGGGATGAGACTAGGGGGTTGGATTTATAGAAACAGAGGAAGAGAGCTGCAGTTAGCAAACATCCTTCCCTTGTTAGAGAGGCCTGTGCTTTTTCAGGGAGCGCCTTCTGGAACTGGGGGGCTGGGATCAGACCATGAACGGAAGTAAGGAAATTTGGATGGGAAAATCTATGAGATGTACAGCTACAGAGCTGGGCATGAGACTGGGGGCTTGGATCTTGAAAAGCAGAGAGAAAGGTGCAGATCTTTAGTCAACTTACCTGGTTCTGTTGCAGGAGTGGCCTGTGGGTTCCCAGGGAGTATCTGTTGGAATTGGGAACTGGGATAAAAGAATCAGGGAGGGAAGTTAAAAGGGGGAAATCTGTGAGATCAACTGGAGATGGGGGAGGGAAGGTTTGGCAAGTGTTTTATTGCAAAGCTGGAGATAAGTGTCAGGGGCATCTCTGTCTATATATTAAAGGCCTGGAATCAGCCATAGGCCAGAAGATAACAGTAGGCCTAACATGCATGCCTGCTAGCACAAAGTCTTGGTCTCTGTGGAAAAACACTAGAACAGATGGCTAGAAGCTATTGTAAACAAACAGCTTTGGTAGATAGTTGTCAGGCTCTAGCCATAGACCTTGTAGATAGGTGACCTTGGGTAGATAGTACCAACTTAGATTAGGACAAGTGAATCATAGGTGGAGTCATAGTGGCCTGTCCCCTGAACTTTCACCCAGCTGACACACTGTTCTGGAAGATATCTGTACTCCCCCTGAACACCTACGCTCCTGCGTCATCCCCTTACCCACATCCTGCCTTTTTGTGTATATAACCTGTGTGTGAAAAAGTAAAAATTGTGATCTGATCAGCCTATAGACAGGTCACAGTTCTTTGTGTCTTTGCCTGTTCCCCCCCACAACCTCCCCCCCCACACACACACGCTCTCTTTCAGGTGATCTCCCCGGACCCCTGTTTAATGTCCTGCTGGACAGGACAGATAAGACAGGGGGATTGGATTTGGCGGAGCAGATGCAGAGATGAAGATCTGCAGCTCCCCTACCCGCATCCCTGACTAGAATAGCTCCTGTGTTTCCAGAGAGTCTGCTGGAGTTGGGTCTGAGATAAAGCAAAGAGTTGGAGCATGGAGGTTAGGAGGTGAAGATCTGTGGGATCCATTAGCGATGTAGGCGAAGGGAAGTACATCGCAGGTGGTTGGGGGGCTGTAGCAGGTGTTGTGCTGCAGAAGTCGGGACAACCCCGGGGGATGAAGGTGAAGATGTACAGTTAGCCCATCTGCTTCCCCGGTAAAAATTGTATCTATGGATTTTTTTATTACATTTATTTGTACATGTGTTCCCCCATTGCCCACTGTGTGTGTGTGTGTGTGTGTGTGTGTGTGTGTGTGTGTGTGTGTGTACTGACAAGAATACAACTTGGAGGAGTCAGTTTCTGCCTGTCATCACGTGGATCCAAGAGATAAAACTTGGGTTGTTGGAGGTTTTTCCCACTGAGCCACCTCACAGCCCTATCTGAATTATTTATAAAGTACACTGTTTAATCCCCAGATATTTAGTAGATGTAATTCAGTGAGTTTTTGCTCTCTCCTGCCCGGTTTATTGGAATCCTTATTCCTAGTGCTATGGCTGTATGCTAGAAGTTAGATCCTTTTTTGGTGGAGTTATATTCTTATAAAAGGAATATCAGAAAGCTCTGTTGTATTCCCTGCCTAGAAAGCTACCAGGAGAAGTAGGTGGTCTGCAGTCCTGAAGATATCCCTCACTAGAACCGAATCATTTTAGCACCCTGATCCCAGACTTGCAAAGTCCAATGAAGATCATACAGATAAACATGAAAAATTAAAAACTTATATCATTTGGCCTAAATTTCTTTGGGATTTATTGACAGGGATAGATTTAAAGATAATGTTGTGGGTATGAGCTAGAAAATGTGCTGTGCATATATACTGTAAGTCCTTGTCTTGGGGCTGAAAAATTATATCACCTCTGTTAGTATTTGAGGAAATAAAACCATTAGATTGGTTGACATTGTCTCATCCTGCTTCCTGTTTATGCTGCATCAGTGTCTGAAACTTCCGCTCCTGTTACTTCTCCCTTATATCATCTGAAACTGTAGAATGAAAGTAATTATTACTCCCTGAGGCTCAGTTATTTGCCTTCCTTTCACAGTAGCTTTGTCTATTTCAAATGATAAGTCCTTCACTAAAATTAGCAAGCCTTGTCTCCGGAGCTATTTGAAGTGATTTCTCCTAAACAGCAGAAAGCTTAGCTATGGCAACACCCGTAAATGAAACAAGAAAGGGCAGGTTGTCCTGCCAGCAGCACTCAGAGCAGCTGACTGGAGTAAATGAATTAGTCTATTCTGCCATTTGTGTTTACCCAAACTGTGATAGTACCGCAGAGAAATTGGTTTTGCTGTTTCAGACATTTGCTAAGCAGTACCCCACCACTTGGAGAAAACCATGGCACTTTTTTTGTTTTTAGGAATGATGGTTTAATTCAAGTTTGCAGTTACTAAACTACTTTCCACAAGGCACTGTGCTGGGATCTTGGAATAGTAAGGTTGAGGGGGCGGCGCAACGTTTCTTCTTTCAAGAGATATCCATATTCTAGTCAGACATTAAGGAAATTGCAGCACCGTAGAAGGGTCATGTGCAAGATTGATGCCAGTAAAGATGAGAGACCTGTAACTCTTCCTTGGAAGAGAAATAAATCTACCACAGGAAGTTAAGTTGGTTCTTAAACATAAAATGAAAAGACATTAGAGATATACCAAAGTGATAGAGTGCTTTCCTAGCATTCATGAGGCCCTAGGTTTAATTTTCAGCACTGGAGGGGGGAAAGGAGCCACAAGATGGGTCAGTATAAAATAGGCTTAGAGTTCCAAGCTAAGAAAACAGTTTGCATAAAGGCTCAAACATAAAATAATTAAACTTATTCTGGTCTCTAAATGCACACAGATAAAATATTAAAAGGGTACTCAGGAAAGACAAAGGTCAGGAGAGAATGAAACGATCCTGTAGCTTTGAGGGGTCTGGAGAAGCAAAAGTCATGAAAATCCATGACAATGAAGATGAAATACTTGCTTAGTCATAAAAGTCATGGGAGTCCACTACAGAGTTCATGTAGGGAAGTAGGACTGGCTATACATTTAAAGATAATCCCAGCAGCAGTACAGAGTGTGAACTGGAGGCACAATCTAACAAGTGTTTGGAAGAATTACTGTGTACTAAATAAAATAATTATGTATTCAAAGCCTTGAGCTGACACCCTAACAGCATCAAAAAGAGGGAAGACATAGATAGAAATATTTTTAAAATAAGATCAAGACTACTTGATGGTTGGTTGAACTTTGAAGATAATAGAAAAAATTGAATGGTATTCAAGTCCTTACTTAATTTATTAGAGGAGAAGATGGTGTCAACCAATAATTTGGGGGAGAACAAAATACCTTTCATTATTTTGGGATAACAGTTGGAAGTACATTTGGCAGTACAAGTCAGGAATAAACCTTGGAGAAGATGTTCAGACTAGACATGTTAACCTAGAAGTCAGAAGACATAAGAATAAAATCGAGATGAGAGATAAAAGATAAAAAGGCACATTGGGTGGAGTCAGGCACCAGAAGAAAACAGGGACAACTCCCTAAGAACCTTGCAATTAAAACATATGTGGTGAGTGTGATAGTACGTGCATTTAACACCAGTACTGGAGGTGGAGAGGAGAGTTAGGAGTTCAAGGCTAGTATGAGCTACCCATCAAGTTCAAGGCTAGTCTGGGCTACACAGCTAGACTCTGTGAGAAAGAAAGAAAGAAAGAAAGAAAGAAAGAAAGAAAGAAAGAAAGAAAGAAAGAAAGAAAGAAAGAAAGAAAGAAAGCTTTTAAAATAAATAATATGAACTATTTAAGATATCAGTTTATATCATTAGTTCCTTTAAGGAGTGATCCTACTTACATTTCTATGGCTGTAATAAACAGCATATCCCAAAATAACATGAGAAGTAAAGTGTTTATTTATCTTACAGAATATAGTCTGTCATCAAGAAAAGCCAAGGCAGGAACTCAAAGCGGGGACTGAGAGAAAAAGGAACCAGAGCAAAGAGCACAAGGAATGCTTCTTATTGTTTTGCTCTTGTGACTTGCTCAGCTTGCTACTTATACAATCCAGAACCACCTTCCCAGAGGTAGCATGTCCTGAAAGAAAATTCCTCCGCAGATAGGCCCACTAGTCAATGTGGTAGAGGCAATGGCAGAGGCTGAGCTTCCCTCTTCCCCAGTGACTAGTCTGTATCAATGACACAAGTTAACCAACACAATTGACCACTTGTCAACTTGAAATACAGATGCATCATTTTAAACCATAACCTTTCCTTTCTTGTTTATACTCGAGATGCCATGCTAATATTAATTCCTGTATTCGTTACTTTGCAGTTGCTGTGGGTACACATCAGGACCAAAGGCAACTTAAGGAAGAAATAATTTCATCTGGCTGGCAGTTCCAGGTAGCCAAGAGTATCGTGGCAGGACAGAAGCAAGACAGCAAGCAGCGCACACGGCAGCCATGTGAGCAAAACATTGAGCAATCACGTCTTCAAATGAAAGCAGAAAGCAGAAAATTAACTTCCTTAAACTTCCTTCTCTGGTGTGCCATTTTAAAACCTACCAGTAGGTGGAACTCTGGTATTTACTAAATAAAGCAATGTTTGCCTAAAAGTGCCTTTGTTTCCCCGCACTGTGCCGTATTTAGAAAATAAATGCCAGTCTCCAAGGGTAGAAACTCATGTCTGGTACTGTAAGCCTAGCTAAGAACCCATGGATGGAAAAAAAAGGTCATGCAAAAAAAAAGAACCTACCATTATCATTTTGTTACAAATGTTAATACTGGATTCCTTTTAAATAGTTGTTTTTTTGTTTTTTTTTTTTTTTTATAACCATAGGTTAGCTCAACTCTTAGTCCTCGTCATGGAAACATCTCTTGCAGTGGACAGTAATTAGTATAGACATTCACAAGTATTCAAAATGCTAACAGTCGGTGACTCTGGAATGCATGACCACAGCTGTGGCATCTATATTACATCCTTTCCCACAGCTTAGGAAACATGGGAGAGGAAGGTTGGGAAGAACAGCTACAAAAGTGTCTTCTGAACATGACGTCATGGCAAGTACCTAACAAATTCACAACCACAGTGCTTACTTAAACAAGACCTGCACAAGACTAGGCCCATCAGCCTTTAATATATTAAAAAAAAAAAAAAAAAAAAAAAAAAAGGTGGGAGGGCTTTAAGAGACCTCCCATCCCTCCCTGAGAAATTATCATATTAAAAAATGAGAACTAGAAGAATCTTTGTCATTTTCTTCAGCAGTATGGCAACTGATTATTTGCCTACACTACAGTAAACAACCCTCACCATGTTCATGCAAAGAATCCTAATTAAGCCCAGTGAGTCACACAAAAATAACAGGAAGAATTGTGGGGAAGTGAGGATGAGTCAGAGGACTGGGGCGAGAAGGACTGAAATTCACTGTATACATATATAAATCTGTCAAAGATTAAAAATGGGTCAGTTATTTACACAAAATAGAGAAAAGGTGACATTTTTCAAACATTCAATGGCATGAATAAAAAAGAAAAGAAAAAATATCATGAAAAATCTTTATGTATTAGTTTACATTAAATCAATTTAAATACCTTAAAACTGAAAAAAATGATTAAAGCAAGTACATCCATGCAATAATATCGAACCAGTTTTATGTTCACATTTTTTAAATGTGTGTGGGGGTGTGAATGTGTGCATATGGAAACCACAGTCCACAACTCGAGGTCAGAGAATGATTTTTTATGACTTGATTCTCTTTCCATCATGAACTTCAGGAATCATACTCAGCTCCTGAGGCTTGTGCACCAAGGACTTTCACTCACCGGACCATCTTGTCGGCCCTATTCAAAGACATCTAGTAATATTTGTAAATGCAAAGGTTAGGGGGTATCTCAGACGGCGAAGCAATTGTGGTACAAGCATGAGGAGCTGGCTCCCATCCTCAGAACATATGCATTACAGGCATATGTGGTGTTGTATGCTTGTAACCCCAGTGTTGGGCTAGAAAAGACATGTAGATCCTTGACATTCATTGGCCAACCACAAAAGACTACTCAGCAAGCTCCAGGCAAGAAAAAAAAAACTTGACATATAAAACAAGGTGATATTTCCTGAGGAAAGATATTCGAGGATGACATTTGTCCTTTACATTCATATGCACACATGTAATCTCTCTCTCTCTCTCTCTCTCTCTCTCTCTCTCTCTCTCTCTCTCTCTCTCTCTCTCTCCCTCTCCCTCTCCCTCTCCCTCTCCCTCACCCACCTCTCTCTCTCTCTCTCTCTCTCTCTCTCTCTCTCTCTCTCTCTCTCTCTCTCTCACACACACACACACACACACACACACACAAAGAAAGTAAAGTACAAATTTAATTCTATCTAATTTTACAAAATTATCCATACACAGGCCAGGCACATGGCTCAACAGGTGAAGAACTTGCTTCCCAAGCCTGAGAATCAGAGTTCAGATCCCCAGAACCCATGAAAGAAAGCCAGATGGGTGCAGTGGCCGACCTATAATCCTACAATGCAAGAGATGAGACGTGAACTCTTTCAAGTAAGCTCCAGATTCAACAAGACTCTACCTCCGTATACAAGATGGAAACAATGGAGACAGACACCTGAATATTTGCAAGTAAAGATGCGTGGACAAAGGGGTGTGTTGTGGGACACACTGTGTCACAGTACAGCTTCCATGACAAGATGGGTTCTTGTTTTGTTTTTATTTGCTTGTCTTTACTTTTATTCTTTTGTTGTTATTTAGGAGGGGTTGCAAGGCGTAGATATGAAGGGACACTGAAAGGAGTAGGATTGGAATGCATGATGTGAAATTCACACACACAAAAAGATCACCAAAAATTCTATTTTAAAGAACCTGATTTTCTTTCACAATAAAAAGGGGCATTTTATTTAGCATAGGATCAGCACTCTCTTGCACTCACATCGCATTCCCAATAAATGAATACTGAGTTGATGGCGGATTTCTGCTCACTGATGCTTCTACGAAAAGCCTGTCCTGGAACCTGACTTCTCACAACAACATATAAATTTATGACTCAAAAGACAAAGGACCCAGGTACCAAAAGAAGTGTAGGGGGCTAAGGAAATGAAAGATATATTCTCTATGGCCAGGGTTCATTAATACACACTACAGGAACCAAGGTAAGAAATAAGAAAAATGCAGGGCAAACAATTTTCAGGTGTTCCCATCGAAACGCTTGGCAGAGAGTCTTATCTCTGCTGCCAGTCATTTTTTTAAGGTAGTTTCTGAGCCTCGCCCACTGTTGATTTGCACCTCATAGACTTTGCTGTGGGGTGATGTTCTGGCCATTGTGGGTGTTTAACAGCATCTCTGACCTCTACTCCCTAGACACCATGCCCCAATTGTGATGGTGGAAAACTGCTCACCCCCCCGAAGTTCTTGGGCAGCCTAGAAATTTCATGTGAGGAAACCCACACTCAGTTGCTAGAGCAAGGATGTGAAAAACAGGTGTGTCTGTGTGTGTGTGTGTGTGTGTGTGTGTGTGTGTGTGTGTGTGTGTGTGTGTGCCTAACTTTCAAATACCAGCATTTCCATTAAGAAATGTTGAGAGACAGTTAGCCCTGCCTCCACTGTGTTCTACAGGCTCAATGGAGCACCACTGAGCATAATGAAGATAATGGGGAAATGGGAGAGTCTGCCACCTGTCTTCTCAGACACTTCTCAGATGCAATAAATAAATAAATAAATAAATAAATAAATAAATAAATAAATAAATGTGAGAACATATATTCTTTCTTTGGCCCAAGGGTGACCCAATCCTGCTTCCTGCTTTTCACTCAATGAATTGAAACCTAATCTCCTCCAGCCAACTCCATCAGTCTGCATGTTTTCTGGCAGTTTTGGAAAATAGATCCATATTTCTCTGCTGCCTCGTAAGGGACCTGGAGAGCAGAAATGGCCCTGGTCATCCTTACTTCTGGTCATCTGGATTTCCTCACATGAAATTTCTAGGCTACTCAAGAACCTAGGGTGGAGGGGGGGCGGCAGTTTTGCATCATCACAATTGGGGCATGGTGTCTAGGGAGGAGAGGTCAGAGATGTTGTTAAACACCCACAATGGCCAGAACATCACCCCACAGCAAAGAGCTATCAGGTGCAAATCTACAGCGGGTGAGGCTCAGAAGCTACCTTTAAAAAATGACTGGCAGCAGAGATAAGAGTCTCTGCCAAGCAAGCAAAGGAAAATATCTTCGGGCAGTTGAGAGTTATGCCATTCTTCATTGCCTAGCTATCTAGGTCTATTGTAACTCCCGGCCACAATGGCACAGTTCAGAATCTGTCACTGTTAGTTTTCAGCATGAAAACCTTGCTTTCAAATTACCTGGGAGTGCTCAGGCCCCACTCTCGCTGGAAGGGCATCATCCAGACATTGGTAAAGCTGTGGCAAAGCCGCTTCTGGGCTGTTGCTTCTCTAAAACAAGTCTGTGAGCTTTCTGGAGTGCCTCTGTGAGGACGTGAGACCAGAACCTGCCTCTGGCACCAGCCTATTGCCAGCCTACTTTTCTGAGTCACTATTTTTTAAGTGTGTGATTCAATTCACACTAAATGTGTCGGTGTCACAAAGGATATCATCATGTGCTTCTATAAGCAGAGCAGGCATAATATTCCAATAGCCTTAGTAGACTGCAGCTTAAAACTTGAAAAAAAAAAAGATATATTGTGTGAATACATTCACACTAAAATTGAGTTATTTCTTGACCCCGAGCTGATGCTGCACATTTACACTTCAAACCTGGGGTGAAAACCCTGGCAGCACCATTTGATGTTTACATGAAAATGGACTTCAAAGACTGATCCGTGTTTGTTCCTGTTCATTCTATGGGCACAGATTTCCCGCAGAATGTGATTATACCTCTGATTACCTGTGCCTATTGTCAGGGCAGTTCCATCTAAAGCTTTTTTAGAAAGTAATAATTGTCTTTTGTTGATCAGGATAATAGTGCAGAGGGTCTGCAGCACACGTGGAGCAGCCAGGCACAATACCGACAAGTAAGTGGCTGGGATAATTGAAAAACAGATCAAATCCACTGGACTTTTGTAATGAAATAAACTATGAATAGAAGACTAGAATATCCTCAATGGCTGGATGTGTATTGTTACTTTGAAGCTTTTCCCAGCTACCACCATCATGAAATCAGAGTGGACGCTAACACCCACTACTTTAAATAATTATTGGATTATTTTTTCTCGTTATTTATCATTCAGCCTGTTCTGAACACCACCCCACTTGATGCCATAATTAGATCTCTGATAAACCTTTTGCAAAATAAATGGTTTTGCTTTTGTAGCAGCAAGGTTTGGAAATGGAGTTCTGAAAGCAAGGAAACAATTTGGCCTTCATTTTAGATGCCTAGAAATGAATTTATAGTTGAACATTGATCATGGCTTTCAGAAATATTTAATAAATTATATATCTCTAGTAAACTTGGAAATTACTGCATTAATTTATACAACAATACCACTAAAAAGATAATTCCCATTTTAAAATCCTACTAAGTAAAGTGTTCAGTGAGTAAATCTCACAAATGGTAATTGGGGTGAGTGCATGTAAGTGAATAACTGTACCTCCTTTTGCTCATCAAGCCAAATGTTCATTCTTCCAAGAACTATTTCTGAAACATAAATAAGAAAACAAAGTCAGTAGTTACCATGATATTGGATGGTACCTAGGAACCTAGGAAGAGACAGAAGAGACAATATATTGTGTCAGTTCCTTTTTAAAAGATGCGTATGTGTGTGTGTGTGTGTGTGTGTGTGTGTGTGTGTGTGTGTGTGTGTGTGTGTAAATGCAGGTGTTTGTGAAAACTAGAAAAGGGTTACGATATCTTGGAGTCAGAATTACTAGCAGCTTTTAAATGCCCAACAATGGTACTAGGAATAAGACTTGGTTCCAGTGCAAGAGCAGAAAGCGTTATTAAGTGCAGAGCCATATATATGCCAGCTTCTCTACTGATTTCATACAGGAGAAACACAAACATCATAAAAACGAGGGGATTTCTGGAGTTTACACAGCTACAAGAAAAAAATTTGTTTCCAAATACTTGAGGCGGCTAAGATGAACTTCTAGTGAATTGGCGTTAAGAAACTTTGGAGGGTTCAATGAGAAGCACCACAAAGGCCCACAAAATGAACTCAACTTTACCAATTATTTGGTGTTCAAAAGCTCTTATCAACTCAAGGTCTTCCTTTCTCATCTCAAACTACCATTCATTCTGCCTGCCTCCATTTTCAGCATGTTATTTTCTTTTCCTATTTAAAAAAAAAAAATCTCAATGGCTCTGCACGGTGTGGACAATGGAATAATTTCCGAGCCTTGTTTTCCAAGTTTCCATCTGGCCCCTTGCCATCCATGCTCACTTACTGTGAGTCCTCTATTCTGTTAAACCCTTCTCTGAACCTAGAATACACCAAACATATTTTGGTTTCAGCACTGAGTCATTTCAAATCACCTAAAAGAGTGCTTGCTTCTCTGTTCTCTTGTCTATCTCAAGTACAGATGCCAATGCATGTCCTGGCCTGTTGTTCCCTCTCTCACTCACAGAGACCACTCCTAATTCTTCTCTCAACCAAAACATTAAGAGGTAGTAAGGACTTGGAAAGCTTATTAGGTCATAGAATAGAGCCCTTATTATTAAAAGCTGTCTGTTTTTGAAAGTGCATTAGAGAAACTCACACTTCTGCAACATGTGAAGACATAGGTGCCACACAAAGTCAGAAAGCAGACATCTGCACACACTTAATCTGCCTTGGTCTGGAACTTGCATGACTGGAGCTGCCTGTCAAATTTCCAGCCACTACTGTCTTTTTCTCTCCTACTTTCCATCCTTTCATCTTTTTATTTTCCTTGACAAAGGACGTGCCCAAATTCACCATCCAATCCATCTAGTAAAATTTTTATTTCTAAGCATATATTGTGGTAGACTTAAATACCTGGGTACATAAAAGGTTGCTAATTGTAGGCTATAACATTTTGTGATGATTACCTCCATTGTTATGCACATGTAAATTTTTGTCATTTTTCTTTATCAGCACCAGGATGTGGTCAGGAATGAACAGAATTGTCACAGAACAGTCGTCAGATACATAGACCCACATCCAAGAGGTTCTCTTTGTTTTCTTTTTCTATCAATGAAGTCAAACTTATTCTTTTATACATAAGATTTAATCAGAAGACATCTATTCTAGATTGTTTTCCTGTTGCTGTATTAAGGTGCTGAAGGCTTTATTTTAGCTTCAAAGGATGCCAGGGCAGGAACTCAAGGTTGGTACTAAAGCAGAGACTATGAGGGTATGCTACTTAGTAATTGCTTTCTCTGGCTTGCTCAACTACATTTCTTCTACAGTCCAGGCCAGCTGCCTATGGACGGTCTATGGTTGGCTGGGCCCTCCCATATCAATAAAAAACAAACAAACAAACAAACAAACAATCAAACTAAAAACTAAAAACATGGCCATAAGCCAATCTAATGGAGGAAATTCTTCCTCTGTAATCCCCTCTTCCTATGTATGTCAAGGTTTGGGCCAAGTAGATAAAAACTATGAAACTCTCTAGACATAAAGGGTAAAAAGAGGAAGAAAAATTAAAAGTCTTAAGCTTATTGTGGCTTGAATGATTTTCCTCCAAAATTCATGTTTAGGTTTAATTCTCAATGTCACAATGTTAAGAGATTGGACTTTTAGGAAATTATTGAATTGTTAGGAATTCTCTCTGATAGATAAGATTTGGGGAATTTTATTCTATCTTATGAAATGGCTTAAAGGAAAAATTCTACCCTTCCTTCCTTCCTTTATGTCTTTCAGATTTATTCTGTGTGAAAACATTCAAGAAGGTGTCATCTTGAAAAGGGCAAGAGATTTATATGACCTGAACAAAATGCACAAATTCACAGGGTCATTTCAGAAGCAAAGAACAGTTATGACCAGCCACCAAATTCACTGGCATCTTGAACTTAGATGTCTCAGCCTCATGAGTTTATCCCTCATTCAGAAACAAATATCTTTTCTTTAAAAATTATTTGGCCTAAGATATCTTGCATTGTAGTATGAATGGATTCAAGAGAATTTTTTCAGTTTGAATAGATTCTTCAATATTCTAAACCTTTTCTCTTTTGAGAACCTTGAGCCCTTCAAAAAATAACACTTCTGTTTTCCATCTACTATCTCTGCAGTGAATATTTAAGGTCTTTTCTTGACAAGATAGTATTGTGCACCTCTGATTAAGCTGGCAGATTAGAACCTTCTTCTTGGTAATATAGCAAAGAAGAGTCAGAATAAGAAAGAATAGACTCTAGTCTAAAGAAATAAAGAGCAGGAGGGCATTAGACACTCACCAACTAGTGGACACAGTTCCGAGAAAGTAGGTGGGCAGAAACGTGGTCTCCAGGATCTGACAAGGATGTTAAAAGAAAATAGACAAATAGAAGAAAAAGAAAACAGAAATGCTCCCCGGAGAGATTTTCCATAAAGAAGCTCAACTGTCACACCTAGCTGCACTAATGCTGCCCATGGGGTCCAGTTATACCTGTAAGGGGTTGCTAGGAAACATGAAGAAAGACAATGCAGGATGTGGAAACCCAAACTGTAGACTGTATGCATATGTGTGGATAGGAGGTTGAGCCACACCAAGCTGTTGATATAGAAGCAAAATATGCTATTAGAGTTTGGATCCAAGAGATTCTCAATGTCCATGACTATCAGTGTCTGGAAAAGTTACACAGGATAATGTGATGTACACAAAACTTGCTGCAGATTCATGACAATCATTAAGAGAAAAGAAAAAGTAAGTAAATACAGAAGTCTTCTAAAAAAAAAAGGATAAACAAAGGCAGATAGACTCCATACCTCCCCAAAGCATCAGTCATAGAAAGTTCTAATCAAATAGACTGATTCCACAAATACAAGGTTCAAATTTGAATGGAAGATGGTGCTAAGATCAGAGCATTGTGGCTGAAAGTTTAAGTCAGTAACAAAAGTCAATGACTTGATGTCTGTAAACTGCTAATGCTGGCAGGCAGTCCTCAACACACGACTGTAGAAACTGACCAAAAAGATAACCCAAGAAGAGGACTATAATGTCATCTTCTGATTGAGATTTGTGCATCCTCCCTTGGGCCCTTCTTATTGGGATTGGATGTCTAAGGGCAGGATGGTACCCAAAGGGGCCTTGCCACTTCTCTGAGAAGAGGGGATAGAGCAGTGGGGGAGAGGTTTGTGAGGGTGGGACTGGGAAGAGACAAGGGAGGCACTCTTCAATCAAGACGTAAAGTGAATAAAGAAATACATGGAAAGTTCTGTTATTTAAAAAAGAGAAACTGTCTTCCCAACTGAGAAAAAAAATTACTCACCAATATCAACTCCTTGTGTTTTCTCTCATTGCCTTTGAAGTTTTAATTTTTAGATTGTGTTTTAGTTCATTTTTTATTTTTATACTTTAATTGTTTGATCCTTGTGTTTCAACTTGTGCATTATTGGAGAGGCTTTTATGTCTGTCCTTTCTGTCTTTAAACCTAACATACAATGTTTTTATATTGTTATCATACATGTAATATATATGCTGTTCTCCTGGTTTCTTCTACTTTTCTGCTTTCTTGTTTTCTCCTAGGCTTGCTATTCAAATATTGGTACTATTGGTTCTAAAAATAAACAAACAAAAAAAGTAAATTATATTGCCATTTTCCTCAAGTAGTTACCTAGTGACACTGTTTCTGGGCCTCATAGAGGCCACAATTGAAGTATCCAGGTATCTTCTATTGCAAAGTGATACCAATATCACTTTAAAATTATCATATTTATTACTACAGTTAGCTTTACCTGTACAAAGCAGTAAAGATCATAAATCCAAGTAAATATAATGCACCACAATGGCCCACAGACAATAAAACAAACAGAAAGTAAAAATAAAAAAGAGGACATTTTCATCCCAACACACCCACAAAATACAACAAAGAAACACAAAATTTACAAGATAGTAGTCAACTCTGACATCTCCACAAGCTGACAACTCCTCATACTAGAAACCTTTGACAATGAGAGAGCTAAGATGTCAGAAAATATTTTTAAAAGATCTATAATCACATAGATGACTCAAATAGACAGATGAATGGAGTTATATTTTGTGGAGGGGTTCTTTTCTGGCAATGTCAGTTTGCATATCTAAATGCCTCTTATGTTTAGACGTCTGTATCTTTTCCTACACTTGGGAAACTTTCTTGTATAATGTCATTAAATTAATTTTCTATGCCTTTAGACTTCTCTCAGCCCCTCCTTAAACACCACAGAATCCTTTGCTGGTTTCCTGAATGTATTTCAGAGTTCTTAGAACTCAGTAGTTCTTTCTTGATATATGTCTAAACACTTTATTCTCAACCTTCCTGAACTTTGTTCTTTGCCTTACTCTTGTCTATTGATGTGTTCCACTGTGTTTTTATATGATTAATTAATTGTTTCATTTCTAGAACTCCTGTTTGGTTTTTTCAGTTCCATGCTGACTCTTTACTGATAATTTTCTTGTCTGGGTCCTAAAATGCCTTAATACCTCCACTGGTGTGTGTGTGCATGCACACTTTATACTTTCATTGTTATTATATATGCATGTATGTTATACAATGCTTATACAACTCCATTGTGTTAACACAGAGTTTCTCAACCTGTGGGCTGCAAGTCTTTTAAGAGTCAAAAGACCCTTTCAGAAGTCATCTAAAACTATCACAAAGCACAAGTATTCACATTATGACTCATAACAGTAGCAAAATTACAGTTATGAAGTGGTAATGAATGTAATTTTATAGTTGGGGGAGCCATTACAACATGAAGAATTGTGTTAAAGGGTTGCAGACTTAGGAAAGTTTAGAATCACTATATTAACAGAATATTTTATGTAGTTGTACTGCAAACACGCTTCTCAACAGCCCTCTCTAAAAGTTGAACACATTTTAGACTTCTAACCAAGTCTTTTTTGTTGTTTTGTTTTTGTTTTTGTTTTTTTGATATAGGGTTTTTCTGTGTAGCCCTGGCTGTCCTGGAATTCACTCTGTAGACCAGGATGGCCTCGAACTCAGAAATCCGCCTGCCTCTGCCTCCCAAGTGCTGGGATTAAAGACATGCACCACCACTGCCCGGCTAACCAAGTCTTAATAAACATAAAAGAATTGAATTTCTTCTTCTACCTAAACAGATCAACCTAAAGAAAACTAAAAACCAATAGTAATACAAACCAAAAATCTATACAAATTATTGGTAACAAATCAGTGGGTCATGGAGAAATGCATAAGTAAATTTTAAATTCATAAAATCAAATGAAACTGTGGCTATATGACTAATCGGAGTCTTTGAGATACAGCAAAGATAGTTCTAAAAAGAAAGTTTATGGCTGTGAGTATTAATTAATATGAAAAAAAAAGTCAGGAAGCCTAGAGAAATGTCTCAGTGGTTAAAAGCACTGGTTACTCTTTAGATGACTCAGATAATTTCCCAGGATTCACGGGGTGACTCATCTCAATCTGTAACTCCAGTTCCAGGGGATCTGATTTTCTCTTCTGGCCTCCATGGGCTTTAGCCACACACATAGCACACGTTCAGGCAAAATGCCCATACACATAAAATAATTTTAATTCAATTTTAAAAATTACAAATATCAAACAAATATAGCCAATTTTACATAGCCAATAAATATAGCCAAAAAAAAACAATAGTAAGTAAGCTAAAACACGAAACCATATTCAACATGACATAATAAATATCAGGGCAGTAATGATGTGATGGATGCTTAAGAAATTACATAATCATTGAAATAAAGAGTTGTTTCTCCAGGGCTGGAGAGATAGTTCAATGATTAAGAGTGCTAGATACTCTTCCAGAGGACCCAAGTTCAATTCCCAGTACTCACATGTCAGCTCACAAACATCTGAAACGTATCTGAGAGCACCAGGCACCCATGTGGTATACAGATACACATGCAAACTAAAATCCCATACACATTAAATAAATAAATAAATAAATAAATAAATAAATAAATAAATAAAATTCTAGAACATAATAAAATAAATCTTTTTTAAAAATGAGTTAATTCTTCAAGAACATCATCAAACCCTTAGCCAAAACAATAAAAACAAAAAGCCCTAAATCAATAAAATTAGAGATAAAGGGAGAGACCCTAAACATACACCAATGACATCCAGAGAATGGCTGGGAAATACCCTAAAAATATATTCCCAAAATGTGTAAAAAATTTGATACATTCTTAAAAATACATTACCTCACAAATTTGAGCAAAAGGACATAGGCAACAGAAGCCAAATGTATGGCAAGCAACTAATAAAGTGTTTCCAAAAAAGAGAAGCACAGGCTCACACGGATTCCACAGCAACTTCTATCAGATCTTTACAGAAAAGCCATACCATGCTGCTTAAAGAGCTCTTTCTCAGGAAGCATAACAGAGTATCATTAATACTGTCAGGTATTGGTTCTTGCCCATGCGATGGGTCTCAAACTGGGACATTCATTAGTTGACCATTCCCTCCGTCTCTGCTCCATTTTTGTCCTCAACTAATGTGGACCCTTGGGAGCTCCCAGAGACTGAACCAAAGAACATGCATGGTCTGGACCTAACTACCACCATACACACACGCACATGTGCACACGCACACACACACACACACACACACATATGTAGCATATGTGCAGCTTGGTTTTCATGTGAGTCTCCCAACAACTGGAGCTAGGGCTGTCCCTGATTCTGTTGCCTGCCTGTGGATCCTGTTCCCTTAACTGGGCTGCCTTGTCTGGCCTTTGTGGGAAAGGATGTGCCCAGCCCTGCAGTGTATGTGACAGAGTGGGTAGGTGCAGGAAGGGGGTGCTTCCCCTTCTCAGAGGAAAAGGAGAGAGAGTAGGAGAGGGGTTGTGTGAAGGTAAACTGGCTGGGAGGAAAGAGGTAGTAGAGAAAAAAAAAAAGATTTCTTTCTCACAGAAAGAGAAAAAAAGACCATCAAAGCCTTTCTCAAAGACAGTTATCCAGTGCAGATATGTCCAACTTGCAGTTCAAAAAGCCTTGAATGTGGCCCAACACATTTATAGACCACAATGTTATGTTGAAATGTCAAAAGATGATACCTCTTTCCTAATGCCAACATTAGACAAAGACATTCACAAAGGAAAAAAACCTCTAGAACAGTTTTCTGGATGAATATAAATAGATGCAAAAATTCTCAAAAAAGTACTGGCAAATTCAAACAAACATAATCAAAGATGATCACAACCAAGATAAAACTAGATCATTGATTCAACATGAACAAATTAGTAAATTTCATACAGCACATAAATAGATTTAAGGACAGAAACCACATGAGCTTCTCAATGGATACAGAAAAGTCCTTTGACAAGTCACCAGCACTTAATGATAAAAGTCCTGAAGAAACTAGGAATTGAAGGAAAATAAGAAAGGCTATGCATAATGAACCTATCACCAGTGATACACTGAGAGTATTTCCTCTAAAATTTGGAATGAGACAAAGGCGTCCAATCTCATTCAATAAACAGATTGAAGTCTTGCTAGAGCAATAGGCCAAGAAAATGAAATAAAGGGGATATAAACAGGAAGAGAAGTTTAATTATCCCTAATTGCAGGTTATGTAATCCTATGCATAAAACACTAAAAATAACTATTATGTGATTCAGCTATATCACAGATGGAAACTAAGCCAGCATAACATAAAGAGTCCCATATATCAATGTTTGTTTGAATTAGTCTCAATATCTAAGACTTTTATCCAACCAAGATGTCCACAAAAGATAAGTTAATACAGAAAATGTTAAGTGTGTGTGTGTGTGTGTGTGTGTGTGTGTGTGTGTGTGTGTGTGATGAAAACAATGGGGAACTATTAAAGGGGTTAAAGGACAGGAAGGTGGAAGAGGAAAAACACAAGCGTATATAATGAGGGAAAGAAAGAAAATATAGTTTCTCTCATAAGTGGAATTCATATTGTTATAGTGAAGTTGTCACATGAAAACAGAAGAAAGACTACATGAGGGGAGATAAAGATAATATACATGAGGGGACCATAAAGAGCAGGATAGAAGGGACAGGAAAGCATCGGGTTAAGTATGAGCAAGGTACAATGACACAATAATGAAAATTCTATAATGAAATCCACTATTCTATATGCCAACTAAAAATTACTAGAATAACAAAAATAAAATTACAAAGACTATTCTTTTATTCTGAATGAGACTATTTTCCATGCTACCTTATATGTAGAAAGCTAACACTTCTCCATCTCAGCCATATTTGAAATTGACAAATTGCATTCCACTAAAGAGAATGACAAGAGATTGTAGGCAATGATAAATTGGCTTCTGTATACAGATAGAAAATCTAGTGGTCCCATCAGGATCAAATAATGGCCCAAAGCATCAGAGTAGGAAGGCCAGGGCTCCAGGGAAAATACAGGAGAAAGAAAGCAAGTTATATGCTTCTGGGAGATGCCTATTTTAATTTTATATTTCTTGCAGTGCTGAGGGTAAACCCAGGTAAACAATCCCAGTCATACACTTCTTAACTATGCCAAACGACTTCAAGTATTTCTTTTTTCCAGAGATCTGACCAGAAAACTCCAGAAGATCCACGTACTAGCTACACAAACAGGCAACTATATCAAGAAGTCAGCTGGCTCTATTGACGTTTGATATTGGTATTACCCTAGCACCTGTATACCAGAGAACTTCATGTCTTATAATGAATGATTTTTCTTTTTTGTTGTTATTTTTTATTGGATATTATATTTACATTTCAAATTTTATCCCATTACCCCATTACCCCCACCCAGGAACTCCCATCCCATCCCCCCTCCTCCTGCTTCTATGAGGATGTGTCCCCGCCTACTCCCCCACTCCCACCTCTCCACCCTCTAATTCCCCCCAAGTCAGTGTCCAGCCTTTATGGGACCAAGGATCTCCTCTCCCACCTATGCCCGACGAGGCACCCGCACTTGGTCTTCCTTCTTCATGAGCTTCATGTAGATGATTTTTCTAAGTGAGTTGTGATCTGTTTTCATGATGTTCTCACCAAGAAGAATATATAACACTGATATCTGGACCCCTAAGAATATGATTTCTTTACTATATGTATGTATGTATGTATGATTGTATGTATGTATGTATATTTATATACATATACACACATATATATATACATATATATACATATATGTGTGTATGTATATATCTCTTTTTGTGAGCTGGGGTTAATTTTCTAATAAGACTAAAAGTTTTTAAACTCACTGAGAATACTTTGCTATAATAAGGCTAGGTTGAACTTTGTCTATTCCATGCAGGACACATAGATGGGGCAGTTGAGTTTGTATGAATCTGTTCCTCATCTGTGAAATGGGGATAATATGTTTCCTTACTTCACAGTTTCATGAGAAATAAGCAAACACCTATGAAAGCACCTTACACAGTCCCTGCCACATAAGGACCTGATAACTGTCTGGGCTGTTTCCTCCTCTCTAGCAAGGGAGGTTTTTACAAGTAAAACAATAAAGGCCAAAATTAGTATTCACATCACATCTAATTTTGTCCAAAGCATGTGTCTCTGTTTGCTTATCCATGTGTTGGTTCCTCACAATACTAATTAGGTCACATCAAATGTATTGTAATTAACCATGACACTTGTGCAGGCTTACATTTTCGCACAGAAAAACTGAAAATGAATTAATAACTAGCAATTTTGACAATTATGGTCAATTAATTTGTCAGCAATAAACTAAGTATGCTTTCTTCTTGAAAATATAAAATATTTAAAATGTTAGTGGGCAAATAACTGTGGAGCTTACATGCTTTTTGATCTTATATATCTAGCTAAATTTTATTATATTTTGTATTATGTTTTATTATTTAAAACAAATTTTAAATTTAAATATATTTTGATCATATTCGTCCTTCCTCCTGGTCCTTCCAGATCTCCACCTTCTCTCCACCCACACAACTTTAAGGAATTTCAAAAAAAAAAAAAAAAAAAAAAACCACAATACGTGAACAAAACCAAGTAGACATTACCCATGTTTCTTCCAAAACTAAACTGAAACCAAGTAAAAGCATACAAAAAACCCCTTCGAGTTCATTATATATTGGTCACATACTCCTGAACATGAAGCCTATTCTGGAGTGGTTGATACACCCAGTATCTGGCTATTGGGAATTGTGCCCTGGTAAACACAGATTTGTAAGCACAGAGAGGCCTTCTGGTATATAACCAAGAGTGGTATGACTGGGTCATAAGGTCATTCTGCTTCTGGTTTCTTGAGGAACTGCCATGTTTACTTCGATAATACCTCAATTAATTTCCATCTTAGTCAGCAGTGTAAAAGAGCTGTCTTTACACTACACCCTCATCAATATTTCTTTTTTTTTCATTTTTAAGTTAGAGAGAGACAGAGAGAGAGAGAGAGAGAGAGAGAGAGAGAGAGTTCATGTGTTCATCCACGTGCACATACACTTGGAGGACTGGTGCCTCACAGATTCCAGAAGTCTTCAGATCCCTTAGATCAGGAGTTACAGGTGGTCCTGAGCCACCCCGTGTGGATTCTGAGTAGTAAATCCCAGTCGTCTTCAAAAATAGAACCTGCTTCTATCGACTGAACCATCTCTCCAGGCCCCATTATTTCATTTTTTTAATGATGGTCATTCTAATTAGAATAATTAGAAAATGTGGTTAATTCTCCATGTAGTTTTAATTTGCATTTCTTTGACAGGAAATAATGTTGAACACTTTTTCATATGATTACTGATTGTTGTATTTTATCTTTATATTTAATCAAATTTCATTGTAATAAATTATAACATTATGACAATATTTCCAAGTGATACTAACCTGTTTATGAACAAATACAACAATCTCTTTAAACATATATTCAGTTGTTGTGTGGTTGAGTACATAAGCCTACTCTACTTTTAAAATACATTCTATTTTAGATATTTCAAATATAAAAATATAGAAAATATTGCCATGAATGTGTGTCCTCAATAGCCATCATTTCTATCAATATTATTCACCTACAATCTCCCCATATTTTTGCAAAATTAATTCTAATGACATAAAATTTTACTCATAAATGTTTCGAAGTATATTTCTAAGAGTTTTCGGCAGTATTATCCTTATTATTATAGTTTAAAGTGATAGTTTATTAATATCACTAAATACCAAGTTTATGTCTCATTTTATTTCACTGATTCAGAAATCATCTTATGGGTATTGATTTATTCAAATAAAGACCCCAACAAGGACTATTGCTATGGTTTTAATCTTTTTATGAAGGTCTTCTGTAAGCCATGAATCTGTTGAATCTGAGTCATTAGTTCTGTAGCTTTTGAGACCTTATAGATCTGGCTGAATCCTTCATGGTGTTGCTTCACAGTTACTGCATTATTTTTACTTTACCTTTTGAAAACTGATGTATACATAAATCCATTTATTAAATGGACTGTTTAGTGTCTTCATGTTTAGGGCTTGAACTCTTTTGTAATTAATATCAATCATATGTATAGATAGCAGAGATTTTATTTTCCCCCATTCTGCATTCATTTTTTTGGTTATTTTTGTTTTTGTTTTTGTTTGGTTTGGTTTGGTTTGGTTTGGTTTGGTTTGGTTTGGTTTGGTTTGGTTTGGTTTGGTTTGGTTTGTTGCTGTGGAGAAGCTTTGTGATTTTATGCAGTCCTACACATCAATTTCAGTTTTATCCCCTTGGCACTAGAGTCACTTTAGATACTTCTCAACTCTATCTATATCTTAAAATGTGATTCTTATGTTTACCTCTAGGAGTTTAAGGGTTCAGGTCTTACATTAATATCCCAGTCTATTTTGGATTGGGGTTTGTACTGAGAGAGATATGAGGACCTAGTAGTTTTCAAAGTACCATTTATTGAAAGGCTGCCTTTTCTTTATATATGCTTTTATAGGATGTATTCAGTCAGGTGGCTAGAGGTGGAAAGATGGATCAGCAGTTAAGGGTGATTACTGTGCTTCAAAGGACCCAGGTTTGGTTCCCAGAGTTCACATCGTATGATTCACGACCATCTCTAACACCAGCCTCAGGAGATCCTCAACCTATTCCTGGCCTCAGCATGTACATGTAGCACATAAACTCATGCAGGCTTGCAGAAATATTCATAAAATAATAAATGAACAAATATTTTAATCAGATGGCTGGAAGTGTGTTGGTTAATTACTAGATCCTTTATATGGGTGTCTGGTTTTGTCCCAGTATGTCTCAGTGTCCCATACTTTATTACTATGGTATGCTGAATGATTTTATGCCAACTGGATACAAAAACTAGAGTTTTCTGAAAGAAGGAAAACTTAATTGAGAAAATGCCTCCATCAAATCCAGCTATAAGGCATTTTTAGGTTAGTGATTGATGGGGGGAGGGCCCAGACATTGTAAGTGGTCCCATCCCTGGGCTAGTGGTCCTGGATTCTAGAAGAAAGCAATGAACAAGCCATGGAAAAGCAAGCCAGTCATCAGCACCACTCCATGGCCCTTGCATTAGCTCCTGCCTCCAAGATTCTGCCCTGTTTGAATTCCTGTTCAGATTTCCTTTAATGATGAACAGTGATGTGGAAATGTAAGTCAGATAAATCCTTTCCTCCTCAACTTGCTTTTTGATCATGGTGTTTCATCACAGCAATGGAAATCCTAACTAAGATGGTAAGAGGAAGGTATTGCTGTGACAGACCTGACCATGATTTTTGGTGGATTGTGGAAGGACTCTGGAACTTTGGGCTAGAAAAGCCATTTAGTGTTGAGGACTCAGTGAGTTCTTCTGTAGAAGCTTAGAATACAAGAATATTGAGAACATTACAGAAGACAGAAGCCTGGCTTGTGAAATTCCAGGAAAGCTCGGAGACTCTATTTAATTTTGTGTTTTACATTGAGATTCTGTTCTTCTGGTCAGCTGGGGCTAAAGAGTCAGCAGTAATTAATAAGAGACCAGCAACATTAAAATGAAAACTTTGTATTACTGGGACAATTGATACAGGTTAGCCAGAGCTAAGAAATTAGCAGTGATTAAATAGAAAGCAAAATCACTGAGTTGGAATCTTCTAGGAAGCGCTTGCTCAGGGTCAGCACACACTGTGTTCCAGAATGCAGTGGCTGAGTCTGTACCTAGTTCTGGTCCCCAAACTTAGTGGTGTCAGAATCACCCCGGTGGTGTTGGTTTTAAAAGCATGAAGGGATCATGGAAAGTAGCTGAGGCTTGGCACTGTGAGAGGCCAGGAGAGGCAATTAGTAAAGTTGCAGCCTCATTATCAGTTGAAGGCCCAGGACTTAAAGAGTCATGAAAAGAAAGTGAGGTTTGTCACCACAAAGGTAGCCTATGAGAGGCTATTGATGAAAATGCAACCCAGTTGCAGCAGAAAACCCCAGAATTTGGAAGATGGTAGTACCATGGGATGACCACTGAGAACAGCAACAGCAGTGGAGGGGAGCCATTAAAGCCTAGAAGACAAGCATTTACACAATGGAGTACTACTCAGCTATTAAAAATAATGAATTCGAGAAATTCTTAGGTAAATGGATGGAACTAGAAAATATCATCCTGAGTGAGGTAACCCAATCACAAAAGAATACACATGGTATTTATTCACTGATAAGCGGATGTTAGCCCAAAAGCTTGAAATAGCCAGGATTCAGCTAACTGACCACATGAAGCTCATGAAGAAGGAAGACCAAGTGTGCATGCCTCAGTCCTTCTTGGAAGGAGTGACAGAATGCTCAAGAGAGCAAATATGGTGACAAAGTGTGGGACAGAAAGTCAAGGAGGGGCCATTGGGAGACCACTCTACCTTAATAACTGACCCATATGCAGTCACCAATGATAGATATGGATGTCAGGAAGTGCATGCTGACAGGAGCCTGATGCAGCTGTCTCCTTGAAGGTCTGCCAGAGTCTGGCATATCCAGAGGCAGATGCTCGCAGCTACCCATTGATCTGATCAAGGGTTCCCAATGAAGAAGTTAGAGGACTGAAGGAGATGAAAGGGTTGGTGGCCCCATCAGTGCCAGCCAACCAGAACTCCCCAGGGTCTAAACCACCAGCCTGGGAGCACAAAGGGAGGCAGCCATGACTTCAGCTGTATACTTAGGGGAGGATGGCCTTGTTGGGCATGGGTAGGAAAGGAGATCCCTGGTCCCATAAAGGCTGAACACCAAGTGGGAAGGAATTCGAGGGTGGGGAGGGGGGAGTGGGGAGTGGAGGGTAGGTGGGGGCACACCCTTGTGGAGGCAGGAGGGGGGACAGGATAGGGGGTTCCTGGGTGGTGAAGGGAATGGGGTGAGGGGATAAAATCTGAAATGTATTTTAAATAAATAAATAAATAAATAAAAATAAAATTGAAAAAAAGAAAAGACTTTTAGCTCAAATTGGAGGGCACATACACTAGCAGCTTAACAGCACATATGAAAGCTCTAGAACAAAAAGAAGCAAATACACCCAAGAGGAGTAGACAGCAGGGAAAAAATCAAACTTGGGGCTGAAATGAACCAAGTAAAAGCAAAGAGAACTACACAAAGAATCAACAAAATCAGGAGCTGGTTCTTTGAGAAAATCAATAAGATAGATAAGCCCTTAGCCAGACTAACAAGAGGGCATAGAGACAGTATCCAAATTAAAAAATCAGAACTAAAAAGGGAGACATAACAACAGAAACTGAGGAAATTCAAAAAATCATCAGATCCTACTACAAAGGCCTATACTCAACAAAACTGGAAAATCTGGATGAAATGCATGATTTTCTAGACAGATACCAGGTACCAAAGTTAAATCAGGATCAGATAAAATATCTAAACAGTCCCAAAACCCCTAAAGAAATAAAAACAGTTATTAAAGTCTTTCAACCAAAAAAAAGTCCAGGAAAAGATGGTTTTAGTACAAAATTCTATTAGACCTTCAAAAAACACATAATACCAATACAAACTATTCCACAAAATAGAAACAGAAGGAGTATTACCTAATTTGTTCTATGAAGCCACAGTTACACTGAAACCTAAACCACACAAAGACCCAACAAAGAAAAAAAAAAAACTTCAGACCAATTTCCCTTATGAATATTGATGCAAAAGTAATAAAATTCTTGCAAACCAAAGCCGAAAAGACATCAAAATAATCATTCACCATGATCAAGTAGGCTTCATCCCAGGGATGCAAGGATGGTTCAATATGGAAATATACCTATGTAATCCACTGAATAAACAAATTCAAAGAGAAAACACATGACATTAGATGCTTTAAAAGCCTTTGACAAAATACTACACTATAATACTAAAAATACTACTTTTCATGCTAAAAGTCATGGAAAAACCAGGAAATCAAGGCCCATACCTAAACATACAGTAAATATACATTAAACAAATATCCAACATCAAACTAAATAGAGAGATGCTTGAAACAATCCCAGGGACGATCAGGGACTAGACAAGGCTGCCAACTCTCTCCCTATCTATTCAATATAACACATGAAGTCCTAGCCTGAGTAATTAGACAACAAATGGAGGTCAAAGAGATTGGACAACAAATTGGAAAGGAAGAAGTCAAGAAATCACTATTTGTGGATGATATTATAGCATACTTAAGTGATGCCCAAAATTCCATCAGAGAACTCCTACAGCTGATAAACAACTTCAACAAAGTGGCTGGATATAAAATTAACTCAACATGAAAATGACTTTGGACTAGGATGGGGAAGTTGGCTCAGATATTTTGGTCATGCTGATAAGCCCTCAGAAACAGTGATCATACGAGTGTTCGTGGAATTTTGTTTATTACCTTGCTTGTTCTTTGACTGTGTTTATTGTCTTGCTTATTCCTTGACTATTTGCATCTATTGTGTTGCTAGTCCCTCAACATAGAACTGACCTGAATACTTGCATGTAATTCAAATGGTATAAAAGCAAAAAGGAAGAGGATAGAGAAAATAATGCTCCACAAGAAAAGATCATCAAAGGGCATCACCATCTCTGACCTCAAGCTGTACTACAGAGCCATAGTGATCTGCTCAGTGCTTCGGCCCTAAGCATGGTATTGCTACAGAGATAGACATGTCTATCAGTTAAATAGAATTGAAGACCCAGAAATAAACTCACACACCTATGGTCACTTGATCTTTAACAAAGAAGCCAAAACCATACAATGGAAAAAAGAAAGCATCTTCAACAAATGGTGCTGGTCTAACAGGTGATCTGCTTGTTAAAGAATGCAAATTGATCCATTTTTATCACCTTATACAAAGTTCAAGTCCAGGTGGATCAAGGATCTCCACATAAAACCAGATACACTGAGTCTAATGGAAAAGAAAGTGGGAAATAGCCATGAACACATTGGCACAGGGGAAAATTTCTGTAACAGAACACCAATGGCTTAGGCTGTAAGATCAACTATTGACAAATGGGACCTTATGAAACTGAAAAGCTTCTGTTAGGCAAAAGACACTATCATCAGGACAAAACAGCAACCCACAGACTGGGAAAAGATCTTTACCAACCTTACATACAGTAGAGGGCTAACATACAAAATATATAAAGAATTCAAGAAGCTGATCTCAAAAAAAAAAAAAAAAAAAAACCACAAATAAATGGGGTACAGTGCTAAATGGAATTATCATCTAAGGAATCTTGAATGGCCGAGAAGCACCTAAAAAAAAAATGTTTGACATCCTTAATCATCCGGGAAATGTAAATCAAAATGACCTTGAGATTTCAGCTTATACCAATCAGAATGGCTAAGGTTAGAAAAAAAAAGTCAGGCTACAGTAAATGCTGGAGAGGGTGTGGAGAAAGAACAGTCATTGCTGGTGTGATTGCAAGCTAGTACAACCACTCTGTAAATCAATCTGGTCATTCCACAGAAAATTGGAAATAGTTCTACCTGAAGACCCAGATGTACCACTCCTGGGCATATACCCAAAAGATGTTCCAACACATAACCAGGACACATGTTCCATTATGTTCACAGCAGCTTTATTTACAATAGCCAGAAGCTGGAAACAACCCAGATGTCCCTCACCAGAAGAATCCATACAGAAATTGTGGTACATTTGTAAAATGGAATACTACTCAGCTATTAAAAAAGTCTTCACAAATTTTGCAGACAAATGGATGGAACTAGAAAACATCACTCCCTCCTTCCAGTCTGGGCCCAAGCACTGAGCAGATCCCTGGTGGCAGCTCTGCACCCAATCTCACAGAACCTAGAGGAAGCGGGGCTCCCAGGAGCTCTAACCCAGGCAGTATCTTAGGTAAAGAGACAGCAACACCTGCCCCAAATGGAGAGTAACTGGGACCCACTAGGACCCAGAAGTTCACTCCTGGCCCAGAGCAATGGTTCCGTCCGGTCCACACCCAAGTACTGAGCAGATCTTGGGCCTCAGCTCTAACCCCAGTAGAGACAGCCATCCCACACAGTTTTGATACAATCAAGATAATAAGAAAGATGGGCTCCAGTCAGAGACAGGGCAGGTAGCACTAAGGAGATACAGATAGTGAAAGGCAAGAGCAAGAACATAAGCATCAGCCTAGGGTACTTGGCATCATTAGAACCTAGTTCTCCCACACTAGAAGGTCCTGAAATCCCCATATCACCAGGAAAGCAAGATTCAGATTCAAAAATTACTTCTAATGATGGTGATAGAGGACTTTAAGAAGTACATAAATAACTCCCTCAAAGAAATTGAGAACACAGGTAGACAGGTAGAAGCCCTTAAAGAGGAAACACAAAAATCCCTTAAAGAATTACAAGAGAACACAGCCAAACAGGTGAAGGAACTGAACAAACCATCCAGGACATAAAAATGGAAGTAGAAACAATAAAGAAATCACAAAGGGAGACTACCCTGGAGATAGGAAACCTAGGAAAGAAATCAGGAGCCATAGACACAAGCATCACCAACAGAATACAAGAGATAGAAGAGAGAATGTCAGGTGCAGAAGATACCATAGAAAATACTGACACAACTGCCAAAGAAAATGCAAAATGCAAAAAGTTCTTAACACAAAACATCCAGGAAATCCAAGACACAGTGAGAAGACCAAACCTAAGAATAATAGGTAGATAAGAGAGTAAAGATTTCCAATTTAAAGGGCCAATAAATATCTTCAACAAAATTATAGAAGAAAACGTCCCTAACCTAATTGACGAGATGCCCATAAACATACAAAAAGCCTACAGAACACCAAATAGACTAGACCATAAAAGAAATACCTCCTGTCACATAATAATCAAAACACCAAATGCACAAAACAAAGAAAGAATATTAAATGCAGTAAGGGGAAAAGGCCAAGTAACATATAAAGGCAGACCTATCAGAATTACACCAGACTTCTCACCAGATACTATAAAAGTGAGAAGGTCCTGGACAGATGTCATGCAGACCCTAAGAGAGCACAAATGCCAGCCCAGGCTACTATACCCAGCAAAACTCTCAATTTCCATAGATGGAGAAACCAAGATATTCCATGACAAAACCAAATTTACACAATATCTTTCCACAAATACAGCACTATGAAGGATAATAGCAGGAAAGCTCCAATACGGGGAGGGAAATTATACCGCAGAAAGAGCAAGAAAGTAATCCTCTTCTAACAAACCCAAAAGAAGATAACCACACAAACAATGCCTACACTAATAACAAAAATAATAGGAAACAACAATCTCCTCTCCTTAATATCTCTTAACATCAATGGACTCACTTCCCCAATAAAAAAGACATAGGCTAAAGGACTGGATATATAAACAGGACCCAGCATTTTGCTTCACACAGGAAACCCACCTCAGTGACAAAGACAGACACTACCCTGGAGTAAAAGGCTGGAAAACAATTTTTCAAGAAAATGGTCCTAAGATACAAGCTGAAGTAGCCATTTTAAAACCTCCAGCCTGAGAACACAAAAAGAGGGACTCATGGTTCCACCTGTATAGGTAGTTTAGGGTGGCCTTGCCAGGCATCAGTGGGAGTGGAGGGCCTTAGTGCCTGAAAGTTTGGATTCCCTAGTTTTGGGGAATTGGAGAACAGGAAGGCAGAAAATGAGAGGATGGTGGGAACACACTCTCATAGAAATAGGAGGAGGGGGGATGGGATAAGGGGTTTTTGGAGCAAGTGGGAGAGAAGATAACATTGAAAGGTAAATAAATAAAATATCCAATAAAAAAAACAGATAATGGATCTGGCAATTGTAGTTGAGTAGCCGAGACTTTTATCAACAATTTATTACAAGGATTTCATATAATCCTCAAGGACAAGGTATTGTGGAAGAGGCCCATGGAACTTTAAAAAGATTAGTGAGACATACTGTTGCTGAGACAAAGAATGAGGTAGACTTGTGAGCTTGCTGAGTGACCTGACAAGGGTGACTGGGGAGCTGTATTGGACATATATTCCTGACCCACCTTTGCTTGACTATATCCCGGATGGGACAAACTGCCTTGCCTCAAGTTTTTGGACCTTGTGGGATAGAGAATTGAAAATAGAAATTATATCTCTTGTATTCTTCTTAAAGGTGTCCAGCTATTAGAACTTAATATGGGGAATAATAGTCTACTTTTGGAAGACTGGATCTGGACTTCGTCAGAGACATATTTGGAAGCTAGCTGTAGCTTGCTATGATGGCAGGATAGCAAGAGATAATGTTGGGACAGGATCTGGATTTCAAAGAAGGGTTAGTGCATGGTTTAAGGTTCTTTTAATTGTCAAGGTAAAATTGGTTTTGTCTCTTCTACAGCATTTATTGTAAGTTGCATTGATGGTATAATTTCCAATTATGTTAGTGTGTTGAAACCTGGCATGTCTGTTATGGGGGAGTCTATCAACTAGCTTTTGTCTCACTTCCCTGAGTATTAGGAAACCTTGATTCTCTGAAAAAAGCTTGAAAGTGCTGGAAGAAGTGAGTTAGGCTTTAAGCAGAAGCAAGAGGGTAGCAGGCTTGATTATTGCTGGTATGACAGCTTTAATTACATTAATTGCTAGCATCACTGCTTCTGCAATAGCATTGACACAAGAAGTTAAGACAGCTATTTTTGTTAACCATCCAGTAAAAAAATGTTACTAATGTATTGAGTATACAAAAGGATTTATATAGGTATCTGGAACAACGAATGATGCTCTATAACTCATTCAAATTATCTCAAGGAGGTTCAGGGTTCAAGAGTTAGAAGCCATTCCAAGTGTCATGACAAATATCATTAGAGTAGTGTTACTTTTGAAATTCACAATGATTGTCATTATAATTAGAAAAAAGTTTAAAGACACCTGTAGGATATTTGGCATAACACCTCTCTGGGTGTGTTAACTTTGCATAGTGAGATTATGAATTTGAAAAATGCTGCTCAGTTGACCTTTGATGCTACAGATAATGCCAATAAAATTATTCATGGCCTGAGCTCAGCATTTTCATTTTGGACAAACCTCAGGAATACAGCTTGATCAGGCCAGCCCTTCTTCTCCTGGGAATACTTTTATTCCTGCCCATCGTGTTAAAGCTTATCTTTAACAACATCAACATGTTGACAGCCAAAGTACATGCCTTAAACCTTAAAATGGAGCCCCCCCCCCCCCAATACAGAGTTATTAAATTAACAGGCTGGCAAGCCAAGGACGAGTAAGATTCTGCACAGAGCCTTACCAACCTAAGACAGAGTGCATTGCCATATTCCACAGGTAAGGAAGGCATTCTTGTCAGAACGACCTAAGACAGACTCCGTTTTGTTAACAAAATAAAAAGGGGGGAGAGGTGGAGAGCCTTTTGGGGCTGCTTGGCAAGAAGCTGGCATGGGCCAAGGACAAGGAAAGGGGCTGCTTGGCAGGAATATGACATTGGCCAAGGACAAGGAAGTAGGCTTCAAGCAGGAATATGACATTAGACTAGAATAAAGAAGTAATTTCAGGTAGGAGTACCTTCTTAGAGGCAAAAAGGAGGAGAGATGGGATGGGGGGATATGGAGGGGAGACAAGGATAGCAGACACTTGAAATATAAATAAATAAAATAATCAATTAAAAATAAAATAAAAGAGCCTACTGAGAAACAAAATAAAATTTATACAACTGTTCAAAATACATAGGTGTTATCCACAAATTAAATGAAAGTGTTTTCGTGTTAATTTGTATGCTAATTTAATTCTTATTCCCATAGAAATAATAATGTATGGCACATATATGGGGTAAGGGGCCGTGATTATTATTTGTGACTATTATGAAGGGAGTCATTTCCCTAATTTCTTTCTCAGCCAGCTTATCCTTTGAGTAGAGGAAGGCTATAGATTTGTTTGAGTTGATTTTATGTCCAGCCACTTTGCTGAAGTTGTTTATCAGGTTTAGGAGTTCTCTGGTGGAAATTTTGGGGTTACTTAAGTATACTATCATATCATCTACAAATAGTGATATTTTGAATTCTTCCTTTCCTGTTTGTATCCCTTTGACTTCCTTTTATTGTCTAACTGCTCTGGCTAGGACTTCTAGTACTATATTAAATAGGTAGGGAGAGAGTGAGCAGCCTTGTTTAGTCCCTGGTTTTAGTGGGATTGCTTCCAGTTTCTCTTCATTTAGTTTGCTGTTGGCTATTGGTTTGCTGTATATTGCTTTTACTATGTTTAGGTGTGGACCTTGAATTCCTGATCTTTCCAAGACTTAACATGAATGAATGTTGAATTTTGTCAAATGCTTTCTCAGCATCTAGTGAGATGATCATGTGTTTTTTTTTTTCCTTGACTTTGTTTATATAGTGGATTACGTTGATGGATTTTTGAATTTTGAACCATCCCTGCATTCCTGGGATAAAGCCTACTTGATCATGATGGATGATTGTTTTGATGTGTTCTTGGATTCGGTTCACGAGAATTTTATTGAGTATTTTTGCATTGATATTCATAAGGGAGATTGGTCTGAAGTTCTCTTTCTTTGTTGTGTCTTTGTGAGGTTTAGCTATGAGCATGATTGTACCTTCATAGAATGAATTGGGTAGTGTTCCTTCTGTTTCTATTTTGTGGAATAGTTTGAAGAGGATTGGTATTAGGTCTTCCTTGAAGGTCTGATAGATTTCTGCACTAAAACCATCTGGTCCATTGCTTTTTTGGTGGAGAGAATTTTAATGACTGCTGCTATTTCTTTAGGGGTTACAGGACTCTTTAGATGGTTTATAAGCTTCTGATTTAACTTCGGTACCTGGTATCTGCCTAGAAAATTGTCCATTTCCTCCAGATTTTCCAGTTTTGTTGAGTATAGGCCTTTGTACTAGGATCTGATGATTTTTTGAATTTCCTCAGTTTCTATTGTTATGTCTCCCTTTTCAGTTCTGATTTTATTAATTTGGATACTGTCTCTGTGTCCTCTCATTAGTCTGGCTAAGGGTTTATCTATCTTGATTTTCTAAGAACCGTGGAGATCTGACAGAATGCAAGGGATTATTTCAATTTTTTTTTTGTATCTGTTGAGGCCTGTCTTGTGACAAATTATATGGTCAGTTTTGGAGAAGGTATCATGAGGTGCTGAGAAAAAGGTATCTGATCTTCTTTTCATTGCCTCAGGTTACATAGTCTTTGTCTAAATACAGGAAAGGTATTTCCTTAGCATTCAGACTAAGCCTGTCTGTCACCAGGCTACAAAGTCTCTTCCTAAATTCAAGCAGTTCTGATGTAAAGTATTCCATAATTACCATTGTTTCTTGTGCTAGGTCATTATTGCAGCCTCTATCTGCATGATGCATTGTGCATTTTTCCTTTTTTATATATTAAAGGTCAGACCTCAGGAGTAGCTTTGATCACTTCTATCTCATTCTCTACTCTTATTGTCCAATTCTTCCTATGAGTTCCAGATTTTTGGAACCCAAGCAAGAGCTTTAATACAGAACTAATTTGAATTCTCCTCTCCCCTGCATCCTGCCAGCTGAAAGGAATGGCAAGCCAACACCTTCATCTCATGCTCTGCTTTTTCAGTTTTTCCTGCCAAATCAGAGGCTGTTGTGTAGAACAATGCTAGCTTGTCTCTCATTGTAATTTCTCCCTTACAGAAAGTTCTTTCTGAAAAACAGCTGATTCTCAGTTGCACGCCATCACCCACAGCAAAATCCATACAAGTGCCACCATAGCCTGCTGATAATTGCTGTCCATACATACTACATTTAAGGGTTGAATTATATTCTGCTCTGTGAGGGAATCAATTGTACTGCATGACTTTTCCTAGGGAGACATGAACATCCCAGATAGGATGCTAATGACAGACCAAAAAGAAAAAAATCCAAGCAAGTCTAGCTTGATGAACCGACAAGATCAGGCATGTGGATTACTCATAAGAGCCTGAGTGACTCAAAGGTATCTGCATCACCCAAAAAGCTCACATCAGCATGAGGTTGACTCACACAAGATACATCCCCAGAGTTTCTTGCCCAATGTATATTTGTACTGGAAAACCCATTCCATTTGATCAAGACAGATCAGACTTCAAATTGTCTACACCTTTGATTAAGTAATCTTCACGAACCACGTCACCTCTCCACTCCTGTTTCCTAGGAGTGGTTTCCTACATTTTACAATCTTTTCCATGTAGGATGCCATGAGAATTAAACAGGACCATGCCTCAATCACACTGCACAGAGTTACTCAGAGCAGTTACTTTGTGAACTTTTTCTTACTAGACAATATAACCAGCAAAGAACATGATAAAGTCTGTATTCATAAAGGAGAGAGAGTGTGATAGGGTACTAATGATTGCAAAATTAAGCATTGTGTAAGTTTATAGCAAGGCAGCATTACACTGTGTCTATTGAGAAACAGCATTCAAGAAAAACTAAGATAGTATTCTCAAAAATAAAAAATGCAAACTGTTCCACTAATGTTCCCTACAAGATTGACATGCTATAAGACAAATGTGAAGAACTGGGGACAATTATAACTGAAAAGTTCAGAAAGGTAAATAAAATTTCTTGTTTTCTGATATCTCTTTGAGTATGGTATTCATAAATCATGGTAAAATTAGTTACAAAATAAATATAACTTCAGCTTTTGACTAACAGTTGTTTTGGTTGTCTGGTTTGTGGTCTTTTTGCATGTATTAGTAACAATAGAAATAGTGTTTAGAAAAGTGGAAAAATCACTATACTTGATTATCTGAACCAGAGCAAAAATAAAAACTACCATGAATGTTAGCATGTTTCTCAAATTCCACGTGGAATTGGATGTATTGTGCTCCAATGGAACTCTGAAATGAGGTCAACTTCTGGTAGGTCGCACAACTAACTCTATTAAGCCACTGTTCTGTAATCAGCTCCATATGTGGCACCCTTCTGCTGGGTAATTTTGTATTCAGCTTTAAAATGTTATGAAAATGTAAAATGTTGGAACCAAAGACCCTATAACATTATAAAAATCAAGATGAAAATATGAAAAGTGATTCAAAATATGAAAACAAAGTATCCCTTCATAAAGAACACATCATAGAATTGTGAAAATAACTTCAGAAGACATAAAAACAAATAAACAAAAAACAAACAAACAAAAAAAAACTATCCTTGCAATACATGAGCCTTGACTGCTGGTCAAGAAAAGGGAAAATAGCTAGAAGGTATTTTGTAGCCAACTGAAGTTACTTAAATGCCAAGGAGATTGCTTTATATAATTATTGGTCATCTATTATGTATGGTTATTGTGTAGAAGTCATTAAAGAAAATGTCCTTAATGGACAATGTATAAGTTTCATATGTCTGCAGCTAATTTTTAAATGGTTCAGCAAATGTGTATGTGATTTTTGCATAAAAGGGAAGGACAGAAAAAGAATGGAGGAAAGGAAATGATGCAAAGAAAGAAGGAGAGCAAGGACAGAGAAAGAGAAAGACAAAGAAGAAATGAGAATGGCAAAATCTTAACAATTGTGGACTACTAGATCTGTATTTAAGTAACAGAAAATTCCTAGCATGTTCAAGGGCCTGGAATCAGCCCCCAACATTCAGATGGAAAGGTAACACAGACATTAAATTTGAATGGACACAGGTGGGTTTCTTTTTTTTAATTTCTTTTGAAGTACTCTATCCACTTGGATTTCTCAAAACAGTATTCTATTCTTATTAAATCTAATATTAGCCTAAAATAGAATGGCATGAATGACTAAAAGAATGGTATAAAGGACAAATGAGGTTCATTATATTTCAAGGCATGTGTTCTAAATAAGCACCAGATATCTTCAGTTTAATAAAAACTGAATTTAAAAATCGAATCTTTTGTCTTCTAAGGTTGTTCTGGCATTGTGCAGATACATGCAAGTCCCTTGAGTTTAATGACAAGCTTCAAGCTCGTCATAAGACTCTCTCTGTGTGCCTACATGGTAATCTCATTAATATTTTCATTGTAGTCTTTCTAGGAAACCTTGTTCTGGAGTGTACTGTGAGCATTTAATGGAGGTCACTTTTTCTAGGAGAAACTAATATTACCCACATTTATAGTTTTTTTTTTTTTTTTCAATCAAAAGCCAAATTCATCTTTGTTTAAATGACAAGCTGGGATTAGATCAAGCCATGAAACAAAAGTTATACAACACAGTGCTCAGGGGAAGCAAGAAGAAAGATGAGCATAGCATTCATTAATGAATCACCGTGATCCAATGCACTGAGGCCGATAAAGAAGTGCAAGAGTCTATGTGTAGATAAAAATACATTAATTTCTATAAATATTGCTCAGTGTATGCTTTACTTTTGTGAACAGTGATCCCTGCTGCTTGGTACACACTACACACAGATGCATTTACTTCATGAACACAATACTTCCCATAAAACTATTTCAGTTTAACATGAAAATCAAATTTCTGAATTCTCTTTATTATAAAAAATGAAATTCAGTTAAGGTAGTACATACATATTTATACACAGTAGAATTTGGATATGTGGCTCAAGAAAAGAGTGTTTTGTGTGATATTCAAAAATTCTCTACATACACTCTGGACTGGGTAGCCTCAAGAAAACTATTGAAATTTGGGCAAAGGTTTGGAATATAGTTTATTTCTATGAGTCATGAGCAAATGAGTCATGGGCTGATTTTTAAAGTTAGAAACAACATAAATTATAAAAGATGACTATCACTAATGAAAGATCCATAGGACAGAAAGAAATGCTATGCCCTTTTTACAGTTCTATAGAGCTGCAGATAAAAAAAAGCACTTGAGACATTTCTGGAATAGAAACTGGAAACCTTCGTGTCTTATCTGTTGATATAAACATACTATAGCCACTCCTTCAGAACATTCTTTACTTAGAAACTGTCTTTAGAATACATGTCTAGTATTTAAGTAACATTTTAGTTAATCTAAAAATCATAATCATTAGATGTGTCCCAGATGGAACTATCTGGATAAGATATTACTTCTTCTGACCCACCACCCAAAGAGAGACAACATAAAAGCAAAGACTGCAAACAGCTCTTAACTATAGAACTGTTGTGGACATAAGAGGGAGAATGGATCTGCCCCCTTACAACTGAAAATATGATACCTTATAACTCCAGTGAATTGAAAGTAACAAAAGGATAGGAATTTGTGGTTTGGAAACTCGTTCACTTTCAACAAATTTCAATGCAATTCATCTCAATTTTTAAACTTATTTTTCTTCAGAAAGGCAAGTAATTCTTAAAATTCTTTCTTATAAGCCCTTATGGTGTATCTTATTATTGCCAGGTTACAACATATAATAATGGTGAGAAGTGTACCACTTCAGAGGGAAGCAGTGTACAACTCCAGCAGGTATTCCCTGGGAGCCCATAAGCCATTCCTGCCGGGGAGGCAGATAGGCTAACTACAAATTACCTAATTCTCCATTTCTACAAGTCCATCCCCATAGTATCATCTCCAGCTCTGCAGCAGAACATCTGCTGAAGCTTCCATTCCCCCACCCCCATGCCAAGATCCAGTGGATCACATGGATTTTTCTCCTCTAAAGTTCCATCTTCCAGCTCATTGTTTTGTTCCAACTTCAAATGCCAGCAGCTACTCCCTAGGAATGCACAGACTACTCTGACCAGGAAAGCAAGTAGGCTAACTGCAGATCTTCACTTTTCCATCTATTCACCCAAGTCAAACCCCCCATTCTTCAGCACACCTCTTTAGCAAACCTTCAGCTGTTGCCTCTCCTCTCACTCTGTGCCCATCCCAATGGAATCCTCAGAGAACACCCTGCTTTCCTTCATCTTGTGAGGCTCACCACCACCACCTCCAACCCATTCCCATTCCTATATCTCAGATCCCAGTACCCAAAATACATTTTACACGGAACCCCTAGTGCTCACATCTCGAGTCCACAGAAGATTTTCCTACAGGGAACACACAGCTACCACACTCCCCTAAGAACCAGAAGGAAAAAAAAAACAGAAGCCAAAAAAAAAAAAAATTAAAACATCCAGCTAACACAGTTAAGATGTTAGCACCTAGAATTATAATCTTTCCAATCTCTGATGCCTAGATGCCAGCTTTAAAAACACAATCAATAACAGCCCAGCAAACCTACCACAAAAGGCCATAAATATGCCAAAATTTGAAGAACAATAAGAAGATCTTAACATCTATGCCTCAAATATAATCAAGTTTGTAAAGGAAACACTACTAGAGCTTAAATCATATATTGACACTCACACACTGATAATGGGAGACATCAGTAAGCCATTCTGATCAATATACAGATCATCCAAACAAAAACTAAACAGAGACATGGTAATCGATGGTATAAACCAAAATGACCTCGCAGATACTTACAGAACATTTTACCCAAACACAAAAGAATACACCTTCTTCTCCGCACCCCATGGAACTTTCTCCAAAATTGGCCACATACTCAGATGCAAAGCAAATCTAAAAAACAAAAAAATTGAAATAGCACCCTGCAACCAAGTTAATGGCCACATGTTAAAGTTGGATATGAGCAACAACAGAAAGCTTTAAAACTAATGAAAATGGGTCAGCACAGAAATTAAGAAGTCAAACGCTTTCTAGAGTTGAATAAGAATGAATATACAACATATCTAAACTTACGGGAAACAATGAAGGCTGTTCTAATAGGGAAGTGCGTAGCACTAAGGGTATACATAAGAGATCTCATGCCAACAACTTAACAGCATATCCGAAAGCTGCAGAACAAAAAGAAGAAACCACACCTGAAAGAGTAGCTGGCAAGAAATAACCAAACTCAAGGCAGAAATGAATAAAATAGAAATGAAGAGGGAAATACAAAGAATCAAAGAGTTGGTTCTTTGAGAAAAAGCAACAAGATCAACAAACCTTTGACGCATAAAAGGTTTTAGATATGTCATGTGATATAGACTCACATGATGTTTTGCTAAGGCAAGACCCATGGGAGGACACATGATGTTTGGAGAAATTATAAATAAGACTCGACAGACAGTTATAGCGCACTTGCATAGCTAGCTTTGCAATGCTTTGTTGATCTCACATCTTTGTCTTTGCTGACCTTTACTTTGTTGAGCGAGGCATGGCAGACGACTTTTCCTGCCATTCCAGCTGGTCCTGGTCACTCCCATTGACTCATGCCAGTTTAGCAGAGGCCTGTCTGGTTTTGGTGGGTTGTGCCACCAATGCTGATTCCTGTGTGGTATCCTGACACTATGAAACTGGATTGAAGATATCCTGGCAAATTAAGATTAAAATCACCTCAAAAAGCTACTTCTAAACAGGTCCACAACCCCTTGTCCTGTTTATCATGTTTTCTCCCCTACCTTTGGACTTTGGACTAGAAGCGGGTGAAGGTGAGGTCAAAGCATTTGAGAACCCTTATTAAAAATAGGTTTTAAGCCAGGCGGTGGTGGCACACGCCTTTAATCCCAGCACTTGGGAGGCAGAGGCAGGCAGATTTCTGAGTTCAAGGCCAGCCTGGTCTACAGAGTGAGTTCCAGGACAGCCAGGGCTACACAGAGAAACCCTGTCTCGAAAAACCAAAAAAAAAAAAAAAAAAAAAAAAAAAAGGTTTTAAAAAGATTTAAGCTTGTATTCTCATGCTAATTGGGTCCCTCAAAACTCTTTCACAACAGGGTGTGCACATACCTTCTGGAAACCTGACCCCAGTTAATTCAGATTGGTTAATAAAGATGCCAGCAGCCAATAGTTGGGAAGAAGAGACATAGACAGGGATTGGGGTCTCAGTCTTTGGGACCACAAGGATGGAGGAAGAGAGTGGCTGCCATGGAGATGTGCAAGAGGGAGAAACAGAGCTGCCGTGTAAAGGGGCTAAGAAAACACAGACCAGAAGGCTTATCAATTCCAACAAGAGCAGCTGTTGGAACATAGAAATTAGTGAATAGTAACTTATCTGTGGGAGGTAGATTCTAAAAGCATGAAAGTTAGGCAGTTTTCCAGCTATTGTGCTGCTTAAGGCATAAAGGGAAACACTCCTCCATTGTTGGTGGGATTGGAAGCTGGTACAACTACTCTGAAAATCAGTCTGGTGGTTCCTCAGAAAATTGGACATGGTACTACCAGAGGACCCAGCTATACCACTCCTGGGCATAGACACAAAAGATGTTCCAATATATAGCAAGGACACATGTTCCACTATGTTCATAACAGCCTTTATTTATAACAGCCAAAAGCTAGAAAGAACCCAGATATCCTTCAACAGAGGAATGGATACAGAAATTTACACAATTTACACAATTTGGAATACTACCCAGCTATTAAAAGCAATAACTTTATGAAATTCTTAGGCAAATGGATGGAATTAGAAAATATCATCTTGAGTAAGGTAACCCAGTCACAAAAGAACATGCATGGTATGCACTCACTGACAAGTGGATATTAACTCAGAATCTCAGAATACCCAAGATACAACTCCTAGACCACATGAAGCTCAAGAAGAAGGAAGAACAAAGTGTGGGTCCTTCTTAGGAAGGGAAACATAATACTTAGGGGAGGAAATACAGAGACAAAGTGTGAGGCAGAGACTAAAGGAAAGGCCATCCAAAGACAGCCTAACCTGGGGATCCATTCCATATACAGACACCAAACCCAGACACTATTGCGGATGCCAAGAAGTGCATGCTGACAGAAGCCTGACATAGCTGTCTCCTGAAAGGCTCTGCCAGAGCCTGACAAATACAGAGGCAGATACTCACAGCCAACCATTGGACTGAGCACGGGGTCCCCAATGGAGGAGTTAGAGAAAGGACTGAAGGAGCTGAAGGGGTTTGCAACCCATAGTAAGAATGACATTATCAATCAACCAGACCCCCTAGAGCTCCCAGGGATTAAACCACCAACTAAAGAGTACAGATGGAAGAACCCATTACTCCACCCACATATGTAGCAGAGGATGGCCTTGTCAAACATCAGTGGGAGGTGAGGCACTAGGTCCTGGGAAGGCTCGATGCCCCAGTGTAGGCGAATGCCAGGGCAGGACAGCGGGAGTGTGTGGGTAGGTGAGCACCCTCATAGAAGCAGTGGGAGGAAGGATGGGATAGAGAGTTTCTGGAGGGGAAACCAGGTAAGGGGATAACATTTGAAATGTAAATAAATAAAATATCCAATAAAAAAGAAAAAATATATTTTAAAAATCTAAGCCTACAAACCTTTATCCAAATTAAGTAAAAGGCAGAGAGAAAATATCCATACGAACAAAATCAGAAACAAAAGGGGGGACATAACAACAGACACTGAAGAAATATAGAGAATCATAAGGACATGTTTTAAAAATCAGTACTCAATCAAACCGGAAAACCTTTAAAAATGGATAATTGTCTAAATAGGTACCACTGACCAAAGATATATCATATCAGATAAGCAATTAAATAGATCTATAACTGAAGTTGAAATTTTTGGTTTCTTTGGGGACTCAGTTGTGTCATGTAATGTTTTGGTTTGGGTTTTTCTTTTTAAACTGTCTTATGAAAGGATGTTTTGCTGAGAATAGACAGATGGTGGTTTTTTGAAAGCTGCCTGGAAAAGGGGGAAAGGGGTGTATGATGTTTTGCTAGAGCAGACACTTGAGAGAGAACATGTGATATTTAAAAGGGGTATAAGTATAACCCAACAGACAGTGGATGCTGTGACAGTTTTTCAGCTTGCAACTCTTTGTTGGTCATCACTAAGTTTTGCTGACAAAGCTGTGCGTTGTTTGGCCTTGCCTTCTTTGCTGATCATCTTTTGTAAAAAAACTTCATAGAGAGAAGTGCACGAAGAACTTCTTGTGATATTCTGGTAGCTTCTTGCCACTTCCACAGACTCAAGTCAGTTGACAGAACCTTGCAGTTTCTTCTGGATTAAACTGCCATTGCTAATTTGTTAATGGTGTTTGTGAGTGGATTGAGCTGCCACTGCTGATTTGTATGAACTAAACTGCTAATCTCATGACAATAAAAATTAGAATCACCCCAAAGAACTATTTCCAAACAAGTCCACATCCTCCTTTGCCCTATTAATCTTTCTTTTCCATTATGTCTGGTAGGTGGTAGGCTAGAAGAGAGGTTAAAGCATTTAAAAACTCTCATTAAAGTAGGTTTTCTAAAATAATAATCTAAGCCTACATATAACACCAGTGAAAGAAAAATAGACTTTAAAATTCCCCAACCCCCCCACCAAAAAAAAATGCCCACAGCTAACACAGAATCCTAACAGACTTTTAAAGAAGAATTAATGCAAATATTCCTCAAATTATTCCACAAAATTGAAACAAAATGAGCATTGCCCAATTGATTTTATGAGACCATAGTTACCATAATAACCAAACCTCATAATCCAATAAAAAAGAAAATTATAGACTAGTTTCCCTTATAAAGATAGATGCAAAAATACTCAACAAAATACTTGCAAACCAAATGCAAGACCACATCAAGAATCTCATCCACCATGGTCAAGTAGATTTCAGCCCAGAGAAGCAGGAATGGTTCAACATACGAAACTCAGTAAATGTAGGAAACACCCTAACAATAAATTCCAAGCCATGAATTTGCTATAGTCCCTTAACTTTTATTGAATAAATGATATTCATCAAACTGAATGGCTACCGGTAGAAGCATCCAAATAGATCCATACTAATCACCCTGCACAGTACTCAAGTCCAAATGGATCAAAGTCTGCAACATAAAACCAGATACACTCAACCTAATAAAAGAGAAAGTGGGAAGTAGCCTTGAACTCATTGGCATAAGGAAATAGCTTTCTGAACAGGACACTGTTAGCACAGGCACTAAAGAAAACTATTAATAAATAGAACTTATGAAACTGAGAGGCTTCTTTACTGGCAAAGGATACCATCATTTGGACAAAGTGGCAGCCTACAGAATAGTAAAATATAAACATATTACTATATGTTTATAACTTTACTATAACCAACTATATATCTATTAGAGGGCAAATAACACAATATATCAAGAAGCTAGATATATTTAAAAATAAACAAATAACCCAAATAAAAATGCAGTACAGTGGGACTGAAGAGATGGCTCAGTGGTTAGGAGCATGGATTGTTCTTCCAGAGAACCCAGGGCCATTCCCTGTACCCTCATAGCAGATCACAAAAGTCAGCAAATCCAATTCCAGGGGATCTGACACCCTCATATCAGTGCACATAAAGTAAATTATATATAAATTATTCAAAACTATCAAAAATACATTACAGATCTAAACAGGGACTTTTCAATAAAGAAAACTCAAATGGCTGAGAAACAAAAAAAAAAAAAAAAATATGTTCAGCATCCAGAGCCATTAGGGAAATACAAGTCAAAACTACTTTGAGATTTCATCTCATACCTGTCAAAATGACTAAAAACAACAAAACAGGTGATGACTTAAAATACACATTGGTCCTCACACAATAATAGTGGGAGACTTCAACATCCTACTCTTACCAATAGGCAAATTATGGAAATAGAAACTAAATAGAGAAACAGAAAAACTAACAGAAGTAATGAACCAAATGGATTTAGCAGATATCTACAGAACATTTCACCCTAAAAGTAAAGAATATACCTTCTTATCAGCACCTCATGGTACTGTCTCCAAAACTGACCATATAATCAGACCCAAAACAAGCCTCAACAGAAAACAAGAAGACTGAACTACTTTGCATTCTACTAGAAAACCACAGACTAAGGCTGGTCTTCAAAAACAACAGAAAGCCAACATACTCATAGAAACTGAATAACTCTCTACTCAGTGATAACTTGATAAGGGAAGAAATAAAGAAACTAAAGACTTTCTAGAATTTAATAAAAATGAAGGCATACCATATCCAAACTTATGGAATACAATGAAAGCAGTGCTAAGAGGAATATTCATAGCACTGAGAGTACCTTCATAAGGAAATTGGAGAGACCCCATACAAGTAACTTAACAGCACATCCAAAAGCTCTAGAACAGAAAGAAGCAAGAGGAGAAAACACCAAAAAGGAGTAGATGGCAGGAAATAATCAAACTCAGCTGAAATCAGCCAATTACAAGCAAAGAGAACTACACATATAGAGAACATATACAAAGAGAACATATATATAATCATCCATAGATAGATAGATAGATAGATAGATAGATAGATAGATAGATAGATAGATAGATAGATAATTTTCTAAACATATACCTAGCACCAAAGTTAAATCAAAACCAAATATCCCATAACACCTAAGGAAATAAAAGCAGTCATTAAAAGTCTCCCAACCCAAAACAACCCAGGACCAGATGGCTTTAGTGCGTAATTTTATCAGACCTTCAAAGAAGACTTAATATCAATACTTTTCAAACTATTCCAAAAAATGGAAATAGAAGGAACACTACTCAATTCGTTCTATGAAGCAACAATTATGTTGATACCTAAGCCACATAGAGACCCAAAAAGAAAGAGAACTTTAAACCAATTTCACTTATGAATATCAATGCAAAAATAATAAAATTTTCCCAAATGAAATCCAAGAACACATCAAAATGATCACTCACCATGATCAAGTAGGCTTCATCCACGGAATACAGGGATGGTTCAATATATAGAAATCCATCAATGTAATCCACTATATAAACAAACTCAAAGAAAAAATCACATGATCATCTCAGTAGATGCTGAAAAGGCCTTCAACCAAATACAATACCTTTTCATGTTAAAAGTCTCATAAAGATCAGTAATTCAAGGCACATATCTAAACATGACAAAAGCAACATACAGCAAACCAACAGCCAATATCAAATTAAATAGATACTTGAAGCAATCCCACTAAAATCAGGGACAAGACAAGGGTGCCCACTCTCTCCATATTTATTCAATCTAGTACTCAAAGTTCTAGCTAGACAACAAAAAGGAGGTCAAAGGGATACAAATCATGAAGGATAAAGTCTAGTTATCACTATTTACAGATGATATGATAGTATATATAAGTATACTATCTACCAGAGAAATTCTACCAGAGAATTCTTATAGCTGATAAACAACTCCAGCAAAGTCGCTGGATATAAAATTAAATCAAATAAATCAGTAGCCTTTCTCTACACAAAGGAAAAACAGGTTGAGAAAGCAACACCCTTCACAATAGTCACAAATAATATACATTGGTGGGTCCATGGCTCCTGCTACATAGGAAGCAGAGTACTGCCTCATCTGGCATCAGTGGGAAGGGAGGCGCTTGGTCCTGTGGAGGCTTGCTGCCCCAGAAAAGAGGGAAACAGAAAGTTATGGGGGATGTGGAATGGGAGGGTCAAGTAGGGGGGTAAGAGAGGGTTACAGAGAAAGACAGCTAACGTTCAGGAATATTTGAGTGGTAATATGGAAACGTCATACAATAGAAACTGCCTGAATTATATACATATATGAATGCCATCTTTGTACAATCTCCAAATAAGTAGGGAGACAGAGTCCCAACTGGACATCTCTTGTCACCAAATGACGCTTCCAGTACTGGCTTTCGATTGCACCTAATTGAGTTTTGACCATAGGAATCCCACAGGAATCCCCAAACAACCCAGGCTGTTGCCAAGACCATAGGTTGCGTCTTACAAACTGACAGCAAGGCCCCACTGGTGAGAACAGTACCCACACGACTCATTGAAGACGAATATGCCAAGTTGGTGCCTATATCAACCCTCACCCCTACTTTCCGGCATCTTTAATACAGTACTCTTCCTGCTCTCAAAAGAGAAATGTAAACACCAAGCTAGCCAGCATAGTGTACTGCCTGAAAGGTATGCTAAGTTTATGAAGTCATAAAGCTTGTGGGAGTAACCAACAAGTAACTTGATTTAAGTCCAACTCCACAAGATGGAACCCATACATCAATCACACTGCTTAGGTGACCAAAAACCTGACACTAGATAGCCTAAGTGACCTAGATTAAACTCAAATAATACTGGTCAAACAAAGAAGAAAAAGAAAGGAAGAAGGGAGGGGAGGGAGGTAAGGAGGAAGGGGAAGAAGAGAGAAAGAGAGAGGAAAAGGCATAATGATAAAATGACTCTTAATGATATTCTGTTATACTCATCAATCAGCACCTTGTTCAGTCATCATCAAAGAAGCTTCTTTCTGCAGCAGATGGGAACAAATATAAAGACCCGTAATGACTGCCCTCCGAAAGGCCCAAAAAGCAGCTGAAAGAGTCAGATGTAGACATTGGACAGAATGGATAACCAATGGACAGAAGCTGGTGACCCTTTGGTTGAATTAGGAAAAAGCTGAAAGAAGCTGAGGAAGAGGGTGACCCCATAGGAAGACCAGCAGTCTCAACTAACCTAGTCCCTTGATCTCTCAGACACAGCCACCAACCAGGCAGCATACACCTTCTGATATGAGGCCCCCAACACATATATAGCAGAGGACTGCTGGGTCTGGACTCAGTCAGAGAAAGATACACCTAACCCTGGAGAGACTTGAGAGTGGGAGGTCTGGTGGAATGTGTTAGGGAGAGGACATCCTCTTGGAGAAGGAGGTGTGGGATGTCAGAGAGTGGACTGGGCGGGGGATAAAGTCTGGACTGTAAAAAACGATTAGAGAAAAAAATCCCTGAACACACATTAAAAAAAAAAAAAAAAAGACCCTTAGCCAGACATTAAACAGAGTGTGAGAGACCTTGGAACACTCAGCCCCAAACGGGATGCCTCTATTAAATCCTTCCCTGTAAAGCTCAGGGAAAGCTGCAGAGGATACGGTTCTGAAAGGAAACTTCATCGAGGACAACAAGGCCCTTAAAATCGACATTAACAAATCTCAAAATAACTTACAAAGACTGAAGCAGCATGCATAGAGCCTGCATGGTGTACACCAGGTCCTCAGCATATATATTATGGTTTCCAGTTTAGTGGGTTGTTTTTTTTTTTTTTTTTTACAGGATTCCTAAGAGTGCAAACAAGTGTGTCTGTGATTCTTGTGCTTTCTCTTAGGTTCTTTTCCTTTTGTTAGCTTGTCTTGTCAAACTTTAATGTGATAGTCTCTCCTTTTGTATTTTTATATTTTTTTTTGTTTTTTAGAATGAATGACCTTTCCTTCAGTCTCTGCTCCACACTTTGTCTCTGTTTTACTTGGATGGATGGATGGATGGATGGATGGATGGATGGATGAAAGAAAACATAGTCTCTAGGGTAAAGGTTAACACCTGAATGGTCACTGTCATTTATACCTGATGGGAGAGTGAAAATTAGTTTCCTCAAATAAGGTGACACTAAGTATATCAACCACTCCAGATAAGGTTTAATGTTCAAGACTACACTAGTAGACCAACATTTGATAGACTCAGTACGTGTGTGTGTGTGTGTGTGTGTGTGTGTGTGTGTGTGTGTGTGTTCTTCTAGTTGGTTACAGTTTTGTGGTTGTTGGGTTTTTTTTCAGGGGAGTATTTTGTTTTCTTGTTTTGAGGGGTTGTTGTTGTTTTAGGGTTTTGTTCATTGTTTTAGAATTTAAAATTGAGTAGGTAGGGAGGAAGACAGGATCTAAAAAAGCTTAGGGGAAAGAAAAATATGGTCAAAATATATTTAGATTTAATTTTGTTTTAAATAATAAAAAGTATAATTAAAATAGAAAAGGGGAGTGCTTTTTCATCAGTACTTGTCTGCAGATAGTGACCTAGACGACTCACCGGTGAGTCACAAAAGCTCCACCCTGACGAACGAAGCAAGGGAAGGCGCCCACATTGTTCTAGAACATGGCCATCAGTGCAGTAATGCCGCCTGTACAGGAGAGCTGGGACCCATATTTCAAGTCCGATTTTCACATTCCATTTTAACGGCTACTTTCAAGACTGCTTTACATCACTAGCAACAGCGTAGTTCCATGGCGCAATTTAGAATTCTGCTAGTACTTCTCATTTTCCAAAGTAAAGGCTTCACAAAAGACATCAAGTCCTAACGGACAGCCAAAAATTCTGAAGGTGCACACGCTAGAAGAGAGTATATTAAAGTATGATTAGCCTGGATTTCAATAGGCTGAGCACAATCAGGATGAGTTTTGCATTTTTGTTTTATTTATCTATAGCCAGATAGAGTATAAAGCACTCCACTCAGGTAGATCATTGGTCCAAAAGACAATCATTTGGCTGACCATCCAGAGAGTTAATGTAACCTCCAGCTGGGGCTGGCTGTTGGCAGCCTCCCTGGCAGTTTATCCCCACCTGAATAACGATCTTGGAGCTTCAACATATCAGTTTGTAATCGCCCTGTTTTCTATCAGATTTCTCTTTCAACTTTGCTTTCCTAAAATCTCTTTCTGCGTCAGTCAAAATTGCCACATTAATTCGAACTTACCACATGGAAGAGTTAAAAATTACATGAGATTTTAAGAAAAAAAATAAACTAAAAAAAAAAATTACTCAGTTTGACTTTTCATTCTTACACTTAGCCATTAAATGATAGTTTTGTCTCAAAGAACACCTTCATGAGTTTTTATTATAATATCTCATAAAGCAGTTAAAATTATTTTCATTTATGCCCTTATATTTATTGGTAAGTTGAACCTTATTCTTTAAATATAAAATTGCTTTCAAAATGTTATCTTTTGAAATGTTCAGAATATTTTAGTTTACTTCAACTGCTTTTATTTCAAAGTGTCTAAGAATCACTGTTAATTTTATTTGAAATAAAATTATGCATTTTTATTTGAATTTCATGAAGTGTTTCTTATTTATGTTCGTATAAGCAGAATTAAATGCTAACTTTCTGTCTCTTTTATGTCTGTTTCTCTGTTAAATACTTTTAATGCCTGGATGTGTTACTGTCTACAAGCTACATATTTACATCATTTTAAATATAAATTATTGTACACTAACAAAGCTTAAAATCATTTTACTACATTAAATTTTAGGTATAAAATCATGAAAAAGATAACATTTCTACTTAGGGTCAATACACACTACATATACAATAGTCAGACTTTAGTCCTGTATTATTTTAAAATAATTTAATTCCCTATTAACAGCAGGAGAATTTATTTTCCTGTAAGAAGTTGCCAGGAAACCTAGGGGCTGTTGTTTAAGGTCAGCACATGGTCATAAAAATTGTAGTTTTAGGTCACATTTGAGCAATAATTACCTGGCAGGATGTGCAAAAATATTATGTTTCTCATCCTTACCCATGACCAAAAGCTCACACCCTAGTCTATAAGACAGAAAGTTCACCATTGTATGCACAAATACCCAGATCATTTCAAAAATAACATCTTAAAGGCAATTTTTAAGTGCTTTTCTTAAGTATCTCATACGAATTTTTAATATACATTTTCATATATTATTTAAGGGCTGAATATACATAATTCAAATATATATAAAAAACTAAACATATCTCCATGACAACAATTAGGAGATCTTTGGGAGCTTGACAATTAAATCTTTATTTGAAACATATTATTTAGTAGCATTGTAAAGCTCCACATACAATTTGTGGCTTTACTAGCAACTTGCTTTTAATATACCACTTTAGATTTGTTTATATAAAAAAATAATTATAAATAGCCTTATATATTTCATAGAAACCATTCTAGCAAAAAACTACAAGATTAAATTAAAAGTTTAAGCCAGTTATATTTAAAACATGTACAATCAATTTTGTTGGCATTGAACAGACTTGTCTATGAAATTGTTATTTAATACAATAATCCGCATTGCATGCAATATTTTGCAACAATTGTTTAAAATATTCTCTGCCTGCCCCCCTTAATAGTAACAAATCTCACACCTCTCAAAGAGCAGTTGAGCTGGGAAAAAGCCATGTATCTTTAAAAACCAAATACCACACAAGATATAAAGCCAATGTCAATTTTTTCTGTTAAAATTAAGTGTAAGTGGTCTTGTGCATTCTAGAAATGTTTTGAAATATTTTCATAATTATAATAAGGTTTTAGACTTCTAACATTACCCGATCAAAAAGCAGTAGCTAACTAGAGACTTTTTTGAGTCTTTATTACTTCATTACCCATTCAAACAAGTGAATAGCAGTTTTTTCTTTATGTAGTAAGATGGGAAACAGGGTAACTCGCTCATAGGTTCAATAGCAGAGACACTGGTTTTTCTAAAAAAAAAAAAAAAAAAAAACCACAGTTTCACACTAAAGATATGCTACTTAAGAGACCAGTATCTAGAAATTGTTGGGGTTTGTTTCCATTTCAGCCAAACTGATATTCAGAGCCAAATGATGGTTCTGAAGCCTGTCCTCCAGATTCTAAGTCGTTAGCAGCACCCATGGCACCTGCCCATTCAACATCTGTAGCAATCTCTCAGACATGACGACTGAAACGATTTCCAGACATTTTGTCTCCTCTTGGGGGGCAAAAGTCACCAGTGATTAAGAACTACCAGATTAGGTGTTTATAATTTTTCCACCCTCAAGATCATCATATATATTTAGAGAATATTATTACACATTCTACATTTCCAAAGGTAAATAGTCAAAAGAACAAATGTCATAGTTTCTCTATTTACATTTTGCCACAAACAGATTTGTAATGATACATTCTGATAAAGATGTTTGAACATTGTTTCTATAAGATACAGCCTAGCAACACACTAGAATATTAAGGTGCACATTAGCACACAATGGGCATGTACAGATAAAGATATACTAGTGTTTATGAGAATCTAGAGATGCAGTTAGACTCCTACCAAAGAATGCCTTAAAACATTTCATTTAATAACTAGTCAACAACCTTCACACTTTTTAAAATAATGTACTTTCCTATAATTTATACACAACCTTAAAAATAACATCCCATGTGAGGGTAACCAAGCAAAACAAACATGGTGGCCATTTACATAGATCTTTACCGTGACTTTAAATTCACCAATAACATTTTATGTTACTTGGTTCCTCTATAGTGTTTAAATTTCCATGCACCTGTGGTCTTTTTCCTGTCTACTATTACAGTTACTCTAACAGTGACTAGACTTCAATCAAGTAAAAAAAAATTTATTTCCCTAGACTGACCACTTATTTTTTATCCTAAACATCATAAGGTAATCACAAAAACCTATGACTCTAAAGTACAATTAAATATCCAAATATAGTATGTTAATGAAATTAAACAATAAAACAGAATTCATAAAATAGTAATATTCCAATATTTTCTTTCATTTCTTAAAAAAAAAAAATCAACTTACCTCATTTCTTAGCCAATATAGTATGTTCATAGATTACCTTGCAATGCCTTTTGACTGATCAAGGCTCAGATCAGATCTACTGATGGAGGAAGAGTTCCTACTAAAACACCTTATTACAAATGAATAAAAGATTCATAATGGCGAGAATTCACTGACTATAGGAGAATACCGTAAAGCATATGTTATTAAGAATATTACACTATGAACCATGACTGTCCCTAAATAAACCTGAAAGCTTGTCATGAAATTAAAATGATATCATGATAAATTGATAAAATTAATATACTATTTTAAGTCACAATTGTTTAGCCATGCAGAGATCTCTTTGCCATGCTGTGTTTTATTTTAATTAAAGAGTCTCCTCTGCAGTTATTGATGTGTGAACATATTTTCATAGAGAATTATTTAAATAAAGAGTAAGGGACTCAAATACAGTCAAATATGCTTATTTAATATGCTGTATATTCATTCATTGGGAGACTATTCTAATACAAAATCAAAAGTAAAGGATGCCATAGGTAATTATTAGTGGCTCAGCTGTCAGTTAGTCAAATCAACTAAAAGGCCAATTATTCTAAAGATACCCAGAATAGGGAGCTCACTGTTGCATTAGGTTGTCTGGAGAGAGCTATGGCTACTTTTATAATACATTAATTTCCCAGCAAGAATCTTCGCCAGATAACCTCCTATATTATAAAATATCCCCAAATCTTAATTTTTTAGCATCTTGTAAGAAATATGATGCTACCTTTAAAATGAAAATGAGATACTGAAAGAAAAACAAGAAATTAAAACTTTGAGTTGTAAAGACTATTTCTTTTCCCTAGCTTTACCAATGTCACTCAAGAAGTTCAACTGGGGTGCATATTATTCCCACAAGATATAAATGTCCTGAAGATGTGTTTCACAACGCTCAAGTACAAGTAACACTACTGAATTATACCATTAGAAGTGGCTAAAATGATCACTTTAAGAATAAATGGTTTGACACAATAAAAAGAGTTTTAAGCCAGTGCAAATGAGGTGTGCTGTGAGGAGAGGGATACTGTATAAATACATAAAATGCTACAGTTTATTAAAACAATCCCCTATAATCTACTCTCTTTAATGAGCAAAGCGGGGACGTAAATGTCACTGTAATTGTCAGCCATTGTTTTCAGATTGTATACCAAAAGCTGCATTTCTGAAGGAGAAAATGGAGGGAAAGGATACGGAAAAGAAAAAGATGTGGAAGACGAGAAGAGACAAAAGAAGAAGGAGGAGGAGAGGGAGGAAGAGTGAAGGGGAAGAAACAGGGGAGAGGAAAAGAGGGAAAGGGGCAGACAAAAATATATTTGGAAAATATGAGCATCATAATACTTAAATTTTTACGAAAGCCTCCGATACAGAAACCTGTTTAACCTGCCTGTTTCTAAGAATTATCTGACTATATCATTATGTCATTATCTCCTCAAGGTAATTTTTATCCTTGAAAATAAAGTATAGCATTAAGTAATCTCTCTGAACCTTTTGGCTTTCAGAGTTCAGTGTCGAATCCTTAGAAACCCTAACAGCAGTATGGAAGGGATTGAATAACTCAAATTAGCAGTAAATGAGACAGAAATAACTGTTAGTGTGACATAATGTTATTTTCTCTGGACATGATCCATTCAAGGTTAAAACCCGAGCAGCCACTGCTGCTGTTCAGCGGAGCTGTCTACTGTTCCTGTTTCTTCTACCTGTTTGCAAGGAAAAGTCTCATTTTTTTTCCATGAGCAGGCACTGGCCTGACCTTGGCCATGTCTCTTGCTTCCGCTCACTTCAAGGCACACACCATATTAGAAGTGACTTGACTCACTGCTTCTTTTGTGACAACTCATAGCAACTGCATTGTACACATGTGCAGTTCTAAACAATATATTCCATGTGTTGATCAAATTTTGGCTTTGAAACATACATGTGCTATGAGCGACAACAACACCCCAGCAGAGGTTCCTAGCTCACAAGTATGTGTACAAGACGTTATAGAGGCAGATATGTTGTCTCGTGCCCATAATCCTAGCACTCTAAAGGCTGAAGCAGGAGGATTACCCTGAACTCAGGGCAAGGCTGGGCTACAGGAAGACCTTGTCTCAAAAAAAAAAAAAAAAAAGCAGTTACAAAAGAGATACACTTTGGGTATCTTTTGGAAAATACTGGCCTTGTATCCATCCTTACTTTTCCTAAACCAAAACTCTCTTGAATTGTGTGTCTCTGCAACAATTCTTCTAACTTGATACAATTTTTTTTAATACAGGAAGCATGTACTCCCCACAGTGAGAAGCTATGTAGACATGGGACACTGTTTTGATATTCAATTATCTTTCAATACAAAATGGACACAGACATTCTTTAATTTTTATTTGCTCAAGGCATAAAGTACATGGAAAGTCTTATTGAGTGTCTTATTGCTTAGACACTGTTAAATTCTCTGGTACATTTGGAAAGCATATAACAGGGTCCTTTACTCCAGGCACAATCCATTGTGTTCTTTCTTTAAACTGAGTTGCTTTTAAGGAAGGAGGGAGGGAGGCAGGGAGGGAGGCAGGGAGGAAGAGAGAGGGGAGGGAGGGAGAGAGAGAGAGAGAGAGAGAGAGAGAGAGAGAGAGAGAGAGAGAGAGTAAGTATCCTGGTAAGCCTACTTTTTTTGCACAGATATGCCACCATTTTGAAACTCCCTAAATAGTGCAGTCACCTTTGCAGTGTGGTTTTGTAGAAGTAGAATTGTAATACTGTAGTGTTAGAGGGTCCTAGCTTGCACTTTTATCTTAGAAATAAGAAAGCCAACCCTGAAACTTTTAATTCACTTGAAATCTATGACACTTTCCCAACTTCAATATAATTAATAACATTCACAATATTATATCAAGTAGTAAGCACTTATCTCATATAATTGTAATGATAAATTCTGAAATAAAGCCTAATTGAGAACAAAATTCATCTATAGTTCTCTTGTTTGCCCTTTTTGCTGTACCAAAATTAATAGATGGTTATAACATTTGATCAATCAAGTTAAGAGAGACAAAGAGAGAGGTCATAGTCTCAGGTACCCACATGTATGAGAGAATATGCATAGACAAAGTGTTAGAGGTAATTGTTTACCTGATCTAACTATTAAACAGAATTTTCACTTATTTTATCACATCAAATGAAGTCAATAAATCTTAACATGTCCTAGTGCTGTTTATGTTCATAACGCTGACATCTTTCTTTTTGCAAACGTTAAACAATAGAATCAATTGAGTGGAAAGGATAGCTGATATCATAAAACTTAGCCACAGTTCACATCATTATTTACTGAACAACCAAGACATCTATCACTATATACATGAATTTGAGTTCAGCTGTAAATTCTTTAATATCCCATTTAACATACACACACACATTAGAAATTCAGATATAATAGGGTCTTGAGGCCTTAAAGTGTTAACACATACCAATGCCTACTTGAGGCCTGAGGTTCTACTAAAAGTTATCATTTTCACCTGTTAAAAATTATGAAACTCATTATGAAATTATGAAAAAAAAAACCTGTGTTTTTCTAAGCTTGGGCTTGTTCTGCTTAAAGCTAACTTAAGCCATATCTCCTGCCTGTGGGTGGGAAAGAAGAACACTGACAGTGATTCTCTTTAGAGTATCTCAAACCTTCCCTGCTATAATGGACTTTTAAAACATTTAAAAAGAAAAGAACAATAGTGAATTCGTAACCCAAATATCCCTTCAACACACTCATGTCACTTAAATGTGAAAATACACTGGTGATCTAGTTCCAACTGCCTGGGTTAGATATGTAGAGAATCATCTCTTATCGTTGTGTATCGACAGGTATTGTTTACAGCTAAGCACAAATGAAATCTTTTCTCTACACGATCACCTTAACTGTTTCACACATAGTGTTCTAAATGCCATCATCCTATCTGGGAAAGCATTTTTCTTCTTTAAGTTAGCAAGCATTTCACTTTCAGAAGGGCCAACCATTTCTGGCTCCGTATACACTCTGGCTTGCTCCCCAAAAGGCCATGTCATTCTCAGACAACTTAATCAGTAGCTGCACCGAGGAGGGCAAGGCTGCAATCTTCCTGATCATTTTAATGAGGACCCCTGGCTATTCAGCCATTGAAATATAATTGACTTGCTCTCCTTTTATTTCCATAATAGACACTCCAACCTAGACCACGTTTATTTGGCTATAAGAAATGTCAGGAAGAATTGGAACTTTGCTCAGTGTCCCCATTAAAACTGAAAACATGCCACCCTGTCTTTAAGATGAGCTGTGATCACTTTGTGCTGTTCTCATTATGCAATGCAAAATGCAAATGTTGCCCTCGCCTTTTCATCAAACTGAAAAACCAAGGAAATAAACATACCCAAATAGCTTACTCTAGCTGTATCTTTTTCTTATAATTTATTAATATATAAAAGAGACTATTGGAATATAAAACACAAATGTTAACTTTGTTCCTGATTTTTACTAAAACTGAAAAGTAGGATTGATGTCTCTCAGCTTTATTCAAGGTAAAACTTTTTGCCCACAAAATCGTGTACTCTGTTTAACAAGTAAAAAAAAAATGTAAATATTATAGTAAAGTTTGTGCTGGGAAGTTTAGATTTGCAAAAATATTGCTACAATCATTGAAACAATGAATCCTGTGAATTATTGCTTTATTTTTTGGAGTTCTTAAGTTTAAACAATCAAAAGCTATTTTTTAAAATGAAACTTTCTTTACAATGTGATTTAAAAGTTAGCACAACACCAAAAACATATTAATTTTATAAGCTCCTGTAAATGAGGCTAAGTAGCTTGTTATCAGATATTTTTCTTAGCGTGTATCAGTCACATTTTACATGTCAATCATCTGATAAAATGATAATTATCCCACTTATCTCTAGTTCAACTAAGGTAAATTTCTCATTAGGCAGTAACATCAAAGGAAACAGAATTTCATTTTATATATACATATATATATATATACATATATATTTTTTTCATATATATGTTGGAGAGAACATTAGTGATGTTATTTTATTTCCATTGAAACAAAAACTCTACCTCCATAAATGTGTTGAACAACTGCATATATTCGCAAATATGTGTGTGTGTATGTATATGAGTATATTATTTCTAGGCTTATACAGAAATATGCACACACACTTACACAGATGTCTGTTGCACTGGTTCAAGGTTATTTTAAAGAGAGGAAGAATAGTGGAAACAGACCAGAAAGGTTCACATCTCTTCAGTTTTCCTGCCATACTCAGGACATTACACAGCTGGACTCCTTGTTATCATTAAAAACAGTTCTCTATGAATAAAAACACATAATCAGAAGATCAGCCATGTTTATGTAGTTGGTGAAAGCATGTAAGTGTAGCAATTGATGAAAGATGAAGCTGTGCAGAGCACACACGACCTGGTTCCAAGAAATGCAAGTAAATATAGACATTTGAAGTCCCAGAGGAGTTTACTGGAAACTGTTAACAGAAATCATTCCCAGGGGTTAAACTACCCTGAACACAATGTTGCCTGAGCATTCACGGTTCAGTCATTCATTCTACCAGCATCTGCTGAGCACCAAGATGGTCCCAAAACACATTCTAAGTGGCAGAACCACAGCAGTAAACCAAACCAGGCTGCCTAGTTGAGTTCATTATAAACGCAGTAAAAACCATCCCTGGCATCAACTCTTAAATGAAAATAACAGTGGTAGAGATTTTTTTACCCTTATCTTTGTGTTGGTCAGAACTTTTTTCTAATATTAATCAGTAAGTATCTAATTATCTGATATTAATCTAGTAAGCCCAATGGATTTTTGGAAAATATTGCATGGTATTTTATTAATCATAGCAGCTTTACAACTAAATAGCTTAATTCACAATGACATAAGAGTGATAAAATACAGCTGTAAGTATACTAGATATACTTTATATGAAATACTATAACAATGTATGCACATATACAAATATTTTAACAAGTCACCTATATAATCCAAATATATTAACTTACAGATCATAAATAGCTCAATATCAACTTATCACTGGTACATATCAGAAGCTTTTAGAATTTTATATTAAATCTACATGACGATAGTAAATTTCATTAAACCTCCATGTGTTTATTATAATTGATATTATAAATGTTAATATCGATTTATGTTTTGATTTCATTATAATTTCAGTAGACGCCCTTCCAAATTTTTTGATGTCTTAAGGTTTATCTTTGTGGAGGCCCCCAGGAGTATATGGGGAGACTCTAGCTGAGACTAGATAGCAGTAAGGGATATAAATGCGGAAGTGGCAACTTCTGTAGCCATTGAGAGTAGCCAGACCCACCCACAAAGCTTTCAACCCAAAGTCTGTCTTGCCAACAAGAAGTACAAAGACGAAGATATGGCACAGACGGAGAAAATGGCCAACCAATGACTGCCCCAAATTGAGACCCATCCCATAACTAAGAACCAATTCCTGACACTACTAATGATACTCAGTTAGATTTGCACACAGGAACCTAGCATAACTGTCCCCTGAGAGGCTCCACCCAGCAGCCAATGAAAACAGATGCAGAGACCCACAGTGAAACATTAGATTATAGCTCAGGGAGACTTACAGATGAGTTGGGAGAATGATAGAGGTACCCAAAGAGGATAGAGACTCAATTGGAAGACTAACAGAGTCAACTAACCTAGACCCCTGTGGGTTTCCAGAGCCTGATTCACCAACCAAAGAGTGAGCACAGGCTAAACCTAGGCCTCCTACACCTATGCAGCAGATGGCCAGCTTGGTCTTCATGCAGGACTCCCAACAACTGGAGCAGGGGCTCTCCCTGAGTCTGTTGCCTGCCTGCCTGCCTGCCTGCCTGCCTGTGTATCTCGTTCCCCTAAATGGTCTCTGCCTTGTCTCGCCTCAGTGAGAAAGAATGTGCCTAGCTCTACAGCAACTTGATGTGTGTAGGTGCGGGGGCTGCCCCTTTCCTCAAAGAAAGGGAAGGTGGTATAAGGGAGTACTGGGAGGAGAAGGGGAATGATATTGGGATTATAAATAAATAAATAAATAAATAAATAAATAAATAAATAAATAAATTTAATAAAAAGTAAAATAATTTTTAAATTTTTTTTTTTAAATTCTGGCTATTGGAAACAATATACACATGATTATCTGAGGTTCCCTTCACCCCTTGTTTCGTTGTTGTTGTTGCTGCTCCTCTCCTACCTATGAAAACTTTCATCTATATTTTCACTTTTTTAAGATTTATTGGGGCTGGAGAGATGGCTCAGTGATTAAGAGCACTGATTGCTCTTCCAGAGATCCTGTGTTCAACTCCCAGCAACCACATGGTGGCTCACAACCATGTTATGGGATCTGATGCCCTCTTCTGGTGTGTCTGACGAGAGCAATGGTGAACACATTAAATAAATAAATAAATAAATAAATAAATAAATAAATAAATAAATAAATAATTTAAAATTTAGTTTTATTTATATGAGTACACTGTGGCTGTCTTCAGACACGCCAGAAGAGTGCATCCGATCACTTTAGAGAACTCAGGCCCTCTGGAAGAGCAGTCAATGCTCTTAACCACTGAGTCATCTCTCCAGCCCTCACCTGTATTTTCAAACAGTTTCTAGATCTCTAACTAGGCAAGTTATGTGAAGTTAATTTATGTTTTAGTTTTGATAACATTGTTTTCCTGGACCCATTCTATATTTTCTCAGCATCGACTTGCTGTTTTTACATAGACCCATATGGCTGCAAAATCTAGTTCAGTCTTTAAAATCTTGCAGGACATCTTTTTGTTTGTATACTTCAAGTAATAAATATTTTGGATTTGTTTTTTTTGGGGGGGGGAATTGTAGCATTAAAAGATTGTATAAATCAAAACAAGATTTATCTTTGTTTCCTTTAGACTAATTCTTAATTGAAGAATTATTTGTATAAATTATTTCACTTCAGTTTACGAAAATTAAAAGTTTATAAACTATAGTTCATTTTTGAATGTTCTGAGGAAAAATTAAAGCTAATTATCACTAACCCATAAGGACAGCATACACACAAAGGAATAAGTAACAGAGAAACCGTACATGTCTGCTAAACAACCACAGTCCAGTCTAATAACACATACTCACTTTTAATAGAAAGGCTTTAGTATTTTAAGCAACACCTATCCAAAAAGAAAATCCATTAAAATGAGGCCTAAAGTTCAGAGCCATGAACCCAAGGCCCCAGTACGTGATGTAATTTAAAGAAATTTTCACTAGATGGCAGTACAGGTTGAATAGCTTCCTCTCTACAGTGTTGGTACACAAAGCTAAAACATCACACAGGGGAGACTCCTGATTATTGTTTAAAACAGATTCTCTGTGAATAAAAAGCACAAGCCAAAACATGAGAGAATGGTTTTTTTCAGTGCTCAGCATTTTAGCAACATTAAGCAAAAGTCTTCTAAACACATTCACTATGCTGTACACCTTCCAGTATTACAAACTCAACTCTGCTCACACACTAAAAGAGTCATATTTCCAGTCGTCTCCCCCACCTCAAAATTCTGAATCAGGGTGTCTGTGACGGAGCACGGCATCCATTTGTGATGACTGTGTAAGGTGATTCTAAGATGAACTCCAATGTGATTTGTACATCTAGGTCATGAGCTCTGAAACAGGCCTTTATGTTTTCCTCTTTATCTTTCCTTCATTCTTCCAACATTAAAAGTACTGTATTCAAATGATAGCATACCTTAAAATGCATAAAGATAGAGAGTATTGTTGATTTTTGGTTACTGCTTATTCAAATACTTGCCCCTTGAAAAATTAACGGCCACGCGGGAAGCCCTAAACCAAAATGGATGTATTGTTTGTCAGGGAGTTGATTGCATAATCTACTCGTAAAGCAGTAACTACTGCCTTTTGCCATCAATCCATCATTTGTATTCTTGAAATAGACCTCAAAAAAATGTACCTAGAGGTCCAGAGATGGGGCTCCATGGGTTGAGTTGCCTGTTGCTAAGACTGACAACCTGTGTTCAGTCTTCAGGACCCATATGGGAAAAGAGAATTAACTCTTGAAACTGTCCTCTGACCTTCACATTTGCACACTGTGGTTTGCAAGCATGTACACACACACACACACACACACATGCATGCATACATGCACACATGCACATGCATGCATGAACACATAAAATAAATAATAAATAAAACATAAAGTTTTCAGGAACCTGCCTATTTTGGGGATTCCTCTGCCTGACTGATGGACAGCTTCAGAGTCAGCTCTTCCTACACTCCTCTACAAGTAGTCTGACCATCTCATGCTGTATCCATCATTTATCTGTTCAATAGACCTCTCGCCTCAGCTTCCCTTATGAAGACCAAATGCCTGTATTTTCCCATATGAAAATGGCCATGAACACTTCTTAGGATTAGTGGGTGTGGCCTATGATGTTAGCCTGTCAACGACTAATACTGAAAGAGAACATGGAACGACGGGTTTAAAGAAGAAAGGCCTCTGAGTAACCGGCATGGAAGTTATTGTCTCTGTCCCCAAGTGTCTCTGTATTTCCAATGAAAGGACTCTCAACCATTTCTTTAATTAATTTATTTTATTGACTGAGGGTAATTAGCCTATCATGTTTCAATAATTTTCATCTGTTTATATTTCAGAACTTCTGTAAGTAATGGATATTAAAGTTTTGGAGTGTAGTTTACATTATTAATCATAAAATTATATGATTTATTCTTTCCTGTAATCTGTTGGTTGAAATTTTTCTCATGTTTCTATACTGAACCATTTTTTATTTCTAAAATAAACAGGTGAATCTATGATGATCAGGATCTTTTTGGGCAGCAGAGACACAGGCAGCAACTTCAGTGACATTTTGTAGAGTCCTGGTGAACTAATCACTTTAAGAAGTGTGACAAAGTGTGGGACAGAAACTGAAGGGGGGCCATCTGGAGACCATTCCACCTGGATATCTATCCCTTGTGCAGTCACCAAAGGTAGATGCTGATGTGGATGTCAGGAAGTGCATGCTGACAAGAGCCTGATATAGCTGTCTCCTTAGAGGTCTGCCAGAGCCTGACACATTCAGATGCAGATGCTCACAGCTAATCATTGATCTGATCAAGGGTTTCCCAATAGAGAAGTTAGAGAGAAGACTGAAGGAGCTGACAGGGTTTGTGGCCCCATAAGGAGAGCAACAATACCAACTAACCAGACTCCCCAAGGTCTAAACCACCAGCCTGGGAGCACATAGGGAGGGACCCATGACTCCATCTGTATATGTAGGGGAAGATGGCTTTGTTGGGTATAGGTGGGAGAGAGGAGATCCTTTGTCCCATGAAGGCTAGACACCAAGTGGGGGGAATTTGAGGGTGGGGAGGTGGGAGTGGGGGGGTAGATGGGGGCATATTTTCATAGAAACAGGAGGATGGGGGTGGGATAGGAGGTTCCTGGGTGGTGGGGAGAATGGGGTAAGGGGATAAAATCTGAAGTATAAATATAATATCCAATAAAAAAAGAAGATAGGGGAGAAAGTCTATACAAGAAAAACAATAAAGGATGCTGGCATCCTTTTGTACCTCAAAATAGGAGTTCTAAATCAATGTTAACATCTACTAAAATGTACCAACTAACATCTAGTAAAATGTACCAAATACTACAACTTCCTAATCTTAGTCGTTACAATGGCTCAAATTGTTGTTTGACCCTGGAATCCTGCTCTAAACTTAGGTGAATGGCTGAAAATAAAATAGGGAAAAAAATAGATATGCCTCACTTTAATCTTAATTCCACATAGTCAAATCTTTATTTCTGTAAAACAATCTTGCTGGGCCATTGAATAATAAATTGAAATTAGATGAAGTCTTTTGCCCATGTAATCAGGTTAACAAAAAGTCCTCAAAGACCTAACCTAACTCTCTGCTTAAAATACTTATTGTTACTCAGTGTAAACCAAAGCAGAGCTTCGAAACCTATCATTTAAAACCTGTTCAGAGAAGAGAGGATTACCTACTGCTTATCCTCTTAACAGTCCCCTGGGCTCTTCTTCAAACTGAAAAGTGATCAGCAGCCCATAGTAAAAATATCACTTGCCAATCCATGGCCGACTCATACCCAGCACTAATGGAATTACATACTTTGTGGTCAGAGATTCGGAAAAAGAATCCCGAGTACCTATTTCACCAGCCTTATAGCCACACTTGATTCTCACTTCTAAAAGGACACAATACACCTGTTGTAGCTATCTGCGGCAACACAGCCTTTGCAGGCAAAAGTCAGTTGCAGCCAATGTTCTCTTGATTAATACAGCTATTACATTACTTTCGTGGCTTCATCTTCTGAGGACGTTATTGAATACATTCATTCAGGTACTCACAAAGGGAGAAAGACTATTATCCCACACATATTACAGCCCTGTCACCTCCATTAGATTCTTGAAGCCTATTCAATAGACTGAAGTCTGCTCAATCTTTCAACAAGTCAGGAAATAGTTATTGGATCAACACAGAGAATGTTAGAGTGGGTTCAACATCTTTCACGGTATTTATTAATTTTTGCAGGCAACTTTGATTTAAAACTATTCTTATGCCCAATATCAGCCTATTAAGAAAGGAATGTCCCACACATCCAAACCTGTCTAAATTCTAGTAAAACAGGCAATCCCACTGTATATCCCGGAGTTCTTTACTGTACAGACTTTCACTTGAGACTTCCCCTCAAAACTTATGAAATCTCCAGTCTCCTAGATAATTGTTCCCAGACTTCTGAGGCATGGAACTACACTCCTCAGCCTTAACATATGTGCCAAATTCCTGAAAATGAATGGACACTCCTGAAAATGTAACCTTTCATAGGTCCTGATCTTGTGACTTCATTTTAACTACTCATTATGTTTTGGGTCATAGAAGCAGTGTTGTGTGATGGGATGTGATGGCTCTCTTGCTACAGGATGGAGTCAAATAGGTGCTGACTGCCATATCTCAAGAAGAGTTAACTTCTTTGTCCTTATTCTCTTGCTAAATTCCAGAGTACTATAAGTCAGTTCTCTCTTGAACCACGTGACTACCTACAAATCATCTTAGGATTTAACAGCAAATATTTTATGAATGATGTCACCACCACCACCATTACACATGAGCTTCCTTGAGAGCCACCCATTTTTCTTTCTTCATAGAATTTGTTATTTTTGATGGATAATAACACAAATATAGCCACTATCTGAACTAGACATTCATCTTGGTTCCAACTTTACATTCATATAAGCTCTTGAATCATTACGAAAGTTCTCTCCATTGATGACTATTTGTATCCAAGGTTGACCCTATTAGGATAAAGAACTTAATGTCATTTGTCTTGAATCATTTTCCAAAACGTATAGCATACATTTGTACACACTACACGGCCTCACCAAGGAAGTCCTTATACGCTTCAGAATTCCAGACATTATTGATGGTAACAAAAGCATTCATTTTCTGTTCAAATGATGTAATTCTGTACTTTTACATTTACTTCTTTCTGATGCAGGGTCCTGCTATTATTACATCACACAGGATGCCTTAAACCCCTGGGCTCAAGTTTTCCAGCCCCTCAAGTAGCTAAAACTACAGGTGTGTAACTATAGCCAACTGACATTACATTCTTGATCAGTACTTTCAGCAGAATGCCCATCCTCTCCCAGTATCAGGCAGCAAGGCTCATAGAATATCCTGATGGCATCCTTGTACAAGCTCAAACTCTACCAAGTGAAGCAGCATAGTTTTTATCATCTGTCAAATGTCAAAAATTAATTATCTGACTCAACACTAGATGTCTGACTGCTCATAGCTTTCAAGTCCCCACACACTTCCTTTTCTTTCTATTCTATGTCTTGGGAAAACCGATGAGAAAGCTCAAATGCTTCTCCTTATGATACAAGTAAAAACTCCTAACATCAGGCCTTGAACAGCATCCGGGAACCATCAGCCCTCATAAACATAAAGCCTAAAGCAGTCACAGCTACTTGACTCCCACTCACACTTTTGAATCTGCCCTAGAGATTGCTTTTTTCATCCTTTTGTGGTACACCCAAACCAAACAAGGCCAGAAGAAGGATCTGTACCATCTTTCATAGAAAGATCAAAATATCTCTACACTATTCCTAACCAGAATTAACAATGTAACCAGAAAAATAAAATTAATTTAAAAATCAATTTCCAAAATTTTAACAATAGCAATTCATAGAAAGTATCAAAAATTAATTTTAAATTAAGAATTGTATTATAAATTTAACAAAAGATGTATAACAGATGGAACAAGTTTATTAAGGTAATTCATCAAAGGACATAAGACATATGGATATGTTTGTTTCTAGATAAGGTTACAGTATTACTTAAGGTGTCAGTCCTTAAGAAATTTTTGCAGAAATATGCTCTAATTCTGGAAAGAAAATAAAGAAATACTTACCAGGTACCCTGTCTAGTTTTATGTCAATGTAACACAAGCTAGCGTCATCAGGGAGGACGCAACCTCAGTTAAGAAAATATTTCCATATGATTGGGATGTAGGCAAGTAAGTCTGTGGGACATTTTTTTAATTAGTGATTGATGTAGGAAGCCCAGACCATTGTGGGTGGTGCCATCCCTGGGTGAATGGTCCTGGGTTCCATGAAAAACAGGCTCAACAAGCCATGAGGAACAAGCTAGTAAGCAACACCGCCCCGGAACCATGGTCTCTGCATCAGCTCCTTCCCTGTTTGAGTTCCAATCCTGATTTCCTTCAATGATAAGTAATAACCTTTTTTTGTCCCCAAGTAGCTTTGGTCATGGTGTTTTATCATAGCAATAGTAACCCACACTAAGACATAGGTATAAAAGCTGACTATAAAATTACCACAATAAAAGGAGTTTTGTGTTGACATAAGTTCAGATACAAGGAGATCAGTAGCATAGACATAAGTATCCAGAAACCATTACATCCATAGGGACTGGCACTCAGTAATATAATGTTTCCTCTCTAGAGGAAGGAAAAACGCTTGTGTTTTGCCCTATGTCCCAATCTGTCTCTGTGTGTTGTCCCCACAGCACACATAAAAGATTATTTAATTGGCCTACTACGGTGCACTAAGAAGACTGCTCACAGTTTCGGGGTTTGCAACTGTTTCTGCAGCTCTACGTGACCAGTGGAGCAGCCTATCTGGATTGTAGCAAGGAGGGAAAGTAGTGCCATTCCTGTACCTCTCTTTGCTTTTTGGTCGCCATGCAGTGAGCATTTCTGCTCCACCACACTATCTCCCCTGATGTTCTGCGACTCTGTAGGTCCAGAAGCGAGACACCCAGATAACCATGGGTGTTATCTCTAAAGCAACAAGCGAAAAATTAGTCATTTCATCTTTTAAAGCATTTCTCTCGGGTCAGATTGATTAAAAGCCACCTAACGCAAATGAGATCCGTGAAGTAAGCAAGGTGAAGAGTGTCCTGTCGCCTCTGAGGTGTTTGTGTGCTCCGGCAGCTCCAGCATACTGCACTGGAACTGACCAGTCCACTGCTTTTGCAAAGCTCACTTTGCCACTCAATGGGTTCGTAAAGTAAGTAAAATCTTACTTTAAAAGTAAGATTTTAAAGATGAGAAAATCTTACTTTGACTCCCTGACTAGCACAAGTTCCTGCACATTTTCTATGGTTTAAGAATTATTAGCTATGGAGTAAAAATAATGTGTCCTATAATGTCACCTGCTGCATCCCTGCCAAAGGAAGGAGCAATATGACATTAATACATCCATTTTGTTAACAGTTAACTTCTTTAGATACCCCATGACATCTAATCCTTTACTTTTTTTTTAGCTATTTTTGAGTCTATTTTTATTGGATATTTTATTTATTTACATTTCAGATCATCATTTCACCATCCTGCCCCCGAAAAACCCTATCCCATCCCCCTTTCTCCTGCTTCTATGGGGGTGTGACCCCATCCATCCACACACTTTTGGCTCCCCACCCTTGAAATCCCCACACTGGGGCAACCAGCCTTCACTGGACCAAGGGCCTCCTCTCCTACAAAACCTGACAAGACCATCCTCTGATACATCTATGGCTGGGGCCATGGGTCTTCCCATATGTATTCTCAGGTTGGCTGTTTAGACACTGGGAGCTATGGTTGGTTGGTATTGTCGCTCTCCCCATGGGGCCAGAGACTCCTTCAGCTCCTTCAGGCTTCCCTCTAACTCCTCCACTGGGTACCCCAATGGTTGGCGACTAGCATCCACCTCTGTTTATGGCAGGCCCTGGCAGAGCCTCTCAGGAGACAGCTATATCAAGTTCCTGTCAGTTTGCACTTCCTGACATCCACAACATCATATGGTAACTGCACATGGGATGAATCCCCAGGTGGGGCAGTCTTCTGACAGCCCCTCCTTCAGACTCTGCTCCACACATTGTCTCCATATTTCTTCCCGTGATTATTTTATCACTCCTTCTAAGAAGAATCGAAGCACTGACACATTAGTCTTCCTTCTTCATGAGCTTCATGTGGCCTGTGAATTGTATCTTGGGTATTTTGAGCTTTGGGCTAATATCCACATATCAGTGAGTGCATACCATGTGTGTTCTTTTGTGATTGAGTTACCTTACTCAGGATAATATTTTCTAGTCCCATCCATTTACCTAAGAATTTCATGAATTCATTGTTTTTAATAGCTGAGTAATACTCCATTGTGTAAATGTACCACACTTTTTGTATCTATTCCTCTGTTGAAGGACATCTAGGTTCTTTCCAGCTTCTGGTTATTATAAATAAGGCTGCTATGAAAATAGTGGAGCATGTGCCCTTGTTATATGTAGGAGCATCTTTTAGGTATATGTAGAGAAGTGGTATACCTGGGTTTTCAGGTAATGCTATGTCCAATTTTCTGAGGAACCACCAGCCTGATTTCTGGAGTGGTGTATCAGCTTGCAATCCCACCAACAATGGAGGAGAGTTCCTCTTTCTCCACATTCATGCCAGCATCTGCTATCTCTTGAGTTTTTGATCTTAGCCATTCTGACTGGTCTGAGGTGGAATCTCAGGGTTGTTTTGATTTGCATTTCCACAGTGACTAAGGATATTGAACATTTCTTTAGGTGCTTCTAGGCCATTCCAGTTTCCTCAGTTGAGAATTCTTTGTTTAGCTCTGTACCTCATTTTTAATAGGGTTATTTGGTTGTCTGGAGTCTAATTTCTTGAGTTCTTTGTATACATTGCATATGAGCCCTCTATCAGATGTAGGATTGGTAAAGATCTTTTTTCAATCTGTTGGTTGCCGTTTTGTTCTATTGACAGTGTCCTTTGCCTTACAGAAGCTTTGCAATTTTATGAAGTCCCATTTGTCAATTCTTGATCTTAGAGCATAAGCCATTGGTGTTCTGTTTAGGAACATTTCCCCTGTGACCATGTATTTAATGTTCTTCTTAAACTTTTTCTTTTATTAGTTTCAGTGTATCTGGTTTTATGTGGAGGTTCTTGATCCACTTGTACTTGAGCTTTGTAGAAAGAGATAAGAATGGGTCCATTTGCATTCTTCTACATGCTGATCTCCAGTTGAACCAGCACCAGTTGTTGAAAATGCTGAGTTTTTTTTTCACTTGATGGTTTTAGCTCCTTTGTCAAAGATCAAGTGACCATAGGTATGTGGGTCCATTTCTGAGTCTTCAATTCTATTCCATTGATCTTCCTGCCTGTCTCTGTACCAATACCATGAAGTTTTTATCACTGTTGCTTTGTAGTACAACTTGAGGTCAGGGATAGTGATTCCCCCAGAAGTTCTTTTATTGTTGAGAATAGTTCTCCCTATTCTGGGTTTTTTGTTATTCCAAATGAATCTGAGAATTCCTCTTTCTATCTCTATGAAGAATTGATTTGAAATTTTGATGGGAATTGCATTGAATCTGTAGATTGCTTTCAGCAAGATGGCCATTTTTATTATATTAATCCTGCTGGTCCATGAGCATGGAAGATCTTTCCATCTTCTGAGATCTTCTTTGATTTCTTTCTTCAGGGACTTGAAGTTCTTGTCATGCAGATCTGTCACTCTCTTGGTTAGAGTCACACCTAGGTATTTTATATTATTTGTGACGATTGTGAAGGGTGTCATTTCCTTAATTTCTTTCTCAGCCTGTTTATCCTGTTTGAGTAGAGGAAGGCTACTGATTTGTTTGACTTGATTTTATATCCAGCCATTTTACTGAAGTTCTCAGGTTTAGGTGGAAGTTTTGGGGTCACTTAAGTATACTATCATATAGTCTGAAAATAGTGAAATGTTGACTTCTTCCTTTCCAATTTGTATCCCATTGATCTCCTTTTGTTGTCTAATTTCTCTGGCTAGAACTTCAAGTACTATAGTGAATAGGTACGGAGAGAGTGGGCAGCCTTGTCTAGTCCCTGATTTTAGTAAGATTGCTTTACGTTTCTCTCCATTTAGTTTAATGTTGGCTACTGGTTTGCTGTTTATTGATTTTACTATGTTTAGCTACGGGCCTTGGATTCCTGATTTTTCCAAGACTTTTACCATGAAGGGATGTTAAATTTTGTCAAATGCGTTCTCAGCATCTAGTGAGATGATCATGTGTTTTTTTTCCTTTGAGTTTGTTTATATAGTGGATTATGTTGATGGATTTCTGTATATTGAACCATCCCTGCATTCCTGGGATAAAGCCTATTTGATCATGATGGATGATTGCTTTGATGTGTTCTTGAATTCGGTTTGAGATAATTTTATAGAGAATTTTGCATTGATATTCATAAGAGAGATTGGCCTGTAGTTCTCTTTCTTTGTTGGGTCTATGTGTAGTTTAGGTATGAGCATAATTGTGGTTTTATAGAATGAACTGAGTAGTGTTCTTTCTGTTTCTATTTTGTGGAATAGTTTGAAGAGAATTGGTATTATGTCTTACTTGAAGGTCTGATAGAATTCTGCACTAAAACCATCTGGTCCATTGCTTTTTTTGGTGGAGAGACTTTTAATGATTGCTGCTATTTCTTTAGGGGTTATGGGACTATTTAGATGGTTTATCTGATCCTGATTTAACTTTGGTACCTGATATCTGTCTAGAAAATTGTTCATTTCATCCAGATTTTCCAGTTTTGTTAAGTATAGACTTTTGTAATAGGATCTGATGATTTTTTTTAATTTCCTCAGTTTCTGTTGTTATGTCTCCCTTTTCAGTTCTGATTTTATTAATTTGGATACTGTGTCTGTGCCCTCTGGTTAGTATGGCCAAGAGTCTATCTATCTTGTTGATTTTCTCAAAGAACAAGTTCTTGGTTTTCTTCACTCTTTGTATAGTTCTTTTTGTTCCTACTTGGTTGATTTCAGCCCTGAGTTTGATTATTTCTTGCTGTCTACTCCTCTTGGGTGCATTTACTTCTTTTTGTTCTAAAGCTTTTAGGGGTGTCATCAAGCTGCTAGTGTATGCTCTCTCCAGTTCTCTTTGGAGCCAACTTAGAGCTATGAGTTTTCCTCTTAGCAGTGCTTTCCTTGTGTCCCACAAATTTTGGTATGATGTGCTTTCATTTTCATTAAATTCTAAAAAGTCTTTAATTTCTTTCTTTATTTCTTCCTTGACCAAGTCATCATTGAGTAGAGCGTTATTCAGTTTTCATGTATATGTGGCCTTTTTATTGTTTTTTTTTTTTTGGTGTTGTTAAAGATCAGTCTTAGTTCATGGTGATCTCATAGGATGCATGGGATTATTCCAATTTTCTTGTATCTGTTGAGGCCTGTTTTGTGACCAATTATATGGTCAATTTTGGAGAAGGTACCATGAGGTGCTGAGAAGAAGCATTCTTTTGTTTTAGGATGACATGTTCTATAGATATCTGTTAAATCCATTTGGTTCATACCTTCTGTTAGTTTCACTGTGTCTCTGTTTAGTTTGTGTTTCCATGATCGCTCCATTTCGGAAAGTGGGGTGTTAAAGATTCTCACAATTATTGTGTGAGGTGCAATGTGTGCTTTGATGCATATAAAGTGTCTGTCCTTATCTTTTTTGATAACTTTATGTTGAAAGTCAATTTTATTTGATATTAAAATGGCTACTTCAGCTTGCTTCTTGGGACCATTGGGAAATTTTTTTTCCAGCTTTTAACTCTTTAACTCTGTCACTGAGGCGTTTCCTGTATATAGCAAAATGCTGAGTCCTGTTTACTTATCCAGTCCAATAATCTATATCCTTTTATTGGGAAATTGACTCTATTAATGTTAAGACATGTTAAGGAAAATGATGGTTGCTTCCTGTTATTTTTGTTATTAGAGGTGGAATTATGTTTGTGTAGCTACCTACTGTTGGGTTTGTTTGAAGAAGATTGCCTTCTTGCTTTTTCTTCGATGTAGTTTCCCTCCTTGCGTTGGAGTTTTCACTCTATTATCCTTTGTAGGGCTGGATTTGTGGAAAGATATTGTGTACATTTGGTTTTGTCATAAAATATCTTGGTTTCTGGAATAGTAGCCTGGGCTGGGATTTGTGTTCTCTTAGGGTCTGTATGGCATCTGTCAAGGATCTTCTGGCTTTTATAGTCTCTGGTGAGAAGTCTGATGTAATTCTGATAGATCTGCCTTTATAAGTTACTTGACCCTTACTGCTTTTAATATTCTTTCTTTGTTTTATGCATTTGGTATTTTGATTATTATGTGATGGGATAAGTTTCTTTTCTGGTCTCGTCTATTTGGAGTTCTATAGGTTTCTTATATGTTTATGGGCATCTCTTTTTTAGGTTAGGAAATTTTTCTTCTATCATCTTGTTGAAGATATTTACTGGCCCTTTAATTTGGGAATCTTCACCCTCATCTATACCTATTATCCTTAGGTTTGGTCTTCTCATTGTATCTTGGATTTCCTGGATGTTTTGTGTTAAGAACTTTTTGCATTTTGCATTTTCTTTGACAGTTGTGTCAATATTTTCTATGGTATCTTCTGCACCTCAGATTCTCTCTTCTATCTCTTGTATTCTGTTGGTGATGCTTGCATCTATGACTCCTGATCTCTTTCCTAGGTTTTCTATCTCCAGAGTAGTCTCCCTTTGTGATTTCTTATTGTTTCTATTTCAATTTTTATGTCCTGGATGGTTTTGTTCAATTCCTTCACATGTTTTGTTGTGTTTTCTTGTAATTCTTTAAGGTATTTTTGTGTTTTCTTTTTAAGGGCTTCTACCTGTTTACCTGTGTTCTCCTGCATTTCTTTGAGGGTGTTATTTATGTCCTTCTTAAAGTCTTCTATCATCATCATGAGAAGTGATTTTAAATTAGAATCTTTCTTTTCCTGTGTGATGGGGTCTCCAGGACTGGCTCTGGTGGGAGAACTTGGTTCTGATGATGCCAAATAACTTTGGTTTCTTTTGCTTATGTTCTTTTGCTTGTCTTTCCCCATCTGGTTATCTCTAGTGCTACCTGCACTCGCTGTCTCTGACTGGAACATGTCTCCCCTGTTAACTTGATTGAGCCAGAACTCCTCAGAATCCAACTGTCTTTGTAATCCTGTGATCCTGAGATCCGTGGATCCCAGTTACTCCCTGTTTGGGGCAGATATTGTGGCCTTCTCACCTATGATACTGGGCATGTTAGAGCTCCTGGGATTCCAGCTTCCTCTGGGTATTGTGGGATTGGGTCACATCTTCTTCTTTTCAAGCCTTTAAACTGCAAACAACTGCAGAGAGAAGGAAAATCGGTCTTCTCCAGGGATGAACCCTCTAATTGGTTCTACAATACCACATGATCATCCCTAAGAACATATACATATCAGCAACACAAGTAAGTTCAGCAGGTTGTGCTTATATGGTTTTGCGTGTTATTATACATACAATTATTATATAATTATATGCTATAAACATATAATTATTAAAGGAACACTGACCATGAATTTGAGAGGGAATTTGGAGGGATATTGAAGGTAATAGAGGAGGCATAAAATTGTTTTTTAAAAAAGACAGAAAATAATTAAATACATTTAGTTGTTCTGCTTGCTAAAATTAGACATTAAACTTGATAATACTTGATCAATATGACATAAACAATATTTTGGGGGCTTTCACTTGTCATTATAAAGGTTTCTTTTGTCTGTAAACAGATGATTTCCCACTCAAAAGCATAGGGACAGCAACTGCAATGTTCCAAAATGACTAGAGAAATTTTTACACATCTGGCTCAGAATTTTTTTTAAATCTGTTTACTTTTATGTTCATGTGCATGGATATTTTACCTGCCTATATTTTTATGCATTATGTGCATGCTTGATGCCCAGAAGGCCAGAAGAAGGTGTCAGATCCTCCTAAGACCAGAATTATAGATGGTTGAAGACTGCCATGTATGTGCTGGGAATTGAACATGGATCCTCTGGAAAAGCAGCCAGTGCTTTTAACCTCTCCAGCCCTGGAAATTTTTTTTATTTAAGTTGGGGGGAAAATTAAACTTTAAGACAATAGGTTTCTCATTTTCACTGCTTTTCTGACTTGGATTTCTTTGAATATTCAGAAGACAGGGTAAGATTTTACTAAAAAAAAAAGCAAATTACACAATATCTAATTATGTTTATGATATGTCTGTGTGTGTGTGTTCAGTGTGCACAGAGACATGACTAGAGCATATAACTCAGGGCAAGAAGTATGACTTTGTTTTATATGACAAAGCATAAGGAAACTTTGATTTCATTACATTTTATTATCTGTATTTCCAAAGTATTCAGTATGTACATTGTAGAAGACATAATAAGCCATTGTTTTAAACACTGTCTATTCCTTACAAGCATGGCAGAAGCCACTAATAGAATGTAAGTGGTGTGTTGGCCTCTCCATATCTCCTGTAGCATTTTGGCCTTAACTCCAGGCAACATTTTCACATTTGTTTCATAAACCTATTAGTAAGACTTTTCTTGCTTGCTAGGTTTCCAAAGGCTGTGAATGATAAAACTGGGTTTTAACTGCTGATGAATTTCTAGCACCATACAATAAATACAAGAGAAAGGTCACAGATGAAGTCTGAACGAGAGTGACAAATGCATGTTCACAAAAGAGCAATTGTGACTAAACTTAAAAGAAAATCACTGTGACCATGTACAATATCTTAAGGTGTTGTACAGGCCTTGGCCTTGACTGGAAAGCAAATGAGTGAGACCAGTCTGAATCAATGGGGCTTCTGAGTTGCCAGAAAAAAAGGTAGGGGAACTGGCAAAGGAGGCCTTACAGTCAGGGTCTCAGCAAGCCTCCCAAATTAACTGCCTGCTAAGCTGCTGTAACTCCTATTTGTGGACAGGTGAGCCATAGAGGTTGGTCTTGTCTTGCCTCAGGTGATTTCAGAACCATCATAATTGATAAAGCAATGAGCCCAGGACACAGCTTCTGTGCAAACACAGTGAACATCCACACTCATGTCTTCTTATTGCATAGCAAACTGTCGACACAGAAAAAAAGCTTCCATGATGAGAACCTCATGAACAAACACCAATTCCCCAAAGATCCCCATTATCATGCTTGTTTCTTTTCTGTTCCATTCTTTCCTGGCATTCATCCCTACTTTAGACATCCTTACTAAAATAAGACTTCAGTTTTAAGGGCAGCATTTGGACCTTTCTGGCAGGGACTCCTGGCCTGGGCAAGCACACTTGATGATCATACGGAGCATGGACCCTCTTCTCATGACCATCTGCTAGAGTGGCTCTCTGCCCACTCACACACTCACTGGATTGCTTCACTAGGACGCAGGTGCCAGGCAATCATGGATTTAAATGAGCAGACTACATAATAAAACTAAATTTTCCTCTTCCCTTCAGGAGGATCCTTCCCCCATGGCAGCCTCAATACAGTGTTTTGCATGGCTTCTGAAGTTTGATTAAAGTAACTCATAGACGTGATTGAACCAAGGACAATATTATAAGAAGCAACCCCTGAGAGACATCTGGTTATTGAAGAAAGCAACCATGACCACAACAGCTATGATGCAGGAAGATGTATGGGTGAACAATAATTGTAAGAACCAAATAGCCATCACTCCAAATTTGTTTAGTTGGATCTTGTGATGGTTGGATTTTTGTCAACTTGAATCAAACCTAAACATATCTGGAAAGAGGGAACCTCTGTTGAGAAATTGCTTCCATCAGATTGTCCAATGAGTAATAAGGGAATTTTCTTGGTTAATAATTGATGTGGGAGGATTCAGCCCACTATGGGTTGTATAAAAAAGCAAGCTGAGCAAGCCATGGTGTGGAAGTCAGCAGGCAGCATCCTTCCATAGTTCTCCTTCTGTTCCTGTCAGGAGTTCCTGTCCTGGTTTCTCTTCACTATGAACTGTCAGCTGTAAAATGAAGTGAGACCTTTCCTCTTGTAGACTGATTTGGGTTATAGTTTTAGTACCAGAAGCATAAGGCAAACTACAACAGATCCTTAGAAATGAAGGAAGGAAATATCCACTGTGGGTGTGACTATTACTTGGCTTAAATAGAGAGGAGCAGAAGTAACCTGGGAGTTAGAATTAAAAAGCATGACACTGCTTGATGAAATCAGTAGCCAGCCTCCAAATCCGAATGTTTTTAAGAGTTTAATGTGAATAAAAATTAAGCAACTGTCACTGTGATTTTGTTACAGTCACTTCAAAACAGTGGCTTAACCAAAAATCATCTCTCTGTGGCTCAGAAATTTGGCAGTGGCTCAAATAACAGTTGTAACTTGGGTCCTTAGTGGAGTTGCAGTCAGGAGCCTATATCTTAGCTGTTTCAAAGCCTTCATTTGTACATATGGGCTAAAAGATTTGAGAGCTGAACTCCCAGAAGCCCTCAGGCATCAATTTGTTCATCAGCTTGGCAATGGCTGACATTAGACAGCAAACGAATAGGTGTCTAGCACCACTATAGAATGTCTTTTTCCATCAACTTTTTTCATTGTTTTGTTCCTAAAAAAATAGGCATCAATTTTGTATATTAGAGTTACTGTGTATAAAGAGAGAAACCATGTATAAAACCATGTATAAAATGCTAAATTATTACTAACTTTATAGAACTATTCCAAAACACTATTTTGCTTCATTTTCTGTCAGTTCATTTGGCTTACACTCCAGGCACACAGCAAATTTGGCCATATCACATCAATTATTAATCAAGAGATGCCCTTGAGACTTGCTTATGACTCAATTTGAAGAAGGTGTTATTTCAATTGAGGTTTCTCTTCCCACTATAATCTTAGCTTGTGTCAAGTAACAAAAAACTAACCATCATTAACTAACCAGAAAGAAATCAGAAAAGAAAAATAAGAGGTAATTGAGGATAAAATTCAATTAAAGGTTTCAATAAGCTGAAAAGTGAAGCCTCCAACCCTGCTTTCCACTTAGTCATGAATATACTGACAACTAGATCTATACTTTTTAGGCAGGAAGGCAGAAAGTTCTTTGCCAATAAATAATCAGGACCTAAGGATGCTGAAAGTCCAATTGCCTCCAAAAATAAAATATAATAAAAGTAAATAAAGAATAAACCACTTGAAAGAGATCATGAGGACATTCATGAGTGGAAGATCTGAAATATGAGAGAACTGTTCTAATATTAAGGAAAGACATACTCCTCTCAAGTAAGGGTGTGAACCAAGAGACAGGAGAATACAGTACATAAAAAGCAAACATTCAATTGAAGAAGAATAAACAGTAGCAGGATGAAAGCGAAGGAAAAACCTAAAAGCACCTTGGACGAGATGAACTGACAGAATGAATTGGCACAAAGGATCTGATAAGACATCAGCAAGAAGAAAAGATGGAAAAAATACATGGTAGATCTGGAAACTTGAAATAACTTGATGGTAAAGAAATTAGACATAAGTTAGCAATAGGTAAACATAATTATCTGAATGAAGGAAGATGCAATGATTAATTCCAAGAAAAATAAAGACTATCCAAAAAGGAAATCCTATGGAACATGTCATGACTCAGCTAGAAATAGTATTTTTGCAGACTTTCAAAGTAGAGCTAATACCAATACTCCTCAAATTATCCAACAAAATAGAAATAGAAGGACCAGTGCCAAGTTCATTTTATGAGACCAAGACCACAGTCACTCTCATATACAAACCACACAATGAGTCAACAAAGAAAGAAAATGACAGACCAGTTTTTCTTGTGAACATACATGTATAAATAATCAATAAAATAGTTTCAAACAAAATCTAAGAATACATCAAACATATGATCCACCATGAACATGTAGGCTTCATCCCAGAGATGCAGATATGGGTCAAGATATGAAAATCAGCAAATGCCATCTACTATATAAATAAACTGAAAGAAACACACACATACACACACACACACATGATCATCTCACTACATGCTTTTTTTAAAGGCTTTGACAAAATCCAACATACCTTCATGATAAAATTCTTAAAGAGATTAGGGATAAAAGGTGCATACCTAAACATAATAAAGTCAAATTACTGCAAGCCAATAGCCAATATTAAATCAAATGGAGAGAAACTCAGCAATTCTACTTCAACCAGGAACAAGACAAGTCCACTCTCTCTGTGTCTATTCAATATAGTACTTGAAAATCTAGCTGGAACAATAAGACAACAGAAGGAAATGACAGAGATACAAATTGGAGAGAAAGAAGTAGAAGTATTGTTATTTGCAGGTGATATAATAGTATACATAATTTGCCACCAAAAATCTACCAGGGAACTTCTACAGCTGATAAACTCCTTTAACAAAGTGTTGGATACAAGATTAACACACACACACACACACACACACACACACACACACACACACACACAAATCTGCACCCCTCCTATACACAAATGACAAACAGGCTGAAAAAGAAATAATGGAAACAACACCCTTCATAACTGCCACAAAAAATATAAACTATCTTAGGGTAATTCTTTCCAAGCAAGTGAAAGAGTTATATGACAAGAACTTTAAGTCTTTGAAGAAAGAAATTAAAGAAGCTCTCAGAAGACGGAAAGATCCCCCATGCTTGTGGATCAATAGAATTAACACTGTAAAAGCAGCCATCCACCAAAAGAAATCTACAGATCCAATACAATCCCCATCAAAGTCCATATAGCCTAGATATGTTATTACTATGAGTATATTCTTTAGGATCAGTTTACCTGATTGCCTGATTGACAGCCAGAAAATCAGAATGGGACTGTTGAAAGCAATGTGCAGAAGAACCATCTAGAGGGCAATATGTCACATAGGCATTTTTAACTTCAGGAAGAGCAAAGACTAGAAAAATAGTCAGTAGTCTCCATCTGATCTCCATGGAAGATGTGAATTCATCAAGAGGATACGGAACTTTATTAAAGGGAGGAGAAACTTCAGTGCCTATATCCAGATTTTTGTCTTTCCAAATCTTACACAGAATATGTATCTTTCCAATAGATAAAACATGGTCAACTATAGGAGTGTTTCCAAATGAATGTCTTTCAAACTTATAGGAGTTTAATGGAATCAATTCTACTTTTATTTTCAAGAATATGACTTGGAGGCCTGGCTGAGGATATTGCTCATTCATTAAAGTCCTTGCTGCACAAACATGAGGACCCAAGTTCTGTCCCCAGACTCCACATGAAAAGTTGAGTGTAGAGGCATTTTCTTGTAATCAAAAGATAGAAACAGGCAGATTCCTAGGCTCACTATCCAGCTAGCCCCACCCAATTGGTGATCCCCAGGATCTGGTGAGAGACTCTGCCTCAAAAACTAATGTAGACAGCTGCTGAAGACCAGCAACTAAGGTTGATATATGGACTCCACATGCACATGAACTCACACAATCAAAATAATTTTCACAATACAGCAGAAGGGCTTGAGAACCTCTGTGTACATGTCAAATGAACAAGATGGGTGACAACTACTATTGCTGAATCCCTAGTTACTTATCTGTTATTTAGCTAAATACCAACTGATGCCTTGGCATTTGACCACTGCACAATTTCTAGATGGTTTCACTTTCAGCTTGTATGACTTTATAATGACTGTAACTAAAACCAAGAAGTATGAGGGGCACATATCACGAGTTGGTGTGAAAATAATAAAAATAGTTCAATTAAAATTATTGTATCCAACCAATAAATGACAACAATCTATTTATATTTATTATTCTCAAAGTAGCACATAAGCTTACATCTAAAAATTTTTCTATGGCAAGAGGATAAAACATAGTACCAGCAAGTCAAATCTATGTTTTTTTTTAAATAAATACGTGCCCTTTGAATTGAGAATCTCACAAAAGCCTAGCATAAAGCAGTTTTTGTTATTTTGTCTCTCAAAAATAAGAAGTAAAATTGAAAGATAGATTATTTTGAGTTCAAAACATAAAATTATATTTATAAACTGTGACGATATGGGGCTAGAGAGATGGATTAGTGGTTAAGAGTGCTCACTGCTCTTCCAGAGGACCCAGGTTCAATACCCAGAACCCATATGGTGACCCACACCCATCTATAACTCCAGTTCCAGGCAATCCAAGGCCATTCAGGGAATCCACAAACACTAGGCACACACATGGTGCACATACACTCAAAGACAAAACACCAATGCATATAAAATAATAAAATAAAATAAAAAATAAATAAGTGTGGCTATGCCTATTTTGATGCCTTACAATAAAGGTAGAGCTTCATATTCAACTAAATACATGCTAAGTTTCTTAAGCCAAAAGTAACACAAGTCATTTATACTTTTAACACAAAATCATTTTAATATTTAATATAAAATAAGCCAAAATAAATTTTATTTTTATTGGTCATTTTATTTATTTACATTTCAAATGTTATTCCCCTCCCTGGTTTCCCCTCCACAAAACCCCTATTCCATCCCTCATCAACCTGCCTCTATGAGGGTGCTCCCTCACCCACCCATTCCCACCTTACCACCCTAGCATTCATTCCCCTATGCTGAGGCACCAGGTCTCCACAGGACCAAGGGCCTCTCCTCCCATTGATGCCCAACAAGGCCATCCTCTGCTACATATGCAGCTGGAACCATAGGTCCCTCCATGTGTACTCTTTGGTTGGTGGTTTAGTCCCTGGGAGCTCTAGGGGGTATGATTGGTTGATATATGGTTGCAAACCCCATCAGCTCCTTCTGCCCTTCTTCTCACCCTCCATTGGGGTCCCCATAATCAGTCCAATGGTGGGCTGCTAGCATCCTCATCTGTATTGATCAGGCTCTGGCAGAGCCTCTCAGGAGACAGCTATATCAGGCCCCTGTCAACAAGTACTTCTTGGCATCAGCAGTAGTGTCTGGGTTTGGTGTCTGCAGATGAAATGGATCCCCAGGTGGGGCAGTCTCTGGATAGCCTTTCCTTCAATCTCTGCTCCACTCTTTGTCCCTGCATTTCTTTTAGACAAGAGCAATTCTGGATTAAAATTTTTGAGTTGGGTGGGTGGCCCCATCCCTCAACCAGGGACTGTGCATAACCTCTGGATATAGTCTCTACAGGTTCTCTCTCCCTTTTGTTGGGTATTTCAGCTAATGTCCTCCCATTGAGTTCTGGGAGCCTCTTGCTTTCCTGGCATCTGGGACTTTCTAGTGGCTACCACCAGTTCCCCATCCCCCATTGCTACAGGCCTCTGTTCAATTTCCTGACCCTGTGCACATCTCCCCTGTCTCCTCCCATACCTGATCCTGCCCTGCTTTTCCCCTCCCCCTCCTCTTTTCCTCCAAATTCCCTTCTACTTTCTACCTCCCGAGATTATTTTTCCCCCTTCTAAGTAGGACTGAAGCATCCACACTTGGGTTGTCCTTCTTCTTGAGCTTCATATGGTCTATGTGTTGTATTGTAGGTTTTCCAAGCTTTTTGCCTAATATCCACTTATCAATGAGTACACACCATGTGTGGTCTTTTGTGTCTGGGTTACCTCATTCGTGATATTTTCTAGTTCCATCCATTTATCTGAGATTATTTTTAAATAAAATGTTTTTACTTAAATTATTTATGTAGAATATATATATGCAAAAACTTTCAGATTGTTAGAAGTTCTTGACGGATTCACAAGTAAGTGTGGCAGGGATTTGTAGATCCAAAGTATTGGAAGATTATAGTTTAAAGAAGACAGTTGCTATCAGAGCTCCATACCCTCACCTACAGCCCCCACAAACACTGTAAGTGTTTAGAGTCACTGTACAGGTTAGGATTGAGAAATATGAAACCAGACAGAACTAGATTCTGTTTAAATTCTTTAGGCTTCATATTCTTCATGGTGCCTCTTTCCCAAAATTATTATAGCAGACGCGGTAACAGATGAAAGTGGTCGGCCTCAGGACCAGGTAATCGCTCAAGCATCCGATAAGTTTCATGTATTCATGTCTGAGCATGCGCGTCCCCATGAGCCAAAACAACCACATCAAAAGCAGCTCACTCAGCTCTGACAGACAACAGTGACCACTAAGAAGTGAGGGAACAGGAAAAGTAATAGGCGATTTGTTACAGGAAAATGCAAAACTGAAGTAAAATAGTCTAGAAACATACTTTTGCCTAAGGTATGCTTAGGATAAACAAAATACCTGTAAATAACAGAAATAAATAGGTTCTCCCTCACTTATCCAGCATGCATGTGAGTCCTAACACCTAAAATTAATTCTGTGGTGGAGAAAATATGAGAAGGAAAATTAATGTCGGCACCAAATTACAGAAAACCTCTGCCGTGCTGCTGCCATAATGCTAACGAGGACATAAGACACTGCTAATGAAGAGACCCAGAGAGACCATCTTACCAGCTGCACCATTTTTTTAAATGTATACTAGAAAGCTCAGGTGGTCTGCCAAGGCCATGCCCAGTTAGAAGCATGGGCCAAAATTTCTAGATCAGTACTCTTTCTTGTTTTAAAAACTGAAACAGCCTTTGCGTGTACGTGGCAACTGCGAGGCGAAGGTTCCCTAACACTGCTTGGCTGACAGTAAGGTCAAAGATGAGCAGGGAGAAGCCCTCCACTCCCCAGGATGGATAACACGCTGTGTTCTTCTTCCAGCGGGAAGCAGCTGGACTAAAACATTCCTGCTGTCAGAGTGACCACTGTTTTCAGAAACATTTCCACCTACCCTTTAGAATGGAAACGAGCCCAAATCCCTTCCTCAGAATGGTTAAGCACAAAATGAGCACACAAACGGTGCGGTGCGAGCAGCTTGAAGAATGGCTGCAACGAGGTGGTCCCCTGGTAAATAGATGAGACATTATCACTCTACTTCATACCCTTAATGAAACTCCGTCTCCTGAATGGAATGGTATATTATAACTGACATAAAATAGGCCACCACTTTAGTTACAACACAGGATTGTCCAAATAAACAAGCATTAATCATGCATATTATGTCGAGCATAATGCTTCCGAAAGCTTCTGCAAGCAGCTCCAAATGAACTCAACCAAATTATACCATCTGACAGCTGTTCTGTGACCTGTGGGAAATGAGTTGGTGGTCTCAGTCCAGTTCCTAGTGGACAGGTGTCCAAAGCACAAAAACTACCCTCACAATTGGGCCTAATTAGCAACCTGGTTGTTGCAGCCGCAGTAAAACCTGGAGCCCGTGTCACTGCTGTACAGTTGGAGGCGTCTTGTGCTATCAGGTGCCCATGGACTGAACACTTAGTGGAAAAGCTCACGATGGCGTTTATAAAAAAAAAGATAGCGTTACTTCAAAAGAAACAGAGCAGTGCCCTGACCGGCTCTGCTTCTCACCTGACTCCAAAATGTCTGACTCCAAAGGTGTCAAGAACAGGACTACAGTTCTGGGTACTATTTTAATTCATGGAAAAGATGTATAGAATGCTTAACCTCCTGCATTTCGTAAGTGAAATTCATGTGTTACACGAGATCTTTGGTTTCCCTAAATGCCCAGCCCCATCCCAGAATGATTCTTTTTGCCTTTTACCTGTAAGCAGAACCTGCTGCTTCTGTGGACACTGCCTCCTGCAGCCCTGCTAAATATCCAAAGCTTCCCACACCTCAGGACACATGCTGCACATAATGTACATTATAATAAATTGCCTGTGTTATCTGAGCACACTGAGAAGCTAACTCGAGAAATGAGGTTGCCGCCACACCATTTCAGATCCAAGAATCTTTTTATCTCAAAGTGTTTTCCAATGCCCTGTGTCTGGGGATGGCCTGAGAACACACATGCCACATGCATGCATGCTCTTGCACATACAGGCACACATACACACACACACACACACACCACATGCATGCATGCATGCATGCTCTTGCGCATACAAGCACACACACACACACACACACACACACATGCATGTGCACTTGAAAGGGAATGAAAGAAACAGAAAAGTAGCCCAAGAGTAAAAACATTTCCAACAGGCATCACTATTGTTTACCCAGATATAAAAGCGCCTGAGGTGGGAGAATGTAGAGAAGTTCAGCCATGGGAAGGTCATTCACACAGAAAGACTGATGGGAAGCCCCAGTGGACCGCCTCAGCTTTCTCAGTTTGTTTCTACTGGAGATTCTGAGTGCCCTATTTGAAAAACATTATCTCCATCTGTTGCTATTTCCTCCTTTACTTGGAAGCCTCACCAAAGGGAATACTATTTTTCCCACACCTACATACCTGCCAGACTCTCTTGAGCTTCATGGCTCCCACTGGCTGCCTATGCAGAGCAACCCTCAATGATGGATTTTGAGAGGTGTTTTTAGGGCCTGTAGTGATGTCTTACTAGGTTGTCTACTAGATACTCTTTTATTTTGGTTTCTATATGCTTGTAAAGTCACTCAAAGCCGAAAGCATAATTGTGCTCATTCTCCAGACTGTACAGAATAAATATTGTTCTTCAATGTCACTTCTAGAGCACCAGTTCCCTGGCCTTGCAAACTCCTTCTTTGCTACACAAAACATTCAACTCTGTCCCCATCTACCAACGCTCTTTTTAATCCACTTCTTCAGAAAGGGTGTTAGCTCTTGTCTTGATCTCCTCACTTCCTCATCCTCTATATGATATCAGTAGTGATTGCAGTCCCACTGGGTGACTCTCAAACATGGCCTTATTTTCTTATCTCCCCGGCCCTAATGATCTGTTTCTCTTCAGATCCGCAGATACTAATTCCCACAGATATCCCTCCGACATTGGCATTGCCTAAAGCTTCTGCCTTCAAAGCTCAGTTTGTTACAGCTCCCACCTGTGCACCGAGCACACTCACACACTGCACTGAGCCCGGGCTTTCTCAATGACAGCCACAGCCTCCACGTAGCCTTCCCATGGAGCCTCAGGTCCTTTCATTCTTTATCTGAATTAACATTGATTCCTGTTTTAGCTACAAATCATATTTCTTTTTGTTCACCGTTTTATTCTAGAATCTGTATCTCAAAGTGTCTTCCAATGCCCTGTGTCTGGGGATGAGCTGAGAACACACACACACACACACCACATACATGCATGCTCGCACGCACGCATGCATGTGCTTGACAGGGAATGAAAGGAACGGGAATGAAATGAAAGGAATTTTGGATTCAACTATATAAACTCAATAATACTTGCAGAATGAGTGAGGAATCAGAAATAAATGATGTTTTCATTTATGGTAAGAATATAGAAACACAAAAGAAGTGTCACTCCCACATTGAGAATGGGATAGAATCTAAAGTTGGAATTTTTTCTTCATTCTCAAAGGACAGAGGAGGTTGCAAGCAAAGATAACCAGATTCTAAAGAATGACAAACTCAAAAAACAAAAACAAAACCCAGTGAACCATTTTACCTTTGTCAAAGTATAGAGAAGAATGGTTGCTATGTCAATAGGAAAACATTCAGTTAAAATTTTAATTCATTCTAAGAGTGAAAAAGACACTGGGGTATACCTAGAAGAGACAAGGAAGTATATTATATATTTATAGACGTTTTGGGGTTTGCCAGGGTTGTTTTGGTTCTGTTTTGATTGTGGTTTATTTCAGAAATTCTATTTTTGAGAATTTATTTGACACCCATAATACCACACATAGCAAGTTTCAAATACTGTACATACAGCTCCCTAATAAGATAACACAAAGACCCTGTTTCTTAATAAAAAAAAAAAAAAAACATCATTTATAATTTCCAACCAATAATAATGCACTTTAGTTGCTGAAATTTCATAAAGCATTCATGTAATAATCTACAGACTAGTTTTTATATACCTTCTTATATTTTTAAATTTTTATTTATTCACTTTACATCCCGCTCACTGCCCCTTCTCCTTGTCACTCCCTCCCACAATTCTTCCCCTCTCCCTCTGCTTCTCCTCTGAGAGAGTGGAGGCCCCCAAGGGTATACCCCCACCTTGGCACATCAAATCTCGGTGGGGCTAGGCACATCCTCTTCCACTAAGGCCAGACAAAGTAGCCCAACTAGAAGAATGTATCCCACAACATATCCCACAGGCAAGAGCTTTTGGTATAGCCCCTGCTCCAGTTGTTAAGAACCCACATGAAGACCAAGCTGAACATCAGCTACCTATGTGTGGAGGGTGGGGAGGGTCAGGGGAATAGGAGTTAGTTCGGCCATTGTATGTTCTTTGGTTGATGGTTCAGTCTCTGAGAGTTCCAACGATTTGTTGATCTTCCTATGGAGTTCCTATACCCTTTGGGGCACACAATCCTTCCCCCAACTCTTCCATAAGAGTCCCCAAGTTCCATCCACTGTTTGGCTGTGCGTCTCTGCATCCCTCTGGGTCAACTGCTGGATGTAACCCCTCAAAAGATAGTCATACTAGACTCCTGTCTGCAAGCATAACAGAGTATCACTAATAGTGTCAGAGATTGGTGTTTGACCATGGAATGGGTCTCAAGTTGGTTGGTTACTGGTTGGCTATTCTCTTGGCCTCTGCTCCATTGCCCATCTCTGCATTTCTTGTATACAGAATAAATTTCAAGTCGAAAGTTGGTGTCCCTATCACACTACTGGGGTTCCTTCCTGGCTTCGGGAGGGAGCCTCTTCAGGTTCCATATCTCAAATGATGTGAGTCACAGCTACGGTCACCCCCATTGATTCTTAAGAGGTCCCCTATCCCAGTTCTCTATCACATCGTCAAGAAGCCCACACCTCCTCACCCCTACAGTTGCAGATTTCTATTCATTCTCATAGCCATCTGGACATCGTCTCTGTCCCTCCACATACCTATTCCTGAACCTCCCCAACCTCCCCATTCCCCTCTCCCACCCAACTCCCTTCCTCCATCTGCCTCCTATGACTGTTTTCTTCCCCCCTTCTAAGTCTGACTCAAGTATCTGTGATTGGGTCTTCCTTCTTGTTTAGCTTCTTTGGGTCTGTGGAGGGTAGCATGGGTATCCTTTATTTTATGGCTAATATACACTTATACGTACATACCATGCATGTCCTTTTAGAATTGGGTTACCTGACTCAGGATGATATTCTCAAGTTCCAACCACTTGCCTGCAAACTTCCATGGTGTCTTTTTTTTTTTTTTAGTAACTGAATAGTATTCCATTGTGCCGATACACCACATTTTCTTTATCAATTCCTCAGTTGAGGGACATCTAGGTATTTCTAGTTTCTGGCTATTATAAATAAAGCAGATATGAGCATAGTTAAGCAAGTATCTTTGTGGGATGGTGGATCATCTTTTGGGTATATTCCCAGAAGTAGCAGAGCTGGGTCTTGAGGTAGAACTATTCCCAATTGTCTGAAAAACCCCAAACTGATTTCCAAAGTGGTTGCACAAGTTTCACTCCCACCAACAATGGAGGAGTGTCCTCTTGCTTCACATCCTAGCCCGCATGTGTTATTTCTTGAGTTTTTTATCTTAGCCAGTCTGACTAGTGTAAGATGGAATCTTATATGTTTGATTTTCATTTTCCTAATGACTAAGGACTTTAAACACTTCAGTGTTTCTCAGCCATTTGAGATTCCTCTGTCAGGAATTCTACGTTTAGCTCTGTACCCCAACTTATAATTAGATTATTTGGGTTGTTGGTTTCTAACTTCTTGCATTCTTTATAAATATTGGGAATTATCCCTCTGTCAGGTGTAGATCCTTTTACTATCTGTCATATTGACAATGTCCTTTGCCTTACATAAACTTTTGAGTTTCATGAGGTACCACTTACCAACTATTTATCTTAGAGCCTAAGTCATTAGTGTTTTGTTCAGGAAGTTGTCTCCTGGATCAAGAGTTCAAGGCTATTCCCCATTTTCTGTTCTATTAGATTTAGTGTATCCAATTTTATGTTGTCTTTGATCAACTTGGACTGGAGTTTTGTGCAAGATGATAGATATAGATCTATTTGCATTTTTCTACATGCCGACATCCAGTTAGACCAGCCGCAATTGTTGAAGATGCATTTATTTTTTGTTGTATGGCTTTGCTTTCTTCATCAAAAATCAAGTGCCCATGGTGTGTGGGTTTATTTCAGAATCTTTTATTTGATTCCATTGATTGACCTGTCTGTTCCTATAAAAATATCATACAGTTTTTAATCGCTATTGCTCTGCAGTACACCATGAGGTCAAGGATGGTGATATCTCTAAAAGTTCTTTTATTGTTCAGATTGTTTTTGCTATCCTGAGTTTTTTGTTTTTCCATATGAAGTTAAGAACTGCTCTGTTTTAGGTCTGTAAAGACTTGTGTTGGTTTTGATGGGAATTGCATTGAATCTGTAAACTGCATTGCTTTTCATAAGAAGGCCATTTTCACTATGTTAATCCTACCAATTCATGAGTAAGGGAGATATTTCCATCTTCTGATATCTTCCTCAATTTCTTTCTTCAGCAACTTAAAATTCTTGTCATATAAGTCTTTCATATGCTTGGTTAGAGTTATGCCAAGATATTTTATATTATTTGTGGCTATTGTAAAGCATGTTGTTTCCCTAAATTTTTTCTCAGCCAGTTTTTCATTTGTATAAAAGTGGCTGATCTGTGTGAGATAATGTGAATCCAGACACTTTGGTGAAGGTGTTCGTCAGCTATAGGAGTTCTCTGGAAAAATTTTTGGGGTCACTTATATATACTACCATATAATCTGAAAATATTGATACTTTTGAGTTCTGCCTTCGAGTTGTGTCCCCTTGATCTCCTTTAGTTGTCTTATTACTTTAGTTAGATCTTCAAGTACTATGTTGAACAGATAGAGAGAACATGGACAGCCTTGTCTTTTCCCTGATTTTAGTGGAATTGTTTTTAAGTTTCTCTCCATTTAGTTTGATATTGGCTTGCTGTAGATTGCTTTGATTATGTTTAGGTACGTGCCTTATATCCCTGATCTCTTTAATATGTTTTAATATGAAGGGGTGTTAGACGTTGTCCAATGCTTTTTCGACATTTTATGAGATGATCATGTGATTTTTTTTTCTTTCAGTTTGTTTATATGGTGGATTATCTTGATTTTTGTGTATCGAACCACTTCTATACTTCTTGGATGAAGTCTAATTGATCATGGTGGATGGTTTGTGATGTGTTCTTAGGTTGTGAGTAGTTTCATGAGTATTTTTGCATCAATGTTCTTAAAAAAAATAGGTCTGATTTTCTCTTTTTTGTCGAGTCTTTATGTGGTTTAGGTATCAGATCTGGAACCATACAGCCAAAGAACACCCATCAGAAACCTGCACACTAGGACCATCAATTTTACTTCCCCCCCCACCTTCCAATACCTACTACAGCAGGAATATCCAGAGACCAAAGTCTCTCAGATAGCTAAAGGCCCTCAAAAAAATACAATCATCAAATGGTAGGGCAATGTGATCTCTTCATAACAGAGCTGCATTACTACAGCAAGCCCTGGATATTCTAACACAACTGAAGTACAAGAAAATGACTTCAAATCCAATCTTATAAAGTTGATAGATGTCTTTAAAGAGGAAACAAATCCCTTAAAGAAACATAGGACAATACAATTAAACAGGTGAAGGAAATAAATAAAACTGTTCAAGACCTTAAAATAGAAGTAGAAGCAATAAAGAAAACGCAAAGTGAGGAAACTCTGGAGATGGAAAACCTAGGGAAGAGGACAAGAACAACAGATGCAAGCATCACCCACAGAATACGGGAAGAGAGAATCTCAGGCATAGAAAATACAGCAGAAGAGATTAATACATCAGTCAAAGAAAATGTTAAATCTAAAAAAATTCCTGACACAAAACATCCAGGAAATCTGGGATGCCGTGAAAAGACCTAACATAAGAATAACAGGAACGGAAGAAGATAAAGAGTTACAGCTCCAAGGCCCGGAAAATATCAACAAAATCATAGAAGAAAACTCCCAACCTAAAGAAAGAGATGTCTATGAATATACAAGGAGCTTATAGAATGCCAGTCAGACTGAATCAGGAAAAAAAAATCCTCTCAGCACATAATAATCAAAACACAAAATCTACAGAACAAAGAATATTAAAAGGAGCAAGGGAAGGAGGAGATAACCAGTTCAGCTTTCATATCCGCCATTGCTAGGAGTCTTTTCTAGAGTCACTGTCATAGGCTCCTGGGAGTTTCCACTGTCCTTGATGTCTAGCTAGTCCCAGAGATGCACACTGACATTACAGTTGTCTCTCCCAGTACTCTCTCCCTCCATCTTCTCCCCACATCATTCCCCCTGTTCCCATTCCTACCCCATCTCTCACCCAGCTCCCTCTCCATCTACCCCCAATGTTTATTCCATTTCCTCCTATCAGTGAGATTCAAGCATCCCACTATGGGACCTCCTCTCCACTTAGCTTTTTTGGGTCTGTGTATTGTAGCATAATTATCCTATCTTTATGGTTCGTATACACTTATAAGTGAGTACATACCATGTTTGTCTTTCTGGGTCTGGGTTACCTCACTCAGGATGATAGTCTCAAGTTCCATCCTTTTGCCTGCAAATTTCATGATGTCATTTTTTTAATAGCTGACTAATACTCCACTGAGTAAATGCACCACATTTCTTAATCCTTTCTTTGGTTAAAGGACATCTAGTTTGTTTCCAATTTCTAGCTATTATAAATAAAGCTACTATGAACATACTACACCAAGTGTTCCTGTGGTATGGTGGAGTATCTTTTAGGTATATCCACAGAAGTATTATAGCTGGGTCTTAAGGTGAAAATATTCCCAATTTTTTGAGAAACAACCAGGTTGATTTCCAAAGTAGATGTATAAGTTTGTACTCCCTTAGTGCTGCAGAATTATTAAGGGCTGATTACTCTGTCTAGGCAGATATAATCAGTCGACTATTCTGCAAGTGTGTCCTTTTCTGGACAGTAATTTGTCTGTAGAAGGAAAGTGGCAATTCTTGCCTAGTGGCTGTCTCACCACAACTGGAGTAACTCCAAGGATGCTCAATTTCTTCTTAGAATTTAACATAGGAAGCTGTCCGGAGCAGACAGGTCTCTAATGAAAATGAACATTAATACTGAAATGTTTGTCATGTCAATTCTAAGGATTTCTGATGTTTTGAAAACCAGCTATCCATGTAAGGTAATCTGGACTGTTGCCTGTTAACTCCACTCAGCTATTTCTAAATAAAACATAGAGAACACCCTTATAATAAACTCCAAGTCATGAATTTGCTATAGTCCCTTAACTCACAGGCTGACCATCTCAAATCAGTTAAAAAAGTTGAAGAAGGACTGGATCTAAGCTTTGTATTCCTAAGTGTGTTATACTGGTACAATGCCTATGAGAGTAACAATATTCATCTCACTCTTATATCACTAAGAAGCTCATGCCAATGAAAACCTTAAAATTTGTAAACAAAGTAAATTGGTGCCATTTAAGAATTTATATCTTCATCTTGATATTAATTATACAGATTTCTACTAATAGGTTATGGCTATGCAATAAACCCTAGCTAATCCTCTCTATTCCGACAAAACCACTACTTTTCCCTAGGGAGACAGCCCAACATTTACCACCTTAGTCCCCATGCCCAGGGAATAGGGGCGCTGACTCATCATTAGCTTCTTCAAGCTGATTATGGGCGTTGAGATATTAGAAGAGGAGTGGGGGGGGAGAGCAAGTTGACAATCCTCTGATGCTGTGTCTTCGCTGCCTCCAGATGGAATTCACGGACCTCAGAGGTTTGAGCAGGTCTGCCCAGCTTGCTTGTTGAGTAGATACACCAAGGCTGATCATTCTGCAATATACAATTCTCAAAACAAATTTTAGTATCAAGATAGTTTTTTTTTTAAAGAGGGCTGACATTTTATTAAGAATGTTGGTTCTAACCGCTTTTCTATTTTTCCCCTCTTTTATTGGATATAATATTTACATTTCAAATTTTATCCCCTTACCATATTTCCCCCACCACCCAGGAACCCCTTATCCCATCCCCCCTCCTCCTGCCTCTATGAAGGTGTTACCCACCTACCCCCTGCCTCCCTCCCCACCCTCAGATTCCCCCCCCTCAGTGCTCAGCCTTCAGGGTACCAATGATCTTGTCTCCCACCTATGCCCAACAGGGCCATCCTCCCCTACATATACAGCTGGAGTCATGTGTCTCTCCCTATGTGCACCTGGGCTGGTGGTTTAGACCCTGGGGAGCTCTAGCTGGTTGGTATTCTTGCTCTCCTCACAGGGCCACCAGCCCGTATGGTTCACGGTTCCCTCAATTTACTCTCTAACTCCTCCATTGGGAACTTTGATCAGATTAATGGATAGCTGTGGGTATCTGTCTCTGGGTATGTCCGACTCTGAGAGACCTCTAAGGAGACAGCCTTATCAGGCTGCTGTCAGCTTTCCCATCCTGACATCCCTATCAGCGTCTATTTTTGGTGACTGCCTATGGAATGAATACCCAGACACAATGGTCTCCCTACAACCCCCCCTTATGATTCTGACCCACACTTTGTCTCCATATTTGCTCCCTTGGTTATTTAGTTACTCCTTCTAAGAAAGACCTAGGCATCCTCACTTGTTCTTTCTTCTTCATGAGCTTCGTGTCTTCTGGTAGTTGAATCTTTGTTGTTTCAAACTTTTGGGCTAATCTCCGCTTATCAGTGAGTAAATACCATGTGTGTTCTTTTGTGATTGGGTTACCTCACTCAGGATGATATTTTCTAGATCCATCCATTTACCTAAGAATTTCTCGAATTCATTATTTTTAATAGCTGAGTAATATCAGATGATCCTGGGCCAGAAGGCAGAAGAACAGATGCTCCAACGTTTTGAAGTAGAGCGAGTGTCCAGGTGTTCAGAGGTCTCTATAAATTGGCTAAGTTTTAGAAGCTATGCTTTGTGCTTCCCACAATTATAGTCAACTCAGTCATTCTGGATTTCTGATGGGGTTGAAAACTTATAGCTATTTACTTTGAGAGAAAAGATCTGAGTGTATGGTCATCAGCTGACATTCATCCTAAAGCCAAGGAAAAAGCCAGGTTCAGAACTAAGTGTTTTAGTTAGGATAGATGACAGAGGTGCTGGTTAGTCAACAAAAGGATGTACTGGGTATTAGGACTATCTTGTACCTCACTGGTACAAATAGGCATAATTATGCTCTAATTGTATTTTGAGAGAAAAGTTTCCTTTTAACAGGAAGGGTGATGTGTAGGAGGAGCTAAGGTGGGAGGAGTACTGAGAGGAAGAAAAGGAGTAAGAAGAGGAGAAGAAGAAGGAGAAGAGAAGCTAGGTGATGAAAGAGAGATAGAGGGGGGAGACAGGGAAGCAGATGTTCATGTATCTCCACCAGTCAAAGATAGTTGATATATCTAGGTTGGGTAGTGGGTTACACCTCTGATTGAACAATACCAAACTTATAAAGCCTATGATTAACATTTCTTAAAAAAATGTATAAATGCAAAATGAAAAGGGGGCATGGGATAGGGGTTTTCTAAGGGGGGGGGAATGGGGAAACGGGATGGTATCTGAAGTGTAAATGAAAGATCTAATAAAAAAAAAAAAAAGTTTGTACTCCCACCAGCAATGGAGGAATGTCATCCTTGACAGCAAGAGCAGTTGCTTGAGTTTCTGATCTTAGCCATTCTGACATATGTAAGATAGAATCTCAGAGTCATTTTGATTTGTATTTCCCTTATGAGTAAAGATGTTGAAAATTTCTTTAAGTGTTTCTTGGCTATTAGAGATTTTTCTGTTTAGATCTGTATCTCATTTTTTAATTGGGTTATATGGCTTGTTGATGTCTAGATTCTTTAGCTCTTTATATGTTTTCAATGTCAATCCTCTGTCAGATGTAGGGGTGGTAAACATCTTTTCCCATTCTGTATGCTACAATTTTGTCCTATGATAGTACCCTTTGCCTTACAGAATCTTTTCAGTTTTTTTTTTTTTTTTTTTTAATCTTTCTTTTTTCCGAGACAGGGTTTCTCTGTGTAGCCCTGGCTGTCCTGGAACTCACTCTGTAGACCAGGCTGGCCTCGAACTCAGAAATCCGCCTGCCTCTGCCTCCCAAGTGCTGGGATTAAAGGCGTGCACCACCACCGCCCGGCGAATCTTTTCAGTTTTATGAGGTCCCATTTATTAGTTATTGATCTTAGTGTCTGAGCTATTGGTGTTCTGTTCAGAAAGTTGTCTCCTAATTTTTAAAATAAAGTATACAAAAATTATTAGCACCAAAAGTTGGTTCCTTGGAACAATCAACTAAAATAACAAATGTATGTATGTGGATATGTACATGTCACTGCTTGCATATGGAGGTCAATCTTTGAAGCAAACAGCTTACAGACTGGGCCATCTTGATGGTCCTTCTACTAAATGTTTAAAAAGAGAGAGAGAGAGAATACTAATCTTTCTCAGATGTTTGCCCAAAAAAAAAAATTAACAAATTGAGAGAATACTTTGTAACCTACTCTCCAAAGCAGGTATTATTCTAATACTAGAAACCAAAAGTGCCATTATAAAACAGAAACCAAATAAAAATAAGAAAGGAAGGAAAGGAGAGAGGTATGGGTATAAAAGAAGGGTAGATGGAAGGTTGTCAACACTGATCCTCAAATTCTTAAAAATAAATTTGTACAAATTGAATCTGTAGCATATTAAAAGTATTGTACATAATGTTCAAGTATTTATTTCTGGAATGCAAGGATATTTGAATACATGAAAAGCATAAAATAATATTCAGTGTTAACAAATTAACAAACATATGACCAACTCAACTGAGTCACAAAAAAAAAAGCATTCAACAAAATTCAACACCCAGTCAAATAGTAACACTCAACAAACTGCAAAGATAAGGGAACTATGCTAACATAACTGTGTTTAACATATGAAAACTTGAGTATGGTGAATACCATACTCAATGATGAAAGACTGAAAGCACTTCCACAGGCTGTCCCTGACTCTATTGCCTGCCTGTGGATCCTGTTCCGCTATCTGGGGCTGCTTTGTCTGCCCTCAGTGGGAGAGGAAATGCCTAGTCCTGTAGTGACTTGATGTGCCAGGGTGGGTTGGTACCCAGGGGGTCCTTCCTCTTCTGAGAGGAGAAGGGGAGGGAGAATAGAGGGAGGGATGTGTGAAGAGGGGACTGAGAAGACAGGGGGACTGTGATTGGGATGTAAAGTTAATTAATTAATTAATTGGAAAAAAAGATCTTCCACTAAGACCAAGGCAAGACCTGGATGCTTATTTTCACAATTTTCATTCAGCATAGGCTATGATAGCCTAGGATTGTGTAGCTATTGCTTCCAAATTTATACATTCCTCTTGGAGAAAAGAGAGAAGTTTTTAGATTCAGGAGACTCAGACTCATGATTTGCAAGTCTCCTTCCCAAGGTTATAAAAGCAATAAGTAACTGCTAGTAGAAGAGACTGACCAATAGAGCTGCCTGAAAGTTCTGCAGAATGCACCAATGATGAAGGTTTTCTGAGTCTTTATCCATGCTGCAGTGGTGTTTTCTACAATGTGGGTACTGAGTCACCCATGATCCTATGAGAAATTACAATGAACCCATTGGCTTACTCAGCTAAACTTGGGTAAAATGGTTTCCTTGGTCTGTCATCAACACTTGTTTATGGAAAATAGATGTTTGTCCATGTCTCCCCAGGAAAAGTCACACAGCACCTAGCCAAAGCACCAAGGCAAGAAATATTCTAAAGACATTTAAATCATAAAGAAGAAAGCTTTTTAGGCTGGCATGATGTTATACACGGAAATGTAAAGATTCCATACATACACATAACTGTTAGAACTAACAAGTAAACTAGGAAAGTAGCAAGATAGAACAATGCAATTTTTGCGTGCCTGCAAAGCTGGCTCAACATTAGAAAGATAATCAATGTCATTCATCATGTCAACAGACTAAAAACCTCTCTTAGAGAGAAAGGGGAAGAGGATAAAGGGCATAGAAGGAGGGAGAGAGGGAAGAGGGAAAGAGCAGGGAAAGAGGGGGAATGAGGAAGCTTGGGGACAGCCTTACAAAGTCAGAGGGCAATCCACAGGTGTAAGTTCTCCCTGACACCTTGTGGGATCTAGAAGTCAGACAGAGGTCACCAGGTCTGAACACAAACACCAGTATGCCCCGAGCCTTTTTTTTTTTTCCTAAGAGAAGAGCATTTTAGAACTTCACAGCTAACACCATATTTGATGGCAAGAGAACAAATATTTTTGGTTTTGTAACATCTTAATATATTTCAATAGCAAACTTACTGGAATAGTACAGAAGACATACAATAATAAAAACACAAGCTTGCTAAAAGGACAACTCAGTTATAAAATCAGAGTGAAAGAAATCAAAGTATTATTTGCAGATAATAGAATAATATACATAAGTAACTCTTTAAAAAATCCCATTAGGAAACTCCTAAAGCTGTTAAACATTTTCAGCAAAGTAGCTAGACAGAAAATTAACACACAAAAATCAATAGCTCTCCTATCTCCAAATGCTAAACAAACTGAGAAAGAAATCATGGAAACAACATCTTTCACAATAATCTCAAATAATATAAATTAATACCTTGTAGTAACCAAGCAAGTGAAAGATTTGTATGATTAAAAAAAAAAACAAAATCAAGTCTTTGAAGGCAGAAATTGAAGATGGAATGATCTCTCATACTCATAGATCCATAGGATTAATATAGTAAAACTGCCCATACTACAAAAAGTAATCTACAGATAGATTCAATCCCCATCTAAATTCCAATACAAAGTTGAGGTGAAAATTCTCAACTTCATATGGAAAAATTAAAAAGCCCAGGATAGCTAAAACAATCCTGAACAATAAAAGAACTGCTGAAGGTCTCACTATTCCTGATTTCAAGTTATACTACAGAGCTATAGTAATAAAACAGCATGGTATTTATAGGAAAACAGATACATTGATCAATGGAATAAAATTGAAGACCCAGACATAAACCCACATGCATATGGACAACTGATTTTTTTTTTTATGAAGAAGCCAGAAATACACAAAGAAAAAAAAAAGTTATTTGTTAGCATCTTTAACAACTAGTACTGGTCAAACTGGACAGCTCCATGTAGAAGAATGCAGATAGATACAGACTTATCACTCCACATAAAACTCAAGTCCCATAAAGCTCAAGTCAAATATTGTGGGTAGTTGTCTTCAGACACACACAGAAGAGAGCATCGTATCACATTACAGATGGTTGTGAGCCACCATGTGATTGCTAGGAGCTAAACTCAGGACCTCTGGAAGAGTAGTCAATACTCTTAACCACTGAGCCATTTCTCCAGCTGTGGGTAGGTGGCTGGAAAATGCTGAAAGTTCCTCCAGGCAGGAAGTTAGGCCTGGCAGCTGTGGGTACAGCGGCTCATTAAAGGCCTTCTTCACGGTTCCTCATGGAGTGGCCCCAATGACTCGAGAAAGTCCTTGGGTTTCCAAAACGGCTTTATTGGCATGATGGATGATGGTTGAATCTGGATGTGCACCTCCTCCCCCCGCCCCCCACCCCACCCCCACTCCCACCCCCACCCCACCCACCACCCACCCACCCTCCCACCCCCCCACCCACCCCGTGAGACTCAGGGCAGACCTGAGTTAAATAGGTAGGAAGAAAGAGGGATGGGTCTGGAGAAGAATGCTTGATTGGCTCTGCCCTATGGCCTTCAGACATCTCATTAGTATGTAAATCTCTCTAGGGCCTGAGGCCTGTAGTCAAACCCTCTACCTGTGCTCTTTGGGTGGGGCTGCATTGCCCTGAACATGACTGAACAGTGTAAGTGGAACAGTGTAAGTGTAAGTGGAACTTACACTGTTCAGTCACGTTCAGGGCAATTCAGTGGAGTTCCACGCCTCATGTTAGGAGCCTGGATTCTAGGAGCATGGTGGAATAGATGCCCATCCCTTACAGGCAATGGACACCTGTTGGGTCTCCAGGCTTTCCAGCCAGCTTCAACCAAAACTAGCCATCCTATCACAGTTCTACAAAATATCTCAACATAAAACCAGATACACTGAACCTGAGGGAAGACAAAGTGAGGAGTAGCCTTGGACTTAGTAGTACAGGTAACTTTTTGAATAGAGTATCAATAGCATAGGCACTAAGAACAACAATCAATAAATGGGGCTTTATAAAACTGAAAGGCTTCTGCAAAGCAAAGGACACCATCAATCAGACAAAGCAGAAGCCTACAGAATGGGAAAAACAGTTTTTACCAGTGCCACATCTGATAGAGGACTAATATCAAAAGTATATAGAGAACTCAAGAAACTAGACATCAACAAACCAAATAATCTAATTAAAAATGGGGTACAGATCTAAACATAATTCTCAATAGAGGAATTTCAAATGACTGAGAAACACTTAAAGAAATGTTCAACATTTCTTTAGCCATCAGGAAAATGTAAATCAAAACTACTTTGAGATTCCATCTTTCACTTGTCAGAATGGCTAAGGTCAAAAACACCAGTGACAGCTTGTGATATAGCAAAGACAACACACTTCCTTTGTTGGTAGAAGTGCCAACTTGTAAAATCACTGTGGTAAACAATATTGTGGTTCCTTAGAAAATTGAGAATCCATCTACCTCAAGATCCAGCTGTATCACTCTTGGACATATACACAAAGGACACTCCATCTACCACAAAGACATTTGCTCAATCATATTCATTGTGATTATTATTCATAGTATTGTGGTTATTATTCATAATAGCCAGAAACTGAAAACAACCTAGATGTTCCTCAGCAGAATAGATAATATTACTCAGCTCTTTTTTTTAATGACATCATGAAATTTTTAGGCAATTGTATGGAAATAGAAAAAAAAATCATTCTAAGTGAGGTAATGCAGACACAGAAAGATATTTATGGTATGGATAAATGAATATTAGCAGTTAAGTAAATGTTAGCCAAGCTATAATTCATAGATAGACTCAGAGAGATAAGGCAAAGAGCTGAGGCATATGAGGGACACATGAATCTTCCTGGGAGGGGAAAAATTGAATAGATTTTACTGGTGGACTGAGGTTGTGTGGGAACAAGAGCTGTGGGGGATCAAGATGGAGTGGATGAAGGGAGAGAGTGTGGGGAGGGACAACTAGAATTGTAGGCATTTGGGGCAATTCCAATTAGCACAGTAAAAACTTCCTAGAATATATAAGTGATCTTAATGAGGTAATAGGGGATACTGACTCTCAACTGGCCTTTTCTCATCACCAGGCAAGGCTTCCAGTGATGGGAGTGGATTGCATTCTTTGAACTTATTGGCCAAGAGTGTCCATGGAAATCCCTAGATAACCCAGGCTACTGCTAAAACAAACTTTTTCTCTACAAACTGACAGCTGGGCCCCATTGCTGAAGACAACATCCACCCAACTCATTGAACACTGAAAAGTTGAGCTGGTACCTACACGGAGCCTTCACCGCTACATTCTAGTGTCTCTGTTGTGGTAAGGACTCTGCAGGCTACCCAAAATGAAGCATGGACACCAACCCGGCCACAAATCCTTTGACCTATGAACTATCCTGCCTGCAAAATATGATAAAGCAATAGTGACGAAATATGGAGCCCAAACCAAGAACTGCTTGGGTAACCAAGAACCAGAGAGTAGACAGCCTAAGTACATAGGATAAACCAATACGAGAGAGAGAGAGAGAGAGAGAGAGAATGAAATTAAATCCTCCTAATGATATTCTGCTATACTTATAGGTCAGTGCCTTATGCAGTCATCATCAGAGAGGCTTCCTCCAGCAGCAGATGGGAAAAGATGCTGAGACCCACAGCCAGACATCACCCAAAGACAAAAAAGTCTAAATTATATTTCTTCATCAAATCTTTCCTTTCCAAACTTGGGGAATCCTGCAGAAGAGGAGGTGGGAAGACTGTAAAAGCCAGAGGTATGGATGACACCAGGAGATCAAGGTCCCCTGAATCAACTACGCAAGGCACATGTGAACTCACAGAGATTGAAGCAGCAAGCACGGGGCCTATATGGGTCTGCACCAAGTCCTCTGCACATGTAACTATTAGCTTAGTATTTTTTGAGACTCCTGACTGTGTGAACAAAGGAATCGCTGACTCTTGTGGCTGCTCAAGACCCTTTTCCTCCTGTTGGGTTGTGGTGTCCATCATTGATATGATAGTTTTTGCTTTATCATGTTTTATGTTGTCATGTATGGTTGTTGTCACTTAGAAGCCTGTTCTTTTCTAATGAAAGACAAAAAGGGAGTTGATCCAGAGGGGAGGAGAGATGAGGAGGAACTGGAAAGAGTAGAGGGAAACTGTGATCAGGATATATTGTATGAGAAAAGAATCTATTTTTCAATAAAAGGGAAAAATGAAAAAAGAGATTTAGGAATTATTTGTCACTGTATCTTAACTACTTAGACTAGTACAAATGTCTACTTTGCCTATCAACTCATTAATATTATCTAATCAAACAATTCACTAAATGGACCTGATCACAACTCTGAATATTTACCTTTATGTAAATTTATGTCATACACTTGTCATGTAGAGAAATATAGATAATGCATTTCTCACTTAACTGTAACTCAGAATAAACATCCATGAATAAGTAAGCCTTGTGGATCTCCTCTCTGGTCTGCATCTGCTTGGGGGCAGATTAGCCTGTCTCCCCCTCTCTCTCAACACCACACAGTCAATCATCAGGACTCCCATGAGCTGCAACCATGGTAGCAGTCTACAGGGCTCCCAGGAGAATCGGCTGCAGCCAGGGCAACAGTCAGCAAGTCTCCCAGGATATTGGCTGCAGCTAGGGCCACAGATCCCCCAAAAGATCTGCTGCACCCCATGAACACAGGAGGCAGGCTCCACACAGGGTCACCCAGGCCAATTAACACCAGAGATAAGCAGATGGCATGAGGCAAGCGCAAGACCATAAGCAACAGAAGCCGACAAACTTTGACTCAATCAGAACCCTGTTATCCCACCACAACAAGCCAAGAATACCCCTATACACCTGAAAAGCATGTTGCTTGACCTAAAATCCCATCTCATGAAGATAATAGAGACTTTTAAGGAGCATATAAATAACTCAAACACAGGAAAACATGGGTAAACAGGTAGAAGCCCTTAAAAAGGAAACAAATCCCTTAAAGAAATATAGGAAAGCTGGGCGGTGGTGGCACACGCCTTTAATCCCAGCACTTGCGAGGCAGAGGCAGGTGGATTTCTGAATTCGAGGCCAGCCTGGTCTACAGAGTGAGTTCCAGGACAGCCAGGACTACACAGAGAAACCCTGTCTCGAAAAACCAAATATATATATATGAAAACACAATGAAACAGGTGAAAGAATTGAACGAAGCAGTCTAAGACATAAAAATTAAAGAAGAAACAATAAAGAAATCAAAAATAGAGGCAACCACGAAAGTGGAATACCTAGAAAAGAGGTCAAGGGGCTACAGACGAAAATATTACCAACAGAATACAAGAGATGGGAGAATCTCTGGCTTATAAAATACCATAGAAGATATTGACACAATGGTCAAAGGAAATACAAAATGCAAAAATCTCCAAATTTCCTTGGGAAAAAAGGCCAAGTAACATATAAAGGCAGACTTATCCGAATTACACCAGACTTCTCAACAGAAACAATAAACCCCAGAAGATCCTGGACAGATGTCAGCAGACTCTAAGAGAACACAAATGCCAGCCCAGGCTACTATACCTAGCAAAACTCACCATAAATGGAGAAACTAAAATATTTCACGACAAAACCAAATTTAAATTATATATACATACATCATATACATATACATATACATATACATATACATATACATATACATATACATATACATATACATATACATATACATATACATATACATATACATATACATATACATATATATATCTCCAACCCTAAAGAGGATAACAGAAGGAAAACTCCAACACAAGGAGATTATCTACACCAAAGAAAAAACAAAAAATTAATCATCTAACAACAAACCCAAAAGGAAAGAATCACATACACATAAGACATAATACATAATACATAATTCCACCTCCAACAGCAAACCTAACAGGAGCTAGCAATCATATGTCTTTAATATCTCTCAACATCAATGCACTCAATGACTTAAGCTAACAGACTGGATATGCAAGCAGAATCCAGCATTTTGCTGCATTCAAGAAACAAACCTCAATGACGAAGACAGATGCTACCTCAGAGTAAAAGGCTGGGAAAAAAGTAAAAATGACCATCTTACTAAAAGCAATCTACAGATTTAATGCAATCCCCATCAAAATTCCAGCACAATTCTTCACAGAGATAGAAATAGCAATTCTCAACTTCATCTGGGATAACAAAAAAAGCCAGGATAGCAAAAGCAATTCTCAGCAATAGAAGAATTTCTGGGGGAATCACCATCCCTGACCTCAACCTGTACTACAGAACAATAGTGATAAAAATGCATAGTATTTTACACTGTTATACTATTAGTACAGAGACAGACAGGTAGATCAATGCAATAGAATTGATGACCCAGAAATAAATCCACAAACCTATGGTGATTTGATCTTTGACAAAGGAGCTAAAACTATTCAGTGGAAAATAAGACAGCATTTTCAACAAATGATGGGAGCCTAACTGGCAGTCTACATGTAGAAGACTGCACATTGATCCATTCTCTTTTTTTGATATTCTACTTATTTACATTTCAGATGTTATGTCCTTTCCCCATTGTTTCTAAATAATAAATAAATAAATAAATAGCACAGTGAATAGACAGAAATCTGTGGGGTTAAAAATGCTATATCATTTAGCTGCCATGAATAAGAAACTTGCTTATTTTTCTTTAATAATTAAATGCCATCATTTTCCAGAACTGAATAAGCTTATTTATAAGTATTATAAAGGTGACTTGTTGAAATTCATTCATTCAGTGTTCTAACTTGTATCCATGCTTTGCATACTGCATTTCTATTAAAAAATTTACACACAATGAAGCTAGGAAACCTACCAGTACCTGACATCTGCTCCCCATTTTTCCACTCTCCATCAAATACTTAGGTACCTTTCAATCCTGTGGAAGAAAATGTTTATCATTCAGAATTACTAATAACAGAAAGAGGGTGGGGGTACATTTTAGCTTTCTCACATGGTATGGGTCTCAAGTTGGACCAGTCATTGTATAACCATTCCTTCGATCTCTGTTCCATCTCTATCCCTGCACATCTGGTAAATAGGATACAATGGGGGTTGAAGGTTTTTATGGAGTTGGTGTCTCCCTCCTCCCACTGGTGCTCCTGCCTGGCTACAGGTGGAGGCCACTTCAGACTCCATATGCCCCACTGCTAGGAGTCTCAGCTAAGGTCATCCTCATAGATTCCCAGGAGCCTCTTTTATCCCAGGTCTTTGGTGCATCCCAGAGATGTCCTCCCACTGATTTCCATTCTCTCTTCCAGCCTTCCCTCCCCCCCTCAAACCCCGCTCTCCCCATACCTGTTCCCTACCCCCAATCATACCCTTCTGTACCCCATCTCTCACCCAGTTCCCTCCTTCCATCCACTTCCAGGGTCTATTTCATTTCATCTTTCGAATAAGATTCTAGCATCCTCCCTTGGTCCCTCCTTGCTACTTAGTTTCTTGGGTCTCTGGACTGCAGCTTGGTAATCCTGTACTTTAATGGCTAATATCTACTTACAAGTGACAACATACTTTGCATGTCTTTCTAGGTCTGAGTTACCTCTCTCAGGATATTTTCTAGTTCCATCCATTTGCCTGAAAATTTGATGATGCCATTGTTTTTAACAGCTGAGTAGAATTTTATTGTACAAAAGGTTCACATTTTCTTCACCCATTCTTTGGTTGCAGGACATCTAGGTTGTTTCCAGTTTCTGGCTTTATGGATAAAGCTGCTATGAACATAGATGAGGAAGTATCCTTGTGGAATGGTGGAACATCTTTTGGGTAAATGACCAGGAGTGGTTGTAGGCTTAGATTTAAAGCTTACTTTTAATAAGGGTCTTCAATCAGTTCCATTGATTAGCCTGTTGGTTTTTATGCCAATACTCTGTGGTTTTTATTACTATTTCTCTGTAGTATGCTTGCTGTGGGTTCTTTTAATATTTATTTATTTATTTTATATGTTTGACTACTCTGTTGCTCTCTTCAGAAACACCAGAAGATGTATCAGATCTCATTACAGATGGTTATGAGCCACCATGTGGTTGCTGGAAATTCAGAAACTCTAGAAAAGCAGCCAGTATTCTTAACCACTGAGCCATCTCTCCTGCCCTCGCTGTGGAGCCTTAAGCATGATCTCCAAGTTTGTAGCAAGCTAGCTGGAGATACTTGAGCATAATTTATTACAACTTTGCACAGATAATACATAAACTTAGTATCTTCAAAAAAGCCAGATAGGCCTCACTTTCCTCTTGCAAAACTCCACTTGCTACACGCTGGAAGTGCAGGTCTGCTTTTAAAAATCTCAGCAATTTCTACAACCAGACTCAGCAAAGGAAGTTTGTGAATCAGAAGCCCAGCTTAATTCTGGTCGCCTTTGATTTCACCCTGAGTCACAATACCTAGCCTATAATGTCAAGGTTTCTCCACCACTCCAGTAGAGGGCACACTTGAAAAGCTTTTAAAACTGATTGTTTTCTGGGTGCTATAACAAGATGTAAGCCCTAATATAGGTATGCCCTTATCCACCCTCTTCCTTGGCTGGAACTCTGTGAGTGAGTGTTGGAGAGCAGAGGTACTGGCAATGGCCATGAATTCCTCAGAAATGGTGGCCAAGTTTCACTCTCCTACTCAGCACTGTACCAAACATCCCAGACAGCATTAAGGCAACAATAGTGAGAATGATGGTGTGCATATTGGACAAAGTTTGAGGGGGTTTTATTCAGAGACAAGATTACATAAAGGATCCCAGAAAGTCAACAAGGAAAGAAATAGCTAAATTGCAGGATATAAAGCAATATGCAAAAACTGGATTCTGTTTCCTTTTATTTTTCCTTTCAATTTTATCCTTTTATTCAGTGAGATTGCTTTATTCTAACTAACTCACTAATAAAAGCATCACATCACTACTTTAAAGAAGCCAGTGAAATTTTCCCAGTCTCAAACTCTCTATACTTCTCAATGAACAATGCAGTTACAAAAAAAAAGTTTTCTGAAGCAATGAAGCTCCACTTAAACAGTTTTCACTCTGACTCTCAATTACATTTTTATTCACTTAAACTATCACAAAAAAAATTATGACTGAGTTGTAAAAGTACCTTTACCACTTCTTTTGTGGCTCATGAGTCCTTCTGCCTACATTTGGTCCTTCTTGGTCATTTTTTTTTCAATTTTTTTTATTAGATATTTTATTTATTTATATTTCAAATGTTATCCCTTTTCCCTGTTTCCCCTCCAGAAACCCTGTATCCCATCATCCCTCCCCCTGCTTCTATGAGGGTGCTCACTCACCCACCCACCTACTTCCACCACCGCACAATGTCAACCAACCATCCAGACCCCACAGAGCTTCCAAGAACTAAACCACCAATCAAAAAGTACACATGAAGGGTCCCATGGCTCCAACCGCATATGTAGCAGAAGATGGCCTGGTCAGACATCAAAGGAAGAAAAGGCCCTTAGTCATCTTTTCTTAACTTAAACATAAGAACTAAAACTGTACATATTTATGTGATCCTGTTATGTTTTAATGCAAGCACACACTGTTGAGATTTAAGTTGAGTCAGATATAGCTGTCTCCTCAAACATTTATCTTTTGTATCATAAAAGCATTCAAAATACTTTCTTCAAGCTTTTTGAGACACATACACATTATCATTGTACTAACTTTCTTAGATTGCGTAACTGAGTGGTATCATGCAATGCTTGTCTTTCTGTGCCTGGCTTATTTCATTTAGCACGATGACCTCTGTTTCCATTGGGTTGTCCCAGATGACGTGATCATGCATTCTTTATCCATTCATCAGTGTATGGACTTGTCTCTTGTTATCATTGCTTGACTGTTATGAGTTCTGTTGTGAAGAACATGAGATGCTGACTACAGAGCTCAGCAGATAAAGGCACTTGGGAATGTGAGTTTGATACTCAGGACCCACAGGATGGGAGGAGAGAACTGACTTCTAAATGTTGTCTTCCGACCTCCATATGTGTGTCATGACATGAGTACACACACACAAATAAATAAATGTAATTTTTCAAAAAGAACATCGGTTTTTAATAGCTGAATAGTATTCCATTGTGTAAATGAACCACATTTTTTGTATCCATTCTTCCATTGAGGGACATCTGGGTTATTCCTAGCTTCTGGCTGTTACAAATAAAGAACATACTGGAACACTTGTCCTTGTGGTATGATGGAGTATACACTCAAGAGTCATAGAGCTGGGTCTTCAAGTAGAAAAATTTCCAATTTTCTGAGGAACTACCAGATTGATTTTCAGAGTGATTGTACCAGTTTTCAATCCCACCAACAATGGAGGGGTGTGTCTCTTCCTCCACATCCTTGCCAGCATCTGCTGTCACGTGAGTGTTTTTATCTTGGCCATTTTGGTTGGTGTAAGATGAAATCTCAGGGTTCTTTTGATTTGCATTTCCCTGGTGACTAAGGACTTTAAATATTTCCTTAAATGCTTCTCAGCCATTCAAGATTCTTCTGTTGTGAATTGTATGTTTAGTTCTGGACCCCATTTTTTAAAACTGGGTTGTTTGGGGTTTTGGGAGGTTAACTTCTTGAGTTCTTTATATATTTTGGATATTAGCCCTCTATTGAATGTAGGGTTAGTGAAGATTTTTCCCCCCAATCCTTAGGTTGCAAATTTGTCCCATTGGCTGTGACCTTTGCCTTACAGAAGCATTTCAGTTTCATGAGGTCCCATTTATCAATTCTTGATTTTAGAACCTGAGCCATTGGAAGTCTGTTCAGGAAATTTTCTCCTATGCCAATGAGTTCAAGGCTCTTTCCTACTTTCACTTCTATTAGATTCAATGCATCTGATTTTCTGTTGAGGTCCTTGATCCACTTGGACTTGAGGTTTGTACAAGGTGACAAATATGGATCTATTTTCATTCTTCTACATACAGACCGCCAGTTAGACCGGCATCATTTATTAACGATGCTTTCTTTTTTCCACTGTGTTTTTGGCTTCTTTGTCAAAGATCAAGTGTCTATAGGTGTGTGGGTTTATTTCTGGGTCTTCAATTCTATTCCATTAATCTACCCGACTGTCCCTGTACCAGTACCATGTGGTCTTTACCACTTTTGCTTTGTAGTATAGCTTGAAGTCAGGAATGATGATTCGCCCCCTCCCAGAAGATCTTTTATTGTTGAAAATTGTTTTTGGCAATCCTGGATCTTTCATTTTTCCATATGAAGTTGAGAATTGCTCTTGCCATGTCACTATGGGGGTGGGCTTGGAGACCCTCCTACTAGCTGCCTGGAAGACAGTCTCTTCCTGGATGCTTTCAGATCAAGATATAGAACTTTCAACTCCTAATCTAACACCATGTCTGCCTGGATGCTGCCATGTTTTCTGCCATGATGATAATGGACTGAAGCTCTGAAACTATAAACTAGCCCCAATAAACCATTTGCCTTTATAAGACTTACCTTGGTCATGATGTCTCTTCACAGCAATAAAACCTTAACTAAGACAGATACTGTGAATGTTGGAAGAAACCCCAAACTATTACCCTTCCTTAAATACAATTTCAGAAAAAAAACCCACCACATTAGGAAGTAAATGCTTCAAATTTCTCTATTAAAGAGAGGGGGAAGAAAGAATAAAATATCTTTGATAAGACTAGATTTTAAAAGGACATTACTTTTACATGAATAAGTATTTATCAGCTTTACTTTGAAATTATCTATTTCATCATTGGATTCCCATATACTCTGTATCATCTCAATCATTAGCAATCAATAACTAACAATTAAAAATAAACAGCTCACTCCTCTAAATAAAAACAAAATACATTTTTTTCAAGAAGGCCTAATATAATATTTTCCCATTTCCCTTAAAGATAGATAAACTTTATTAGTTTCTGGGAGCTGTGAAAAGCTGATCAGCCTGTATACACAGCAGAGCAACATCTGAAGATGGTAGCAAAACAAGATTTATGGAGAATCTGTGTCAATTATAGCTTACAGATCGTTTAGCCAAGAGATACCAGGTAAAATTATTATAAATATCTGCCACCACTTTCATCTTGCCTTCAGTAACCGTAACAATAACATCTGAAATCTTTTCTTCCCAATGCATCCATAAACAATTAGCATCTCTTTGTTAAACTCTAATTGATCTTCGTACACAGCTGTGCCACTGTACAGCTCAAGAAAGAGGGCTCAACTGTTAAGACAGTTATTAATAATGTCATAACAAACCATAAGAGCCTGGGGAATTCAGGAAAAGCAGGTCACCCACATCCTTTCAGAAAATAAAACCGCAAACCATATTCTAAATGCATGTCTTATATGGCCTTTTCTCATAAATATAAATCCATAGTGGGAGACAGAGGAATGTAGAGCTAAAGAATATAGCCTCCTCAACCAGACTGTATGCATTTGACCCAGGTCCACGGGTGAGAAAACCAAGTGAATGGGACACATCACTACAGTCTGTGTGCCCCAGTGTGTTCATCTATGAAACAGGGCTTGTGGCTGCTTATATCAAGCTTAACAGCTGTAAGGCCTTAGAGGAGCGCCTTGAATAAATTAAATGCTTAGTTTATTAACAGAAACAATGCACAATTTTTTTTTTACTGATCGATGTTTACTTTTTTCACAGCAGGATGGTTGGGTTGGCTTTTTCAACTTTTTACCGTAAACCTGTGATCTAATCACAGCTTCAACAGCAGCAGTCGTCAGGCAACACACATAACCCGTACCTCAGCAACACCATGGCTAACAGGGAAAAGACCAGAGTGCCGCAAATACTCACTGCAAGACCCAAGTCATTTCTAGACCTTAGAGTTTTTCACCCTTCAACGTGACACAATGAAGAATGACAACTTCTCCAACCCTTTCTACTTGAGAAACTCCAAAATCTGTTTGTCCTAGAAATATCTTGACATGTTAGAGGATTTGAGCTTCAGGAAATAAAATGCTCTACAGTAGACGACTGAGACATCCACAAACCTGACACGAAATTACTTCACAGAGTAGAGAAGCAAATTCTCCCTAACAAAAGCCTAAGATGTGGTTTTTCTCTGTGTGGCTCCTCAGCGATACAGCTTACCTCCAAATGCAGTGACCAACATGCTGGTCTTCACACTGGCCAGTAGCTGAGTCTCTGACCAACAGTAGATTAAAATTGAACGTATTTTACTTTTCACGAAAGGGCTGGAAGGTTATGCCTTACTCGTTTTTCACCTGCCATCCACAGCAGCCCCTCTTCTCTATCCTCGGGCCTTCCATCTCTCGGCTATGGGGGCACTGTCTTGATGTCAGATCATAACACATAGGATATTCTCAAGGGGGAAGGAAGAAAGGGAGCCAGTCTTTCCATTCCCATTGCACTTCAGTCCAGAAGAATTGCTTCTATCTCCTTGTCTAAAATTATATCACATGAGCAACCTTAACTATAAGAAACTGTGTGACAGAATTCAGTATTTCCAGCCTTCATTGTGGGGGGAGGCAAGGACAATGAGGAGGAAACAAAATGGCCACTGAATGGCCAACCACCGCGTCTGCCACACTTGCTCTGAAGCCTTGATTTTTCCATCTGGAAAACTCTTAATCATTCTTTCATAAAGAATGATCTGTTACTTCCTTGGCAAATGCCTGGCCCAGCCCAAGGCAGAATTGAGTTCCCTGGGGAACTGGTAGCAGTTTACATGTGTATACATTAATGTGCCCTGCTTGCTTGCACTGTGATTGTCACAAATATCTGTTTCCTCACTAGAGTAAATTCCTTTAATGGGGAGACTGTACACTAACCACTAACTCTAAATGTCTTTTGACATGATGATTGGAAAAGGTAGACCAAATTCTTTAAACTATGATGATCAAATTATTCCTAAATGATCACTTATGCTGTGTTATAGTAGACTGCACATAAAAGTCACCAAATAATTCTCTGAAAGAAATTAAAGGGTGAACTTACTGATTGATTATCCCCAGGGCAACTGTGGTGGCTTGAATAAAAATAGCCCCTGTTGGCCACAGAGAGTGGCCAATTAGAAGATGTGGTCTTGTTGCAGGAAGTGCGTCACTGGTAGGGTGGTAGGATTTGAGGTTTCAGAAGTTCAAGCAATGCCTAGTGATGCCCTGTCATTTCCTGCTTCCTGCAGATCCAGTTGTAGAACTCCCAGCTATCTCTCCAGCACCATGTCTGCCTGTGTGCCACCCTGCTTCCGACAATGCTGATAACGGACTAAATCTCGAGCTGTAACCCATACCCAATTAAAAATGTTTTCCTTTATAAGAGTTGCTGTGGTCATGCTGTCTCTCCACAGCAATAAAATACTAACTAAGAAACAAATAATGTTACTCTCTTTCCATTGGAATTTTTTTCTGAAATAATAGAACAAAGAAGGAACACGCAACATTCATCTGCCCTGAGACCCAGGGAATGGGGATTTTTAAGAATTTGAAAATGTGGAGTACATGCAACCATTGCCCGGGTTCATAATACAAACATCTTTTCCTGATGGTTTACAGAAGGAGTTATTAAGCCTCCCAGAGTCTTAAAAATAGTGACCAACCTAGTAGCACAAAGAGTTCGGGGATTTCTCCAGGGTAAAAGCTAGAAATGTGGTCAAACGTAGAATATCTTTTCCAAGCATGTAGCTCAGAAATTCTCTGAGACAAACTCACTTCAAAGGAACTTAGAATCCTATTCACCAAGACTCACTAGCCAAAGATGAGACATGTTCGACATCATTAAAGGTAATTATGCTAAGTTAGAATATATCACATGTGCTTAGAATTACAAATCATTAATGCTACTCTTTGGGTTGTTTTTGGTCTTTGTTTTTTTTAATTTAGATTAAAACTCAGGTTCTGGGCTACACACAAGAAGTTTTCCAACTGAGCCATCTCTCAAGCCCTTGGGGAAACGTTCAAAATGTCATCACATTGAAACCCGGCATAGGATCTCTAGCAGGAACCACAGCACTCACAGGCAGAGGCAAGAGGATCGCCAAAAGTTAAAAGCTAACCTGCTCTACATAGTAAGACGCTGTCTCAAAGGAAACTGACATTTATGAAAAGCAAATGTAATTTAAATAGTGGCTACATGTGCATCATATTAAAGATTTATTATAAAATATTAGATGTTGATTTATATGAAGAAGTGTGCTTGGGATTTGTTTTAGAAAAATTTGGGGAGTAATGACGTCAGAGTGAGTGGAACAGATAAGCTACGATGTGAGTCACTGAATTGAGTGGTCAGTGCATGGGGACTAACTGTTATGTTCCACCTACTTTATGAGTTCACATTTTTCTACAATTACACATCTTTATAATACTTTCCTAGTATAAAAATATTAATAAATGGGCCAGACCTGGTGATTAATGCCTGCAATCCCCCAATACTTAGGAGGCTGAGGCTAGATGATTGCAAATATGAAGACAGCAGAGTAAGTTCAAGTTTCATGTAAGCTACATAGTAAGACCCTAAGATAGATAGATGATAGGTAGATAGATAGATAGATATGATAGATAATAAATAGTAGATAGATAAATTATAGATAGATGGATGATAGTGATGATAGATGATACATAGATAGATAGATGATTGCTTGATGATAGATAGATAGATAGATAGATAGATAGATAGATAGATAGATAGATAGATACATAGATAGATACATAGATAGATACATAGATAGATACATAGATAGATACATAGATACATAGAGATATAACAGGCTTATAAAACACTGAGTAAAATTTGACCAGCAGGGCTGGAGAGATGGCTCAGAGGTTAAGTGCACTGATTGCTCTTCAGAGGTCCTGAGTTTAATTCCCAGCAACCACATGGTGGCTCACAACCATCTGTAATGGGATCTGATGTCTTCTTCTGGTGTATCTGAAAACAGCAACAGTGTACTCATATACATTAAATAAATAAATAAATAAATAAATAAATAAATAAATAAATAAATAAATAAATAAATAGATTTGACCAGCAGCCTGTAAAGAAAGTTCTCCTTTAAGAAGTTGGGTAAAATCCACTCTACTATTTTCTAGGTCTATTATGACAAAATGTCCCAGACCAGACAGATTATTTACCAGAAGTTTATTCCCCACAGTTTTGGGGACTAATGTTCCAGGATCAGTTAGAGGTTTGGTCCTCAGATAGTTATTGTCTCACTCAGGCCTCCCATGGGCATTTCTTTATGTGAGTTCCTAGCATCTCTCCATGTCTACAGATCTCTCCTTTTATAAGGATCCATTCAAATTGGATTTATTTCCATTATAACAACATCCTTTTTTTCCTTTAAAGATTCTCTCCAAATATAGTTACATTTTAAGATATTGGGAATTATGGCTCTAACAAATGGATGGGGAAAGAGCATAATTCCACTAAAAAAAAAAAAAGTCATCCTTAGTAATTCTTCATCCTGACCTAACACCCTGGGAATATTACTTGTCAACCTTCCTCCACAACCCTTTAAGAAAGCCAGAAATTGGATCAGGTTTGATGGGGACACTTCATATCAATTTATTCCAAATAGATCTAAGCCTCTGAAAACATTAAAAGTCTAAAATATACTCTTGCCTATAATAAAACAGAATGTATGTGGGAATGAATTTGGGGTGTGCAGTTGCCTATCCAAACTCAATGAACTTGTCATAGCTTGGATAATCAGTGTCTTTCTGACTTTGCTTGAGGCGCCTTATTCCGTGCAGAGAATGGACGTGTGCAGAGAAAACACGTCTTTGCCGCATACAAGGCTACAAAGAGTCAACACAAACTCCACTGTGCACCATCTGCATTAACAGAGAGAGATGGAGGCAGCTTCCTGCCATGAGCCACAGGAAAGCTAACCCTCCCAAATCCAACAATCCTCAAACAGTCCCTACCACATACTTTCTATCTAGATGTGCTGCCAATTCTTATTCAGAGGTTCAGCCAGAGCAGCCAGGCCATTCTTTTCACAGGTGGTTTGGTTTTTTCTCTTTCCAAATTTTCTAGGCACCTAAACAAATCACAGCACCCGTCTCTCTCCTACACCCCTCTCTGCCAATGAGATAGAAAAAAAATGTAGTTATTTAATTGGGTACTGTTTTACTACTTTAAATTAGATTATGTTTCCAAGGACTCTCCCAGTCCTATCATTATGAGAGCAAACTTTATCTCCAAGATATTCTGTAATCAAATATGTTGACTGAGTTGGCATCATTGTGGGCTCAAAACCAGATCACTGAGGCCTCACAAGCCTACCTGCATTGTGTCTTGCCTTCTCACGCCAGCTAAAAACATATCAAGTTCCTTTTCTGACATAACTAAAACAAAGTCTGTACACTTCTGCAGATACTTGTGTATACCACTCATGCAGAACAACTCAGCACTAATTCCTAGGTTTTTCCTTCTTATCACCTGTTGATGCAAAATCGTCATCAGTCATTAATTCATTAGGTTGACATAACTAATTAGATAAATCACACTCATTTATATACTCCTAGACTCCCACAGCCCCAACTTCAAATAATTGTATACTCCTCACTTACCCCAAATTCCTAGTTCAAAACAAACTACTAAAGTCTTAGAAAGCCTTTTGGAAGGAGTGGGAGCAGATATCTTACAGACAATGCCAAAGGAAACCCAGTTCCTGTGGCACTGACAGAAGGAGTAGATATGGAACCCAAAAGGAGAGAACTCGGGGTGATGAGCTGAGGGAAGCTAAGGTTCCCAAGCAGAAGATAGCGTTCTTGTCTCTATCTTACCCACCCATGCTTTGCATTGACATTTTCTCTCTCTTTGTGACTTTCACTTTGTCAGTTCACAAGTCTTAGACATTAGAAATGTGAGCCTTGATTAGGGCACTTGTCAGGATGAGCAAATGCAATCGTGAGAAACACTATCCTTCCTCCTAGTGCCTACCACAGACACCTGAGAGAAACCTCTGCATTTTTTTAGTCAGGCAAGTGATGTTTATTGTCTTGCTTGTTCCTTGACTATTTGCATCTATTGTATTGCTAGTTCCTCAACCTAGAACTGACCTTAATACTTACATGTAATTAAAATGGTATAAAATCAAAAAGGAGGAGGGGGATAGGAGGTTTCTAGGGAGGGAAAAGGAGGAAAGGGGATGACATCTGAAATGTAAATAAATAAAATATCCAATAAAAAAAGAATAGCTTCTAGTCAAGTCTCCTACTAGCTATCTGTACAGAATTAGTGCTATCAAGTTAGAAGTCCTAAACTTCTTAGAACTTCTCTGTTCTTGTGTTTAGAATCAGAATAATTCTATCAAAAGGTGATTTACAAGATGATATACTGCAGAGTCGAGTCTCAGATATGATATAGCTCTGTAAGTGCTTTCCCTTCTAGGAAAAAAAAAAAAAACAACAGCCAAGACAAACATGGAGTCGTCCACCAGTCATCAAGGCCAACCAGAGCTACATAGTAAGATCTTGTAACAAGGGGTTGAGAAAAAGGAAGAAAGGAAGGAAGAAAGAAAGGAAGGGAGGGAGAGAGGGAGGGAGGGAGGGAGGGAGGGAGGGAGGGAGGGAGAGAGGGAGGAAGGAAGGAAGCAGAGGGGTAAGAAAGTGAAGAAAAAAAGGCTTTCTGAAAACAGCTAGGGGCATGTTAAAATGTACCCTAGTTACTAGAAAGTTTCACTGAGTTTTTGCTAATTTTTAAAAGAGAGAATGACTTAATGTGTGTAGAAATAAGCCTCATTTCCCTCATTTTATTTTTATGTGTATGCGTGTTTTGCATTCATATGTATTTGTGCACATGTATGCAGTGCCTTCAAAGGACAGAAAGGGTATCATATCCTCTGGAATTGGAGTTACAAACAGCTGTGAACTACCAAGTGGGTGCTAGGAATTGAACCCAGATCTTCTGAAACAGCAATCAGTGTTCTTGAAGTCCAAGTTCTCCAAGTCATATCTCTAGCTCCAGGCCTTCTTTTAAAGAGACACCAACTAAAATCTGATGATGTCTACAGGTTGCTTTCAAATGGCATATGTGCCGTTGTACACCAAGCAGGTGACATCACACTAGGACTTTGGTGTAGTAAGAAGAGTAGAAGAGTCTTAATTTCTGAGATAACAGCAGCAATCGTTGTCTTTAGAACTGCAGGTGAAAGTTGATGCATCCAGACCCAAAATTCCCAGTAGCAGAGTGAAGGCCAAAGTCCCCAGGCCTTTTTCTCCAGCCCAAACATCAATGATTTCTGCTACCTGCAGGACCAATCTGTCTTCTCAGCATACTTTGCTTTTGGCCACGGTCACTCCAATTAGCACACAGAGGGTAATTTCTGCTTGTCTCTATTTTTTACCAGCCTGTGAGCTACATGAGGACATATTTGCATTTTTGTTGTTGCCCTGAACACACCTAAAACAATGCCTGCTGCATAGTAATCTCTTAGTAAATATTTTTAATTAACATATAAGGGCCATCTTCCAGGAGTAGATACACCATCTACTCCTACACCATGCCTACTAGGCCATGTCACAGGACACAACAGAGTTCATAAGTCCCTAGAAGTTCCTTTCTGATCAACATTTGCTGAGCTACTTTGTATACCACAGTCACAGCTGAAGCTGCCACAGTCTCTGTCCTTGTCAACAGGCATTTTGGAAAGTGTTTGTTTGAACTCATGTTTGCATAGTATGATATAAATAAATATTCTTCACTGCCATGCTCATCCAAAAGCTGTCTCTCTAAAGCTTCACAAACAGAAAAAAAGAAAACTACCTCTTCACTGACAAATGTAAATAAACATGATTCAGGAATTATTTATTTAATTAATCCATTAAAAACTTATTAGTCAGAATATCTTGCCCATGTATAACAATGTTTGATGACATATTGTCCTTATTAAGCTATCATAGACCAAAGTATTTGCTGTATATACCCACAAATTAAGTACATGTTAGTCCTTCAGAGTGTTACCTAGCATATTTGAAGTTGGGTAATCAAAGGTATTCTTGTTCTTTCTATTGTAGTGGCAAAGAGAGTATTCAGTTGGACCAGCCAGACTGGTGGAAGTTCCAAACAGAAAAGACCAGGTAATGATGCAATTTCCCCCAGAAGGTTAAAAAAAGGCATAAATGTGAAAGGCACATTTCAGTAAATAAGTATGATTCTCATAAAATACAGAAAGGCAATTAATAGCAAGGAGAAATGAGAGGAAAGTAGAGAAAGAAACAACACTCCAGGGTCCTCAAAATGAGCAGCTGTGGAAGGCCAGGGTGTGTTGATAAGTGCAGGAGGCTGGCAAGCTGGACCTTACTTCCTAAGTCAAACCTCCCTGCCTCTCACAGTTCCCATTAGCTGGATTATATTTATGAGAGGAGTTTGCCACATGACAAAGTCCTTCCGTTAATCATAGTTCTTAATGGTGCATCACTCAGTAGTTTACATTTTGTGCTGACAAGGGATTTGATTAACTCATTTTGTAGAAAGAAAGAAAGAAAGAAAGAAAGAAAGAAAGAAAGAAAGAAAGAAAGAAAGAAAGAGGGAGGGAGAGAGAGAAAAAGAGAAAGAGAGAGAGAGACAGAGAGAGAGAGAGAGAAAAGTCTGCAGAGGAACATGCTTCTCAAAATTTGTAACTAAAAATATTAAATTCTCTTCCCAGGAAACTTGACATTTTCTTCTGATCATTTGGCATAAGAAACATATCTATTTAATCCGTTTCCTAATCCATTAAACTACAAACAAATCTCCTAAAATTTCTTGGAGAAAGTTTTTATGTTTTTGTTTAAAAATATAAATTACCAAATTAGCTATCAATTAATTAGCATAAAATCTGGGTCTAATCTGTTATTTATGGAAATACTTTCCCAGTTATTTACTAGCCTAACCCTTGTAAATATCTTATATTTTTATTTCAAATATTTTAATTCATATTTTTGAAATGTGCAATCCCTTATATCACCAGATCAATAAAAGGAAGCATTTTCACATTTTAAAAAGTAGGCTTTTGAACATGAGATCCAGTAGTAGTAATTTTCTGCAAAAGAAAAAAAAAGGAGGAGTGTGGGAGAGGGGGAGAAAAGAAAAGGAAAACACTCATGGATATCAGGCTTCAGGAGGGTTCCTCTGTAGCAACCTGTGGCCTGCCCACGAACCTTAATTAGTTTGAGAGATCATGATATAGAGGCTCTTCAAACCGAACAGGAGTGGGAGCTCTCTGTGGAGAAATAGAGCAAGCCTTTGTATCGGGTAATTTAAAGAGCAGCAACAGGCTAATATGTAGACAAGAGAGGGTGTAGCATGTGCTGTGGTTCTCAGCAGAGCAGCAGGCCTCTAATGAGGCCCAGTAGTGGATAGCAGCTGGTAAACTTGGGCTCAAAATAGGAGGCTCTGAGGGCCTTTATTTGCTAACAAAAGACTGCAAATTGCTCAAAGGCCCAAGTAGGCAATGAGAACATGTTCATATGGTGAGCCAGTATATAAATTTTCAAAACAAATATTACAATATATAAATTTACATTGCAATGAGAATCAGAAGAGTCCCGTGATTGTCGACATTTTTGGTAAGAATAGGTACAGAAATTGGCTATTAAATTTTGTATAAGAAATTCACCACCTGCTCTTCAGCCCGTTCTGCGACTCCCAGACTAAAACGCATGCAGTGTGTGTGTTGTAGCCATTTATACAATCATGCCTTACACTGCCTGCAACCCCAGACCACTGGAAGTTAAAGCATGGTGTGCTTTGCAAAGTAGTATTGAATTCATTATGCATGATGAAATTGCTTCCTAGCTGCCCAATGATAAACTAATAACATAATAAGTCATAAAGATCACAAGAAAAAGCTCAAATCTCTTGAGTTAACAGAAGACCTAGACTGGCCTTGGTTTTAGGGACTGATCCTAAATAGATGATGCACATTCGTTCCGTGCTCTGCACAGACTATTTCCTAACAGAAAGCATTCTCTTTAGCAATTGTACTGTCAGGACGGCACAAGCAGGAATTCCCGAGAGAAAACACACAGATGGATACTAATCTACTTGGTTACATTGAAATTTTTGCCTCATTCTTTCCTACCACTACTATAAGCAATCCCCATAATTTGTTTTGATAATTCATATGTCTTGAGAATGTTTTTTTTCTCAGTTTTATTGAGGTCTAACTGATAAATACAAATCCTGTGTGTTCTCGACACAATGTGATTTGACATGCACATGTATTACCATGGTCAGATCAGTTACCACATCTATTACCACACCCTGCACCATTTTAGTAAAGTCCGTATTATAAGTCACAAATATTCTGTGTGTGCTCTCTTAAGTAAAAGCAGAGAACTTCTTAAACCATTACAGATTTCAGGCTGTTAAAAAGACCCAGTCCTAAAAGCACACGTCAGAGGATATGTGGGCTTTTTTCATTGTTTTGTGATAATTAGAACCACTCATGTAATTATAGAGGAAACGCCTAAGCATTTGCTGGCACAGATATTATTTGTAAGGCTTTGTTATCTATTTCAATTTTTGAGCTACCTTAATTGTAACTCCATTATTTATAAAATAGAGGTAGCTATTATATGTTCCTCAAATTCCTAATCAACATTTAATTCCACATCCAAGGTTTTTCAGACCTTCATAGACAACATGAGATCCTTCTGTAGACATATTCTTCATCAGCTTGTGCCACCTCAGCATTTATCTTTTCTGAAACAACAGCCAGCATCTGCCTGGCGTCTCCATCTTATGGATGGTGTTCACCCCTGGAACTCCACTAACTCCTTCTTTGGCCAGTGGCTTGCCACGATCTCTTCACCTGAAAAAATACATGCAGTGTTGAACTTCAAACTGGGTTCCCAGCTATCCTAGAGTTCGCACTTGTCTGAATTCCCCCATCCCATTGGGGTGCTACATTTGAATGTGAATTTTTTCCAAAAATCTGTGTGTCTCAGGCTTGTCACTGGCCTGTTGTTGAGAGACAGTGAGAATTTTAGAAGGTAGGGCCATGTGAAAGGGGGTTAGATCTTTTGGGGAATGCCTATGAAAGGGGCTGGAATGATTGTGGTCCCTCCTCCTTCTCTCTCTTTTGCTTTCCAGCTGCCATGATATAAATGGTCCCCTCCGATGTAAACTTCTACCACACTGTACTAGACTGCTTCAGGCCTAAGGCAACAGGACTCTAAGAACTGAAACATCTGAAAGTGTGAGATAAGATACATGTTTCCTACATTTAAATCTATTGTCTTGCATATTATATTACATCAAAAGAAAGATAAGTAATACAGTGACCAAAGCCCACAGGTCTCCTCAGCCACACTCTGCCTCTCTCATGAGGTCTGGTTCAATCATGTGTCTTTTTTCATACTGTTCTTTTAACTGGCGTACCTGTGTATTGACATCAAACTATATTTTAGAGACAAAATAATTATTTGCTAGCACTCAAGTAATAAGAAACACTTACCAATGGCTCTAAATGAATGAAGTCTGGCACTATGACCTCTTGTAATACAAATATGCAAATTTGAAATATAAATTAACCCACATCCTAGATATGTCTTCCTCTATTGAGATGATTCATGCTACCTCTTGTGTATTATAAAGAAAATTATATTGATCTAGCAATAATAAATCTGTTCACCTCACTCACTATACACCCCACATTTCTTTCCCGCTTGACTAAGCAATTCATTAAACTTTATTCATTGTTCACAATATTTTGAGTAACAGTCTCACTGGAAAGTGTCTCATCATTCACTGGTGAATGGGCTAAGGACTTGATTGATGGAGAACATAAGCAAATAATTAGCCTGGGAAGAGTGCAAAGACATGGAGCTTTGCCTCTTCCCTGCTCTCACCACATGTTCCTAACCAGACAGAGACTGTCTCATTCCACTTAAGTTCTGGTGTTCATGAAACATGCAGAGAAGAGTGTCCTGGCACAAGAGCAGCTTGCCTCATAAGCTATGTACACTTGCAAACCAGGAAGTTTGGTTTGGTTTGATTTGGTTTTAGCCACCGTTGTTCATAATTCGGACTATAGAGAACTGAAATCCTAGTCTCACAGACTGATGTCTAATCTGTGTGAACAAATGCCTGTAAAAGTGAGCAAGCAATGCCAGCCCCCACCATTCTCTCTCCCTCACACAGCCCTCTGAAGTCCTGATGAGCTAAGCCCATCAAAAGTCCCCAGTGTATGATGCTTGTTCAATTACAAAGTCTATTCAACTTAATTATGGATCATAATGAAAATACCTGCCTCAGGCTAGAAGAGTGGTCTAGTCAGAGGTAAGAGAATAGAAGCTACTAGGCAGGGGCCGAGCAGAACACCAGGCAGCCAGGGTTGGTGGCCTTAGGGGTCAGCCATTTGTCACAAGCTGCAGTTGGTGAGCTTCTGGCAGAATGGCCTAACCCCTGAGAACCCACACTGCAGCTCCCCTACTGACAGATGGAGCCCTAAGTTAAAATATTCCCAGACTTTGATAAAGAATTTAATCTTTTACAAAATTACTTTTTATTATTAGAAATTGCAATCACACATAAAAGTGACCATTCCTAAGATAAGCTTTACACAGTTCTGGCCTTTCTTTATAATAGGATATCCACACACTAATCAGTGTGGCTGCAGAGTAATTAGCATCTAGCCCAGTATCCTCTTTGGAAATACTTTCTTTTGCTCACACTGTCACTTATACTTGAAAATAACGTTATTAATCAGACTTTCCTCCCATAGCAGAATTCCCTTCTGCTCGTGACAACATCACAATTATTGTGTCAGTTCTCCTTTGCACTGGGCACAGGGCAACAAGAAGCTCCCTGTGTTTTTCAATAACATACACCCAGCATTGAAGGTGGTGTCTGTCCATAAGAAAAACACCTGTGAAATCAAGGTTAAACTGTGCAGTTGACATCTCAGTGCTGTCATCGGGATATCTCCATACAGCATGTGGCTATGCAACAGTGCTTTCTATGTGCTCCACAGTGTACTATCTAATAAGGACAGTTGTCACATAAAGTACAGCTTATTCCAGAGGGAAAATGGAAAACTATCCCAGGGAACTGGGGGACTCCACTTTGCCCTGTGTGGCATTTTTAGATGACAGGATGACTTTCCTCCTTGCTGCAGTTGGGTCCTAGCATAATGAAAGGTTGCCACTCTTCAGAAAGTTACTCACCTGAGCCAAGTCACTCTGCAAACAAGATCCAAGGATGCCGTTCCTGTCATCCTTACCAGCAAAGACCATACTTCTGCTGCACCAAAAACATGAACAGCTCACTCCTCTACCTAGAAATCATGCCCTCAATAGAGGGCCCCAATTCATTTGCTTATTCTTTTAGAGTATTTTTATTTATTCCTTGACAATTTCACATGTATATTCAGTGTATCGTTATCATATTCACCCTAATTCCTTCCTCTTATCCCTCCAACATTTCCTCCTCACATCTTCATGTCCTCTTATATTTTTATAGGGCACTGAGATGAATTAGTGCTTCCTGTATGCACATGGATGTGAGGACATCTACCTGAATATAGACAACCTACCAGCAGCCACAATCCTAAAGAAAAATAGCCCTCCCTTCTCCAGTAGGCAATTGCCAACCGATAGCTCCTCAGCCAGGGATGGCACATCACAACGCCTTCCCCATTCATGATAGAATGACAACTGACTGATCGTGTACAGGTATCCATGGCTCTGTGAGTTCATGGGTATAATGGCCATGTCATATCTAGAAGACTCTAGAGCACTCCTCCCAACCCTCCTGTTCTTACATTCTTTACAGCTCTATTCTGTGCTGTTTCTTGAGGCTTGCCAGGGTAGGGCGGTGTTTATTTCTCACTTGCCATTCCAGGCTCAAGTCATTGTCTCCAAAGAAGCTTCCTGGACTTTCCTTGCCTGTTATCTTTATGTCTGATGAAAACCTAAACTTATCATCACTTTCCACCTTATATTTAAATGATTCATTTGTTTGTCTGTTTCCCCCATATATAATTCACTTTAAAAGATCAGGGAACTGTGTCATCTCCATTCCCTTGCTCTTGGCCTAATGTTGGACAAAGAGCAGTTGTTCGTAAACTTGTGACAAACTTAATTAGAGCGAGCAGCCCTTTGGATAGGAGAGAAAGGGTGGCACTGTGGACAATACCTCTGCAGGGCAGAAGAAGCAATGAGAATACAGTGAGCCAGAAGTGGGCAGAAGGCACACGGACTCAGAAGACAATGGATCTGACATTCTTGTCCAACTGAGGGTATAAGTTCCATCCAGCAGAAACTAAATATACCAAAACCAATTCAGAGAAATGCTTGGACAATAGAGGGTTAACAAGAGATCTGTATAGGACAATGTGATTACCTAGATTATCATGATTATAGTCTAAAAAGAGATGGAGTCTTCCCCCTAAAAAGCTCTGGATTGAATGGTCCACAATAAAACCCTGAGAAAGTAGAAGCTTGAAGTCCATCAAATAATTATGCTATTAATGACATTTTGTTTATTCGTTTCTAACTGGTTATCGTTCCGTTGTGACAGACCTAAGTTAATGGTAACTTAGTAGATAATGCCTCAGTGCTGGTTCTCTATCACAGCCTGACTTCATCCCATGCTTATATAAAACTTCAGAATAAAGTTCAAAGAATTTGGCTCAAAAGCTATATGAGGCTCCTTAACACCTGAGATGACATATGTGGACATTTCTCTTCAGCCTTCATAACTGTGGATTCTTTTTGTTAACTAGTTAGCACCAGATGTGAAGTTCATCACAGAAGAAAATGCTTATTTTGCTTACACATTTTATTTCTAAGTTAGGGTGCAAAGCAATTGGTATCATTATGACAGTTTTAACTGCATTTTTAAATTAAGTCATCTTTTGTGCCACAACAAGAAAAAGCCTGAGGTTAAAATCAAAACAAAAGCATTCTTTTGAAACAGAAATCCCAAAGGGTAGAATAAACAACTTGTAGCTTCCAAGGTTAAATAAGCCTTGTACACACTAAATCGAATGCAGAGGGGCAGGATCTTTACTGCAGGATTTCTCAAAGACTTTATTATATTAACACGCACTATGAGTTCTAAGAGAATGGTATCTGATGTAGCATTTTACCAACATATTTGATTACAAACCCCCACTTTATTGCATATAGTTTGGCAAGCTCAAGCTACATCCTGAGAGGCAGCTGGATGTTACAGGAGTTCCTTGCAGAAGAGGGAGGCACTAGTCCTGGAAAGTGAACATGGGCTGGCTTCCCAGCTATCTGTGCCATTAATGTCACACAGTAATGCAGCCATGGTATACTTCCAATTCACCAGAAATTTCATATGGAAACGGCAGGTGCCAAGGTAAAACAACTACACTTAAGAAGTCAGCATCCTTGGGTAAGAAAAATGGGCAATTGACTACTGCATGTCAACACACGAATGTGTCACAAATTCCCAAGGAAGCACCTGTAGTAGACACGCTTGTATCTGAAAGGCCACAGATGAGAAGTACAAGACAGACACTAAGACAGAGCGTTAAAGAATGCAGACTTTATTGAAAAAGTTAGTAATGCCATGGGGAGACAAATGAAAGCCAGCATGGCAGGGCTCTGGAGAGAGTTCAGGCCCCAGCACCAAAGATAGCATGGCAAAGACTTTTATTTATTTTAAAAATTCATGAAAATTTCAAATTCCATTCCTCACAAGTTTCAGGTACAACCATTGGGTTCAATGTTCTAAGTCAAGCTTCAAGGTAAAAAGTTGTTCTGGAAGCAGGAAAGAAAGAGAAAACTAGAGAGCGGTATGGGAAGGGAAATAGGCTGCATTTGACACTAACATCCAAGACATCCATACAAATGACTGTGCACCACCCCACCCCTCCCCTCCCCTTCACCCCAACCCCCAACTCCCATGTTTGGCTTACCTCAGGGCAGCTTGGAGAGTTTGACTACACTTCCCGCTGGGCTTCAGAGACAGGGAAGTGCCAAGACACCACTTCAGGAGTGGGAAAGCACAGTCTGAGAAGAAGGAGAGGCTGGAGCTGGTTCGGGGAGTAGCTGAAGAGTTAGAAGTTGCAGGGAGGGGGGGGCTGGAGGGGGAGGGAGGCTAAGAATAGCTTCTAGCCCAGGGCTGAGGGGAGAAACTCCAACTTAGCTCAGTGGTGATTGTCCTTAGCTTAGTAGAGACAGGCTGGAAGCACGGAGAGGCCTTCTAGGGAGATTTAGCTGTGGTCCTGTAGAACCTTCCGCACATTCCCCATGGTAGTAGATGAAAGAGACCGTCCATGTTTATCTATATCATTTATTGGCTGTTCATGGTGGAAAATGCATGCATACTGTACTGTACCAACTTCTCAGGGCGGACCCAAGATTAAATAACTTTTGCAGGGAGAAATGTCTGGGAAGGGAAGCTCACTGACTAAGCCCTCAGGGCCTCTAGGTACCTCATTAGGATGGAGAACTCTGTTCTGGGGCTATGTGATCACAGATCATGTTTTCTTATGTAGGGAATATGGCATGTGTTCCATCCAGGCCAGGAATCCGGCAGGGAGAAGGGAGTCATCTAAATCTCAGGGGTGTACCCATTGAGACTCCAAATCTTGGGTACCTTACCAAGCTTCCTGGCATGATTTTACCGTCCCACAAATGACAAATGCAGAGACAGCTTTCCCTTTTCCTGTCTCAAAGGAGTATGCCAAAGTCACCAAGTAAACTGTGCTTAGTACCAGAATATTTGTATACTTAAATGTAACCATAGTAACTAACATTCCTCTCATCCCTACATCTAAAAATGAGTCTTACAACTTTGTTTATAAAAAAAGATTTTTGGCTGGGCATAGTAGTATATGCCTTTAATTTCAACACTCAGAAGGGAGAGGCATGTGGATCTCTGTGAGTTCGACACCAGCCTGGTCTACAGAGTAAGTTCAAATACAACCAAAGATGCACAGTGAGAACCTGTCCTGAAGAAAGGAAGGAAAGAAGGAAGGAAAGAAGGAGGGAGGGAGGGAGGGAGGGAGGGAGGGAGGGAGGGAGGGAGGTGTTGGGGTCCACACTAGCCCCACATTGGGGCGGCCAAAAAATGTCACGGCCCGAGCAAAATGTTGAGGCCCTGGCCGACCCACGTTTGGGCGGCCACTGTATCCCGGCCCAAGCTGCTGCTCCAGTCCTCGGGTGGGGTTCAGCAAGAGTGAGAATGAGGACGGACTCGAAGAATGCAGACCAGACAGAGTGTAATTCAATCCTGTTTATTCTTCAGTCTAAGTCCTAAGTCTTGAGTTCCTAGTCCCTAGTTCCTAGTCCCTAGTGCCTCCAAGTTCCAAGTTACTTCTTCCAAGTTCTCTTCCAAGTGCCCTGCTACCTGTCTTCTCTCTGCTGTGTCTGGTTCTCTCCTCTGTGTCTCCCTAATGTCTGATTCGTCTGATTCTTTGATCTCTGTCTTTTATATGTCTTACTTCTAAGCCACGCCTCTAAGTTACACCTTTAATCATGCCCTTAGGTCTTGTCTCTAAATCTTATCTCTAAATTACACTCTTAAGTCACACACCTTTAATCTCACACACCTTTAATCTCACGCACCTTTAATCTCAAGGTATCTAAACCAAGATTATCGGAGTGTGCTCAGCTGTTGTAGGCTATTGTAATCCAAGTCACATGTCAGGGTATATGGCTCAAGATGGCTGCAAAGCTAATAGCTGCTTTCTGCTAAAAGTCCACCCCCAACAGGGAGGGAGGGAGAGAAGGAGGGAAGGAAGGAACAAAGGAACAAAGGAATGAAGGAAGAAATGAGAGAGCAGAAAAAAAAAAATAAAATCTGTGGTTTTCCTTGTTTGATGTTTGAGGGGGAAGATTGTTTCCATGCTTGACAGGCTCTCATGTAACCCAGGGTGGGTTGGAATTCACTAAGTAATCAAATAGTAGAGGGTGACCTTAAACTCCTAATCCTCCTGCCTCTCTCTCCTCCTCCTCCTCCTCCTCCTCCTCCTCTTCCTCTTCCTCCTTCTCTTCTTCCTTCTCCTCCTTCTCTTTCTTTTCTTTCTTCTCCTACTTCTTCACTTTTAAGATTTGATTTTATTTTATGTTTATGGAAGTTATGTACATTTGTGCATCACATATACATATGGTACCTGTGGAGGCCAGAAGAGAGCATCAGGTCCTGTCCAACTGAAGTTATAGATGGTTAGTCAAAATGACCCTGAGATTTCACCTTACACCAATCAGAATGGCTAAGATCAAAAACATAGGTGATAGCAGATGCTGACGAGGATGTGGAGACTCTACAGAATTTGGAAGTAATACTACCTGAAGACCCAGCTATACTGATACTGGGCATATACTCAAAAGATGCTCCAACATATTACAAGGACACAAGCTCCACTGTTTATAGTAGCCTTATTTATAATAGCCAGAAGCTGAAAACAACCCAGATGTCTTTCAACAGAAGAATGGATACAGAAAATGTGGTACATTTACACAATAGAGAACTACTAATCTATTAAAAATAATGACTTCATGAAATTCACAGGCAATTGGATAGAACTAGAAAATATCATCCAGAGTGAGGTAACCCAGTCACAAAAGAACACACATGGTATGCACTCACTGATAAGTGGATATTAGCCCAAAAGCTCAGAATACTTACACTACAACCCACATACCATGTGGAGCTTAAGAAGAAGGACGACCAAAGTGTGGATGCTTCAATCCTGTATAGAATAAGGAACAAAATAATCACAGGAATTAGAGGGAAGGAGGGACCTAGGAGGGAGAGAGGAAGGGGAGGGAAAAATAGGGAGTCAGGATCAAGTATTGAAAGGGACAGGAGAGAAGTACAGAGCGTCAGGAAATTAAATATATAGCGGTGGGGGATGGGGAACTGGGGGCAGCCACTAGAAAGTCCCAGAGGCTAGGGAATCAAGAAGCTCCCAGGACCCAAAGGTGATGACTTTAGCCAAAATACCCAACAAAGGGAAGATAGAATCTGTGGAGACCACCTCCAGTAGATAGGCATGGCCCCCAGTTGAGGTATGCGACCACTCACCCATTTTAAAACTTTTCACCCAAAATTGTTACTGTCCAAAGGGCAAAAAATGAAACAGAGTCTGAAGAAAAGGCCATCCAGAGACCACCCCACCTAGGGATCCATCCCATGTGCAGACACCATTGCTGATGCCAAGAAGCTCTTGCTAACAGAAGCCTGGTACGGCTGTTCCCTGAGACGTCCTACCAGCACCTGACTAATACAGATGCAGGTATTCCCAACCAACCATGGGACTGATCACAGTGAACCCAATAGAAGAGTTAGGGGAAGGACTAAAGGAGCTGAAGGAGATTGCAATAGGAATTCCCATAGGAAGAACAATATCAACTAACTGGACCACCCAGAACTCCCAGGGACTAAACCACCAACCAAAGAGTATACATGGAGGGACCCATGGCTCCAGATACATATGTAGCAGAAGATGGCCTTATCTGGCATCAATGGGAGGGGAGGCCCTTGGTCCTGTGGAGGCTTGATGCCCAGTGTAGGGGAATGCCAGTGGGGTGAAGCAGGAGTGGGTGAGTGGGTGGGGGAGCACCCTCATAGAGGCAAAGGGAAGGGGAGAGAGGGAAAAAGGACAGGGGATTTGTGGAGGGGAAACTGTGAAGGGGGATATCATTTGAAATGTAAATTAATAAAATGATTAAGAAAAAATGTTAAGAAAAAATAATAAAAAAATAAAAAACTGACAACAATATTATGTTTATATTTCTATTGTATTTAATTGTTTATCCCCTGACTCAGTGAACTTCTGTTTGTGTTCTGTTCACATTTAACAGTAGAATATTAAAATTCTTAGTTACTGCTGCAGATTATTTCTTTCTGTAAAAAAGAAAACTATCAGTGGGTGATAATAATTAAACATAGAACCTCTGGAAGAGCAGTCAGTGCTCCTAACTGCTGAACCATATCTCTAGCTCCCTGCCTCTATTCCTAAGGGCTCAGGTTATAGGCATCCACCACCATGTCAGATTAGGCAATTATTTAAGATAATAGCAATACGTAAAACATCTCATTTAAGTTTCAAACTGTACTTTTAAACTTTGCTTAGCCTTTGAACTTGGTTGCAAGTTACATCTTTTAAGCAATGTAGTTTTAAAAGCCACAAAATTGTGTGTGTGTGTGTGTGTGTGTACATGAGCACACTTGTGGGTTTTGTGTGCATTCACATTAGCGTATGTATGTATGTGTATTTATTATTGTTAAAACAATAAAGTGTGATTTTCTTAATAAGCTTGCACACACGCATTAGGATCACACTATGATTCTTTTCTCAAGGGTGTCTGTCTCTCTGAATTCCTGTCCTTAAATTTAGAGTGTATAATAGCATTTACCTCTGCTCAGTACATTTACTGTTTTCTCTATTCTAACGCACACTGAAGCCCTTTCCTATGTTTTGCTTTAAGACAGGTCCTCAAGGAGTTGGTGGGTGGTGGGGCTGAAGTTGATCAAAATATATATAATTGTATGAAATTCTCAAAAATTGATAAAGATATTTTTCAAAGGAAGAGTCTCACTAAATTACTGTTTTAGTTAGTGGTCTATTGATATGAAGAGCACCATGCCTACAGCAATTTTTATAAAAGAAAGCTTTCAATTGACTCTTGCTTACAGTTTCCAAGGTTTATTCTAATATCATCATGGTGGGGAACATGGTGGCAGAAAGGCAGGCATGGTGCTAGAGAAGGAGCTGAGAGTTCTACATCTTGACCTATAGACATTAGGAAAAGAAAATGACACTGGGCCTGGTTTGGGCTTTCAAAACTGCAAAGCCCACTCCCAGTGACACACTTCCTCCAACAAGGCCACACCCACTCCAAAAAGGTCATCCTTCTCAAGCAGTGCCACTCGCTAATGACTAAGCCTTCAAATATATGAGTCTATGGAGGTCATTCTTAGTCAAAGTACCACAATGGCCCAGTCTGACCTTCACCTTGCAACCTTGCCTCAGCATTCAGAATAGGTGGGATTACAGGTTTATGTCACCAGACCCAGCCAAGAATCTTGCTTTGCTTGACCAGAAGTCTGAAGTTTGGAGGCCTGAAGGGGCTCTACAGATTACAGGAGTCAGTGTTGGGCTATCTCTCCTCATGGTCACTGCATTCTGATCATCCTATATTTGGGTAGAAGATTAGTAGCCAAAAGAGGCATAAGCCATGGATTGCTGAGAACCATAAACACGTTTCATTTTACTTAAATCTTTCCTTTCCCATGAAGCGTTCAGATCAATCTGAATATTGACACATGAAGTAAAAAAAGTTACAAAACTACATCAAGGGAAGCCATAGTTAGATGCAGTGTAACAAGACATGATTCTAAGACATTAATGTTATACTTTCCACATTCTACTAGTACTTTCCTCGGATCCAAGCAACATTTATCTTTTAAGTAATTTCTCCAAATTTATCAGAACTCCTCAACTCTTTTCCAACCATGTTACAATTGTAAATTGGTCTTCAGATAAAATCAGTCACTTTGCCCAACTGAATTTCTTTTTAACACTTAATTTTAAAAGATTACACAAGAAGTCAATGTACCAACCCTCCCATACCCCAGAATTACAAAATCTCACCCATCTCTGGAAGAGACAGAGCACACGCTTGCCATTCTGATATCCCTTCTTGTCTCCTGGCCATGAGCCAGTATCTACTGCTAAAGTCAGCTCAAGAAGCCTTTTGTTTGTTTGTTTGTTTGTTTGTTTGTTTGTATCTGCTAGAGGCAGGACCAGAGGGCCTCAATATATAAAAGTATCCCACACTCAGAAGGAGGCCCTCAGGCTTTTTTGTGCCCATAGATATATCCAAAGAAGCTTAAATGTCGTGGGAAAAGAACAACTGGAGATCTGAATTTGCCATAAGGCAAGACCTAACACAGATTTTCCTGGTTTGCCAAAGACAGATGGAATAGCAGCTTAGCTAAAGGGTCTTTTGGGCTATTCTCTCCATTGTATGCACACCACTGAGACAGTAAAAACACAAAGAGGTGGTGCTCAGGGAAGAAGTGTCTCCTTAAGAGCCAAGCCCTCGGCTGCTCATTATTCTCATCAAAAAACGGTAGAGTGAGGGGATTGATGTAAAATATTTCTAGGGGTCACACATGCTCTGTGGCTACCAGTCTTCACCCTCTGTGCAAAAACAGGCAGCTGGATAAAGGACAGCCAAGACTTTTTTAAAAGCACCACCTAAAAACACAGCTCTCTCTCTTATCCTTTGGAAAATTGCTGGCAGCAACTCACTGGATATAGCTAAGGCAGAAGCAATGAAAGGACAGAGCTGTGGGAATGGTTTCCGTGTGAATAAATCAGCACCACTGTCTTCTACAGAGCAAGCAGTTTCTGTTACTCCACATGAATGTAAACATGGAGGAGAAAACCATTTTTTTAATACTCTGACTCAGCAAGAAAACGTTTATAATCATTGAATCGTGGCCATGGGTGTGAAAGAGAATGCTCAATGGGCCAGTGCTTGCTGTAAAAGCCCTATAATCTGAGTTTAAATTCCAACCACAATGTAGAGGCTGGACATTGAAGGTGTGTACCTGTAAGGCCAGGGTAGCAGAGATGGGGAGGTCCCAGATGGCTTTTGACCTGCCAACCCAGCTGAAATAGGTTCAATGGGAGATAGAGGAAATCTCTAACCTGCACATAGACATTCAAGGGTGGACACACATGTACACTCATGTGCATGTGCCACACACACATGCATCACACGTGCACACCAAAGTTATAATATTAGAACACATGAATGATGGTAAGCAGAGAAGAGCATTCTCTCAAAATGACTTCCATGCAAGAAATAAGCTGAGTTGTGACTTCACTGCTGTTAGTGGGAGGAGATGAATGCACAGGACCCTACTGCTTTTCCACTCTATTTATAAAATACTCTGGAAACAAACACTTTGGTTATATTTTTTTTTCATTTTCCTTTAAGACACATGGCATTGCTTTAAATGACATATCAACAATGTGAATTTATGCCTTTTATCTAACCTCTGAAATATATCTCAAGGCACGCTGTGTTGGGGGTAGTGCACAGCTCTAATCTGTTGAGGTTGGAGTTGAGGCAGGAGCATGAAGAGGGAGCGGCTGCAGGAAGACAAAGAGAGGGTGGGAAGTGATGGAGGAGCTATGAAGGCAGAAGACAGAAGGAAAACAATCTGATTAAAACAGGAACCTATTCCTACGTGGTTATTGTCATAAACCAGTTCTCGGCATCTAAGGGGTAATGGTCTCTTTCAGGGAAGTTTGCAAAAGAATGTAGGAAGGCTTTGTGTAACAAAATCTTGAGTATTTTTAGAAATATGAATTTGAGTCATGTTTTTTGCTGTGGAAGAACTGAGATTCACTACCTTCCTATTCACTGTTGTCAAAGGCAAACATTCCCAAGAGTCAGCCCCTTCTTTTGGTGGTCCACTGTTGTAAACTGAGAGCAAATGCATTTCAGTCTGTTACTAGCATATGTTTAATTATAAGAAAAACTTCCCACCTTTCCCTGTCGCTTCCAGCCCATGTATATGCACGTACACACTGTAAATGTAACAGGTGATTTTCCCGCCAGTCAGTACCATTCTGGTGAAAGTCATTAATTCTGAAGTCTTTTTCAAGCTAGTTCCATTCATGCCACTCAATTGAAGAAGTTTTCACAATTTAATGATATAAAATACAATACTATCTTTTAATCCAACATCCAAAATAATGTGGCTTTGTAGGCAGTAAATGATACAAAATTCAAAATTAACTCTAAAAGTAAATATTTGGAAAGAAATATATATATTTAAGAGAAATAGCTGCAGTGATTTCACCTTACACATTAAAGTAATAAAGTGAAAAAAAAAACTTTTCAAAATCAGACTGGGGCAATCCTCAGTACAGCAACTCATAGCATAATGAAGAAAGTTGGAGAGATGATACGTCATTAATAGTCCACACTGCTCTGGCAGAGGACTCAGGTTCAATTTCCAGCACCCATGTTAAGAAGCACACAACTGTCTAGCTCCAGGAAATCTTATGTCTCCGATTTCATTGGGCACACACATGTACATATTCACGACACATAATTAAAATAAAGAGTTGGTGGTCCGTGCTTTTAATCCCAGCACTGGGGAGGCAGCAGCAGGTGGATCACTGAATTTAAGACTAGCCCATTCTACAGAGTGAGTTCCAGGACAGCCAGACTACACAGAGAAACTCTGTCTTGAAAAACCAAAAAATAAGGTAAATATAATACCCAATTTTTAAAAAGATGAAAAAAAGGGAGAAAAGGAGAAAAAAAGAAAAAAAGAAAGACAAAAAAGAAAAATAGGAGATTTAATAACACAAAGGGAAGGATTTAGAAATTTAGGAGACAATTTATGTTAATGGAAACAGCATCATAGAAACTGGAAAATCACACCCTCATAGAAGCACAAGGAGGGGGGATGGGATAAGGGGTTCCTGGGTGATGGGGGGAGTGGGATAAGGGGATAAAATCTGAAATGTAAATATTACAACCAATTTTTAAAAGGGGGAAAAAAGAAAAGGTGTTAGAACCAACATCTTTTAAAAAAATGTCAGCCCTCTAAGAAAAAAATTTTTTTTTTTCTTGATACTAAAACTTGTTCTGAGAATTGTATATTGCAGAATACACAGCCTTGGTGTATCTACTCATCAAGCATACTGAGCAGATCTGCCCAAACCTCCGATGTCCTGGAATTCCATCTGGATGCAGTGAAGACACAGCATCAGAGGATTATCAACTTACTCTTCCCCCCACCCCTCTTCTAATATCTCAACGCCCATAATCAGCTTGAAGAAGTTAAAGAAGAGTCAGCGCCCCTATTCCCTGGGCTTGGGGACTAAGGTGGTTAATATTGGTCTGTCTTTCTAGGGAAAAGTAGTGGTTTTGTTGGAACAGGATTAGCTATGACTTATTGCATAGCCATAACCTATTGGAAGAAATCTGTATAATTAATATCAAGATGAAGTTATCATTTCTTAAATGGTACAAAATTTACTTTGATTTCAAATTTAAGGTTTTCATTGGTATGAGCTCTTTATAGATATAAAAGTGAGATGAATATTGATACTCTCATGGGCATTGTGCCTGTATAACACATTTAGGAATACAAGGCCTAGACCCAGTCCTTCTTTAACTTTTTTAACTGATTTGGGACGATTAGCCTATGAGTTAAGGGACTATAGCAAATTCAGGGCTTTGAGTTTATTGTTAGGGTGTTTTCCAGACTTTATTTAGAAATAGCTGAGAGGAGTGAACAGACAACAGTCCAGGTTACCTTACATGGATAGTTGGTTTTCAAAACGTCAGAAGTCCATAGAATTGACGTTACAAATATTTCTATATTAATGTTCATTTTGATTAGAGACCTGTCTGCTCCTGACAGCTTTCTGTTGTGAATTCTAAGAAGAAATTGAGCATCCTTGGAGTTACTCCAGTTGTGCGGTGATAGCCACTAGGCAAGAATTGCCTCTTTCCATCTACAGAAAAATTACTGTCCAGAAAAGGACACACTTGCAGAATAGTCGACTGATTACATCTGCCTAGACAGAGTAATCAGCCCTTAATAATTCTGCATCACTAAGGTCTGTCAGATGATTCTGGGCCAGAAGGCTGAAGATTTGATGCTCCAACGTTCAGTAGTAAAGGGGCTTTCCAGGTGCTCAGCGGTCTCTATAAATTGGCTAAGTTTTAGAAGCTATGCTTAGTGCTTCCCATAATTTCAGTTAACTCAGTCATTCTGGATTTCTGACGGGGTTGAAGACCTATAGTCTCATAGCCAATCCTGGCTATTTACTCTGAGAGAAAAGATCTGAGTGGACGGTTTTCAGCTGACATTCATTCTAAAGCCAAGGAAAAAGCCGGGTTCAAAACTAAGTGTTTTAGTTAGGAGAGATGACAGAGGTTCTGGTTAGTCAACAAAATGATGGACTGGGTATTAGGACTATCTTGTACCTCACTGGTACAATTAGGAATAATTATGCTCTAATTGCATTTTGAGAGAAAAAAAATTTATTTTGACAGGAAGGGTGAAGCTAGGTGATGAGAGAGAGAAAGAGAGAGAAAGAGAGGGGGGCATGGAGGCAGATGTTCACGTGTCTCCACCAGTCAAAGATAGTTTATATATCTAGGTTGGGTATTGGGTTACACTCCTGATTTATCATTACCAAACTTATAAAGCCTTTGATTAACGTTTTTAAAAATGTATAAAAGCAAAAAGAAAAAGGGGGCATGGAATAGGGGTTTTCTAGGGAGGGGAAATGGGGAAAGGGGATGGCATCTGAAATGTAAATAAAATATAAAAATAAATTTAAAAAAAGAAAAATAAATCTTTCACAATTGCAAAAAAAAGAAAAACCAAAAAATAAATAAATAAAATATAAAATAAAATTAAGCAGGCTGGAGAGATGGCTCAGCAATTAAGAGTACTGGCTACTGTTCCAGAGGACTCAGGTTTGATTCCCAACACTGACATGGTGGCTCCCAACAATCTGTAACTCAAGCTCCAATAGATCCCAAGCCCTTTCTAACTTCTACAGGTACCAGACATATACATGATGCACAGATAGTCATGCAGGCAAAGTATTCATATACATACAAAATAAATATTTTTAATTAAAAAACATTCATCTACCCAACTGGCCAATTAAGAAAAAGGCAAAATAAAGCAAGGCTTTCAAAAAACATAATGTATATGAAAGCATATTACATGTATACGTGAAAATGACAAAATGAAATCTATTATTTTTGTACAATTGATATGTGACGGCATTTTTTTGGTTAGGCATGGTAGCACATCCCTACAAACAGAGCACTGAGGAAAGAGAAGGAAGATTTCTAAGCCAGATCCTGTGAGTTGGCCCAGCATGTTCATCCAGCCTCTCCCTTTCTCCAAGGTTTGGTCCTAGTTGTACAGCCTGTGTGTCGACCCAACTCATGAGCTCACCTGCTGTACATTACTCTGTCCCCAGTCCTGTTCTGAGTTGCACTTCGAGGGCATTGGGCCACTCTGGATGGTCTTTGCCAAGTACTGTTGTCACTGCACATCTTCAGTGTTTGCCCAGTCTGACCTTCATCTTCCCTACACCAGTACTAGCCTTGGTTTCATGTCCTGTGATTTGCAATACCAGGTGCAATACTCAGTTGCTATACCTGTGTGGATCCCAACATCCAGACTTGACCCTGGTTGTATATCCTGCATAGACTGCTGGTCCAGTCTAGTGAGTCACCTGGATTCTAGCCCGCCTGCACCATACCCAATAGACAGTAACCCAGCACCTACATCTGGGGGCAGACTCAGCCTGCTGAATTTTTGGACCCTTACTTGCCTGCACCATACCCAACCCTCAGTCCTTGTTTAGGCACCACTGTAACACAAGTTACAGGGGAACCAATGCTTTCTTCTAGGCTTCTCATGTATATACATGGTAAAAAAAAAAATCCATACATATAAAATAATTCATTTTTAAAAAGAAGACTTGTGCAAACAGCTCAATAAACTTAAAAAGAATAGCTATAAATGCCTGAATGTTGACCAAGAAAATATAAATATAAAAAAAAGACAATCCAGAAAAAGATAGAAATATTAAAGAGAACTAACTCAAACTGAAATAAAGAAAGAATTAGATTCAAAACTCATTAGAGAACTCAGGAGAAGCCAGGCAGAGGTGGTGCATACCCTTAATCCCAGCACTCAGCGGGACAGAGGCCGGTGGATCTCTAGAAGCTGGAGGCCAGCCTGGTCTACAGAGAAAGTTCCGGGACAGCAAGGGCTACACAGAAAAACCCTGTCTCAAAAAAAAAAAAAAAAAAAAAAAAAAAAAAAAAAAAAAAAAAAAAAAAAAAAAAAAAAAAAAGAAGCAAAACAAAAAAGAAAGAGAGAAAGAGAAAAAATAAACAAGCAATCAATGAGAAGATTCTTATGAGTAGACTGGGTCAGATAAAAGATAAACTATCAAGAATTAAGTGTAAATTCAAGGAACTAGACCAAACAAGCAACAAATATGAAACATTTTTACCAATGCAAACATAAAGGAAAAACATTTAGAAATTTGGAGACATCATGAAAAGACAGAAGATTCTGTTAGAATAATAGTAGATTTAGCAATAGAAACATCAAAAGCCAGAAGACTCTGGAGCAATGCATGCCACATTTAAAGGACATTACCATGCCTCCTAGCTTGTGTATTAACTTGACATGAGACAAAGGAAAAGGGAAATCCAGTTGAGAACATATCCTCTCCACAAGACTGGCATATGGTACGTTCTCTTGATTGATGCTTACTGTGGGAAAGTTCAGCTCATCCCTGCGCTCATGGTCCTGAGAGATATAAGAAAGCAGGCTGAGTCGTGAAGATCAATCTAATAAGCTGCATTCTTCCATGGCCTCTCCAAAAACTCCTGCCTCCAGGTTTCTGTTTGAGTCCCTGCTCTGATTTCCCTCAGTGGTAAACCATGCTGTAGAACTGTACTGATATAAAGTCTTTTCTCCCCAAGTTGATTTTGGTCATTGTGTTTTCTCACAGTGGTAGAAAACCCCAAGAGAGATGCCAACCTATATTATTGTGCCCAGCAAAACTGTCTGCTATGTTTGAATGAGAAGGAAAAACTTTCCACGGTACACAGGACCAAAGAATTCACATTCATTAAATTATCCCTGTTGAGAATACTAGAAGCAATACTTCAAACTGAAGGGGGAATAAACATAGACAAGAGACTCTACATAGAAAACAAAAGAAGTTCTAATCACTGAAACACAAAATAAGACTGAGTATACAAATAGCAAAAAAAAATCATAAAAATGATTAAAAATAACACACTTTCAATAACTTTAAGTATTAATCGGTTTAACTGCCAAATTAAAAGACACAGACTAGGAAAATGGATTAAAAAACAAAATCCATCTATCTGTTTACTACAAGAAATCCATCTTAACTTTGAAGTTAAGCACCACCCTAAAGTGGAAGGATGGAAATACGCTATTCTAAGCAAATGAGACCAGGAAGCAAACAGATACTACTATCCTAATAGCAGCAAATAGACTAACAAAATAGACTTCAGACTAAAGCTAATAAGAAGAAACAAAGAAGGACATTTCATTCCAGTCAAAGAAAGAATTAACCAAGAAGACATTATAATCCTAAACAAATATGCAGCAAACTCTGAAGCCCCTAATTTCATAAAAAAGCATACTACTAGAATTTAAGACACATATTAAATCCAAATCAATAATAATAGGTAATTTTAATACCTACATTCACTAATACACAGGTCATTAAACAAAAACTTAAGAAAGATCATAATAAAATGTCATCATACGACTTGATGTGCCAGGGTAGGAGGATACCCGGTGTGGGGGGGGGGGGGGAAGCTCCACTCTCTCAGAGGAGGGCGGGGATGGAGGCATTGTTATTGTTTGCCATACTGAGCTTTTTTATTTTTACACCTGAACTTGAACATAATGATTTATCATGCCACTTCCCCATGAAGACATCTGGTCTTGGCAAGTAGTTTACTCAAACACAACTAACTGCATTCTGGTAAATGTGGTCCTCGATCACCACCATTGAGGATGAAGCAGGATGCATGATAGGAAGCTAACCCAAGGGCACTAGTCCGTGTGCTAGAAATAGTCTGACTCAGCCTTTCAACTAAAGTTATTTGGAGGCACAAAATTGTGCCAAAAGATGGGAGAGCGAAAGCCAAAGTTCTCTGTTGTCTGGAGTGAATAGATCTGGTATAATTGGTAGGTGAGTCTTGATAAATGAAACTAAGGCCAAAGCAAAAGAGCAAATCGAAGTGCTGGCTTACTGTCATTAAGACAGCAGATTCTTAAAGATTAACCATTAAAGCTCAGCTTTACTGCTCTTTAAAGAAATAGTTCAGCTGCAGAGATGGCTCAGCAGTTAAGAGCACTGACTGCTCTGCCAGTGGTCCTGAGTTCAATCCCTTACAACCACATGGTGGCTCACAACATTCTGTAATGGGATCCTATGCCCTCTTCTGGGGTCCTAAGACAGCTACAGTGTACTCATATAAATAAAATAAATAAACCTTTAAAAGAAAAAATAGTCTAGCCAGGCAATGGTGGCATATATCTTTAGTTCTAGCACTCTGGAGACAGAGCAAGTGGATCTCTGAGTTGAGGCCTGCATGGTGTGTGCAGTGTGCAGAGAGAGTTCCAGGACAGCCAGAGCAACTCAGAGAGAGAGAGAGAGAGAGAGAGAGAGAGAGAGAGAGAGAGAGAGAGACACAGACGCTAAGCTGAAGTAGGTGTAGTTAGATTACTAGTCTTTGTTATCCAGTTGGAGATGTCCCTGAAACAAATGACCTCTGAGTCAAAAAAATAAATAAATAAACAGTAAAAAATACTGGTACTCTACCTTCCTCTTGGTAAGTACTTTTGAGTTAAGAACAGTGATTAACTATGTTTAATTGTTTGGTCACAACTTGACCACAGAAACATTTTGCACGTGATCTCCATCCTGGTCCATCTGGACTTGTCTAACAAAGTGCATAGACCATTTGGCTTATGATCAATAGGGATACTTCTCACAGGACTGAAGGATGAGAGGTTAAAAGTGTCCAGTCAGCCGGTTCTGAAGACCCTTTCCATCCTGCAGACTGTAGACTTCTCACTTCATCTCATGTTGTTGGGAAGAGGATGGAGAAGCCCTCAAAGATCCCTTGTAAAATTAGAGCTCCCCAGGCCATGATGGATCCCACCTTTAACCTCAGCACTTGGGTAGCAAAAGCAAATGAATTTCTGTGAGTCTGAGGCCAGTCCCATCTACAGTGTGTGTCTGAGGACCACATAGTGAAACCCTGTCTTAAGAAAGAAAAACAAAAACCTACCCCTCTTTTTCCTAAATTAGTTCCCCAAACTCCTTTCTAAATGCTGGAAGTCAGGATTTCAGCATATGGATTCGGAAGTAATACAAACATCAAGTTTACTCCAGCATCTTTTAAACATCTCACGAAATCATGGACAATTTGAGCTAATTCAATTTCTATCCCTCTGGCAAATTACATAGGCTTCTCATGTCACCCAAAGTAAGTGTGTAAAGCACAGTTCAAGCAAGGCACTATGTACTGTGTGTTTGGGGCCAGGAAAAGATTACAAGTTTAAAGGAGCTGCAGAGATGGCTTAGTGGTTAAGAGCACTGACTGTTCTTCCAAAGATCCTGAGTTCAATTCCCGACAACCACATGGTGGCTCAAAGCCATCTGTAATGGGATCCGGTGCACTCTTCTGGTGTGTGTCTGAAAACAGCTACAATGTACTCATATAAATAATAATAATTTTTTAAAAAAAGATCATGAGTTTACCTCAAAACTTATGTACTTGACTTACATACTCACAGAAATTAACTTAGCTACTGGTCAGGCCAATGACAATTCCATGTCCAAGTCAGAGAAGTAGAGGCAATCTAGAATCTACATGTGATACAAAAGAACTAGAAATACCTGATACCTCCATTGACTCTTCTTTCACAAAGGACTCCAGTAATCCAAGGGAAACTTCCAAGTCTAAAGGATCAGTGGTTTCTAGAGGACATGGAAATGTATAAGGTTCTTGTTATCAAGCTATAGTTAAGGACTGAATTACATGCCTGCAAGAGAAACCATACCACACGTTTGAAAACCTGACCGAACTCCAAATAGAAAAGAACTTCACCTAAGAAGCAATACTGGTACTTAAATGTATCTAGGACACCAAGTTTATGGAAAGATAAGCAAAAGCTGACTCTGTAACAACGATGTTCAGCAAAATAGCTGCTGTGTCCAAATCCAGAAAAAGTAGCCTTATTCTAATGTGCACAGGTTTGCATAGCATCCTTCTCTCCTCACGAGTGGACTCAGGTGGTGAAGAGTCACCATAACAGTGAGTGGCATCAGTGGCTCTAACTATGGCCACATTAAATGCAGAAAGACAACAAAATATCTACTAACATTTTGAAATTGCTACTTATTTCTTACAAAGAAATGGGGGAGGGGCTGTTGTTACGCCTCAGTAATTCTTTTGAAAGATTCATAGCTATTCTTCCCTTCTTTCTAAGCCTTGTTAACTCAGTCTCTTCTGTCCCATTCAGCTCTCGGAAGACAATGGAGGGCTGTGGAAATAGCCCAGTAGAAAAAGTAACTACTACTCAAGCATGAGGAACTGAGTTCAGATCTCCTGCACCTTGTAAAAAGCCAAGCATAGGATGCATTCCTATAAACAATCCTGAGGAGGCCAAGGGTTCACTGCAAGATCCTTGGGAAGGGAGGCTCCCTGAAGCTCACTAGCCATCTAGGCTTTCCAAATCAGTGAACTCCATGTTCAATGAGAGATCCTATCACCTTGTGGTGACCTTGCCAAGGAAGTGGGAGGGGCTCTTGCAACAGCACCTCTCCCTGAGGGTTTGTACAATTAACACTCAATAATGGAGGGAGAGATATTTTCTTTAGTGCCACACTGGTAAGGGACCCAAGTTCCTGTAAGTAAAGTTTTACCCACACTTAAGTAAACAACTCTAGTGAAACTCATTTAGTTGCAGAAGGAAGAGAAAGAAAACCTAAAGGTAGAAATGGGACTAGTTGGGAAGAAGACAATAGGAGTAAGAGAAGAGAGAGAAGGTAAAGTGGGTGTCACCGAACATATTATGTACTTGTATCAAAATAGCATAGTAAAAGTTATTACATACAATTAATATATGCTGACAAATCATTTCAAATTAAATAAGTAATGCAGAATACTATAAAGAAAGACACTAATATCAACCTCTGGTTTCTATGCACAGGCACCCATAGACACATGCATATAAATGTACATCACTAACATTTTGGGATTGAGAGAGGGAAACGGGATAGAGGGAGGAAGAGAGGGAAGGAAAGAGGAAGAGAGATATGGAGAGAGATAGAGAGAGAATGCAAAATAGAACAGAAGCATGAAACTCACCAGCATTTTTTATACAAGGGAATAGACCAATGTAAAAGCATCTGGCATATATTCACCTGGCTGAAAACCCTGCTCTGTGGAATCACTGACATGTAACACTGTTCAAGTCACCTCTATCCATTGTCCTTCTGTTTATTAATCACCTATAGCCTGCTCGATACAGGCAAATATCAAAACATTAACATTGCGAGGGTTGATATAAAAAGACTAAAGCAACTGTATGGTCTAGAAAACTTAGAGTGTAATTTAGATAGGCAAGAAGTTACAGAATACACTGAGTAATAAACAATCTAATCATCACTAACTCCAAAAGGTGAAGAGGTTCTTCTTGAAAAGTAAATACAGAAACCATGAAAATTACAATAGAGAGCTCTCTTGGATCACCCCTTCACAGTGTAAGCTTGGCGTGTGAGTCGGATGTAGACCAGGCCTACCCTGCTCTGTACTACTAGTTGGTTTTCCTGTCAAGATGCCTAAGGAAGTGCACCCTGGAGAGGGAGAGGAGTTCACATCTTCTGCACCTTGTAAAAAGCCAAGCATAGGATGCATCCTATGCAGTCCTGAGGAGGCCAAGGGTTCACTGGAAGATCCCTGGAGCTCACTAGCTCACCTTTGCCTTTCAGACAGAAATTTATCAGCTCATGTCCCTCATCATCAATTCTTTCTATTCAAACAATAAAAAATTTCCTTTGGGAGTTGGTCTCTAATGCTTCTGATGCCTTGGACAAGATTCGCTACAAGAGCAGAAGCACACACTGACTTTGGTGGACATGGGCATTGCCATGACCAAGACCAATCTCATATATAAGTTGGGAGCCACTGCTAAATCTGGCATGATGGCATTCACGGAGGCTTTCCAGGCTGGCACAGGCATCTCCATGACTGGCAGTTTGGTGTTGGATTCTATTCAGTCTATCTAGTGTCAGAGAGAGTGTTGATGAGCACAAAGCACAATAATGAATGAGCAGTATGCCTGAGAGTCATCTGCTGATGTATCCTTCGCCATCTGTGCAGCCATGATGAGCACACTGGCTGAGGTACCAAAGTGATCAATCCCTCACCTCAGAGAAGACCAGGCAGACTACTTAGAGGAGAGGAGGGCCAAGGTTGTCCTGAAGAAACACTCACAGTTTGTAGACTATCCATCCCATCACCCTCTACTTGGAGAATGAAGGAAAGAAGATCAGTGATGATGAAGAGAATATCATCCTGAGTGAGGTAACCCAATCATAAAAGAACATACATGGCATACAATCACTGATAAGTGGATATTAGCCCAAAAGCTCACAATACCTAAGACACAATGCATAGACCACATGAAACTCAAGAGGAGGAAGGAAGACCAAAGTGTGAGTGGTTTTTGTTTTGGTTTTTTTTGTTTTTTGGGTTTTTTTGGAGGGACTCATGGCTCCACTTGTATAGGTAACTGAGGGTGGCCTCATTAGGCAACAGTGGAAGTGGAGGGCCATGATCCCCGAAAGATTGGATCCATAGTGTTGGGGAATGCAAGAGCAGGGAGGCGGGATTGGGAGGATGGTGGAAGCACACCTTCATAAAAATTGGAAGAGGGGGTAAGATAAGGGGTTTGGGGGGAGAAAGGAAGTAGAGATAACAGTGAAAGGTAAATATGTAAAATATCAAAAAAAAAAAAAAACCTGATAATGGGTCTGGGGAAAAAAAAGATAGTTTACTTATTTCAAACAATTTTCAAAGGTTTCCAGGAGATGCTTATTGGCTAAGATCTTATTCTAAGCTCTTCACAAAAGAATTTATGTCTCTGTTTAATATTCTCAAGAGAGATGCAAATCCTAATTTCTCTCAACAATTAATTGACAAAAGAGGAGTAATTTTACAAAAAGTAGAAGAAGCTCTCATTAATTATATATTATATAGATTGATATAGATTGATTAATTGTTGGCTGTTTTATAATAGTCCTTTGATAAAAGAAATTATTAATAAAGAATTATATTTCTTTAAATAGTGTTTTCATGACTCTCTGAGGGTGGAAGGGGCATGCCTTGTTTACTCTTAACTTTCTAAAACTGAAAGCTCATGGCAAATCTGCCGCTGATTGCCTCTGGCATCACTGAGACCAATAAAAACTAAGCCACAACTATGTGAAAGGACCCTTTTACTCTTAAATGGAATGGCCAGGACCCAGTTCCTACATGGGGCCAAGGATTGATATGCGTGTTTGATACCACAGAAGGCACAGCTAAATGGCCACCAAAAAGATTAATGAACTAAATAGATACCCCCACAAAACCAGTCCCAATTATAAATAAGATGAATAACAATTGACATCCAGGGAAGAGAAATTTCCCTGAGAATTCCCTTCTTTTTTCCTTTCCAGATAAAAAATTAATCATTGGTGATGTCTGCTGTTAGGAGTTCTAATCCTGATGCTGGCTTCTGGACTTATACTACTCAGACCTCCAATGGACCTTTGACAAGGACATCAAACAGCTATAGACTGACATCACTAATCTGAAGAAATCCCTCATTTCGCTGTCTGATGTGATTCCCCAAAATTGCAAAGGACTTTATTGGACTTGATTTTCTCTTTTACAATAGAAAAGACTGTGTACAGCTCTAGACTGTGTATAGCCCTTAAAGAAGAATGCTGCTTTTACATAGACAAAACAGGGATGATTAAAGAGAGCATGAAAAAGGCCAGAGAAGGTCTTGAGAAAAGACAGAGAGAGAAAGAGAAAAATGAGAGCTTGTACAAGAATTGGTCTCCAACCTCTCCATGACTTTTAACCCTACTTCCTTCCATCTTGGGACCATTAATTAGGTTATTTTTGTTTATTTCCTTTGGTCCCTGGGCCTTAAATAGGCTGACTAACTTTGTGAAACAACAGATAGATAATCTGATAGTAAAATCTATTCAGATACATTATCATAAGTTAGCTATGGAGGACCACAAGACTCTAGATGAGGATGTTACTCTATCCAGGGTGCTCCCAAATCCCATCTCCACCCAACCTAAAAGAGGGGACTTCTGCCCCTAGACCAAGCAGAGAGGGGCCACCCAGAACCCCCTCAGTCTGGCGATCTGAATTCTTGCTTAGGCTGTGAGGCTAAGCACTGCAAGGGAATATAAATAAAAAGTTAAAAATATGTTTCTGGGTTCCCTGAAGGCCTAAAATCAGCCATAAGCCTAAAATCAGCAATAGGCCTGACATACATGCCTGCTAACACAAAGTCTTGGGTCTCTATGGAAAAACACTGAAACAGATGTCTATAAACTATTGTAAACAGGCAGCTTTTGTGGAAATCTACCAGCTTGAGTAGTTACAGACCTTGTAAATAGGCAACCTTGGCGGATAGTACCAACTTAGATAAGGAGAAGTGAAGCATAGGCAGAGTCATAGTGACCTGACCCCTGAACCTTCGCCCAGCTGATACCCTGTTCTGAAAGATATCTGTACTCCCCCTGAACACCTATGCTCCTGTGTCATCCCTTTCCCCACATCCTGCATTTTCGTGTTTATAACCCCTGTGTTAAAAAGTAAAAGTTATGATTTGATAATAATTTAAAAAAGAAGAAAAAAAGAAAAAAAGGAAATGAAAAGAAAAGAAATGACACACAGTGTCCCCCTGGCTCTGCTGACTTAGCTTCTGACAATCCATTTTCTTGTTCTCAGAAATACTTTGAATTATAAAATGTTATTGTGGTTTTTGTTAGTATGCTGGGTAAAATAATGTTTATTGATTTCATTTTAAATTTCAAAGTTTGTAGTGAGTTAAAATGTCCTTCAACATAATTATAGGTCATATTTATTTTCATATTGTAAAATGCTAGTTAATCTGTTGAGCATTTTTTTAAAAATGGATTCCTTTTTGAGAATTTCATATATGAGCACTGTATTTACATAATTTTTTTCTTTCTCTCCTTCCTCCAACTCTTCCCAACACCCAATACTTTTCAAATATATCTTATTTAATTATTGTTCATATATGTATGTATATATGTATACATGTATAAGTATGTGTGTATATACAAATACTGATAAAGTGTTTTGGGGGAAAAAAACAAAAAAACAAAAAAAAAAGAAAAAAGAAAGACAATAATTTTCTATTCTCCTTCAACCTTTTTCTTAAATTTTGTTATTGTTTTTCTGGCAGACATTTTATAAACATGTAATGACTGTGAGTTCTATGAATGTGTCATAATTTTCTTTTCATTTTCTGCATCTAACCTAAAGTTAAATAAATAGAAAATCCTCAATAAAGTTTTATTGACCATGATAAAAAAAAAAAGAAAAAGAAAAAAAGAAAAGGTGACACTCTATTCTAGGCTTGTCTTTACCTTGCTGCACTGTGACAAGCACATATAGCAGGACATCCAACATGAAACAGACCTGAAGGCCCAGGTACTATGAGACACCTTTACAATGGGCTACATGATGTCCACAGAGCACCTAGAGATCAAACCTGACCACTGCATTGTGGAGACCCTGAAGCAGAAGGCTGCGGCAGACAAATATGACAAAGCTGTTGTTTGACCTGGTGGTGCTGCTACCTGAGACAGTTCTGCTCTCCTCTGGTTTCTCACTTGAGGATTCCCAAACCCACTCTGACTGCATCTACCACATGATCAAACTATGCCTAGGCATTGCTGAAGATGAGGTGACAGCAGAGGAGCCCAGAGTTGCTGTTCCTGATGAGATCGCCTGACTTCCTGACTTCGGGATGATGAGGATGCTTCTTGCATGGAAGAAGTAGATTAGAGACCTCCTGGGAAGCTGGTGCCCTCTGCGTTCCCTGTGGCTTCCCCAGCAGCTTTGACTGGCCCTGACACAGAGGACCCTGCCCTCTGTTCATGTCTAGAGGATCTTGTCTATCCTGTCCTTGTGCCTTGAGGCAAGAAAACAGTCTCCCACAGAATAGCAGGGCTGGGCATTGTGTATGGGGTTCTTGTTTGCTTTATTTTGTTCTAAAATTAAAAGAATACAAAATAAAAAAGATGCAGTTTTACACAAACAAAAATTATAATAGAAAGGCATTTATCTCCTGCTGGGATAGCTGGTCTTATTAAAACATTGCTGTGTTCACATATTCCGTAACTCAAGTGAAAAATGAGAGGGGGAAAGAAGGTGAGAAAAAAACCAGCTGCCTCCCTCCGCCTGACAATGAGCAAAGAAACACTTCGTTGGTGGTGGTTTTCTTGTATCAGTCGGGGCAGAGCAGACAGCAGTCCTTTGTTCATCCTAGCTTGATGGCCAAAGCTATTTTATACTTAGGACTCACAAAAATAAAATCAAATTGAGGTAGTGCAGGAGGAGGAAGATAAACAAAGGCCTGTGTTCTACTATGCCATGTGGTGCTGGTGGGAAAAGACACCCACAGACCTTTCCTCCACCTCACAGAACACGGCAGGCTGTAAGCTCACATTTGCTGTTCCATCACACAGCATGAATGGAGGATGTCACCCAGCCATGTGGCCAGCCTACAGCAGGAGCAAGCACAATATGCAAAAATGTGGTGGACAAATGGGAGAGAGAGAGAAGCATAGCAGCTTGAGCGGTATTAAGAGATGGAACTGGAGTCTCAAGGGTGGAGAGAAGTAGCCTGTCGAGAGTGGCCAGCCCTGCCACCTGGGGCTACTGTGAGGTCCCAGCCCAAGCTGCCGCTGAAGGCCATGTCTAGGTCTGTGGCTATACAGCAGCAGGTGTCAGTGTTTGATGTCTGTGGCACCTATCACCAGTAGAGAACACGGGGATATTCCTAGCCATGGCAGCCATGGGGACCACATGGATGTCCAGGGACTCTGCAGAACTAGTCCTGCCTCTCACTGGCTGTGGCACTCTGGAAAGCTGACCACCTATCACCAGCTGCAGCACTCAGGCCCTGCACCTCACATGAGCTGGCCCTGGTGGCGAGGTGTGGGTGAGCTGGTCCTGAGAGTGTGAGAGTTGGGAAAGCTGACTCCAGCAGTCCAGAAAGCTGCCCAGAGTGTCCTAAACTTGGGAGAGCTGGCTGTGCCCCTCATCAGCTGCAGCACTCAAGAGAGCAGAGCCTGCACTTCACCTGGACAGCATAGCAGAGCTGACCCTTGTGGAGGGGTTCCAGGTGAGCTGGCCCCAAGGGTGTGAGCAAGAGAGAGCTGGCCCTGCCACTCCTCTGCCACAAAATGGCCTGAGGGAGGGAGGTGCACTCCACCCCATTGCCACTGGAGGCAGTCAGAAGAACTGACCCCAGGGGTCTTGAGAGTGGGTAAGCTGGCCCTGTCCCCTTACTGGAGAGCAGGACCCTACACCTTACCTGCACAACATAGTAGAGCTGGCCCTGATGGCACCGGTGAGCCAACCCTGGGGTATGAGAGTGGGAGAGCTGGCCCAGCCCCTCATAGGCTGCAGCACTTGGGAGAGTGATCCCCACACCTTTATTAGGCAGCACAGTGGAGCTGGCTCTGGAAGCATGAATGTGGGTGAGCTGGCCCTGAGGGCATGAGAGGAGGAGAGCTCCCTGCCTCCTGCTGATGGCGGTACTGGGCAGCCTAGCAGGAACAGTGAGCTAGAACCCTGGTGGTACAGATCAGGGAGATCCAGCACACTGAGCAGCTCAGATACCACCCAGGCCAGATCTGGGGCTCTGACTTAGCCCGCCGAAAATCTATATCATCAGTGAATGGTTGGGACGTGTAAAAGGGTCAGTCCTGCTCTTCCAAATCTGGACAATCCCCATGACACAGGACAACAACAGGGAAACCAGGAGGAATCCCAGTGAGGATCCAATATTGATGGTGTTACAGAAGCCAGAGATCTCAAGCCAGACCAATGACTCATAGCAATGAACATTTGCGAGTGAAGATGTGTGGACAGGGGGCTATACTGTGGGGTACACTGTGACACAGCACAGCTTCCAGGATGCGATGGCTTTCTATGCTTTGGTGGTGGTGGTGGTGGTGGGGTGGTGATGGTGGTGGTGGTAGTGGTGGTGCTGATGTGTGTGTGTGTGTGTGTGTGTGTGTGTGTGTTCATTTGGCAGGGGGAGGTTGCAAGAGCAAAAGGTGGATATGAGGGAATGAGGAGTGGATCTAGGATGCACAATGTGAAACTCACAAGAAATTAATAAAAAGCTTTAAAAAAAAACTGGTTTAATGTGGAACAATTGGAAAGGGTTTCCTGAAAGACTGAGTGTGAGTTAAGTCTGCACAGGACATTGTAAAGTGAGGGTCTGAAAGCCAAGTCTGTGTGCTGGGCACAGAGCAGATACTGTGTGGTGTTCTAAAGGCAGCTATGAAGAAAGCAATGGAGGAACCAAACAGGGAACAATTCATGAAGAAGAGGGAGCCATAAGGTGAGAGGCTGCAAAACTAAGTCCTTAAACACCAACTCCAAAAGTGTTGAACTAGAAATTCCAATTATTATTAAAAAAAAAAAAAAAAAAAACAACCTTCAGACATCATCTAAGATAATTTCCAATCAAGAAAACACAACACTCATGTGTTTTAGGCTAAGCCCTAGAGCCTTATCGACTCAAAGTATCCTGCTTGTAAAGACATCACTGTTCTGTTATTAACCCCGGAGATGTTTAAAGAAATTAAGATGTCAGCCCTCCTCCAGGCCAGGCTGTAAGGGCCCAGGATAGACTGATATTTGTGTCACTGATATTCAGAAAAGATGGCACTCATTGGTTCCAAGGTTACCATCACCTTAATCCAACAGATCCCTAAAAAATGGAGTCTGTTCATACAAGCACTTTACGTTGGTGACAATGTCTGCATGAGTCTCTCCAAGTTGCTGTCAATAGGACTGGAATTGATGTCAAGGTTTGACATTAGTGTCACATCCAGAAGGGATCCTAGCCTTACCAGGTGAAACACTCAAGCAGAATTTAGCCAAAATGTATAATCGTGGATTTTTGTCATTTCCCTGGTAAAAATTTGTTCATAACTCAACCATGTCAGTGTTTAGCATACTTCTTAAATTTAAAAAAATTGAAGTTTCAAAGATAGTTATAAGGATGGGGTTTTTATTATTCTTTATTGTTTGTTCATAAGAAGTCCCCATAGCAGGACATAGAAAAATCCATCTTCTTGGCAGATAGTTCCAAGATTCCCACAAAACAAATCACTCCCTGGATTGTTGTATAATAGTGACTATTGGGAGAAGGATCAAATAGGCACTGTATTGTCAATCGAGAGAATTCCATACTGTGAAGGACCTCCCTGCTGGCGACAGGCTGTTTAGCAGAATCCTGACCTCTAGTTACTAAAGGCCAGTAGCATCTTCCCTTCCCAGTTATCCAAACAAAATCAACACCAGATGTTGCTGAACAGTGCCCCTCTTCCAGGGAGTGAAATTTTTCTCTACTTGAAAACCAGATTTAAAAAAAAAAAAAAAACAAAACTTAGATTCTAAACTCCTCTGGGCTCAGCATTCCAAGCATCTTTTTAAAGTGATGGCCGCTGTCCTGGCTTCTGTCCATGTGAAATCTGCTGTTTGTTACGATCTCTTCAGAGGAAAGTGTGAATGCCCTGTTTCTTGACAAATGACTTTAATTATTAGATTGTACCACAATGTGTATCAAAGTACAAGGGCAAAGCCTTAGCGCTGCTGTCAAGACAACCGATGCCTCTCCAAGCAAAGGAAAAATCAAAGACTTGCAGGATGCCAGTTGAGTAGAATCTGAAGCCAAAGGAGAGTGCCGTGGCCACAGCTGAGCACCTGGTACTTTGTGGACGAGCTGAATACTCAAGAAAATTGAGACTTCAAATGAGCTTCCACCTAACAAGCTGCAATTTTGTTTCACTGGGGAGAGAGGAGAGGACAAGTTGGAGAAGAAACCAGGGGAGAATTCAACTGACAGTCCATTTGCTAATTCAGTGAGGAGTTCAAGACAATCTTCAGAATGCCGCAAGACAAAAGTGTCATTATCTGTAATTACTGCTTACCAGTAGCTCGGATTGATAACAAGCTTCCTCACCAATCTTACCCCGCCATTATGAGAAGAGGCGATTAAACTAATTAACAAATCAACTTTTCTGTGGAACGTTGGACTCAATAGCAGAAAATAATGAAAAAAAAAAAAGGCTAGCTTATTTGGAGAGACGAGATGAAATAGAAATCTGAAGCAAACAGTGCTATGGACGGAAAGCTAAAATAACCAGCAAATGTATACATTGTAACAAAATCAAATGAGCCTCAGGAATTCTGAGGCCATACCATCAAAACCACACTTAAACTGAAGGTGTTTTCTCACATTGATTGTGCACTCTTGCACATGTACAAAAACAAAATATAAAAATAATAGTTCATTTACAGAGAAGTTAGACTTTCAACAGCTTCACATATCTTGGAAACTAACAAACAACCACAAAAATCATACTTTTTGCTATGAAGTTGTTTTATAAGAAGAGGAAAACACACTCCCCTCAGTGGCCCCATTCTTCAGTGGAAAATGCCTAGACAGCCCCTGGTAATCACCATGCTACCCAGAGCTATCTTTAGTCTGAGGCCCTTCATAGACATGTTCCATAAGTGTGCTTGATAGTTTTATGTCAATTTTATACAACCTAAAGTCATCTGAAAGCAGTAAACCTTAGTTAAGAAAATACCTCCATAAGATTTGACTGTGGACAAGCCTGTAGGGTATTTTCTTATTAATGATTGAGGAGCAGCGGGAGCCCACTGTGGACGGTGTCATCCTTGGGCTGGTGGTCCTGAATTCCATAAGGAAGGCATGATCAGCAAGCCAGTAAGCATCACCCCTCCATGGCTTCTGCATCAGCTCCTGCCTCCAGGTTCCTGCCCTGTTTGACTTTCTGTCCTGCGTTCTCTTGCTGATAAGCAGTGATACAGAAATGTAAGACAAATAAATCCCTTCTTCTCCAAGTTGTTTTTTTTTTGATTATGGTGTTTCCTCACAGCAATAGAAAACCTAACTAGGACGACAAGGATCTATGGTAGTTCTGTCCAGTAAAGTTTCCATAGCCATCTACGTGGCTACCAACCACTTGAAACATGGTCAGTGAGATATGGAGCTGCATTTTTAATTTAACTTCAATCAACTTCAACTTAAAAACTGATACTCATTTCAATTAGTGGAAAACTTAAATATGTATGGAATAACTACTATTTATTCAGCTATAAATTTTACAAAATCCAAATGGGGGAAGAAAATCTTAAAAAAGAAACCTTTAGTGTTTAACTTTTAATTAAATTAAATATCTAAATATCTACTAGTTAAAGTAAAAAATATATCAGATCTCAAAGACTTGGTATCAAGCAATATAAGATATATTCACATCATATATTCACTACATATTTAATATATTTCATAATTTTGAATTAAATACAATGTATTATTAAATATAAATACCTTTTTCTTTTTTTTTTTTTTTTTGCTTGTTTGTTTTTCAAGACAGGGTTTCTCTATATAGCCCTGGCTGTCCTGGAACTCACTCTGTAGACCAGGCTGACCTCAAACTCAGAAATCTGCCTGCCTCTGCCTCCCAAGTGCTGGGATTAAAGGCGTGTGCCACCACTGCCTGGCTACCTTTTTCTTTTTAATTAATTGTTTTATTTGCATTCCAAATGTTGCCTCCCTTCCTGGTCATCCCTCCAAGAGTTCTTCATGCCATCCCCCTCTCCTTTGCCTCTCAGAGGGTACTCCCCACCCCCTACTCCCAACACCCAACTACCCACTCTCCCACCTCCCACCTCCCACCTCATCCCCCCTGCATCCCCTTTCTCTGGGGCAACAAGTCTCTGAAGAATTAGGTACATCTTCTCCCACTGAGACCAGACAAGGCAGTCCTCTGCTCCATATGTACAGGGAGCCTCAAGCCAGCCCATATGTGCTTTTTGGTTGGTGGCTTAGTCTCTGGGAGCTCCCTGGAGTCTGGGTGAGTTGATACTATTGGTCTTCCTATGGTGTTGCAATTCCCTTCAGCTCTTTTAATCATGTCCCTTACTCTTCCATGGGAGTCCCTGACCTCAATCCAATGGTTGGCAATAAGTACCTGCATCTGTAGGTCAGCTGCTGGTAGAGCCTCTCAGAGAACAGCCATACTAGGCTCCTGTCTGCACGCACAACATACCATCAGTAATAGTGTCCAGATTTGATGCCTGCACATGGGATGGAACCCAAATTGGGCCAGTCTCTGGATGGCCTTTCCTTCCATCTCTGCTCCATTTTTCTCCCTGTATTTCTTTTAGACAGAAACAAGTCTGTGTCAAATTGAAGGTGGGATGGTGACTCCATTCCTCCACCGGGGGACATGTCTATCTACTGGAGATGGTCTTTTCAGGCTCCATCTCCTCACTGTTGGGCATTTTGACTAAGGTCACCCCCATTGAATTCTGAGAGTCTCTCACCTCCTGGGTCTTTGGAACTTTCTAAAGATTTCCCCTCCACCCCACTCCTACACCTGTATATTTTCATTTATTCTCCTGACCCCACTGGGCTTCTCTCCTGTCTTCCCCATACTTGATCCTGACCTCCCACCCAGGTCCCTCCCTCCCTCCCTCTGTCTCCCATGATTATTTTGTTCCTTCTTCTAAGTAAGATTGAAGTATCACACTTGGGCTTGTTCTCCTTCCTACAACAAGTTGTGAATTGTATTATGGGTATTCTGTATGTTTTGACTAATACCTACTAATCAATGAATACATACCATGTATACCCTTTCAGGTCTGGGGCACCTCATTCAGGATGATATTTCCTGGTTCCATCCGTTTGCCTGCAAAATACATGATGTCCTCATTTTTAATACCTGAATAGTATTCCATTGTTTAAATGAACCATGTTTTCTGTATCCATCCTTCAATTGACAAAAAGATCCTGGACAGTGATGGTGCACACCTTTGACCCCAGCACTTGGGAAGCAAAAGCAACCAGATATCTGAGTTTGAGGCCAGCCTGATCTACAGAGTGAGTTCCGGGACTGCCAGGGCTACACAAAGAAACCCTTTCTTGGGGGAAAAAAAAATGACAAGAAGAAACTGATAACAATCAGAAATGACATCAATAAGGAAACAAGAAAGAAAACCAACAAAATACAATCATCTATTAGTACATATAAACCATGGATACTTATTCCTATTTCAGGGGTACCTGAGTATCTGTTGTTATCTGTTTTTAACTCCGTAAGTATGTATTTATCATGTACCACAAGCTAAAAATATATGTGCATTCTGGGATGGCTAAATTAATCTAATTATAATATGCATTACCTCATGTACTCATCAACTTTTGTGATGAGCTAGTAGATTTAAAATCTACTCTCCATTTTAGTTATTCTCGTAAGTACAGCACATTCTTATTAACAATAACTTTCACGGTTTGAATCTAGATAAGTCCTCCAGACTCATGTGTTAAAAAACTTGCTTCCCAGTTAGAGGCATCGTTTTGGAGACAGAAGGAGGAGATGGAATGTAGCTGAAGAAAATGCATCACAAAGAGAAGTATGCTTGAAAATGTTTCCCTCTTCCCCACTCTTTTCTCCTTTCTCTGCTCCCATTTGCATATAAACAGCCTCTGTGGCATGCCCCTGCCTCTGTGAGTGAGCCCTTTGCTCAGAATCAGAGTCAAGAGCTATAAAATGAAAGCTCTGAAATTATGAGCCAAAATTTTTCTTCCTCTCCTGAAGTTATCTCTAAAAGATATTGCGATGTTGAAAAAAACTAATAGAGATTTGTTACTGTCGGTATGACCATTGTTAGGATTAAACCTGACCATTGGTCATTAAGCCTTTGGAACATATTTGTGGAGGGAACTGGGCGTTGGATGGAGAAGTGAGGTAGCAAAAGCCTAAAATGGAGCTATGAGTGGAGCTGAATGGGTGATTCAGGTGGGAGCTTTAGCAGACCAGAATGTCAATTTGAAGGCTGGCAGCAAAGACTGTGACCATGAAGTTCTACAACACTAGGTCTTGTAGCTCTAGGTCTGGAGTCTGACCTCTTTGTGGGCTAGCTGTAGTTATCATCTGTGTGCTCTCAGTGAATGGTTCATTTTTTTAATACCCTAGGGTCTCTACGTTACCATATAGACTTACTTCATCCTCACATCTTCACACATTGTACCTTTATGGACTGGAAACAAGAACTCCAGTGGAATTGGACTGGAGGAGATCCCTCTTACATTCTGCCAAAGAACTTGTCTACACTTTACCTATGTCCTGAGACTTGGTACTGATGCTGAGTGAAAGGTGATTGTCTAACTGATCTGGCAGAGCCAAGCTCAATGCAATTCAGGATTCAGGATATGACATGATTATCACTACCTGCTTTTAGCCAGGTGTATTTGTTGACAACTTGACACAACCTAGAATCAACCCCTATTGCTATAAAAGTCCAGTGAGGCTTGGGAGGAGAAAAAAAAAAAAGTAGAACAGAAAAACGTGCAATTTGATCAGGAAATTTAATGTGAACTTGAAGCTAAGGAAATCATGTTTGAAGAGATTAGACATTAAAAAGAAGCCCAAAAACCTGGCAGTGGTGGAGTACGCCTTTAATCCCTGCACTCAAGAGGCATAGGCAGGAAAATCTTTGTGAGTTCAAAGACAGCTGGGTCTACAGAGTGAGTTCCAGGACATCCAAATCTACACAGAAAAACCCTGTCTCAGAAAAGAAAAGGAGGAGGAGGAAGAGGAGGAGGAGGGAGAGGAGAAGGAGAAGGAGGAGGAGAAAAAGGAAGAGGAGGGGGAAGAGGAGGGGGGGAGGGGGAGGGAGAGGCAGCCCAAAATACTTTGCATTGGCACAACAGAAAGGGTTCCTCAAAGGCATTTTAGGAAATGGCAAGACTCCACACATTACAAACTGAAGGGGAATAAGAGCGTAAACTCATTTGAAAGGGTCTTCTTTGAGAAAAGAGCATGTCTGAGTAACCTCTCAGGCTTATCACGCTTACACAGGACCACCTAGGAACTTGCTTCTCCAAGATTCATTTTACCATGAATGAAAGGTAAAATGAATGGTTACCTTGCAGCAACCCACATACAAGGCCATTATCCAAGAGTTCCAAATACCATGCAGATTTGCAGTAGTCTCTGGCACTGTCCATGGAATGATAGTTTTGTAGGCAATCAGAATTCAATAATAAAGGAGTAATGGAGACCACCCAGATTTTAAAGAGAGTCTGTGAGACCAGGGAACATGTGACAGTGTCAGAGACCCTGCACGCAGTCCATAAAGGTACAATGTGTGAAGATGTGAGGATGAAGTAAGTCTATATGGTAACGTAGAGACCCTAGGGTATTAAAAAAAAAATGAACCATTCACTGAGAGCACACAGATGATAACTACAGCTAGCCCACAAAGAGGTCAGACTCCAGACCTAGAGCTACAAGACCTAGTGTTGGATCTATGGGGTCTCAGACTTTCTCTGGTAGAATCCCTTCTTCCTATTCTCCTATTGAGTGAGACTATTCATTCTTAGGAATTGTGATATGTAAATTTCTTTTGATTTTTTTCAGGAGGGTGCATCTAAAAGGTTAGTTTGGGTATGAAAAGAAACTTTAAACTTGGACTTCTGAAAATTATTAAAACTACTAAAGATTGGGACTGAAGAAATAGTTGCTGGTGCAGAGGGCCTGAATTCAGTTCCCAGCTCTCACATGGTAAGTCACAGCCATTCTAACTCCAGTTTCAGGGAATTCCATGCCCTCTACTGACCTCAGTGGGCACTAGGCATGCATGCAGTACACATACAGACATAAAAATAAAATAAATATTGAAAAACTCACTAATACTTTTGGAAAGTCTTGCATTTTTATGAGATGGCCATGAGCCAGAAAGTGCCTTTTGAATTTGAAGTGTTCCATTGGCTCATGTTAAATTTTTTTTATCCACAGCTTGTATGGATCTCATTTGGGAGGAAATTTAGTAAATAGGACCTAACTGACACTGGGGAATATTGTTGAAAGTTAGCCGGTTTTCTTAATCTGTTCTACTTTAATCTGTTCTAGTTTAATCTGTTCTATTGCTGATAGAAGAAGAAGAAAAAGAAAAAGAAAAAGAAGAAGAAGAAGAAGAAGAAGAAGAAGAGGAGGAGGAGGAGGAGGAGGAGGAGGAGGAGGAGGAGGAGGAGGAGGAGGAGGAGGAGGAGGAACAAGAAGAACAAGAAGAAAAAAACTGTTACCAAAACAATTTAAGAAGCAAAGAGTTTATTTAGCTTTTACTTCCTAGTAATAATCCATTATTGAGGGAAATTAGAGCAGAAACATATTTTTTAAATTTTCTTTGAAACAGGTGTTTCTCCACATAGCCCTGGCTGTCCTGGAGCTTGCTCTGTAGACCAGGCCTGGCCTCGAACTCATAGAGATATGCCTGCCTCTGTCTCCTGAGTGTACTACCACCACCCAACATCAGAACAGAAACTTAAAGAGGATTTAATGCAAAAGCCACAGGAAAAAAAAAATGGCCCATGCTCATCCAGCCTTCTTATTTATTTATTTATTTTATTTTATTTATATTCCAAGTTTCCCCACTTCCTAGTCCCCCTTCTCCAAGTTCTTCGCCCCCTAACCTCCACCCCCCTGAGAGGGTGCTCCACCCACACCTACCTCACCTCCACCAGCATCCATCCCTCTTCCCTGGGGCATCAAGTTTCCACAGGATTAAGCACATCCTCTCCCACTGAGGCCACACAAGGCAGTCCTCTGCTACATGTGTTCCTGCCCGGGGCCACGAACCAGCCCAGGTATGCGCCTTGGTTTTTGGCTTAGTCTCTGGGAACTCTGAAGGGTCCAGGTTAGTTGACAACAGTTGTTCTTCCTATGGGGTTGTAAGCCCCTTCAGCTCCTTCAGTCCTTTCTCTAACTCTTCAATATTCAATCCAATGGTTGGCTTTAAGTATCTACGTTTGTTTTAGTCAGTTGCTGGCAGAACCTCTCAGAGGGCAGCCACACCAGACTCCTGTCTGCAAGCACAATATGGACTCAGTAATAGTGTCAGGATTTGTTGTACCCACATGGGATGGATCCCAGGTCAGGCTAGTCACTGGGTGGCCTTTCTTTCTGTCTCTGCTCCATCTTTGTGCCTACATTTCCTTTACACAGGAACAATTCTGGGTTAAAAGTTTCAAAGATGGGTAAATGGTCCCCTGCTTCAACTGGGGGCCATGTCTGTCTACTCGTGGTGGTCTCTCCTGGCTCCATCTCCCCACTGTTGGGCATTTCAGCTAATAGCATCCTTACTGAGTCCTGGTAGCCTCTCACATCCCAGGTCTCTGGGACTTTCCAGCCTTCTTATACATCCCAGGACGACCTGCCTAGAAGTGGTCCTGACAACAATGGACTGGACCTTTTAACATCAATCATTGATGAAGACAATGTCCCACAGACATGCCTACAGGTCAATCTGATCCAGGCATTTTTTCTTCTGAGGTTCTCTCTGCCCAGATAACTCTAGTTTGTATCCAGTTGACAATAAAAATTAACCAGATCATACACAATCCCTTTCCTTCTCTGCCTCTTGTTCACCATGTGGTGAGTAGCCTCTGGCAAAGATACTATTGCCATGGTATTTCACTTCACTGTAGATCCAAAACCAATGGGAGTCAGGAACCACAAACCAAAACATCTATAGCTATGAGCCAAGTTGACTCTTCTCCTGAAGTTGTTTCAAGTATTTTGCCACAGCAAACAAACAAACAAACAAGCAAGCAAAAATCTAATACAATATGGTGATTTGAATGAGATGTGCCCCGTATCTTGGGCATTTCAATACTTCCTCAATTGGTGGCCTGCTGGTGTGTAGTGAAACTGTGTGTGCAGTGGCACACACCTTTAGTCCTATTTATTACTCAGAAGACAGAAGTGGGTGAATCTTTTTTAATTGGGACCAACATAGTGAGTTCCAGGCCAACCAAAAACTCATAGTAAGACCTTGTCTCAAAATAAATAAACAAATACATATACAAAGAAAGAAAGAAAGAAAGAAAACTAGAAGACAATTAAAATGCATGCATGCATACAAACATACATACATATATACATACATATATACATACATATATACATAAATACATACATACATTCTACATGTGTATGTGAATACATGTATATATTCATTACAATTCAAACCCAATGAAGACATGCTGGTATATCTAGTCAGTTTTTTTAACATTATATGATAATTTCAATGTATCTAATTATTTTTTCATATGTCACAACTCAATTAATTTCTATAATGACTTTATGGAATAAAAATTATCTCTGACATGCGCAGAGACCGCTGTCAATCGCAGGATGCCAGGAATAGAAAGCTCCTCCCAGAGATTTTAAAATGGCCACAAACAAAAGTGTTGGCATATTCAGCTCTGCATCCCTGGCTGTGAAATATACGGATTCACTCCCGCCTGAGAATCCTTTGCAGGAACCCTTTAAGAATACTGGGGTCTACATGTTGAATAACTATACAAAGTTCCAAATCACAACCTGGGGGGTCCCTGATAGTTCGTAAAACCATCTATTTCTTGTTCTCTTTACCTGGATTTCTCTTCCAGTTTATACCTTACATGAGAACGCACAAGATTCAACAGGATAAACCAGAAATTTTCAAAGGCCAGTGGAAGTGTTTGAAAGGAATTCTATTTAATCATTTTTTGATCCAATTGCTTCTGATTTGTGGAATGTACTATTTTACCGAGTTTTTCAATATTCCTTATGATTGGGAAAGAATGACAAGATGGTATTTAACTTTGGCAAGGTGTCTGGGCTCTGCTGTCATTGAGGATACCTGGCACTATTTCCCGCACAGACTCCTTCACCATAAGAGGACTTATAAATACATTCATAAAATCCAGCACGAGTTTCAGACTCCATTTGGAATTGAGGTAGAATAAGCATACCCTGTAGAAACCCTAATTCTTGGGGCTGGATTTTTTTTCATTAGAACTGTGCTTTTGTGTGACCACATAATTCTTCTCTGGGCACGGGTGACCGTGCATTTGCTAGAAACCGTTGATGTGCACAGCAGTTACGATATTCCTCTCAACCCACTGAACTTCATCCCTCTTGATACGGATGCTCGGCACCACGGTTTCCACCACATGAACTTCATGGGGAATTACATCTCCACCTTCACACGGTGTGACAGAATCTTGGGGACAGATGCCCACTATCATGCCTACATTGAAAAGATGAAGAAGCTTAGGGAAAAGTCTGAGTGAATACCCAGCTCTTCAACTGCAGCTGGGGAGCAGAAATAAGCACGTGACTTGGCTGCTAAGTGATAAGAACGGTAACAACCTTTATCTTCCAGACAAGAACTTTTCTACTTTACATTCAAGATCTGTATATGTGGGAACAGATGAACATGTGTGTGTGTGTGTGTGTGTGTGTGTGTGTGTAACTTTCATGAGGAGGTTTTAAAGGCCACTGGAAGAAGTATTAACATACACCTCACCACTTCATGCCACCCGAGGTTGAAGCTGACGCTGCCTTCTAAGCCTTTTGCATACACTGGTCAGTTCAGGAAATTCTCAGCAATGATGTTTACCTTCTAGTTTAAGACAGTGTTTTTAGTATTTACCTGAAATGAAAATATCACAAAGTGAATATATCAGCTGGTGAGCAAGTGACTAAAACCACGCTCTGGTCTGGAATTGACCAGTTCAGGACTATTCTGTAAATCTGTGTTTGAGTGTTGTAATTTTATTGGCATCTTGTATATTGGCTCATTTCCTACGTGATGTGCGTAGAATATTACAGCCTAAAGATTTTTAAGTTACTTGCGGTGTTTTTTAAATTAAGGAGCCCCACTTCCACTGTCCACTCCTTTGTCTTTGTGTGTCAGGTGGTCATTGAAGTCGTACCTTGAGCTTTGTGAATTCACTTCTCTATCTGCACCTGGAGCTGGTGAAATAAATGTAATTTTCGTATGGTCCCCTGGTTTTCAGCATTGAAGATTAGCTGTCTTGTTTTATTATTATAAGGAAAGGCACAGAAATCATTAAAGTAAGTTTTACAATTAAAAAAAAGAATTATCTTTGACTTTCCTATTTTAAATGTAAGGAAACTAAGGCAGTTAAGTAGCCAATCAAGCCTACTTACATTTACTCTAGAGTCCTAATAACCCTATCAAAATTATTTTCTAATATCTGCATATGTGTGCAGTTAAATATATGTTTCTTTCCTTCTATTTGAATGTTATTCTATTCCATGAAACCTGTAATATAGAGTCATTTGGCTGTGTCAGTCCTGGATATAAAGGTTCTACCAAGTATCATAAACAAACTTCCTTTGTATTCTGAAACTTCACTAAGTGAAGTCTTCCAGATGATGAGTGCACATAGGAACTAGTTAACAGTTCCTGGTTCCTGGATGAGACCTGTTACAATTTCTAAAAATCTTTATGGTTCGTCCACATGGTATATAATGTTCTCTTAGGAACATGACATGTGGAGGAGGAGGAGAAGGAGGAGGAGGAGGAGGAGGAGGAGGAGGAGGAAGAAGAAGAAGAAGAAAAGAAGAAAAAGAAAAAGAAAAAGAAGAAGAAGAAGAAGAAGAAGAAGAAGAAGAAGAAGAAGAAGAAGAAGAAGAAGAAGAAGAAGAAGAAGAAGAAGAAGAAGAAGAAGAAGAAGAAGGGGAAGGGGAAGGGGAGGGGGAAGGGGAAGGGGAAGGGGAAGGGGAAGGGGAAGGGGAAGGGGAAGGGGAAGGGGAAGGGGAAGGGGAAGGGGAAGGGGAAGGGGAAGGGGAAGGGGAAGGGGAAGGGGAAGGGGAGGGGGAGGGGGAGGGGGAGGGGAAGGGGAAGGGGAAGGGGAAGGGGAAGGGGAAGGGGAAGGGGAAGGGGAAGGGGAAGGGGAAGGGGAAGGGGAAGGGGAAGGGGAAGGGGAAGGGGAAGGGGAAGGGGAAGGGGAAGGGGAAGGGGAAGGGGAAGGGGAAGGGGAAGGGGAAGGGGAAGGGGAAGGGGAAGGGGAAGGGGAAGGGGAAGGGGAAGGGGAAGGGGAAGGGGAAGGGGAAGGGGAAGGAAGAAGGGGAAGAAGGGGAAGAAGGGGAAGAAGGGGAAGAAGGGGAAGAAGGGGAAGAAGGGGAAGAAGGGGAAGAAGGGGAAGAAGGGGAAGAAGGGGAAGAAGGGGAAGAAGGGGAAGAAGGGGAAGAAGGGGAAGAAGGGGAAGAAGGGGAAGAAGGGGAAGAAGGGGAAGAAGGGGAAGAAGGGGAAGAAGGGGAAGAAGGGGAAGAAGGGGAAGAAGGGGAAGGGGAAGAGGAGGAAGAAGAAGAAGAAGAAGAAGAAGAAGAAGAAGAAGAAGAAGAAGAAGAAGAAGAAGAAGAAGAAGAAGAAGAAGAAGAAGAAGAAGAAGAAGAAGAAACACTGTTATGTTTTAGAAAGACAGGCATCATCTCTCATTTCTGTAGCTTCATTCCGCGTAGAAAAGTTTCACCAATAGAAGACAAGAATGATTAAGGTAAGACAAAGTGCCTGAGATAGGGAATGGTTGGAAACAGAGAAATGGGAAGATTAAAGAGTCAATAACTAGGCAAATGGTCTGGAAAGAATCGAGGAGTTAAACAGAAAAAGATACTACAGGGAGCCTAAGGAACATGAACCTGAACGGCTTTGATGGGAAATTTGTTTAAAGTGGAATCTCAGGGACACTTTAAGGTACAAGCAATAAGTAACATAATTTAATGACAGTATCTAAGATGCTTCGTATTGAGCTGTTTAGCTTCTATTTATTACCCCACCTTTTTACTCTTTGATGAGGTATATATATTAAACAAAAAAATTAGGGGGAACTGGAGGGATAGCTCCACAGTTGAGAGCGCATGCTGTTCTTACAGACCTTCAATTCCCAGCACCCACATGGTGGTTCACAGTCATCCAAAACTCTAGTTCCAGGGTATCCAATGCCCTTTTCTGACCTACCTGGACACTAAGCATGGACATGGTACATATACATTCGAGCAAACAAAACACTCGTTTATACATATAAAATAAACCTTTTAATCTAAAAATAAATTTTAATTAGTAGAATCAGAGTCCAGGCACTATAATTTTAAGACGGGGAAAGTTAAGCATGTGAAATTATGATCCATTGGTTTCAGAAAAGAAAAGCTGAGTCACCTCTTACTCAGACATCATCCGTGTCTAACTTATTTGCTACCGTGAGGGTGCAAAGTGGTTATGAAAAGGCCTGGGACTGAAGGCTAACCAGCATCCTACAGATGAGAAGAATGTTTGGACTTTCTCTGTGAGTATCTGAGGAAACAACAACCTATGTACATTGACTTTTCTTCTGGTAGCTTCAGGATAACTTTTCCAGGATGGAGCTTTGTTGGGTGGAATCAAAGAATCAAATATTTTGTCAGCCTCGGTGAGCCTCCAAGAGCAGACTAGCCTTCGTGCAGGCTCTCCCATGCCTGTAATTTCTGTGTTTTCTCAAATGCAAGATGCAGATGAAAGAAACCCTGGTGATAGGCTCTGAGTGGATGTTCTGACTGAAGGCCAGGCTGTCCTCAAGAGGATTTACCCAGCAGGATCTCTTTTGCAGTGTGCCTAGCCTGAGGTTTAGTTTGGAGATTTTAACCAGATCACTGGGGAAGAAATGACCTAACAGCTGTGCGATCCCTGAAGCCTGGTGTGGACTTTATTATGACCCACAGCCCATGCTGCTACCAAACCACTTGGTGGCAAAGGCTACACTCAAGAAACAATTACTTTATAGAAATTTTAATGTGGAAATTTTAATGTAAATAAAAGCTAAACCTTTTTAGTTTGCTTATCTTGAAATATCTTTCTTAAAAAAGAAATATCTTTCTTGATTTTTTATTATTATCATAAAACAATTTATATATAGATTAGATAGATAGATAGATAGATAGATAGATGATAGATAGATAGGCAGATTAAATCAGTTGGAAAGCAATCTTTTTTTTTTTTTTAATTCTGTTGTGTGGTTACTAAAGTTCACTCTTTTTTATTGGATATTTTATTTATTTACATTTCAGACACCATCCGCTTTTCCCATTTCCCCTCCCTAGAACCCCCTATCCCATCCCCCCTCCTTTTTCCTTTTATATCATTTGAATTACATGTAAGTATTCAAGTCAGTTCTAGGTTGAGAAATGCAATGTATATCTTTAACATTAATTTTTTATCAAATCTGTTACATTTAAATCCTAACAAGTTATTGAAGAATAGCAGAGACTATAATTCCAAGCAACTCTAACAAAAATAATTCACACACAATTTATATTTTAGTGCTTATAAATGTTCTAACTCCTTTTCGTCTTTGTTTCTTGCAGATAGATTTTTGGACCTTCAAGAAGAATGTACTTTTTTGCATTCTTTTCAACATCTTTTCTGGTTTAGAACTTGTCTCAAGAGAAAACCTTGAAAGAAAATGAAAACTTCTTTCTTAAAGCCCACAGTGGTTTATTAATATTTTAAAGCTTTTCAATGCAGTTGCATTCACAAATTGGATTTGCACTGTTTGATATAAAACAATTGTTTTATTCCCACTTCAAGTGTGCCACTGTTTTCAAGCTTGTTAATTAAATGTTTTATTTTTTAAAATACTGTACAAGTTTCTCAAAACTTCATCTGCACCTGCTCCATTAATGAAAAGATGTCCTTGGAACAACTCCAGTTTATTAAGTGGAAAGCCATTTATTTCACGTCAGAATTCAGTCTTTTACCTGTAGGCTTTAAAATGAGTTCGTGAGCATTGTATGCCCTCACCTTTTATCGGCTGTCAATTAACACGAGCATTTTAAGTATGCAGAGAGAGAAAAACACACTGTTTGGAATGTGACTTTCATTGCCTGATGCTCTGACACATGTGACAAACTGACATCTCTGTAAAGCTATTTGGTGCTTTTCTCCTTTAGTCTGGCCCTTGTGGTCTTACACTGTCATCCACTGCCCCTGTGAGACTATGTGGAACAATCTGATGAAATACAGGATTAGAGTCGAGCAGCCAAACAGCTCTGCTTCCCAGAATTACCGTCATAGAACCAAATTCACAAACTACCTTCTAGGGTCACTGGGCATCTTATAGAACCTTGAGGATTCTTGAGAAAGCTGTTCAAGGGTTAAGAATCACTAAAAATGAGCTTTAAGTGGAAAAATTTGAGACACAGAGCAATGTAAGGTCCCTGACTATCACAATCATGGCTACTCTGAAAAGACAGTTCATAGATGCTGGAAAAAAAAAAAAAAAAAAAAAAAACCCTGCTAGGCCTGAAAATTATAACATATTGTTAACTTGTTAAGATCAGATTATAACGCTTTCCCACTAGTGTCTCATTTATATAAAAAACAATACATCTACATACACAGTGGTAGACAGACAACCTTACAGGTTATAACCCTGTTACAGGTTATAGACACTGTTTTTACAGGTTTGTAATGTCCTGGCTTCAGTATCCCATAGAGTAAGAAAAGAAGAAATAGAAAGAGTGAGCGAGAGGAGGAGGAGAGGGAGAAAAGGACAAAAGGAGGGAAACAGGAAGGGAGGGAGGGAGGGAGGGAGGGAGGGAGGGAGGGAGGGAGGGAGGGAGGGAGGGAAAGAAGAAAAGAAAATGATCCCTAGTTTGGACTTTGCTTGCTTTTTTCTGTTCTTTTAGTTTTCTAATCTATGTTTTCTGGACAAAACTGGGCTTTTTAACACGTTTTTCTCTTACTACCTTTATAAAATCTCAAGAAAATTGAACCTTGATTTTTTTTTAATGTTTTATCTCAAAAACAGAATAATATTGTTCAGTTAATAAGAGGGAGAGCCCTAAAATTAAAATTAAAACCTCAAAGCAGAGGCTGGAAAGATGGCTCAGTGATTAAGATCACTGGCTACTTTGCCAGAGGACCCAGGTTCAATTCCTAACACCCACATGACAGCTGACAACCACTCTAGTTCCAGGGGATCTGGTACCCTTTTCTGGCCTCTACGGGCACTAAGCATGTATGCAGTACACGGGTATACCTGAAGGTAAAGCACACGTTCATATAAATAAAAGTAGTGAAAAAATGTGTTAAACCCTCGAGATTTAGTGCAAGGTGAATCCCTACGCGAAAAATGCTCTCTCCGGGGACAAAGTTTGACATATCGGTTTTATGACACCCGTCCTTAGCTGGAGCATACAGCAGCTGCAGCTGATACTTTCCCCCACTGTCCCGTTAGGAGCAGGAAGGTAGCATGCACCCTGTTTTGTTAACTAGCATATATTCATTGTGCAACAATCAGAGCACAGTTTTTTTTTTTTTTTAATTACCAGCTGTCACTTTTGACAAGGCTAGAAGAAATGAAGACCCATCCCTGAGAGTTGATTTTTTTTAGCCTCAAATCCAGCACAATGCCTGCTGACTCTTACCCTGCAGACATCATGAGGGTAGGTGTATGTGTTGGGGAGTGGGGGATGGGATGGGAAAAGCTCGTCTAAAAAAAACTTCTCTTTCAACCCCAGGGATAGAAGCATTTAGCTTACGCAACTAGCATTGATTTGCCTAAATAGTAAAGTATATTTGCTTCTCTATTTGTCATCCATAACAATCCATTCTCATGACTTCTGAGATGTCAAATAAGGTATATTATGCTACACAGACTTGCTTATTCTCAGTAGCCAGACTTTATGCTGTCTGCAAGCTCCCAAACCAGAAGGGAACACTATTTTTCTCCTCTTCCTCCAATATAAAATCCGTTTACAAGTGCTTAAGATCCTATCTCAAAACTTAGGTCTCCCTCTACTTGCAGTCCAATCTTTACTGCTCACCTACTGCCCATCTATCTCACTGTCGTTTATCCCTCGAAATGCCACAATACTGTTCCACACCACCTTTCTGGTTCATTCAGGGCTTCACACAATTCTTTCCTTATTCGGGAGTCAATAGGATCTTACATTTTCCCTTCCCTGACTAAAGCTTTCTAATGGCTTCCCACTACACTCAGAAGTCATCAGTATCCTTGCGACTTCCAGAGCTCTGGCTTCCCTCCCTTTTACCAACCTCAGGTGCCTAGACACATCCCATTTTGTCCCTCGTCATGATAGGCTTTCTCTTTTGGAAGTACCAGATTTATAGCTGCCAAAGGCATTCATTCACATCAGCCGTGTCCTTCGCATTAATGAATGTCCCTTGGATACACAGTGCCTGGTTCCTCTGGTCGTTCAGTCCCCATCTTAAATGCCACTTCCCCAGAAATAGCCCTTTGACAGAATGATTTACACACATTCCCTATCCCTTCTGCCACACTGATGAATTTTTGCCTGCATGTGTTGGCTCCAGTATTTTGCCCCCTGCACCTTCCTCCATCCCGTGTTTATTTGTTCTGGTTATCTTCTATTACTAAACTGTCAGGTACTTAAGAGAAGGGATTGCCACAGTTACTCACACTGAAAGGATATCTGGCACAAAGTAGACACTGATGAATTTGTTGGATGAATGTACACGTGGATAGGGAAGGGGTTGTAGCTTATTGGTTTTCCTTATCTGTTAAGTAGTGAACGTGGATTCCTAGGGTTTCGACAATAATCAAAACAGTCAATGTATATAAAAACCACAGAGATACTTTCTGGTGTGCAATTTACCTGTTAAGCAAAATAAATAAGTTAATAGTTTAAGGGTCCATCCAGGCATAATGGCACACACCTGTAACCACAGCTCTCTCGGGAGGTGGGGGACAAGAGAATTAAAAAAAAAAAATGGAATCTTCCCATTCTGGTGTCAGCTACATAGTGAGTTCAAAGCCAGCCTGAGCTACACGTGACCCTGTCTCAAAGAACAAACACGAAAATAGTTTCAAGGTCAGTATCCAATATGAAAAAAATCAGAACTACTATGTATTTGATTTTGTTATTTTCTGTTTCCTGCCTTGTTTTCAAAAACTGATTCCTGGCAGGCAGCGTTGGCACACACCTTTAATCCCAGCACTTGGGAAGCAGAAACAGGTGGATCTCTGTGAGTTTGAAGCCAGTCTGGTCTATAGAATGAGTTCCAGGACAGCCAGGGTTGCCCAGAAAAACCCTGTCCCCAAAAACAAACAAACAAACTAAAAACAACAACAAAAAAGATGGTTCCTAAGGATGAAGTAACCAATAAATCCAAAGTTCAAGAAAAAAACAACAGTGTGTTTATATAGCATTTGTTATTATCTACCAGTCAGAGGTGTGGCAGTTCATTAGAAACTGTGGCTTAAAGAAGCCATGTTTTCCCATAAGACCTGTCACTCCTAGCCTGAGGAAGGCCAGGGAGATGTGTCATAAACACTGCCTCTATCCCTCCAAGTCAGCCACAAATAAGCTGAGCAGAACAAAGCCTCAAATGAAAAAAGAAAAAAAAAGATACAAAACTAAAGCCTCGACTTTTCATGCAAGGACAAAAGGCGATTATTAGGCATACCAGGAAGGTTCTTTCATAGATGGTAATTACATATAAATTGGGGACATATAATAAGAAAAATCATTTTCCTCTTCACTTACTTAAAAATGTGATTTCTTGCAGTCATTATATAATTGCTGGTATTTTTTCAGTAACATTATTAGGGATAAATGGGTGACTATTTCTAGAATTACCATAAAGATAAAAATAGTGGATCCTCTTTATTAAAAACTACTTGCTGGGTAGGTGGAAAGGGAAGATGGTCCCTGTCGGCAATAGCAATCTGAACATTCTTCTGTGCCAAACGGGATCAATCTGTCCTTCTGCTTTCCACAAGAGTGACCCTTCCCATTTTCCACATATCTTTACAACTCTCCACTGTAAGTGCCTTCTTAAAACTTTTTGTGCTCTGTGATAAAAAGCTCTGCTAGGAACTGGAACATCACTCTTTCACTCACCGGGGCCAGCAGACTAGTGAAGGAAAATCAAAACGAAACATACTCTTGTTCTTCTTCTCGGTGCTAGTTTCATGGCTTGTACAGAGTTATTGTATTAGAAGTTACAACATTACTATAATGAAATTCTTGAGGCAATCTGCTTACCAAGAAAAGAGAATTCAGCACTGAGAAGATGGTTAAGAGGTAGAGCACTTGCTCAGCAAGCATGAGGAGCTGAGTTGGATCCTTAGCACCATGTAAAAATCCAGAAGTAGCCACGCTCACCTATAAACACCTCAGCGCTGAGGGGAGAGCAGACAGGACTGCTGGAGCTTGGGGGCCACCAACCAAGATCCAGGTTCCGTGAGAGACCCTGTCCCAAGGGAATAAGGATGATAGAGCAAGACAGCTAGCTGACAGCCTCCTCTGACCTTCAGGTGCACACTCATGCATGTACACTTACAAATGCCACACGTACATACACACACACACATACACACACACACACACCATGTATACATTCACACGCATCTGGTAAAGACAACTTAACACAATGTCAGGGTGTTAATGTGACATGTCAAACTACTTAAACTTCACAAACCAGGAAATAAAGGAGCTGGATAAGGTCCACAATTCCTTTCTGTGGAACATTCCCAATGGCCTAAAAACTTTCCATAAGGCCCCTCCTCTTAAAGGCACCGCCCAGTAGTGCTACCCTGGTGATCAAGCCTTTAAGACTGAAACCTTTAGGGAACAAATGCATAAAATAGGTAACTTGATTTCCCACATCTTTCAGTATTTCCTTCCTCTGACTTCTGCTTTCTCCTATTCAGTCCTGAAGATTGCCACATAAATGCCTGAACCACAATCCCAGGAAGCACATCCTCTTTGCTAGTTGCAACCACTTCCTATCTTACAAAGAACCCATCCCATGTTCATTTTCAAAAACACATTCACAGAGGGCAGTGATCAGACAACAAAATTCATGAATTGTTGCTAATATAATCATGCTTGGTTTTCTCCTCTCGGCTCTCAATATTTCACTAATGCCATACCTTCCTTCAGCTGATTACATTTCTGAGGCCCTCAAAGGAGATAACGTGTTGGGCATTGCCAGACACTACAGCTAGAGAAGAGGAAAGTATGTTTACAGGTTCACCTTTCAGTAATTCTCAGCTCAGACCACATAGACATCAGAAAGCTGGCACTGTCCATGATGTTGTTAGTCCACACTTTGGAGTAGATGAGGCGAGAAAGCTCCCACTGAAACCCTGGTTCCAAGGCCATTGTTCAAAGAAGAGTTAGAATTAAAGCAGCCAGAGCCGGGACTTTGACCAGAACACACTCCCAGGGAAAGGAAGAGCAAAGTGGGTCATGCAGATAATACAGATACCTGCATGCTGGAGGCATCAAAAAGAAATAACAAATGCACAAAGAAAAGTAGAACCAGGAAGCTACACTTTTGCACCCAAAATAAAGAATGGATCTAAGCAAGTTTCTACAAGAAATGCCAAAAACATCAGTTTGTAAGTGAGTATGGAGACTGTCCCCAGAGGGATGTATTAGTGGTTAAGATCATTCTTACTCTTGTCTCTTCTGTAGGACTTGAGTTGTGATTCCCACCACACCCATACCAGGTGGGTCTCAACCAATTGAAACTAACTCCAGGAGATCTGACGCCTTCATTAGTACCTTCCCACGTGTGTAAACACCCATGAGACAAACACACATAAATAAAGATGATGTGTTTCTACAATATGAAATTTTGTGAGTCAATTTTTTTTTGCTTTTTTATTCTTTTTTTTCAGTTTTGTTTTGTTTTTATTGGTTATTTTATTTATTTACATTTTAAATGTTATCCCTCTTCCCAATTTCCTCTCCACAAACCCCCTGCTCCCTCCTCCTCCCCCTACCTCTATGAGGGTGCTCCCCCACCCACACACCCACTCCTGCCTCAGTGCCCTAGCATTCCCCTACCCTGGGTCATCGAGCCTCCACAAGTCCAAGGGGTTCCCCTCCCAGTGATGCCTTATAAGGCAATCCTCTGCTACATATACAGCTGGAGCCTGGGTCTTCTAATGTGTACTCTTTGGTTGATGGTATAATCCCTGGGAGCTTTGGGGGTCTGGTTGGTTGATATTGTTGTTCTTCCTATGGGGTTGCAAACCCCTTCAGCTCCTACAGTCCTTACCCTAACTCCTCCACTGGGGCCCCCACTCTCAGTCCAATGGCTGGCTGTGTACATCCGCATCTGTATTGGTCAGACTCTGGCAGAGCCTCTCAGGGGACAGCTATACCAGGCTCCTGTCACCAAGCACTTCTTTGCATCAGCAATAGTGTCTGGGTTTGGTGTCTGCAGATAGGATGGATTCCCCAGGTGGGGCAGTCTCTGGATGGCCTTTCCTTCAGTCTCTGCTCCACTCTTTGTCCCTGCATTTCCTTTTGATAGGAAGAATTCTGGATTAATATTTTTGAGGTGGGTGAGTACCACCATACCTCAACCAGGGGCCATGTTTATCCACTGGCTATGGTCTCTCTCTCCCCTTTATTGAGTATTATTGCTAATGTCCTCCCTGTTGGGTTCTGGGAATCTTTTGGGTCCCTGGCATCTGGGACTTTCTAGTGGCTACCCCCAGCTCCCCCTCTCCTACTGCTATGTACCTCCTTTCAAATTCCTGACCCTCTGTACTTCTCTCCCATCTCCTCTCATATCTGAATTGTCTCTCCTTTTTCCCTTCCCCCTCCTCTCTCCCTCCCAGATCCCTCTCTCCCTCTACTTCCCGGAGATTATTTTCTTCTCCCTTCTGAGTAGGACTGTAGCATCCATACTTGGGTATGATCTTCTTTCTTCTTGGGCTTCATATGGTCTGTGCATTGTATCATGGGGATTCCGAGCTTCTTTTTTCCTAATATTCACTTATCAGTGAGTGCATACCATGTGTGTTCTTTTGTGATTGGGTTACCTCACACAGGGTGATATTTTCTAGTTCCATCCATTTACCTAAGAATTTCTTGAATTCATTATTTTTAATAGCTGAGTAGTACTCCATTGTGTAAATGTACCACATTTTCTGTATCCATTCCTCTGTTGAAGGGCATTTGGGTTCTTTCCAGCTTCTGGCTATTATAAATAAGTCTGCTATGAACATAGTGGAACATGTGTCCTTGTTATATGTTGGTGCATCTTTTGGGTATATGCCAGGAGTGATACAGCTGGGTCCTCAGGTAATATTATTTCCAATTTTCTGAGAAACCACAAGACTGATTTGAGAGTGGTTGTACCGGCTTGCAATCCCACCAGCAATGGAGGAGTATTTCTCTTTCTCCATATCCTCGCCAGCATCTACTGTTACAGTCCAGTTGTTATCCCTGTCCTAGTCCACTCTCTGACTGTTCTTCATCCCATACCTCCTTCCTCATCTCCAAAAAAGATGTCCCCACACCCACACCCTCCCCACTCCCTGGGGTCCTCAAGAGTTAGGTGCTTCTTCTCTCACTGGAGCCAGACCAGGCAGTCCTCTGCTATGTATGTGTCAGGGGCTTCATATCAGCTGGTGTATGCTGCCCGGTTGGTGGCTCGGTGTCTGAAAAATCTCAGGAAGGTCCAGGTTAGGTGAGACTTCTGTTCATTTTTTGAGGTCACCCTCCTCCTCAGCTTCTTCTAGCTTTTCCCTAATTCCACCACAGGATTGCTTTCTTCTTCCTCCCAAGTGGGATTGAGGCATCTTCACTTGGCCCCTTCAGCTTGTTAACCTTATTGAGTTCTGAGGATTGATTCTGGGTATTCTGTAATTTTTGGTTAATATCCACTTATTAGTGAGTACATTCCATGCATGTCCTTTTGTGTCTGAATAACCTCACTTAGGATAATATTTTCTAGTTCCATCTATTTGCCTGCAAAACTCATGATGTCCTCATTCTTAATAGCTGAGTAGTATTCCATTGTATAAATGAACTACAATTTCTGTATCCATTCTTTTGTTGTGGGACATCTGGGTTATTTCCAGCTTCTGGCTATAACAAACAAGGCAGCAGTGAACATAGGGAATATGTGCCCCTGTGGCATGGTGGGGCATCTTTTGGATATATGCCCAAAGTGGTATAGCCAGGTCTTCAGGTAGATCTATTTCCAATCTTCTGAAGAACCTCCAGAATTATTTCCAGAGTAGTTGTACAAGTTTGCAATCTCACCAGCAATGGAGGAGTGCTCCTCTTTCTCCAGGTCCTGGCTAACCTGAGCTGTCTCCAGAGTTTTTCATCTTAGCCATTCTGATTGGTGTGAGTTGGAATCTCAGGGTCGTTTTGATTTGTGTTTCTCTGATCACTCAAGATTTTGAACATTTCTTTAAGTGCTTCTCGGCTATTCGAGATTCCTCTGTTGTGAATTCTCTGTTTAGTTCTATAATAGTTCTATAACTGCTCGTCAATCTACCTTTAGGACCTCAAAAACATTTAGACAGACAGGATGGAATTAGAGCAGCAACCTTGACCAGGAAGCCTGAATTCCTACTCCAACTAATTCTTAGAAATTGTGGGAGGTCACTGATAATAAAGAATCCAGTTTGGAGGTATGAATGTAATAATGCAATTTACATTCTGTTTTGTATTTTAGTTATATTGTTATCTCTGCATTAAAAAAAAATAACAAAACTATATTTCTGAAGAAAAAAAAGAAGACGCTCACAGAGATGGCTCGGGGATAAAGTTAGTTCTTGCTGTTTGGCATGTGTTTGAATACCCGTAAACCACATGAGCCTTGGTGATGTATATCTGTAATCCAGTAATGGCTCAGAGAGGTAGGAGATGAACACAGGATATTTTCTGTATGTTCTCAAATCAGATTGTCTCACACATTCAGCAGTGAACAAGAGACCCTGTCTCAAAAAGAGTGACGTGTGAGGGCCAACAGGGTTGTCCTGACCTCATGTACACACACACACATACACATGCATGCACACAGACCTGCATGCACACACATGTGCACACACGTGTGCACACACACACATACACACACAACTGCTGGGCTGGAAATGTAGCTGTCTGTAGTCACACCTAACATGTTTGAGAACATGAGTTTTATTATCCAACAGTCCAAACAAAGGGAGCATCAACTCTTGAATTTAAAAATTAATTATCTCTAAAATTGGTGCATAGGTTTCTTCCTCCCTCCCAGGGTGAAATAGGAACCTCTCAGCCTCACTCATATTTTCTTGTTCCCCAAATGAAACATTAATCTAAATGATGCTCCAGCTGTAACTGCCTAGCTATAGAAAGTGCAGCAGGCTGAAGAATGTGCTGAACAATGGTGAAGAACAAAACTTAAAGAAATGCAATGAGTAGACGTCACTTAAATACCTAACTCAACTGTAAAAAGTTTACCATGACTGCAAAAACTTCATTGTGGACTGGGGATGAGAGATGCTAAGGAGTATCTGTCAGGTCAGCCAGGTCTAAAGCATCAACAGGTGAACTGACAAAAAGCTTGAACCTTAAAATACTTCAACAGAATTAAAACAAGATTAGTACGGCATCAATGGAGAAGACTTTTTACCTTTGGCTCTGCTTTGTAGTATCCAAGGAAATTCATATGAAAATATGTTTCTTTGTCATCGATGATTCGCTTTCATCAGGTTTGCTTTGCCTTTTTTTTTTTCATAAAGGCTACAGGGTATTCTTGACAATTTAATTAAGTAATCACATCTTTCCATGCAGATCTTTGTTGTTGTTGTTGTTGTTAAAGGCTTGACTTAATTCAAAGGGTCCAGCTAATTAAGAGAGACAGTGCTTTACACAAACCACAGAGAAAATGAGTCAACAGCTCAGGGAGATGGTTAGGAGCTGTCACCAAGCAAGTAGGGAGCCCTGTGAGAAAACACAGGACCTGAACAACTGGCTTGACAAAGAGAATGTGGCAAAGTTCCTCACCCCAAGCACAAACCTACTGGCTGCTTTCCTGCTGCATGCTGCCAGCTGGCGCCAAGGTCTAAGAGCCTGAACCCTTCCTTCCCATGTCTCTGAGCCAGCTGCCCTCCTCCCTGATCCTCCATACCAAGAGGCCCAGGGGCCTGATGGACAAATCCTACCATGCCAGCAGCCTGGTGGCTCCGGGGTCCTCCATGTAGCAGTAAACAATCCCACTGAGCTGGGCAGTTTTATCAAGTTATTTCATTTTTGGAAAGAAAATGCGAAATTTATCTGTGGCCTGTGTGTTAGATGCTGCAAAGAAATTAAGTGTGTTTAGTGGTGTACTGTGCACACTAAAATACTAAAGATTAACTTGCCATAAAAAACAACAGTGTACTTTGAAATCTGTTAGCAGTTACTAAATAAAAGCAACTAAACCAGACTTGCTGATGGAAAATCAGAAGGCAGCAAGAATAGTGAGAAGTAATATGCCCAGCACAAACACTGCCGGTGTTTCACGTGTGATTTTCCAGTCTTTTCCTTTCTAACAAATATCCTTACGCAATTATAATAATAATAGGCAATCTTTGTGGGGAAAGTTGCACGGTTGTGCAAATGTTCGCCGTTGTATCCATTCATCCATGGGAGTGCATATACTCATTTGTGAGTAATTGTGTGACAGCCTTAGCGTATTTTTAGAGACGAGGTTTCTCACTGAACTGAGTTCACTAATTCAATTAGGCTGGCTAACCGTGGAGCTCTAGGGATCCACCTGTGTCTGCCTCCCAAGCATTGGGATTTCAACAGCTGGCTTTTGACATCAGTGCCTAGGGTCCAGACTCAGGTCCTTGCACTTCCACAGCAAGCGTATTACCCACTGAGCCATCTCTTAGCCCACAAGACAGTCTTCTTTAGTCATAGTTTCTCATTGAATGTTGTCCTACTATTTTAAACGTTGTTAACATCAGGTCACACTACACTACAATTGGTTTTAATACTGAAGCTGCCTCTCACTCTTTCCTTTATTCTTTTTCATTCTTTTGTTTTTTTTTTCTTTTGCTTTATGATTCCAGCTTGCCCTCCTCAAGATGCCATATCTTACCACACTGATGCTCAAGTGTAAGCAAGGCTCCTTAATGCCTCACCTACTTATACAGTTACAAAGTTGCATCCTAAAGATGAGACTGTATTCCTTCCAGTTCTGATTACCACTGTCTCTGCCCTGAGAACTGCAGAATACAGCTGCCTCCCAACTCATCTCCCTACCTCCAAAACCATCCTCTTGCTGTGTGAATCTGTCCACACCAGTTTAAATCTCTCAGAAGCCCCTTTTTTATGGACTCTGCATAATTACTCAGATTCTCTGAACCAATTGGCCAAAATGATTTTAAACACTTTGCAAAAATTAATTTGAGGCTTCTAAACGAGGTCATCATTGTGTCCGTTTTGAAGAAGAGAAAAGTAAGGCATATAAATTTTCTATTATTTTGCCAGGTTCTCCCAACTTGGAAGTTGTGCAACCAGAATGTAGACTTGCTTTTGTCCTAATCCAAAGCACACAGCCACTACAGGACAGTTTCTCACAGTAAATACCTCATCTGTGAACAGTCTGCCTGCCTGTCTGCCCTTGCCTGCAAACCACACTGCAATGCCTGCACTTCCTAACATTCCTTCATATCGATTCCCCACTCAATCCCTTGCTTATGATGTCTCTAAATATCCTTCCGTATCCCTTCATCTTTGACCTAGATAACTTGCCCATCTTTTAAGACTCAGATTGGGATGTAGTGATGTCTGTAAAAGTTTTTTTTTATCTGTGACTCCTGCCCTGACCCCCTTCCCTCTGAGTCAGGAGAACCCCTTCTCAGTGTGTGGCTCCACCACTACACTCACCACGGAGTAGTGTCAGCTCACATTCCGGGTTTTGCCTCCTGGATTAGAACAGGAGCAGCTTGCAACAGGCTTAACCACACTAGCTCTGGGGAAACTGGTCAGGTGCCGGTGCTTCATCAATGTTCAGCAAAAGGGAAACTTTCAGGAGGATCAGCTAATTCTCAAATATTTGTGGAATACCCAGCGCGTTGAGGAACTTTTGTCTTTGTGTGTATGCACACATATCCATGTGTATGCCTGCCTGTGGAGGCCAAAGGTCAACCTGGCATGTCTTCCTCTTATTTGACAAGGGCTGTGTCACTAAAGCTTGAGCTCAGGGTGTTTTCTGTACATACATCAGGCAACTCCCCACGGACCTCCTCCATAGTAGGTGGCCTTTTACACCTACATTATTAATAAATAATTAATAATCAGCCACAGAATTTTGTCAAGTACATGTATTGGGCATAGACTGGCATTTACATACTAAATACCTGAAGGGTTAGCATTCTTCAGGAGAATGAGGAGGAATCCAGGGGGATTTAAAACTGGTTTTGAAAGATGAATACGGCTCAAGACTCAGAAAGCAAAGTTCCATGTCATTCATTTCAGTGTCTGAACAAATTTGTAAGGTAGGACCACGGTTAGCAATAAATGGCCAAGCTAAGGAGTTGGTCTCCTCCTCTTCACCCCGACTCTATAAGAATGGATCTCCCCTAATCTGAGACCAAGATGCCAGGTTTAAGTTTTATTCCGGGGATGTCCAAAGAGAAACTTCCAATTGTATCTCTCAGGTCATCTCCTAGAATAGAAAAATCATGAGACATTGTCTATATATATGGAAAAACCTAGAGACTGTTTTGTCGTGACAGACAGGGATGGTGATCAAACTGTAGGAAACATGTAACATATTCAATTACTATCCTAAGGTCATGGAGGTCTCCCTAGAAAACTCGTGTCATTCTGTTTACATCAAACACCGAAAACTCATTTACAAGTGAATGTCATTTTCATCTCTATTCCATGGCCAAGTACATCTCATTTGCATTCGTTTGTTTCTCTACTGGAGTGCTATTCTACAGCTGGTGGGGGCTCTGCTCAGTACCTGCTACTTACCACAGCCCATACTGCAGTCATCCGGTTACAGGTTTGCGTAGTAATTCCAGAGGTGTCTTTTGACGTGTAAGTTCCAATGGTTACATCAAAGGAAAATAACTCAATAATAGTATTCATGGGAAAGAATTTACTTGAAAAGTTTAAATGCATATTCATGCAAACAACATTCCTTCTCCATATTAGACTAGCATTGAAATTCTCACGTTGGCCAGATGAGGTGTCATAAAACTGAAATCCCAGAATTTGGGATTACAAGCAGAGGCAGGAGGATCCGGATTTCAAGGCTATCCTCAGTCACATAGTGAGTTTGGGGCCAGCCTGTGCTATAGAAACCCTGCATAAACAAATAATACATACATGCATACATAGTAAATAAATTTTTTAAAGTTGCCTGATCTGGTGAGGTCCAATTTTATAGTCAAGAATTCCCATAATTTCTTGGCAAATCCTAAAAGGAAAAGAAAAAAGAAATGGAGGGGCGTCTCTACTGCCCACTGGTGTTCTCGTGTACTAAAGAGACTGTATCTTCCAAGCGAAACAACTATCCCAGAATCTTCCATGAGAGGTTCATCCACTTCTGACACTGTCCCGATCAGCAGTGTTCTCAGTGAATCTACCTACTGTAATGCTGGCAATCATACTTTCTAAAACATACCTGCAACCTTTCTACAAAATTACTTAGCATTAAGTATCCATGGAAACACTCCAACAACCTGAATGTCCAGCAATAGGAGAACGAACGAGCTGAATAATCACCTACACAATAGGGAGCTGTGCAACAGCAAAAGAGAGAAAGGAAAGAGGGGGTTCTCTTTATAACAAGGAGGAAAATCAGAATATATGGTGTTGGTTGTTTGTACTTCGAAAACAAAGAGTAGGACAGGTACGACGGTCCAGTGAATAAAAGCACTCGCCGTGCAAAGCCTGACAACCCAAGCTCACTCCCTAAGACCTGCTATGGAAGGAAAGAATCAACTACTGAAATATGAATCTAACCTCCATATGTTTACAAGTACATGCCAACACTTACACACATCATACACAACATACACATAGGCGGATGGTGGTGATGGTGGTGAGGATGAAGCAAAATGAAAGCCTAGCGTACATAAAAAATAATAATAAGGTCCAGAGAGATGGCTCAGTCACAATGTACTCGCTGGGCAGCCAAGATGAGTAAGTAGGTAATGATCCATCCCAATAAAGCCTGGCAACCTGAGTTCAACCCCCAGGACCTACCTACGCAGTGGAAGTAGACAACTGATTCCTTCATGTTGCCTTCTGACCAACACACACATGCAGTGACATACATGTGCCTACACTCATACAGACACACACGAAAAATAAGTAAAATGTAATAAAATAAAATTTAGAAAAAAAAATATTAAGTATTGCGGCTGGAGAAATTGTTCGGTGTCTAATGCTCTCACGGAGGACCTGAGTTCACTCCCCAGCACCCACACAGTGGCTGACAACTGTCTGCAACTCTAGTTCCAGGGGATCTGATACCCTGTTCTGACCTCCCCCAGCACCAAGCACACACAATGTACACATATGCAGACAAAATGTTCATCCAAATGATAAATCTTTTAAAAACAGAGATTAAAAAAAAGATGTTGCTATGACTCTGAACTAAGGTGCCTCCTCCTGACCCCAGAAGAACTGACACCATGTCTGCTCCTGGGCCCAAGAAGCTGCTGCTGATACCCGATGATGACTGCTATACACCAGCCAGGGCCAGTACTGCCACCTTGGGCAACTTGGCCAAGGCCATCTTTGATGCTATCTCCAAGACATACAGCTAATTACCTGAACCTCAATCGCCAGAAGGAGACTGTGTTCAACAAATCTCTATCAAGAATTTACTATCTTGTGAAAATCCACACCACAGTCTTCATTTACAGGACCCCGGCTCCAGTTGTGGCTACCACATAGGATTGTTTTTAATCACAAAAACAAAGTAAATTAAGTCTTATTGACAGATAGATAGATAGATAGATAGATAGATAGATAGATAGATAGATAAAAGGCTTGTTTTGCAAGCATAATGACACCTGCCTTCCATTCCCCAGTGTAAACCCGTGAGTACAACAGCCTGTACCAGCATCAGAAAGGCAGAGACACGGCATCAGGATGCTTAGGACTTGCTACACAGGCAGTAAAATTCAGTTGGGAGATCCAGGATGATTAAGAAATCTTGCTTCAAAAACTAAGATGGAAAGCATTTAAAAAGAAAAAAAAAACATGACTTCAACCTCTGGCTTCAATGCCCATGCACACACATGCATACATACACAGGAACATGAACATGCAGACATACACAAACAACTAATAAGTTATTTCAAAGTAGATGTCCACATGGTATTAGTTCTGAAGCTCATAGAATTTGGGATTCCACTTTTAAAAAGTGAACACAGCATAATGTACAAGCCTTCTAAAATCTTTTGACAGCAAGGTTCACAACATGTGTAATTAGCTGTTGTAGTAAAGCATGGACTGACAGAAAAACAGAAATTACGTGGAATTAACACTCCTGTATGTATACTTACTCACAGCTTGGCCTTCAAAATATGAAGCAGATTAAAAACAAAATTAACTTTTATATAAATCTTTGGGCTGGAAAGATGGCTCAATGGCCAACAGCTACTCCTGCAGAAGGCCCAGGTTCAGATTCCAGAATTCACATTGAGATTCAAACTGCCTGTGCCCCAAGTTCTAGAGAATCTAATACCCTCTTCTGTCTCCCAAAGGAGGTTTCTGAATGCATATAAGCAAATACACACACATGTTTTTTTTAAATAATAATTATTTTGGTTCCAGCGTATAAGATCTCTCTCTCTCTCTCTCTCTCTCTCTCTCTCTCTCTCTCTCTCTCTCTCTCTCTGTCATTTCTACCACAGAACAGTCTTCTGGTTCCAATGTGACCCCACTGTTATCTACAAAGATGCTGCCTGCTGGGCTCCATCTCGATGACTATGGGTCTAGTGTTCTACTTTTAGTTTGCCCCTAAGTTCTCTCCCTAAGGCCACTGTCAGCTTCGCCATTAGCAAGACTACTTCAGACCAACAAGCCCCACGAAGACACCTGCCTGGAATTTGGCTGCTACCTAAAGCATTTCGTCATTAAACTGCTTCACAGGCAAGCCCCAATCACAGAAGAGAAGATGGGCAGCTTCTTTCTGTCCTGAAAATATTCGAAGTAGAAAGGAGCTAGCATACATACATTTGCCAATCTCGATCCAAACCGGTTTATCTATCTCTGTGTTCAACAAGATCAAACGAGGCTACATGGGACTGAAGAGAACGTTATAAGGATATGGCAGAACTCAAATCCCAGGCCAAAGCTGGTCTCTAATTGAAAGTCTGCGTTCAGCTGTAAAGCCTGGGACCCACTCATCTGTGAGTGAACTTCCTCAATGTTCTTTGGGACACTTACTGAGTCTAGGCAAACAGAATTTCTGGTCACCTCCCATATCAGCTAAGAAAGTTTTTTTGGCATTTTATGTTTTTATTATTTTTAATTAACATACCAAAAAGTTTGTTTCATTGTGACATTTTCAACACAGATACCAATATTTTTTTTGTTCTGAAATAGCTCCTCTTCCACTCTTCTCCATGCACCAACCCTCTTTCGATGGCCCTTTCCCTCCCCCAAAGAAGTCCTCTCTCATGCTTCCATGTCATGAGTATTCAGTTACTCTCTTTTTCCTCCCTGTCACCCCACTTAAGATTGGTTCCTTATCTTCCTTGGTTTGTCTGTCTATTTTCATGACCTAGATATCTGCATGTGTGTCTACATCCACATATAAATTTGAAGGAATTTCAAATTTATTTCTTTATATTATATATATATTATTCAAATATATTTCTATATTCCCTATATGAGAGAAAGCATGCAGTCTTTGTCATTGAGTCTAGTTTATTTCACTCAATGTAATGGTGTTCGATTACATACATTTTTCTGCAACTGTCACGTCTTTCTCATTACTGAATAAAAATTTATTCTGTATATGTACCACATTTTCTTTAATCATCTGTCGATGAGTATGTAGGCTGGCTCCAATGTTTAGTTATTATGTATAACAGATTAATAAACAAAGATATGTAAACATATTCCTGATATGTTAACTTAAGAGTTTTTTGGGTTATATACCCAGAAGTGATATACCTGGGTCAAACGCTGGCTTTGTTTTTAGTTTTTGAGGAACCTTCACACTGACTTGCATAATAATTGCACTAGCTTTCATCCCATCAGCACTGTGAAAGATTCCCCCACAGTCTCACCAATATTTGTTGTCGTTCATTCTCTTGATAAGAGTTTTTCCTCACTCCAGTGAGATGAAACCTCAAAGAAGTTTTAATTTATAGTTCTCTGAGAGCTAAAAATGTTGAATACTTTTTTTTTCCAAATATTTCTTGGCCATTCGTACAGGAAATAATGTTCTAAAAACCATATGTAGTATATTAAGGGTAAGTCTGTGGTTTCAGTAAAAAAATGAATGAATCTTGGAAAAATATGTCACTGGTTATAAAACATATGATTCATTTCTCTTATTCGAGAAATAAAGTATTAACTGAGATAATAAAGATTTAATTAAATGAATGCTTTCAATGCAAAGTTAACTCTCTCATTTGTATAAAAACATTGACCAAAATAAAAATTATGGAGCCCCAAAACACCAATCCAAGCCTTTAGTACACAAATTGATTTTCCAAACATGGGGAACAATATGTATACAAATACCTATAGATGCCAAAGCCATCACCTTAGGACCAGATTTCAGCGTGCTAGCCTTAAATAATCTGGAAAAGCTATCCTATCAGCTCTCTGTGTATTTTCTTCTCTCTACATCATCTTGATTGCTAAGACATTTCTTTCTCCTGCTTTCTCAAAATCACAAATAAGCTTATAAAATGCGACAGCTCACATTGACTCACTTCTCATTGGAATGACTGTTAGCATACCTGAAAGCATTTTATTGCTCACAGATGTGTTTTTGCTGTGGCCCCATGCCCTCAAGTTAATTTGTATCTGACCTGGTCATGTCTCTATTTTCCTTACGGTAATAATACAGGAATGAACTTCTCAGTGTCAAATATAGATTCTTATCTGCTTCCTTTTCAGTGAATAAAAAAAAAATTTAAAGCAACCTTTGACCTTCACTGTCTTATGTAAAGCCATCTGCATTTGCATCTCTTCTCCATGTGTCTTCTGTCACATAAGTCATCTCCACCCACAGCTTTCTAGTCTATATCTGAGTGCCTTCCATTTGGATGCAACTTGTCACAGAACCTTGGAATTTAAAGAAGCCACTACTGAGGGTAACTTCAGGAACATTATTACCGTGTCCATATTAAAAATAGGAAGTGTGCATTTTCATTCATGTCCTGTAATATCAAACTATGAAAAATTGTACACGAATAGCGAAAAGGCAAAGACATGATATTTAGATAGCGAATATATTTCATTTTAAACGAAATTTAAGTTCAAGTTTATTTACACTAGGTGAAAACGCTGGTCTTTATCTATTTAACTCAAGTAACCAGTTCTCCCTTTGATGATATGACTTTTACATTTTTTCAATAAACTTGTCTTCTAAGTTTTTATCTATTTACATAAAATGTTTAAATGTAAATAACATATTGTACTAAAAATGGAATCTTTAAAGGGGCTAACCACCCAGCCTTGGTCCCTTTTGTAAGACCCTTGGTTTCCAAGTCAAAGGCATTAACAAGTTGTCTGTCGCAGGTTTTCCCCTAATTTGAATTAAACCATAGTTGCAGATGGCAGAAGCTCTCTTTTCATCTTTTATAAGAAGGTCGCCCAGCTCCTAACGAGCTAGCCAAGAGCTCCTTCTGGAACTGAACACGTGGGCTGCGCCAGCTTTTGAATCCTCCCTGTGCTGCTCACACCTGGGTGGCCAAGGGTCACATATGACCTCGACGGTGCGGGTGCCTCTGCCTCCTTCCCTTTGGGGAGGCGGCAGATGGCGAGGGCGCAGGGCGCTGGTGCGCAGCTCCCCCGCTGCAGCCAGGCGGAGCACGGACCAGGAACAAGCCAAGCTGTGACCCCTCAGCCTGCTGCGTGTCTCTGAGGTTTTTTCGAGCACATTTGCTCCTGGGGCTCCAGGACTGTGCTCCCAAAGGTGGTGAAATTCCCATTCCATGACCCAATTCAGAAACTTTAGCCAAGCTGGGTCTCTAAAGCGCGCAGGTTAACAACCGCTAGCACCCAAGACCCAGGCTGCCGCAGGCTAGTCTCCAGCACACTTTGGGTCCGCCACCAATAGCAGCCCTGGCTGCAAGGGATGAGCCAATGGGGGCTCTAGGAATAATGACAATGACCATCTCTTTCGGCTCTGGCCACAGCGCTAACCATTCACTTGCACTGAGCTTAGAATAACTAAAGGCACTTTCCCCATCACTGCCAGATCTATGGCACTTCTTGAAGTCTTGGCTCTCCTCTAGACTAAGGAAAAGAGGTGTGCCCTTTCTCACCTCTTCCCTGTGCCACTATTTAAGCTCAATCCTCACAGTCCAGCAAGCTTTTCGAAACTTAGTAACTGGAAACGAAAACAGGATTCTCTCAGCGCCATGAGCCTCTCTGGAACTGGCTCCTGGATTTACAATGGAAACCGAACAAGAGGTCTGAAGAAGTTTCTCCAAGTGGAAAAAGCCACTATTTACTGAACTTGATGTGACTTCAGGGGTGGGGATGTGCTGGGAGAACAAAGCAGGTGTCCTGTACAGGCTGCCAATGCTTTTAAACCCCTGCATCAGCCCTCCTCCTTACAGTGGAGTCTTTTAAATGAAAGTAGATTTCTACTAGAGTAGAAGTGAGAGCTTTCTGTGCACCAGGCATAATGCTAAGCCATCGTTTACAAGTATCACCTCATAATGTTCAAAACCACCCTATTGCTTATTTGACCCTGTGCTACAAAAGCAGACACTGTGGCAACAGCGGGTCTGACCCAGAATGTAACAATTGTAACTATCAGAGACAAAACTAAAATCCAGCTGCATCTGATTTCTTTAAATTAGCAAAACTTTTCAACATCCAAAATCACTGACGCCAAGCACTCTGAAGGCTTTCCGCGCTTCTAGAAGGCACGAATCGTCCCCCTTGTCGATTAAGATTGCTATTCTGTTAAATTCTTGGAACTATTCAGTGCCCTTGCTCTCAGAATGAGCTACTGGTCTCCTAGATAAGAGCTGTTGGGTAAACAGGAGTAAGAAGAAAGGGAGACTGAGGCAGGAGGATTCTCCCGAGTTCAATACATAACAAAACATAGCAAAATCCTGTTTCAAAAACTTAGAGAGAGACAGAGAGAGAGCGCCTCATTTAGCGGATTGTGTTTTACTGATTTGATTATGACATAGAGATAAATAATGGCGTTAATTATCTATGTAGTTAGAATTAGAGCATGAACAAATAGGGGAATTGTCTTAGTCAACCTATAGAGAACTACAAACAAGCTGCAATTAACAGCTTTGTAAATCTATGTTTAATTATTTTATTTTTAATGTTGCAATCTAGTCTAATAGGAAGAAACAGGTGGCTGTGGTTTTTTGTTTTATTAAATCATTTCAATTCTCCATGTATTTCATTTAACAAACAATTTTTATCTTGGTTGTTTATTGACTATTTTCCCACAAAACAAGAATTACTACAATTAAAACTGAACTAGGAAAATAAGGTGCAGGAAATATAGCTAATAGAATATTCCCCATGTTTCAAATCTGGACTTACAAGATCTAATTTCAGAAGAAAAAAAAAATCTTTTCAACCTTCTATCCAAGGATGAATCTGCTTTTAAGTGACAATTGTTACAAAAGACAAGACTACAAAGTACACCAATGTGATCAATAAACTGGTGGTGAAAACTGAATTATGGAAACCTAAGTTTAGCAAGGAAATGCTAAATCATGGGTATCAAGATCATCTTGAACCTGTTTTATAGAGAGGAAAGAAATGCAAGCAGCCTATAATTCTGGCCCAGAATAGTTCTTCAACAAATGTATATTCACCATTATGTCCACAAGAGTAGTCTCTGTCTGTGTGTCTGTGTGTGTGTGTGTGTCTGTCTGTCTGTCTGTCTGTCTGTCTCCACACACCCCTTTATGTTTTCTCTTACACAAGAAAACAATGTCTAGCAGCATACACTAAAAGCCTATATTTTCTAGCACACATCTTCTCGTAGAAGGAATCTTTTTGAAGATCACTATTAATAGAAATCATTTGTTCTTGGTTGTGATATGCCAAAGAAAGAAAGAAAGAAAGAAAGAAAGAAAGAAAGAAAGAAAGAGAAAAGAAAAGAAAAGAAGGGAAGGAAGAAAGAAAGAAAGAAAGGAAGGAAGGAAGGAAGGAAAGGAAGGAAGGAAGGAAGAAAGAAAGAAAGGGAAAGGAAAGAAAAGAAAAGAAAGGAAGAAAGAAAGAAAGAAAGAAAGAAAGAAAGAAAGAAAGAAAGGGAAAGGAAAGAAAAGAAAGGAAGAAAGAAAGAAAGAAAGAAAAGAAAAGAAAGAAAGAAAGGAAAAGAAGGGAAGGAAGAAAGAAAGGAAGAAAGAAAGGAAGAAAGAAAGAAAGAAAGAAAGAAAGAAAGAAAAGAAAGGAAGGAAGGAAGGAAGGAAGGAAAGAAAGAAAGAAAGAAAGAAAGAAAGAAAGGAAGAAAGGAAGGAGAGGAAGGAAGGAAGGAAGGAAGAAAGAAAGAAAGAAAGAAAGAAAGAAAGAAAGAGGAGGAAGGGAGGGAGGGAGGGAGGGAGGGAGGGAAGGAAGGAAGGAAGGAAGGAAGGAAGGAAGGAAGGAAGGAAGGAAGCGTTCCTGGCAACCACCTAGTGACCAAGGCAGTGTTTCCAATCAGGGACAGCAGTGGGGACTTGCAAAGCAGTCAGGACTCAGGACTCAAAGGACATGATTAGATAAATATGGCCATCAGAATCGTATCCACGGCTTATAGCGAGCTAACAAATTCTTTAAATCTAACTCTGAGAAAATTGCTGCACACCTCGGCCTTCAGTATACTTGCCTTCAACTAACTAAGAGCCTAATTCTCTACTTCTAATAGGAGAGGGGAAACATACCTAGAATGTATATCTAACCCCACTTCTTAAACAGCGAATACAGTCACTGCTAACAATTTTGTTATTCTGATTATTATCCGTACACTGTGATCAAATGACATTTTTTCTTCTGTAAAATGGGACAAAAACTGACAGCACAAAGTTGTTGGAAGTACAAATGAGGGGGCACTTAAGCACCTCCACTAAAATGGGTCCTCCTTTAGTATTTGCTGAGTGAACACTAAAGTGTATGACTCATAATAAGTTTTGAGCAAATTTCCTCTCACATCTCCATGGTAAAAACCTGTCAAAATGGTAAACAAGAAAATACTGATTCTCGTTTCCTGATTCTTTGTGACAAGGAAATATATATATATAAAGGGTGTGTGTGTGTGTGTGTGTGTGTGTGTGTGTGTGTGTCTTGTAAGCTTTTTCTGGAAGGTCCTTGAAATGAACATAAAAACACTTAGCATGATTAACAATGGTTTCAGAAACCAATGGGTTTTGCCTGTTCTTCATACAACCCTGACTAACATTAATTGTGTGAACAATATAAATCTTCTGTGACTTATCTTGTTGTCTTGTCTCCTCAGAGGTTGTTTTCCAGTTAAACTATTTCTTTAAAGGGTCCTCTAAAGTAGCCAAGTAATAGAACGCTCGTTTGTATCTTTATTATTCTTTAAGATTGCACAAAATGGAAGGAAGGGCAAAGTACTATATCCACTGTACATCATTATAAAACAACATAAACATTTGAACTCTACCAAATAGGATATTTTTTAATTTATATATTGCATGCTCTTATATTCATGCGTTATTTTACATTTATCATTATTCTCTCATAAATAATTGCAACTTGACCAATTTATACATCCACTCCCACAGTATACTCAATGTGGCAAGGAGTGCTCTTTGACAGGAGAACAGATAAAAAAAAAAAAAAAACGGAAACAGGTGTGTGGGTGTCACATCTACTGTTGCTTGCTATGCAGTGAAATACTCAAAATTCACGTGGAACATCTTTTCAAAAGGCACGATTTCCTCTACAGAAAAGAACGTTTTAAAAATGCGTGGCAGTAAAAATCATCACCTTTGAGGGCACTGAGATACTTATATTGACGTGATCCTGAACCTCAACACCAGAATGCTTTCAGAATGAGAGGCTATGCCAGAGTCTAGGGGCCTGAAGGATGGAGACCCACAACCTATGGTGCTGTTCATTGGCTGTGTTTCTTTAACCCATCGTTAAAACTTTGCTCCACTAGAGAACTGGAGCCGCTCACTGTCCCTAATCCGACACCATCCCCAGAATTACAACAAGTCCTTGTGACAACTTCACTCTACTCTGCCCATGTCCCTGCTCCTTCCCAGGAAGGTGCCTTAGGAGACGTGCTCGCCACGGCCCCCAGCCTCAGGGTCGCTCTGGTCGTCAGTGAAGCAGACATCCACATCACTGTCCTCGCTCTTGGGATCCCCGGGCTCCAGAGCATAGCCGGGCTCCGCGTCCTGGCCGTCGCCCGCCTTGGCGATCAGGCTCTGGCCTGGGTGGCGGGACTTGACGTGACGCTCCAGGTCTCGGCGGCGCACCAGCACCTTGCCGCAGAACTCGCAGCGGTAGGGCGTATTGCCCTCCGCGTGGAGTCGGATGTGCTTGTTGAGATTGCTGGGGTCCCCGAAGGGCCGCAGGCACACTTTGCACTTGAGCGGCTTGTAGCCCGTGTGCGTCCGCATGTGGATCTTGAGCCCGTACTTGCGCGAGTACAGCTTGCCACAGTAGAGGCACAAGTGGCCCGTTTTGGCCTTGCCTGCCGCGCCCCCGACCCCGCCGCCACTGCCGCCACCCCCGGGGCCTGCCGCCGTCACTATGGCTGAAGGCAGCGTCCCCGAGTCCAGGCGGGCGCGACCCTTCCCGGCTGCCATCTCCGACAGCTGCTGGGTGTGCATGGCGATCTCGCGGTCGATACCGGCCAGGGAGCCCAGCTCGGCCGGGCCGATCGCCGCCGCCGCCGCCGCCGCTGCCGCCGCGGCCGCAGCCGCCGCGGGGCCGCTCAGATAGGAGATGGAGTCGGGGTATTTGAGCAGCCCGCCCAAGTGCAGCTTGAGAGGGTAATAGGCGGCCGGCGGGCCGTAGAGCAGGTCTCCGCTGTACACCGTGAAAGCCGGCATGACGGCGGGCAGCGGGCTGCACTCGCCGCCCGGGTACGCCTTGAGGCCGCCGGCGTCGAGGGGCGGCAGCGCGCAGCGCTCCACGGGGAGCCCAGGCGCGGGGAGAGCGGCGTAGCGGGCGGCGGGCAGCGAGGTGGCGGCGGTGGCGGCGGCGGCGGCGGCGGCGGGCGGGGCCCGCTCCACGTGCTTAAAGGCCGACGCCTCTTCCGGGTGGCCGGCGAGCAGGGGGAAGGCCCGCAGGGCCCCGGGACACGGCAGGCCGGCCGGCGGCGGCGGCTCCCCCGCCAGCAGGCACTTGGGGTGATGGTGGTGGTGGTGGTGGTGAGCGTGGTGGTGATGGTGGTGGTGGCCCGCCGGGTTCTCCCCACAGCCCGGGCGCCCGCCGGCCCGGCCCCCGCCCAGCAGCCGGCCTAGCGCCAGCCCGGGCCCCTTGCCGCCGCCCTCTTCCCGGTAGGGGTCGCTCTGCGCAGCCGCCCGGGCCAGGCCGGCCGGCTTGAAAGCGGAGCGCACGCCGGGGTAGAACGGCAGGCCTCCGCTGCCGGCCGAGGAGCCGCCCACGATCCCCAGGAAGTGACTGTGCGCCCGGTCCGGCTGCTCCTTGCCCTTCTTGGCCGTTCCCCACTTGCCCGGAGGCGGGGAGGAGGTGGCCAGGGGCGCCAGGGAAACCTCCCGCTTGATGCTCTCCCGCGCCCCGCACGCCGGAGCGAGCTGAGCGGCCTGAGCTTGGGGCCTCAAAGCGGCTGCCTGGACGGGCGTCGTCAAGTCTGGGGCAGTGGGTTTCGGAGGGAGGCCCAGGCCTTCGGCCACCGGGGAGGCTCCGGGCCGGGCCGCGTGCTCCTGGGGCAGGAAGGCGCGGGCCCCGCCACCGCTGAGCGCGCAGTGGAAACGCAGGTGTGCCTTGAGGCTGTTAGGATAGCGAAAGGTCCTCCAGCAGTACCAGCAGATGTAGCGCTCCTCCCCTGGGCAAGAAAGGGGAGAGGGGAACAAGTGAGAAGAGGCAAGGGAGCCAGAAGGAAAGCGCCAGCACGGCGGGCACAGCCCCGGGTTCGACCAGCGATGTGACAGAAGCAAGGGTGAGGGATGAAGGTCTTAGGGCCAAGAGATAAAGTTCAGTAATCCGATCAAGAACCTCCCAAAGCGTGTAAATGGCCAGCCCTTGTCACCTCCATCCTCAAAGGTCTACTTAAAGAACAGGTGACCTGGACCTTCCCAGTGACGACTTCCACCAAGCCCTCCTAGTAAATCTCCCTCGGAAGACCCCTCTGCTTTAGGAAGGCTAGCCGGGAAGAGCAGAGAGCAGCTGTTGCCTTAAATCAAGTGTTGAGGCTGTCCTGTGCCTGTGCCCATCTGTTGGCGTTTACGGAATAGGTGGCGTATGTCAACGAGTTTGGATAAACTGAACAAAGGCCAATCTAATAGTCGTGAGCGCCTCATTACCAGGCGAGACAATATCCTGTATGTATGGGCCATATGTAATCATTCCTTTTCATATAACAATGTCTTTTGTGTCCTCTCTCCACCCCTTTACCCCCCCTCCCAGACTTAAACACTTGCTTGAGGTTTTCCTGGAGCGTGACCAAATGAATCCCCACATCCGGATGATGGTTTGCTAGTCTTCCAAATTATTTGCACCCTTATTTTCTATTTTAACTTTATCTGATTGGCTCGGAGGGGGGAAAGCTACTACTTCCTGGTGTTCTGTAATAAATGCTGATATTCTGAGGATGGTGTAACATTGACTTATCTGTTGCTTTACCCGCTGGTTAATTGACTCCTAGATAGTTGCACAGATGCAAGCTTAGGCAAGCACTTGAGCAAGATATGTTTCATTTAATATATAAAAAATGAGAACGGTCCTCAGCTTTTTAAAGTGCAGATTTCTCTACCACAAGTGCAGTGCATGTGTGCACTTGCAGCTGTCAGTTCTGTGTATCTCTTACATTATAAATGTTTTTGACTTGCTAGGATCTGTGAACACAATCCAGAGACCGGTAGGTGAGATAGCTACTAACTGGGTGCTAGAAACTAATTTCTACCTACTAGTGTGCATACAATGCAGTTTCCTTTTAAAGTGATTGGTACTGCTAAAGATGACTGTGAGCAAAGTTGACTGGACCACGAGGAAATTCCAAAGTGCATTGTAGATCTCTTAAGATTTACTGTAAACGTTACATTCTCCCTCTTTAGGTGCACTCTGCTCACACTTCTAAAACATTGCTACAGAACCTGTCATGGTGACACATGCCTTTAAGTCTAGCACTTGGGAAGCTAAGGCAGGCAGATCTTTGTGAATCCCGGAGTTCGAGGCCAGCTTGATCTATATAGTGAGTTCCAGACCAGCCAGGGTTACACATCAAGACATCTTAAAGGAGGGGAGGAGTTTATTCCACAAGGGGTTCAAAGGAGATCTGGGAGAAGTGGGAGACAAGGATTTACCTATCATAGTCTATCCCAGTGGTCTATGGAAGACTTGGGCAAGACCATCTCAATATTCCTGCTGCCTATGGAAAGCAGGACTTTACCTAGAAAAGATGTTTTACTAAGATGTTTTGGACAGAGAAGTGAGCCCTTAGTTTTCTTTGGGTGTCTGAAGTTCAGAGGCTCGTTTGCAGCAGTTCTTCAAAAGAGTTTTCAGTTTGTTCCAGAATGACTCTGCTGATGCAAAGCTAAGTAAGCTTTGTTCTTAAAAATGACAGGGCAGTAGCTTAATCTTTCTATGAAGTGGAAACTAACTTAAGTTAGCCAGTGTTGTTAAAAGAGATGATAGTCCTAATTATTTCTTCCTCTTCTCAAAATGTAACAAAAATGTGTCCATACGTGCCTCTGTGTGTGTGTGTTTGTGTGTGATTGTGTGTGTGTGTGTCTGTGTGTGTGATTGTGTGTGTGTGTGCCTGTGTGTGTACCTGTGTGTGTGCCTGTGTGTGTCTGTGTGTGTGTGCCTGTGTGTGTCTGTGTGTGTGTGCCTGTGTGTGTCTCTGTGTGTGTGCCTGTGTGTGTGTCTCTGTGTGTGTGCCTGTGTGTGTGCCTGTGTGTGCCTGTGTGTGTGTCTGTGTGTGTGCCTGTGTGTGTGCCTGTGTGTCTGTGTGTGTGCCTGTGTGTGTCTGTGTGTGTGTACCTGTGTGTGTGCCTGTGTGTGTGTGTCTGTGTGTGTGCCTGTGTGTGTGCCTGTGTGTGTCTCTGTGTGTGTGCCTGTGTGTGTGTCTGTGTGTGTGTCTGTGTGTGTGTACCTGTGTGTGTGCCTGTGTGTGTGTCTCTGTGTGTGTGCCTGTGTGTGTGTCTGTGTGTGTGTGTGTTATTCCGCACATTACTTTTCCAACTTCATCAACAGGTTTTGCAGACCCTAAGGTTCCACTCTTGCCAAGTGAGCCGAGCACTCTTCATAAATGACTTTGCTCCTCCCTGTCGTGTAACTTTAAAGATTTCAGGCATGCCCAAACTAGAAATGCGAGGTTCAAAATAGGCTATACCTTCCCTAACAGGAAAACAATAGGTTTTTTTTTTTAATTATCATTTGGCTTATGGCATTTATAAAACCATTTGGATGAAATAGAACACATGGTTAATCATGTTGCTTTTCTGTTTTACATCATTCCTACGTAAAAGTGTTCTATGCTGGCACAATTTGTTGTGGAGTTTCAAGTCCGAGAGTTCCCCTATGAGGCCTCAGTACCTATTATTGACAAGAGAATCTGATAATGTGGTTCAAGGAACAAACTATATCGTATAATTCTTATAACTATTAGACATACCGGTCTATTTTAAAACCAAATAGAATTGATTTGCAGAGGACAGTGACACTTTGATGTGAAATGACTCATTGCTCTGAATAACATGTCCCACTCATGAGGTGTTCGCTAATTACCACACTTTTTATCAATATATACCTGTTTCTAAATGGGTGTTGTGGCCCAGCAGTTCCGGAGGAGATTGTATTAAAATACTTTGGAACATTTTTTTTGGTTGTCTATAAATAAATAGCTTCTTTGGAGAAATTATGAACAAGCCAAACACTTGCCAAGGGGTTGGGGATGAGGGCCAGGGAACACCTTGTGAAAGTTTCAAGACCTTAAGACTTTTAGCCCTACCCAGCCTTCTTCCCACAGGAAATGTCCTTCAGTGCTGTGTCTGGGGGAGGGGGTGTTGAAAATGGTTTTCCGTTTAGTTGCTGCACCTTAATTTGCATGGACTGGCTCTTAGCTGGAAAGAAATCAAATAAATCTAAGAAGACACTGGGAGACATCCCAGATTCCGTTTAAGTTGACTTAGTAGGGGGAATTGAATAAAGTCCATTTCAAGTACCTGCCAAGGGACCAGCTGTAAGCACCATAATGCTTCTACATACCATCAAATGCACTGCTCGCCCAAAAAACTTACAGAGAAAGAGCACCCTTGTGCCTTTTTTAAAAAGCATTCTATGTTTAAACTTTGGTCTCTAGAACTCAAAATTTAATCATAGTAACACATTAACTCTCCTTTATTGTTTCTTAACCAAGTCGTTGGGAATGAAATGGGAAAGGAAGGACTCATAAAGTCCATAAGGAGTCCTCCTCTGGCTGAGGACCAGATTGTTATTCACTTTTAGTATCACTCCCTCATGGCCTTAGATTAGCAATTCCTTCTCTCCCTCATCAAGAGCATGAATTCACTTTCCACAGAGCTGAACAGAAAGGTTCTTCCGGCCTGGAATCCCCTTCCATAACCCAGGAGAAAGCTGGACTCTACCCTAGCTCACCCTCCTGTTGGGGATTCCTTCTCAGAGGCAGTACCTTTCTCATCATGAGTCGGGGTCGCAGTTGTAGGGATATCAAACCACTGAGCCAAGGAGTTAGAATACCACACAGTCAGCTCTTCCCCTGGCTGGACGTCTCGCAATGCCCTGTAGAAGATCTAGGGGAGAGAGAGAGAGAGAGAGAGAGAGAGAGAGAGAGAGAGAGAGAGAGAGAGAGAGAGAGAGATTTTCTGAGTTATTTCCTGGATGGTTGAGAATTAAGATTCAAAGGCTGTCACTGTGGTCCTGGAGAAGCTAGTGGATAGCTTGGAATCTCATCCGTCTTTTAAACGACAAAACCGAAGTATCTTTCTTACAGGGTCATTGGGATGTTTGTAGAGAAAATTCTTGCCTTTCAAAGTTCTTTGCTCATGGAATGCTAGGCTGCCTTGGGGACCCTTAGTAGATGGAACTGGAATTGATAAAAGTGAGGGGCTCTGACAGTACCTGTCCTCCCGGTAAGTCTGCAATAGCTTCCAGAGTCTGTTCCTGGGGACTCCTGGCTGCCCGGATTAACCCTATCCACTCCAGAGGAGAGCCCCCTGACTCGTCCACCAGCTCCCCTCTCACCATGCGCACCTGCAATACAAGCAGTAGTCATTACCCAGCGTGCCACAGCCAGGCTCACAACCCAGAGGAAAGTTTATCCTATAGCCCACCGAACTCAGGAAAGCAGTTCTGTTCTCTTTGACCCAACCTCTAGGAGCTGCAGAGAGCAGGGAATGATTCCTCAGGGCCTCAGCTTAGAGGGTATAAAAATAAAAGAGTCTGGGTAATAGACAGTATCAAAACACACACACACACACACACCTCAGAGCTCCTGGATACATCTTATTGCAAAACTCACCACCTCTTCCCCAAGTAAGGTCCTGGGATCCTTAACACTGAGATGGAAGTGGTTTCTAAGTTCAAGCACATCCAAAAGCCTGGTGCAGTCTTCCTACCCTGTTTCTCAGCCTCCCAATTCTCTAGTACGGCACTAGGCACAAGTGAACTCAGCAGTGAGATGTTCAGAACAAAGCGAGCACGGAGAAATTTTGCCTGCAGCTAGCAAGCCATTTAAAGGCAATTAAATTGCGTTTAAAGAGAGAGGCGTGGTGAGCTTCAAAACCCAGTGTTGCCTGGGATGAGAGACAAGGGGCTTTCTAGCACCAGGAGAAAAAAAAAATGCTTGCCCTGCTCCTCCTACTGGAAAGATACTTTTTACAAGAAAGCTCTAGGAGGTTACTAAAACCAACGTCTTTCATTTTTAAACAAGCTTTCCACTGCATTCCCTCGTTGCTGTCTGCCTGTCCTTAGCTGCTAAGGCGCCCTCCCCACCCCCCTCGGGTTCCTCTCTGGTCAGGGATCCTAACTGTGTGTGTCAGAGTGGGAGAGTTGTACCTGAGACCTCTCGGCTGGGATCTTGGACTTTAAGAGCCAGCTGCAAGGTTTAACTGGGTGTCCCCTCGAGGGTGGGCTCCCTTACCTCTCACCAGGCATCAAAATTAATCACCTGGCTCATCCTCTCTCCATTTCCTACCCAAACCTACAAGCAAAAGGGGTTGGGGATGGAGATATGCTCCAAGAACTATCTCTTCGGTGAAATGGAATTAAATTGTTTAAAACAAAAATGTAAGGCTCACAGAAGGGGAGGAAAAAGTGCTCTCCACCCGATGACTCCAGCGAAAAGGGTGTGTTTACAAGGGAAGCAAGGACTAAGGTGGGAGTTAGTTAGGTCTTCATCACCTCGCTGAGGACACCCAGAGCACAGGGGAAACTACCGGTTCCCAGAGGCCCCCATACCTACAGACCCTGGCGCACTAAGGTCTGTTCCGGCTCAGCTCTACCCTCCCTTCAGCCCGCCCCAGGTCCAGCTCAGATATCAGACATGCTAAGGATAATCGGATAATTCTGTTCTGCAGATTTAGCAGGTATCCCTTTTATCCGCTGCTCCTCTCTACCCCTTTTCTGGATCAGGGCAATAGGAGGTGAGAGGCAAGGGGCGGAGATCCAGAATGGCCCAGTACCTTTTTCTTGGGCCCTGGTTCCCTGCGATCTGACAGGTACTTGCCCAGCTTGAAGGTGCCAGGCACCGGCCCAAGGCGCAAGCCAGCCGGGATGCAGCAGTCAGCGTTCACGCTGGTGGCCGAAGTGCGGGAAGTTCCGTGCATTGTTGCCACCGCCGCCAGGCAGACGCTGGGACTCGCGGGGTCCTCCACGGGGTGCAAGTGACAGAACCAGGAGCAGCCGCATGCGAGGAGGGATCCGCACCCCGACGTGCGTCTTCTGTCCGCGGAGTGACGCGGGCGGGCATGCACTGCGCCTTTTCAATCCGGGCGGGCGCCTTTTGGCACGGCAAGCGCAAGGGCGCGGAGTTTGGTGAGAGAGTTGCGCTGTGAAGCAGCTGCAGAGTCCCACCCGAGAGGGTCACATGGAGTGGTTCCCTCAGCCCCCTGCATAATCGAGGCCTCTGAATGGCTAGCACACAATGGTCCAGGCGACCTTCCCATTCCTAAAAATCCAATTTGTCAAGGGCGAAGAAAAGGCACTGGTGAATCAAAGGTCCGGCGGGACCATTAATCCTCAGCATGGGGTATTGTCCCTGAGACAGTTACGATATTTTAAGTGACAAATCCACTGTATAATTTCTCCATAAATTTTACTTCCTTTTATTGTTCACCGACAAACCAGTTTTGGGAAATAAGTGACTACTTTAAGTCTACTTGGCTGACTCCTTTGAGCCTTGGTCTACTTCAAAGATTCTTAATTCTCTCCCCTTGGCTTTATTGTAAAGGAGATTAAACAAAGGGACGGGGACTGTTTGGAGGACTTGTTAACTTCTATTGATTTCTGGCGTGTGCCATACAGAAATTAGGCAGGTACTTGATGGGAAAACACCAGAAAATACCTACACTTTTTAAATAACGACCACAGTACCATTTCAGGGATTGGGTTCAGGCCAGTCCACAGTTTAGAACCGCTTTATTTCTTTCCTAGACCTCGACCTGCCCACGAATATGAAGCCACCAGAACTTTGAGAGGGCGAAAGCCAACTGAGCATCACGTCTCCCTGTGGCACTCAGGGTCCACACTTTCCTCTGAGAGTAGAAAGCGACCTCAAAGCCAAGAGCTTCGTAGGAGAGCTGCTCTGCCGAGGGAGCCGCGGCGTTGAAGACGGGGACGTTCTCCTGCGGATTATTAATCACGTCTTCCCACCGGCAACCCATCAATTCAAATCTTGTTTTGCTCTTAAGTTGAAAAACGGGGAGAAAGTCCTGACACTAACTTCTCCAGAACCAAAAGGATGGATTTTTTTTTTTTTACTTATTTTAAAAGCAAACAACCAACAACAAAAACATCTCAGTCTCTCAGCGGGAGGCGGGGGGGGGGGAGAGTACCATAGAGGGTATTTGGGTCAACCCTGAGCACCTTTCCCCAAATCCCACGCTGCCATTTCTGGAGCCACCAAGAAACTCCTGCAGAGGCTCCAGTGCCATTGTGTCCTTGCTCCCACCTCGTTCCCACCCCCCCCCCCCCCCCGCCTTATCCTGTGCCCACAGAAAGTAGAACCGAAGACCCTGAGCAGAGCGCTCACTGCTTCCTCCCTGTGGCCTTGACCAAGAAGATGCAGTTATCCCTCCAGAATCTGGAGGGGTTCTGGCTAACAGATGTGGGGAAGCAAAGTACCAACTCTGTCGCAGGTTCAAAGAGGGTCCTTAAAGTAGCTTATTAAGCTGCCCTCTGTTAGAAACTTAGGCTCACATCCTTAGGCCCGACCAGAAAACGAACTCACGAACTCAAGACCCAAGACACCTTTCATGAATTGCTTGGAGCCTCATTCTCCAGAGCTGTAAAGTGGGACTGGTGGATACAAATGGTTCCTCGCCTCCCTTTCTGCTATCCACTCCAGTTTGCTGGGAAAGTGCAAGTAGCCTTCTGAAAGTCACAAAATTCGTTGTTTACAGCAGTGGGAAAGCCAGGCCAGGTCAAGGTTCTTAAGTCTAAGCAAATCAAGACAAGACTTTGCTGGGACACAAAGAAGACAGACTCAGTGTCCGCTTCACAGTCTATGTAGATAGATATACCTGCGTGGGACAGAAGAGAATCTCTTGGTGGGCCTTGAATTGCCATGCTTTTGTGACTACACAGAGCCTTGCCTAGTTTCTAAGAGAGCAGCCTTTAAGTTTCACTCTCAACCTTCCAATTGCTTCTCTGAGAGTAAAGAAGGCTATCCCTCAGAGATAGAGAAGAGCCTTTGATCCCGGGGACTATGAATGGCAAAACCGGGGGAGAGGAGTAGGAGGGGGGCTGAGGAAGCCTTTCCGATGAGTCCAGGGCAATAAATTTAAGCCATGAACATGTCCCTCTAACCTCTGGCCCGGCGACTCCGGATGACACCTAGTTTAACTATCCAGAGCTGAGAACGAGAAAGGGGCAAGCGCAGTGCCTGGATTCGGGCGCCTCCCTAGCCCTTCTTAACCAGTGAAAAAGCGTGAACGACACGCGAACAATTTTATCAATAGGACCATGTAAAGGCCGACTGTGAGGAAAGTTATTTATTAATATAGCCAATTGTGACTGGTTCCCAGCTCCGAGAGAAGAAAGAGACTGCGCCAGAGGCATTCACACCAGCTCGCCGAGTTTTATTCTGTCCTGTGGCTCAGAGTTGCAGTTCCCCAAGTGAAATAAATTGTCCACAAAGGAGAAAAGGAACACATTTTCTTTTATTTTTCCTCCCCTAAAAAGCAAGGGTGAAACCAATCTAATGTGCCCAGTGGAGCAAGATGGGCCGTGAAAGGCTGGGTGTTAAAAGTAAAAGCGGGCTGCGCAGCAAATGGGATGGAAAATTAAATGAAATTAAATAGCTTGAACGGCCGTATTGTCCCTTATTAAAAAGACACATTAATTACATGGTCTCAGCCTTATTCAAAGACAATGTTGAGACTCAATCAAAACATTCCACTCGGCTTTTTTATCGACTTAAAATGGGCGTCCAGAGGCCCTGTTAAAGCGAAATCCCTCCTACACGGGAGGTGCAAGAAGAACGTGGTTTGGGGCGGGCCCGCAGCCTGCCCAGCGCGGACGGCACTCGGCTCCCGCGGCGGTAACAGGTTGCCCCGGGAGGCTCCAGCTCAGAGAGCAGCGACGGGAGGGGAAGGCGAGCCACGGGGGCCGGGGCCCGCACGGTCCTCGGAGCCTCGGCCTGGCCCACAGCCCCCGCCCAGCCCCGGGCGCGTCCAGCTCCGGTGGCGGCGCGCGCGACCTGCGGGGCTCCGCCGGGGAAGAACGAGTCGACCTAGGCCTTCCGGGCCCAGCGCAGCGCTCCGTCTCGGGCCGCGCTTTCTTAGGGTGACCAGTCTGGGCCGGGCCAAGGCCTCGGTCCTCGGGGTCCCCTAGGAGGGCCGAGCCCGCTGCCCGGAGTGGGTCCGGGAGTCAACCCACCAGGCGAACAACGGCCAGGTCGCCGCTCCGGCGCCGCCCAGTCCCCACCCGAGACGGAGAGGCCGGGGACTGGAGGCTGGGTACCGCCGCTACCTCCGGGCCGGCGCTAGCCCAGGAAGCGCCCCCTGCGGGTGTCGGCGGCACCCGGGTCAGAGCCGACCAGCTGCTCTGCCCCCGAGGCGCGGGTGGGACATTAAGGCCGGCTCTGAATAGAAAGGCTGAGCCGGGGCTCTGGGAACGCCACCAGATGACGCGCCCGCGCCGAGGCCTTTTCCCCCTTAATTGCGTGGACGGTGGGTGCGCGGCGGCCGGGAGTCTTCAAACTTGTAGCCAAGGACGCAGCCCCGGACGCCGCTGGTGGGTTTTGTGGTGCCTTTTGTTTTGTTTTGTTTTGTTGGTTTGCTTTGGTCTTTTTTTTTTTTTTTTTTTTTTTTTAAGTCTAGCATTGGAAACGACTCAATAAAAGTATTCAGAGTTGCCTTTTAACCGGAGTTCCCCCAACTTATTTCTTGGTTCTTTCGGTTGACATGGTGCAAAGAAAAAGTCAGCGAGCGTGCTGCTGAATTGCAATGTCTCGGGGCACCTCCACATTCACGCTTCTCTGCCGGCCTCTGCCCGAGGAGCCCGCGCTCAATTCGATTTTCCTTGCTATTGGGCACATTTAGGAGCGCCTCTATTTGTGAAGTTCATTTCTAGGCAAATGTATTCAAGAGCTGATGGGAATGAATAGGACCGTGTGTCAGCCGCCCCTAATTGGGATTAAAGCACTTAGGAGCATATGCAGAGACTGACAGAAATTCTCAGGTTGCATTGTCTTCAGACTTCCACCCGCTCGGACGCTCCTCCTCCAAGGGAGATTTATAAAGATTGCGGGGAGAAACTGAGGAAAGAAAGAGGAAAGGCAAAGAGCCAGGCTAATAGCTCAGGATGGGGCTGCAGTTCAGCCAGTGAAGGTGGCGGCTTCCCAGAAAAGACGCTTCAGATAATTGAGCGCGGGCGGGGGGAGCAGGTCCGAACTCTGAAAGGCTGGGAGTTAAAAGGCGAAATAAAGATGTTGTCGAGGCTCCCAAACGCCCCCTTCCTTTTTTTCTTTCCACTGAAGAACCTGCCTTTCTTTTTATCTCTACCGCCATTTCTGCAATCCCAAAGCACATCGCCTCTCTTTACAGAAAAATACACAGGTTGATACGTGAAACGGAGAGCAAGGAGTCACACAGGAAACAAAATTAAGTTTCGTGTGTTGAAAAGGCCGTGATCAAAAAAATCCTGAAAAAGTTTCCCGATGAGCGTGTTAAACATATGTATGCACAGTGTGTCAAATCGCAGGCACAGTGAGCACTCGTGTGCATACAAATCACAGCTTTGAATATATCGTCCACCTGTAAATCTCAATCCAGAATGGCGCACTGAGTTTTGGGGCTGAAGTGACAGAACGTTTTAAAGGCTGGGAACTGACATGGGAATGGAGGCTGAGAGTTTTCTAAACAGAAGGCAACAGCAGCCTCCTTAAGCCTAAAGAATTTTAGAGGACTCTCAGACCCTGGGGGCTCTGAGAAGGTGCCATAGTCGGAGCAGTACAAACCACATCCTTTTGGGTGCAAGGAGGCAAGAAAAGCAAGGCTAGGTGAGGCTGTGGAGAGAACAGTAACCAACAGTTTCTGTGATAAATTCCTATTCAAAATTCCTATTCAACCTGATTCCAGGGACCTCATTAACCACACAAAAATCCAGAATCCCCCAGCCCTGGGGTGGCTGTAGGAGAAAGCTGTGTTCTCCAGCTATGATGGCGATTCTGGATGAGAAATGACCGTGAGACACAAGAACAAGCTCCTAGGAGTGAGTGGACATTTGTCCTTTTTCGGGTCCTGAGCAGAACTAAAAACTTCCTTTCTCCCCAGGATAACCCACCTCATGATTACATAGCACAAGGTTGTGTCCTGTAAAAAGTGAATCTTTCTTAAATCAGGTCTTCTGTTTTGTTTATTGTTGTAGTTGTTACCCCTTATTCCTTTAAAAAGTTATTATACTTTATTTATGTTTGGAGCATGTGTGTGTGTGTGTGACCATGGCACATGTGCATAGATCAGAGGAAAACGTATGGGGTGAGTTCTCTCCTAACGTGAGTTCCCAGGATCAAACTTAGGCCGTCAGGCTCAAGCCATCTCCCAAGTCCCCTTTACAGCTTTTGAATGTTATGTATTAATTGTACCAAGTAATGAATTTCATTGTGGATTTTTAGGTATTCTTGGCTTACTTTGATCGTGTTTGTCCTACGTATCACCTGTTATCCTCTAACTTCTAACACAATGGGGGGAAGCTGGCTGTGCGGACATATTTACAGGAGCTGAGACAAACTATCCATTTTGGAAGTTCATAATATTTATTGCAATAGTAATGGGAGCAGAGCAATTGAGGTTTCTAGCTGTGCCACAGCTGAGAGCCCAACTCAGCTGCATAAGCACTATCTCCAGATAACAATTAACAAGCTTGCCACTAGTGTCAGCTCGGCTGCCCTGCCGATCACACGCTTGCCTCATGCACTGCTCCAACATTTGTGTTTATTCATGCTCGTTTTGATATCCACAAGCAAGTGATATTCTTAATTTCCTGAAAGTCTGTTTGAGTGTTATGTATTCACTGCAGAGTAGTGGTTCACACTGGGGTAGTCTTTCAGGTATATGGAATCATGACATAAAACAGGTGAAGTTACAAAAATGAATTTTATGCAAATACACAGAACATTTTTTTTCTAAATAGCTTTATACAGATACAATGATTGAGGGCATACTAGAAATCAAGCCTTAGGATTCACATGTGCTTTACTAATTAACTAAACTTCTTGTCCCTAAAATATAATTCCCACATCATAAATTGACCCACTGAAATGAAAAAATGTTAGTATATCCACAGGCATGTGCAGCCATTGCAGTTACCTATTTTTAGAAAGTTTTTTTATTTCCAACTCCAAGCAGACGTATTCTAGGCAGCTACCTAGTATTTTCTATCTCTAGAGATTGGCTTTCTGTAAGCATTGTGTGTATATGTACTTATGCAACATGTGTTCCTTTGTGACCACGTTACAGCATTTCAGCATCGTGCTTTTAGAGTTTCTCTTAGTCCACTTTCAGTTGCTGTAGGATACTACTTAAAAGTGGCATCTTTACAGAGAGAGAGAGAAAGAGAGAGAGAGAAGAGAAAGAGAAAGAGAAAGAGAAAGGAGAGAGAGAGAAAGAGAAAGGAGAGAGAGGAGAGAAAGAGAGGAGAGAGAGAAAGAGGAGAGAGAGAAAGACAGAGACAGAGAGAGAGAGATTCATTTGGGTTCAAAGTCTGAAAGCAATGAGGTTCAGAGTAAGTTCTCTGTATCTGGCATAATGTGGGGGCTCTGCAGAATCCGAATTCAATACAGCACATCACCTTGTGAGACAAAACAAGCTTGTCAGCCTAGGCCTCTCTTCCTCTTACAAAGTTAATAATTATATTGTGGAGACCTTATACTCATGACCTCAACCTAATTTTTTTTATTGAAAAATTATTTTTTCATACAATATATTCTGATGATGGTTTACCCTCCCCCAACTCCTCCCAGATTCTCCCCAAATCCACAATTCCTTATCTCACTAGAAAACAAACAAGGGCCAGGTGGTGGTGGTGCAGGCCTTTAATCTCAGCATTTGGGAGGCAGAGGCAGGCAGATTTCTGGGCCAGCCTGGTCCAGGGCTACACAGAGAAACCCTGTGTCAAAAAAAAAAAAAAAAGAAAAAAAAAAAGAAAAGAAAGAAAAAAGAAAACAAACAAGCATCAAAAATAATAAAAGATAAAAACAAACAAATAGGAAGAAGAGAAGCCAAAGCAGAAGCACAGGAAAGGCACACAGACGCGGAGATGCACTCATCGGCACACACACAGACGCGGAGATGCACTCATTGACACACACACAGACGCGGAGATACACACATCGGCACACACAGAAATCCCACGAAGATACAAAACCAGAAGCCATAAAAATCTGTAAAGGAGAAAAAAGTCCAAAAAAAAAAGGTAATATGAAAAAAGAGAAGAAAAGAACAGCATCCAAGACCACACTGAGTCTGTTTTCTGTAAACCATCACTGCTGAGCATGGGACCTGCCCTTAAGTGTGGTTTGTATTCTCAGTGAGACTCCCATGGAGACAATGAACTATTTCTTCATTTGTGATTGGTTTCATTTGTGATCACATCTGGATGAGGGATGGGGGCTTTTGTCATTTCCCTTTCTCAGTTCTGCTACTGTGTCTGACTTGAGAATGTGCAGGTCTTGTGTGTGCTGTCACAGTCTCTGTGAGTTTATATGTGTATCAGCCCTGATGTGTTTGGAAAACGCTGTCCTGTTGGAGTCTTCCACCACCTGTGGTCCTTATAATTCTACCACCTCCTCTTCTTAGATCCCCGAGCTTTGAGTGGATTTGTTGGAGACTCGCCATTTAATATGGAGCATCCCAAGGTCTCTCCGTCTCTGCACACTGTCCAGCTGTGGGTCTCTCTTTGTATTTGTTCCCATCTACCCCAGGAGGAAGCTTCTCCAATGGTGACTGAGGAATACACTGGCCTATGAGTAGAGCAGAATTCTGTTAGAGTCCTTGTAGTCCTTCTTGTGGACGAGTAATATTCCGTTGTGTAGATTCATCACATTTCATCCATTCATTCTTCAGTTGACAGGCCTTTGAACTGTTTCTATTTTCTTATTATTTTTAATAATGCTGCCTTTAATATTTGTATACAATGCTGTGTGTATTTGTGTGTTTTAGTGCATTATACATACATGTATTTATGTGTGTTCATATATGTATAGTTGCATGTGTATAGGCCCAAAGTCAACATTGGATGCCTTTCTCAATTCCTCTCTACTTCATTTATTGAGGCAAGATTTCTCACTGAACCAGAGCTCACCAATTTCAACTAGTCAAGCTATGTAGCTTGTTCCTGGGATGTCCTGTCTGTGCCTCCTCGATATTGAGATAACAGGAGGCTGCCATGCCTGCCTAGCTAGCTGAGATCTAAACACCAGCCATCACTCCTTCATAACAAGTATTTTCACCACTGAGCCACCTCCATGCACACTCTCAGATGGAAGTGATTCTTCCTAGAGGATATAGGAAGCTAGAAGCCAACTAGAAGAGGGGGTTCATGATGCAGCTTCCATGAGGCCATCATTAATACTAGACTAGGACTCTGCGAAAGCACATCTGTTTTAGGGTTACCCATACCCCTATAAGTAACTCCTCAGCTGTGTTCTGTACGTAAACCCAACAAACTCATTGGCTCATCAGATCAGACTTTGGTGGAATTGTACTTTAGTTTTTTGTTAGTGCTCTACCTGGGGACAATAGACACTTGCTCATGCCTCTCCAAGAAAAGTTAACCCAACAGTGTTGGAACTTTTCAAAAATAAAATACTATATATATTTTTAAAAATTATATGTTTCCCCTGCATGTATGTCTGTGCTGGGTGCTAGAAATCAAACCAGGATCCTCTAGGAAATTAGTCAGTGCTTTTAACCACTGAGCCATCAGAATACTTCTTAAAAATAAGGTTTAAAAAAAAACCAAAAACAGTAAAGAACAAGAGAGATGGGGTGTGCAGTGTGTGTGTGTGTGTGTGTTTGTGTGTGTGTTTGTGTGCATACATGTGTGCATGTGTTGGCAATAACAGGCTCTAGCTCTTTGTTTTCATGAACTTTTGTTTTGTTTTGTTTTGTTTTGTTTTGCTTTGTTTTGTTTTTTTCGAGACAGGGTTTCTCTGTGTAGTCCTGGCTGTCCTGGAACTCACTCTGTAGACCAGGCTGGCCTTGAACTCAGAAATCCACCTGCCTCTGCCTTCCAAGTGCTGAGATTAAAGGCATGTACCACCACTGCCTGGCATTTTTCATGAACTTTTAAGAAGCCATACAAGGAATAAGGCAAAAAGAATGTGCTGAGTTATATAACCCATAACCAAAATGGATCACCAAATCTGCACAGCCATAAAGGTACTTACCACAGGCATGATGTCCAAAACCAAACATGTTTCTTCATGACATTGAATAAAACACTTCATTATTTTTGCAGATAAAATAAGAACCACCAAAGATACTCTGCACTTAAGTAAATTTTAAGTAGCCTACATTAATTTTATTTGTATAATAGTTGAAAAATCTATGACATTATTCTATACATAGTATTAATGTTTGCATTTTAAAGTCATGTTTGCAAGCCTACAGTTATGTCCCTAAAAATTCATATGTTGAAATCTTACTCATAAGCAGCTTAGAATATGGCCTTATTTCCCATATATAAGATCATTTTAAAGATGCAAGTTAAAGTGATGTAGTTGGGAAAGACTGCAATAAAATAAGACCAGTCCTCACAAGAAAGAAAACTTGGTACACAAACATGCTGCAGAGAGAATGTGGTTCAGCCTCAGAACAGCTCCATTGGCTATGGCTACTGTATCTGACACAGACCCTCCTAATTTTTCTGCTGACTACAAGCATGGATATGTACACTGCTGCCTGAGGAGTTTGTTCTCTTTGTGGCTGCCCTCACCAAAAATGGATCCACATGGCAGCTGCTTTTGAACATTGCTTCCAAATCAAAGTTAAGGATGGGTACATCTGACTTACTGCCTACACCATACTGTAGGGTTCTAGATACAGAAGGAAGGTTAGGAATGTATGTTTCTGAGTAGAAACACAGAAAGAGTGGCACCATATGGAAGATGGAAGATGCTTCTTTTCGTATTTCAAGGACCTACACAAACTATGTGGCAAAAGGAGACAAGAAAAAAGTAAAAAGTACGTAACAGGAAAACCTGTCAGGCTGCTCTGCCTCCTGCCTTTATCAGACTGGGGCCTGCGAGCGTCTCTGCGATGAACAAATGTGTGATGGAGAAGTGGGAGGGGTGGAAGAGTGGAGCAGTGCTTATGGTACGGAGAAAGGCAGCACTGGAGGTATGATGATGGTCGCAGGTGTGAGCGAGGGCTGAGGTCAGCAATGTAACCGGTCATCATTGCCCTTTGTGATTGACCTCTGAGCAATGATGGAGACCTAGTCGAGGAACGGTTCACTGTAGCTGCTTGTATTATGAATGCTAATTACATTCCCCCAAAAACCTGCTTACACGAAAGTGTCTGCATGTAGCTTCTGGGAACGTGCCCCCAGTTAGTTCTGATTGGTAAATAAAGATGCCAACAGACAATAGCTGGGGAGGAGAGACAGAGGCAAGATTTTAGGATTTCCAGGCTTGGGACCAGGAGGAAGAGAAGGAGGAGATCCTCCATTCTGGAAGAGTGTGGAGGAGTGGAGAGACGCAATGCCTGAGAAGAGTGATCAGAATGGCATAGCCGCCACGTGGAGCAGCCAGGGAAAAGTGGCCTAGAGGGCTGCCCAGCTGGGTCTGGAGCAGCCAAGATAGAATATAGAATTTAGTAAATAATAACTTGTGACTATCTGTGGGAGGTAGATTAACAGCATGGAGGTTAGGCCCAGTCATTGTGATGTTTAATACATATAAAATATAAAGGCTGTCTGCGTGTCTTTCATTCAGGAACATAAACCATTCAAGTAGGAAGTGAACCGGCCACCGGGATTTATTAATTATTTAATATTTACAACAGTTCACTCTCTGGATTGGACCTCTTTGAAGGACTCGCGTGGCCATGTTTGGGTCAGTGGTCCTGATGCTGTCAGGAGCCTGGTGAAAGTCCTTGGCCCTTGTTATCACCAAAAGCCATGTGAATGTCCATGATCTGTGCTGCCACCCGAAGCCCTGTTGATGTCTGAGCCATGCTGCCTCTAGGAGCTAAACCGATCTGAATGGCCTTCGCTGCGACCTGAGGCCACAGTGATGTCCTGGCCATACTGCTGCCGAGGGCCATATTTGGGTCCGTGGTCCTACTGCAGCCGGGGTTTGTCTTGATGTCCATGGTCCATGCTACTACCGAGGGCTATGTGGATGTCCATGTACTGCCACCTGTAGCCATGTTAATGTCTATGGGCCGTGCTGCCCCCTGGTGGCCATATTGATGTGAGTGGCTTGCACTGCCACCTTGGTCAGGGCTGCCTCCAGGACTTTTTCTAGGTCCCTGGTCCTACTGCAAGGGGAGTGGGAGGAGTCTCTGCTGTCGCCAAAAAACATCTGCGCTTCCTCTGACCTTAAAGAGCTACTTTGGCAGTTATATCAATGACTGCAAATGAACAGTTGAGACAGAGGGACATGGAGGGCTTCTTTCTATGATAACCCCAATTCTCTCCCCTAGCACCCTCCCCCAAATAATCTTGAAAAGGAGGCCATCAAAGAGAACTCTTAAAAATTGTGATAAAGATGCTGAAGTGTAGCTCTCCACAGTTGACGGCTTCAGGAGTAGGTGCAGGTGGAAAAGGACTCAGCTTTCTTTAGGGGTGGGTTCACTGGGAGTTTAACCATGCTCCAGTGAATATATGAGAAATACAAATTTGACTTAAAAAATTGTTGGGGGCGGGTAGACATGAAATGACTAGGAAGTGAGTGTGACCGAGGTGTACCAGGTGAAATTCCCAATGAATCAATAAAAATATTATTTTGGAAAAAAAAAGGAAAAGGAAAAAACTTCAAGGGCTGTCAAGACAGCTCAGCATAGAAAGCACTTGTGCAGACCTGACAATCTGGCCCAATCCCTGAACCTATGTAATGATTCTGTGTGTACAAGCTCTACACAGAGTGGGTCCACACAGAAAGAAGGAACCAAGATGCCAGGCAACTTAATAGAACCACTATAGCCCAACCACGCATTACCTAGATCTATTCTTCTTTGAAGTGAAAATAAAACCTGATGTCTTTATACCATTGATTTGAGGATGAAAGGAAGTTTGGGGATTTTGGGGATTTGTTTGTTTGTTTGTTTATGTTTGTTTTGTTTGCTTGTTTTTGAGACCAGGTCATACTATAAGCCCTGGAACTCGATAACTAGACCAGGCTGGCTCTGAACTCACAGCAATCTGCCTGCCTCTACCTCCCTGGTGCGGGTGTTAAAGGTCTGCACCACAATGCCCTGCTGACAGAAGGTCTTATTACTCTCAACTCTCAACAATTTCCCTGTGAGGCAGAGTGCACATGTGGGGTTGGGAGTGAGGTGTTGCATGTCTGTGTCCAGGCGCTCGTTCATGTGTATTTGGAGGCCACAGATTGACATTGCTTGCTTCCTCTGCTGTGCTCTGTGGTTTGTTTTTGTTTTTATTTGAGACAAGATCTCTCACAAAAGGCGGACTCCTGGTTTCAGATAGACTGCTGTCCAGTGAGTTCCAGAGGTCTTATTGACACAGCCTCCTAACCCAGTGCTGGGATTACTGACCTGTGCTGACACCCTTGTCCTGTCTGTAGTATTTGGGAACCCAAACGTGGGTCCTCGTGCTTAAGAAACAAAATTTTCCTATTGAGCCCGCTCTGCAGCCCTCACAGCAACCCTGTGATACTATGAAAAAGCGATTTGTATGTGATTTTACATTCCTCTGTGAATTATGTAACTTTTTGAAACACTTACAAATACATAAACTTTTTAAACTGAGAAAAGATGCATTTTTTATGCAAAACATAGAGAGGAAAAATTTTTAAGTTGTTAAAATAGAAACCATTCTGAAAGCTGTCATTTAAATATTTTTGAAAAGGAACATTCCACATGAGACGGAACGCGTCATATCCGGCTTTTTGTTTGGCTTATTTCTCTTAACATGATCCATCCCGTGCCATTTTCTTGCAAATGTCTTTATCCATTTGCCTGTTAACGGGCACCTGATCAGGTTCCCTATCTTATTTCAAGTAGTGCTCCAATAAATAAATACTTCTGTAGAGTGCCCACTTAGATTTCTTCAAGTACATATATATCTAAGACTGGGCTAGCTCAATCAAATACTAGTTCTATTTTTAGTTTTTTAAAGGAAAGCTCTTGCTGATTTTCATACTGGCTGTACCAGTTTGCACTCCCACCAACACTATATAAGAGGCTCGCCACAGTCTTCACCAGCATTTGTTGTTATTCATTTTTATTTTGTTTAGTGTGTGTGTGTGTGTGTGTGTGTGTGTGTTCTCAGATGCCATGCATGGCTCTCACATGGAGCCAGATGACAACTTTCTAAAATGACGTCTACCTTTATATGAGTATCAGGTATCAAACTCATGTCACCAGGCTTTCGTGACCAGTGTCCTGACATGCTGGACTATCTTGCCGCCCATGTCATACCGTTTCCTGTTGGTGATAATTCTGGTTGGGGCGAGATGGAATAATAATGCAGTGTTTGTTTGTATTTCTGTGATCGATAATGCTAATTTTATTCTACCTTTATTGGCCATTTGTACCTCTGTTAAGGATCATCTTAATCTATTTATTTTGCAAATAAAAAAAAATCTAAGCTGACCCTGGTGGCTCATGTCTGTAATTTCAACATTTGGAAGATGAGGCAGGAGAATTGCCTTGATTTTGAAGCCAGTTTGGGCTATCTAGTCAGGCCAGACCACCCCAGTTTACTAAATTGAGACAGTTTTCAAAAAAACAGGAATGTGCCCTGAAACAAGAACTATAGTTATATTCTGCAAACCGCTATTTATAGTGTGTGGTTAGCATGTATAAGGCATGCAAATTGCAGAGGTCTGGGATTCAATTCCTGAACACCTCCACACACCACACACCCCCAAAAGAAAGGAAAAATCTCTTATTTTTATCTTATTTTTATAGTCCACTAAGCTCATCTTAGAGAAGTTGTACAGCATTGACGAATAATTGTTTTTCATTTTTCTTCTATGCTTTTTCAAGACATTTCCCTGTGTAGCCCTGACTGACCAGGAATAGCTCTGTGGACCAGGCTGGCCCCCCACTCACAGAGATCCTCCTGCCTCTACCTCGAAGGTTCTGGAATTAAAGGTCTGTACCACCAGGCCAGGCTCGTTATGGGATCTTCTAGACAAGACCTTTCTTTAGCTGAGGTGATCCTCTGCTTTAGGCTCTGGTGTGCTGAGATTATAGGTGTGTTCTTCTACACACAGATGGGCCTTTGGCTGTTCGCATGGTTTTCTCAGTGATTTTTCTTCTTTCAGTGGTTCATCTCCTGTGATCATTCCCAGTAATCAAATCTCCCAGTCATTACAGTCACAATGACTTTGAAGTTTGCCAAATGACTTCTCTGATCAGCGGGAAATCAGCAAATGCAATGAGCAAAAGCTTACATACTTGTATGTCTGGGGCTTGCTCCTTTTACACGTAATTGATTGTCATGAAAATAAGCCTGATCTTCTTTAAAAAATCAGCTGGACAAGATCTGGTAGGAATGTGCAGAAGAGGCGGAGGAAAGGTTGTAGGAGTCAGAGGGGATGGAGGACACCAGGCAAACAAGGCACTGAGTCAACTAAGCAGGAGAATCTGGGCTCACAGGGACTGAAGTGGCAAGCACAGGATTTGCAAGGGTCTGTACCAGGTCCTCTGCACACACATTGTGACTGTTAGTGTGGAGTTTTTGTGGGACTCCTACCAATGGGAGAGGGTGTGTCTTCAACTCTTTTGCCTGGTCTTCAGATTTTATTTTTCCTATTGCGTTGCCTTAGCCAGACTTCATAGTTAGCTGTTGTACCTTGGAGTGCTGCTCGTTTGTAAGGGACAAGGAAACAAGGTAAACCTGGGGAAGAGAGGAAGTGTCAGGAAAAGGAGTGGAGGGAGGGCAAGCTGTGGTCAGGATATGTTATATGAGAAAAGAATATATTTTCCATTAAAAAAAATACCAGCTGGAGGCAGAGTCATAAACTCCAGCTGTCTACCAAATGATTGTAGCCATTAGAGTTAGAACAGGTCAGATGAGTAAAGACCAGTCAGATAAGAACACCCAAACTGCAAAATTGTGGGCACATAAATTGCCTTGCCGCTAAAGTTCTACATAGTTAACTATTTGGGGGCAGGAAGTGGAACTTTTATACATTAATAAAATTAAGTACAACCAAAATAGAAAACAGAGAAAGATAGAGGAATCCACTTGGGTTCAAGTGATCACTGTCTTTCCTTGCCTTGATGTCACTTAGCTGTTTTACATGCCAGAGAGTTTCCTACCTATCGTGGAGTGGTGTTTGCCAAACCATGTAAAGTCCCTAGTGAGGGCAAGAATGGAGTACACACAATTGTATCATTTTCCCAGAGTCTTATCTTGTCTGTCTTACAAAGGTCTCAGTCTGCTATGACAGTGCATGGTGCTCAAAACCCAATTTTGAAGGATCTCTACTGTATCCTAAGAGTCACAAAAAAAAATTTCAACAAACACAAAACCAAAAATGAAGCTCGGTAAGGTTGAAACTGGTCACTTAGAAAAAATGCAGCTGTCGGTAGTCACATAAGACTCTATGAACAACCACTAATAAAAGTCATTTTCTTCATCCAGATAAATTTGAATGTGACATTCTTTGGATTTCTGGTACCACCCCAGCTCGGAGGAAAATATTAATTTTACATTCCCTCAAAAAGGTTACCTAAAAGAAGAGCTTTAGGAAATGCTAAATTCCCCTGGGGCCCAGTAACGGAGTCTTGATTACCTTAAGTCAGAAATGAGAGTTCTTTTCATCTTGTTTATGAGTAGAGTTGTCTCTTTGTCTGACCCCCAGACCAGGACAGCAAGCTTTTGGGGATGGCTGCAGTGAGTGTTTCCTCTTATTTTTGAAAAGGGTATCCAGAATATGAGGGCAACATGAATGTGACGTGTGCTACCCCATTGATCAAGTCAGGTAGGTAGGAATCTCATATTCCCTCATCACTTGATGGGCACCCCTCGAGGCACTCAGTATTCAAAAAAAAAGATAACCTTCCCAGAAAAAGGAGAACCAAATGTTCTCCCAAAGGGAACATAAATAGCTGTGCTTCCTGCTAGAACCGTCAGACAAGCTTTCAAAGACCCACCCATTATTTTCTTTCTTTGAATGCTATGTGAAAAGATGATTTTGAAATAGCCCCTCCATCCATCATAAAGGAACAAACCTAAGGATGAATAACAACATGTTGAAATGGCCAAATGTCTGTGATTGGGCCCTTCTGAGCCACTGAATTAACCAATCTTACAGCAGATCCACCTTCAGATAAATAGTATTTCAAGTGGTAAGTTTGGTTGCTTGGTTAGATGGTTTTCTTTTGTTGGGAACAGTTTAAGATAGGGCCTCACTGTACAGCTCTGGCTGCCCTGTAACTCACTATGTAGACCAGTCTGGCCTAGAACTCATGGAAATCTGCCTGCTTCTGCCTCCTATTGCTGGTATTAAAGGCATTCACCACCAGGTGCCAGCTCCTTCAGGTAATAAGGTTCTACGAAGCAGAATTAAGCAAGGCTAATACTGCCGGTCGGTGGTGGCACACACCTTTAATCCCAGCACTTGGGAGGCAGAGGCAGGTGGATTTCTGAGTTCGAGGCCAGCCTGGTCTACAGAGTGAGTTCCAGGACAGCCAAGGCTATACAGAGAAACCCTGTCTCGAAAAACAAACAAAAAACAAAAACAACAAAAAAGCAAGGCCAATACTGAGGAAGGTGGGTTTTATGTGGAATGATTTTTAAAAGGTCTCTCTGACATTTGGAAAGTGAGGAAGACAGTCATGTGATGTTGTAGTAATTATTTAAAAGGCGGCCACCAGACAAGCCGACTATCTAAGCTGCAGCAGCTCTGCCTAGCTCAGCCAGGGGCCACTTGCACCACAGCTAGAAACGGCCAGCCTTGCCATCCACAAGACACAAGACGTCAGCGTGGGAGGTGGCTCTGCCAATCTTCCATGCTATCTCCGCAAGGCTGGGCAGTGCCCGGACCATCCTGCCAACCACATGGGCTCAGTACAGATGAGATTCTAAAGCTTAGATTATCCAAAGGCTTTATATATTTGGTAATGATCAATAACAAGATGCCCATACAATCAGAAGTGTGACACAATACCCAACCTAGATATACCAACTACCTTTGACTGGCGGAGACACGTGAACATCTGCCTTTGTGTTTCTCTCTCTCTCTCTCTCTCTCTCTCTCTCTCTCTCTCTCTCTCTCTCTCTCTCTCTCTCTTTCTCTCTCTCTCCTCGCTCCTCCTCTTCCTTCTCCTCTTCCTCCCTTACTCCTCCTCCTCTTCCTCTCTTTACTCCTCCCACCTTAGCTCCTCCTACAATGTAAAATGTCTGGGTTTATATAAATGAATTGTGCTGGATAGTTTTATGACGAGCTAGTCATCTGAGAAGAGAGAACATAAATTAAGATAATAGCTCTCTAAGACTTCGTTGTATGCAAGCCTGGAAGGCATTTTCTTAATTAGTGGTTAATGGAGGAGGACCCAGCCCATTGTGGGCGGTACCACCCCTGGCTAGTGGTATTAGGCTCTATAAGAAAGCAGGTTGAATAGGTCATGAGGAGCAAGCCAGTAAGCAGCATCCCTTCATGGCCTTTGCTTCAGTTTCTGCCTCCAGATTCCTGCTCTGTGAACTTCCTGTCCTGACTCCTTATGAACAGCAATATGGAAGTGTAAGCCAAATAAAGCCTTTTCTCCCTGACTTGCTTTCAGTCATGGTGTTTTGTCACAGCAATAGAATCCCTAACTAAAGCATGCCCTGAGGTAGAAGTTTCAGTTTAGCAAGGAAGCCCATGTGTGAACAAACAGTTGAGGTAGGGGTGGAGGACAATAGGTGAGAGCAGAGAGAAAATAATGAGATGTACTTGTGTAGGTTCATTTGAATTGTATTAAAGACTATAGATGTTCTTATGATGGAGATCATCTGGATCTGAACAGAGGTGTGGTAATTTTATGTGAGAAAGTGTGTGCTGGATGGAATATAGATACTATGATAATGAAGTACTCCTGCTGAAAATCTACAAGAATATCTAAAAGGAATACAACATGGAGAAGGATAAAGGTGGTGGTGGTGGTAGTGGTGGTGGTGGTGGTAGTGATGGTGGTGGTGATGGTGGTGATGGTGGTGGTGGTGGTGGTGGTGGTGATGGTGGTGGTGGTGGTGATGGTGGTGGTGGTGGTGGTGATGGTGGTGGTGGTGGTGGTGGTGGTGGTGATGGTGGTGGTGGTGGTGGTGGTGGTGGTGGTGGTGGTGGTGGTAGTGATGGTGGTGGTGGTGGTGGTGATGGTGGTGGTGGTGGTGGTGATGGTGGTGGTGGTGGTGGTGGTGGTGATGGTGGTGGTGGTGGTGGTGATGGTGGTGGTGGTGGTGGTGGTGGTGATGGTGGTGGTGGTGGTGGTGATGGTGGTGGTGGTGGTGGTGATGGTGGTGGTGGTGGTGGTGGTGGTGATGGTGGTGGTGGTGGTGGTGGTGATGGTGGTGGTGGTGGTGGTGGTGGTGGTGGTGATGGTGGTGGTGGTGGTGGTGGTGGTGGTGGTGGTAGTGATGGTGGTGGTGATGGTGGTGATGGTGGTGATGGTGGTGGTGGTGGTAGTGGCGGTGGTGGTGCTGAAAAGAGAAAGATTTCTGAAAATGTTTCTAAAATAGACACTCCAAGATGTCCTAATGGATGGAGCTAGGGTGTAATAGGAAAAGGACTCAAGGATGACTACTGGATTTTTGACATTAACAAATTGATAAACATGGCTTTGCAGTTTACTAAGATGCAAAAGATTGATTCTGCAGAAAATTCTAGATGGAAAGCAAAAGTTCATATTATATTTGACATAGCTCTTGCAAATGGAGAAAAGGTTACTCAGAAGATTAAAATATACATATTTAAATATTTACATTTGAATTTGCATATTCAAAATTCTAGAAATTAGGCTAGAAATACAAACTTTCAACTCATAAGCATATATTATGTATTTGAACCCATGATAACAAATAATATAATTAAAGAAATAAAACTACAGAAGATGGACAGTCCAAGGCATAACACCTTGGTGTTTTCAAATCTTACACATCAAAGAGGTGAGAGAAATAGGAGAAGAGTACAGAAAAAGAAGCTAGCAAGGCACAGGGACAACTTCTATCCTAGAATGTGTAGTTAAATAAAGTTTCTAGAAAGTGTAAGAAAAAAATCTTTGAAACACCACTGAAAGGCCTTACGTGGATGTTTAGAACCTGACCTCGCATGGGGTAACCTGGTACTCATCTGTTTTATTAGTCCAAGTTCTCACAGGAGTGTTGGGTAAGATGGTCAGATGGGAGACAGTGGCTCTCGATTACCTTTAATACGAGATTTTTCTATAAAGGGAAGTGAGAAAATAGAGTGATAACCAGGAAGAGGCATAAGATCAAAAGGTTTCAAGTTTGGTCATCGTAACGGCAGGATATATGGTGATAGCTGTGAGTCACAAAAGGCTAAAGGAATGGGTGCTGTAAGAGGGACGATTTCAAACAATCAAACCCTAGTAGTATTCCTCCTATCCGTCACCAAACCACCAAAGCGAGAGGGCCTTAAAGACCATGTTATCCAGCCTTCTTGTTGTTTTTGTAAGAAACTGAAGCACAGAAAAGCTGCACTTGTCCAGAGTCATACAACCAGCTTCCCCTTTGTGCCTCACCATGCTTTCCTAATGCCATTTTATATTAAATATTTTATTTAATATTCACATATGTACATAATGTGTTCGAATCAAACCCTTCTCCATCCTCTCCTTGCTGTAGTCCTTTCTCCCGGTTTTTAACTATTTGTCACTTCAATCATGGTTAAGTGTAACATTCAGTGCATTAAACACATTCAGACCGCTGTACAAGCATCACTACGCATTTCCCGAACGCAAACTTTGTACTTGTCAAATAACAATTTCGTAGCCACCTAGTTTCTTTGATTCTCCACAAATTTTATCACACAAGATCACACACATAGTACAGCCACACAAAGGTTGTCGGGTTTTGTCTGGACTAATTCATCTGGCACAGTGCTTTCAAAATGAACATCGTAAAACCTTACAATAAGAAGTACAGATTTCCAATGCAAAACTCTTAAGATTTAATCGCTGTAATCAAGTGGCAGAGGTATCACCAGTAATATGCACAAAGCAAGCACGTTTGGCTGGCATCATTTCTTAGTATGGTATTTTAGAGGGAAGAGGAGAGAAGTGATGTTAGCTTTTCATCTTGGTACTCTCATGCCTCCTGTTGGAAAGCAAAGGAATTGGCTCTCTCCCTAATCACTATTAAAAGCAAGAAGTGATTCAGGAAATCCAAGAATCTCAGAACCAAGGATGCATGCACTGCAAGGTGAAACTTTCCAAAGTTACTTGAAATCAAACTGTTTGGCAAGTGATGTGCACCACTCAGAAGGTGGGCAGGAGGATTACTTGAGACTAGAAAGTTGAGAAGGTTTTCTGATATTCACCAGAAATGTCTGCGTGGACATGTGTTTTATCCAATAGGAAGTTTTTATTAGCTGGCTGGTGACTACACTGGGCTACCCGGTGTAGCTCAGAACCTTTCTCAGGGTGACCTTTTAAGTACCTGGGTTGATATTACTCAGTTAACAAGAACACTAATTCAAAAGCAGAGCAACAGGAGCCGAAAAGCAAGGTTAGCATATTTAGAGACATCCCCAGAGCTTTGGACTATGAAGGCTTAGCTCTTTGTTTTAATTTTGGCAGGTGGTACTGTCTAGATGCTGAGTTTTATGGCCTGAAGGCTACTTCTATCATGACATCACTTTTGCTAAGGTCTGGGGGCTGGATCCTGTTACACATTCCCCACTGGCTCTTTGGGTATGATGGATTCATTTAGGGGCAAGGGGGTTTGTTGTCTTAGTTTACAAGAATTTATTCATTGTTTTACATAAACAAGTAGGCAGTTGAACAAGCAGAGTCGTATAGTGAAAGTTACAAGTAAGGATTAATGGCCCAGCCATGGCCTTAAGTGCAGTAGTTAACTAGGGAGCCTGACTGGTACCAGTTTTAGATTTCTGACATCTCTTTTTTCTTTTCTGATGATTATTTTTTATTATAGTTAACTTTCAAACTTATTCCCTGACTGCTTGGCATAGAAGCAACAAGTTTTCCCCGGTTCCATGCAAAGAACACCTTGTCTCAAAAAAAAGGAGGACCAGTTTCTTTAGTTCTGAAGAATGACCTCAGCTAAGGAATGTAACAGGGGTTCCAAATGGGGAGCAGAATTTTCTAGATGGCCCAAGTCTATATTAACTTGAGTACTGAGTTCCTTCAAGTTTTTATCCCCCATAACTAGGGCTAAACTTCAATAGCATCAGAGCCCATAACACCTGCCCCAAATAGAGGGATGAAAGGGGGGATGGCTCATCTCACACGGGAAAGCCCAGGATCTAGATTTACATAGACCCTGCCTTCTTTTCATTTTTAGATGAACACCTGTGGTATAACATGCATGAGCTTACAAAGGAGTGGGGTCTCCTCCAGGGTAAACAATTCAGAAGTTGCACAGTTGGTTAAGCTATTAGTGCCAGCTATTAGTCCATTGGACTCTGGGGCCAGGGAATACATTCTCTTGCCATTTCTGAAATTAACCAGCTGTGTATGGATATTAGAATATGCATCAGGGAACTATCTTGGGGTTATCTTGGTGACATTAAGCAGGTACACTTCCCACAGAGGTCCTTGTTCTGGGTAGTCTTATGTCAGCTTGACACACAAAGTAGACTGATCTGAAAAGAGGGAATCTCGACTGACAAAATGCTTCCATAAGATCTGACTATAGTGAGCAGTAGTGATAAAAACTGCATGGTATTGGTACAGAGACAGGCAGGAAGATCAATGGAATAGAATTGAAGATCCAGAAATGAGCCCACATACCTATGGTCACTTGATCTTTGACAAAGGAGCTAAAACCATCCAGTGGAAAAAAGACAACATTTTCAACAAATGGTGCTGGATCAACTGGTGGTCAGCATGTAGAAGAATGCAAATTGATCCATTCATATCTCCTTGTACAAAGCTCAAGTCCAAGTGGATAAAGGACCTTCACATAAAACCAGATACACTGAAACTAATAGAAGAAAAGGTGGGGAAGACCCTCAAATACTTAGTCACAGGGGAAAAGCTCCTGAACAGAACACCAATGGCTTATGCTCTAAGATCAAGAATTAACAAATGGGACCTCTTAAAATTGCAAAGCTTCTATAAGGCAAAAGACAATGTCAATAAGACAAAACGGCAACCAACAGATTGAAAAAAGATCATTACTAATCCTAGATCCGATAGAGGGCTAATATCCAATATATACAAAGAACTCAAGAAATTAGACTCCAGACAACCAAATAACCCTATTAAAAAATGGGGTACAGAGCTAAACAAAGAATTCTCAACTGAGGAAATTCGAATGGCCGAGAAGCACCTTAAGAAATGCTCAACTTCCTTAGTCATCAGGGAAATGCAAATCAAAACAACCCTGAGATTCCACCTCACACCAGTCAGAATGGCTAAGATCAAAAATTCAAGTGATAGTAGATGCTGGCGAGGATGTGGAGAAAAAGGAACACTCCTCCATTGTTGGGGGATTGCAAGCTGGTACAACCACTCTGGAAATCAGTCTGGAGGGTCCTCAGAAAATTGGACATAGCACTACCTGAGGACCCAGCTATACCACTCCTGGGCATATACCCAGAAGATGCTCCAACATATAACAAGGACATATGCTCCACTATGCTCATAGCAGCCTTATTTATAATAGCCAGAAGCTGGAAAGAACCCAGATGTCCTTCAACAGAGGAATGGATTTAAAAAATGTGGCACATTTACACAATGGAGTACTACTCAGCTATTAAAAATAATGAATTTGAGAAATTCTTAGGTAAATGGATGGAACTAGGAAATATCATCCTGAGTAAGGTAACCCAATCACAAAAGAACACACATGGTATTTACTCACTGATAAGCAGATGTTAGCCCAAAAGCTTGAAATAGCCAAGATTCAACTAACTGACTACATGAAGCTCATGAAGAAGGAAGACCAAGTGTGCATGCCTCAGTCCTTCTTGGAAGGAGTGACAGAATGCTCAAGAGAGCAAATAAGGTGACAAAGTGTGGGACAGAAAGTCAAGGAGGGGACATTGGGAGACCACTCTATCTTGATATCCAACCCATGTGCAGTCACCAAAGATAGACGACGATATGGATGTCAGGAAGTGCATGCTGACGGGAGCCTGATACAGCTGTCTCCTCGAAGGTCTGCCAGAGTCTGACATATCCAGAGGCGGATGCTCACAGCTACCCATTGATCTGATCAAGGGTTCCCAATGAAGAAGTTAGAGGACTGAAGGAGCTGAACAGGCTGGTGGCACCAAGAGAAGAGCAACAGTGCCAGCCAACCAGAGTTCCTCAGGGTCTAAACCACCAGCCTGGGAGCACAAAGGGAGGCACCCATGACTTCAGCTGTATACTTAGAGGAGGATGGCCTTGTTGGGCATGGGTGGAAGAGGAGATCCCTGGTCCCATAACGGCTGAACACCGAGCGGGGAGGAATTCGAGGGTGGGGAGGGGTGGTAGGTGGGGCACACTCTTGTGGAGGCAGGAGGGGGGACGGGATAGGGGGTTCCTGGGTGGTGGGGGGAATGGGATGAGGGAATAAAATCTGAAATGTATTTTAAAGAAATAAAAAATATAAAAAATAAATAAATAGAAAAAAGTAAAAAAAAAATCTAACTGTAGTACATTTTCTTAATTAAAGATTGATGACAAGGGTGCAGTCCATTGTGCATGGTTCCATGCCTAGGTTGGTGGTCCTGGGCTCTATAAGAGAGCAAGCTGAGCAAGCCAGGGAAAGCAAGCCAGTAAGCAGCACTCTTACATGGCCTCTGCATCAGCTCCTGTTTCTAGACTCCTGCCCTGTGTGAATTCTTGTCCTAACTTCCTTCAACAATGAATAGCAATGTGGAAATGTAAACTAAATAAACCCCTCCCTCCCCAACTTGCACTTTCGGCATGGTCTTCCATTGCAGCAATAAAAGCCCTAACAGTCACTCAGGGTGATTATGTTGGTTCTATTTACAGCTATAGGGTTGGAAATGGAGCTTATTGTTTGATTAGTTCCAATCCCAGCATAATATGGGGGATTGGGGTCCAGGCACAATCAGCATTCCTGATCTATATGGTTAAGAAACAGATACATTCTTTCTATCATCCCAAACACTGAGGGCCTGGGTTCCACTGAGTCCTGAACCCTTATCTGAGGTTACCAAAGAAATTCCTGGGGAAATTGGAGCTTGGGGGGCTAGTCATCTTAAAGATCTCCTATTGTGGAGATATCAAGATGGGTTGTTTCGGGCCAATAGGACCAATAACTTAAGGTGCAAGTTTCTTTTATATAGTGAATTTACTGCCTGGATCTGGACCATTTTGGTATAACCTGGATCCTCAGGTTCTACTGGTTGTCTAATAATAATTTTGACTTCCTGCCAGATATTTCCAGCATTGACAGGTAAATACTAAGAAGGGATCAGTATGCCCCCAGGAGGATTACGTTTTGTAACCCCTTGGGGCCCAATGGTATTTGCCTGACTTCTGGCAGTTCAAGGGGATGCATTGTACTGGATAGATCAGAGCAACTTCTTTTCACCCACAGCCTCCAGAGCATGGTCCTCTGCCCTGAGCAGAACTTGAGCATCAGCTATGTACCCAATCCCACAAAACCCAGAGGAGGCTGGACTCCTAGGAGCTCTAAAACAACCTGAAACAGCATCATAGGAACACAGGATCTCAGGAGATTGGTCACACCAGGATTTCAAGATCCCAGAGGCAGCCTGACTCCCAGAAGCTCTTACACCCAGTATCTCAGGATCACAGGATCACAGAGACAGCTGCACTCTGAGGAATTCTGCACAACCAAGATAACAGGAAAGACAGGCTACAGTCAGAGACAGGGGGTGCAAGTAGCACTAGAGATAACCAAATGTTGAAAGGCAAGCACAAGAATATAAACAACAGCAACCAAGGTTACTTGACATCATCAGAACCTAGTTCTTCCACCATAGCAAGTCCTGGATATCCCATCACACCGAAAAAGCAAGATTCAGATTTAAGAACACTTCTCATGATGATAATAGAGGACATTAAGAAGGACACAAATAGCTCTTTCTGCCATCTTGGAGCCTGTGGAGGCCGGCTGGGAACAAGACTTCTAAAAGCAAGCATGTCTGGAAGGCTGTGGTGCAAGGCCACTTTTGCTGGCTACAAGCGAGGTCTCCAGAACCAAAGAGAGCACACGGCTCTTCTTAAAATTGAAGGCGTTTATGCCCGAGATGAAACTGAGTTCAACTTAGGCAAGAGATGTGCTTATGTGTACAAAGCATAAAACAATACAGTGACTCCTGGAGGCAAACCAAACAAAACCAGAGTGATCTGGGGGAAGGTAAGTCGGGCCAACGGAAACAGTGGCATGGTTCTTGCCAAATTCCGAAGCAACCTTCCTGCTAAAGCCATTGGACACAGAATCTGTGTGATGCTGTACCCATCCAGGGTTTAAACTAATGAAGAGTAAATAAATAAAAGTAGATTTGTGCTTTTAAAAAAAAGAAGGACACAAATAATTCCCTCAAAAAAATACAGGAGTACACAGGTAAAAGCCCTTAAAGAGGAAACACAAAAAATCCCTTAAAGAATTACAAGAACCAAACAGGTGAAGAAATTGAACAAAACTTCCCAGGAACTAAAAATGGAAGTAGAAACAATTAAGAAATCACAAAGGGAGACTACCGTGGAGATAGAAAACCTAAGAAAGAGATTAGGAGTCATAGATGCAAGCATCACCAACAAAATACAAGAGATAGAAGAGAGACTCTCAGGTGCAGAAGATACCATAGAAAATATTGACACAACTGTCAAAGAAAACGCATAATGCAAAAAGCGCCTAACCCAAAACATCCAGAAAATCCAGGATGGACACAATAAGAAGACCAAACCTAAGGATAATATAGAAGTGTAGAAGAGATCGAAGATTCCCAACTTAAAGGGCCAGTAAATGTCTTCAACAAGATGATAGAAGAAAACTTTCCTAACCTAAATAAAGAGATGCCCATGAACATACAAGAAGCCTACAAAACTCCAAATAGACTAGACCAGAAAAGAAATTTCTCCCATCACATAATAACCAAAACACAAAATGCACCAATCAAAAAAAAAAAAGAATATAGAAAAGCAGTTAGGGGAAAAGGTCAAGTAACTTATAAAGGCAGACCTATCAGAATTACACCAGACTTCTCACCAGACACTATAAAAGCCAGAAGATCCTGGACAGATGTCATAAAGACCCTAAGAGAACACAAATGCCAGCCCATTTGTGCTTCTATACCCAGCAAAACTCTCAATTACCATAGATGGAAAAACCAAGATAGTCTATGACAAAACCAAATTTACACAATACCTTTTCACAAATCCAGCCCTACAAGGATAATAGAGGGAAAATTCTAACACAAGGAGGGAATGTATACCCTAGAAAAAGCAAGAAAATAATCTTCTTCCAAGAAACCCAAAAAAAAGATAGCCACACAAACATAATTCCACCTCTAATAACAAAAATAACAGGAAGCAACAGTCACTTTTCCTTAATATCTCTTAACATCAATGGACTTAATTCCCCCAATAAAAACACATAGACTAAAGTACTGGATACATAAACAGGACCCTGCATTTTGCTGCATACAGGACACAACTCAGTGACAAAGACAAACACTACCTCAGAGTAAAAGGCTGGAAAACAATTTTCCAAGCAAATGGTCCCAAGAAACAAGATGGAGTAACCATTCTAATATTGAATAAAATTGACTTACAACCTAAAGTTATCAAAAAAGATGAGGAAGGACACATCATACTTATCAAAGGAAAAATCAACCAAGACGAATCCTTAATTCTGACCATCTATGCTCCAAATGCAAGGGCACCCGCACCCATAAAAGAAACTTTACTAAAGCTCAAAGCATGCATTGCACCTAACACAATGATAGTGGGGGATTTCAACATCCCACTCTAAGCTATGGACAGATCATAGAAACAGAAACTAAACGGAGACACAATGAAACTAACAGAAGTTATGAACCAATTGGACTTAACTGACATCTATAGAACATTTCATCCTAAAACAAAAGAATATACCTTCTTCTCAGCACCTCATGGTACCTTCTCCAAAATAGACCATATAATTGGTCACAAAACAGGCCTCAACGGATACAATAAAATTGAAATAATCCCATGCATTCTATCAGATCACCATGGACTAAGACTGGTCTTCAATAACGACAAAAACAATGGAAAGGCCACATATATGAGGAGACTGAAAAACACTCTACTTAGTGATAACTTGGTCAAGGAAGAAATAAAGAAAGAAATTAAAGACTTTTTAGAATTTAATGAAAATGAGGGCATATCATACCAAAACTTATGGGACACAATGAAAGCAGTGCTAAAAGGAAATAGCTCTAAGTGCCTACAAAAAGAAACTGGAGAGAGCATACCTTAGCAGCTTGACAGCACACCTGAAAGCTCTAGAACAAAAAGAAGCAAATACACCCAAGAGAAGTAGACAGCAGGAAATAAACTCAGGGCTGAAATCAACCAAGTAGAAATGAAAAGAAGTATACAAAGAATCAACAAAACCAGAGGCTGGTTCTTTGAGAAAATCAACAAGATAGATAAACCCTTAACCAGACTAACCAGAGGGCACAGAGACAGTATCCAAATTAATAAAATGAGAACTGAAAAGGGAGACATAACAGACTGAGGAAATTCAAAAAATCGTCAGTTCCTACTACAAAAGCCTATACTCAATGAAACTGGAAAATCTGGATGAAATCAACAATTTTCTAACTAAATACCAAGTAGCAAAGTTAAATCAAGATCAGATAAGCCATCTAAACAGTCCCATAACCCCTAACGAAATAGCAGCAGTCATTAAAAGTCTCCCCACCAAATAAAGCCCAGGACCAGATGGTTTTAGTGCAGAATTCTATCAGACCTTCATAGAAGACCTAATACCAATTCTCTTTAAACTATTCCACAAAATAGAAACAGAAAAATACACCACCCAACTCGTTTTATGAAGCTACAATTACTCATACCTAAGCCTCACAAAGACCCAACAAAGAAAGAAAACTTCAGACCAATCTCCCTTATAAATATTGATGCAAAAATACTCAATAAAATTGTCTCAAACTGAATCCAAGAATACATCAAAACAGTTATCCATCATGATCAAGTAGGCTTTATCCCAGGAATGCAGTGATGGTTCAAAATACAGAAATCCATTAATATAATCCACTACATAAACAAACTCAAAGATCAGGAATTCAAGGCCCATACCTAAACATAGTAAAAGCAATATACAGCAAGCCAGTAGCCAACATCAAACTAAATGGAGAGAAACTTGAAGCAATCCCACTGAAATCAGGGACTAGACAAGGCTGCGTACTCTTTCAGTACCTATTCAATATAGTACTTGAGGTTCTAGCCAGAGAAATTAGACAACAAAAGGAGATCGATGGGATACAAATTGGAAAGGAAGAAGTCAAAATTTCAGTATATGATAGTATACTTAAGTGACCCCAAACTTCCACCAGAGAACTCCTAAGCCTGATAAACAACTTCAGCAAAGTGGCTGGATATAAAATTAACTCAAACAATTCAGGAGCCTTCCTCTATTCAAAGGATAAGCAGGCTGAGAAAGAAATTAGGGAAATGACACCCTTCACAATAGCCACAAATAATATAAAATACCTTGGTGTGACTCTAACCAAGCAAGTGACAGATCTGTATGACAAGAACTTCAAGTCCCTGAAGAAAGCAATCAAAGAAGATCTCAGGAAATGGAAAGATCTCCCATGTTTATGGATTGGCAGGTTTAATATTGTAAAAGTGTCCATCTTGCTGAAAGTAATATCCAGATTCAATGCAATTCCCATCAAAATTCCAACTCAATTCTTCACAGAGTTAGAAAGATCAATTTTCCAATTCATTTGGAAAAAGAAAAAAAATCAGTATAGCAAAAACTATTCTCAACAATAAAAGAACTTCTTGGGGAATCACCATCCTGGATTTCAAGCTGTACTACAAAGCAATGGTGATAAAAACTGCATGGTATTGGTACAGAGATAGGCAGAAGACCAATGAAATAGAATTGAAGACCAAAAAATGAACCCAAACACTTATGGTCACAACCATGAGGAGATAACACCTGAAATGTAAGTAAATAAAATATCTAATAATAATAATAATAATAATAATAATAATAATAATAATAAAAACAGATAATGGAACTGGCTATTGCAGTTGAACATTTGAGACTTTTTGTCGACAATTTAATATTACCCATATTACTGGGATTCCTTATGATCCTCAAGGACAAGGTATTGTAGAAGGGGCCCATGGAACTTTAAAACAATATCTTCACAAAAAGGAGAGGAGGTATATCCCCATACACTACAAATTTATTTAAATCATGCTCTTTTTATTTTAAATTTTTAAAAACTTTGGATGCCAAGGAACTTTCTGCTTAGTGTCTATGGCACCATACTCATGTCTAGGTGAAAAGGAAGAATCCACTTACTGGTATATGTCATTATCCTTATCAGGTATCTAATATGGAGAAGTGGGCATGTTTGTGGGGTTTTTTTCTGCAGAATGCTGAAAGAGCATGGTGGCTGCCAAAGTGATTGGTGAGACATGCTGATGCTGGGACAAAGAATGATGCTGACCTGTGAGCTTGCTGAGTGCCCTGACAATGGGGAATAGGAAGCTGTATTGGACATATGTTCCTGACTCACCTTGGCTTTCTTATATCCCAGATGAGACAAGCTGCCTTGCCTCAAGTTTTTAGACCTTGTGGAACAGAGAATCATAAAGAGAAGTTATTATGACTCTTGTATTTTTCTTAAATGTGACCAGTTATTCTGAGTCAATCATGAACTGGTCTTGAAATCAATCCAATATTGGAAATAACAGTCTTCACTTGGAAGGCTGGTTGTAGACATTTTCAGAGACATATCTGGAAGTTAGCTGCAGTTCTCTATGATGTTATGTTAGCAAGTTGGGACAGGATCTGGAGTTCAAACAAGTGTTAGTGCATGTGTTAAGGCTCTTTTAATTGTCAAGTTAAAATTACTTTTGTGTCTTCTATAGTATGTATTGTAAGTTGTATTGATTGTATACTTTCTAATTGTGTTAGTGTGTTGTAACCTGTCACGTCTGTTACAGGGGTTTATCAACCAGCTTTTGTCTTACTGCACTGAGTATTACAGAACCTTAGTTTTTTGAAAATAGCTTGCAAGTACTGGAAGAAACGAGTCAGGCTTTAAGCAGAAGCAAGAGTGTAGTGGGCTTGATTGTTGCTGGTATAACAGCTTTAATTACATTAATTGCTAGCACCACTGCTTCTGCAATTACTTTGACACAAGAAGATAAGACAGCTATTTTGTTAATCATTTAGCAAAAGAATGTTACTGATGTGTTGAGTATACAAGAGGATTTAGATAGACATTTGGAACCTCAGATTGATGCTCTTTATCCTATTCAAATTATTGGAACGAGATTCAGAGTTTAAGAGTAAGGAGCCATCTCAAGTGTCATGCCAAATACCAATCCAGTTGTGTTACTTCTAAAATTTACAATGATAGTCATTATAATTAGGAAAAAGTTTAAAGATGCTTGCAGGGTATTTGGCATAATTCTAACAACTCTCTGGATGGTTTAACTTTGCGTAGTGACATTATGAATTTAAAAAATACTGCTTTGCTGAGCTTTGATGCTGCCAATAATGCTGATAAAATTATTAATGGCTTGAGGTCAGCGTTTTCATTTTGGTCAAGCATCAAGAATGGCATATATAGCTGATTATGCTATCCCTTTTTGTCCTGGGAGTACTTTTATTCATGACAATTGTGTGAAAGCTTGTCTTTAACAACATCAACATGTTGGCAGCCAAAGTACATGACTTGAAACTCAAAATGGACCCCCAGACATAGTTATCAATTTAACAGGCTGGCAAGCCAAGGATGGGTAAGATTCTGCACAGAGTCTTACCAACCTAAGACATAAGTGCATTGCTTTTGATAATGCAAATTCCATGATGGGTATGGAAGGCATTCTTGTTAGAATGACCTAGGACATGCTCAGTCTTGTTTATGAAATAAAAAAGGGAGAGATGTGGAGATCTTTTGGGGCTGCTTGGCAGGAATCTGACATTGGCCAAGGACAAAGAAATGGGCTTCAGGCAGGAATCTGACATTAGGCTAGAAAAAAGAAGTAATTTCAGGCAGAAATCTAAATCTTAGGCTAGAACAAAGAAGTAGGCTTCAGGCATGAAAATTACTTTGAGCTAGAACAGGGAAGCAGTTTTTGGTCATCATGATAAGCCCTTAGAAATAGTGATCACAGTACTTTTGTTTATTGTCTTGCTTATTCTTTGACTATTTGTGTTTATTGTCTTGCTTGTTCCTTGACTATTTGCATCTATTATATTGCTAGTTCCTCAACTTAGAACTGACCTTAATACTTGCGTGCAATTAAAATGGTATAAAAGCAAAATGGAGGAGGATGGATGGGATAGGAGGTATATTGGGGATGGAATGGGGAAAGGGGCTAACATCTGAAATGTAAATAAATAAAACATCCAATAAAAAATACATCTTAAAAAAAAAACAGAAAAAAGAAGGCAAAATCCATAATTATAGAGCCCATGTCATTCTTATCTTTAGGGGGTGAGAGGACCTGTGACAGATCATCTGTCATTATCTTCTGTTGCCTTCTTCAGCTGGGCCTGGTGGGTCCATGACGTGACATCATCGAGCTTTCCTGCTGTTTCAGGTTAGAATTATCTTTACCCATATAAGCTCACTAGGCTGTAATTCGTGAGCAGGCTCCGCATAGACATGGGTGCAGCCCCTCAGACTTTCTGATGAGCAGTCGTCTCAGTCTGTTGCAGGGCCTGCATGAACTTGAAGAGAGAATGGTTACCAACTTTTGCCTTATAAATTTCTCAATATATGTTGCAACTGGTACTTAGGAAGGCAAAAAGTAGGAGACTGGCTCAATTTTTGCTAGTCTCAAGGACATATTTTCAAGATGTTTGTGTGCCCCTCCACCCCCACCCTTTTTTTTATCCTGTCCTGAGCATCGTGACCTACAGGTACAATGTCACCGTTACTTATCATTTAGGATCGATGTCGTATTTAGGCAACCTTTGCTTGTTGAAGTCTGGGTTATTGTCAGACCCCAGGGAGAGGAGCAGCCCAAATCTAGAAATAATAACTGGATTTGAGTAACTCAGTCCTCAGATGAAGTTTGGCAGCCATCTGTCTTCTGATAACAGCAGGGTGTATGGGTATCTTGTCCACCATCACCCATTTGTCTCCTGTTTGGCATCTTTTCTTTTTGTTCACAGGGTTTCTTTATGTAGATTGGGCTCTGGAGCAATTCAGGTTCAGGTAGGGTTATCAAGATCTGGAGAGGCTCACTGGTTCTAGGGATGCCTTCCAGGTGCGGAGTCTACTGTCTGGTTCCCTTAGGCCTCTGGGGATTCACATTTTTAATTGCTTTCTGGCTAAGGTGAGGATCCCTCCCTCTCTCTATAGAGGACCCCATAGGCATGAGCGATGGCAAATGCATACCGACTGTTTATGTATACGGTAATGGATTTACCTCAGCCAGTGCCTGGGTAACTCATGAAGCTCAGCCCTCTGTGTTGAAGTCCAAAGTGACAACTGAGGCCCCAGCATACCTCATTTCATTTTGACTAAAACTGTTTCCCCACCCCCACCCCACCCCCCAGTATACAGCACCGCTTCCCTTTCTTGTATGTTAGGTTAGTTTTGATGGATTGGACCATGTCGGTTATTTTCAGGTAATGCTGAGATCTGAAATGTAGACAGAGGCTGGAGGATTCAGACCCTGAAGCACAGCAGAGCAAAGGATGCAGCAGCTGCAGCTCTAGGGACAGCAGAGGCTCTCTTCAGAGCAGAGGTTCTGCCTGAAGCGGGAACTGAGTCCATCTTTCATAGCAGCAGTGAGTGCTTTCAAATTGCCAGCACCTGCCTGGATGGGCTGAGCTACAAGATCTTGCTGATGGGAGACAGAGGGGCAGGGGCATCTCCCCTCACAAAGTTTGGTGCTAGGGTACCATATCCATTGCAACATCAAGAAATAATACCCTGCTGTGTACACACATAAACTCCCAATCTGGTTGGTGGAGTCTGATGAACCTAACTTGACTGTGGTCTTGCAGAGAGGTTCTGTTGAGTTGTCAGGCAACAAGCTGGTTGGGCTAATGGATGAAGGTTTACAGAATCGGATATGGGACTGGTCCAGGAGAAGTAACTGATAATGTGTTATTTGAGCTTTGTATATCTACCCCTCTGGGATTTCCCCTCCAGAGGGCCACTACACAGTTTACAGTAGTTAGGAACAGTTACTGACTCAAAGTCAGTTTGTCAGTTTTCATTTGTACAGTTGTAATGGCAACTGCCCCAAACAAGCCTGATAAGGAACAGAAACAGGATCAAGTTTGGGGGGCAGATAGGACACTGGTCTCTTTTAGGGTCTCAGTGACTAGACAAGGACTCCATTTATAGGACAGAACATCTTTGCCCCCACCCTCCGCAACCCCATGTCTCTGGCTTTCCCTTTGGGATCTCTTTCATATTGTAAACTTTTGAACAGTCTGCAATAATTGGGGTGTGTGTGTGTGTGTGTGTGTGTGTGTGTGTGTGTGTGTGTACGTGCACGCAGGTGTGCACGCTTGCATGTGTGTGCACACACGCATGTTACATAATTTACATGACAGGGTTTCTTTGTGTAGCCCTGGCTATCCTAGAACTAGCTCTGTAGACCAGGCAGGCCTCAAACTCACAGAGATCCACATACCTCTGCATTCTTAGCGCTGGGATTAAAGGAGTGCACCACCTCCCGGCCTATTTATATTTTTAAACCTTTTAAACTTTTGGAGTTTTTTTTCCTAATATCTGGGGCTAACTGTATAACAAAAGCAGTATCACTTAAGCAGCTGTTTTTAATCCCTTTTAAAGGATTAAAATTTCACAAAGCTGACAAAATTGTTTAACATCTCCCTACCTTGGTCAGTATTAGACAAAAGGGGAAATCTGGTCCACACAGACTGCACTGTCTGGCAGTGATTCTCCTGCCAGACTCTGGGGTGGTTTCTCTACTATATCCAGAGAATAGTTTTGAATTTTCCCATTATACAGATCATTATTTGAAAGAAAAAAAATAAATGTTATGAAAGAAAAAGGAGTGAAATTTTTCTTTTCCCCAGGGGAAACTTTCCCCCTTCCCTAAGATACAACAAAGCCCTGCTTTGGCTGCTTAAAGAAGGGCAGGGGGTGAGGGGAATTAGGAAGTGCACAGCTCAGGGAACTATTTCTCCCTCCTTGTCTACAGTCTCTTAGGTGGCATGGGGCCCCGCAGGGGAAAGCCCAGGTCCCTCCCAGCCTTCACACAGGGAACTGACCACAAGCAGAGAGTCAAGTGACCAAACAAGCAAACACTGGGAAGTGGGAGGGAGAAGGTGAATTTCCTCTAATAGGGCTGAAAGAATATTTGGAGGTCTTGGATTTCTCTGGGAGACCTGGCAGGGCCAAAAAGAAGGCACATCTCAAGTAGTCAGGGTGGGTCTTGTATCAGAGAATGCCACTGGTCACTACAGGTGAACCGGTCGTGGTGGCAGAGATTTCATAGTCCAGACAGCTCCAACCATCATTAGGCACCCAACTTCAAGAGGGCCAATTGATTTCACAGAGGGGCTGGGATTTTCCTGTGTGAAAAACAGACATCAGATTCATCCTCACCAGAAAAACACTCCTCTGGGTCAAGGCAGGCCTCGTCCAACATCATCCTCAACATCACGTCACCATAGCAACAGCAGCAGCCACCAGCCGCACCTCCAGTTATGCCAGAGGGAGGCACAATGCAGTGCTGCCTGTGAGTCTACAGGAAGTAGTCTCGGGGGCAACAGTGGGTGGCTTCAGTCCCAGGATGTCTCACTCTCATTTCATTTTAGATTTGTTTCTGCAGACAAAAACAAAAAGATACACAGTAAAGACAACCAGCACACATTCATACATCTGAACAGACCAGGGGAGTCAGTGGTCTCTCACATAAATCTCCAGCTCCAGCACTGGGTCAGAGGCCAAGTCTGACCTCTCCTTTGTGCCCCAAACAAAAGATGCCTCAACCAGACTTACCTCCAGAGGTGACAGACCAGGGACCTTTCTAGTTTGGTTCCTTTGGGGATGGAGGTGTCAGACCAAGCATTAAGCAATGAGGGAGTCCTACAGCCCTGGAACTAACTTTCCAGGTTGCACATTCCCTAGAAGCCCCTTGACTACTGAACTCTTCCTCATCAAAGACTCTCTGAAACTCTCAGTGTCTTGAGGTCTGGTCTCAGGGGATGTCTGTGGAACCCCCAGAAATGTAAGGTATCCAATAGAGAAGACTACTTGGGGTTTAAGCCAGTAGAAAGTCTTTATTAGCTGGCTGGAACTATAATGGGGTTCCAATGTAGCCCCAAGTCTTTCTCAGGGTGAATGCTATGAGTTATTGCTCATATGAAAGGGTATCCTGGGACTCAGAAACCCAGGAACCATGCAGCTCTGAAGGGGAAAGTTATCCCAGTGGAAGGGAATCCTGAGACATGGACACTCAGGAACCCTTCAGCTCTAAGGTGGGACAGTGTCCCAAGGGAAGGGTGTCCTGAGTCATGGGAGCCCAGAAGCTACATAGCTCTGAGAAGAAGCTTCCTCAGAAGAGACATTGCAGCTCCCTGGGGAGAGAATCCTTTGCCGAGCTGAGGAGCTCAGGATCCTCAGCTTACTCCACTTCTTGGTTTTTTTTTTCTTTTTCTCTTCATTGCTTCTTTTCTTCCTTGCTTCTTTTGATGAGAGAGTCACACCCGGCAGCAAATATCACGAAAGAGATTTATTGACGGGTCCAGGATGTGGAGGGACAATCCAGGGATGGCTGTACTCTGTCCACGGAAGCAGACAGCAAGGAATTGGACATAGGGCAGGACTTATATAAGATTTCTTAGGGGCAGAGCCTTACACAGGCAGAGATTTCCAGATTGAGGATTGGTGGGATTTTAAGTCCTGAGCTTGAGGAGTTCAGGGATTAGTGAGTTTTCCCATTCAGGGATTGGTGGAGTTTTGTGGAAAGCTCTGGGATTTGTGGGTTTTTCCCTGCTCAAGGATTAGTGGCTTTTTTTCACTCCCTTTTCCCTGCATTGGGCTCATGGGTTAGGGTAGGAAGTCCTTGCTGGTCACAGCCGCTTTTGGCTGAGGCGCTGTCTCTGTGGAGCTGCTCAGAGAGGCTGGAGTGGAGGTGCTGCCTTGTGTACAGCTCCTGTGGGACAGCTCCTGCAGCGGTACTTCCCCAAGGCTACAGCTGAGTCTGGAAAGAAGTTGTGGACAGCTCCTCATGCAGGCAGTAATCTGAGGCAGGAAAGATGTGCCACCGTGGACAGCTCCTGAGGGGCAGCTCCCTCTGAGGAGGGAAAGGAGATGCTCCACCCACCGTGGACAGCTCCTGTGACAGCAGCAGGCAGAGGCGACGTCCTGGTGAGGCCAGGACAGCTCCTTCTAGGGCGTCTCACTGAAGCCCCAGGCAGAGGTGAGAAGGAGGAGCCAGCGCCGCCTTGACTGGCTTTGCAAGCTGCTTAGGGACTACAGAACTTTTAAGCACACAAAAAAAACATAACCTGGGTTGACATACTTCAATTAACAAGAACATTAGGAACAATTAGCCAGACATGGAACCATAGAAGCCAAAAACCAGGGTTAGTATGTCATGGCCTGAGCAAAATGTTGAGGCCCGGGCCGACCCACGTTTGGGCGGCCACTGTATCCCGGTCCAAGCTGCTGCTCCAGTCCGGGGGTCGGGGTTCAGCAAGAGAGAGAGTGAGGCTGGACTCGAAGAATGGAGACCAAACAGAATGTGTTTCAATCCTGTTTATTCTTCAGTCTCCCTTCTTCTCTCCAAGTCCCAAGTCTTAAGTTCCTAGTCCCTAGTTCCTAGTCCCTAGTGCCTCCAAGTTCCAAGTTACTTCTTCCAAGTTCTCTTCCAAGTGCCTGCTACCTGATGCCTAATTCCTACTCCAAGTTGTACTCCAAGTTGTACTCTCTGAAGTGTCTCCTAAAAGTGTCTCCCTAATGTCTGCTGTGTCTGATTCTCTCTAGAGCCAAGTGTCTTCTACCTAATGTCTGGTGTCTCTGATTCTCTGATCTCAGTCTGATTCTGATCTGTTCTGTCTCTGCCTTTTATATGTCTCACTTCTAAGCCACGCCTTTTGGTCACACCTTTAATCATGCCCTTAGGTCTTGTCTCTAAATCTGATCTCTAGGTCACACTCTTAAGTCACACACCTTTAATCTCACACACCTTTAATCTCACACACCTTTAATCTCAAGGTATCTAAACCAAGATTATCAGAGTGTGCTCAGCTGTTGTAGGCTATTGTAATCCAAGTCACATGTCAGGGTATATGGCTCAAGATGGCTGCAAAGCTGATAGCCGCTTTCTGCTAAAAGTTGGCCCCCAACATTAGTACGTTTAGAAACTTCCCCAGAACTATGGACTTTATACTATAGATTAGGTCTTTGTTTTCATTTTGGCAAGTGGAACCGAGTTTTACGGCCTGAGTGGGTTCTTCTTTCATGGTGTCAGTTGTGCTAAGGTCTGGAGGCCTGTTTTGAGACCAGTATGAGAAGCACGAAACCCGAGCTCATGTTGGAGATATAAAATGAAACCCGAGCTCATGTTGGAGATATAAAATGAAACCCGAGCTCATGTTGGAGATATAAAATGAAACCCGAGCTCATGTTGGAGATAAAATTCAGTTGTAGAATGCTTGTCTAGCATGTACAAGATTAGACCTGAAACACCATCGAAAATAATTATTAGTATTTTATTCAAACAAATATGTGCAATATATAAAACAAATAGAGTCAACAAAACTCTTCTCAGCTGCTCAATTAGACCCAGAAGAACACTTTAATGTGGTGTTGATATCAGAACAGATGAACATTTGAAAACTGTCACTTCTTGCTTTTCTTCTCTTTTTTATTGTTCTCTCTAGTTGTATTTAAGCTACCTTCTTCTCTATATCTTATGGTCCCAAACAAGACATAATTTTCCATTACCACAAAAGAATGTTTTTGAAGTGAAGGAAATACGAGGCAGTGACTTTAAAGCTCAGAGAACAGGAATAAGCTCAGGGCAGGTTGTTTGTAATAGCAGTCTTCTGTAGAAATGACCTGTGGGAAAACTTGAAGAGCAAAGCAACGTATGGACTTCACATGAATGCAAGGAAATATTTAAAAGGCTCTAAAAGTGACAAAAATGTGTAGTTATGAATCAAACGATTCAAGGTAAAGATTACATGTTTTAGCATTTGCTCTGTTTAAAAAAAAAAAAAACATAACTTTTGGGCCAAGGATGAATTACCCAGATATCTAATTAAGTCCTTCTTAAAATTTTTGATACTTAAATTCTGGATAGCATTGCCTTCAAAAGAAATCTTAATTTTAATTTTACATGGTGGCCTTGGAGAACTAACTAGACTCCACACACTATTTGTGAAGAAAGTACAGTAGATATTATATGTGTTGACCACTGCACTCATTCCAATCTCTTTTTATGCTGTCTGTGACTGGGAAATACATGTTAACCCTTCCTACTATTAAAATGGAAAGACAACAAATAATGTGGGAAAAGAAAACTAAATGTTTTTGACTTCAGAAAGAATTTTATACCCAAGTTGCAAACACGCTGTGAACTGACAATGGTTATGATTTACTCAGGGCTCTTGCACCAACAGGCCATGGAAGTTAAAACCAAGAGTTTTCATACCGATTTTTATATCACTAAGTGAATGTAAGACCAAAAATCTTTAGATCTGGCAAGTGGATTTCACTTCAGAATAAAGTATTTGCATAAAAAATGGCGCTGGTCCAAAAGAAAAGGAAGTCCTCTGCTCTCAACGCCATAATATACTGTTTCTTAAACACTCAGAATCAGACATTACCTCCTGCCTTTCTTATTACAGTTGTTTCATCAAAGGTGGCCAACAGTTAGCTTCAGGATATTCCAGCATTTCAACTGTCCTTGTTTACTGTCTGTGGAATGTTTCTGTCCAATTTGTCAAGCCTTGGCAGTCAGATCTTCATGAAGAATAAATATGTTATGTGTTTTAGTAACTTAACAACAGTTTGAAAGTGTGGGAATGTAAGCAGATTCCTATTACAACATGGGAACTAGACAGAAGGGTGGAAATTGCTAAAGGAGTTTTAACTATTTCATCATTGTCTGGCCTTCTAGAAACTGTGATGGCTAAAGTTATGTTTTAAGTTTAAATTAGGGTGCTTAAAGAGGTCTATAAAACAAAACTGCCTCTAACCTACTAAGCCCCAGTTGTCCAAAGACAGATAACTTCCTGGAAGGCTGAGGGCTGTTGTTCATGTGATAACAAGCCATGTGTTTTCACTTCTGTAAACAAGTTTGGTTGCACCAGATGAACAGAATGAGATTGATCACAAGTGGTCAAGAAGTATGTGGGCAGGAAGTACTTCAGGATATATGCTTGCACCATTAGGACAAAGGTGGGAAGTGCATAGCCTTGTGGGTCTTGCCCTTATTAGCTCCTGTCTCGTGTGATTTGAGACCATATTCTGGGAATCCCAGGTATGAGCCTGACTAGCTGGGATGATTTGTATATGCTTGGACCAGGGAGTGGCACTATTACAAGGTGTGGCCCTGTTGGAGTAGGTGTTGGAGTAGGTGTGTCACTGTGGGTGTGGGCTTAAAGATCCTCATCCTAGCTGCCTGGAAGTCAGTATTCTGCTAGCAGCCTTAAGACGAAGATGTAGAATTCTCAGCTCCTCCTGCACCATGCTGGCCTGGATGTTCCTGCCTTGATGATAATGAATTGAACCTCTGAACCTGTAAGCCAGCCCCAATTAAATATTGTATTTATAAGAGTTGCCTTGTTCATGGTGTCTGTTCACAGCTGTAAAACCATAACTAAGACACTAGTGTCCATCATCCCTGCCAGTATTGAAGAAAGCTTGCTTCAAATTTGGCTTCAAAACTGTGGTAGTGGCTTTATTCTCACACCGTGGGATTAACAAAACCTGTAACATTACAACTCTACTCCCTTTTCAGAAATTAAATTGGAATTTATTCTGGAGACTCAAATGTTGCAATGAATTCTGGGATCTCTAAAGATGTGCCTTCCTGGAACAATGTGATTAGCAGTATTTTCCAGTGAATGTGTCATCTGTGACAAAGTAAAAAAAGAGGATCTCTCTGAGCGTGAGAGCTGACTGCCTTCCATCAACGCAATGCTCAGGTTCACAGTGCTCCAAGTGCTTTAGAACACCAGAGTAAGGAAGGAATGAAGTGTGACTCCATTGGTTCTTCCATTTGGTTCCTTGTCTCCATTCCAAATTGTCTGACACTGGGAAAACCACTCAGAATTTTGAGGGCCTGATAGAGACTTATATTCTACCATCAAAGACCTCTGGGTTAAGAGTCTGGCTCCTAAGACACCTGGGACAAGTCTCAGTACCTGTGACTCCTCCCAGTACCTCTGCACCCTTCCCTAATCCTCCCCAGCCCCGGATCTAGGCCTCCCTTCCCCTAGCTTTGGATTCTTATATAACTCAATTATTCGGCTACACACTTACTTGTTTCCATATACCAAGACTCCCTTGGTCTCTTGGCTTCTCATTTGCCTCCAAGTCCCTTCTCTTGTCTGTCTTCCCTCTTTCACTGCCCACCCCCTTCTCTCATGGCCAGGTTCAGTCTGGACCCTTCTGATGCCTCTGTCTATTTTCTCCCTCATATCTACAATAAAACCCGTCTCCTCAGCCATACTTAGAAATGATCACATCCTCATTTTCATTCACTAGTGTCTTATTAAACTGGGGTTTTATTGCCGTGAAGAGACACCATGAAGATAACAACTCTTACAAAGGAAAACATTTAACTGGGGCCAGACAGTTTCAGTGATTTAATCCATTATTGTCGTTGCAGTAAGCGTGGCCGTATACAGGCAGACATGATTGGTGCTGGAGATGACGCTGTTCTACATCTTGATCTGCAGACAGCAGAAGGAGACTGCCCCAGTAGGCCTAGCTTGAGCATATGAGACCTCAAAGCCCACCTCCTAGTGACATACTTCAACAAGGCTATGCCTCCTAATAGTGCCATTCCCTATGGGTCAAGCATTCAAACTCATGAGTTAATGAGTCTAGAGGGGGCCATGCCTATTCAAACCACCACAACTAGGTACTTGAGTGACAGCATGCTGGGCCCAGAGATTCCACATGTTGGCTCTGTGGGCTGGAACTCAGGTGCAGATATGGCAGGTCTGAGACCTAAGCAAACCACATAGGAGGAAGAGTCCCAGAGAATCCCAGCCTCCTACACTGCCTGGTCTGGTTTGAGAAGTCTGGCTTCTGTGACACCATCAATATTGGATCCTTACTGGGACTCCTCCCAATTAGTCTACAGCTGCCTTGTGCCATGAAGATCCACATTCAGAACAGCAGGATTGGCCCTTTCACATGTCCCAATCATTTGCAGATGATTCAGATTTGGGGGCGGGCCATCTCAGAGGTCTGGATCTGGGCCTGGGTAATAGCAGAGCTGGTCAGCCCGCTGGATCTCCTTTATCCACACCACCATGGCTCACTAGTACTGCCCTGGCTAGGGCACCCAATGCGCCATCAGCAGGAGGTAAGCGCTGCTTTTCTCATGCCATCAGAGCTGGTTTACTTGCACCCATGCCTCCAGAGCCAGCTCCATTGTGCTGCTGAGTCAAGGTGCAGAGGTCCATTCTCCCAAGTGCTGCAGTCTGTGAAGGGCTAGGCCAGCTGTCCTGCTCTCACACCCTCATGACTGGCTCATCCATGCCTTTGTCATTAGGGCCAGCTACACTGTGATGTCCAGGTGAGGTGCAGAGCTGGCTCTGAGTGCTATAGCCAGTGACGGGCAGGGCTATCTCTCCTGATCTTATGCCCTTAGGACTAACTCTCCTGACTACCACAGGCGGTGAAGAGGGGGAAGGCATCACCCTCAAACCCACAAACCCATGTTTCTTCATGACAGCAGTAGATATGCCAGCTCTCCCTCCATCGTGCTCCCAGGGCTGGCTCACCTGCACCCCTCCACCCGTGCCAGCTCTGCTGTGCTCTCTCCGGAGTACTACAGTGGGTGAGAAGCAGAGCTAGCGATCCCATGTTTATGACTCTGTGGGCAACTTCCTCATTGCTGGAGTCAGCCGTCCCATTCTCATGCCCTTGAGGCCAGCTAATCCACACCCTGCCACCAGGGCCAGCTCCACTGGATTGCTTGGGTAAAGCACAGGCCTGCATGCTGCAGCTGGTGGAAGGTGGGGCCAGCTCTCCAGAGTGCCACAGCCAGTGAGGGGCAGGACAATTTCTGCACAGCCCCTAGACATGTGTGGTCCCCAGTGGCTGATGTCCCCATGTTCTCTAGTATGGATCTAATTGCATTCTTCTACATGACATTTGGCCAGTTTGACCAGTACCATTTGTGGAAGATGCTTTTTTTTTTTTCCAGTGTGTATTTTGGGGCTCTTTATCAAAAATCAGGTTTCCACAGGTGTGTGGATTTCTGTATGGGATTTCAATTTGATTGCAGTATCAATATGTGTTTAATAATATTATGCTGTTTAGTACATAAATTATTATATAGTAATTTGTTAATATATAGTTCTGCAGTATGACTTGACATTTATGGATGGTGATAACTCCAGAAGTTCTTTGATTATTCAGGATTGTTTTAGCTATCCTAGATTACTTGTGTTTCTGAATGAAATTGAAAATTGTCCTTTCAAAATCTGTGATAAATTATGTTGGAAATTTGGTGGAGAGTGGATTGAATTTGTAGATTGATTTTGGTAAGCTGGCCGTTTTTATTATATGAATCCTACCAATCCATGAGCATGGGAGATCTTTCCATCTTCTAATGTCTTCTTCAATTTCTTTTTTCAATGACAAAGTTTTTGTCATACAAATCTTTCATGTGCTTGGTTAGAGTTACACCAAGATATTTTATATTATTTTAGGCTATTGTGAAAGGTTATTTCCTTGACTTCGTTTTCAATATGTTGATCATTTGCATACAGGAGGGCTGCAGGGTTTTGTGAACTAATTTTGTATCCAGATACTTTTCTGTAAGACTTTCCTGGTGGAATTTTTGGTGTAACGTGTGTGTGTGTGTGTGTGTGTGTGTGTGTGTGTGTGTGCGTGTTATCATCTAAAACTAAAAATACTTTGGCTTCTTCCTTTCCAGTCTTCATCCCCTTGATCTCCTTGAACTGTCCTATTGCTCCAGCTAAAATTTCAAGTACAATATTGTATTGGTATAGAGAAGAGTGGACAACTGGCACAGCCATGGCTACTGGAAATGTTGAAAGTTATGAAGCCAGCACATGTTTGACACAGTTCCAGCAAAGCTGAACCAAACTGTAATCTTAATTTTTTAAAATCTTATTTTAATGATAGATTTTAAATGCTTTAGCCTTTCTTGTAATCTACCACCCACAGGAGGTAGTAGAAAAGACAGGATACAGGAGAAGTGGACCCAATTAGAAAGGTTCTTTGGAGCAATTCCCACCTGCGTTGTCTGGAAATCGGCAGTTCAATTCACAGGTTAGCAGGCAGTAGCATCTCGATCCATTCAAAAACAGCTCACGGATACACCAGCAGTCTAGTTCGGTAGAGATGGGTTAGCAACAGTAGTGACACAACCCAGCAAAACAGCCAAGCCTCAGCCTCAGCTCCAGTCAGCAGGAAGTGCCAGCAGAACACCAGGAGTTTTTAGCTGTGTCTCTCTCAGGAAATCAAAGATCAGCAAAGACACAAGACCCACAAACATTGCACAGCTAGCTGTACCAGCAAGCAAAGATCTGTCTCTGTCACTCTGTGGAATCCTATTTATACCTCCAAACATCATGTGTCCTCCACATGTCTTACCTCAGCATGGCGCTTGCCTCAGCACGTGCATCCAATCAGCCCGAATCCTTGGAAGCAGCAACAAACTGCAGCACACCACCAGAAGTTTTTTGGTGGGATTCTCTCTACGTCCTAACAATGCGACTCAACTATTCAATGTAAAGTGGACCAACACATGTGTGTTCTTAGCAAAGAATCCTTCATCATGTGTCCTTTCACATGTTTGTTTTAGTAGAACATCCTCTCTCCTGTGTCTGCTTCAGAGAAACATTTCTTTACCAATCTGACTTAGCCTTTCACACTTGTGTCCACTTTAATGAAATGGTTATGTGTTTTCTCCAACAAAACACCATCCAACTGTCTTTCCAAAGAACCCTTAAGTTTCCACTTTACCAAATGCTGAGATCACAGTCATCCTGTCTCTCAGTTTTAGGTTTTGGTCTCTGCATGTTGCATTCTTGCATTATAATTTTCTGCATTATAATTCATCGGATTTTTTTCCCAAAGAAAATTTGTCTGAGTCTTTTTAGAAAAGTCCTAAACTTACTATCCCTTCTGCTTTTAGGAAAATAACTTTACCTAACTCTATTTGGAAATCTTCCTGATGCCCTGGAGATCACTATGAGGACAGATAAGCACAAAGATGCTATGAGTTTCTTTGAGAGCCTATGACTCCAGGAATCTTCTTAGGGTTTCTGCCTCTAAGCAAACTGAGACAGTATAATTGGAACAGTGTAAATCTGGAGAGAGTTGGTAAATTCTGACTAGTGAGGAGGGGCTCTGAGACTCCCAGTGTTTCTCAGTCTGTGGATGACCATAACTCCTCCAAGTTATGACTGGAGAAGGTTTTTGTAGATATGAGGGAGAGTACAGCCAGAGACATCTGCAGTCCAGAGCAGGAAGAGAAAGGAGTACACTGAAAATGCCCAGCAGATTCAGTTGGGCCATGAGAGAAGACAGATGGGGAAAGAGTGGATGGATGCTTCCTGCCATGATGATAATGGAGCTGACCTGCTACCCCCCACAACGCACACTTGCACACACACACACACACACACACACACACACACACACACACCCTGAGCCAGAATGTCACAGAGTTTTTAAGCTTGAAAACTACAAATGTCTGTGCCAAGTTGTAGATACATTTTCCCACCAGTCAGGATTTATGGATAAGGGCTTTCCTTAAGTGGTTGATCTACATCAACAAATACAGAATGTAGGTTTTACAATCCAACTAATCAAATCTATTTGTTCTTTTCTGGTCAGGGAGAGTCATTGTGTTTGGGAGTAGCAAAAAAATGAATAATGGAAACTGGTCAGAAATAGTCATGTTTTGGGGAACAAAATATGAATAACAGAAGATTTTCAACTACTGAGGAATCCCCAGTTCCCTAGGGGCTGGAAACCAGAACTTAGTTTCACTTTATGATTAAAATAGAGTCTGAAAAGAAAATGGCAGTATTTAGGGAAAGTTTCTTTTGCTTGTTCCCAATAAACTTCAGTTCAGAGAAGCTAAGTATTGTAACTAAGCTTACATACGCATGTAAGTAGGAAGTGGTAAAGCCAATCCAATTTAGACAGAGTTTTTGGTTGTTTGCTAAATGGCTGCTTATTCTGTAACTCATCTTGGCCTTGAACACCCAATCGTCCTGCCTTCTCCCATGAATGCTGGGATTATAAATCTGTGTAACCACACTGCTGAGACTGAGGTCTTTCTTTATTGTTACTGCGTGTGAATGCAGGCACGTCTATGCTACTGGATCCATGTGGAGGTCAGAGGACAACATTCTAGGGTCCATTCTTTCCTTCCACCTCCCTACTGAGGGTCGCTCTTATTGTTCCTGTTATACAACACACTCAAGGCTGGCTCAGGAACTAGGGATGATGGGATTTTGTGTGAATGCTCAGATTACAGATGATATATATATATATATATATATATATATATATATATATATATATATTCATCAAGCTTACCAAAATACTTTCACAAACTGAGATCAAGATTCAGATCTTGCAGACCAAGACTGAACTCTCGCTTTGTTTTAATTTTTTGAGACAGTCTCATTATGTAGCTATGAATGTTCTGACTCATCTATGACTGTGTAGCTATCTAGATATCTACTATGCAGATATGTACTATCTACATCTTTGACTGTGTAGATTAGAGTGACATTGAACTCATAGAGATCTGACACTGACACTTCTGCCTCCTGCAAGCTGGGGTTAAAGGAATGTGTCACTATGCCTAGTAAGACTGAAGTTCTTGTCTTGGTTTGGGGGGGAGGGTTGGGTTTCTGAGACAGTATTTTTCTGTGTTATCTTGGCTGTCCTGGAACTCAATCTATTGACCAGGCTGGTCTCAAACTCAGATATCTGCCCACCTCAGCATACCAAATGCTGGGATAAAGGCATGCACCACCATACCCAGCTAAAACTGAATTTTTAACTACTGCACTTTGCATTAATTTTGAGGTTTAGTTATTGCCAACAAACACAGCAATCCAAAATTTAAAATAAAGAAAATAGAATCAATGATTAGGTATAGGGAAGGAGATAGATAGGCAGGTAGATTTCATATATATATATATATATATATATATATATATATATTGCGTGTGTATATGTATTTACAACAAATGTTATCACTTTCAAAGCAGGATAGTGAAGATAATAATTTAATTAAATTATAATATGATCCCTAGTAATAGTATTTGAGAGAGCAAGAGGGCAAAGTTAAACACCACACCTAAAATGATATGTCTAGAAAAATTTAGTCACTGTCCTGGTTAGTATTTTTTACCAACTTGACACAAACTTGGGTCATTTGGAAAGAGGGAATCTCAACTGAGCCAATGTCTCCATCAGAGTGGTCTGCAGGAAAGTCTATGGGGACACTTTATTGATTGATGCCACATTAGATAGTGCCATACCTGGGCAAGTGATCCCAGGGTATATAAGAAAGCCAAACTGAGCAAGCCAGTAAGAAGTGTTCTATGGTCTCTGCTTTCTGCTTCAGCTCCTCCTTCAGGTTCCTGCTTTGACTCCTGACTTGACTTTCTTTGATGATAGACTATGATATGGAAATATAAGCCAATTAAACTTTTCACGCACATTGCTTAAGTTCACAGTGCTTCACCACAGCACTGGATAGGACCACTGGCCCAGGGTGATACCACTTACAGTGGGTTGTACCCTCTTACATCAATCATTAATTAAGAAAATGCCCCAAAAGCTTACCCACAGGCCACTCCCATGGAGGCATTTTCTCAATTGAAGTTACTGCTTCAATTGAAATGACACTTGTATAAACAAAAACTAACCAGCACAAAGCCACTTGCTTCTTAGCTTCTAGTTATCAAGAAATAGTCTTTGTTCTGCTGGAGAAAGCATGGTAAGAAGAAAAAGATAAGTGCTTCATTTTACAAGGGAATAATCAATTGAGATTTTATCAAGACAATCACTCACACACACCCTTTTTTTTTCCACTGAGTTTTTCTATGAGTCTTTTACAGAGTTGGAGTCTATCCTGGTCTATGTAGCCCTGGATGGACTTAAACTCATTACATAAACCAGGCTGAACTCCAACTGCCTCAGATATGCCAGCCTCGCCGGGCGGTGGTGGCACACACCTTTAATTCCAGCACTTGGGAGGCAGAGGCAGGTGGATTTCTGAGTTCAAGGCCAGCCTGGTCTACAAAGTGAGTTCCAGGACAGCCAGGACTACACAGAGAAACCCTGTCTCGAAAAACCAAAAAACCAAAAAACCAAAAAAAACAAAAAAACAACAACAAAAAAAAAACCCAACAACAACAAAAAAGATATGCCAGCCTCCTGAGAGCTGGGTATTGAAAGCTTGAGCCACTAGGCCCTACCCACCCATCTTAAAAAAGAAATCACTAAAGGGCTGGGAATGTAGCTTAATCATTTGTTTGTCTGGCATGAATAAGACACCAGGTTTGAGCCTCACTTTGATATTAAATTAGGTGTTGGGGGGCATGCCTATAACTCCAAACAGAAGCTGTAATGTGGGTCAGCTACCTCAGGGAGTCAGTACAGGACACATCTGGACACCAAAATCTCAGTGAAAGAAGATTTATTACCCCAGAAGGGCAAAGTGGGAGTGGGGGGAGGCAAAAGGAGGAGGAGAGACAGCAAGCAGTTACAACAGAATTAAGAAAGAAAGAATGAGGGAGAAGGTGGTGGAGGGAGGGAGGGAGGGAGGAAGGAAGGAAGGAAGGAAGGAAGGGAGAGAGAGAGAGAGAGAGAGAGAGAGAGAGAGAGAGAGAGAGAAAGAAAGAGAAAGGAAGGAAGGAAGGAAGGAAGGAAGGAAGGAAGGAAGGAAGGAAAAAAGGAAGGAAGAAAGAAAGAAAGAAAGAAAGAAAGAAAGAAAGAAAGAAAAGAAAAGAAAGAAGGAAAGAAAGAAGAAGTAAGTTAGGGGTTTTTTTTGTACAAGTGTGTTTTTAAGGGGGAAAAATGAAAGATGGGTTTATAAATCTTGATTGGACATATTAGCCAAATAAAGAATTCTGATTGTTGGACCTCACTGTTTTGTCTCAGGAATGAGTTGGTGACCAAATAAATGAACAGGCTTTGGGAGATGGCTTCAGGGATGTTATCTGATGGTCTTTAGCAAGGAAAAGGAAAAGTGGGAGAAGGGCAAAAGGCAAAACCTGTCTGCAATGTTTGCCATGCTTGGGCCTAATCGATCCCTCTCAAAGCAGGAGGATCGGGAGTTCAAAGTCATTCTTGTCTACACAGCCTGTTCAGAGCCAACCTGGGCTACATGAAACTTTGTTTAAAACAAAACAAACAGAAACAAAAAAAATCTGACAGAACACACAAACTAAAAGACAGTATTGGCATATTTCCTGAAACTTATTTCAGTTATGTGTCTCAGGAGGACTGAAATAAACATTCCTGAAATTACAAAGAAGTTTTGAAAATATGGCCCAAGTAAGCAAACTTACTGAATGAAAACAAATGGAAAGGAAAGGAAAGGAAAGGAAAGGAAAGGAAAGGAAAGGAAAGGAAAGGAAAGGAAAGAACTGCCCCTAGGTATGGTGGAGGAGAAAGTTTATTGTAGATAAAAGGGAGAGCATAGATAGCCAGAGGCAGACACAGCATGGAAAGTTAAGAGTGGTCATGATTCTGAGTCATGAAGAGAGGGAGAATGGGAAGGGAGAGGGTACAGGGGAATTGGGTGCAGCAGCCAGGAAGCCAAATGTACAAAAGAGGTAACCAAAATGTCTGGATTTGACAGGGAAGAGCCTGTGGGGGAGGGGAGCCCAGCCCCTGGACTTGGGAGTTTAGGGCAAGGGGTGGAGTATGTCAGCCAAATTCTGTGATGGGTAGAAACTAAGGAATGTTAAGGGAGCCTGTTAAGTAGGCATCTTGGCCATTTGTCCGAGGTTTGAAAGTTAATACCTACATGCTTCTCTTTCTTTCTCTTCTCTTCTCTTCTCTTCTCTTCTCTTCTCTTCTCTTCTCTTCTCTTCTCGGCATTTAAAAGGCTTTTATAAATCATTCTACTCCAACATCGGTGTTCTTAAGTAAAATTAACTTAACTGGGCATGTTGTTCCATCAAACTACCTTCTAAATATTTATCTCCATGCCTATAGATCAGTGCCGCTTTCAGCACTGGCCATTTTGCAGTGGACAAAGGTTACTGCAGAGATAATTGACCAAAGTGCCAAAAAAGAAAAAAAAAAAGAAAGTTGTTGAATACTCAGCCTTAAGTATAACATCTATGGTACCCCTTTCCTGGATGAGAAAATGAATTGAGGACATGACACTCCTCACTATGGTTGAGGGAAGGTTTATTGCAGCTATGAGGGAGAGCAGAGGCAGAGGCATCTGGCAAAATCCAGGATGAGCATGGCTGGTGGGCTGAACAGAGCCATATGGGAGAGAAGAGGGCAGAGCCAGAAGCCAAGAGGCTGGGAGAGCAGGAACCAGGAGACCACAGTAACTAAAAACTGGCTGAGTTACATAGGGATCAGAGGCTGGGGACGGGAATCTCAGTCCAATCTCTGGCCTGCAGAGTTTGGGACAAGGAGGCAGGGCACACCAGCCAGGATGACCGCATAACTGATACTGTAACAGGTAGGAGCTGAGGAAGACTGTAGGCCAGAGGAACTTTGATATGTTAAATAGTCCTTTGTCCTGAGTTTGAGACCTAACTTTCCAAAGCCCAAGAAACATTGCAGAAGAGTTTCAAGAATGTAAAATTTTAATGGTGGGAAACATAGTCTTCTGGATATGACATGCCCATTCCACAGAATTTCCTGGGACAGACTGCTCCATCATGGGTAGGGGAGGGGCTCATGATGCTCCACCCTTCCTACAGAGTTAATAGCATTTAGTTTTTCTGGGTGGAGGCAAAGACATTTTCCTTAGTTGTGTACCAATGGATACATTGCCCATGTTCCAGTTAATTAACCTCCTTTCCCATGTTTATGTAGGCAATCCTAGTTAAAATCAGTAGGCCACTGCTGGGTGGTGGTGGCAGAGGCAGTTGTATCTCAGAGTTTGAGGACAGCCAGGTCTACAGAGTAAGTTCCAGAACAGCCAGAGATACACAAAGAAACCCTGCCTTGAAGAACAAAAACAAAGCAAAACATACTGGTCACTAAAATAAAATAAGTTGTCGCGCCCCGCTCGACCAGCAAGGAAGATGCGACAAACCGGATCCTTCTCAACAACCTTTATTGTAGAAGCGCTCTTTTAGATTTCAGGGAGAGACCTGGAGTGCCCAGAACGGGCTGCTTATATACCCTCAGCCCTGGAGGGGGAGTGGGGGGAAGCACATGGAGGTGCACGATTGGTCAAATTGCAGTGCTTCATTAGCATACCACATTAGCATACCCCGCCAGGGAAGGGGTTAACTGGTCAGAGTGTGGTGCTTAATTAGCATACCTTGTTCCGGAGGGGTTGGAGCCAAACTGAATTGCGCATGCGCGGTGCACTGGTAGTTACTAGCAGAGGCCTAGGCAGGCACCATCTTGGCCAGCCTCATCAGATCGGCTGGCACACGCTTGGCCTGCCGAGTCGGGTCGGAGGCCTACAATAAGTAAAATAAATCCTCTGAAAATAGACAGGGAAATTAAGTGGGGAGAATGCTGTGGGCAGGGAATGGCATATGCCTTTAGCTCTAGTACTCAGGGAGGGCAAAGGCAGGCTCTCTGCGAGTTTGAGGCCAGCTTGATACTATAAGAGGGGATTGGAGGGGAGGGCAGGGTGAGCACCCAAAGTTAATTTCCTGCAGAGCTCAGGAGACCTCAGCTGTAGGCACTTAATTTACATGGCCCCTCTGAGAGCACTGGAAAGCCCTGCATGTTTGGTGTTGTGGACTGGAAGCAGAAATCAGAATATAAACAAAAAAAATTCCATGTGGTAATTTGTGAAAGTGTTCACAGAAAAAAAAAGCACCTGAATGGTGTTATATAATGGCTGTAATAATGTGTTACAATTTGGTTTTACATTTACATTTCAACCTGACTTTGTGTCCATGTTATGATGTTAAAGCACCCTCCCCCAATTATGTGAGAGTTTGATTCAAATATAAGAATATGGGCTGAAGACATGACTCAATGGTTAAGAGCACTCACTGGTCTTCCTGAAGGCCTGAGTGCGATCACCATCTCATTACCAACTTGAGAAGCTCATAACTGCCTCTAACTCCAGCTCTGGGGATCTAATGACCTCTTCTCTACACATACACACCTTAAAAAGATTCCCAAACCCCACAAGTACCAGTATTGCTGTGTCTATTATTATGTGCTACAAAGATGAGGAAACTGGTTTGTGGGAAAGCATATAGGTGCAGACAGAAAGTAGACATTAGGTCCTAGGATAATGATAGACATGTATAATGTGTAAATTAACAGGAGTACATAGAAGAAAGAGGCCCTGCACAGCGGTACACCTGAAATCTCAGCAGTTAGTAGGCGAAGGCAGGAGGATCAGAAAGGTAGCATCATTAATGGTATCATAGTCAACTTGACACAAACCTATATGTCCCTTCAAAGAGGACTCTCAGTTGAGTACCTCTGTCAGACTGGCCTGCGGGCGTGTCTATGAGGCACTTTCTTGATTGCTAATTGGTATAGGAAGGCCCCGCCCACTGTGGGCAGTCCCAACCCTGAGCAGGTGAGCCAGCAATACGTAAGACAGGAAGCTAGTACGCCAGGGTGAATTAAGAAGCTTTTCTTGTCTGGCAGTGGTGGTGCACGCCTTTAATCCCAGCACTTGGGAGGCAGAGGCAGGTGGATTTCTGAGTTCAAGGCCAGCCTGGTCTACAGAGTGAGCTCCAGCACAGCCAGGGCTACACAGAGAAACCATGTCTCGAAAAACAAACAAACAAACAAACAAAAAAGCTTTTCTCCATGCTCTCTGCTTCAGTTTTGAAGTGGATTCCCGCCATGGCCTCCCTCGATGATGGACCAGTAAGCTGAAGCAAACCCTTTATTTCCCCAAGTTGCATTTGTCAGTGTTTTATCACAGCAACAGAGAAGCAAATCAGAACACTTGAGTTCACAGTGCGTTCCAGGCCAGCCTGGGATATCTCTAACCCCTCCCCCAAGACAGAGTTTCTCTGTGTAGCTTTGGCTATTCTCAAACTCATTCTGTAGACCAGGCTGACCTCAAACTCAAGAGATCTGCTGGCTTCTGCCTCCTGCATGCTGGGATTAAAGATGTGCGCTAACACTGTCCCATTTTTAAGGTGTTATAGGAGCTGAGTGTAGTGGGTCATACTTTTAATCCCAGCACTCAGAAGAAAGAGGCAGGCAGACCTTTGTGAGTTTGAGGACAACCAGAGCTACATACTGGGATCATGTCTAAGACAGAAAAAAAAAGTTGTCATAGAAGCACATAAAACATTGGTAATAGCAGTTTGTTACAGAACCCTTATGCAAGGCTAACAAAACAAAAGAAAAAAACAAAGAGAAACTTAAAGAAATTCCACAATTCTATGATGCAGCCCATGGCTTGGGTGACGAGTGTGTCTTTTAAACACTTTTTTGAAAAAATAGGATCTGCACTGAAACAGACAGTAATGTTCACAAATGTATTAACATGCTCCTCTGTCCCGGACCACTCTGCCTCATGTTTGGGGGCCACTGTGTCCCACCAGAGCTGCTGCTCCAGTCCGCAAGTCAGGGTCTAGCAAGAGAGAGAGTGGGGATGAAGGGGAAGAGATGCAAATAATGGAGAAAAGACAGAGATTCTGATCAAGTCTCGTTTATTGAGGGGAAATCCGGGGTATTTATACACTTTTGCCACGCGCCTTGTAGGCATGGATACCATGTGCCTTGCAGGTGTGGCTATCACTGTGCCTTACAGGTGTGTATAGAGTGGATAGCACTGCATGCCTTACAGGCATGGATACCACATGTGCCTTGCAGCTGGGGGCACCAAACAGCAAAACAAGATATGGTATCTTGAAACAGAAAAACAAGATGTTATCAGAGTGTGCTCAGCTGTTGTAGGCTGTTGAAAAACAAGTCTCATGTCAGGGTATATGGCTCCAGATGGCTGCAAAGCTGATAGCAACTTCCTGCTAAAAGTCGGCTCCCAACACTCCTCAACATTTTTCAGATACCTTGGCAATTAAATTGGAGTCATTTGGGGGTATTCTGGTAGGTAGGTCATGAAAATTAATTGTGTTGTTTCTATTTCAAGACCCTTAATACTAGTTAATAAAGAGCTAGCTTGAGTCTTATAGGCTCTATCCAGAAAGACTTTGGTCTTGGAAGCAAGGAACCTTGAAATGAACAGTTGGGAGAAAGAAACCCTCTAGTTCTCTGAAGATCTAGAAGGCAACCAGGAAGAAGTAGCCAGCTTTAGGGAACACCTTGAGAATGAGACGAATTTTCAAGCTGCGTTGGAGGTATTTGAGGTGAGAGTTGGGAGATGCTGTAACAGTGAAGCCTAGTCTAGCTCATCCAAATTCAAGAATAAATGTATTTTACAGGTTGTGTGTGTGGCTACGTGGGTAGAATTTTTAAATGAATGTACATCATAGCTCCAAATTGATATGCCACAGAAATGTAATAATTTAACTTTAAAAATGAAATAATATTTACATGGTTTTTTTTTTTTTAAAGATTTATTTATTTATTTTATGTATGTGAGTACACTGTCCTGTCGCTGTCTTCAGACACACCAGAAGAGGGCATTGGATCCCATTACAGATGGTTGTGAGCCACCATATGGTTGCTGGAAATTGAACTCAGGACCTTTGGAAGAGCAGTCAGTGCTCTTAACCACTGAGCCATCTCTCCAGCCCTACATGTTTCAGTTATCATTGTAACATTGTATTTAGTACTGTAGTTCGGTGGCTGAGACAGGAACATTAGGAGTTTCAGACCAGTCCTTGCTTCATGCTGAGACCCAGTCTAGGGGATGAGGAGGAAGGAATAAAGGAATATAGTTTAATCGGTAAAGTGCTTGCTAGTGCCGCAGAAGCTCTGGGCGATACTCAGCAGTATCTGCGAGGTAAGAGTATTCACATCCTCAGCTACATTGTTTTGGGCCAGTCTAGGACAAGTGGGAATCTAAATCTTTTCTTTTTTTTTTTTTAATCATTTTAAATTAAAAACGTCTTTAAATGATTGGACCCAACTGAAAATTACTCAAGAATTCTGAGGCAGATTCACACAGATGTTTTTCCTTTGTGAGTGGAGTCCAATTGAGATGTGGAACGGAGCGAAAACGTAAGTGCAGCTAAGATGTACATTCATTCACATGCTCGTGTTTTTTAGGTATACAAGTAGCCGGCTCTGACATAAAAAAGATTGCTATTCTAAAAAGTCTACACTTGCCGTACTCCTAACTCCTTAGGCTTAATGCCGGCAGGAACTTCACTAAGAGCACTTAGATCTTAAGGCTAAAATTGCTTTCATTTATTTCTCCTTTCAATCCTAGGGAAAAAACAGGCATACAATGCCAGTGTGCTATTTTTGAAGGCCTACAAGATGGATTAACAAGATCCCTAAATGGACCCAAAGGAAAACCGCATCAGACCCAGGCTATGGATACTCTAAGAGATTAACTCGCAGAAGACCTCCGGGAGAGCCTCTCACTACCAGGAGCCTCCGCCTGTGTTTACTCTACTTCCGGGGACCCGCCTCAACACGCCCATTGGCAGCCTGACGTTTGCTTGCTTCCTCTGCTACTAGGGCGGGCCGGAACTTTTGTCAGCCGGAACCGGTGAACGGCGCTCAGTGTTGTCGACCGGCGTCAAGGCGACGAGGGTGCTGTTCTCTTCCTCTGGCTGCGGTTGCTGTGGCGTTCAGTCCAGCCAGTCTGACTGAGGAGCACAGTCGCCTGGACTGTGTCTATGGTCGCTCCGCGGGCCGCTTTGCCGGCTGGTGCTTTTGTATCAGGGCAAGCAGTATTCCATGGCAGGGAACTTCTGGCAGAGCTCCCACTAGTAAGTGAGCTTCCATTTTCTCGCGTGGGACCGGGTCTGGGGCACGGGAGGATTGGGCCTGCCATTCCCTCGGGGCTTCCATCCTGGCCGCTGGGGTGACCCCTCCCTGAGAAGCCGGGGGTCCGAAGCGCAATTGTGTGCTGGGAGCAGAGGGGAGCTGAGTTCGAGGGATGGATGGGTATGAGGTAAGGGGTCCCGTCTCCGAAAGGGAGACTGAGGCGGTTTCATTTCAGATTTGGGGGTTTGATTGGTGGGATGATGTGGGCACAGGCAAAGGAAAGTGACCCTTTGTAGCTCAGTGAGGTTGCCTGTTTCCGACGGATATGGTTTGCTTTTGCTAGTTTTGTTAATAGCAGTGGTATTATAATCTCTTGTCATTCGCCTTCTTGTAGATTTAATATTTACTTAGAGGAGAGGAGTGAGTCGTGCTTGTTTCTATCTTCAGCTTCCTGGCTCAGTTTTATGCCTAGATTCACACACACACACCCCATACCCCAGCCCTATCCCCACTTCCACCCTTGGAGGCAGGATTTCTCTGGGTTAAGCCTTGGCTGTCCTTGATTTCACGAAATAAACCAGGCTCCAGTTTACTGAGATCCGCCTGCCTCTGCCTTTGAGTGCTGGAATTAAAGGCATGAGAACCTATGTGCTGGTGCTTTGTACACATGACACTATGAAGGAAATTGAGAAAGAGGTAGAGAATCTTTGAAACCATCAAGAGATTTTTTTACCCTCAAGTTCTCCTGTTTCTTAGTCAAATGGTCTTGCTGAGCCTGCCAGGGGGCTACTGAAAAGCTAGAGAAATCTGATGAATAACTTACCTGAGAGTTTAAAATGGCATCCCCAGCACCCATGTTTATAGACCAGACAGAACGGCAGTCAAACTGATTGACACAAAATTCTATGAAGATAGTCAGCAAAACAGTCACAAATAGCATCCAAAAAAACCAAAGGGATTCCATTGGTGGGTCCAACAAGACTGAAAAACTTGGGGGTGATGATGAAAACACTTGGGGGTGATGATTGAAAAAGAGATTAAAGTAGAAAAATGTAAAATTTGCTCCAGGCTGAATTTACTTGAAATAGATGAGCGTGTATTGAGGAACTCAGGTATTTCATTGTTGCGCGTCATTTACTCGGTATTTTAGAGACCTGGTGTGAAGAGTTAATGCTGACGTAGGCTAGTGCTCTACCTGCCTCAGCGGGCATTCCCAGCGAGACCTCCAAAAAGAGAAGCCGGGCACAGTGCTGCATGCCCTTTAATCCCAGAACTTGGTGGTGATGGGGAGGGGCCTATCCCTGTGAGCGTGAGGCTAGTCTGGTTTACAGACGAAGTTCCAGGACAGCCAGGGCTACACAGAGAAACAAGAAAGAGAGAGAAACAGAGGGAGAGGGAGAAAGGGACCTCCTAGAATATGATCAACTTATTAAATCTTAGTGTTTAGATGTTTTTGCTTGTTGGCTTTTTTTTCTATTAATTTACTTATTGGCTTTATAGTCCAGTATCAGCCTTCTCTCCTCCCAGTACCCCACCACCTCAAACAACTCCTCCCCCGTTCCTTCCTGCTTGTTGGCTTTCTTCTATACCGTGTTTTTAACATCTTTACTTGTTCTAGTTTGCAGTGGATTTTGGATAAACAAGATCTGTTGAAAGAGCGCCAGAAAGACCTAAAGTTTCTCTCAGAAGAGGAATATTGGAAATTACAAATATTTTTTACAAATGGTAAACTTTTACATTGGTTGAAATAGTATAGTTGGTCACTATGTTGTATGGTAATTTCAATGAATTGTTACAGTCTATAGTTAATGCTTCTACTTACACATTTATCATTTCAGTGTTCTGGGTAACACTTTTTGCACCTTATTATGTATTATAAGCATAATGTTGACTAATCTCAGGCATTTTGAGTGAGGCCCATTTCTAAGGTTGACCTAAGCAAAATACTTTAAAAATAAATGATTCTTTAAATTAACATCCTGTCATTGTCATTTTACCTTATAACTTTGCATTGGCAAGACGGAGATTTAGTCAAGAGACCTTTACTGTGTCTGGGATAGCTTTGTTACCTGTTTTTGTTTGTTTGTGTTTAATTTTACTTATTTCTCTTATGTGTCTGGGTATTTTGCCTATACCTGTTCATTACATGCTGTGCCTGATGCACAGGAGGTTTGGATCCCCTGGGACTGGAGTTACAGATGGTTATGAGCCACCATGTGGGTGTTGGGAATGGAACACAGGTCTTATGCAAGAATAGGTAGTGCTCTCAACTCCTGAGCTATCGCTCCCATCCTGTCACCTAGTCTTTAAGTCTGTTACTCTCTGCAAACCTACCTTTTTCTTATATCAAAGATTAACTATGGATTTCTTGGTAAATAACAATATCTTAATTTTTAAAGCTACTTTTATAGATACTATGAAAAGCATTAAAATGTGTAGTAAATTAAGAGTATTTGATATACCAAAAAAAAAGAGTATTTGATATTCAACCTGCTTATTGCAAAGATAAATTGTAGGAAGTTTCTTGTTTATGACTATTGCTGCATATGCAAGTCTTAGACTACTGAGGTTCAGAGGGTGTAATTGTGTGCCAGGTGTGAATGTTCATGATTGCGACATAAAGAAATCACTGATAAAAGTTAATGGTGTTAATGCTAGTATACTGATGACAGATACTACATTTAAACTTTATTCTTTTTCAGTTATCCAAGCATTAGGTGAACATCTTAAATTAAGGCAACAAGTTATTGCTACTGCTACAGTCTATTTCAAGAGATTTTATGCTAGGTATGGTTGTTTTATTTTATTTTATTTTATTTGTGCCTGATTGAAATTCTTTTCTAATTTACATGTACAATATATAAGTAAATCACTTGTTTACTATAGAATTATGACTCCACCCCCACCCCAGTGTGTTTTCTAAACCGTCATCATTTAACTCTTGTCTGATCATATTTTAGGTATTCACTGAAAAGTATAGATCCTGTATTAATGGCTCCTACATGTGTGTTTCTGGCATCCAAAGTAGAGGTATAAAACAATTTTCTGTTCTTCATCAATGTATCACTATGTCTGGTTAATTTTATATATATATATATATGTGTGTGTGTGTGTGTGTGTGTGCGTATATATATTCATTCTTTGTATGGATAATCATAGGTGGTAGTTTATATGAACTAATATAGACATCTTGCAAATATTTATATTTTTTAAAATAAATATGTCACTATGTATCAGATGATTTAATGAGACCCTTTAAAAGTACTAATTCAATCCTATAACTGTGAAGTATACAACAGCAGTGTCCATGTAGGGTAAAGGACCAAGGATAGAACACCCTGACCCTGACTTGACCATGAGACCAGGAAAGGAACACCCTGACCTTGACTTGAGCCCAAGCAAGAAACCAAGGCCAAGGAAAAGAATCCTGCCAGTATTTGAGCTTGCCCCAAGATCAAGCCACAAAAATCACATCAATCCCATGCTACCCTGGAGAACAACCCTGCCCCCACTTTTCAAATAAAGCCTGCCTTCTCAGTTCCCTGCTGCTCCTCGCCCAGGCAGAGTTGCAAACAACTCTTGTCCTTCCTAACAAATCTCTTGTGTGAAGTTTGTTGCAGTATTCCTTGACTCCTGACTAGAAGGATGCCTTTCCTTCAGAGATGCAACACTGGGGAAACCATTCCCCTCAGAACTGTAACGGGTCCATGAGAGAACTTTGTCTTCAGCTACAATACTTTCATAGAGGAAACCTTTCCCCTCAGAGCTGTAACACTTACAGTCTTCAGTTTTATAAATGAGGAAACTAAGGCAGTGAGTCCTAATAGTCTAGAGCTTCATATTATAACTTAATTGCTTTTTTTAATCTTTAAAAGATTGTTTGGTTAAATGTGGCGGTGCATGCCTTTAATCCCAGCACCTGAGAGGCCGAGGCAGGTGGGTCTCTGTGTGTTCAAGGCCAGCTTGAACCACATAGTGAATTCTGAGTTCCAAGACACCCAGAGCTATGTAGTAAGACCTTGTCGTCAAACAAACAAACAAACCAAAGGACAGTGTTTGGTGCTAGGTTGTGTTGAGTAGCACAGCTTGCCTACTGTAGCCTGATAATGTTGTTACTCCTTGCCCATATCATATGCTTTCTATTTGCACCAGTCTTCTCTGGTAACAAGCCATTGTGGGGGAGTGAAAGACCAGGAACGACTTTGTAGACTCTAGTAAGGAAAAGTGTGGATAATGAGAGCAGGAAAGGTAGGTAAGAGAAAAGACAGATAAGGACTTAGACCAGGGACTGCATTTCGACTAAAACTTACTGTTTTCAGTATTACTGAAAAAGTTTCACGTTCAGCTTAAACCCAAATAGTATAGATTCTGAGAACTGGCTTTTTTCTTAACTAATCCACATAATTCCTAGTCTATTGTTTTTGTTCTTAGGTAATGTCTTTAGAATAATTGTATCCATGTGAATTGAATATGATTTTAGCCAGTAAGTTTGTATTTCTTTTGTGTTCATTTTTATTTTAGAAGCACCCATGACATCTTTATTATCTAGTAAGCAGAATTGACTATATTAGAAATACTAAAACTCTTTCTAGGAACCTAAATTGACTCTGTCCATGGTTTCTTAAGATAAAGTTTGAGTACATCTAGTTATAGAAGTCAGTTATAGAGTGTTTGCCAAGTTTCCATGAGGCCTGGTTTCAGTCCTTAGGACCAGATATGTGTATAGAATGCTGTTTTGAATAAAGAGGTCTTGTAGGTGAGGTGTATTTTCAATTTTGGTTGTTGAATTAGTTTTTCACAATGTATTTTGATCATGTTTTCTCCCCTCCCCAGCGTCTCCCAGATCCTCTTCCTTACCCACCCAACTTAGTGTTCATTTTCTTTGTCTCAAACAAAGCAAAAAGTAAAACAACAACAACAAAAAAAAAGACAAATATCAAAACAAACAAAACCAGTAAAAAGCAAAAAAGCCTGCAAGGAAAAAAAAAGGCAAGGACAAAAACCATGGAGTTAATTTTGTGTTGTCTGACTACTCCTGGGCCTAGGGGCAGCTTTAGAGTGTGTTGATATGACCAGTGTCACTCCATTGGAAACACTGATTCTCCCTTTGCAAGCAGGTATCAATTCCAGGTAGCTTTTGCATTTACCCTCTCAGTATGTTGCATTTTAATTCTTAACTATAACCAAATCTTTGTGTTTTGTCTAATTGAATAGAAATTGTGTACAAAATCATACTGTCTCCAGTTTTGAGTTTTTAGTTTTACTTACTAGGTTTTGAAGTTTAAATTTAAATATAAATATATGTTCACACACATAAAGTTATAGATTACATATTTTTAATAGAAGGCATTTGAATAGTTTTAATTTGTTAAATAAGATACCAGTTCTTACTTTTTATACTTTAAAAGAAAGTAAGTAGTTTGGAAATCTTAAGTGGTTTATCTGAAATTAAATAAGAGTACATTTAAAATGTATTACATGATAAATTCTAGTTATTTTTATAGTGGTAGTGTATAAGGTTGCAAAGGAAAATGATAACTTACCTAAGAAGCCTTTTTAAAAAAAAGATTAATAAATCTTTATTTTATGTTTATGAGTGCTCTATCTGCATGTACACCTGCATGACAGAAGAGGGCATCAGATCTTAGTATAGATAGATGGTTATGAGCCACCATGTGGTTGCTGGGAATTGAACTCAGTACCTCTGGAAGAGCAGCCAGTGCTCTTAACCACTGAGCCATCTCTCTAGCCCCTAAGAAGCCTTATATTCCATTACAACTTTCATTCTTTCAGAAAGGTTGATATTTGTACATTGCGTGATTGGTTGGCTGATTAATTGTGCTAAGGATTGAACACAGGGTCTTGTACATTCTTGGTAGGCCAGGAGTATGCCATTGAACAATATTGCCAACCCAAATTATTGAAAATTCAAGAAAAGCTAATAGACTGTAAACTTGAGAAGAGCTTGGAAATGTGTTTGGCATAGAACTCAGATATCTTTAAAGTTTTTTGGATTATTAAGTACTTGATCTCATTCACTTTTCTCTAGGAATTTGGTGTTGTCTCAAATACAAGATTGATTGCTGCTACTACTTCTGTATGTAAGTGCAAAAAGTGTCTTCTGTTTTAAGGATGAAATCTAAAGAAAAGCTCTGTAAACATACAGATTTTTGTTTTGTTTTGTTTTGTTTTGTTTTGTTTTGTTTGTTTGGCTTTGTTTTGTAATGAACCACATGTAGGTGAGTTTATTATAGCTCCAAAGAATACATTATCATTAGCATGTTTCACAAGAAACAATGTTTGAAAACAAGTTGATTTTCCTGATGTAGTGTCAGTGCTTGGAAGGTAGATTAGGAGTTAAGGCAAGCCATACTTACATAGTGAGTTTCCATACCTACATAGTGAGTTTGGGCCAGCCTGGACTACATGAGACCACAACCTTTTTTGTGTTTTTTTTTTTGGGGGGGGGTGGGGTGGGTTTGGGTTTGGTTTTTTTTTTTTTTTTTTTTTTGTTATTTTGTTGTTGGTTTGGTTTTACTTTTCTTCTTTTTAATTTTGAGAGCAAGTCTCATCTGAAACTTGGGCTCCTCTAGCTTCTACTTACCAAGGAGGACTGTTAATCTCCAGTTTAGATTAGAAGTGTGGGCCAGCACGCCTGGATGACAGTACTTCTCAGTGGTTAAAAAAAAAAAAAAAAAAAAAAAAAAAAAAAAAAAAAAAAAAAAAAAAAAAATGAGTTGTATTGATGGGAATTATGTATTTTCAGACCTTCAAGTTGAAAACTATGGTACGAAAAAAATAGAATACTGACTGTAGTGAGTCAATTGAGCTAATTTTCATTTATTTGTTTCTTTGTTTTGCTTTTTGAGGCAGGGTGTCACTTTAGCCCTGGCTATCCTGGAACTCACAAAATCTGCCTCCTGAATGCTGAGATTAAAAGCTTTTATCATCATGTCTAGCAACTCTTATGTTTTTAAAGATTTATTTTTAATTCTGTGGAGGTGTGTGCTTGCATATGGGTGTTTGCATGTGAGTATAGGTACATGAGGAGGCCAGAGGCATCAGTCCCCTGTAGCTGGAATTATAGAAAGTTGTGAGCTGCCTGGTGTGGGTTCTGAGGACCAAACTTGGATCCTCTGAGAAAATGATCTTAACTGCTGAGCCACCTCTGGCCCTAGATGAGCTGGCTTTTACACCGTTTCTGTCTCTTTCTGGTTGTGTTTGTCCCTATCCAGGAACATAGTCTTTTAAGCAAGTTGCTTTAGCTCTCAACCTTAGGTTTGTGTGTGTGTTTGATTTTGAACTTTTGAGACAGTGATTCACCACTGTGTACTCTGACCTGGAACTTATGGTAGTTCTCTTGCTTCAAGTCCTAAATACTGAGTTTACTACAGGCATAACTCACTATCTTTCTCATATCTAAATCCTTTTTTAAAATGTGTGTTTTTGTGTGTGAGAGTGTGTGTAGTTTGCTATATGTGCATGCATATTTGTATGAGGTTGCCATGTATGTACTTGTACATGCATAGATGTCAAGTCCTGAAGTTGATGTGGAGAGTCATCTGTCATTTCTTTTCCACCTTATTTGGTGAGGCAGGGTCTCTAAATTAAACACAGAGCTTGCCAATATGGCTAGTCTTACCACTAGCCAGCTTGCTCTGGGGAGTAGATATCCTGACTCTGCTTTCAGAGGCTTGAATTACAGATGGACTGCACACACGGAATTTATGTGTCTGGGGATCCGAACTCTGGTTTCCTTATGCTTGCAGTGCTTCACCTGCTAAAGTAGAATAGGTCTCTACTCACCTGCTATATGTCTTCTACATCATATCAAGACAGCAGCAGTAGGATACAGTATATTACAGTATTATAGGATAATCCCAGCACTTGGGGGCAGAGGCAGGTAGATCTGCGAGTTCGAAGCCGGTCTGGTCTATAGAGCTAGTTACAGAACAGCCAGGGCTACATAATGAAACCAAAAACCAAAAAACAAAACAAACAAAAAGACAACACTTAGATGTCTTGCTGCTGTGAAAAATATTGAGTGAAGCAGTCTTAAAGGAAGGGTTTATTTTGACTTACAGCTTCAGTCTGTACTTTGCTGCTTCCGTCATTTTAGGCCTGTGTCAAGGCAAGAAACATCACAATGAAAGGCTAAAAGCAGAGAACATGGAGGAGACCGAGGACAAGAAGTACTCTTTAGTCACACTCCCAGGGATCCACTTCCTGTAATCAGGCCCTACCATCCCAGCTTTACTATCTCCCATTTGGTTTTTCAGTTATGGCTCCATCAGTGAACTGAGCCTTTTGTTCAGAAACTTCATCATCACTCAGTGATGGCATCCTGCAGCTGATGGCTTAGTTTTCAACATGAGTCATGGGGGATACTTTATATTCAGACCCCATTGTCCATTCCTATAGACTTATGTCCTTAAGCTTTACTTCTTTTTTTTTAATTACGTATTTTATTTATGCTTATATGTGTGGTGTTTGTGCATATGGGAGGCTGAAGAAGTCAAAAAAGGGAGCTGTAGGTATAGTAGGCTGATGTGAGCCACCATCTGTGGGCAATGGGAACTGAACATTGGTCCTCTGCAAGAGCAGCAAGGATTCTTAACTGCTGACCCTCTTTGCTGTAAAGGTCCTCTCCAGGTACACTCCCCTTCAAAGGCAGTGGGGGTTTAGGACTTGAGCATGTAAATTATTTTTTTGTTGTTGTTTTAGTTTCCTGAGACAGAGTTTTACTACGTAGCCGTGGAGAGATGGCTCAACTTAATGACCTGAGTTTGACTCCTAGAACCCATGAGTTGTTCTTTGACATCCAACCACATCATGGTATACACATGTGTGCATGTACAAACATAGATAAGTAGCAAGTTTAAAAACTGTAGATTGGGCAGTGGTGGGATACACCTTTTATCCCAGCACTAGGAAGGCAGAGTCAAGCTGATTTACAGAACAAGTTCTAGAACAGCCAGGGCTGCACAAAGAAACCCAGTCTTAAAAAACAAAGCAAAAATGTGGATCATTTAAACATGTAGTGGGAGAGAAGCTGACAGCATAAAGTGGGTCTAATCTCAGGGGAGGTGTTAGGTGTCTAAGTCCAGGGCTTGGTGATGTGTATCAGTGCACAGACTTTTGAAACAGGATCTCACTGTGTAGACCAGGCTGGCCTGAAACTCAGATTCACCTGCCTCCTGAGTGCCGGAACTAACAGTGTGTGCCACTATGCTGGTCTTATACAGACATTATTTTACTTTATTGATTCTCTGCCAGTAATAGGAATCAGTTTTATATATGTACTTTACACCCTGCTTATATTTAAAGGAGTCATAAAACCCAGAAACCTTAATGGGAACATTTTCAAAATTAGAGAAAATATGATTTTCCTAATGTCAAGTTTAAGTAGTTGAAGATTTCAGATCTTGGCAGATGTTACCTAAATTCATTGTAGAGTACCTAATTTATAAAATACCCTTTATGAGAATGTAATAATAAAATGCACAGAATTCCTTACTTTGAGTGAAGTCACTTGTACTAGAGGAAGGAATTACAAAACAGAGCTGCTGGAGCTACCAGTTCATATCCTAGTTGGTTTAAGTATTGTAATGACTTGAATACAGTTTTCTCAATAGAACTTAAATAGAACTTAGGACTAATTGAGTTAGTAAACAATGGTTTTTCATTTGTACTTTATTAGTGAATGCAAATAGTAACTGTGTAGTATAAGAAAATCACCTAGAGACTTCACATGTATACTTACACTTTTATTAAAATGTTTTGGTGAGATGTGGTGGTGCATGCCTTTAATACCAGCACAAGGCAAAGGCCAGCAGATCTCTATGACCTTGAGATAACCCTGGTCTATATAGTTTCCAGGCCAGCCAAGGCTAATAATGAGACCTTGTCTCAAAAAACTAAAAATAAGTAAATAAATATATTTTGTTTGTTAATGTCTTTTGGAAGAGAAACACTGATAAGTTCTGAAAGTATCTGTTAGTTAAAACAAACTTTGAGTCTCAGTGATTACTGGCAACATTTTTGTATATTATCCTAACTTTTCTCTCCCACCTTTTTTGTTATGTGTTCTGTATTCATCCCTGGAACTCTCTGTAGATGAAGCTGGCCTCAAACTCAGATATCCGCCTGCTTCTGCCTCCTGAGTGCTGGGATTAAAGGCATGAACCACCATATCTGGCCAACATGAACCTTTTTTTTTAATATAAAATTGAAACTGTTCAATTGTATAGGCAAGGATGCTTCCTACCACTTAATCTTTGGCCTCCATAGAAATAAAGTTTAATTATTTCTGAGAGCACCTACTGAGGGTAATATAGCACACCTTCTAATATTTGGAACTATGTTAAAGGACTTTAGGATAAATTCATGCTGGCATTTTCTTGGTTTTAACTGTTTTGTTTTGTTTCCTATAGTAAAAACTAGATTTTCATATGCCTTTCCAAAGGAATTTCCTTACAGGATGAATCATGTAAGTATATTATATAAAACTCTGTATTAACTAACTCCATTTTATATTAGGATAAACTTCAGAACATCTTAGAAATGGAAGTTTCAAGTACTATAAATATATATATTATTTTTAGAGTAAGTCTCAGTAGCTTCTCTATATTTTTCTGTTGGTAATTAACAGTAATTATCTTGGATCCCAGTTAAATCACCGTAGGATGCTTTCAATAATATTGAAGTTGGGACTTCTCCAAATTACAGCATAATATTCAGGTTTGGAGTGGCAGTGGTCTAGCATCAGTGTTTCCAGGTTACACCAGTGTGTCTCACTTGGAGCAGTTTGAAAACTGGTTTTGAAAAATTACCTGTTGAATTCATGTTAATATTTTAATAGATGTACCATTTCCCACCTTGCAGGGAATTTGTTTATTCTCTTAAGTAGAGATCGTTGCACTGTACATTTGTCAATAGAAAGTACATAGAAAATTTTGAAGTTTCTTTTTTGTTTTGTTTTGTTTTTTCAAGACAGGAGTTCTCTGTTTAGCTCTGGCTGTCGTGGAACTCTCAGACTTGCTCTGTAGACCAGGCTGACCTCAAACTCAGATATTAAAGGCATGTGCCACCATGCATGACTTAAATCTGAAGTTTCTAACATTTATAACTTTTTAATTTTTTTTAAGGAATTCTGGTTGTGGCTCAGTAGCAAAATAAGTGCTTGGCATATTTGAGACTTTGGGTTCAATTCCAAGACCCCCCCCCAAAAAAAAAAGACATAATACTGTCTTTTCCTTAATAAGAATTTAAAATGTATTATCTAATAATAAAAGCAGATTTTCCCAGGCATAATGGCATAAGCCTTTATTCTCAGCCCTTAGGAGACAGTAGATATTTATGTAATTATGCTTATTTTCACTGGGTGATTTTTTTTTTTAAACAGATACTAGAATGTGAATTTTACCTCTTAGAATTAATGGTATGTATATTTTTCCATAATACAGTAAAAATTTGATGGGTTGTATTGAAAGGAGGTTAAAATTTAATACATCCAAATGATATATAATGGCAAAGTCATAGGAAAATAAGACCATCATCACCTACTTCCTTTCTGAAGGCTGTAAAATAAATTATCTTACTTGGGCTGCAAAAAAATTTTTTTTATTTTCTTGTAACTTTAATAAGGATTACAAGTAAATAAGCCAGGACCATTGCAAATTCTTTGCACAAATTGTGCATGTTGTAGGGTTAAAGACAGATTATGTCTTTGTCAGAATCCTGGTCCTCTAGTTGAGAATTGTAGATTTATAAACTAATAAGAGGCTCTTAGTGTGTTGCAGATGTGACACTTTAAGTCTCTAAAGCAAAGAATGGATGCTGACTGGGTACCATCTGATTTAGCAAGGTATATTCCAGAGAGAGCACTGCCTTCACTGTTACAGTAGCATAGGGTCATATTTGAGTAAAAGAATGAAAATGAAAGTATGAGACAGAGAAATTAATTTGAAACACAGAACAAGTTGTTGGAAAATGATACCCTTTTATTGTTTTATGTTATAATACATCTGTTTTTTACACATATATATTTTTAAACTGTTTCTAGGACTGTTGCTTGATAGTGTATCATCCGTATAGACCTTTGCTCCAGTATGTGCAGGACATGGGCCAAGAAGACGTGTTGCTTCCGCTTGCATGGTAACTAGAGCAGAAGTTACTCATATATTACTTACTAGACAGGAGAACTGACAACTAAACACATGGCTTACTTATTAAAATGTCCCAAGACATTTTATTTTTATTTATTTATTTACTTTTTTAAAGATTTATTTATTCATTATGTATACAGCAGTCTCTTACATGTATTCCCAAAGACCAGAAGAGGGCACTAGATTTCATTAAAGATGGTTATAAGCCACCATGTGGTTGCTGGGAATTGAACTCAGGACCTCTGGAAGAACAGTCTACTATTCTTCTGACTAATACTATACTGACTAATACATAAGTTTTATATTAAGTAATATGTGTCCCCTTGTTGTCCCACTCATGCATCCATTGCTTGGCCTCTGTGTGTCATTTCTGTGGCTGGGGTCAGTAACCAAACAGGGATTTAAGTGTACAAAGATGGGAGGGAAATCTGGTTCTTTCTCTTTGGGAGAAGTTACAGTTAATGAAGTAGTTGTGATTTTAGTAATGGTAAGATTTCTGTTTCTACAGGAGGATAGTGAATGATACCTACAGGACGGATCTTTGTCTTCTGTATCCTCCTTTCATGATAGCTTTAGGTATGTAAATTTGGTGGGCCTTTATTGGTTAGCTGGGGTTTTTTGCCTCTTTAGGTCATCCTAGAATAAATTTTACATGATTTTATATTTTGTAGTAGTAGATTAATCTTGAATGTGAGCTTTCAATAATCACACACTACAACCATCTCAGATTAGCATTATTTTTCTCCTTCACTTTTTTTGATAAGGCTTCCCCTCCCTGTCCGCCCTTTAATTCATTTAAAATAATTTTAACTAGTATCTTAGCAAAGTTTGTATTTGCTTATGGGGGGAAATTCAGGACTAAATGCTGATAGTAGTTGTCTTATAAATAACTGGTTCTGTTTTCTATTTCTGAATCCAGTCAAATGCTCTAGAACTTAAGGAAAGAAGCATCTATGCTTCTGTTACTAGGAGAACTTGGCTGACATCTCACGGAGTGTAGGAAGTGCACAGTGATGGCTAGCACTGTCTTGGGAGTTAAGTAGACCAGATTTGAACATTGCTTCCTATACAGTTGTAAAAACAATTATCTATTTTTTTCTATTTTGTAAAATAGTGGAAGGGATAATAACTTTATAAACAGTTGTTTTAATAGTTAAGTGGCATATCCTGTAGAACACCAGGTGTCTATTATGTCCAAAGACTTAATAGATTCTGCTCCTTCTTTCTCTCCTCCTTCTGTTGATTTTCATGACTCCCTTCTAAACACCCTCCTCTTCTTCTTCTTCCTCCTCCTCCTCCTCTTCCTCCTCTTCTTCCTTCTCCTTCTCTTCTTCTTCCTTCTCTTCTTCTTCCTCCTCATCCTCTTCTTCCTCTTCCTCCTCCTTTGTTCTATTTTTTTCAGTTATGTCTTTTTAAATTTTTCTTTTAGATTATTGTTTTATATGTATGAATATTTTTACCTGCATGTATGTATATGTAACACACACATGCCTGGAGCCCATGGAGGCCAGAAGAAGGCACTATATCCCCTGGAATTAGAGATAGTTGTAAGCCACCATGTGGGTGCTAGGAATTGAACCCAGTTCTTCTACAAGAGCAATAAGTATTCTAAATACTCCAGCTATCTCTCCAGCGCCCCTTTTCAGTTATGTCATAAACATTGCTGGTTTTCAACCTTATACTAGAGGTCGATATAAGTTAATGGCATTGGTGCCTTTTTTTTAAATGATTTGCTTATTTTTATTTCATATGCATTGGTGTTTAGTCTGCCTGCATGTATGTATGAATGAGGGTGTTGGATTCCCTGGAACTGTATTTACCGATAGTTGTGAGCTGCCATGTGGGTCCTGGGAATTGAATTCAGGTCTTCTGGAAGAGCAGCCAGTGCTCTTTGAGCCACCTCTCTAGCCTCACTGGTGACTCTTGTAAATCACTGGACTTGGTGGGACTCTTATCTAATATCTATGTTCAGTGAGAAAAGATGCTGGGTTTGTGTAGATAGGAAGAAATAGCAGGATATGGTCTTGCCACCTGTGTGGTCTGTGTTCCTCTCAGGTAGTCTTACTGAGATCAGTAGCTTTTATATTTTATATATAATCTTTTATGTTTTGAAATATTAAAGTAAGTGTGTTTGTGTGTATTCTGTGAGTATGGGCAAGTTCATGTGAAGGCAGGGTACACATGGTAGGGGCTAGAGGTTAACCTTTTTCATTCTGCAGGAGCCATCTACCTTTTTGAAACAGGGTATCTTACTGAGACCTAGGGCTCATTTATTAGGCTAGGCTGACTTACTGTGTATTCCAGAGATTACCAGTGTGTGCTGTCATGCCCAAGATTATTCTTTTATGTGTATGGATGTTTGGCTTGCATGTGTGTCTGTGCATTATGTGTATGTATTGCCTGCAGAAGCCAGAAGAATACATTGGGTCCCCATTACTGCAGTAACAGTTGGTTCAGTCATATCAGTGCTGAGAATTGAACCCAAATGCTGGAAGAACCAGTGCTCTTAGCCTATTAAGCCATCTCTCCATCCCTCTTCCCAGCTTTGTCTTGGTTAGTTTTGGTTTTTTAATGTGGGTGGGAATTGAACCCATACCACACAAGACACTTTTCAAAGCTTGCCTAACCAAATGTGACTAATAGTACAAAGGCCAATAAACACCTAAGTGAAATTTAGTTTTTTAAAATTTAGATTATATCCCCTAAGGATGGGTTCTATTAACTGAGAGATAAAGATAAAGGTCCAGGGAGGGGGGATCTGGGATGGACATTCTGGGGGATCTGCATGAGGTCTGCCTGAATGAGGTCTGCCTCTACAGATAGCAAAAAGTCACTAAGTCATCAAGAATATCCACCCTCAGCTTTCTGGATGAAATGCTGGAATTTTATTTCCTCCTTTTTAGGAGACATCGTGTATGATTAACATTCCTGGTTGCCCTAGTGATCTGTGGGTTCAAGGAATTTTGGACCCTCAACAAACATTTTTAAGACTTAGCAGTGCATTGGTTAGGTAGGGCTTTGTTTTGTCACTGACTTCTGGGTGTGATTTGACTACTTTGCGAGAGTATGCATAGGTGAATTTTCCTGTCCTAGTTTCTTGGTTGGAGTTGTTTCTCTTATAACAAATTTTCCCTCAAGGCACCCTCACTGTGACCAGTCCACAGTGAAGACAGGGTGTCAAGAACCATCCTATAGCTAGAGGTTGTTTTAAACAATATGGTGTGTATGTGAATATTGTTACTACACTTTTTAAAAATAGTTTTGGAAAATAAGACAATCTTTATGAAAATCTTTAGTTCTAAAACTATGTTTGCAGTTAGATTTGAACAGTTGTCTCTGATTTTCTTTCTAGCTTGCCTGCATGTAGCCTGTGTTGTACAGCAGAAAGACGCTCGACAATGGTTTGCAGAACTTTCCGTGGATATGGAGAAGGTACTCTTTTCTTTTTTGAAAACATGGTCTTACTGTATAGCCGTTTCTTGCCTGGAACTTGCTATGTAGCATGCTGGCCTCCAATGCATAGAAATGTATCTGCCTCTCTCTCCCAGGTGCTGAGATGAAGGCATGTGTCCCCTCGCCCTACATGACGTGTGTTCTTTATATACTAATACGTTGCTAGTTTTTGCTACTGAGAGCTTTTCAAATATTTTCTTTTAGATTTTGGAAATAATCAGGGTTATTTTAAAACTGTATGAGCAGTGGAAGAATTTTGATGAGAGAAAAGAGATGGCAACTATTCTTAGTAAGATGCCGAAGCCAAAGCCACCTCCAAACAGGTACATTTTAAACTGATTTAATTTCACTGCATGATGTAATGTTTATCATATTTTCCTTAGATTGTGTTATATTTTATCTTTTTCTAAAAACTTGTACTAAAATTGCTTTATATCTGCTTATGTCATTTCTGCCTTGAGACTGTCTCAGTTTTAAGATGAATTCTTCTGTCTAGTAATTTTTCTAATGCAATGGAGGTCTATTACAGGTATCCCTCAACATATAGCCACGCTCTGTACTTAAACTGAACTGAATTAGACAAACATTGGAAATTCAGAGATAAAAAGCTTAAAAGTAATTCTTTCCATTTGACTCTCTGTTGTTTCTCTCCCTTCAGTAATGATTATTCTCCTATTTCATATGTTTCAGTAAGCATTTTTAAAGACCTTATATGGTAAAGATTATAAATTTTGGCTTCTGAGTGATCCTCTGATCCATAGCACACAGTTACATATAATTTTACCAAAGAGGAACCTCCTGTACTAAGATGTTTTTGTTGTTTTAAATGAATCTGTTCACTTAGTTGAGTGGCTTTCTGCCCTCTCTGTGTATCAGATCATTCAAAGAGAGAAAGATGAGAAGGAAAATACGTGCTGTAAGCTCAGTTGTTACTTAGAGAGGTTATTTAACACTAAGATGCATTTTTAGACTGCTGCTGGTTACAGTGATGTCACAGTTGAGAAGAGGATGATGATGAACTGTTACTAGGAGCTGCTTAAGGCAGTCATTGAAACAGCTACCTTTGGATGCATTTTTTACAGAAGCTCCCTGAGTGATTCTCCACTAATGGCAGGGCCTGAAGCTGCAAGATGATGGTGGACAAGATAAGGCACTCTCCTATTGTCACAGTTACTGGTATCTTCAGCTTTAGTTATTTTTATTTTAATAATCAGCATTTTTCCAAGAAACTACCATATTTTTGATGTATAAAGATTTGTTGTCATTACCATATGATTTTATTATACCATTGGACAACAGGTTTTTTTTTTCCTTTTTCTTTTTTTTGAAAGACACCTTGGATTTTCCTCAAAAGTAGAAATAGAATTTTATATGTCAGATTTACTTTTGTAGGAAGTTTGTTCAGAAGTTTTAATCTCTATGTTGAGTGATACCTGTAATAATAATGAAATCCTAAAGTCTAACTTAAATCTTTGAATGTTTATGGACACTAACTTCCAGACTGCTTGTTATGTATGAGGGCCTCAAGTTACAGAAGAATAAAAACATAGAACCAACTGTTAGTTTTCTGGATTTTCATTTTTCTACATTTGTGTTTTATAATCAGGAGTGTCTGTTTTATAGAATTGCTTCACAGAATAATGAACTTCAGAAATTAATAGTACTATCCTAGTATTGAAAAATGAATCTTTTAATTGGCATAAAATTTCTTTCTTCCCCATTTGAACAGTGAAGGAGAGCAGGGTCCAAATGGAAGTCAGAACTCTAGCTACAGCCAATCTTAAAACACCCTGAAGACTCCCGTAGTGGACCACTTGGAAGTAAAGCATTGGACAGTTTGAGTAATGTCTTCATTGGAAAGCAGATGCAAACGAATAGCTTGTTTCTGTCAAGCATATTGGAAATTGACTTAAGTTTCACAAAATAAGGGTTTTTTTCCTAACTTGATTCTAGTGTGTAATTTATTAAATATTAATTTAAAAAATTAGTAAGCCTCTAAAGGAACCAACAGCCATACACAGACATTTCAGAGTTAACTTCTCTCTCACATACACATATATATGTAGACACATACTAATACTGTTTTTTGATTAGGAAATTGAAGATTTTTTTTTAATTAATAATAGCTTTTTTTAAATTAAGTCAGGAAACATGAAATGTCATTTGTTCAAACTTTTCTTTGAGCAAAGAAAAATTTTGAGGGACCAAAAAAGGACATAAAGACTCAATAAAACTCTCCCCAACTCAGTTAAATTTTAAAACTGGAATAAGAAATTAAATCTTAGAAAATCCTAGGTTTTAGAAATAATAATTACAATTTGAGGGAGATTAGTCAAGAACTTACTGATTTTAAAATATATTGTATTCAATACTTTTTGTATCATCACAGAAGATACTGGCCCAGCCTATCAAAAAAGTGCAATATATAGAGAGAGCATACTTTGACATTTTAAAGGTTGTATTGACTTACTAGCTGTTTTGAAATTCTGAGAAACCTGAAAGAAAAGGTTATTTGCAACTAATTTATAGTTAATAAGCATTTTAAAAGTTTAATTTGATTAAACGCTTACGTTAAAATTTGATGAAATTTTAATGTTTAATCTGTCCTGAAAATGTTTTATGAAACATATACACCCAGTTTAACTTTATGTTTTAGTGTAAGCTAACATATGTACAGCAGGAATTCGGAGTCAGGAACCTAGTCAGGTTTTAGACCAGTGAGATTCTTAATTCTCATGGGTGTAGACTTCAGAATAAATGTTACATTTTAAATTAAATTTGGAACTTCAAAAATTAACTCATTTTCTTCAGACTTGAAGAAGAATAAATAAAACTTGGAGTAATGGGATATTATTGTGTAGTTTTGCACTTTTTAAAAAATAAATCATGAAAAAATAGTACTAAGTGTTGACTTCCTGGTTAAAATTAGAAAAATAAAAGTTAAGTTTTTCAGCTATATTCACTAATGTCTTGAATTCCTGTTGCTAAGTTTGACTTAGGTTTTCTGAGAATCTTTTGTGCGTGTTAAAGTAGAACCTTAAACTTTGTAAAGGGGTGACTTTGTATAGTTTATGAGTAGATTGTAAGGAAAGTTCTACTTCCTTATGGAGAATACCCTATGCAGATGCGCTGCAAGGGAGACTTTACATTGGTACAAATATGGGTTCTCCTACGGCTGTATAAGGATAAGAAACGAACAAACGGGCTCTCCCCAGGCCTGAAGTGGTTAATCCAAATCCAAGTTTAGCTTGGTTGCTTGGTGATTCTTTTTTTTTTTATTTTTTTTTTTTTATTAGATATTTTATTTACACTTCAGATGGCATCCCCTATCCCCATTTCCCCCCCACCCCCACTTGGTGATTCTTATCACAGCCATTAGCTATAGTTTTCTCTTCAAGCTTTTGGTTTGTTTTTGTTGTTGTTGTTTTTGTTTTTTGTTTTTTTTGTTTGTTTGTTTGTTTGTTTGTTTTTTTGGTTTTTTCGAGACAGGGTTTCTCTGTATAGCCCTGGCTGTCCTGGAACTCACTCTGTAGACCAGGCTGGCCTCGAACTTAGAAATCTGCCTGCCTCTGCCTCCCAAGTGCTGGGATTAAAGGCATGCGCCACCATTGCTTGGCTTCAAGCTTTTTTTAAATCGAGTTTCTTTTTTCAGATTTATCTTTGTGCTTCCTAGGTTTTTTTTTTTTTTTTTTTTTTTCAAATGTTATTGTGGAAAATGAAGAATTTTCAAGAACAGAGCAAGCAGTGAAGTAAACCCATGTGTATGGACTAGAACAGACCAAGCAGTGAAGTAAACCCCATGTGTATGGACTAGAACAGACCAAGCAGTGAAGTAAACCCCATGTGTATGGACTAGAACAGACCAGCTTCAGCTGCTACTGACTCATAGCCAGTTGTACCCTATTTCAACTTCCACACCGGTCTCCAGTTCATATATTATTTTGAAGAAAATTCTAGATATATCATTTTATCCATAAATATTTCATCCTCTTAATAGGTAAAATAATTATTTAATATATTAAAAATCTCAATTTTTTGAACATTGCAGAGCATTCTTTGTATTTGTTTATAAATTCGTTTAGTTTTAGATTCATGAATTCTTCCTCCATGCTATAAAAACATTCCCTGTTTTCATTTGTTCATGTGTTAAGTTTCCCATAGCCTAAGTTTTACTGTGAGCATCTTTAGCAGGCCATTTAGTGAGGGGCTATTCCTCCTGTGTAGTTCTGTACATTGATAATTGAATATGAAGGCTGATCACATTGAGATTCTTTTTGTTTTGGCTAGACTACTGTAAGGTGGCCGTCCCTTGTATTAGTCAACACATAGTGGCTGTTGCTGGATTGTCCTCACATATGACAAGTATAGATTTAGAATCAGTCAGTCAGTCTTAGGCACACTGTCCAGTCTCATAGCCACCAGCCACTTAGGGCTGAACAGTCACTGTGTGGCTCGTCTGAATGCAGATATGCTGTAAATGTGCAAACATGTTGGATTTCAGGTACTTACTAATACAAAACAAAATAATGTTAAAAATCTCAATTTGTTTATAATCATTATGTGTTTTAAATGATAATATTTTGGATCTATAGAATTAAATAAAACATTATTACAATTTTTCTTGTTTCTTTTTAATTTTTAAATATAGGAATATTTAAAATCACAGAGTGGCTTGTATTGGACAGTGCTGCTGCCAGATAATAATGAAAATATTAGATTTCTGTCTCATCTCACCTACCTTCATTTGCATTTCCTGCTTTTCCTTTTTACTTTGTCATTTGTCTGCTATTTACTTCCGCATTTCCAGTTAGCAGGCTCTCACTGGTTCCATTAGTTATTTACTGTATGCTAGATGTATGCCTGTGCTGTCGGGATTCGATGTGCTGTCGGGATTCGATGTGCTGTCGGGATTCGAGCTAGGCTTACTGCAGAGATGAGAGCTCACAGTCACAGATGAAGTCAGAACAGCTAACATGCAGGTTCTCATTGGTAAAACCAGAGCGCTTCACTGAACTCCACTTTACCATATTGCCTCTTCTGCTTACCCCTCCCCTTTGTATTTTCAGCTGTAAATAACACCCTGCCTTGGAAGATGGGAGATCCTGCTTTCTCACACATCTTCCCCTTCAGCCCTACAATGGGCCTTCCATCATTTAATTACAGTTTGAGCAGGCCCACAGTACTTGGGGTATCGAGTCAGGAGCATCAGAAGTTCAAGTAACATATGAACAGTTCAAGGCCAGCCTGAACTATATAAGACATTATCTCTAAATAGCAACAAATTGTACAGTGTTTTTAAAATTCTATTTAGTATATATAGATAATAATCTATAGTCCAATAACTTTTTAAAAATATTTTGTATTTTTATAATTGACAATTACCTTAGTTATAATTTGCTTAAATTGCTTCATGTTTTTTGTTAAGTCATCCAAGAATTGTTATTTGTTTTCTAAAACTCACACTTGGGGAGACTTCAGCTGTGTCCATCCTACTGGCTATAATGACGACTGCGGTTTGTAGAACTGACTAGATTGGGATTCCCTTTAGTTTCTCTTGTATAGTTACTAAAGAAGGGACTTCAAGCCTTTTAAGTACCATGTTACTGTCCTTGAGAGTTTAGGTTATTCTTGGTCTTAGGGTATTAAGCTTGTTGGTTTTCTAAAAGTGGTTTTGTTGTTGGGTTTTGGTTTTTAAATTAAAGGTGTGAACCAGCTGGCAGTGGTGGCACATACCTTTAATCCCAGCGCTTGGGAAGCAGAGGCAGGCAGATTTCTGAGTTCGAGGCTAGCCTGGTCTACAGAGTGAATTCCAGGACAGCCAGAACTACACAGAGAAACCCTGTCTTGAAAAACCAAAAAAGAAAAAAAAAAGTGTGAACCACCACGTCTGGCTGTTCCAACAGTTTCCTTTATGTTTCTTTTCTTCTATTTGGCTTAGTCACACTGAGGTTAGGGTCTTGTGTAATTTTAGAGAATCCTACATATTTGAGAAGACAAACCATAATTTGAAAGACTGTGTGTTAAAAAGTAAGTGTAGCATAGACTCAAAGATTAAACAACTGTCACCAGGAGCTGGAGGGTTGGCTTAGTGGTTAACAGCACTTGTTCTTGAAAATGACAGGTTCACTCCCAACCTTACACGGAGGCTTACCACTTCCTCAGGCACCAGGTACACTGGTGATACACAGACATGCATGCAAAGCACTCAGATGAATACAGTAAATCTAAAAAAATTAAGATAACAATAATCAAATGTAATCTTCAAAGAAGATGTAAAATAGGAATTTATAAACACACTTACATAAACTCAGTGGGATTCTACCAGGATAACACCTGGAAGTTTCTCTTTCCCCTTCAAAAGTTTTTCATACACAGAGAAACAATGTATTTTGCTGGAAGTATAGGAATTATTCGGTTTTTCATTTGAATTGATTGCTTGAATTAGGGTCTCCTTACACAGCCCAGGCTAGCCTCAAACCACTGATATTCTTGCCTGAGTCTCTATGATGTTAGGATTGAAGGTATGAGCCACCAAGCTTGGCTGCTTTATCTTTAAGAATCTATCATTTGAGTTGAAGAGAGCTCAGCAGTTAAGAGCACTAGCTGCTGCATTGAATTCTCAGAACCTTCATCACCACTGTGTAATTCCAGTTCCAGGAGACCTTAGGCCTTCTGATCTCTGCAGGGACCAATCATGCAAGTGATGCACAGATGTACATGCATCCATACAAGCAAAATATCCCCATACATAAAAATAATAACTAAAAGGTATTTTAAAGCTATGTCTCATGGCATGGGTCTTTAAACCTAGCACTTGGGAGGCAGAAGCAGGTGGATCTCTGAATTCCAGGCCAGCCTGATCTACAAATCAAGTTCCAGGACAGCCAGGGCTGTCTCACAAAAACAAAACAACAACAAGAAATAATAAAAATAAAAACATAATTTTTAAGAAATGGTATTTAGGGTTAAAGAGATGGCTCAGGAGTTTAAGAGTATTCGTTGCTCTTGTACAAGATCCGGGTTCAGTTGCCCGCACCCACATAGCCGCTGACAACCATCTATAACAAAAATTCCAGAAGATTCACCTTTTTCTGGCATCTATGGGTACTGCATGCAGGTAGTGAACTACCAGGTACAGGAGAAACAGACTCATAAAAATATACAAACCTTTTTTTAAAACTATAAAAGTTCCAATAGATTAGGTGCTGAACTTGTATCCATTAACTGTTATGACACATCCATAGTAAAATGCAAAACACAGTCTCACAGCATCGAAGAGACCTCGTGGAAATAAGGTGGGCAGAGAAGACAAGAGTGAGTGGAAGTGGGGACGTTTGAGCAATTCAGAATTTTGTCCACTGTTGTCACGTTTTCCTTTCTTATGATCTACTCTTTACCAAAGTGATCTTCTCCCATGATGGGGATAACTACATATTTGAGGATTCCCGAGGCAGGGTTGGTTTGTTTTGTTTTGCCATTGCCCGGGGGATATGAGAGCAATGCCTCCTAACAAAAGAAAATTAGGGTGGGTTTTTTTTTTTTTTTTTTTTTGAGTGTCTGGGGGTCTAATTCTAGTCTATTTAAGAAGGCAGCCAAGTAGAGGACTTAAGAGAAACCTTGGCATCTGTCCCATCTGCAAGGAGAAAAAAACCTCAGGGAAGTCTTAGATTAGGGTAGCTACTTCCCTACCCATATTTCCTAGGCCACTGGGAATGGGCCCTGTCCCCAACCTGCTAACAAAGAGTGTGAAATTATCTGTCCCAGTAAGTTGTGGGACTTCATACCTACCATGGCTCAGTCCCCTGTCATCTCTGTTTCTTCCATTAGTCTTATTTGTCAGAGTCATGTCAGCTGTGTGGCTGCCTGCTCAGATCTGTTTGTATATCAGATACTTTTGGTGCTACCATTTCTCAGCACACTTGATTTGCCATCTGTTTCCTTGCAAGAAAGGGTTTACAAAAGCTTATTGGTAACAGGGTGGATCCTCCATGGGAAGAGGCCATGCCTGGTGGGGTGGGTGTGGGTATCTAATTGGGAGAAAAAAAAAGAATGGCCATAGTCCCAAGGACCATCAAGATAGAAAGGTCCTTGGTGAGCTAAGTGTGGTTGTCTGGTCTGCAGAGTAAGTTTCAGGACAGCCAAAGCTGTACAGAGAGACTGTCCCCAAAAGCAGACAAAAGATTAGAAGGGCCCATTGTGCAACCAGTGGGCATCTCCAAGAATACTATGGCCACTAGGATGACAGGCAGCATCCTCTAACTTCTGGATATTCCTTGGCAGTAGCAACCAAGGCAAGGGCAGACTATGGAGAATTAGCATTGAGAAGTATTGATAAATAGTCCCACCATCCTGTACATGGAGCTGAAAAATAATGGGTTAAGGACAAAACATTATGAACTTGTTACTGCTGGACTTTTTAAAAGATTGGTGTTTGTCCCTTTCTGCTCAAGGAGTACCTATACTCTCACACAGGCCAACAAAAGGGTATTAAGAAGAGTATGCCTCAGGACCACAAGGGACTTTATTGTCATCCTTTTTCATTTTAAAAGCTACCTAAATTCATACACTTTTTTTGTTGTTGTTGCTGTGGGGGAAAAAAAACTGACTAAAAACAACTAGGGAGAAGAGTTTATTCTGGCTTACATTTCTACTTCACAATGAAAAAAATCAGAGCAGGAGCTCAATACCACTTAGTGACTTGTTTTCCATGGCTTGCTAAGCCTGTTTTGTTTTGTTTTTTTTTAAGATTTGTTTATTATTTTATGTATATGAGTACACTGTAGCATTTTCAGACACACCAGAAGAGGGCAGCAGATCCCATAACAGATGGTTGTGAGCCACCATGTGGTTGCTGGGAATTGAACTCAGGACCTCTTGAAGAGCAGTCAGTGCTCTTAATTGATGAGCCATCTCTGCAGCCCAAGCCTGCTTTTTTATGTTACCTAGGACCACCTGTTCAGGTGTGGCACTGCCCACAGTAAGGGGGAACCCTTCCACATCAATGAAGAAAATGCCCGCAGACATGTCCAGAGGACAGTCTAATGGAGGCAGTTCTTCAGCTGAGATTTCCTTTTCCCAGACATGTCTAGATTTTTTGTCAATTTGGCAAAAAGCAGCACGGTAGCCCTAACAGATGTTTTCCATTCATCTGGCATCTTCTAAAAACATGGCACAATAAGCTAGTCTTGCAAGGCTTCACTTGAAGGATGAAGCCCTTCAAGTAACTATAGAAAGGGCATCAGAGTATCTGGGTGTGGGGCGAAGAAATGATAGAGCAGAAGTGTAATCGTCCCCATAGTCCTGTCCTTTCCCCGGGTGTGGTGGTTTGAAAGAGAATGCCCCCATAGGCTTGTATATCTGAGTGTTCAGTCATCAGGGTGCACTATATTTGGAAAGCATTAGGAGATGTGGCCTTGTTGGAGGAAGTATGTCACTGTGGTGGGTTTTGAGGCTACAGAAGCCCAAGCCAGGCCTCCCTCTCTCTCTCTCTCTCTCTCTCTCTCTCTCTCTCTCTCTCTCTCTCTCTCTCTCTCTCTCTTCTCTCTCTCTCTCCTCTCTCTCTCTCTTCTATCCCCTTTATCCCCCTTTCTTCTCTTCCTCTTCCTGCTGCCTGCAGATCCAGATGTAGAACACTAAGCTCCTCCTTCAGTACCATGGCTGCCTGCATGCTGCCATGCTTCCCGCCATTCTGAAAATGGACTATATCTCTAAACTGTAAGCAAGCCCCAATGCTTTTCTTTATAAGTTGCTGTGGTCAAGGACTCTCCACATCTATGGATACCCTAACTAAGACACAGGCATATAGCCCAACCACTACTGGGACAAAGAGGAACATCAAACGTGGTAAGCAAGGGACCTGCCCTCTTACCTTCCCTCCCCAGCAAGATGATTGCCATAGTTTTACTCAAGCAAGCAGACAGCTCTCTTTGGGATGGGAGACACCCAAGTGCTGGGAGTTTGCTAAAGGAACTCTGAATTGGGTATTTTATAGGCTCTCTAGAGCTCCCCCTTTCCTTTCCCCTGTTCCTATTTAGATACCCAGCCTCAAGCCTTCCTGGCCATTTTCTCATGAGTGTTTTCTGGGAACAAGAAACCCTCCTAAGGAGCCCGTTCTCATTTTTCCTCTCCCTATCCCCTACATAGAGAAGGTGGCAATAATAAGTAACAACCATTAAGGAGACAATGCTGTTGTCAATCAATGTTGTTAATACCTGTGTCTTTCTCTTTCCTCAATGGAAACCATTCTGAAAGTGGCTTTCCTTACTTCTATAGCTATGTTGAAATCACTAATAAATTATGTTATTTCATGGTTTAAACTAGACTACCGGGCTGCAGAGATGGCTCAGCGGTTAAGAGCACTCAGTGCTTTTCCAGAGGTCCTGAGTTCAATTCCCAGCAACCACATGGTGGCTCACAACCATCTGTAATGGGATCTGATGCCCTCTTCTGGTATGTTTGAAGACAGCGACAGTGTACTCTCATACAATAAATAAATAAATAAATAAATAAATAAATAAATAAATAAATAGTTTTTTTAAAAAAAAAAACGCTAGAATACATAGTATATTTCTGTAATTTGTTCTTTTCATCATCATTACAATATATGTAAACCTCTAATTTTTCACCGACATTAATCTTATTAGCTGTGTCTGTGTTAAAACTGTTTAACCTTTGTTGGATATTTGCTATCTTCTGTTATATTTGGTTACCAGGAACCAAAACAGGGCCTTGTGTGTCCTAGTTAAGTTGCTAATACTAAGCTACATACCTACCCTTTCTTAGTTTTTGAGATGAGTTCTCATTAATTTGCCTAGCTTGCCTTTGAACTCAAATCCTTTTGCCCCAGCCTCTAGAGTAGCTGAGATTACAGGCTAGAATCTCTCTTTGATACTTCCTGTCTTTTGATATAGTTCTCCTTACTTACATCATCAAATTACTGAATGTGTTTTAGTTTACTTTTTTTTCATTACAGTTACTAAGGTGATTTGAATAGAAGTGGCCTTCATAGACTCAGGTGTTTGAATGCATGACCCTTAGGAGTGGCACTCTTAGGAGGTGTGGCCTTGTTGGAGGAAGTGTGTCATTGTGGGGCTAGGCTTTGAGGTTTCAGAAGCTAATGCCCAGTTTCCATGGTTCACAGTCCTGCTGGGGATCAAGATGTAGAATTCTCATGGCAGCATCCAGGCAGCTGTGGGGCTGGAGAAGCTGAGAGTTCCACCTCTTGTTCCAAAGGCAGCTAGAAGACTGGCTTCCAGGAAGCTAGGATGGGGGTGGGGTGGGGGACGTCTTAAAGCCCATGACCACAATTACACACTTCCTCCAACAAAGCCACACCTACTCAAAGTCCACACCTCCTAATAGTACCACACCCTAGGCCAAGTGTATTCAAATTACCATACCGGCTGTCTTCAGATCAAGATGTAAAACTCTCTGAGCTCCTTATTCAGCAGCATGTCTGCCTGCATGCCACCATGTTTCCTGCCATGACAAAAATGGACTAAACCTCTGAACTGTAAGCCAGCCCCAGTTAAATGTTTTCCTTTATACGAATTGTGGTCACGGTGTTTCTCCACAGCAATAGAAACCCAAACAAAGACCGTTACTTTAATCCTTATGTCTAAAAGTCCAGTATGTAAATCCCCTGTGGTTCAGTTTCTAGTTGTCCCCCTCTGAGGCAAGGTTTCATATAGCTCAAGCTGGCCTTTACTCTCTGTGTAGCTGGGGACCTTGACTCCTTCTGCCTCCACCTCCCAAGTGTTGGGGTTATAAGCATATACCACCATACCCTGCTTTTTTTTTTTTTTTTTCCTGTTACTTTTCAATTGTAAAATACTGTTTGCTGATGGTGGCCCACACCTTGAATCCCACCCAGCATTTGGGAAGCAGAGGCAGGAAAGCAATCTCTATGAGTTCCCGGCCAGCAATAGCTACACAGTAAGACAGTGTCTCAAAACAAAAGCAAACCCAAAAAAGATTATGACTACAGTTGTGCCCAGCAAGTTTTGATAAAAGTCTGAACATTATATATGAACACTTGAGATAGCCTTTGGCTCTCATTCAGACAACCACAAACTGTGTCCTTTAGGCAAAATCTGGTTTGTCACCTGCGTTTTGGCCTGGCCTTAAGGTAAGAATGTTTGCTATATTTCTAAATAGTTGAAAGAACATCTTGTGATACATGAAACATAAAATTCATACTTAGTTTATATATTCATCTATTAGGGGATCAGGAAGATGCCTGCATTCGGGATTTAGTTGACATTTAGTTCTTGAGAGGACCGGTCAATTTATGGCTTGTCTGTACCATTAGTTGTAACTAAAAGCCAGGCACTATCCAGGCTGGTAGTCATGGGCCCAGTACTACAATTTGGGTTCGTCCTCTACGCTCTCTTTCTCCTTAAAATCATAGATCTTCCAAAGCCTTGCTGCTTCAGTAATGCCTGATGTGTGTGTGTGTGTGTGTGTGTGTGTGTGTGTGTGTGTGTGTGTGTTTTGCAACATTCCTAGTCCTAATAGGAACAATCAACAAACCATACTGCCATTGTGGAGACAGAAGTTCAAATGCTGGTACTTCCACATTTTTCAATGGCTTCCACTTATTTTGGACAAGGAAGTACCTCGAGAGCTTTGCTAGGGGTGTCCCACATGATCTAAATAACTTCACAAATGAAAATTTAAAAAGCAAATGGTCAGAAGAAGCAGGTAGGAAAACGCAAGTTTACCTTGTTACTATTACATCAGCACACAAACAAGCATATAACTTAACATTTTAAAGAAGTACATGCAGGGTAGAGGGAATAATATTTTATTAGTTTTGAAATTGAGTCATATGACTTATAACACCACCTATTTTTTTATGTGTGCTTTGATGAGTTTTGACACTGCTGATATTTCTGTCATTGCCTTAGAACATCTCTAGTATCGCACAAATTTTCCTGGCCTCTTCTAGGTTACTTTGCCCTCCACAGTCATAACCTGTTGCAATTTTTATCCTCACATTAATTATAATTTTAAATTGAGTTGCCTTGTTACTATTCTGGCCACACATTGCCATGAGTCTTCAGATGCTGTGAATGAGTTTTCCTGAGTAGAGTTGACTTCTCCAGACACCAGATTCTTTTCTTTCGAAACAGGGTCTCCGTCGTCTCATCTGGACTCAAACTCATAGCAATCTTTCTGCTTCCACCTTTCAAGTATTGGACCTACAAATCTGGGGCTCAAACCAGAAGCTCAGTTATTTTAAATTGGGACTGCTTGTTAACACACTGTTTTTGCCCACAGCCATGATCACACATGGTTAGATAATACAAGCTGACTATGGGATCCCAAAATACTTAAAAAGTAACTGTAGAGGGAGAGGAAACTGTGCTTTGGAATGTAATGTTTAAGAGAAGAATTAAAGAATGAACTGGAGAATCTATATATTTCGATGGCAATTCATATTATCTCAGTGTGCAGTAGACTTTGAAAATGTTCAGGGGAGCAGTACCCTCAGTTCTCAGATTAGAAAAACAGTCACTAATTAGTCAAACAGAATCTATTAGCCTTTGGTGCCAAGGCTGGGGTTTTCTTTTGCTTAATCAACAATTCTTGTATATATGAACACAGAGTCTGTTGTTGCAAAGGTCAACTTTCTTGTTTCTTCTCTGAAATTTCACAGGTCACCCATTCCTTCCATCCTCCAACATAATGTTGAGCACTGCAAAGATACAGCAGTTAGTGGTGCTTCCTAACAGAAGAGCTTTGCAGTAGCCACTCATCATCTTACTTAGATTCTACATCTCCTAAAACCATTTTGTAAGTAGGTTGGAAAGACACAGGCCCTTAGTCCCCATATTACATTTAGTTACTTACTTACTTACTTACTTACTTAGTTAACTTAGCTTGTCAAGACAGGGTTTCTCTGAATAGCGCTGGCTGTCCTGGAACTCTGTAGACCACACTGGTCTCAGACTCACAGAGATCCGCCTATGTCTGCTTCCTGAGCATTAGGACCACACCCATGCACCACCACTGCCTGCTTATACTGCTTTTATTAGCAGTGTTTTTTGTTTTCTTTTGCCCCTGTAGTAGTCAAGCTTAAATCCAGGGACTTGTGGGTGTAAAGAACATGGTTTACTACTAAATTATATCACCAGCCCAAAGAAACTTTGGGGTTTCTTTTGTTTTGGTTTGGTTTTTTGTTTTTGTTTTTGTTTTTGTTTTGACAAAATATCAGTGTAGTGCTGACTGGCCTTGAGTTTTTAAATTTTTGTTGTATATGTGTATAGGTGTTTTGTTTGCATGTGTGGCTGTGCACCACATGCATGCATGCCCAAAAAGGCCAGAAGAGGGCAGCATATCTCTTGGGAGTGGCATTACAGACAGCTATGAGGTGTGCCATTGAGGTGCTGGGAATCAAACCCGGGTCCTCTAGAATTGCTGACAGTGCTCTTAACCATTGTGCAATTTCTCCAGTCCTGCCCCCTCCCCAAGACATTCTTAAATAAAATAAGACATGTTTATTTTTATTTTTGCTATGCTGGGGATTGAATCTAGGGCTTTTCACATATTAAGCAATTACACTACCATTGACCTATAGCCTTAGCTTCCCAAATGTCACTATCATATTGCAATACACAGTGCTCAATCTAGGTTTTTCTTCATTCACACACCTGCTAAAGCCCAGTGATATTGCTGTGTCCATAGCCTTCTTACTTCTCACTCCAGCTAAACAAGAAAACACTAGGCGGTCAGATTTGGATGGCTTCACTTCATGATACTTCTCTTTGAAGTCCCTTGGGTTCATCTGCAGAGCTTCACCTACCTCATCCACTGGGAGAAAATGTTAAGGCATTCAATTAAGTTTTGGAGATAATCAGTTATTAAGCATACAAATGAATCTTTTTAAAAACATATATCACTTACATGGTATGTTGATCGATCCAGGTATTTTTCCATGCTCAAGAATTTCCCATGTATTTCTAACATCAATTAACATAATATCTTTGGAGTTCAGTAGGTTTTTTAGTTCCCTATAAGTCACACCCTTAGAAAGAGTGGAACAAAAATGTTGGCTTCCCCATATTGACTTCAAACCTGTAAGAAATAAGTTTAGACAGCTGTAAAGAGACACTGGCATTAACAGCTATAAGTTATAGTTAGATTACATAACTGAGTTTGCCAGTTTACTTTAATAATGTCTGGATACATACTCTGCTCCTGGTTTCTGACTCCTGACAGAAGTACATAGAATTTCTGAGGGTGATATATGACTCCTGTGTTTTAAATGAGATTCTTTGACCTAGACAATCTCAGGGTGGCACTGGTTGCCTGAAAGACCAAGCTATCACAGGTTATTTGATCACACTGTGAGACTCTATACTGGAAAAACTTCTGTCTAGTTGTGACTCAGCCCCAGCACACACCTTTAATCTCAGAGCTTTCTTTATTGTAAACAAGATTAAATAAAATCAACCATAGGTCAAGAGGTGGAGCAAGCAACCGGTTGACAGAAAGTGAACATAGGAAAAAAATAGAGTGAGAGGAAGTGAGGACAGATAAAGAGAAGCACAGGAAGTAGAAGGGAGGGACATTCAGATAGAAGGGTTTTTAAGATGGTGTGGAGAAGAACTGGGGTTTTTTGTTGTTGTTGTTCTGCTACTTGGGTGGAGGAGAAAGGTGAGTTGGGTGTTTTCTTTGCCTTTCTGAGCTAGCAGGCTTTCACCACAGCATCTGGCTCCTGCGTCTTCGTTTGGTGAAATCGAACATTTGGGCTTTTGTTTTAAAAACACCAAGTTATGAATAGAATGTGGAGCTTTCAGACTTGGTCTTCTGTGCAGTGGAACAAGCCTAGATGGTTGAATGAGTAATAAACAGTGTTTATATTATGACGTTTCCATTAAAATCTTCCATCTAGGGAGTTGGAGATCTGCTGTGTTAACACATCCATGTGTGGGAACATGGCACACCCCAGCTCCAGGAAGATGAAAACACATACATGTAAGACTCCTCTAGATCCTATACCATGACTTCCTCTACATAACATATCACTTCTTCCACAGGTTATTCATCTGTATTCTTTAATAATTTAAATAGGCTAATAGAGATGCTTATCTGAGTTGTTAGCAAAGTAATGAACCTGAAGAAGGAGTCACGGACTTTGATTTATAGTCACCTGGTCAGAAATAAGAGAATCCTGGACTTGCATTTAGTGTCTTATAGTGGGGACCATTTTGTTACAAAGCCCTTATTGGTGTCTTTAGTAACTCTGGGTAGTTGGTTCAGAGTTAAAATTTAAGACTCAAATTACTAGAGAATTATCTTAGTGTAGGAAAACTATACATTTGGTGTCAGAAGCTATGTGGGGAGATAGCTCAGGAGTGAAGTGTTTCCTTTTAATACATGAGGCCCCTGGCTCTGCCTGATATCCCTAAAAAGAAAAAGGTGTCATGAGCAGATCACAAAAGTATTTCCCAATATGGAATTTTCCAACTCTGACTGAACAACAGGATGCAGCCTGTCATTTTGCTCTGAATGCTTGGCAGCTGGCCTTCTGCCAGCTCCATATTCTCTCCAGACCCTTTAGTTAGCAAGAGCTAAGAAACGTATCAAACATCTAAAAATTGTCTTGTATCCATAATTCACTAAGACCACTCTCACTCACAAGACAGCATGAAGAAAAATTTAACTTCATTCCCCTTTACAATTAAAGATAGTACCCTGTGTATCTTAGAGCCTCTGTTGCTGTGATAAAAGACCAAAAGTAAATCGGTAAGAAAGGGTTTATGTTACTTTATAGCTCATAAATCCTTCAGTGAAGGAAGCAAGGGACAGGAATCCAGGGTAGAAACTGATGCAGAGACCATGGACTGCATATTTACTAGTTCTCCATGGCTTGCCCAACCTGCTTTCTCACACATCCCAGGATCACTTGTGCAGAGGTGGCACACCTACAGCGGGTTGGCTCCTCTCCCATAAGTCTTTAATCAAGAAAATACCCCGAAGACATGCCCACTGGCCAATCTGCTGTGATGTGCGGAGAAGAGCTCACACGTTTGTTAGTACCCATGTCAAAGGTTCACCTGGACTCTGGTCAAAAGGAAGCCTGCACACAGCGATGTCTCTCGTCAGTTGGGAAAGATGGTCAGCACGATTTTCAGTCGACTGGAAGATTGTAACCAAGCTCTTGATTCCTTAAACAAATATAAAGCTAATATCTTCAAGATACTAAGATAATGTGTATGTAATTGAAGTTTGGGGACAAAAGTCATAAAAGGTTTGTTCTTCAATGTGAGAAATGCACCATGAACAGTTTGATGTCAAGTGGCAGGCAAGAAGGCATAGGTAGATGAAAAGAGTGGAAGTAATATTACTAAAACAAAGCTCATAGGAATACCAGGATAAGGCCAAGAGCCCAAGTGGTAGAAAATAGATGAACAGAAAATTGACAGGCAAAATGAAAATGAGCAGTAAAATCAGAAGAGTGGCCCAATCTCACTACAATAAAAAAAAAAAAAAAAAATAAGTGTTAGCTGGGCAGTGGTGGCGCATGCCTTTTAATTCCAGCATTTGAGAGGCAGAGGCAGGTGGATCTCTGAGTTCGAGACCAGCCTGGTCTACAGAGTGAGTTCCAGGACAGCCAGGGCTACACAGAGAAACTCTGTCTCAAAAAACCAAAAAACAAAACACAAGAAGAAATATAAGAGTTAAAACGTTGTTTCGGGCCTGTAAAGCTTAAAATTATTGATAATGCCTGTGGTGGTTTAAATATGCTTGGCCCAGGAAATGGCACTATTAGGAGGTGTGGCCTTGGTAGAGTAGGTGTGGCCTTGTTGGAGGAAGTTAGGAGCTTTGAAGCTCCGCCCAGTGCAGAATCAAGTTTTCTCACGGATGCAGTCAGATGAAGATGCAGATCTCTCAGCTCCTCTGCCTGGATGCTGCCATGCTCCTGCTTTGCTAATAATGGACTGAACCCCTGAACCTGTAAGCCAGCACCAATTAGATGGTGTCCTTTATAAGAGTTGCCTTGGTCATGGTGTCTGTTCACAGTAGTAAAACCCAAATTGAGACAATGCCAAATATTTGTGAAGGCATGGGGAAATGGATTCTCTCAGACATTGTCATTAAGAACTCTTAAAGGGGGCCTAGAGAGATGGCTCGGTGGTTAAAAGCACTTACTGCTCTTCCAGTGGACCTGGGTTTAATTTCAATATTTGATGGTGGTTCACTAAAAAATAATAAATAAAAAAAGGACTCAACCTATTCAAATCAGAGACAGCGGGCTGAATTCACACTTTTCCTATGTGGCGTGGTAAGAAACTGGAAAACTGTGCAGCTTCATAAATTTTCTTAAACCTGATTCTGGCACTATTTACCAACCCTGGAAAAGGTACTCACAGCAACAAGTCTTGGGACTGGATCAAAGATAGTTTCTTTTCACTGTAGTCATCAGACTGACTTTTAACTTCCTATGATTCAGCTTTACTCACTTGTCAAGAAGTAGGTATGAAGATGGGTTTTCTTGCCTTTCCAGTCTGTGATCAAAGCCTGAAGCAACCACGTATTTTTTTCTTTAGTCTCGCCTTCCCTAGGACTCTCGATTTGGAGTCGCATACGTATTTAGCTTTTTGAAATTGCATATATTCCACAATAGGGATGTACTACTAACCAGTTACTAACAGTCATGTATAGACAATTTTAGTTTTTTTTAAAATGTTTTATTTATTTTTAAGTATTGTCTTTTCTTTCAAAGAAGCAGCCGCAGCGGCCCAGCAAGCTAGCCTCTCTTGTTCCTTTCTTAACACCCTGAGTTACTGAAGATGGGCTTTTTCTCTGCACTGTTTATTTGCACCAAGCTATGTCTGTTTTGTATGCTCTATCCTTTTTTATAAATTGACCACTTGGTCTGGTGTTCAACCAAAGAAACACTCATCAGTTCTTACACTGAAGAAAAAATCCCGGCTAAGTATTATAGAATATATGTGTGAATACACACACACACACACACACACACACACACACACTGTCAGGTATTATGTTATAGCACCAAGAAAACTAATGAATGCATGCCTTTGGGTTAAAATAAAATTAATGCATATACAGCGGAATCAATAATTATTCCTGTTGTCATGAATTATACCATACTGCTCCTTCTGAGGGACATGTCTCTCTCTCTTCATTTCTACCCAGAACACTGACCTTCCCTTTCAGATCTTTTTAATATTGCTTGCCAGTTCTCTTTAACAACTCTAGTTCTAGGTATCCATTCTAGTAAAAAATAGTTGTTTATGTACACAGGGTCGATTACACGATGGTTATCAAATAACTTTATAATGAAAACCTAAAACTAAAATTTTCTCTAAGTGACTGGATAGTAAACTATAGTACATACATAGTACATATGGGGTACATGCAATGTAAAAAAGCTAAATATGTATGTGACTCCAAATTTAGAAATAAACACATTTCGCACATATAGTGAGAACGTATTTATGGATAACCAAAGAGAAGTTTAAAAGAGTTTTTATCATCGGTATCTGAGAAGAGTGGGGTGCAAGGTATTTAACAGAGATCTGGGGCTGTTTTTTTGGTTTTTTTTTTTTTTTTTTTTTGTTCAGTTCTTTGGTTGGTTGGTTTTTGCTTTATTTCAGAGAAAATATAACCATGTACTATTTGTGTAATTTTAAGAATACACAAAGGCACCCTCCTCTGGCATTTTGACCAATTCAAAATCCGAGAGTTTTCGATTATAGTCGTACTGGATAGGGCTAAGACTTGATTCTGTCTCCTTTTCACCCATCCAGGCACAAATGGTGAAATTCTTAGTTGTGGGAGTTGTATCCCCTGCAAAAAGCCTGGTAGGTTGGTTGTCTAATAAATAATTGCTACCGAAAGGTGAAAGAAAACAATTTGCCCAGAAAAAGCCCATCTTTCAGTAACTTAAAGTGTTAAGAAAAGAGCAAGGGAGGCTAGCTTGCTGGACTGCTGAGGCTGCAGCTTTGGAACAAAATCGACGCGAAAGAAGAGGCGATTTTTAAAAATAAATTACAGGGTAGGTATTGATGCCCTGGATTGAGCTTTAGATCCAGTTAAATCGATAACTATTTTCACTTCTCTGCCTTCTGCTTCCGAATTTGCGAAACGCATAGGAGGCGGGGTACTTTCCTAGTTCTAATGCGCTTAAATTCGGGTGGGTGGGGGTGGGGTGAGTCTGTTTCCTGAAGAGATGAGCTCTGTCCCCGGCAGATCCCAATAGTAAGTTTAAAAGGGCAGGTTTGTAGTTTAGCCTCTCCGGAGCCTTCTTGCTAGCTCCTTTGAGGGATGAATTGACCTTCATCATTCAAACTTGCACAATTCATTCCCATTATAAATAACCTTGGTGCCATATTTACCCTGTCGCTGTGTTCATTAGCAGATCTCCAGTCTGCGAGAGCAAGGAATCTGGAGGCTCAAAAGGAGGAAAACACTGCAAGTGGGCACTACATACCTACGTGCCGATCGCAGCAGGATTCACTTTTATTAATAACTAGAAGTCTAAAGAAGAGAGTATGGTCAATGTCATCCCCTCCCCGGCACCCGAAATCAAGCGCCTTTCCTTTCCCAGGGATTGTCAAGCTCACCGCCAAGAGCGGGCTCCACTGATCCAAGGGCCGCCCTGCATGAGGTCCCAAGCACCAGCCTGGCCAGCATCACAATGGGCTCTCTGGGACCGGGGGGCTGCTGACCACTTCCTTTCCTCCTTCCTGCTCTTCTTCCCACCGGCGCTGTCAGGCTCTTGAGCGCCCCGCAGCCAGCACTGGCCGAAAGGGGTACTGCCACACAATTACTATTTTACTTTATTTGGCAAGGTTTTCGGCAGGGTTCATTTCAACCGCTTTAGAGTGTTAGCTTCCCATTGCTACATTAACAAATCACCACATATTTACTGGATTAAAAAAAACAGAAATTATTTACAATTTTGAAGTTAGCATACTTAACTAAAATCAATGTGTCTGAAAAATACGTGTATTTTTTTAAAAACTTCTGGGAAGATTTTACTTTATTTTATTTTTAGTTGCCTCATTTCTTGTCTCCTGAACTTTATCTATCTTCAAAGCTACTATATAAGCATCTTCAAATCTCTCTGGCTCACCCTTGAATCTACTGTAAGTGCTTTCATTTGCCCTTCTCTCTTCTCCCTCTAAGGACCTTTACATTCAGATCACTGAAATAATTCGTCAGTCTCCCCACTTCTGGGTACTTTATATGTGATAATATCTGCAAAGTCCCTTTGACCAGGTGTGATAGTTTGGATAAGAATGGTCCTCACATACTCATATATTTGAATATTTAGAGGCAATAGGACATGTGGCCTTGTTCAGAAGAGTATGCAATGGAGCAGGCATTGATGTTTCAAATGCTTAAGCCAGGACCAGTGAGTCTCTTCCTGCTGCCTGCAGGTTCTGATGTAGAACTCTCAGCTACCTCTCCAACACCATGTCTACCTGTGTGCTACCATGATTTCTGTCATAACAATAATGGACTAAACCTCTGAAACTGTAAGCCAGCCCTAATTAAATGCTCCTTCATACGAGCTGTTGTGATCATGGTGTCTCTTCACAGCGATAGAACATTGACTAAGATATCAGATAAGAGAACACATTATAGGTTTCAGGGATTGGGGCATGTGTGGGGTTGGGAGTGTTGGGACTCCCCCCACCCTACATAAAGTCTCTCATCCCCTTAACTTTCTCCTGAGTTCACTTCTCCAAACACAATAAAAGTTGCATTGAACTGGAATTTAGTCCGTTAAAAACTAACATATTAAGTCCAACTGATATTAAAATGTATACCCAAGGAATAATCCTATTAAATATACACTTTGAAATCAGCCTATTATAACAAATCAGTATTTTTATTGTATGTTAGGTGTGTGTAGTATGTTGTCTGTATGTAATATAAGTACTTGTTAGAGAGGGTGTGTATGTGTGTATGGATGGCAGAGGTCGATATTGGGTATGTTTCCTCAATCATACTAACCTTCATTTTTTGAGACAGGGTCTCTCACTGAACCTGAATATGATTAAATCAATACAGAGATGGCTTCATGGTTAAGAGTATTCTCTTGCAAAGGACGCAGGTTCAATCTCCAACATTTATATGGAGATTCACAACAATCTATGGTTCCCTATACAGGAAATCCAATGCTCTCTTCTGATCTCTGAGGGTACCAGGCAAGCACGTGGTGCACAGACACATACAAAAACAAATCACTCATATACATAAACTAAATAAATACAAAATTATTTTTTAAAAAAATAAGATGACCACATCAGGAAGGCTGTCTGGCCACCAAGCTTCAAGGATCAGCCTGTCTCTGCACTCCCACCCAGTTCTCCCTCAGCACTGGAGTTACACCACATCCTGTTCCGAGATTCTGAATTCAAGCCCTTAGGCTTGTGTAGCCAGCCCTTCAACTGAGCAATCTCCCTAAATCCAATAACTCAGTAATTAATAAACCACATCAGATGTCTATGCCAAAAACATTATCTACTACTATGTTTTTCTTAATTGTTTGTAATTTACTTTTTAAATTTTTGGTGTGTGTAGGGGGCACATGTGTGCCACAGCATGTGTAATGAAACCTGTAATGTGTTCTCTTATCTCTTATTTTAGTCAGTGTTCTATTGCTATGAAGAGATACCATGACCACAACAACTCATATGAAGGAAAACATAGACAACTTTGCAGAGTCAATTATCCTTGTCTTAGTTAGGGTTTTACTGCTGTGAACAGACACCATGACCAAGGCAAGTCTTATAAGGGACAACATTTAATTGGGGCTGGCTTACAGGTTCAGAGGTTCAGTCCGTCATCATCATGATAGGAAGCAGTGTCCAGAAAGACATGGTGCTGGAGATGGAGCTGAGAGTTCTACATCTTGATCTGAAGGAAACCAGGGGAGACTGTCTCACAATAAGCAGAGCTTGAACACATATGTTACCTCAAAGCCCTGTCTCCACAGTGACACACCTCCACTAGCAAGGCCATAGCTCCTTCAGTAAGTTCCACTTTTTATGGGCCAAGCATATTCAAACCACCACATTCTATTCCTTGGTCCCCGTAGGCTTTTTCAAACATATGAGCCTATAGGGCCATACTTAACCATAGCATAATACAAAATATAATTAGTACAACTTTAAAAGTCCTATAGTCTACCACTGTCTCAACAATGTTTAAAAGTCCAAAGTTCAAAGTCTCTTCTGAGACTCATGTAACCACTTGATTGTAATTTCCTATAATATCAAAATCAAAAAGCAGATCACATACTTTCAACAGATCGTGACACAGACTATAAATTACCATTTCAAAATGTCACAGTGAGGAAATACTGGACCAAAGCAAGACTAAAAGCCAGTTAGGCAAACTCTAAACTCCATGTCTCCATGTCCAATGTCAAAGTAAACACTCTTTAGGTCTCCAACTGCTTTCATTCTTGATGACTGTAACAAACTTTATTCTTTTGAGCTGATTCCACTCCTTCTTAGCAGTGTTCCTTGGCAGGCATCCCACAGCTCTGGCATCTCTAATATCTTGGGGTATTGAAATCAACACCAGCTTCACAGTTTCTTGTTCCAAAGTCTGGTATCCACACATCATCTTCTAGGCTCCTCCAAAGGGCTTGGGTCACTTCTCTACTCTTGCCCTCTGTAGCACTCTAGGCTCTGGTTGACTCCACTCCATTGCTGCTGCTGTTCTTGGTGGTCATCCCATCTGGTATCTCCAATATGCTGGGTCTACTGCTGCAACTAGGCTTTACCAATAGCTTCTCATAGACTCTCTTCATGGTGCCAAACCTCACTTCTGTGCATGACCCCTTCAGTCCAGAGCCATTAACTACAACTAAGGGAGGCTACACTTTCACCAAGGGCCTTTCTTGGTGAAAGACAGTACCAAGTCAGAGTACCAAGCCTCAGTTGCTTTCTGTAACCCAGTCACACCTTTAAAACTAGTATGACCTAGGCGAGTCTTAACATAATACCAAGTCTGGCTGGCAGCATAATGTCTATCTATGGAACACAGCTCCTTTGTGCTCTTAGAAAACACTTGCCAGAAAATCTCACCTCAGTGATGCTGGTTGCTTCTTAATCACTATTAATTTCTTAGTTCCAATTAGTAATTCCTTCTACTGGCTCAAAGGCTAGAGACACATGGTTGAAACTGTTGAGCTCTGCAGCTTATTGGGGCTGGAACATGCCTAGCTTGTTCCATTAAATTATCACCAGCGGTCTGTTTTTAGTAAATTCATTCTCTGTCTAAGCTTTGTGTCTTAGGGTTTTACTGCTGTGAACAGACACCATGAAGAAGGTATCTCTTTTAAGGACAACATTTAATTGGGGCTGGCTTGCTGGTTCAGAGGTTCAGGCCGTCATCATCAAGGCAGCCATGGTGCAGGAGATGCTGAGAGTTCTACATCTTCATCTTAAGGCTTCTAGCAGAATACTGGCTTCCAGGCAGCTAGTAAGAGGATTTTAAAGCCCACACTCACAGTGACACACCTACTCCAACACCTACTCCAACAGGGCCACACCTTGTAATAGTGCCACTCCCTGGTCCAAGCATATACAAACACTTGGCTATCCTAAAACTTGCTCTGTAGACTCACTTTGACCTCAGAGATCTGCATCCCTGTCTCCAGAGTGCTGCTGAATGCTGCATTGAAAGCATGGTCCACCATGCCTAGACTTAAGCTTTTCTCTACTTGAAACTATAGGAACAGGTCTACCAGGCTTGCCCTGAACTCAGAGATCTGCCTGTATCTATTTCCTGGGATTAAAGGCATGCACCACCATGGCTGGACCTCAGCTTTTCATAGCCACTGTGCCTCAAGATCCAGACCAAAAGCTAGTGTCATCCCACGTCAATATCCAGATCCAAAACTTGTGTCTTCCAGCCTCAGGATTTGGATCACAGGTGTGCCCTCCATTTCTGAATTGTAGTTCATTCCAGATTTTAAAAGTCCAAATGAAAACAATAACCAGGTAATAATAATGCCTAACATAAACACAAACATAAACTTATCTGGGCGAGATCTTTCCTGAGGTCACCACTCCCTTAATTCCATTTAATATCTTTGAACACAGGATTTAGCTCCACTCCACTTCCTGGAATATCTATTTTTCTTTCCAAGCTTGCTACACTTGATCAAAATGATCTTTATAAGTGTATACCAGCGGACAAAAGCCTATGGGGGGCTACATTGAGACTTCATTGTCAATGCAATTAATTTGAATCTCTTCACCTTAACCTCAGGCAGACTCTTCAGATAAGGACAAAAAGCTTCCACATTCTTCACCAAAACAAGTAATCTCCAGGCAACATATTAAAATTCCACTTCTCAGAAACCTCTAGAGCAAGGGCTGCGTAGTTCAAATCATCCTCAGCACCACTGTCTTCCATATTCCTCCTAGGATCGTCCATTAAACTCCACTTAAAGCACCTCACTACTTTCCAAAGTCCCAAAATACACATTCCTTTAAACAAAAACGTGGTCAAACCTATCACAGAAATACCCCAGTCCCTGGTACCAAATTCTGACTTAGGGTTTTATGGCTATGAAGAGACACCATGATCAAGGCAACTCTTATAAGGGACAACATTTAATTGGGGCTGTCTTACAGAATCCCATGTTCAGTCCATTATCATCGCTATAGGAAGCATGGCAGCATCCAGGCAGACAAGATGCTGAAGAAGGAGCTGAGAGTTCTGCATCTTGATTTGAAGACAGCCAAGAAGACACTGTCTTACATTGGGCAGAGCTTGAAGATATTTATTACCTGAAAGCCCTGCCTCCACAGTGACACACTTCCTCTGACAAGGCCACACCTCCTCTAATAAGGCCACACTCCCTAATGGTGCCACTTCTCATAGGCTAAGCATATTCAAATCATCATACCCCTCAAACACTTATATGGGTTCTGGGGATTGGACTCAAGTTGAACTCAAGTTGTCATGCTTAATGGCAGGCACTCTTATTCACTAGGCCATCTTGTGTATGTGTGTGTATATATATATATATATATATATATATATATTACATAGTATATATTTTCACATTATATTTTTTTTCACATGTATGTATATATAACAGATCTACATATATATATATATATATATATATATACATATGTATGTATTTGTAGATTCTCATATGAGAGGAAAAACTATGTGGTTGTTAGGTTTAATTGTCAATTTATTACAACTTAGAATCATCTAGGAAAAAACCTCAGTGTTGGATTGTTTACATTAGGTTGGTCTGTAGGTATGTCTTTGGGTGACTACTTTGTAAAAGAAGCTTTTATTTACCTGATATAATTGTCCATCTTGGAGACTTACTACCTCCATCTGCTAACCTAGGCCTAGTCCTGGAAGCTGCTAGCCTCCTTACAAACCTTATCTAGGTGTAGAATGTTTTCAGCCTCTGAGACTTACTGCTAAGTAAGCTCGACCTTTCTAGTTTTTTCTGAACTCTGGCTGGCTGGTTCAACTCTCCTGTTCTGTCTCAAACTCCTCTCCAAGCTAATTGAATCAATTTGCCTTCTTTCCCTTGGCCTCTGACTTTTTGCTCAGCTTTGCCTCATACTAACTTTAGCAAATCTGTTCTACCCTTCTGACTCCCCCTCATTCTCTGGCTCATTCTGTCTTCACCCATGTCTAGTTTGTTCTCTCTCTGAAACCTGTCTCAGAGAGAACTGCCTCCTTCCCTCTTTTCTGTCCACACTGCTCTCTCCAAAGGAGCCTCTCTTTTCTCTCTGTTTCCATGTGAGTTGGGAATATTCTGTTCTGTCAAATCTTTCTCTGACTCATCACTTTGTCTGCCTCTCACTTAGTATCACTTTCAAACATGGATGCTTTCGTCTACAAACTAACTTTACCTTCATTGTTTGGGTGTACTAAGGGAACGTCTGTATTCTAGCCAGAGGGATTAAAGTATGAGCTAAGGCCTGAGCTGTACCACATCTAGAAAGAGGTTTTAAAACGATTTGAATAAAGTCTTTCAAGGGCATAGGGTAGAAAGATGTGAATTCTTTGTCCTAGACATGAATTTTATAGTATTTGATACAAAAGATTTATATTTGTAATTTCTTTCTTTTTTTTTTTTTTTTTTTTTTTTTTTTTTTTTTTTTTTTGGTTTTTTCAAGACAGGGTTTCTCTGTGTAGCCCTGGCTGTCCTGGAACTCACTCTGTAGACCAGGCTGGCCTCGAACTCAGAAATCCACCTGCCTCTGCCTCCCAAGTGCTGGGATTAAAGGCGTATGCCACCACTACCCGGCTGGTATTTCTTATAGAATGATATTTCTAGTCTTGAGTTCCTGCTTCCTGGACTTCCCAACATGATGGACTCCCTTTCTCCTGGATTGTTTGTTGTTGTGGTATTTTATCACAGTAAGAGAAATGAAGTGAGAACAGCACATGTTATTTGTCTTTATGTCTGATACTTAACATGATCTCTAGTTTCATTCATTTTTCCACAAATACTCAAGCCAGCTTTGAATGGAGGTTGCAGCCTCCAAAGATTTTGATCAGACTAAGGGCATATCTGTTAGATATCAAGGTAGCCATGGCACTCTATCAATTCTAAGAAATTTAAATATTGAGTGATTAATTGTAGAATTCTTAAATTTTTTTAGTAAGACAATCTAAATTTTAATTTTAAAATTCAACCTTTTTTCCTATAACTTTAAGTTGAGTCTTAATGTATACTTTTAAAAAAAGACCTATTCCTGATACAATTTAGGATGCAAGTATCTGCTCTTTTTCACCTTTTACATATTCTATTTCAAATTCAATATTAACATATAAAACTTTATATTTATACAAATTTGAAATTTATATATAGACTTTGAAATTACCTCATAACCCAAACTGTTCTTACAGATGCAACATTTTCTTTTTTCCCTGGAAGAAAATGATCTTCTAAAAGATGATTATATATCCCATACCTAGTATCTTGACCAGCATATTTTTTATTCCACTGTATTTCTCTAAGGAATGGTTCCTATAAATAATGTAAGTGAATAGTTCTCTCCTTTGCCAAGTTTCCTCATGGAAATAAATTAGATTTTTAAAACCAAAAACGAAAACCAACAACAACAACAACAAAAATAACAAAGAAACAGTCAACTTTTTCTTAATTGGAATCTTTTAACTTCTAAAACCAGCACCCTCTCCATTAGGCCACAACTTGTCCTTAGTGAAAGATTGAGGCCCATCAATCAGTGCTTGCAACTAAATTTCAAACTAAATATTCAGAAGCAAAGGTGTACATTGCTGTAACAGATGATCAGACTCTGAAGAATTACAGATGTGAGGTACCATCTAGTTCAGAAGTGAGAACCTCATCAAAACACACAAAACAAAAACAAAAAACAAAAACCGTTAAAATCATAGAGTGAATCTCAGACGTGACTTTAGAGTTCCGAGATAGGTGATGGAACAAGAGAGGCCATCTCAAAAGGCACCTAGCAAGTGGGACCCAGCTCAGAGGGACCAGAGCAGCTCACTAAAGCCAGCACCGAATCCAGGCCCTGTGGCTGGCACTGTCCCAGATGGCTGCAGGGGGGGCCATCCCCTCATTCCATCTACACTCCTCCACCTCACGTCAACCTTCATGCCACCAAAGGAAAACCCGGAACCGGGTCTGGACTCAAAGTCCCGCCCCCCCGGCCCGCCCAGAACACCAAACCCCGCCCTCGCCCCACCCAGGACGCCAGGCCCCGCCTTCTCCGGGTTCCCCTCTGCACAGGCGCAGAAGCTCCTGCGTGTAGAAGCTGCGGCCCGGCGGGCGGGGTGAGTTGGGGCCCAGACTTCGGGGTCACTGCAACCCCTGTGTCTTCGCTTGGGCGGCGAGGCCTCCTTGTAGGTGAACCAACCTAGAAAGAGAGGTTTCCCCGCGTATCCTCGCGTCCAGATTCACAGAGGCACCCGGCGGCCTCCCGGACGGAGGGCTGGCGGCAGCGGGAAGAGCCGGGGTCGGGGAGGGAGCCGGGCCGAGTCCTCGTCTTCTTGGTGACCTGGGCGTGCAGCGGCCGCTTGTCCTCTCGGGGTCTCTCCTCGCAGCGCATTCCACTCTGCTAACTTGGGGTGCATCCGTGCCTGAGGAAGAGAACCTAACCACAGCTTTCTGGCAACACCAAATATTAGTTTGGGGGTCGATCTCACCTGAGTCCACGACCAGCTTCCTGACTTCTGCAAGTCACTTTAACTCTATTTAGTTCCCGGTGTAAAATGAGGATGCTGATAGTGACGTATCTCAAAGTGCTTGTGAGAGGTTCTTAGAACTGAGTGTTTCGAGCCCGGGCAGTGTTTGCATTTCCTCTTACGCTGGAGAATAGCAGCCCAAAACGTTAAAAATAAATAAATAAATAAATAAAAATAAAAAAACCCAATTTGACATGGAATGCTTGTAGCCAGTTGAAAAGCGTAATGTTAATTACGTTAGCTGTATATCCCGTGTTAGAGAAAACGCAGGTGCTAGATAATATTTAAATTAAAAGCTAAAGTTGATGTCTCAGCAGGTCACTAAGCCTGATGGTTCAGTCTCTTGGACCCAGGCGGTGAAAGAGAAAAGCTACTCTGACCTCACTAAACACTAAACACGTGCTCAGCCATACACATAAAATACATAGATTTTTTTTTTTTAATAAGAAAGTTGTAGTGTTTGATGTTTGGAAAACCTCACAGGGAAATAATAGCTAGAATATATTTGTGGTGAAGTTAACAAATCAGGCCCGAAACTTCTGTCCTTTGATGGCTCCGTCTGCAATTTTGCCCCCTGTTTGTCATCTGGAAACTTGGAGTTTGGGAGTGTTCTGTTGTAGTAGTAATTGTTCTATACCCAACATTATGTTTTCATGCCAAAATGACCAGTTACTGTGCGGTTTCCATGCTCCAAGTCTCTAGTGGGTCCCGCTGAACACAGATTCATGTTGCTGCTTATTCCTTGTCTGACCCACCTTTCAGAGAGAGAGAGAGAGCTTATGGAAGTTATGGGAGAGTACTCTTTTCCATTCTGATCTGGTTGTATGTTCATAGAATGTTCCATGAAATGTACAACCATGTGCTGACTCCTGGGAATCCTGTTGACTCCTCAGTGCCAGCAGAGTCTTGGAGATTTCCAGACACAATTTTGATAATGGAAAGCATTTGAAAGTTCAGTAGTTGGATTTAATGTTATTTGTTTGTTTTGCCTTCAGTGGAATTGCCATATTATGGGGTTGGCATATGTTTAGATACATCTATTAGAAAGATGATTTAAAATTGCTCCTCTATTACCTGAATAAGTTTGAGACAACATTTTTGAAAAAGGTAACAGGTGATTTACAAAGTTTAAATCAAATACCTGGCTAGGAGTATTCTCCCAGATGCCCTCATTATCTGTACATAAATCTTCATCTTTATCAAGGGCTTCTCTGTTATAGGGGGAAATATATCATTTCTCGTGAGCTATTTCTTTCTGAGAGTCTGTTAATTCCTCTCTCTGTCCAGGACTCAAATTAAAGTAAGTGGATGCAGGTTTGTAAATTTAGAGCTGGAAAGCCGGGATTGGTCATCTCATTGTGGGGAGGTCAGGCAGGTGAAGGTTGAGGAGACTGGAAAGGGTTTGAAGTGGCTGAGTATCATGCACAGAAGTTGTTCAGGGAGAGGTGTCGGGGATAAAGGTAGGCCCAGTATGTTTTCTTACAAGACTTTCTGAATACATGAGAAAATGATGACTTGGGTTCACCTAGAATTGACTTTTGCTAAATGGCTGATACCTAAAGTTAAATGTGACCACATGATTTTCTTTAGCCAGTTAATATGAGTTTCCAGGTAAAGCCTTACAAAACAGCTCTATATTAGGATTTTTCTCCATTCTGCTCTAGGAATTGAAGCATTTGCTGAGATGTGTTGGCAAGGATACTTGCAACCCCCCATCACAGACTTAAAAAAAAAAAAACAAAAGCAGTATTAAAAAAGACAAGAATGAGGAACTGTAACAGATGAAGTAAAAACAAAGACTAAATCGCCATCCCTCCCCCCAAAAATTCCTATAGAATACACAAATCAGATAAAGAAATTAGAATATGTTAGGATATAAGGTATCAATATAATATCAGGGCATACTTTTCTTAGATAGGACAGTGATGTTATATAGGAGAATTCTTCTTTATTAAAAAGCACTAACTATGCTTACATATTTAGGGGTAAAAATTCATTATTCAACTGATTTTCAGGTGCTTTTAAAAATAATCATACATATTGGGCCGAGGCGATGGCAGAGTGCCTAAGAGCATGCGCTGCTCTTGAGGAAGAGCGAGCTTGGTCCCCAGCAACCTCACTGGGCAGTGCACACCCCTGTAACCCCATCTGCAGGGATCTGAAGCCCTCTTCTGTGCTGCACAAGCACCTGTATCAGCATGCACATATGCAGAGGCATACATGTACATTAGAAGTCTTAAAAATTGTGTCTTTCTACCTGGACATGGTGTCACACACCTTTAATCTCGGCACTCTGGAGGCAGAGGCAGGCGGATTTCTGAGTTTAGGGTCCTGGTTTACAGAGTAAGTTCTAGGACAGCCAGGGCTATACAGAGAAACCTTGTCTTGAAAAGCAAAAACAAACAACAACAACAAAAAAACCAAACCAAACAAAAAAAAAATTCCCTCCCAAACAAAAATTGTATGTTTCTATATTGATAGTTAGATTTTTTAAAAAAAAAAACAGTGAAATACATGTATAAATATACTTTGTATACTAGATAGTATGTGTGTGTGTATAATCTAGATAGTGTATGATCATTCAGTATACAGTTCTTTTAACCTTTGTAGATTTAAAAAAATTTTCATAATGAAATCCTGAAGAGGAAATATGGTAGCTGGAAAGGCAGAATTAATTTTTCTGTCAATGGTCCACTAGGTAGTACAGCAATTAGGGCTCCTAATTACTACGTTTATTTATTTTTTCTGGTCCAATGGGTCTTCCATGCATTGTCTGCATGGATGACAGGGTAAAGAAAGAGCCCATAATAAGCAGTACTTATTTTCTTTATGAAAATTTTACCTCTGAGATGGTATATATGCAGACAGATGGCATGTCTTAGTTCAGGGCAGTAATGTCTTAGTTCAGGGCAGTAAAAAAATTACTATCAGTCGAGTACCTTAACAGCAAACATTAGTTATGTGCTCAAGGTGCTGGGAGATCTTGTCTGCCCTTGCTACAGGTAAAAGTAAGACCTGGTTTTACTCTCTCAGCTCTCTTCTGTTACCTCCCATAAATGAAGGGTCACATCTCTTACTGGGGCTCATCTCCAAGTGCTGTCACATTGTAGGTTAGAGTTCAGCCAAGGGATTTTGAAATGCTTGGGGAATAAGCACAGTCTATACCAGAGTAGCTGGAATGTGCCATTTGTGTATTGACTTTGTTTTTATGGCAGTTCTGGGGCTAGGACCCAGGGTCTTATGCATGTTTTACCACTTCGTACTCAGTCCTGTATATCTATATCATGGTTTATTCTCACTGATTTATCTTCTTTATTTTTCCTCTGTTGATTTGACCAGTCTAGTTCGAATATGCATTTAATGTAGTTTAATTTTGAAGATGAAAGTATTATTATTTTTCTTGAAACTTTTCAGTAAATAACAGATGCGGGTAAAAGACCCATCAAAAGATCTACCTGAGAAAGGCAAAAGAAATAAAAGACCACTGCTACCTCATGATGAAGATTCTTCGGATGACATTGCTGGTAAGTTGTGCTATCTGGCATCTTAGACAGTGGTGGATTAAAGAAGTAGCAATAGATGCTTTTCAATGAATAAATTCAGTACTTTATTTTTACCATTTTCTGCAGAAGTCTGAGACTAACTCGTCTAGTTCCACCTACAAAGCCATTGTTGGTGTTCTTATCGGGATTTTGTTTAAGTTATAAGTATATTAAAGTTGTCAGATTGTTCTTTGTCTTTCTCATGGCTCATTAAAATTAAGTCTCTCAGCCACCAGAATTATGCAGATGGTAAACCTTTTGGTTTGGTAACTGTAGGGCTTGTGTGGCCTACCCCACTCTCCCTTCCCCACCTTCTTCCTCCTTTTTCTTCTTTCATTTCTGTGGTGATGGGTTTCAAATAGAGCTATAATCCTAGTTCCCCAGGGCTTTGTGTGTGTTATCTGAACACTCTGTCACTAAGCTACAAGCTCAACCCACAACCCCCCCTTTGAGTTAGTCTCACTATATTAACCTTTGCTGGCTTAGAACTCACTCTGTAGACCAAGCTGGCCTTGAATTCAGGAGATCCTCCTGCCCCTGCTTCCTAGCACTGAGTCTAAAGGTGTATATCACTGAGCTGACAGGACTTGTGTCTTAACAATGAACTTGGAATCTTTATTTTCTGTTCTTGTTGTCATTTAATAATTTGGAACAAAGAGAGGAACTGTTGACTTATTATCACCAGTTGCAAATTAAAAGGTTTCCATGTAGAGTTTTATTAATATTTAAAATATTAATATACAAGGCTGAGTATGGTGGTACACACCCTTAACCCCAACATTCAGAAAGCAAATGTAGGCAGATCTCTGAATTTGAGGTGGCCAGAGTTGTGTTACTGGTTTTTATTTACTTAATGGAAACTAGATTACGACAATTTTATATTTAGGAGTAGCCATAGAACCTACTTATCATATGAAATTTAGATAATTATATAATTTATAGAAGACCTGATGATAATTTACTTTATAAAATACAATAAGTTGTTTGCATCTTCCCATAAAATATATGCGATCTTGAGTCCATCCCCTTGGCAGTGATTTCAGTTTTAGAATGGTGGCATCAGAGTAGTTACATTGTCCTTCAGGATCCATCCCATGGATTATGGAGAAGATAACAGCATAGAATGATGTTTCCCTTCAGAATTTTAAATTAAAAAATTCATACAAAGTGATGACAGTTTGTAAACTGTTGCCCTGGACTGGCTGGTCATTTCATCAACTTTCCCCGAATGTCCCTTTCTCTAATGACACGGGTCCTTGATAATTGAATATACATAAGAATTACTCTTTTGTTTTGGTTTGGTTTTGCTTTTGCTTTTGAGCCGTGGTCTTTAGCCCTGGCTAGCCTCAAACTCACTGTGTAGGCGAGGGTAAGAGGAATTCTGAAAGCTCTGGTTCCTGTAAGTTACACCGTTTGGTTTTCTTTATCCTAATAATGGTGAAAATTGGAATATAGCAAAACTAGCATAGGTGAAAAGATTGTATGTATCTGTCTTTCTAGTTTACTTACTACTTACTGGAACTAGCAAGTGAGCGCAGGCCCTGGTGTGTGCTAAGCACCAACTTTATCTGTGAGCTGCACTCCTCATCTTGGTGTGCATTTCCCTGCTATCTCTTCAGTTCGAGTGAGGAAACGCCATATGGATATCGCTAAGAAAAATTTCATTATTTTTTAAATGTATTATTTAATTCAATTTTTTAAAATTAAGACTGTCAGCCACCAGAGGTGTACAGATTGTGAAACTTTTGTTTTGATAACTGTAGGGCTTGCGTGGTGTGTGCATTTGTCTGTGTCAGTGAATATCCTGTGTATATGAGTGCCTGTGGAGGCCAGAAGAAAGTGTTGGATCTCTTAGAACTGAAATTATTGAATGTTGTGAGCTTCCTGATGTGGGTGCTGGGGACCAAACTCCAGGCCTCTGGAAGAACAAGATACTGCTTAAGGAACAGAAAAGACATTCAAAGTGCTTGATACATTTATAGCTGTTCAGAAAATAGTAATCTTTGTTTGTTTTCCAGACAGGGTCTCACTCTGTATCTTTGGCTATCTTGGAACTCATTGTATAGACCAGGCTGGCCTGGAAGTCACAGAGATCCCCCTGCCTCTGCCTCCCAAGAGCTGGGATTAAAGGCATGTACCACTACCCCTGGTTTAGTAAATATTAATCCTGTTTCTTATTTTGAACTAATTTTAGATGAACATGAATGTATAAGGAAATATAGATGTCTCATATAGCTGTCACTTGTCCTTTCCTGATGTTGACATCCTGTGTTCCTGTAATATGTCATCAGATCTGATGGATACATCCTTAGCTTATTGAGACATCAGCAGAGTTACATGCAGCTTGCATGTTGTTAGTGTGTGTGTGCAATTGCATTATTGTTATGTTTGTAGTTTTCTATGGCTCAGTGAACCATGCCTGTGGCCATCTTGTAAGTTACCTATTTATATCCATACTTTGTCCTCAGCCATAGCTCCTAGAAACCCCTAATTTCTTCTGTAATTATTTCAAGAATGTTACGTAGTGCATTCATGTAATTATATATCCTTATGAGTTACTTTGTTTTTCAGTGTGTACTTTTTAGTATCATTTTAATGACAGGTACTTTTGCTTACTGTGCGGGTTAGCTTTCTGTGTGCTGTGATAAACAGTACAACCAAAATCAACTTGGGGAGAAGTAGGCTTATTTCAGTTTATAGTTCATAATATGTCATGAAGAAAGTCAGGGTAGGAACAGAGGCAGGAACTAGCACAAAGGCTGTGGAGGAACACTGAACACTGGCTTTTACCTGTGATTTGCTCCACTTGCTTTCTTATACACACACTAGGGCCACCTGCCCAGAGCTGGCCCTGCACACGTGGGCTGAGACCTCACATCAGTCATTAATCAAGAAAATGCCTACAGACTTGCCTACAAGCCAATCTGATGGAGGTAATTCTCAATTGAGGTTGCACTTTCCAGATGACTCCAGCCTGTGTCAAATTGATTAACCAGCACCCTTGCTAACAGTAGTTCTTTCATCTAGAGAGAAAATGTTTTCATTTTGTTGCATATCATTCAGTAGGTCTCACGTGCCAGCACATCAGTTATGCTGTCAGTGTGAACCATGTGAAGAAGGCAGTAGCTGAGACTCTGTGGTCAGTTTGTTCAGAGTGTTTGAAAGAGAGGAGATTCTCTGATGGACAGCCAGCACTTCCTTCCGATGTGTGGTTGTGCCTCAAGTGTGGCTTTCAGGTAAGAAGGGTGGTGTTTATGTGTACGTACGTCTTCTGCTATCTTTAAAGTGTCTTGTATGAATTGGACTTTTGGTTAGACACAGGCCTTAAAATAGATTCATTTCACAGCTAGATTGGTACTCCTAGATGGACTTAGGAATGTTTAGGAGTAAATAAATACATGTCATGTTTACAAAGTAATCATGTGTGGCTAAATAGTTTGAAAGAGAATCTAACACGCCTGTTCTCATCTCTGGGCCTGTTTTTGCCTTTTTTAAATTTAGGAAGTGGATCTAACCTTTTAGGTTCCTTTATTCCTGTTTTAACCTTTTTTTTTTTTTTTTTTTTTTAAACTTTGTGCATGCCACAACCCAATTGTAGATGTCAGCTTCCTGGAGTTGGTTCTCTATCTGTATGTCCCATGGATCAAACTTGGGTTGGCTGCAGGTACCTTTACTCACTGGGCCATCTCACCAGCCCTCACAAAAGTGGCTTCCTAAGCCATAAGGAAGGAAAAGTCCAGCCCTTTCTCTTTACAGATCCGTGACACGTGCTAGACTTCCCTCCCATGAAGTACTCCTCCTCTTACTTACCTTCTGAGGGAAATTACTGGCCTTGTTTCCCTTCTCAGTGAGGTTGGAAGGTGGAGGACTGGGAAATGTGTTCGAGGAGGGCACCGCTGGCCCAGTACTGCTCAGTGTCCCACAGTATATAATATACAGAACAGCAGTGCATGCATTCCTAATGACAGGAGGCCAATCAGGTGTGGTTATCAGATGTATATATACAATGAACAGTAAGTTATCTATTTTACAAATAATTAAACCTGGTAAAAAAACAAACTGTTTCTTCTTGCTTGAAGTCAAAACTGTGCGTAAGTGTAATTTAAGATTTGATCAGTTTGAAAGGAATTTATGTGTGATTCAAACAAATGGCACTCTGCTCATCTTCAGGGATGCGGTAAAAACTCAGAAAGCCAGCATTCGCTGAGACACTTCAAGAGCTTTGTGACGGAGTCCCATTGTGTTGTCATTAGCCTGAGTACATGGGTCATATGGTAAGTTAACTTTTGTTAGTATTGTATCTTTAAAAAAAAAAAAATCTTTTGAGCATTACAAGTAAAATGAAGATATAATATCACTGTATATATTATTCTCTTATACACCATCTGGGATACTTTAAGAAAAATAATTTTACTCGTGAACACAAAGCTTAAAATTTAAAAAAAAAATCGTACTTATCTCTGACATTTTTTGGTACTATAAAGGAAAATTCTGTCTAGTTGAATTCTTACAGTGAACCAATGCTGAATGTTCTAAGAGGAGGATAGTGCTTTAAGCTCTTAGGTAGTTCAGAGATTCTCTAACCCACACAGTGGTGTTTTAAAATTTTACTGGAGTCAAGTATGGTGTTGTACACTTGTAATCACTGGGAAAAAACCAGGCAGGTGATTGTGAGTTCTAGGCCAGCCTGAGCTATATACCTTGTCTCAGAAAAAACAAAAACTGGGGCTAAAGAAATAGTTCAGAGGTTAAGAGTGTATACTGCAGTGGCTGGAGTGATGGTTCACCAGTTAGAAGCGCTGACTGTTTTTCTAGAGGACCTAGGTTTAATTCCCACAATGGTCTGTAACTCTAGTCTCGGGAGCTGGTGCCTGCTTCTGTCATCTCTGGTAATGCATGGACATGGTGGACAGACATATAGCCAGACAAATATTCAGTCTCATAAAATAAAAAAAATAAGGTTTGAACAACAATAATAACAACAACAAAAATAGGCACAATGATGCACACATTTAATTCCAGCATTTGGGAGGCAGAGGCAGCTGACTTTCAGGCTAGCTTAGTCTATATTACAAGTTCTAGGACAGCCAGTGCTATAGAGAGAGACCTGACTTTGTTTTGTTGTCAGGCTTGTTATTTTGTCTTGTTTTTTTTTTTTTTTTTTTTTTTTTTTTTTTTTTTTTTTTGTAATAGAGTGATCTACATAGCCCTGGCTGTTCTGGAACTCAACCAGAGGGTCTTGAACATACACAGACCTGCATGCCTCTGCCTCCTGTGCACTGGATACTACCAAGAAAGGAATTGTTTAGTTAGGGTTTTACTGCTGTAAACAGACACCATGACCAAGGCAAGTCTAATAAAGGACAACATTTAATTGGGGCTGGCTTACAGGTTCAGAGGTTCAGTTCATTATCATCAAGATGGGACCCTGACATCATCTGGACAGGCATGGTGCAGGCAGAGCTGAGAGTTCAACACCTTCATCTGAAGGCTGCTAGTGGAAGACTGACTTCCAGGGAGCTGGGATGATGGTCTTAAAGCCCATGCCTACAGTGACACACCTATTCCAAAAAAGCCACACCTCCAAATAGTGCCACTCCCTGGGCCAAGCATATTCAAAGCATGACAAGAATGAAGGAAGGAAGGAAAGAAGATACTCCCCCCCACCCATTAATTTGGTGCATGTATAAGTTTAACCATATCATTGCTCTCTATGAGACTGTGTGACATTTTATTACATTTAAGACAAGCTGCAAAACTTGATAGGAATGTGAGGATCTGTATGGACAGTCCCTTGCTTATTGGTCCAGGCTTAGCTAATGCCTTCTGCTTTGAGTTCCTGGTTTCTATTAAAGACAGAAGTTGTCAAGTGCATACCTTATATATAATTATTGAAGCTGCTTCCATAACATCTGCTTGTATTGTCTATTTTTCAGGTGTTATGAATGTAATGAAAAATTATCGACACATTGCAACAAGAAAGTCTTGGCTCAGATAGTTGATTTTCTCCAGAAACATGTTTTTAAAACACAAACAGGTAACTTAAGCAATTTTCTAAAGCAATTTGGATTAAAGTACAATGTTTCATATTGTGCCTGATAATCTTCACTTCAATTCCTGGAACCCACTTGGTGGAAGGAGAGTCAGTGTGTGTATGGCCATATATTTCAGGGCACTTGTGTAGAGGCCAGAGGACAAACTGAGAATTGGTTCTTTCTTTGCATCGTGTGGATCCTAACACATCAGACTTGTGTTATCTGGCTTGGCAGTGTGTTCTCTCACCCCTGAGCTACCTTGTTGGCTCTTAAAATGCCTTGGAAGAAATTAAGTGCTTGGGATGGAGCACCAGCAACCGAAAGCTTTTATAGGAATATAGTTGTGCTAAAAGAGTTTGCTTGGTTTATTTGCTTTTTTAACAGTGCTGGGTTTGATCCCAGGGCCTTGTGTAAGATAGGCACATACTGTACCACTAAGCTACAGCTCAGTCTTTTAGTTGTCATGAAAGGCAAAACCAAACAAACAGAAAACATAGTTCAAATTGTATTTTTGTAAGTCCAGTATGTAGTCGTCTCTGTTAGTTACCTGTCACTCTGAAGAGGCAGTCATGAGAATTCAGAGGAGGAAACAGAGGTCAGACATTCAACTACAGACACAAATTAGAGAATGAACTGGAAGTAGGGCCAGACTGTGAACTCTCACAGCCTACCACATGGACATACTTCAGCAAGGGAGGCTGTATCACTTCCACAAACAGTGCCACAAACAGAACACATACAAGTATTCAATATGTGAGCCTATGGGGGACATTTTCATTCAAACCACTGAGGTATTCAGATCATGACAGAACACAGGCTTTGAGTCAGGGGTCTGGCGTTCTGACTTGTCTGTCACTAGCTATGTGACCTCAGGTGCTTATTTTGCTTTTCCCCTTCGCCCCCCAACACATGCTTTTTTCTCCCTGGGGTACTATTGGGTGTTAAATGTAATCCTTAGGGATGAGGGACTGGAGCACCCACTACTTTTGCAGAGGACCTGGGTTTGGTTTCCAGCGGCTCAAAACTATCTTCTTACTGTAGTTCAAGATGTCTGATGGCTTCTTGTGGCCTCTGAAGGACTGCACATGTATAGTTGACATATATGAAGTAAAGCCTTCATACGTATTAAAACATTAATAATAAAATACTTTTAAAAGAAGGTAACAGGAGTTCACTCATAGTTCTAATTGGTATTCAGAACCTTCCAGATACTCATAAGCAGGTGTGTTCTTTTGAAAAGGAAACGAGTAGTGGGTGAGCTTGGTTTTTTTTTTAGCTGATCTCTCAAAGGATGAACTATGGCCAGATGGAGATAAAACAAATCACTTCAAGTTGTAGGAAGCTGACCTTTAGTTGTCACTGAGGAAACTTGAGTGGCACCTAAGAAATGGAACTTTGAGATAGTTTGAGAATAATGAGACTTTCAGAATTAGAATGCTGCGTAGTTTTGAATTCATGGTTTCCAATAGTTCCAGCTGCTGTGCTTCTCAGACAGATTTGCTTTTGAATAAGACCCTTTGGCATATTGAAAGTAAGTTTGGGGGTTTAGTAATATATATATATATGTGTGTGTGTGTGTGTGTGTGTATATATATATATATATATATATATATATATTATGTGTGTATATATATAGTAATATATGTGTGTGTATGTGTATATATATACACACACATATATATGTATATGTATATATATACATATATATACGCACACCTCTTTAAAATATATATATATATACACACACATACACATATATATATATACACACACACACACAATTTTATTTTATGTGCAGTGGTGTTTTGCCTACATGACCTTCGTGTGAGGTTGTGGAATCTCCTAGAACTGTGCTGCCATGTGGGTGCTGAGAATTGAACCTGGGTTCTCTGAGAAGGTAGCCAGTGATCTTAAACACTGAGTCATCTCTCTAGTCCCCATGATTATAATTTCTCCCACCCTTTTCTCCCTCCAACCCACTTCCTTCCCTCCTTCAAAATCATAACATCTTTTTTTTCATGAGTTGTTATTGAATGCATATATGTATTTGTATGTAAATATATATTTCAAAATATAACCTATTGAGTCCATATACTGTTACTTGTATGTATGTTTTCAGAGCTGATCATTTGTTGTTGAACAGCCAGTTGGTGTGTTCTTCTTTGATTGGTCCCAGATTTCCTCAGATGCCTGTAGTACTTTGTGTAGGGAAGAATGATACTAAAAAATTCTTTTTATGATTTTTCACCAAGAAAATAACTACTGAGAAGGAAGCCAATACCTGTTCCCTAAGCATGCTTCAGATTATGCAAGGCCTTCTTTCTAACATTTTCAATGTTGCTTATAGAGACTCAAGGCAAAGCAGATACAAGATATGTCAATTGCTCTGTAATACTCTGAAAACCTGTGTTCTATTGCAGCATCCAGCATGGCTCCAGGCATTAGACTGCAGCCTGACTGGAGCAGCAAGGGAATAAAGAAAAGAGAAACTTTGCTCAGGCACATGGAGCAGAACAGCTTGGATTGGGTGGTCCAGGGTCTGCTACTTGGAGGATCTGTCCTTAGGACAGAGAAGAACCACTGTTAGGAGTGGTCAGTGTTGTACTTTAGATCCGTTATTTGACTCGTAAGACAGATAGAATGGATATATACCAGCTATTATCATAGTGACATTTATTATATGACCAAATAAGTAAATGTTTCTAAGGCTGATGATTAACGAGGAATTAGACTTTGAGAATAAATAGGTGTGTTAATTATTATTCATTTTCAAACTAGAGGAATTGTGGTGAAATAGTTTTTCTTAAAACTTCTTTCAGCTGTAGAAATAAGCGAATTAGCATTAATACTACATGACTGGTTTAGGTAATTGCATTAAGCAATTGAGATGAATCTAGTGCAGGTTCCCAGAAGAATGCTTACAGCTGTGTAGAGTTCACATCTGATGTTAGAATTTAGGTTGGGGGTAGGGGGAACACTCACCCTTGTCATGCATAATGAAAAGGTCATATATAACACAAGATTGAAAAAGGCAAAAATATCCTTGCAAGACCCAGCCAGAAAGTTGTATATAATTAAGAAGCAGACCAATGACCTGAAGTCTGTACAAGAATGAATAAGGTTGGTAGAGCTCATGGGGAGGGAAAGACAAACAAAGCTCAGAGGACTTTTAGGGCCATGAGACTATCCCATATAAGGGTGGGTACCTGTCATTCTGTATTTGTCCATTTGATAGGAACATACACCACCAAGAGGAAAGCTCACGTAAGCTATGGATGCTGGGTGATAACCAAGTGTCAGTGTAGCTTCATCACTTCTAACAAACGGACCGTTCTGCTGGGTGTGTGGGGCCAAGGGGGTGGGGCTCGTTTTGCTTTGAACCTAACAGCTGCTCACAATTTTTTTTAACTGACCCACTACGAAAGGGTCATGAGGCTAAGCTGCTTTAGTTATACAAATACCAAATGCCGCAATTCCTGGTAGAATATCGATGATTATTGCTTTGCTTTTTTGTCAACCACCCAGGAATCATGAAAATTCCATGCTCTTTCTAAGATCACCTGTTTAGCTCAAAATGTCAGTGCTGGCAGGATATTTTTATCATCACTAAAGAAAATAAAATATATACCGTTGAGTTCATTATGCTGATGCTTTCTTAGAGTATCAAAGACCTGAAGAGTGTTTGTTTTTACAAAGTAAGTGTTTTTATGTACTGCTCCACCATATATATGTATATATGTATATATTTGTTTTTAAAGTAATACAGTATTAAATGGTTTGATTAGGTTCTGAAGCTGAGGATAATATTGTGACCTTATTTAGTAACAGTTAGAAAGTGGTTTGATACCTTTTAAAAAGATAAATACAGTTTCTTCAGCCCTAAGTGAAAGCCCTGATCTTTCTTCAGTATGTGAACATGAGCTCTTTCCCTGGCCCAGCTCGGTCCTGTGAGGCAGAGGCTTGGGTGTATTCAAGGTTTGGTTTTAGCTGTAAGCCCTGACAGAGGAAGGTAGAGCTGCCAGAGGGCTACTGGACAGCAGTACTGCTGCTTTCCAGAATGTGCTGCAGACTGCCCTTATCCAGGAAGCCCAGCCCTGGGATTTTTGAAACTGCCAAGCCTCTCTGTGTGCATGTGTGGGCTTTTGTTGAGTCTGCATGTACTAGGTTGATGATGGAGGCCCTATGTACTGAGCTTAATTAAATGTCTTAGGGTTACTATTGCTGTGATGAAACACCACAACCAAAAGCAACTTGGAAGAAAAGAGTTTATTTCCCTCACCATTTTATATCAAAAGCAGTGAGGTTGAGAACTCAGATAGGAAAGGAACCTGTAGGCCGGAGCTGATGCAGAGACCACAGAGGGGTGCTGCTTACTGGCTTGCTCAGCCTGCTTTCTTATAGGAGCAGGGACTATAAGGAGCTTCTCTGTGCCTTTCAACACTCTTATCTTCTGAGTGCCTACAGAACAGCCCTGGGACCTCTCGATACCAAGTGGCTTTTCTAGCTCAAAGTTCCAAAGTCCTTTCACAATCCTTGACAGAACAACATCATCAGGTCTGTTGAAGCCATACCCTATGATCTTGGTACCAGTTTGTCTTAGGGTTACTATTGCTGTGATGAAACACCATGACTAAATGCCACTTGGGGAAGAAAGGGTTTATTTCAATCATAGTTCAATATAATAACAGTTCATCATCAAAAGTAGTAAGGGCATGAACTCAAGCAGTACAGGATCCTGGAGGCCATGAATTGATGCTACCTACTACTCATGGCTTACTCAGCCTGCTTTCTTGTAGAATCCAGGACTACCAGCCTAGATGCAGCCCTACCAACAAGAGGCTGGGCCCTCCCACATCAATCGCCAAATAAGGAAATGCTGTACAGGCTGCCTATAGCTTGATCTTAAGGATATATTTCTTAATTGAGAGAATAAGAGTCATCTCTCTGATGACTATAGCTTGTGGCAAGTTCACATAAAACTAGCCAGCACATTAAGATTGTTGAGAGCAAGAAACTAGGGGAGTGGTCAGGCTGGATGTCCTCCAAGAGTATGCCAGATTTAAGAAATGAAATATTTGGATCATTAAAATATTAATTCTAAAAAAAATTTAGTAATTTCCGTGTATAACAAGGAGTTGGGAGGAAAAGATACCAGGTATTAAAAGCCAAAAAACTGCTGTGGTGAACACATCTGTAAGCCAGGCATTTGGGAAGAAGAAACAGGGCAAACACCCACACCTACAAACAAACAAAAGCCAACTCATAGCCAGGCAGTGGTGGTGCACACCTTTATTCCCAGCACTTGGAAGGCAGAGGCAGGTGGATTTCTGAGTTCGAGGTCAGCCTGGTCTACAAAGTGAGTTCCAGGACAGCCAGGGCTATACACAGAAACCGTGTCTTGAAAAACCAAAAACAAAAGCAACTCATTTAACCAGAGTAGGTTTAAATTCAGTTTTTATCTGAACCACAGATCACAGAAAATTACTTGAAGTTTTATTTAATCAATTTTCCCAAACCTGGCATAAACTAAACACATGAGAGAAATTAGTTGTATACAGTGTGTAATTAGGCATTATGACATGATTATTTTTAAAGTATTTTTAGTTTTCTAAAATTTTATGTCTTTGTACCACCTCTATGCAGTACACAAGGAGGCTAGAAAAAGTCCCCGTGGGCTGGAGTTACAGATGGTGGGTGCTAGGAATTGAACCTGGGAGTCTGCAAGTGCTCTTAACCCACGTCTCTAGCCCAAGGACTTTTTTTTTTTTTTTTTTTTTTCCTGAGACAGGGTTTCTTGGCTGTCTTAAAAGTCACTCTATATACCAGGCTGGCTTCAAACTCACAGAGATCTGCCTGGCTCTGCCTCCTAAGTGCTGGGATTAAAGGCCTGCATCACCACCACCATGCAAGGACTTAATTCTTTTGAGGAACCATTTGAGCATGGCCATTGTAAACTCTAACTGTAAAGGCCTTCAGCCTAACACCAAAGATACTTAGAAACTGCATTCAGCACTTGCCTGGGAAGAATGGCCTTTCTTTCTCTATCTGCATGCAGATTTGTTGGATTCTTAGAAGTCTAACGCCCTACCTTTATCGTGCAGATAGGCAGCAATCACGGTATCCCTATGAGAGTTGTAAAGCTGACTCCTTGGCTTCAAATTTTCTGTCTAACACTAATCACCATATGTCAGTTTTATCATCATTTCTAAGTGGGTTTGTTGTTGTTTTAGATACATTTTATTTTGTGTGTGTGTTGCCCGCATGTGTACATCTGTGCACTGCATGTTGCCTGGTGCCTTTGGAGGTCAGAAGAAGGAATCAGATCCCCTGGAACTGAAGATACAAATGGTTGTGAACCATCATGTGGGTGCTGGGAACTGAACTCCACAAGAGCAACAGTGCTCTTAACCACCAAGCCACATCTTTAGCCCTTATTATTGTCTCTAAAATGAGAAGTTATTATAGGTGGTGATTATCTCATGTTGTTTGTTTTTGAGAGAGAGAGAGAGAGAGAGGGAGAGAGAGAGAGAGAGAGGCAGAGTGACTCCTATACCCCAGGCATGCATCAAACCTGTCCCTACTTCCCAAATGCCAGGATTGCAGGTGTGTGCTGATACACTTTGCTCAAACTCACACAGTAAATAAGGAAAACTCAAAACAAGCTTTGCCCCCTCTTATAAGGAAAGTGGAAAGAAACGGTATTTGGGGGCTGGAGAGATGGCTCAGTGGTTAAGAACACTGACTACTCTTCCAGAGGTCCTAAGTTCAATTCCCAGCAACCACACAGTGGCTCACAACCGTCAGTAATGAAGTCTGATGCCTTCTTCTGGTGTGTCTGAAGATAGCGACACTGTACTCACATACCTAAAATAAATCTATTTTTTTTAAAAAAGAAATAAAAACAACAACAGAAAACCAGTGTTTTCCTCTGGTTAATTGAGGCAGTTCACAAATTCTGATATTAGATTCCAATTTAATATTACTTGAAAGCAAAGCTTCATCTTTACGTACTTAGCCTTTTACTTTGTAGGTTGTTTTGGAGTTTCTTTAGACAAATTATAAACTCAGGTTAAATTCTGATTACTCTTTTAAACTGCACTTTCAAAAGATTATACAGAGTAGACAGTTGACAGCAATGCCATCATTCCTCATTTGACTGTTTGTAATTTCATCATAATGAAGGTTTTCATGTCTTTCTTGCTAAATCCATAAATCTGTTCTGTTATGTGTTTTAGCCTTTCACATTGTTCTCTGAGACTCTTTTGGCACTCTAAAATTACCAGTATTATAAAACTACTCACTAAGCTTTTCTGATGCTTTCTTTGTTTACTTTGAGTACCTGTGTTATGTGGTGCAGTGAATTGAGACATGCCAAGCAAGCATTCTTTGATCAAGCTGTATTTCCAACCTAGATGACTTAAGATTTTCACACACACACACACACACATGTGCATGTGAGTTCACCTGTGAGCGGAGTTGCCTGTGGAGTCCAGAAGAGGACATCCAACCCTATGGAACTGGAGCACTGCCTGGGTGCTGGGAACCAAGCTCAGGTCCTCTACAAGAACACTACGTATTCTTCAATGCTGGGCCATCTCTCCAGCCTCCAAGTCTTGTCTGTCTGTCTGTCTTTTTTAAAGTTGTGGGTAAAACTTGAGGTAAAAAAATGAATGATAATAGAAATGTTTTTAAGTTCTTTTATAAATCTTTTATTGTAGCAGCTTTGTTCTTTTCAAAAAATTCTTGAAGTTGAGTCTTTGAGATCTATGGGTCTGCGTTGGAAAGTGGAGAGGCTGTGATGCCGCTCGTTTTCTAGCATGCTTGCATGCTTGCATAGCTTTGCCTAGGGCTTCAAGCCTGGGGTTCAAGCCCCACTGGCACACAAACTGGTCCTGGGAGCAAGCACACACATACCTTTAGGTGTAAAATAATTGACTCATTCATACACTCCACCTACACTTTTAAAAGTAGAATCTTGGCTCTTGGCTTTGAGCAGACAATTCTCCAGTGAATAAATGTACAAAATGTCTACCTCGTTTTTCTGTGATAATACCGTATATTCAAGGTTTTGTGTGCCAGCTCTATACTTTCTGATCATTAGTCATAAGTCTTCTATATAAATAACGAAAAGTGGTTCATATGATACCTGGCACACTGTGGGCATTCCATAAGCCAATTGAGTTTAAATTGTTCCATATTCTAAAACTTCCCCTGTTTCTTTAAATAAAAAAAATAGCTTTTAGAAAATATTACTATGTTTTCTTATTAAAATAAGTTTTCTTATTAAAATACTGATTTGTTTAATCAGCTTAATACCACTGTTGATCTTGGATATTTTCTCAGACTTGTAAAAGTGTACAAACAGACCCTTGCCACTTGTGTGAAGTGGCTATTTAACCGTGAAATCAACTGTGTTTATTGCTGCTGCCCTGTGGGCATGTTCTCCTGGCAGTGCTGTCCATATTTGGTGGCTGTGCATGGAGAGCCAGGTGGTGCTGCAAAGCATCGCACAGTGAAGCGTGGCTATCTCCAGCTCTGACATTTGTCATTCCTTACTGCTGAAGGGAAAGGGGAAAATCTGTTTTTCCATATGTTTATGCTTTTTTTTTTTTGCCTGCAGTTTTGTCCAGATGGTCTTATGAACATTGTTTACTTTGGGATGTCATCCCAGATGTTTTAAAAAGTGATGGATTAATGAGGTACACAGATACATAAATTGTATAAATTTAAAATTCTTTTAATTAAAATATTTCTAGGACTTTTTAATTTGTTTTTTTTTTTTTGTACTTTTGTTATTTTGTACTTTATAGTTTATTTCTTCCAACCATTGTTTTTATGTAAAAAGGTAAAAGAACAAGACTGGTAGTTTCAATTGATAGAGCGCTTGACAAGGGTTAAGAGTCCTGGGTTCAGTCCCCAACACTATATATAAAACTGGATCTGTTGGTAATTGTCTGTAATCCTGAAGCAGGAGTGGGAAGCAAGAGGATCCCACCTGGGTAAGGGTACGTACATGGACCTTGTCTCAGATACGTCACATATCAGAACAGCACTTACTAAGGATGTTAAACACAGGAAAGTCTTTTGAGGATTCATTTCTTCAGAGCTTCACACATCCAAATTGTAGCCTACTGTGTTTTATAATTATTTTATAATCATTGAACATAAGTAATTGATGGGAATTTAGGTTGTAAAGTGATGGGTTTATGATTGGGATATTACTATTATAAACTTAAGTGAATCACTTAAGTTGTCTAAGACAGCGCTGGTATTAAAGGCATGTACCACCACACTTGACATAGAGACATTTTCTTTAGTGGCGTAGCCACTAGTAAGGAGACATTGCCCTTATACATGGTTCCTCACCTGTGATCTTGGAAGAAACACTTGAAAAAATGGATCACCAAAACAGTACCACCACCATCACTACCAAACAACCATGGGACATAGAAGTGGGATTAGCTGGGAAGCAGGGATCGGCAAGCATAGGAGGAGACCAAGAATATAATAATGAGGGTGAATATGTCAAAATCAATGAAAGCCATTATTATATAAAATTATAAATGTGAATAAACGAAACTAGAATCCAGTATTAGTGAACATCCACAAGATCAGATAGTAACTCTGGTAGAAATTCAGCCTTTTTATGTCTGATAAATTCCTAAGGTGAGTATGAAGGGCTTGAGGATGTGTGACTTGGAAGTCCTGGAATCACACTCTACTGTGGGTATATTGGGATGACAGAGTTTTATGTAGCCCAGGCTGGCCTCAAACTCACTTTGTTGCTGAGGATGATCTTGAATTTCTGATTTTCTGGCTTCCATCTTCCCATGCTGGGATTAAATGCATATGCCACCAGCCTGGTTCTCTGGGGTATTGGTATGAACATAGGGCTTCATGTTATGCTAGTCTCTGAAGTAAGCTACATTCACAGGTCCCCGGTATGATGGTTTTGAGTTACATTTACATAGTTACAATTGAGTTACCATTACATAGATCAGCATGTCAGTTGATAAATGTTAGGAGTTGTCATTGAGAAAGTAATAAAGCAGTTTTCAACTGGGCGTGGTGCTAGAGGCCTTTAACCCCAGCATTAGGGAGCTGAGGCAAGTTCAAGACCAACCTGATCTACATGGCAAGTTCTAGGTCTACCCAGAGCTGCATAAACCCTGTTTCAAAAACAGATAAACAATAATAATGATGCAATTTTCAGATCTGTACTAGTTATCTAACTTGTCTAGTACAAACATGGCATTCAAGTTTATTACTTAGATATTTTACTTTTTTGTAATATGTTATGATCCCATTAACTGTTTTAGCTTTTAGAATTTCAAGCACACAGGAAAGTTGCCAGACTTACAAAAAGGCATCATCACTGCTAGATGGAAGTTTTCCTGACGCTGTCCTGTCTCCTTTTGGTAGTTGTCATCTTTTCATCAAAAGTTTCCCCTCTGAGCCTGACATGGTGATGCTTGACTTGAATCCCAGTACTTGGGAGGCAGAGACAGCAGCAGGCAGATCTCTGTGGAATTTAGGACAGCCTAGTCTACATAATGAGTTCTGGGACAGAACTACATAGCTACATAGCGAGACCCTGTCTCAAAAAAAAAAAAAAAAAAAAAAAAAAAAAAAAAAAAAAAAAAAAAAAAAAGAGAGAGAGAGAGAGAGAGAGACAGAGAAAGTTTTCCCTTTTGGGGCTGAAGAGATGGCTCAGTAGTTAAGACCACTGGGCTGCAGTTTCAGAGGACCTGGGTTTGATTCCCAGTACCCACATGGTGACTCACAACCATCTATAACTCTATTTCCAAGGGATCCAATGCCCTCTTTGGCCTTTGTTGGCATTAGGCGTGCTAAGTAGTATATAGGCATATTTGTAGTCAAACCTACCTATATACATTAAAATGTTTTTAAGATAGAAAGAAAAAAAAAACAGCAGAATTTCCCCTTACCACTTAATCTCATTAAAAAGAATCAATTTGCATTCATTCTGTAATCATCTCTTTTAATACCCTTATTTACTTTGATGTTCAAATGCCAGTGGTTTTTGTTTTGTTTTGTTTTGTTTTTTGTTCTGAGCAAGATCTCACGTAGCCCAGGCTGACTTCAAATTGTATTTGTAGCTGAAGATGACCTTGAATTTCTAGTCATTCTACTTCATCCTTTCAAGTGCTGTAATTATCGCAGTATTCTACCGACTGCAAGTGTTCTGTGCTCGCTTGAGCCCTTCCTTATTTTTTGGCATAATGGCAGTTTTATAGGCTCATGTGCTATCTTTGCTCTGGGAGCTTAGAGTCAACTTGTCTTTAGCACGTACTCCTTTGGTTTTGGGGAATGGTGTTTAGAAGGAAAGCCTTTTTGCCTTCTTCTCTTTAAACTTTTAAGTTCATCAGGAAACTATTCTGTAACGTGATGTCAGGTACAGATATCTATATTAGAGTGAGTTCAGTTCAACAGCAGTAAAATGTAAAACCAAAGATACTTTTGTTTGTGGTCTTCTTGTTTGGATTTAAATGATATATTTAAATTGTCAGGTGACTCGAGAGTTAGTATTCTACTTCATTCCAGTTATGTTTTCTGTAACTCCTAGGTGCATTTTCTAGAATCATAAAACTTTGTGAAGAAAAGCGTGAAGCGGATGAGATAAAGAAGGGAAGGAAGGGCTGTGCTGTGCCATCTGTCAAAGGGATCACAAACTTAGGAAATACTTGCTTTTTCAATGCCGTCATTCAGGTAAGAGCCGTCAGAACGATTTGTAAACGGTAACAGTTGTGTGAACTAGTTAATATGAGCACACACACATACACACCTGTAGTGTAGACTGTCTAGGGACTGTTCAGAGTTACTCTTCCAAGTCCTTTCTGGTTTTCTTTGGGCAGTTGTTGGTGGTGGCAGTGTGTGCACTCAGCAGTGCTACTTGGAAGTCTTTTGTCTTCCTTCCCTGGCTTCCTTAGTCATACTGACAGACATAGAGAGCATTCAGCTAAGCCGTTACGTTACATTTTAAATGGATGTGTTCTGCTGTGCTACATGAGATTTGAAACTTTTAGAGTATTCATTATATCAGATCAGAGACTTACTGTAACCGAATGAGGAGGCTTGACCTTTTCTGTTGTTTAGAACTTGGCTCAGACTTACATTCTTTTTGAACTGATGAATGACATAAAAGAAGATGGCACCAAATTCAAGATTTCTCTTTCGTCAGCTCCACAGCTGGTGAGTAACAAGTACAAGAGCCATGTGCTACCTGTTTCTAATATATGTATTTTCTGTTTCTCTGAACTGCCAAATGGGACTGTCAGAGGACTCTAAAACATAATTCAAAGTGTCTCATAGAAATAAATAATCAAATAACTTTTTCTGAAATCATAACTAAGATATGCTATAATTCAGACATATGGTTGAAAAGGTACAAAAATGTTAGGCAATTTTTATGTGCACATACTGGAAAACACTAGAGTCAAACTTTTATTGAGCAAAATGTTCAGGACCCTTGTTTTGTAGTAAATGGTAATATGTACTCAAATTAAGGTTTTTGTTGTTGTTCTTTAAACTTGGATTGAAATATTTAACATCTGAAGGCTTAAAATATTTTTATTAATATATTTATTTGGTGTGTACATGCATGCATGCCATGATGCAGGTTGAGGTCAGAGGGCAACTTGTGGTATTCATTTCTCTCCAGTGTGGCTCCTGGGGATTAAACTCCAAGGTCACTGGGCTTAATGGCAGGTGCCTTTGGCTGTCAAGCAACCATCTCATAGGCTCTTCATATAAAGGTTCTTAAAGTCTAGTCTGATGATGGAATTTTAAGCTAATGAGAAAGAAAGAAAATAACAAACAACAGTCACTGGCATTCAGAGGCTGACCTAACTAACACCCACAGTGAGGCTGTGTACCTCAGTCTTACAGTAAGGCCACCTCAGGCTCCGGCTCTGAGCCAGGGACAGAATGAGAACAAAGTGGTCTGACAAGTTATTAGCACTGTTAACAACTCAAGTTAATATACTTGAGATAATTTAGTTATTGTCATTTAAATAAAGTATAGCACTTAGATTCTTGGCATTGTTTTGTTTTGAAATTATGTATTGCTGACACAGCATTGATCATGTTTTCAAAGGAGCCATTAGTGGTGGAACTTTCAAGCCCTGGACCATTGACTTCAGCCTTGTTCCTGTTTCTTCACAGCATGAAGGAGGCTGAAAAAGGACCACTTTCTCCTAAAGTCCTTTTCAATCAGCTCTGTCAGAAGTGAGTGTGTCTGTATTCTTAATATGAACAATGAGGCCACAAGCACTAATGCGGCATTCTCACAAGGGCTTTTACTCCTGCTTGGTTGCTGCCTAAGCTGCCAAGGTAAAGAGGCAATATCTGCTAGCCACATCCGTGTGGGCGAATTGTCACCATCCTCTGAAGAAGTGATTGTCCGTCTCCATTTTATATGTTAAGAAACAGGCTCAGAAATTAGGTAGTTCACCTACTGTGTGAGCAACGCACTGAAGAATCAAAGAATCAAGAAGTCTGTCCTGACTCAAGTCTATGATGCAGTTTTATATATGTATGTTTCTGCCAGGATACCAGCTGTTCATGTGTTTTGTGAGTTACTTGTGCTACTTGGACATATGTTTCTGGAGGTGGGACTGAATGGTCAGGCTGGGGCTAAGCAGTTCTTGATGACTCGAGGCCATCACCCACTTGTGAAATCTGGAAAGTAGCATAAGAGATAAGTTTCTTTTGTTGGTGCCTCGTATATGATAAGTTATTTCTCTGCTGGTGACGTGAGCCAATTTAAGCCAGATTGGAATATATAAACACAGGTTTATTGGGAAGCTGTGAGTTCACTAGCCTCAAGGACAGAGACCAGGGAAGTCGCACTGGGGAGGGAGGAAGAAGGGAGGAAAAGAGAAAGAAAGTGTACAGAAAGAAGGAGAAGTGGGGAGAGAACAAAATGTTTAGAGTCTCTGGGCAAGGGCACCCAGCCCCTGTACTGGAAAGTTCAAGGTTGGGGGCTGGTATGCCAGGTCGGGACTGAGGGATACTGGGAGAAAACCTAGAGGTTAGGTATGCTTTGGTATGTAAAATATGCACCTTAGGGGCTGAAACCTTTTTTTTTTTTTGGTCCTAGTCTCTGAAATCCAACATCTCAGCCTTTTGTTAATAATAAATGAATAAGGGGCTACATAGTAATCTATGACTACTTCCTGCTGACATTGGGGCATTGTTATTGGAGGTGGGAGGTTATCAGAGCAGAGTTAAGATATGACTGGGTATTTCTGTTCCTCAGAAAATGAAAAGCAGATTGACCAATGACCCAGCACTACTATAACTGAGCATTTATGTCAGCACACGGAAGTTATGCACACTCATGTTTGCTACAGCACTCGTCACAACACTGTACAGAATTAGTTTAGGTGTTGTCAGAGCACAAACAGATAAAGAAAATCTATGCTTGCACCACACAGTTGTATGCAGGCATAAAGAAAAAAATGTGATATTTGCAGAGAAATAGATGGAACAGGAGATTAAAATGTTAAGTCAAATAAGCCAGACTCAGAAAGAAAAATTCACATTTTCCTCATATGTTGACATCTCAATAAAACTAAATCCAATATGAAAGTGAAAAGAGAATATTTAGGAAAAGTAAACAGATAACTACAGGAGAATGAAACATGCATGAGAACGTCATAATAGAATCAAGTGTTGTACAATGAATATACACTAATAAAAAAATCTTAAATTCCAATGTTAAGATGAATGTTTCACCTTATAAATGCAAGGTAACCTTGGAATTCATTCTAATCTAAAATGAATTTCATGAAAAGAACACAGACTAGTATTAAACATAGCATAAGACAAATTTACAATAATTATCTTGTTTGATTAAAAAAAAACAAATTTAACAAAATTTAACAAATTCTTGTTAAAGAATTTGTGAAAATGAACTACATTTTTCTACTTGAGAAGACTAGAGAGAATAAGGTAAACACCGCTAAATACCAGGACGCCACCGCTTATGACCCAGGATCTAGTACTTTAAATAGTAATCCTCATTTTCTCATAATTAGTGTCCATCCATCCTACAGTGCACTGTGTACCTACCATGAAATTAAGTGAATTGGCAGTAAAGTTAACATAGAGGAGAAACACCATTTCAGTTACTCTTTTGCTAGGTAGCTGCAAATAGCATCTTCTGGTAATAGGTCAGAGAAACTCAGGCTAAAACCAAATCCCACATTACTTGAGGCTCCACAGCTGACATCCTTAAGAAGTAGAAATTACGTAATAGATTTGTGCTGTCAGTATCAAGCAGTGCCGGTGAAATCAACCAGAACAGAAACAGGACTCCTTCAGGAGTCCCGGTTTTTAAGCAGGCCTGTAGGGTAGAGATCATTTCTGAACAAAAAAAGCTGCCTTCCTGCAGCTCCATCTTAACCGTGTACAAACCATTTATTGCTGTCTAAGTAATTGCTGGAAAAAAATTTAACCTATGATTCTTTTTTCATTCTTTTACTGAGAACTTAAAAACATAATCTAGTAACTTACAGGATTTTTGAAGGAGCTTATATGAGGTACCAATATCAAGAGGCCTTCAAACTTTAAAAAAAAATGTTAACAGATACCAAACATATGAAGACAGAGTATTTGATAAGGTGAACATTCATAGGCAATGTGCTTCCTATATTAATTATTTTCCCCACCATTACGACAATACATCTGAAGGACAGACAAAACTGAAGGAAGGGAGGTTCATTTGATCTCAGGGCTCCAGAGGGCGCCATCCATCATGGTAGAGATGGAATGCCACCTAGACCAGGTTGGTCCATGGCAGTAGGAGCCTGTCAGGCAGCTTATTCAATCTTGATGGATGAGGAAGCAGAGAGGAGACTAGTCCCAGACGGACATACGGCCAGCCTACAGTCCTCTTGACCCACCAACTCAGCCATATGTCCCAAAGTTCCATAACCTCCCCAAAACAGCACCAACAGCTTGGGACCAAGTGTTTAAGCACGTGAGCCTTGAAGGACATTTCAGATTCAAACCATATCACTTAACAAAATTGATGCTGTCAGGAAGAGGCAAAAAGTGATGGAAAGATGGTTCAGTGGTTACAAACAGTCACTGTTCTTACAGAAGACCAGATTTAAGTTTTCAATACTTATATCAATGGCAACCATTGTTGCCTCCAATTCCAATGATCCAATGTGGTGTTCTTCTGACCTCAGAAGGCACTAGCACACAGGTAGTGCACATAAACACACAAGCGTGTGCACGCATGCACATACTTTTTAAAAAGAAAGAGGTGAGGGCTTTTACAGTTGTTAAGATACAGGGCCTAGGGAGGTTGCCTAGCAGTTAAGAGCACTAGCTGCTTGTCCAGATGACTGAGTTCAGTACCAATACTGAGATAGTAATTAGCAACTGTTTGTATCTCAAATCCCAGGGAATCCAACACCCTCTTCTGGCCTCCTGGGCACTGCATGCATGTGTTCACAGACATACATGTAGGCAAAACACCCATACACATAGAAATGAAATCTCAAAGCCAAAACTGCTCAAGATTCTAAAGGACAACTATGCACAAGGATAAAATAGGTGACTGTCAAGAAAGAGAAAACAAGGTGGGTATGACAGCTTGTAGGAGGAGCTAAGGTGGGAGGGGTAAGTAGAGGAAGAGGAGGAGAAAAGGAGAGGAAGAGGAAATGGAAGAGGAGAAGCTAAGAGGGAGACAGAGAATGAGAGAGGGGACATGGAGGCTGATGTTCTTTTGTCTGTAGCAGTCAAACGTAGTTGGTATATCTAGGTTGGGTATTGGGTTACACCTCTGATTGTAAGGGTATCTTGTTATTGATCATTACTAAATATATAAGCCTTTGGATAATCTAAGCATTAGAGTCTCATCTGTACCAAGCCTGCGTGGTTGGTGGGATGGTCCGGGCACTGCCCAGCCTTGCAGAGACAGCATGGAAGATTGGCAGAGCCATCTCCCACACTGGCGTCTCGTGGGTGGCAGGGCTGGTGTTTCTAGCTGGCCGTTTCTAGCTGTGGCGCACACTTTAAATAATTACAACAACAACCGCTCATGTCCTTAATCTCAGCATTCAGGAGGCACAGGTAGGTGGATCTCTGTAGGTTTGAGGCCAGCATGGTCTACATAGTGGTTTCCAGGACAGTCAGAGCTACATAACACATAGACCCTGTCTCAATAAAAAGAAAGGAGAAAGAAAACAAACAAGATGTCTTCTGGGTAATGATGCATCAGTCAGTTTGCAGTCTAAAGACCTCCTCTACTACAAAAATACCACCAAAATAGAAAATATAGAGAAAACAAGGGCCTACAATGTGGCCCAGCAGGTAAAGGTACTCCCCACCCAACATGCAGGTCCAGCAACCTGAGTCAGATCCTTAGCACTCACTTAAAAGGTGGAAGGAAGGAACTATCTTTACAAAGTTGTCCTCTTACCTCCACATACATGCTGTGTCATAGGCAGCACACACACACACACACACACACACAACAACAACAACAACAACAACAACAACCAGTATAATAGAGGAGAAACAAAACTTCTAAGTGGAATTTATGTTTAGTGAATTCCATATAAGTATAAAATAGGCAAAGCAAAACACAGCCGTGTTGTGCCTGAAAGAGTTCAGCTTTGAGAAGCTGAAAAGACATGCATGGGCTGGAGAGATGGCTCAGCAGTTAAGAGCACTGGATGCTTTTCCAGTGGACCCAGGTTTAATTCCCAGCATCTATATGGCAGCTCATAACTCCCTGTAACTCCAGTTCCAGAGTTTCTGACACCCTCACATAGACATACATGCAGGCAAAACACCAATGTATACACAAAAAAAGACATACATATTTCACAAGGACCAGAACAAAGCTCACTGTTTAAAGATGGGGATAGTATCTTAAGCCTGAAGGAAGCACCTGTACAATGTTTCCAAAGGCCAACAGGCAGCTTGAGTAACTAAAGTGGAGTCTTTCACAGGCTACTAGATGCCCAGATTATAGCCACAAAATAAATGACATATGAGGAAATTTGCTCTCCAAGGCTGGTCAGAAGGGCTATGTGAGAATGACTTAAGATTTAAAATTAATCAGCAGAGAATGGGGGAGGATGAGGAAGAAAGGAGCAAGGAGGTGGGAAAGACTCCTAATGTATGAAAATGTTCCAAAATCTGAACAAATCCAGAGCCTAAACCATTTTTGCCCCTAAGCATGTTAGATGAGGGGTACTAAACCTGTGGTAATGAATCCTGAAGAACAGGGTAGATAGGAATCAGAATTTTTAATCTGGGAGCACTCAGCTATTTTAACATATTTTTAATTTTCATAAATCTTAATAAAAGAAGAAAACATAAAAACAAGTGAAGCTGGTTTGGTCAGAGTTAAAACAAATTTCTAAAGCATACAATGCCCTAAAACTATTTACTTTATGGGGTAGCTCTATCTCTGATCTTCTCACAGACTTTTCTGGCCTTCAAGAATTAAAGAAACATTATATGCTGAATAAATGAAGCACACCAAACCCTCTCTATTTGGAGCCAGTTTAAGTATAAACTTTTAACATCTTTAGAGACAATAAATTACAAGTTCCTACTTAAGAACTGTCTTCCTTCACACATCAGAACTGAACTGGTTTATAAGGTCTAGGAGAACAGTTTGAGTGTTACACACAGTAACCTCAGACCTGATCATCTCAGTGTTTCAGAAAAAGAAATAGGTATGTAAACAATGCTGGGTAACAGCCTCAGATCATGTGTGTCTGCAGGAATTGTATCAGGCTATGTTTGACAATAGCCCAAGCTATAAAGTATTGTGTAGCAAGAAAGGATCCGCAGTCTGCACCGTTGATCCCAGTACTAGGGAGACAGAGGCAGGTGAATCTCTTGAGTTTGAGGCCAGCCTGATCTACAGAATGTGTTCCAGGAAAGCCAGGGCTACATAGTGAGGCTTTCCTAGTGCCCATGTACTGCAGTTCCCAGCAACAGTATAACGGTTGGTTTTGCTCCTACATCTTTGCCAACATTTGTTGGCTTCTTGATGTTAGCCATCTGAATGGGGTGCATCCTCTGTGTCTAGATTTGATTTGAATTTCCCTGTGACTGAGAGTATGGAACCTTTTCCCCTATATTTTGTGGCCATCTGAGTCAATGTCCACTTCCCATTTGTTGCTGGGTTGTTTCTTGTGTGTGTGTGTGTGTGTGCATGTGCATGTGTGTGTGGTGTGGTTGTAGGTTGTCTTTTCATTTCCTTTCTTTCTTAGCTCTTTTTATAGATATTCTAGTTATTAATCTCATCATTTATGGTAAGCGTTTTTTCCTCAGTCCAAAGGCAGTCTCTTCATACTTGGTTATTGTTTCTGTGGAAAGTTTAGTTTCATGCAGTCTCACTTGTTAGTTTTTACTATTATTTTATAAGCTATTAGAAGCTGTCAGAAAGTCTTTGTCTGTGCCTATATCTTGAAGCATTTCCCCTGTTTTCTTTTAGTAATTTCAACATTTCAGGTATTACATAAAGGTCTTACCCATTTTGTATTGATTTTGTTTTTAATAAAGAACGGCATCTAGTTTTATTATTCTCTGTGTGGACACAAAGTTTTCTCAGCACCATTTACTGAAGTGGCTGTCTTTCCTTCACCATCTGCCTTTACACCTTTATTGAAGTGTGTGTTTGTGTTGTATTGTCTGTTTACTCTGTTGGTGCACATACCTGTTTCTGTGCCACTGCCATTCTGGCTTGGTTGCTATGGCTCTTAGAATACATTGAAATCAGATATTGTGATACGCCCAGGACTGTTCTTCTCCAGACAAAAAATGACCAAATTCTACCAAATACTGGCTCTTAGTATCTCTATGCATAGCACTTAACTGTGTCATTCAGGAAATCTAATTGTTAAATGTTTAGGAAGAGTATATCACATAGTTAGCAATATACATTTATATTAAGATTCATTCTGTAAATATGAATATATTTCTCCTAAAACAGAAGACAAATGAATAGATTAAGATATAGAATGTAGGGCTGGAGAGATGGCTCAGTGGTTAAGAGGACTGACTGCTCTTCCAGAGGACCTGAGTTCAATTCCCAGCAACCATATGGTTGCTCACAACCATCTGTAATGGGATCCAGTGCCCTCTTCTGGTATGTCTGAAGACAGCTACAGTGTACTCATATAAAATGAATAAATAAATCTTTAAAAAAAAAGATACAAAATGTATCTTAATCTTTTTGTTCTTTGAGGTAAAAAGATAAATCACAGAGGCTTGGATCTGAGTGCTGTTTTTCTTGCTGGTTGTATGACTTTGCATATTAATGTTTTTGGCCCCTCATTCAGTGAGATTGGGATTAAAGGAGTTAAAAGTTCATAAAACTGTGTGGTTTGCTTAATAAGAGGTAGCCTTTTGTTCACAGTGTTCACCTGATGGGCTTATTCTCACCAAAGAGGAATAGCATTTTGTCTGTTTAATTGAAAAGTAGCAAACGGATTGTTAATTTATTCAAAATGATCTTAAGCAAGACTGACGTGATTATAATAACCCGTGATTATTCTTTTTCTTTTTTTCTGCTTTGTTTTAAAATTCTAGGGCTCCTCGATTTAAAGGTTTCCAGCAACAGGACAGTCAGGAGCTTCTGCACCATCTGTTGGATGCAGTGAGGACAGAGGAGACAAAGGTCAGATTCTTAATGTTTGTCACATACTGTTCTCTTTAAGGCAGGATGTGAATCTAGAATCATTTCTCGGATATTAAGGTATAGTGAGAAGTAATTTTTATCTATATTTTTCCCTTTCTTCAGTAAGTTTATTTTTTATACTTTTGTATAGAAGTGTGAAACACTGTTTTTTCTTAATGTCTTTTAGCTTTTAAAATAAATCAAACAAAATAATTCAAGTAGAGACAAAACTCACTGTGTTGCAAATTTATAGTTCCAGATATTCAAGAGGCTGACAAAGGAACCAGGAGTTTATAGTGAGATCCTGTTAAGAAAAAAGAACCAGGAGTGGTGTTGCATGCTTTTAATCCCAGTACAAGGGAGGCAACGTCAGGCAGATCGCTAGAGTTGGAAGCTGGCCTAGTCCACATAGTGAGACCCTATCTCAGAAAGGAAGGGAGGGAGACAGGGAGGGAGGGAAGGAGGGAGGAAGGGAGGGAGGGAGAGAGGGAAGGAGGGAGAAAAGAAGAAAGAACAAAAAGAAGGGTAGAAATGTTGTCTTGAATATTGAGGCCAAGGAAATCAAACCAAGGGATCTAGATCCTGGAAGACGACCAACAGTCTGGAATGCCCATTCCCTTCCTTCCGCTCCACTGCTTTTATGTGTACTTTGATTTTGAACCAGACTACCTTCTGTTAAGATCTGTGTCATGGTGGCTGGGAAGATGGCTCAGGTCTTAAGAACACTGGGTGCTCTTCCACAGAACCCAGGTTCAATTCCCAACATCCATATGGTAGTTCATAGCGTCTGTAACTCAAGTTCCAAGGGATCCAACACTCTCAACACTGACGAAGATTCAGACATTAAACACCCATGCACGTGAAACAAAAATAGATAAATCTTTTTTTAAAAAAATGGGATCTGCGTCATGACCTGGCATGTGTCACAGTCTGGTTAATTGCTGTCCTCTGGAGGCAAGAGGATGGACAGTGGAGTTCTGGGCAAGCCTAGGCTACATAGTGAAACCCTGTCTCAGAAACCGAGGAATCCGAAAGAAAGATTGTTACTATTTTCTATGGCTTTTCCTAAGTTATGGCTTCCTCTAAGAAAAGTATGGCTCCTGTCTCCTTGTATACCTGGGTGGAGTTCTGTGAATACCGTTGGACACATTTAGTACCGCGTAGTGAGAACTTGGGCTGGAAGGAAAGCAGTCACCTGTTACAGAGGTTATTGTCTGCTTTCTTGGTGATTTGCAACTATTTTGAATATATTATCATCTGAATAAGTTGATGGGTAACTACTACGTCATGTTAGACTTTTTTTTAAAGATAAATTAAGAAATTGACAATTACATTTTGGAGACATTAACATTCCTCTGAGCTAAATTTTGCTCACATCCTCTCACAGCTTTGTTTTTTTTTTCTGCAGAAATACGTTTATTAGGATAGTCATACATCATTGCAAATTAGTTAATAATTTTCTTTGCGTTGTCTTTCTCTGTTGTACAAGTATCATAAAAACTCAGAACGAGTTGCTCTTACTCTTCCACTCGAAGGCCATAGCTAGTGTGGTAAGAAGAAAGTATCACATTTGTGGATGTCTTTAGCGTCACAAGCACAGCAGCCGTGCTGGTCAGTTACAGTGTGTCCGCATGCGGGAGCGGCATTGTCTGTCCTGGGAGTGAACAGATGCTAAGTGTGCTGTGGTGGACACGTGTCACTGCCTTGGCCTCTTGATGGAAGAAAGACTTCAGTCTTACGTCGGCCACCAGAACCGTGTAGAAATGACGTAAAACTATGGATCTTCTATACTGTTTCCTTAAAGGCTTTCTTGTGACTCTAAAGTTGAGGAGTATACTACTGCTAAATTGAATGCCATGCTACAGGGGGCATGTGAGCCAAAATTATACACGTTTGTGTGTGTGCAGACCCTATGACTGTATTTACTATAAACAGTTCTTTCATGGGGAGACTTTTCCCTCTTTCAAATTCAAGCTTTCTTTGTGTGTTTCACCTTTTTTATTTGTGCTGTCCCTAAGAATAGACTGTTATTATTATTATTTAGGATACATCCTTTGAATCCATTGTTGAGTAAGATTTGTTAAAGGCAGAATTTCTCAGCTAGCTACATTGTGACCTTTGTTTAAGCAGCTCCACGCCTGGCATTTCCTTTTCTTATAACATGAATGTGAAGGTGATTGTGTGTGTGTGTGTGTGTGTGTTCGTTTTTTGTTTTATGAGTAGTTTATTATAGATCTATAGTCCGGAGCTTAAGAGGGAGAGAGCCATGCTAATTGAATAGGCTTGGGAGTCAGCAGTGTTTGCCAGGTGGTCCTTTTCACGCGCCCAGGCCTGCAGTTTGAATATAGGGCCTTGGGTTTGTCAGGCTGCACTCTACCCACTGAGTTAGTTCCTCAGCTCCGAGTCACTTAGCGACTTTATTATACTTCATAAAGGGGATCTGGAACTTTTGTTGTTGTCCTAGTCGTTTTGAGACACAGTTGTTTGTTTTCTGTGTGCAGCCTGGCTGTCCTGGAACCCACTGTATAGACCAGGCTGGCTTCAAGCTTAGAGACCCACCTTCCTCTGCCTTCCAGGTGCTGAGATTAAAGGCGTGCATCACTACAGCCCAGCTTGGAACATTTTTAAAAATTATTATTCTATTCCTTAAAACAGATTTGGTGGTAATCTGTGAAATTATTAGGGTTTTATTTGTTTTCCTTCCTTCCTTCCTTCTCCCTCTCCCTCTCTCCTCCTATGATTTTTTTGTCTTTTCTAGAATTAATTTAAAAAACTGTATTTTCTTGGAAAATTGTTCACTATGTTTTTCAAGTTTCAGATGTAATTATGTTGTAAAATATTCTCTAGGGGTTATTTAAAATTTTTTAAACATTTATTTATTTTTATTTTAAAATTTATTTTATTTAAGTATGATATTAAGCTTCCCTTTATTATTTAAGATATCTATCTAGTACTTTCAAACAAATAATTATACCCAAATACCAAAAAAATTCCAAACCCAAATAATTACTTTTGGATTCATATATTATTTTTCTTCAGTTTCTGTTTTCATTTCCTTTGAAATTTTGCCTTCTACTTTTATTTGGTTTTGGCATTCTTTCTCCAAATTCATAGTTTGGCTTTTTAATCTATTTACTTTATTGTTTTCAATTTATTTAAATATGTAAGTGTAAAATTACTTCTGAACATTGGGAAGTATCTTAAATTCTGATATACAGTGTTTTTATTTTATATGCAGTGTTGAAGTATATCCTGTAGTGTGACTTGGGCATTTGTTTTTTTAATAGAGAATTCTGTGTCATTTTCACAGTATAAAACCTATTTCAGGGGCTGAAAGGGGAGAGATGGCTCAGCATTTTAGAGCAGTGGCTGCTCTTGCAGGGCCAAAGTTTTGTTCCCAGGTTACACATTGACCTTTTCACAAAGATCTGTAACTCTAGCTCCAGGGGATCCGGTGCCCTCTTCTGGATTCCTTAAGTACCTGCTCATACATCTTGTATGGACATGTAAAAATATAACAAATCTTTTTAAAAGTTTATCTCAGGTAGTAGAGTTGTGTTTGTTTTTTTCATGTGTATATTCTCATGTGTTGGGACATGTATGCTTTTGGATGGAGGACCAAAGTTGGCTTTGGCATCTTCCTTAATAGTTCCCCATGCTGTATGTCAAAGCAGTGTCTCCACTAGTCTAGCTAGGCAGCTTACTCAGATGGTTCTCTGTCCACACTTTTTATACACTGGGTTCCTGTCTGCACTGCTTGTACATTGGGGCCACCCATGCTGGCTTTATTGGAGGCAGGGTTTCTGGAGATTGAATTTTCTGGTCCTCCTGCTTCCATGGGCAACTACATTATGTACTGAGTACCCACTCATCGACCTCTCAGACAGTAGTTCATATAGTAAAACCTGTAACCAATAGGTAGAAAAATCTTTTCAAAGATTACATTTTTTTCTTTCTCCCTATGTAACAATGTTACACTTGACAAAATATATCCTAATTAGAGGCACAATTTTTGTGAAGGCTAATAATTTGTTGACTTAAAAAGTATTTATTGTTGGAATACATAGTTTATTCTGAGACTTGCCTAATATAGACACAGATGTAAAAACAAGGGCTATGAGTGTGTGGGTCAGTGGTAGCATGTGTGAGCCCCAGCTTCAGAACACACACACACACACACACACACACACACACACACACACACACGTAAGAATATAAACCTTGTAACTTACTACAAGCCGCTGAAGACACAGTCATTATCATCATAATTGTGACTTGGGAAATTTTTGACTGATGTTAGTTGATAGTCTGGATTTTAGGGTCCCTGTGTGCATGCACTTTTTTTTTTTTTTTTTTGAGAGCCTGCAGTGACTAATTTGATAGTGTCTTATCTATTAATGTTTCTTCATGGACAAAAAGTTTCATGTGATCTGATCTTTTGTTTCCTTCTCTTTTTTTGTCTTGACAAGGAATGATGGTTTAGATAGAAGGGGGGGAGAAAGAGCTACTCGAAACCTGAAGAGAAGCTGAACTGGGCTCCTTGCTTTTGTAAAATGCTTTAAATGTGAGAGGGAACCTAAACAGAAAGCCAACTTTTATCTATGAAAATTTGTCATTAAGGAAGCTTAGAGGGTTTTTCTTTTTTTCCTTTGTTTTTGCTTTTGAATTTATTTTAGAAGCAAGGTCTTTCTCTGTTAGTGACTCCAGTCTACCTGACAATCCTGCCCCTGCCTCCAAATGCTGAGATTACAGGCCTGCACTACCATGCATAGGTAGAAGGTTGGTTCCTTTGTGGAATTGTACAACTGAAAGATTAGGTTACACTTAATATTTCTCAATGTGTATATGTTAGATAAGTCTCAATCTTAACAAAAAAAAAATCAAAACAATAGAACTAAATATCCTAACAATAGATACCCATTTAAGATTTAAATATTTTACTTTAACAAGCCGAGATCAGTAGTGTACCTTGCTATTTGAAAGTGCTTTGTTGTGAATGAGATCTTCCTGAACCCTCACTAGGTTCTAACATCTTTGTTTTACAGAGGATACAAGCTAGCATTCTAAAAGCATTCAACAACCCAACTACCAAGACTGCTGACGATGAAACTAGAAAAAAAGTCAAAGGTATGTTGACTCTGTTAATAATTATGTCATAAAGCAATTTATGAAGGCTTCTTCCTCTTCCAAGGCTCAGGGAACATCACAGTGGGTGGGGGAAGGATCTAAGAACCAGGTAGAGTGTTAGCGAACACCTCCTCTGCACATGGCCTGCCCTTGCACTCATGAACTCCCAGCCGCTGTGCTTTTCCAGTGCCTGAACAAAACTGTCCTGAAGAGGGGAGGGACAAGTAAGCCTATCCTTACTGAGTGTATTGATGCCATTAGTGGTTGCTAGAGGAAGGAAACGGCCATGTATCTGTAAATAACCTACCTGTACCCATTCTCCTGCAGAGGAAGAAGGGATCAGTGGGAGGGAGTAGGGGTGCAAAAGTGTTATGGGGATAAATATGATGAAAGACATGTATGAAAATGTAATGAAACCTCGTTATTATATAACACGAATATATGCTAATAACCTAAAACCGGTTCTTTACAGAGGAGCAATTGAGCACATGGACTAGGAGAGTGCCTCTCCCCAGGCTCTGACCTAGTGGTGCAGGCGAGCAGAGGCACTGCCCAGTGATGTATCTTCCCTTTCCACAGTATTAGAGATGAAGCTGGGCTTCGTGACTATATCTTTAATAGTTCTACAGTTCCTCCATTCAGTATGTTAGGAATGTGTGGGTTGTCGATATCAAAGCTGTAGAGTAAACTTGTCTAGGTGGTTGTAAATGCACATTAGAATATATTACTTTAGTATTACATTGGGTTTTAAAAATACAATGTTGTGTAGTGTTTTAAAGTGGGTGTGCATGCATGCGCGCGCAAGTGTGTGTGTGTGTGTGTGTGTGTGTGTGTGTGTGTGTGTTGTAAAGATAGTATTATGTAGTGCTTGAGTCTTGTGGCCAGTGACTGAGGAGACAAATCCTACAGGAAATAGTCCTGCATCGCTTAGTATGTCAGACAGTGCTGTGTGTTTAAGATGAAATTGTTAATCTGTTTTACTTGTTGAAAAAAGCAGCGTCAGCTGCAAAATACCTTGATTTTTCTTTGAGCCCTTGTCCTATACAGGCTTCTTAATCAAGTTCTTAAGAATCCTTGCTAACTTGAGTCTCTCAGTTGTAAGAATTAGATGGATCTCTAGTGAGTCTAAGAGCAGCCTGTTTTGAGTGATAAGGCTACACAATTGAGAACCTGGCTCCCCCAAATTAAGGGGCTAGAGATGTTCAGTGCTTAAGAGCACGTGTTGCTCTTCCAGAGGACCCATGTTTAGCTCCCATTGTCACAGAGGTGCTCACAGCCATCTGTAATTCCAGGTGCAGAGGACCCAACACCTTCTGACATACCTTTATATGGTATTTATGTAAAGGCAAGCCAAACACTCATACATTAAATAAATCTAAAACTAAAAATTAAAAAAGGGAATACTCTGAAGGAAAAGGACAGGGAGATACTTGCTCAGTGTTAGGATAAACTAAACTAGAAGCCAGAGATGCTTCCTGGGTATCTGTCTGGGCCTGTGAAGGCCTTGAAAAACTCCCGTCACCAACAGGGCTTGGCTTGAGGAAACTGAGGAGTGGTGACAAAGACCAGGTGAGGAGACAGGACTCAAAGTATTGCTTCTAGAAGGTGCCACTTGGATGCTTTGTGTTTGAGAAGGATGTTTGATAGCACATATGTCACTATAGAAATGGGTATCAACAGTTTTCCTATGAAATCATACTTGAAAATTTGAAAATGCTGACTCAGAGTCCATCTGCAAAAAAGAATGCACTGTAAAACGTGCATTGCCTATGTTTGTTTGGTTGGTATTTCAAGACAGGGTTTCTCTGTGTAGCCCTGGCTGTCCTGGAACTCACTCTGTAGACCAGGCTAACCTCAAACTCAGAAATCTGCCTGCCTCTGCCTCCCAAGTGCTGGGATAAAAGGCGTGTGCCACCACTGCCTGGCTTGCAATTTTTTTTTTAATCGAGCTAATATCACATGTATAGACATGTTCGTACATGGGATCTTCTAAGGGAAACAAGAATTATTAAAAGTAATGCCCTCCCTTGGGAGTTGAGCTGGAGCATTTTCGTGTTAGATGAGGAGGCTTGTTGATATACCTAAGACTTTTATTCTTAAATGGCTTTTAATTTTTTTCTTTCTTTTCTTTTCTTTCTTTCTTTCTTTCTTTCTTTCTTTCTTTCTTTCTTTCTTTCTTTCTTTCTTTCTTTCTTTCTCTTTAACCATTTCACATGTTTGCTTTTCATATGGACTATCCTCACCTCCCACTTCCTGTCACCTCTGCCAGAGCCCCTCCTCCACACTCCCCCGACATAGATTTCTCCTCTTTGAGAATCAAGTGCTAGCCAGTAGTTCAAAGGTAAAGGGTAAGGCCTCATGTCAGCTCCTTGACTGTTGATAATGCTGGTCCTCTGTGGGCCTGATGCAGTACAGTTCAGATCAACTACAGTTGATGAGTTATGGTTACAATAGTTGTATCACATCCAGAGAATGACATTTGGTAAGCCCTCTCTTCTGGCTCTTAAATATTTCCTGTCTCCTCTTCTGCAGTGTTCCTTGCCTTAGAGGGAGTTGTGTTAAGTGACTCGTTTAGGGATGGGCTCACACTGTTTATTTTCTGCATCCTGGGGCAGCCATGAATGTGAGCTCACCACTGTTTATTATAAGGAGGGGCTTCTCTTATTTACGCTGGGAGACACTTGTCTATAGAAAGCAGTTTGCTGCTATGTCTAGTTCACCGTCAGAAACATGTTTCCCACATGAGTCTATTTACACCCCCCTACTCCCCGTACCTACATTGTTTGCCAGGCTTAAAATATCAGGCATTGGTTCACCACTTCTGGAAAAGGCTTGAGCCCACTTCAGAGGGCAGTTGCATTACCTAATTGTATCTAGACAGAATGCCTGTAAGCTCCAAAGATGTTGCAGACTCACTGTTTATTTAAGAGACCTAATAATAGCAGCACATCTTGCCTTCTTCCGGCTTTTGCTACAGTCTGCCAACATGAGACAAGCCAGTGATTAAGCAAGGCTTGTTGAGATATTGTAGTTTGAGTCTATATCTTATGACATCCAAGTCTCATTCTTAGTGTATATTTTGTCTTGAAATACTGTTAGTATGAGGTCATCATTGTAAAGGATGTAAGATGTCCTTTGTATTTTATTTCTAAGGATGTAAGATGTCCTTTGTATTTTATTTCTAACTTTCATTTTTTTTAAAAATTCCTTAAGTAATCACATTTGTGATTTATTTATTTATTTTACATATATGGGTGCTCGATCTGCATGTACACCTGCACACCAGAAGAAGGCATCAGAACCCTTTAAGATGGTTGTGAGCCACCATGTGGTTACTCGGGGAATTGAACTCAGGACCTCTGGAAGAACATCTGGTGCTCTTAACCACTGAGCCATCTCTCCAGCCCAACTTTCATTTTTGTAATATTATGCTGCTTATAATACATGATTGGAATTTAGAAATAAGTGCCCTAACACTCTGTTGTAGTTACAGTTGGGCATAGTGGTGCACACCTTTAATTGCAACACTTGGGAGGCAAAGGTAGGTGAATCTTTAGGAGTCTGAGGCCAGCCTTGTCTACATAGTGTGTTCTAGGACAAACAGAGCTCTATAGTGAGACCCTGTCTCCCAAGGAGGTGGGTGGGGTATAATTTCTCCAGTGTGTGCCTTGTTACTCTGTGTTGCAATGCTGCCATCTAGTGCATGCATAGAACAATAACGCTGGGTTTCTTTCCATTTCTGTCTTTTTTGTACATTTTTTTCTTAAGGAACCACAGTATTTCTTAATAGTTACAATAAAATGTCTATTGGTATTAAAGTATGCCTTCTCTGTTATTTTGTGCTTTGGATAATGCATTTTAATAGTTTTCAATAAAGTTAGAGGTTTGCAAAGGATAGATTTTAAAAGCCAGATGAACAGTTTTGTTAATATACTTTCTGTCAGCGGGACAGTGGTGGTGCATTCCTTTAATTCTAGCACTTGGGAGGCGGGGCAGGCAGATTTCAGTGAGTCTGAGACAGGCCCGTGTGTATATTAACTAACTTAACTACACATACAGCATGTTGTTTGGTCAGTTTCTCTCCAGCACTGATTATTTTAAAGCCAACCATTAGCACAGTTTCCTTTGATCTGTAAGCACTTCATAAATCAAGTGATTGCAACTTTTAAAGTAATCACCAAGCACATGCGTGCGTGCGTGTGTGTGTGTGTGTGTGTGTGTGTGTGTGTGTGTGTGTATGTTTACACTAATTGCCCAGGCTGAGTTCTCATTCTGTGTTTCCCACACCGTCTTTTACACCGCCTTTTATTGCTGTGGTTCTGGAATCTTTAGCCTCAAAAACAGTTGTTTTCCCTGTTCTGTCCATCTTTAGATTAGATACAGAGACATCAAAAAAATTAATAGGAGCAGCTTGGGTGTAGTATGAGTTAGTAGTTATTGCTGTCTTTACTTTACCTCTTAAAAATAATTTGGACTGGCAAGATGACTCAGCAAGTAAAGGTGTATGCTGACAACCTGAGTTCAATTCCTGGGACCTACATGATGTTAATTCTTAAAGATTATGGAACCTAATAGTTGTAATTTCTCTATAAAATTGTAAAGGAGAGAGATGTAACATGATATATTAAAATACATTATTGGATGTAATGCAGAAGCTATATTTTTTTTCAAATGACTTGAATAGAAGCATGTCACTGTTGGATCAGTGATTGTTCTGTGAATTTTTTAATTTAAAAGAAATGTGTTTTTTTTTTAACAGCCTATGGAAAGGAAGGAGTGAAGATGAACTTCATAGATCGGATCTTTATTGGTGAACTAACTAGCACAGTCATGTGTGAAGAATGTGCAAATGTATGTGCCTAGAATTCACTCCATGGAGTACACTACAATCACATTGTTTTGTTGTATTGCTTTATTTCACAGGTATCACAGTGGTTATCAGAAGATAACAATAGCAAAATCATGGATGTGATTTGATAAATTGATAGACTTACTTTCAGTAACAGGAAGCACCAATTCAGATTCCCAATATTTTCGCTTCATACACACACACACACACACACACACACACACACACACACACACACACACATCCTCCTCCTACAGGACATTAGTGGCGTCTCAGAAGTAACTAGATTTGCGCAAGTGAACTGCCTTTCCTTTATAAAGATTCATGTGCTTTGCTTGCTCAGGCTCTAAGGTGATAAAACTTACAGCACATGACACCCATTACTGCAGAAAGGAGAAATGTACTGTTATGGCAGTAGCCATCACTCAACTTTCCTGTAGAGATCATATGAATAAAGGTTACAACAGCTCAGGTATTCTGCATAGAGCTCTACTGTACTCAGGTTGCTGTTCAGCTTTCCTGATTTTAAACAGCCAGTGGTAATGACAGCAGAGAGCTTATCTTCTATATGAAGGCTCGTCATTAAGAAAAAACCTTGACAAGCGGCTACATAATGATTTTTGTAAAATAGACCTTCCACTTCTCAATGGTAAGCACGCTTGGAAGTTTTTCTAAGTAAGTGTGTTCCTATATATGACTGTTTCCTCTTGACTTCCTTGTGAGGTGTTAGGCTTCTCTCCATTTTGCAGTCTGTGTGTAGCTGAGCCTTTGAACTGGAGTTCTCCTGTGTCAGCCTCCCGAGTGGTAGGATACAGGTACCTGCCACATGTCACATGTCAGATAAGACCGTCTTTTAAGATCAAATATATAGTAACTTCTAGTTTACATTGAGATGACAGGGAAACAAGTAACGAACATAGTGCCATGTCCTAAAATGTGAGAACAGAAGAAGACGATCATGTTTGGTTTAGGTTTTTGGTTTTGTTTGTGGTTACGTGATGTACAAAAGGGGTGTGTGCATGTGTGTGTATACTCTTGATTTAATCTTTGATTTAGTACTTCTTGTTTTAATGCCATCTTTAACAACATAAAACATGCACCATTTTTATAGATTTTTCAACTGCTTGTTAAGAAATATTTCTGAAAATGTGGTTGAGTACAGTAAGTCAAACTTCTATCAGATTTTAATAAAGAACTAAAAATGTCCAGTTTTTCTGCCATCTCTAGTTTTAGAAAACAATTTTTTTTAAAGATTAATTGACTTATTTTATGCATATGAAGTATACTGTAGCTGTCTTCAGACACACCAGAGAAAGGCACAAGATCCCATTACAAATGGTTGTGAGCCACCGTGTGGTTGCTAGGAATTGAACTCAGGACCTCTGAAGAGCAGTCAGTGTTCTTAACTGCTGAGCCATCTCTACAGCTCAAAAACAAGGGTTATTATATATCCTCTCGCTTATGAGACTGAAACATAAAATGTGACTACAACTATTACTAAAGTTTACACAATGTTGTGCACAGACACTGATGTCTCTTTTTTTACCAGTATCTTCTACAACAGATTATCCTAAGAAATCGGCCAAACACATGTCAGACTCTGTTCTTAACATTTCATACAGTATTTTAACTTGAGATTTTAAGTCATCTGAGATGTTTGATTTATTGTGCTCTTTAACAGCAGTGTGTATCTATGTTAGAATTCTAACCACACCTCTCAATCTGACCTTCCTTTTTAAGATCTCTACCATGAAGGATCCCTTCATTGACATTTCACTTCCTATCATAGAAGAAAGGGTAAGGAGAATCATGAAACTTGTAGAGAGCATGCATGCATTCAATTATTTAAACATCTCTTGGGTTTATCTCTCACAGAGTCATGGTTTACACAGAATTAGGTTTATGGGGTGTGTTTGATTTCAGGTTTGTGTGCGTGTGCATCAAGTATATATATTTTCTTATTCTCCGGGATTAAATCTTTTAGCCTTGTATTTTGAAATTCTTAAGAAAATTACCCTTTTAAGTGGGATGGAGAGCAGTTAAGAGCACTGGCTGCTTTTCCAGAGGACCTTGGTTCAGTTCAGTCTATAACTCCAGTTCCAGTGCCAGGGTACCCAACACCCTCTTCTGGCCTCCATGGGCACTGCATGCAAGTGGCACGCAACATACATGCCTTCAAAACACCCATACTAATAATAGAATTTTTAAAATATATTTTTAATAAAGAAAATTACCTTTGTATATTTCTAGTAAAATATATTAAAATATATTAAATATATTAAATATATTAAAATTACCTTTGTATATTTCTAGTAAAAGTTACAAATGTTGAAAAGAATTTATTTGCTGAAAATGCTTTATGTTATATGTGGCATAGGTTTCAAAACCTGTACTTTTGGGGAGAATGAGTAAATACAGAAGTTTACAGGAAACAGACCAAGAACATAACAAAGGCACCGTTACTGTAGATAATACCCATCAACCCAGAGCTGCCAAGAAGCAATCCTCGCCTAAACATAAGGCAAGTCAAATTGTGGGGGGTTGGGTATGTTTTTAATATTTGAACTGTGAAGGATGTCAAGCATGTCACAAGCAGAGTCACCAGGCTAAGAACACCCGCCTCCTGTTTGTCAGCTTCACAGTGCTCAATTCATGGCTGGTCATGTTTCCGCACTTCTTCAGCCCCAGCTTTAGTGTTTTCTCTTTTTTTGCTTGTTTTTTTTGTTGTTGTTTTGTTTACTCGTTTGAGCAGGCTCTCACTATGTAGCTCAGACTGAACTCAGTTTTTTTCTCCTCTTCCATATCACCACCTTGGCTGCCTCTCATTGAGAATTTTGAGGAAATTCAAGGAAGAAATACATTTCCTCTTTAGCCATTTTCATTTGTTCTATGTTTTAAGGTTTAAGATGGACGTCCCCCTCACACTTAGTGTGTTTAACAGAAACTCATTGAATATCTTAAAATACATGAAGATTAAGTCCTGATCTGATAGCTAATTGCTGACCCTTTTACTATATTGTCCTACAGTTATCTCACTATGATGGTACAGAGTTTCAGAGGGAAAATGATAGTGAAGTGTCAGGTTAATAAAGAAATAAACCTGGCGTAATAAGTAGAGGCTTATCATTGGTAGAAGATTGGCTCTCTTAAGACTATTTTAAAACATAACCAGTGAAAGCACACAGTAAATGGAACTTCTTGCCTGGAGAATTGCATGGGATCAAGAGTCATTACTACAGCGGTCAGAGAGAAATGCAGGAGAGAAGTATGCTGTGTCTGCCCTCTGGCTTTCTTGCTCTCACTACTCTCCCTTTCCCACACTGGCACTTGCAGTCAGCCGGATGGCTCTCAGCCATGAAATCTGTCATACTGATCCCCACAGTTGCGTACCTTCTCCTCACACTGTCTTTTCCAGCAGGACTTCCAGAGCGTCTGCCCCCTCTTTGCCTATGGGGCCTTTGAGCCAGGTGTGCCTCTACGGGAACATCCTACTCTGCTCAGTATCTGAAGATTCCTCCAATCCCCTTAACCTCGGATTAGTTCATATATTAGTTCATGTATTTCCCCTATAATAACGGGAATTCTTACCAACATTTGAGTTCTTGTCCATTTTGTGCTATTTCCAGTTCTTTATACCAATTATATTGAGTTAAGATATAAACTAAGAAATATGCCTAACAGGTGGATCTTTAGGTTCAGTCTGGTCTACAGATCAAGTTTCAGGACAGCCAGGGCTACACAGAGAAACCCTATATCAAAAAAAAAAAAAAAAAAAAAAAAAAAAGAAAGAAAGAAAGAGAAGAAAAACAAACAAGAAACAAAAACAAGACAAGAAAAGAAATATGCCTAAGATGTTAGAGATTACAGGTGCAGAAACAGGGACTTAAGAAGGTTAGGTAAGGAATGTGGGTTTTTCCCCTTTGTTTATTGCTTGCTTGCTTGCTTATTTTGAGGCAAGGCCTCACTGTGTCCACCTGACTCTGCCTTCCAAGTCCTGGGATGAAAGGTATTTACTATTGCATAGGTCAAGAATGCGGTCTTATCTGTGTATACCTATTCGCATTGGCATCTGCTGCTTTTCTTTTTTTTTCCAATCTTATGTATATGGGTGTTTTGCCTGTATGCATGTCTATGCACCACACACGTGTGTGCCTGGTACCTGTGGAGGCCAGAAGAAGGCATCAACTGGGGTTACAGAAGGTTGTGAGCTGCCATGTGGGTGCTAGAAATTGACCCCAGTGCTCTTACCTGATAACATATTAAGTCATGACACTTGCTTTATTAGAAAACGGGAGCTGGGTTGTCCTTTTAGCTGCTGCATCTCTAGAACCTTGCTTAGTACTTGTACCTGGATGGTTTTTCGGGAGACCAGTGTAATCATTCCCATGGTTACTTAAAGCTGCTAACTGGGCTGCTCTGTGCCCTGCCTTACTTGGCCATCAAGACAACTCACTGGGGTGGGCATTCTGTCTTGGAGGTGAGGAAATTAGAATCCTGAGATGTTGGCTAATTTATCTAGTGACACACCTCTAGTTAGTGACAGGACCGAGAGCCAAGCAGCCTGGTACTGAGCATGCCCTGCTTCCATTCTTAACTACTTCCAGGACAGTAAAGATTTCCTCTATGCAATTTTGATTACTCTTTCAAGATAACCTTAGTGATGTTTGGTCTCTATTTATATTACAAGCTTAATATTAATGTTTTTAATTAGTTAAATTTGTATGGGCTAGGCATGGTGGCACATGTCTTTAATCCTGGCATGAAGGATGCAGAGGCAGGCAAATCTCTGAGTTTAAGGTCAGCTTGATCTACATAGTAACTTCCAGGCTGGGCAGAGCTACAAAGTGAAACTCTATCTCAAAAAAAAAAAAAAAAAAAAAACCAAAAAACAAAAAAACAAAAACAAAAAAACCAAAACACCCGTCAAGGATAGGAATGTGAACTTTGCTTTTCATTAGGAAAGCTGGGGCTGAGAGGATCGCCCAGTTGTGAAGCTCTTGCTTGGCATGAACTCTTGGGTTTAGTCCCTAAAACCATAAAACACAGATAACACAAAGTCAGTAAGCCTAAAACTGGCTAGATCAGAAGTTATTCTACTTAATCACCTGTTTAATAATACAGATCCTCAAGTTCAAAACATTGTTTCATAAACTCACAGGTGAACTTGGATTTTTTTGTTTTGGTCTTTTGAGGCTGGGTCTTTACATAGCCCTGACTATCCTGTATGTCACTTCTGTAGACCAGGCTGGTCTCAAATTCACAGAAATCCGCCTGCCTCTTCCTCTTAAATGCTTCGAGCATGTACCACCATGCCCAGCTCAACTTGTTGGTTGTTATCCTGAAGCTCATAATTTATTACCCATTTATTACGTGTTCTGTATGAGACCAAACACATAGTGATAGAAATAAATATCTTATTTGTATATGACAGATTTAAGTCTCCCCCATAGCCCTGTTCTATAGAAGTCGTATTCCCTTCCTTACAGGTAGCCACTGTTGTTAGACCCCCAGGTAACAGTTTATCTTTAAATTAGAGCAAGTTGATTCTCATTTAGGTAGATTTTGAAATGGATGTCAGAGAAGTATTTATTGAATAATTGTGGTCAGTTAAATAGGACTTTAGTGACATTTGTTTCCAATAAGATCACAAGATTCTTTTCTCTGAAAAATGTCAACTTACAGAATCAACTAAGTCATGACAGAAAACATTTAAGAAAATGGCCGTCTGAAGAAGAGAAAACTCTTGTTACATACCCAAAGAATGAAAACTTGGAAGCCAGCCAGTTTACCAGCACCCTCAGCACCGAGGCATCGCTGAATGAAAGCCCCACTGATGGCAGTGAGAGAGACACCAGCCTAGAAAGCAGCGTGGATGCTGACAGCGAGGCTTCTGAACCCGAGAACACTTCCAGGCAGTCTGTGCTGCTCCGGTCCAGTGGTGATTCCTGCGGGCACGCAGAGCAGCACCCGCCCCTCCCACTGGCAAGCGACTTGCCACACACCAAGGAGACGCACGGTGGCGATGAGGAAATGGCGGAAGCGCTTGCTGAACTTCGTTTGAGCAGCACTGCAACTGGAAATAGAGATTTTAACAGGGAAAAACAGCCACTGAATGTCCCAAATAATTTGTGTTTTTCAGAGGGAAAACATATGAGGCTTCACAGTGCCCAAAATGCTTTTCAGACTCTTTCTCAGAGTTATGTAACCACTTCGAAAGAATGCTCAGTTCAGTCCTGTCTCTACCAGTTCACATCCATGGAGTTGTTGATGGGCAACAACAAGCTGCTGTGTGAGGACTGTACCGAAAAGAAACGGAAGTGCCAAAAGGAAACCAGCTCTGCAGGTAAGCATCTCGCTTGCCTGCTTTCTGTGTTACTGATGGATTGAAGGTAACTAGTGGTTTATAGTTCCTTAATGGGTGACCCCAAGTTCCTGGGTGCGTTGAGCCTCTTGGCACAGGCCTTGTCTTATTTGGGTTTCTGAATTCAGGACACTGGCTGGGCAGAGTAGATTCCCAGGAAAAGCTGCAGTAAGTGAAGAGCAAGAAGTATACTTCTCTGTCTTGAAACTGCAAACCCATGTAATCAGATCTGAGGGACCGAGCTATTTAAACCCTTTCTGAAATGCCTCTAAAACGCATGGTTGAATCGCTAGTAGGATTTGAGATTACTGGCCTCCACAAATCCCCCCTATTTCATATAAGTCCAATATATGTATTTGAAGTTCTTAAATATACTTATGCCATGAATCTAGTGCTTGCTTGATTAGAGAAAGATAAGAATTCTCACCTGATGAATTTTTACTAGCATTAGTAAAGAGTTAGCAAAGAATATTCTTGGGGCCTATGTTGTTGCTTGGGATGGAGAGAGGGCTTAGTAGATACAGTTATGCTGAAACAGACATGAAGACGTGAGCTCTGATCCCAGCACCCGTATAAAAGCCAAGTGCAGTGGCACATGCCTGAAATCCTGAAATCCTAGCACGTGGGAGGGAGAGGCAGATGCATCTTGTGGTCTACAAAGTGAATTCCAATACAGCCTGGGCTCCAAGGTGAGGCCCTGTCACAAAAACAAAACAAATGAAAAACCAAGTTGGAAAAGTGGTTATGAGAGCTGCCCACTGTCAACTTCTGGCCTCCACATGCAGGCCATGTACGATGTACATTACCCCCCCACACACACACATACACACACATACACAAAACACATATATACCTCCCCCCAACATTAAAAAAAAGTTTCTTTAATATTTTTAAAATGGCTTAGCAGGTGTAGTGAGTCACACTTTTAGTCATGGCACATGGGAGACAAAGGTAGATAGATCTCGAGTTTGAGGCCAGCCTGGTCTATAGAGTGAGTTCTAGGATAGCCAGGGCTACACAGAGAAATCTTGATCTCCCCCCCCAAAAAAAATCCAAAACACGATGCAATAGTGTATATTTTATATAAATGCCTACCATGTTATAAGTAATATATTCAATGGAATTTTACAAGTAAATTTGTTGTATGCAGAAAAGAAAGCAGGAGGAGTTTACACTAATGCTAGGAAGCAGCTACTCATATCTGCCGTTCCCGCTGTCCTGATCCTTCATCTCAAGAGATTCCACCAGGTAAGAGTCCCTTAGCAGCACTGTAGTCAGCTTCATGATACGCTTGTAGAGCCCACAATCCTCTGAGAAAAGTTTAAGCATTAGAAAGTGTTTCCTGGAATTAAAAAAATTATGTGAGATTTCTTGCACTGGGCGGGGGTGGGGAGGAAGCTTGACGGGCATTGAGAGATTTAAATGGTAGGGATCTAAGTGGTGTGTGGGCACAGGTATGTCTCAATGGAGACTAAATGTTACTAAGAAGAATTACAAGGAGCAAACAGGCAAAGCCCACACAGCTTGCGTGGTGTTTGAGCTGGCAGTGCTGACTAGGGGCTAAGCAGTGGAAGGAGGGAGGCCCCACACCCTCAAGGCCAGTGAGAGACAACTCAGATGCTTTCAGTGTTAAAGAAGAGATGGCCTTTCTGTAACTATTTATGATTTTAACCTTGTATCTTGTTCAGTGGGGTTTTCTTTTTCTTTTTGGTGTTTGGTTTGAACGCAGGGTTTTCTGTTTGCTAGGCAGGTGCTCTGCCACTGACATCTCTTGCCCTGTTTCTCTTTTCTCTTTTAAATTTGAGACAGGGTCTTAGGAGGTTACCCAAGCTGGCCTAGAATTTTCTGCCTAGCCTGGGAAGGCCTTGACATTGTAATCTTGCTCAGGCCTCCTAAGCAGCTGGATTAAAGACCTTTGCAAAAGACCTGTGTCACCATCCCTGACTGCTCTTTTTTTTTTTTTTTTTTTTTTTTTTTTAAATAACTTTTCAAATTTTCTTGAAGAAGAAATAAATATAGACCTCTTTTTAAAAAAGGTTTGTTTGTTTGTTTTGTACTTTAAAATAAAATTAGTAATTGGCGGCTAGGAAAATAGCTCATAGCTCAGCTTTACAGTCACAGCTGGAGGTGCCCAGGGAGAGCTTTATCACCAGCACCAAAGCCCAGAGCCAACAAACGTCAAAGCTCATGATTCTCCATAACCAATTTTATGGTGGAAAGACGTGGTTTCTCATCTCATCTGGATACCTGGTGAAAGCACATCTCCACCGACTATGGACAAGGAAGGGCATGCCAGATGCAGAAGCTAATTTGTTTTATATTTGGTACTTGTGTTCTTGTTATGAACAACTCAAAAAAGAAAACCCACTTGTGTACTTGAAGGGAATTATTTACAAATACTTCAGTCCCTTCTCTTTCTGAAGCTGAATGTAACCTCAAAGGCTTGTTCCCAAGGGTCGCAAATGATGGAGAGAGTTCCTAAGTAACACCTAACTTTATCTCTTAGTGTCTCTAAAGTCTTGTTTTCCTATAGTAACTTTAGAGCGATATTCCAGAACCATACACAACACTTAAAAGCAAACCTCAAACTCAATAGAGATCTTTGTCGTAGACATACCCAGTGACTGAATTTGTAGCTATGCAAACAACTCAGATAAGAAAAGTGTTGGCTCCAATCGAGGAGTGTAGAGCACCTGAAGAGGAAATACAAATTTGAGTAAAGTACAAAATAGGCCCATCTTTTCAAGCAAATTCAATATAAAAATGAGATTTCTTATGTGATTGGTATGCAGTGATATCAAGAAGGCCCTGCATGAAAGATGGCACCTGATTTGTCTGTGTATACCATTTACATTTAAATATCTCCTCACTCCATCAGAGTGTGTGCGCTTCTAACAGTGGATCTGGTTACTTTTTTTAAAGTTTTATTTTTATTAGTGTGTGTGTGTGTGTGTGTGTGTGTGTGTGTGTGTGTGTGTGTGTGTATGTGAGAGGACAACTTTTGAGAGTTGGTTTTCTCCTTCCACCATGGGTTTTAGGGAGCAAGCTTAGGTCTTTAGGCTTGTACCTCTCCCTGGTGAATCATCCTGCCAGCCCTCAGTTAATTTTTATTACCATCACATGATGAAGAACATACATTTTTTTTCAAGGTTATCTCTGGAAAGTAAAAAGAGAAAAATAAGTAGAATTTTCTTAAGATCATAAAAATTCATTTGACTGATGTATGTATACTGTTTACTTTTATTGGAAAAACTTTGACATGCTCAAAGTCTTTCATACTTAGTGAATATTGTTGACTTTTAGAAATGAAAAGGACCTAATAAGATGTCTTTGTGCCCATTTTCTGCTGTGACCTAGATGAGGTTGACTACATTCAAGTTCATTTTTAACAAGTCGCTGGGTGAGATGACCTTAACCCTTGTTGAGTGCATTTCCATGGCAGTATTAGCTTTTAGCACATTCAATTTATTTTTCCCATTAATTGTTGTAAAATCCACAGAGGAGGTAACTGATCTATGAACATTTAAATCTATGAAAATGTCTTTTAGGATTCTTCTTTTGGTTTTAATTAACATATACTTTAAACATAATTTGTACTAAACTTTTTTATTTTGTCTTTTTAAGGCTGGCTTGAGTCTTCGTAAAGTAAACAGACATGTAGACTTTCCACTTACCCTTGATTTAGCTCCGTTCTGTGCTGCTACCTGTAAGGTATGAGATATTAAAAAATTTAATTAATTTGCAAGTGATATGCCTAAAAGCATACTGTTTGTTGTTTATTAGATAATGCTTCTGGTTTTGTTTAAATAAGCTTCTCTTTTCGAATAAGTAATTGTGGCATATTATACATCAGATGTGACTTTTGTTCTTTGGAAGATGAGTAAGGTGTTGGGCACCAATCCCAACCATCAAAGCTGCCTGCTAGTTATGAGCAGATGCTATGTTGGCTTTGCACCTTCCTGTTCCTCTGCGGGAGCCACATCATCATCTGGTTTTCGCATTCGTGAAGGGCTGTATCTTTTGTAAATAAACACACTACAGAGTCATTTTTTTTATGTCATTTCACGAGTACTGATAGTCATGTGGTTGTCAGCTGAATACAATAGGTCGAAATGCTAATGCCTTACTAACAAGGTTCATAATTGCTTGCATATACTCACATGTAAGACTTGTGCAGGTAAAATTGATGGGCATTTTATTGAGGAAGATAGGTTTAGGGAAATGAGTCTCACGCTCATGATTATTTACCTGAAGTCCAGTTTGGTGGTGTCATAGGTTACTTACTGAACTGAGTCTAATACACTGACTAAGTAAGTGCAATTTTCTGGTGAATATAATTAACTTGATGTGGAATACCAGCTCTGTCAGTTACTAATATTCAATACTAACCTTCATTATTCTTAGGACTAACAGATAATTCAGCAAATAAGAAGGAGGTTTTGTAAGCTCAGTGTTTAGTTTTTAAGAACAATGTGATTTTGAAAGTACCTATTCTACACTATGATATGATTTGCACATGGCTTGTCATCAAAATGTTCAAGTGCTATGATCTTTATTTCCAATATAACATTAAAGAAATGTGTAGGAACCTTAAAAAAAAAAAAGAAAAGAAAGTACCTATTCTAAAGAATTTCTAACATACTTAAAAGTAGGCAGTGCAATGAACTTCCATCATCCATTCCTACAATCTCAGGTCTGTGGTTAGTCTTGTCCCCTCCCCCGTCCACTTGCTTGTCTATGTTGTCTTCTGTAACTGCTTTGAAGAAACTATCATTTCATGATAGATATTTAAAAACAATAATTACTCTGTGGTTTTTTTTTTTTTTTTTTTTTTTCTGTTTTTGTTTGTGTGTTTTTCTCTTAAGATAAGATCTTGTCCAGACTGGTCCTGAACTCATGAACTCTCAGCCGCAGCCACTCAAGTGCTGGGATTATAGGCTTGTACTGCCCTAAGCACCGTGTGCTTTCTTCTGCAGATTGCTTTTTTGGTGGGTGGGGGTGGCAATTGAACTCAAGGCATCACACATGTACTGAGCTGGATGTTCCTGGCCTCTTCTCCATTTTAACTCAACCACAATGTCACTTAGTATATCCTTTATACATTTAGTGTTCATATTTCCTGTTGTCATATGCATATGATTTTTAAAGTGAATTAGCATTCAATTCATTTTAAAGATCAATACAATAATTAAAATGAATACAAGCAAATCAATGATGCTTATACTATTTTAACGTATGATTGCCTTTTCCTTCTTTTGGAATCTTTGTTGTATTTTGCCATGATGTAGAATTTGATGATGATCCCTTTGTCATTGTTTTCTGTGTGAGGCAGTTCTAAGTAGAGAGGACTGGGTACATTTGGGTTTGGTAGTTCCCCTCTTGGTTGTGTTTTTGTAATGCTGTTTTATAGAGGACATTCTGTCTGTTGACAAGCACAGAGAATCTCAATATGGTTCAAGAATACATTTCTCTTATTATTTTTATCTTTTCATGAGCTGTTTCACTCAATGTTCCATTTTTTTCTTTATTTGAAAGAATATAGGTGTGGGGGAGAAGGTTCTCTATGGTCTCTATGGTATAGTCGAGCACAGCGGCTCCATGAGAGGAGGTCACTACACTGCCTACGTGAAAGTGCGAGTACCCTCCAGGAAGCTGTCCGAGTGCATCACCGGAAGGAAGACTGCACCAGGTCTGCCATCCTCTGTACATCTCCTTCTTAAAAGTTAAAGAATTGATTCTCTCTTTTTAGAAAAGGAGCTCCAAATGGATTCATTTTTAAGTCTACTTAGATAATTTTCAAGAATCTTAATAATCACAAAGTAATATCCTTTCAGGCAATATGAAATGACAAGTAATTTTTTAAAGTTACTTCAGAGAGGTGGTGGGGTTTTTGTTTTTGTAAAAACAATATGTGTGTGTGCATAGGTCTGTGTCTCTGTACTGGTATGCACAGCATAATGTGGCTGGCTGAGAGTGAATTCCAACAGTTCATTCTGGCCTTTCACTTGGTTGTCCTGATTTTGCCACTGGGCTGTGTATTCAGGCCTGGGAACTTCTGGGCTATTCTCTTGCTTCTGTCTCCCATCTTCCCATACAAACTAACGCTGGGACGACTGACATGTGTCGCTGATATCTGACTGTTTTTACACTGGTTCTAAGGTCAAATTCAGATCATCAGGCTTGTGTGGCTGGTGCTTCTAGTTATGTCCTCAGCCACATTCCCCCTCTTCTGAAGATACACCACCTCATGAAAAGAGTGGACGTGGGAATTCGCTAGCTTTTACTACAGGCCATTGAGTTTGCTTCTCCATTCTCTGGAATATGAATATATATATACACACATACATATGGTTTATATTTTATTAATGGGTGTCTGTGTGAATGTGCATGTGTAGGTATACTTGCTCAGAGTCCAGAAGAGGGTGTGTGATCCCTGGAGCTGGAGTACAGAGGTGGCTGCGCACACTTGTGCCTGGCACAAGTGCTGGGAACCAAACTCCAGTTTTCTGCAAGAGCAGTGTGTGGTCTTAACTGCTGAACCGTCTCTCTTACCTCCCCTTTATTAGTTGTGTTGTTGTTAGTGGTTGCTTGGTTGTTGTCTTTGTTTTGACATAGCATCTCACTATGTAGCTCTGTCTACCTTGGAATTTACTGTATAGATCAGGCTAGCCTCAAACTCACAAAGATCTACCTGCTTTTGCCTCCCTCATGTTAGGACTAACAATGTGTACCACCATGCCCAGCTCTGTTATTAGCTTTTAAAATGTAGTGTGTGTGTGTGTGTGTGTGTGTGTGTGTGTGTGTGTGTGTTTGGCTGTCAGCGAACAGTTTTGTATACTCAGTTCTCTCCTTCCACCCTTGTGTGGGGATAAAGCTGGTGCCCAGGCTGGTACAGCAAGCACCTCTCCTCCCTGCACCATCTCGCCAGTTTCTCTACCTTCCTTTTTGGTGGAAGTGAATATTTATTTATCTGGGAAATTAAGTATTTATAAGGCTAATATTTCACTAGATATTTAAATTAAAAATGTATTAACTGGAAGTAATTATCAATTTTAGATCTTATGGATCTTAGAGTTAAATATAGCTCATAATAAATGTGTCACTGCGTACAATTTAGATATAAACACATAAACACACTAACTGTAAAATTGTCCTTTTTGTTCTGCTAGGTTTGAAAGAACCTGATAGTGAATTTGGAGGCCACTGGGTCCATGTCAGCGACACTTACGTGCAGGTGGTTCCAGAATCAAGAGCACTCAGTGCACAAGCTTATCTCCTTTTTTATGAGAGAATATTATAATATCTGCTCATTGTTATTTAGTTCGTTTGTATTTTAATGCTGAAGTTGTAACCATAATATGTAACGTGCCTTTGTAGTCTTTAGGAATAGTGCACCCTTGCAGTGTTATTTAACCTTTTCAACATGTGGTGAATCCTCTAGAGACAACTAATTAACATGACAGGCAGTGGTGGCGCAAGCCTTTAATTCCAGCACTGGGGAGGCAGAGGCAGGCGGCTCTCTGTGAGTTTGAGGCCACCTAGGGCTATTCAATAAAACCTCGTCTTGGAAAATTAAACAAAAAATTCATTAATGCTTTCAAATCTATATTCTTAAATGTAAAAAACATGTTTTATGTTAATTTTCATGTCCATGGAGATTGCCACTCTCCACATACACACACACACACAAACACACACGCACACACACACACGCACACGCACACACAAGTTGACAGTAGTAGAGCAATCCCCTTTCCAGTGTGACTCCTCATTGCAGACATTCAGAGATGATGCTGAACTGGATCTATGAGACTATTTCCTAGATGCCACACAGCCTTCCCGGGGGATGCAGTGTGTCCCATGCTACACTGCTTACTTTTGGTTTTAGCTTTTACAATCTTGGCCGTGTTTTGAATCATACTTCACATTTTTATGTGCTTGTTATTTTTCTAATAAACATTGATATATAAGCTTATAACTATGAAAGAAAAATCGTCCATCCTTGCACCACCCCACTTAAAATCATCTCAGGGCTTTGCAGTGGTGTGTGTGTTAGTCTATGGGAAAAGTTTCTAGAACAGTCTGAACTAGTGCCTAATGTAACATAATTATTTTTTCATATTTTATGTGACTCAGTAGTGTAAAAGGGAGCCATTGTAAGTTTGGTAGTGTGAGTTTACAAGTAATGAATTGATTCACTTATTGCTCTGAATATTTGAAGGTATTAGTTCATAAACTAATCATTTGCATTCTTTTAAAGATAATTTGCAAGTGATTGGTTAAGGCCAAAATAAAAATATAGAGAATTGTAACACATAGAACTGGCAAATAGAAATTGATGGTCTATATAGGAACATAGGATACTTTATAGTTTAAGGATGCTTTGAACTATAAACTACCAGATTATATTTGTAAATGGTAGAAATCATATTCTTATAATTAACAGCAAATATAGTTCTTTTTTATTTCTATACATTAGTAAATATTGAACATGGTTTTGTCTTATTTAAAAATTCAAGTGGATAGTTGGAGATGTAGTTCAATGGCCTGTGTAAGGCCCTGGTTCCATCCCTAGCAACACAAACAAAATACTTAGGTGGGCTTCGCTTTTACTTTAATGGGGCCCAGAGCCGCTACTTCTGTTCCCCTTAAATAAGTAGTAACACAGGATAGTTTCTTCTTTTGGAATTCAAAGGATTGAACTGTGAAAACTTAGCATGAAAAATATTACTACCAAGATTTTAAATAATCAATGAAGTGGTTCATTGATGCACAGTATTGAATCAGGATGTAAGGGAACAGGTGCAATGTCTTAGTCATCAGTGCCTGTGTTTGATTCTATGGGCAAATGTGAGGGAGAGAGGCTGTAAACTGTACAGGCCTTTAGCCAGGATTGAACCTTCTTGACATGTGTAACATAAAGTCACCAATGTTGCCTCTTGACATGTGACTGGGAACTGATTTGTCTAATGGAGAGATTTTAAAATACCATAGCACAAATTCTATTTTTAAGTTGTGGAGGAACTTCCAATGGTATTTTAAAATTTTTTTATTGAAGATGGAGAAATATATTTTATCTATAGAGCCCAGTTGTGTCCTCTAAAAAGAACTTTCCAGTGTCTGTTTCATCAGACATTCAGAGTTTATTAATCTATTGATAAAGAAGAATCTAGCACCAAGAGTCTAGCACCAGAGCAATGAGTTAGAAAAATAATTTATTTGTTCAAGTTGGCCTCAGTCATCGCAGTTGCCAACCCCCTGAAACAAATGTAAACAGTCAACCTTTTTTTTCTTTCTCCTAGAAAAGATACTATTAAGATGTATACAATCTAGGCAGGTTCCAGTACCTGGCATATGACAGTATTTTATCACCCTTTAAAATAGACAAACCTGGCAAGTGGTGGTGGTGCATGCCTTTAGATTCAGCACTTGGGAGGCAGAGGCAGGTAGATTTGAGTTCAAGTGTAGCCTGGTCCACAGAGTGAGTTCCAGGAAAGCCAAGGCTTCACAGAAAAACCCTGTCTCAAAAAACTTGAAGAAAAAAAAAAAAACCTAAAGTCTATATGATTTTATACATTATTCTAGTAGTGATGTGCAAATAAAATGTTCATTTATTACCTAGTGCTGAGGAGATTCTGAAATGTATTTTATGACCTAAAGTTTGAGTGGTTTTTCTTGCCATCTAAAAATGGAGGGAAATGGCTTGATTTTGATACCTAGGAATTTCTTATCAAGCTTATGTAATAGATAAAAATTACACAGGTCTACACTTAAATTTTTGTTCTTCCTTTGAAGTTTTCCAAAGCACATTTGTAGAAATTTTAAATTGTGAGGCTACTGTACTAACAATAGTTTCCAGATTACCTCAGGAAACAGTGCAAATAAACAAGAATGTTTACAGATCAACAAAACTACTTAGTGTTTTGGCACAGTGAATTTGAAAGGTAAAAGAGAGACTTTTTTTATCTAGAAACTGGTTTACAGGGTACCTCTATCCCCAATTCTCCCCTGGCTTTCCTATATTTAAAATGATAAAATTTTGATGATGTGCCAATTATGTGAATGTTTATGACATAAACAAATATACATCTATATTTAAGATTTATTGTTAAATGTTTTAAAAAATAATATGTAGACTGCTTATTTAAGTGGCCAAGGAGATGATCATTGTATCAACTCAGAGTCATATATCAACAGAGCTATTTTGCCATATTTAATAATTCTTAGTTTGCATGTGTGATTAATTAGTGATTTTTTTGAAATAGTTGAATAAAATTTCCTGAAGATTTAGCGCATCAAATTTTTGTAGTACAAAATCACATCCTGCCTACTTTCATGAACTTCATACTCAGCTTATTTTTCTGCATGACATCTTGTCAAATAAACCTAAACCAAATATGTGCAATAAAATCAAGCTTTCAGATAGCATCCATTGCATTATTAGAGAAATGATTTCTGTGTTAAAATGCTTTTGTTCATGTAGAAATCATCAATTCAAATGTATTTAAAAGATGGTTATTTTCAGGTATCAATAATAAATTAATAGTATCATTCCTTCTCTTATCCAATTTTACAGTATTTTAAGAATATCTGTATAACTTTATGAGCATTATTTGGTCATTGCTGTATGTATAAACATCATAATAAATATTAAATTCTTATGTCAACAGATCAGGCCTAGAGTTTCTGCATTATACATTATTGACAAAATGTTAATAAACATTGTGTTCATGTCTATTTTAGTCCCCTGGCTTGCTATAAACAAAAGATAATTCAAGGAGCTTACAAACAACACAAATTTATTTCCTACACTTTTAGAGGTCAGAAATATCAAGACAAAGACACACAGATCCATGGTCCAGATGAAGTTCTGGTGATGCTCTCAGTGTTTGTTCACCTGGTAGACAGGGAAAAGGAGCTGCACAATCTCCTTCCAAGGGCTTCATGTCAGAACCTAATCACTTTCTAACTACTCCACTCCACAGAACTCCCACTTGGGGAGTGTGTGAATGAGACACAAACATTTAGTTCACAGGGGCCTTCAAGTTTCAGGAATGTGCTTTTTAAAGATTTATTTATTTATTCTAAGAATACACTGCAGCTGTCTTCAGACACACCAAAAGAGAGCATTAAATGTCATTACTGATGGTTGTGAGCCACCATGTAGTTGCTGGGACTTGAACTCAGGACCTCTGGAAGACCAGTCAGTGGTCTTAACTACTGAGCCATTTCTCCAGCCCAGGAATTCGCTATTTTAAAATAAAAAAATTGTCCCAACCTAATGTTAGGGATTGTATCTAGTAGTTCTTCCACTGAGCTACATTCTCAGTCCAGAAAACAAACAGACCTGTCAGCTATTTCTCAGAATGATTTGAGTTACTTAGATAAGATTGTACACTAGGAAATATGTTGTGTACATGTCTGTCTGTTTTAACTTTTCTGGAGTCATGGAGCTTTCAGAGGTTATGATGAAAGAAAATATACACAGCAGGTTTATTGGGAAGGGGCTCTCGGGTGGTTTCACTGGTCCCAAGAATTTGGCCAGGGAAGTAGCCATGGGGAGGGAGTCAGAAGGGAGGTAGATGAGAAAGAAAAAGAGTATGTGTATTCAGGAGGGAGGGAGGGAGAGAGGGAGGGAGGGAGGGAGGGAGGGAGAGAGAGAGAGAGAGAGAGAGAGAGAGAGAGAGAGAGAGAGAGAGAGAGAGAGAGAGAGAGGAGAGAGACCTACATTTTAATTTGATCATTTAACCAGTGTTTGTTGAATACCTACTCTTTGACATTAGGAATACAGCAGTGAATGCAAGAAATCACTCAAGAAGAAAATCTGTCAAGTGAACTGGTCTTCATTTCAGTTTCTATTGCTGTGATGAGACATAACCAAAAGCAACTTAGAGAGGAAAGGATTTATTTCATTTTTATTTGCAGAGGGAGTCAGGGCAGGATGTGATGCAGAGACCTGGGGAATGCTGCTTACTGGCTTACTCTCCGTGGATTGCTCAGTTGGCTTTCTTAAAGGATCAAAGTCCAGGCCAGGGGTAGCACAATGCTCTGGACCCTCCCACATCAATCACTTATTTGACAATGCCCAGTAGACTTGCTTAACAGCCCTAATGGATGCACTTTCTTGACTGAGGCTCCTTTCTCTCCTCTGAATCTAGCTTGTGTCAAGTTGACATAAAACTAGCCAGCGCATTAAGGGAAAAAAAAAACTCAAACCATATTGCTTACATGCTGTTTGAGTAACACCTAGCAAAGAATGATGTCCCAATGATAACAGATTAATCAGGGTTCTCTAGAGCCACAGAATTTATGGAATGTCCATATATTAAGGGAATTTATTGTAATGACTTAACAGTCTGCAGTCCAACTAACCCAGCAGTGTGCAGCCATGAAGGGGAATTCCAAGAATCTAGTAGTTGCTCAGTTCCACAAGGCTCGTTTCAGCTGGAATTCTGTATAAACTGGAATCCTGAGGAAGTAGGTTCCAACAGATCTGCTGGCAAGTAAGTGCAAGCAGGTGAAGAAGAGTGAAGTCCTCCTTTTCCAATGTCCTTATGTAGGCTTCCAGCAGAACGTATGGCCCAGATTTAAGGCCTAGATATACCACCATGCCTGGATTTGGAACTTTGCTTGTCCCAGTCTGGCCTTGAATTCAGAGATCTGGTTACCTCAATCTCCTGGGAGTAAAGTCCTGCACTAGCTTGCCTGGCCCTAAGCTTTTCATGGCCACTATCTTCAAGCTCTGGATCAAAAGCATGTGTCCTCCCAAGTAAGATCCGGGGCAAAGGCCCATGTCTTTCAGCCTCAAGATCTGGATGACGACAGGTGTGCCCTCCGTTTCTGGATTGTAGTTCATTCCAGATGTAGTCAAGTTGACAACCAGGAATAGCCATCCCAGCAGATCCAAGAGTACCAAAGAGAAAGCTAAAGAGAGAAGAATGAGTTTGAATTTTAGGACTTTCTCCTGCCACAGAAGCTGAGAAGAGAAATCTTGATATTTGTCCCCAGAAAAACATCATTTGCCAAATATTTGTAGTTTTAGAAGTTTGTGAGTTTCCTGAAAGCATTTTCATACATTTCTCAAGAATTACACCCAAGTAGAAAAACCCAAAATGTTTGCAAATGAACATGTATTTTCTAATGATTTAATTTGCTGTACATTGGCGTTTTGCTTGCATGTGTGTCTGTGTGAGGGTGTTGGATCTCTAAGAACTGGAGTTACAGCCAGTTGTGAACTGCCCTGTGGGTGCTGGAAATTGAACCTGGGCTGTCTGGAAGACCAGCCAGTGCTCTTAACCACTGAACTGTGACGGCATCAGACCTTAGTAGGCCCTAAGACTGTAGCACAACTGACTTTATGATGCAATATCACACAAGCTGTAAAGTTCAGCATGCAAACAATCTTATCTTCCAAAACAAGGCCTAATCTATCAAAATCCATAATTCTTAGAAAGTCTCTGAATGTACTAACCTTTCTTTTTGGCTTCTGTAGGTCTGCTTCTGACTGTTTTGTTATCTGATATTTGTCAACTCAGGACATGGTTTTTGTGCTTAAAAGCTCATCCTGAGAAAAACTCAAGGCTACACTGGGATGCCACACACCCAGCGTAGTCTCTGGTGGGCTAATAAAAGACTTTCCATTGGCTTAAACCCATGTCTAAATATTCATCTCTGATGAATGCCCCACATCAAAGCCATTGCTTCAGGGCCAATAATCCTATTCCTTAGGACGAGACTGGTTATACTGCATACATACCTCCAAATTCCAATTGCAAAAAAAAAAAAAAAAAAAAACAAAAAAAAAACAAAGTTATTTCCTACTCGGAACCCACTGCATCTAGACAGTCTCCAAAGGAAACTATCTCAGCGTAGCAGAGGAGAGAGTGTGGAAAATTCTCTCTGTAGCAATACTTCTTTACCACAGGTGTGTTTCTCCGCCCATTGGTTAGTAGTTATGTGATCCTGTGGAGTTCAAGGAAGGAGAATAGAGTGTGTGAGTTTACCAGAAGTCTCTGTCTCTATACAACCTTCTGGTCATCAGGCACTGAGATTTTCTTTCACACTTGAAAACACAATGACTCTCTTTTCAAGGGTCATAGTCCAGGTGGTTTTATCCTCAAGACCAGGTTTCTAGAAGCGTGTTTAGTTATGTTCTGGTGTTGGCTCTGCTGCTCTGAAGACCTACGAGCCAAAATGGTTATGTTATATTTTCCACATGCTTCATGAACAGTGTTGGAACACTAACCAGTAAACATTCTCATGCAGAAGGAGGGAAGATGGTAGTACCAGGATCTTTTACTGTAGGTGAGGGGTAGATCCATTTGACTTCTGATACAGATTCCAAGGAGAGTTTGTTTGCAGTTAACAGCTTTGGCTACATTTGAGTGGCTGTTGCTAAATATGACATCCTAACACATTGCATGGCTTTTTGAAAAGGTCATTCTTGTATTGTGTTACAATGGGGTAGAACTACAATTTCTGGGGCTCTGACAGACTCTGCTGGCCTCTACCTGCATCAGGCACACACATGCTCCATATGAAGACATGCAGACAAACACTCACGTTAGTAACAAAAAGAAAAACTTTTTAAAGAATTCTTTAAGTTTATTTTGTGCAGTTCAAAAAAATCCAACCTCAACTAGGTGTGATGGTGCATGCTTTAAATCTCAGAACTCTCTCAGGAGGCAGAGGCAGGTGAATCTCTGAGTTAGAGGCCAGTCTGGTCTACGTACAAGTTCCAGGAGAACCAAGACTACATAGAGATATCCTGTCTCAAAAACAATTCTGCAAAGATCAGAAGATTAAACAAAAATTGTTTTTTTTTTCTCTTTTATTTTGTTTTTCACAAACCATTTAATCCTTTCTGATTTCTACCTTCTCCCTGCCCACAGAAGGTTTTAATGTATGGCCCAGTCTGGTCTCTGACTCCCAGGCTCAAGTGATCTTTGGGCCTCAGCCTCTGTGCCAAATCAGACTATAGTCACATGGTGGTTTGAATAAGAATGGCCCATAGGTTCATATATTTGAATGCTACCAGGAAGTGGCACTATTTGAAAGGATTAAAAGAATTGGGAGGTGTGGCCTTGTTGGAGGAACTGTGTCACTGGGATGCACTTTATGGTTTAAAAAGCCCACACCAAGCCCTGTATGTCCCTGTTCTGGAGGGTATTTCATGAAGGTCTCCAGCCCGGCTGGGGACAGGGTGCGAGCCGGGAGGGTTCGAGTTACTGCCACTGCCTCTGCCAGAGTCTCCGCTGTTCATCGGTCTCCGGCCTGGCTGGGTGAGGGAGGTCTGGGCTAAGAAGACAGAGTGCTGCCTCTGCCACTTTCTCTGCTGCCCGAGTCTCCGCTGTTGCTCCAGGTTGTTCCCAGGTGCTGCACTTGTCTCTGTGCCAAGCCGTTCCAGTCCAGGGAGAATCCTGAAGGAGAGCAGATCTCTTCCCAAGCTCTAGTGTTACAGCTCTTGCGACAGAAACTCTCGGACAACAGCATGATTCTTGCACACACCTTTACTTCTCCTGAGTTAGCTCAATATATACAGTTCTGGGGTGGGTTAAGGTCTGGCAGCAGGTAACCCCTATTGGCTTGGTCTGAGAGCAGCTTGGGGATGCCTCATCTACATAAGGGAGAGCCTGAGGCACTATTCCTATGTGACTGGTGGCCATAGACCTCTCTGTGGGAGGGGCTGTGAGGGGCTGAGACTGAGTGAAAAGAGCCAGGTGCCAGTAGACTCCAAACACCTTCTATCCCATGAGGATTCGGGATTCGAAGCTTCTGTTTGAACAGGTGCCCAGCTGCTGCTCACAGCCCACTGCCCCACAAAGCCCAGAGTCTCTCTCCCTGTCTATGGATCATGATGTAGTTCTCAGCCATTACTCCAGTGTCTGCCTGCATGTCACCATCAGGATGATGATGGACTGAACCTCTGAAACTGTAAGCAATTAAATGATGTATTTTATAAAATCTGCCTTGGTCATGGTGTCTCTGCACAGCAAGGGAACAGTGACTAAGACAAGCATGTGCTGTTGCAGCTACTTCTTTCTACTACCGTTGTCAAATGCATCCAGTAGCACCTGGTGTCTGGTGTCTTGCTTTTCAAACTTTTCCATTAAATGGAAATTCATTATATACATTATTGCCTCGAAGGTTATGGTGATTCTCAGTTAAATCCGATGTTTTACTATGCCATCATATAGATTTCTACTTATTAATGTTAGTAGCTATGTCTGTCAACCACCTTCTAATCTAGTGTATATTTTTTTAAGTGAATGCTTTTTGTTCAAGATAGGTCAGCTTTATGTTGTATTAACAAATGACTCAGCAACTTATTTTGTGGTCATTGTAAAGTCTTTGTATGTACTATCTGAATTTGCAGTAGCTGGAAGCATGTGGCCTGGTGACCAGCTCTCATAAGCATATGAACATATTAGGGGACAGGACATTCTTGAGCATTCTTCAGGTGACCCTCTACCTTTGTTTTTGAGATACGGTCTCTTATTGATGTTGAATTCAATAAGTGTTAGGGATCTGTCTACCTTTGTTACTCCCAGGGCTGGGACCACAATGTACGCTACAGCTCCCGCTTTTTTAATTTTTAAGGTGTGGGTTCTGGGGATCAAACACAAGTAAGTCTTCTTGCTTTACCAATGATGACATCTTTCCAGCCCTATAAATAGGCACAAACAAACCTAAATTCAAAGTTCTCTGTTAATCATTAATAGTAGTTTACCAGGTAATACTGACAAGATGCTGGCACTTGATAATTACAGTACACAATGACACAGATCTCATATATGATAGCTGTTCAGACCTTTAACATAACAGCATATGTTCTGATAAAATAGAACGTGAGGTCCACACATGGGAGAAACGTGTGGTAATGAGTTCCTATAATCCCAACAAGTCATTTAATAGACCCTCCCATTTGGACATCCAAAATGACTACACGGGTGTCTCTAGTATTTAATCACTTGACAATGTAAAATTTTCTGTGCACTAAGGGATACGTTGGGCCCTTGGAGGGCAAAAGTTGTCACTCCAATATTGGTTTCAGTTTCACTAGGGAAGAAGAAAATAACTACAAGATAACTATAGGGAGCAGGAGTTTATGACAGCCTTGCTAATCAAACAGATTTCACAGAGGAAACCACTTGTCTGGTTAGAATGTTTCTCATCGAGGCAGAACATGATGACATTTGATTTTAATCCCTGCAATGGGGGTGGCGGGTGCTAGTAGTAGATCTCCGTGAATTCGCTAAATGGAAACAGTCAGCTACAGGTTTCCTGTTGAGTCGTAACTAACCTCATGAACTCACACTATAGTATTCCCAGATAATTGGCAGTTTTCTCCATCCCACTTCCCAAATTACATATGAAGGCAAGCTGGAGCCTAGCAGGATTTTATTCTAATAACACAGGCTACTTGGTTTTCAAATGCTTCATTTAAGAATTACAGAATTTCTTTCAAAGGGCATCCCTATTTTCACATCTATATTTTCTTTATCCAGTCTACTACTGTCTTGTTTCTAGAGTAGTTTGATGTTTCTTGTGCACAGTTCCCAACTCAAAGACTTAGATTCTTAGTGCATGCTGAGGGTGCAAAAACACTGTTCTCACCTTAAGGGAATGAGAGACAGCTTATTCTGGAACCACATTTGAATAACCATGGCACAAGCAACACAGATTTAGGTTATGCCAAATTCCTTGTGTAACATGGAAGTAGTTTCATAACATTTTATAGTTCTAAAGAACAAAGACAGTCATAAATCAAGGCACGCTTAAGATACATTAGTGTGTACATCAAAGAAGTTACCGCAAGACGAGGATACTTTTTACATAGCTGCAGATGCTATCTGATAACATTCTTAGCTCTTGGTTGGTGGAAACTGGGAGTCAGCTACGTTAAAAAGTTCCAAAGGGCGCGCTGGAGAAGTGGCTCGGTGGTGAACAGCATTGGCACCAGAATTGAATTCCCAGCACCCACATGGCAGCTTACAACGATCTGTAATCCAGCTCCAAGTGATGTGACCCCCTCACACAGACATGCATGCAGGCAAAATAACAATACACATAAAATAAAAATAAATCATTTTTAAAGTTTCAAAAAGTTTTTAATCTATTAGTCACAGGATTTAGCTCTAATATAGAGAGGTTGGCAAGGACTGGCTATTTATTGGGTAATTTGCTTCTGGACTTGTACAATTCCAACCTCTCCACATTACTGCAGCTCTATTCAATCTCTGCAGACACAGATGCTTCCCTGGAAATTTCCTTCATGACTTTTTAGTTACATTGAAATGTCTAGAAAGGCATTTCCCAAAATTTAAGTTAAAAATGCTGTATTTTCTTTCTTTCTCTCTCTCTCTCTTTCTTTCTTTCTTTCTTGTTTTTTTTGTTTGTTTGTTTTTCAAGACAGGGTTTCTCTGTATAGCTGGTTTGTTTGTTTTTCGAGACAGGGTTTCTCTGTATAGCCTTGGCTGTCCTGGACCTCACTCTGTAGACCAGGCTGGGATTAAAGGCGTGCACCACCTTTTGTTTCCCTTTGTCACTAAACCCCTAGTCTGGAAAATTGACAGTTCAGATATATGAACATCTTTCACGGTAAACACCTTTTACCTCCTCTCGTTGTAGTTTGAGATAAGAAAGGATCAGTAGAAACTATTCGGCTTCCCAGTTACTTTTTCTTAAGAGTAGCTGAGCGAAGTTGAACTGACTAAATGTTCCCACAAGGGGGTGCAATGCTAGGAGGTTAACAAAGAGACTAGCAAACACCCTGCTTCTAGAACTCAGACTGAGACTCCAGCCTGATGTCAGCTCCTTTGAAGTAGGCCTGGTGCAATGAGTTCCCAGGTGGCAGGGTTTGACCTGGGGACCCGTCCGTAATCTCAAAGTGGCAAAGCGATTCAGCATCTTTCCCAAAGCAGAAGTATTCCTTAGAACATACTTGCTCTTAGAGGGTCTCCTTACTAAAGTTTAGATCTTCAGAGCGTCCATTGTACCGGATCATCAGGCTCGGCTTTGTGCTGGCTGTACAAATAAAAATGTGTCGGGTATGACGCAGGCTTCACATATAGTCCAGATACGGAACTCACGGTGGGTTGGGTTTGCCCTTAACAAAAATGGCGCGGACTCGTCACGTCGGTAAGATCACATGCTCGTAAGCCTGGCTGAGAGTCAATATGACTTCAGGCGAAAAGCGGATGTTATTATTATTCACTTCCGGGTGAGACCCATCGGGCGCCATCTTGTCTTGTTCATGAAGAAGTAGAAGCATCGAAAGGGTTGGAGAGAATTACAGGAACGGTGGCGACAGCGGTATTCCGGAATCGGAGCGGGTAAGCGACGAGCAGCTTACACAGGGGGACTTGCCGGAGAACTAAAATCCTCTTGGTTTGTGTGGCGAACGTAGCGTGACTTAGGCTGCGTACGCTGCTTGGCGCGACCGCCAGAACCTCATTCCCGAAAAGCGCCGGCGTCCGCCAGAGATGGTGAACGAGAGGGCTGCTCTCGCCGAAAAGGAACTGCCTTTGGTCAAGGAGAGAGCTCACGACCCATTCTTCGAACTAAGAGTTTTCTTTGAGAAGGCAAGGGACTAATTGTTGGGCTCCTGACCGGCCGTTAAGCACTGCGCGTGCGCAGTGGAAACCCTTTAGGGGCAGCGAGTGCAGAGGGGCGGAGGAGGCGGGGGCCGGGACCTGGAACTTATACCATGCGACTCGCACTACGCAGGCGCAGCCGCTTTCTGCTGCGTCCGATTCAAGTGTGATTTAGTTGCTTAGTTTTTGTGTTTTTTTACCCAGTGGATATTATGTTTTAAGCACCACAAAGGAAACGAGTAGTATCCTATATTTTAGTTGTTTCGTTCTTTTGTAAATAATACAACATTGGGCGCTGCACAGATTTTGACTGCTTGATTACATCAGCAGTCTTTAAAATACCTCATTTACCTTTTTTCTTTTCGACTCTAGATAAAACAAAAATAATCTTGGATTTTTTTTTTTTTTTTTTTTTTTTTTTTTTTTTTTTTTTTTTATTAGTACATCCAGCTAAAAACCAAACCAGAACAGTAAAGGCTTTATTTGTGGGGGTGCTTTTCTAAAGCATCAAGGAAACTGTAATGAGTATTCTTGAGATACACTATATAGAATATTTGTAAGCTTTATATTTAAGGACTTTTTTTTTTTTTTTTTTTGGAGTCTCACTATATGGCCCTGGCTGGCCTGGAATTCATAGAGAGCCTCCTGCTTTCCCTCATGAATGCAGGGATTAAATGTATTCACTACCACACCAGGCCTCAGAACTTTATATAATTTAAACAGTAGAAAAATTAAATAAATAGTGTACCCGGGCAGTGGTGGTGCACGCCTTTAATCTCAGCACTTGGGAGGCAGAGGCAGGTGGATTTCTGAGTTCGAGGCCAACCTGGTCTACAGAGTGAGTTCCAGGACAGCCAGGGCTACACAGAGAAACCCTGTCTCGAAAAACCAAAAAAAAAAAAAAAAGAAAAAAAAGAAAAATTAAATAGATAGTGTAAAACTGCTCCTACATGTTTCATTTTCTCAGTAGCATATACTCACATGACACTTTTGTTACTATTAATGAAACAGTGTTGTACATTATTAACTGATGGCTTATTCCTGTTTCCTTAGTTTAAAAAAAAAAACTCTTTTAAGAGATACCATTTTTCTGTACTATCTGTGTAGGCCTCAAGAAAGTATCAGATCCCCTGGAGCTGAAGTTAGAGATGGTTGTGAGTTGCCATTGTAGGTGCTGGAACTGAAGGCTGGTCCAATGCAGGAGCAGCCAGTGCTCTTCACTGCTGAGCCGTCCATGCAGCCACTCTTTTTTTTTTTTTTTTAATGAACAGTTATTACTTTGTCTACGTGTCAGTACTATATTTTGTTGTTCAGATTCTTCCACTGCTGACCACTGCTAAGTCTTCAGGTGTTTGCTGTTCCCACCGGTTTGCTGGGGCTGGCCTGGGACACTCAGCACCTCTCCTGCTTTAGCTTCTTACTCTTGAGATGACAGACATGGGTTACTATAGAACTTTGTTTTATTTCAGTTTGGGGTTAAGGAGCCCAGACTAGCTACCAACTCAGGATCTTAACTGCCTTTGCTTCTGAACCCCTTTAGTGAGAAAATTACAAAACTGCCAAGTCCAAAGAGATTTAAAGCTTCACATTTCAGCTCTCATCTTTTTGTCACAATCTATAAGTGAGTTTTGTAAATATTCGTGGTCATCATTTGAAGAAGTCATTTTGAAGTCAATTGAAGGGTTTTCCTTTCTTCCTTTTATTTTATTTGTGTGTGCGCGTGCGCACACGCCTGTGTTGAACTTGTATATATGCTCATGAGTGTAAGGATATTTGATCCCCTGGGTCTGGAGTTTCAGAAAG